>NC_133521.1:53325000-55825000 GCF_049354715.1 Callithrix jacchus | reverse complement strand
CCCTTAGCAGGAACAGAGAGAAGCAGGGTTGAGATCATAACCCCAGGTGAAGAACAGTAAAACAGGATGATTAAAACACTTCACAACAGCCAGGGGAGGTAGCTAACACTTGCAATCCCAGCACTCTGGGAGGCCAAGGTGGGCGGGTCACCTGAGGCAAGGAGTTCGAGACCAGTCTGGCCAATATTGTGAAACCCTGTCTCTACTAAAAATACAAAAATGAGCCAGGTGTGGTGGCAGATGCCTGTAATCTCAGCTACTCAGGAGGCTGAGACATGAGAATGGCTTGAACCTGTGAGGAGGTTGCAGTGAGGCCAGATCATGCCACTGCACTCCAGCCTGGGTGACACAGTGAGACTCCATCTCAACAACAACAACAAAACACTTTATGAACGGTGGTCCCTCAAAACACTTACACACAGCATTACCATTGGCTCTAACAAAGCCATTGCCATCCATCCCAAAAGAATAGAAAGCAGAAACTTCGAGAGGGATTTCCATACCTGTGCTCACAGCAGCACAATTCACAAAAGCCAAAAGACAAAATCAACCAACGGGTCCACCATCAGATAAAAAGATAAACACAGGGTGATCCATCTGCTAAGAAGAATATGACTCAGACTTAAGAAGGAAGGGAGGCCGGATGAGGTGGCTCAAACCTATAATCCCAGCACTCTAGGAAGCCACGGTGGGTGGAGACTCTGTCTCAACAAAATAAATACATCCAAATAAAGAGAAATAACAAAGGAAGTGAGAATATATCGTGAGTGACTCTAATAAGTGAGGACTGAAAGCGTTCTCAGCTGCCGATAGCATTACTTCCAACCAGTTCAGTTTTGTTCCTTTTCCCGGCTGGGAAGACCTGCACTTGTCCCCCGGGACTCACCTTTCTTTACACCAGGCCAATGATGGCAGACTGCAGCCTTATCTGCAGCACCTTAAGCTGGTACGTGTTCTGCTGCTCAAACAGCGTCTGCAGGCAGGTAGAGAGGAACATCAGCATTGCGAGGAGGTAGCCCTTCCAGGCCGGAGACTTGGGATCACCAATAAACTCCAGAAAAAGGCTTGCAGGGGAAGGAGGGAGAAGATACAGCTGGTGAGAGTAGGTGCCCATGTGTGTTGCCTTTGCCCAAACCAGGCCAGGTGTGGAGGATCAGTAGGCGTGGTTGACTTTTTCGCAATCGTGATCTCGGTTATTTCCCCCACTGTCCATGCTTCTTTTCAATCTTACTGCAGCTCCTCAAGATCAACAGATGGTGTTTTTCTCTCCCCTTGTTATGAGGTAAATTGTGTCCTCACAAAATTTGTATGTTGAAGCCCCAACCCCCGGTACTTCTGAATGTGACTGTGTTTGGAAATAGGGCCTTTAAAAAGGCAATAAAGTTAAAATGAGGTCATTAGGCTGGGTCTTCACCCATTCTGGACTCCTGATAAGAGGAGAAAATGTAGACACACAGGGAAACACCTGGGTGGTTACAGAGAAAAGACCATATGAGGACACAGGGAGAAAGTGGCCAACTGCACACCAGAGGCAGAAGCCTCAGATGGAACCAATTTGCAGATACCTGATCTGGAACTCACAGCCACCAGAAACAAGAGGAAAATACATTTCTGTTGTTGAAGCTACTCAGTCTGTGATACTCTGTTATGGCAGCTGAGCAGACACAACTTGGACCTAGGCTGGCCACAAAACCACCTTTGACCAAGAGTAGAGTGGAGGTAAAGCTATGCCGGCTGTGAGCCTCAAGAGAAAATGTAGCTTTTGGCCTATTGCTTAGAACCCTCCCTACTAGCCACATGAACATGTCTGAGCTAGCTTCAGACACAACTACACGCACATGAGAAAACCCAGCCAAGAAAAGAAGGCCCACCCAGCTGAGCCCAGTCCACGTTACTGACCCACATTACTATAAACTAAATAAATGAATGCTTATAACTTTAAGCCACTCATTTGGGGGCATTTTACAACAAAAGCTAATTTATACAGTCAGGTAAGAGCTTACTTATTTGCCCCTGTGGGGGACAGTCACTTTCTCATTAATCATTTTTTTTTCAGTATCCTTCCCACCCACCCTCCAGTGTCCGGAGCACCAGATCTATAGGAAGAGGCATGAGAGCTGAAGCCCCCGGACTCTGAATGGATGCCATTAAGAGACCACAAGCCTTAGCGAGATCCTGAAGTCTGGACTCACCTAAGCAGCTTGGGGACAGTGAACCTGAAGACATCACTGATGAAGAGGCTGTGGGTCCCATGAGGAAGGTACAATGAAACACTTGCCAGATAACCCTCAGCAGGGGGCCCCACTGGCTCCCTTTTTGCCGCAGGAATGGCTCAGTCTCCGTAGCCTCCATGCCACTGCCTCTTTTCATTTTAAACACCATTGCCTTGGTGTGCCTTACAGGAAGGGAGAGGCTGGCTCTGGGTCCCGTTTTATACTCTCAGCCACCAGCAGCAGCAGGGCCAGGCACTAAAAGCTTGTTTTCCTAACAATGGGCGTGGGTGGGTGTGGATCCAGCGTGGCTCCCTCACCTGTGCCTTCTTATCACCTTGAGTGCCCATTTAAGAGGCAGTCACAGGAGTTGTGGGGGAAGGGCAGGAGGGCATCCCTGAGGACTTTTAGATGGCCATGGGAAAGCACACACGTTGAGCACCTACTACGTACCAGACACTCCCCAGTCATCCTAAGACCGCCGGCAAGCCAGATGTTGTTCCCATTTCACAGATGAGAAAACTGAAGCTCTGAGAAGCCAACTTGTCCAAGGGCACACAACTGAGAAGTAAAAGCTGGGATTCAATTCCATCTCTCCACCTCCAGAGCTCATGCACTTTTCTTTCCTTTTTTTTTTTTTTTGAGACAAAGTCTCACTCTGCCACCCAGGCTGCAGTGCAGTGGTGAGATCTCAGCTTACTGAAACCTCTACTTCCTGGATTCAAGTGATTCTTCCACCTCAGCCTCCTGAGTAGTTGGGATTATAGGCAATGTAATCCCACAAATGCCACCACACCCAGCTAATTTTTGTATGTTTAAGAGATGGGTTTCACCATGTTGGCCAGGCTGGTTTTGAAATCCTACCTTAGGTTATCCACCAGCCTCAGCCTCCCAAAGGGCCAAAATTATAGGCCTGAGCCACTGCTCCCAGCATCCCATGTATATTTCAATCTATCATGTTGTCAACCTGGAGGAAGAACAGCACCCCCTCTTCCAAATGCACAACCAGCCAGCCCTTAGGTGGTTTTGTGGCCTGATCTGGTGTTTGGTTTGGCATCTATGGAGGGTTGCGGCTCAGCTCTGTTACTGAGTGGGCATGGCCTGCTGCTCACAGGTATTTTAGCATTTGCATCTCAAAGCCAAGAAAATGCCCCTTCCATGCAGAGAGAATCCCTGAACACCCTTCCTGTGTGACCCCACCATTTCATTCATTGCCTTCACAGCCTTGCCCACAGCACCAACCCTCTCTTTGTGTTGTTAGAACCCCAGGGGGGTAGACTTTGCCTGAGTTTTTTACCAAGATATCCATAGTATCGAGTCCAGTTCATGCACACAGTAGAAGCTCAATAAATACTTGTCAAAAGAATGGGAAAAGCAGACTGAGTGATATGTGTAAAAGAGCCTAAGAAGAGTGCCCAGCACATACTGTTATAAACATTTATAGAAGGAAGGATGGAGCCTGGCTGGGTGGACAGAACTTGGCTTTGGAGCCAAAAGACTATTGTCCAGTGCCTACTCTGTCTCCTCCCCTCTGAGCCTTAGTGTTTCAATCTGTAAAATGGGGTTAGGGATGAGTTGAATGAGAAGTTTGTTTTTGGCTGGAGATTTTACTCAGTTCTGTTCTAGCTGTTTGCCTGAAGAGTGACTGTGTTCAGCCTGCAGGCTCCATAGCAGGCATTTCCCTCTTGTGGAGGTCTCATCTTTGATCAAGGAAGAGGTCCAGATTGCTGTCTGATGTCTGGTCTCTGGACTGAAGGCTATTTAGTGCAGGACTCAAAAGTGACTGTGGGGAAAGGCAGGGGGTATGCATGAGTGGCATGGGCAAGGTGTGAGTTGGGGGATACAAAAGGGAGCGATGGAGGCCAGGTGTGGTGGCTAACACCTGTAATCCCAGCACTTTGGGAGGTCGAGGTGGGCAGATGACCTTAGGTCAGGAGTTCGAGGCCAGCCTGATAACCTGAGCAACACAGAGAAACCCAGCCTCTAATAAAAAATACAAAAATCAGCTAGATCTCGTGGCAGGCGCTTGTGGTCCCAGCTACTTGGGAGACTAATGAAGGAGAATCATTTGAACCTGGGATGTGGAGCTTGCAATGAGGCAAGATGGTGACACTGCACTCCAGCCAGGGTGACAGAAGCAGAGAGAAGGAGGGAGGGAGGGAGGGAAGGAAGGAGGAGAGGAAGGAAGGAGGTGGGGAAGGAGGAAGGAAGAAAGAAAAAGAAACAGAAAGAGAAAGAAAGAAAGACAGGAAGGAAGGAAGATAAGAGAGAAAGAAAGAAAGGAAGAGAGAAAGAGAAAGAAAGGAAGAGATAGAGAAAAGAGGAAGGAAGGAAAGAGGAGGCCAAGAAGAGAGAAAGGGAAGGAGGGAAGGAAGATCATAGAGGAAAGAATAAGATACATGCACGCATATGCTCATTGCAGCATAAATCTCAATAACAAAGACATGAAACCAACTTAAATGCCCATCAATTCTAGACTAATGAAGAAAATGTGGTACATATATGCCACGGAATATGATGGAGCCATAAAACAGGTCATGTCCTGTTTTATGTTTTATTTATAAATGAGGTCATGTCCTTTGCAGCAACATGGATGAAGGTAAAAGCCATTATCTTATATAAACTAACAGAGGAACAGAAAACCACATACTAAATGTTCTCACAAGTAAAAGCTCAACATTGAGTACACATGGACACAACAGACACTGGGACTTATTTGAGGATGGAGGGAAGGATGATAGTCAGGACTTAAAAACTACCTATCAGGTACATGGCCTACCACATAAGTGACTAAATAATCTGTGCACAAATCCCCAGTGACACCTATATAGTAACCTGCATAGGTACCTCTGAACCTAAAATAAAAGTTTAAAAAAAACTGATAAACTAAATCAAAAGAAAGCATAAGTAAAGAAAAATGTGAGATAAAAACAAAAAAACAATAGATATAATAAATACTTTGGTACCTTAAAAGAAAAGGAATAGACAAATTACTAAGAAGGGAAATAAGCATAAAAGCAAATAAAAGACAAGAAAAAAAGTATAAGTTAACTCTAATTATGAGGGACTATTTTGCATAACTCTGTGCAAATACATTTGAAATCTGCATATATTACTATCCAATACAACTTCTAAATCATAAAAATGTCCTACATCTGCACTGTTCAATATGTAGCCACTAGCTACGAGTGTTGAGTGAATACTTGTACACTTAAATGTGACTCATGTGACAGAGAAACTAATTTTTTTTGAATTATTAATTTAATTTTGAATTATAATTTCATTATACTTAGTTTAAATTTGAATGGTCTCATGAAGCTAGTGGCTATTGTATCAGAAAGCATAGAAGATGAAATTTTCTTAAGACAGTGTTATTTACCAGAGTTAAATCCAAAGTGTATTTATTTAAAAAAAAAAAAAGCTTAAAGAGATCAACTCTATAAAGAAAAAAAGTTATTAAGGATCTCATTCTCTCCCTCTAACACACACACACACACAAACACATACACACACACACACACATGTGTTACGAGGAAAAGGAAAGCTCTTCTTTATAACACAGAACAGGACTTTGAAAAACTACTACTCATGGCCCAAATGCTGCTGCAGACCATTTTCCTGCAGTCCATGAGCTAATAATTTTTACACAGCTAAAGAAGAACTAGAATAAGTAACAGAGACCGTATGTGGCCCACAAAGCCTAAAATACTTAGAATGTGGCTCTTTACTGGAAAAATTGACTGGCCCCTGAGCTAGAAAAATGCATGAATTTTAAAATCACTGTTTTACAAATACCACCAAGTTAATATGAGATTCTGGCATGAAATTACTCCTAACACTATACACTAACATATTGTTAGGAAAAGGACATTCATATATCTCTATTATCCATTTAATGTTTATTAAGTAAGGAATTTAAAATGAAGAGATGAAACTTAGCTTCACAAATATTGAGATAAAATGACATTATAAACTTCTCGATGGAATGCAATGGGAAACATAATATTTGCCTAAACATTTTGTCTAATCCAGAAGAACAGTTAGATGATTCCAGTTTGAGAAATAGTCTAAGAGACAATTAGTCTGCACTCTTCAAAAATGTCAAGGTTGCAAAAGATGAGGGAAATGGTGAAGGGGAAGCAACATTCAAGACTGATGAAAATAAGAAACATGATAAAAATTCCAATATAAGATCCCTGACTAATATAAAGAATATTTGAGAGCAAGTGGAGACATTTAAATTTAGACTGCATACTACATAATATTAATTATCAGTAGCAAATGTCTTGTGATTGTTATTGTAGTAATATAAAAGAATGTGCTAATTTTGGGAAAACTGCCTTAAGTATTCTTGTACAATCTTGATATCTGAATATTGCTTTCAGGCAGTTCAGAGCTACACAAAATGTGAGCGTATGCATGTATATGTACGTGTGTGTAAGAGAGAGAAAATGAGTGTGTATGTGAAGAGGAAAAGAGACATAGAGACACACAAAACCAATCCCAGAAAATGTTAATTTGTGAATCTAAATAAAGGGCACATGTGTCTTTACCGTACTTCTTTTTCAACTTTTCTGTTTGAAGTTAAAAGTTGGAAGAATTTTTAAAGTCACTTGTTTATTCAGGGTGAACATGATCTTCAAATTTCTTTGCTAGATGCTGGTTTCCTGTAGTTGTTAATACTTTTGTGCCGCCTGATTGCCTTATGACAAAACAAACTTAGCTATGCAAAAAACTGTGTAGCCAAAAAGCCAAACAATTGCTTCATTGAATAGAAAATAAACTATGTAGTTTATTGCAGGTAATATTGTTATAAACTGTTATTCTCCTAGTACAATATAACCAATTATTACCTTGTAATGTT
Organism: Callithrix jacchus; assembly: GCF_049354715.1. Taxonomy (NCBI): domain Eukaryota; kingdom Metazoa; phylum Chordata; class Mammalia; order Primates; family Cebidae; genus Callithrix; species Callithrix jacchus. Next base: position 55,817,926 of record NC_133521.1, on the reverse strand, counting down.
AGTCAGCATCTACTAATAAGGAGAGACCAACAGGCAGTATTTATACACAACTACATGAGATCACTTCCTTATAGCCTAAAAAACAATATGGCAAACATAATAGAAGGTACCAGAGGTGTTTTTTTAATGATTTACAGGATGAGAAATCACACTACCTTCTACTAGATGATTAACTATTCTGGGAAACATATTTGGGTTTATAGTTATAATACACAAGAATAAAAGGTGCATAAGCAACGCTGTCACCTTTCATTATTACAATCTTGCCAATCAGGAAGGAAGCAAAAAATGTCACAAGTGGATAGGGGCGTTGGACTAAGAGAAAAAAGACCAGAGTTATGGCTTCAGCTCTGCTTCCAAACAGCCCCAATATTTTGTGATAAATCACTTCCCTTCTCTGAGCTTTAGTTTCCTCATCTGTCAAATGTGGCAGCTGAACTGAATTAAGATTGCTGGATCTGCAAGATCAAGGTCCATTTATTCTTCAAGGACTGGGAGACAAGATGGCAATTTAGAACAATTTCATAAGAAATAAAAATTTAATGTGATGTGAATATTATTCATTAGAATTCAACATAGCTAAAAATTAGCATCAGCTTCAGGGAGTCACTCCCTTCTAAGACCTAGGGACTAGACTCAGTGGGGAAAGACACTTCACCAGAGGCCTGGAACCTTTTGGATGAAGAATGTCCACAAGAGGAAGGATGGAAAATACACCGGGCCGAGAAGATTTCCATTGACTCCTTGTGTAATACAACATTTTTTTTCAAAACTCACAAAAATCTTTATATTTTTGATGGATTATACTATTTAAATGAATTCTAGAAAGAAGTAATATTTGGCAGCCAGGTAGCAACAGAAATAGAAAAGTCTCCCACAACTACGAGAGGAAACTCTGAGGAAGTAAATCCAGAAATACCCCAAAACTATGAAATTTGGGTGTATCGAGCAACCCATCATTAAACTCCATCTTAGAATAATACTGCATTCTATATTTCACATGGGACTTTGCCAACAAGGATATTTTGCTTAACAAACAAATAAAAATGTGGCTACATAAATCTGCATTCCTATCAACAGGTTACAAGTGTTTCCTTTTCTCTACACCCTCACCACTACTTATCTCTTGACTTTTTCACAACAAGCATCTCACCAGATGTTAGTGGATAAATTATTGTGGTTTTGATTTGTATTTCCCTGTTGACTAGTGATGTTGAGCACATTTTCAGGTACTTGTTGGCCATTTTTATGTCTTCTCTGGAGATAAGTCTGTTCAGGTCCTTTACCTATTTTTTAATCAGGTTATTATTTATTTTGCTATTAGTGTTGTTTGAATTTCTTACATATTTTAGATATTAAACTTTTAAGAGAGACCATGTTTGGTAAATCTATTCTCTCAGTATTTAAGTTGTCTTTTCAGCCTCTTTACCATTGTTTCATGATAAAAACAGTGCTGAGACAGGGATAAATCCAACTTGGACATTATGTGTAATTTTGTTGATGTTTCTTGAGTACATTTTGCTGGTGTTCTAGTGATGATTTTTCCATCTATGTTCATCTTAGATAGTGGTCTGTAGTTTTCTTATTGTGTCTGACTTTGACACAGGAATGATGCTGGCCCCAAAATGGGTTTGACTGCATTCTCTCTAGTTCTAAACTTTAGAAAAGTTTAAGAAGAATTTGAGATATGTTCCATCAATATCTAGTTTACTGTGCATTTTTAACATGAAGGGATGTTAAATTTTATCAAAGGCTTTTACTGCATCTATTGAGATAATCATATGTGGGAGGTCTGAATGGCCAGGTATGTACCACTTTAACATTCTACTATTTTATCTAACACCTGCAAAAGAGGCTGGCAAGAGGAGCCTAGCTGAGTGACATGGAGGAAGAGAAAATGGTGTGGTGAACAGCCCATTCTTCTTTGTCAGGTTGGCAAAAGAAGCCAGTAAAGTTTTCCCATAAGAGATGCTAAAAGGAGTTATTCAGGCTGAAATGAAAGAATACCAGCATGAACTCAAGATATAAGAGGAAATAAAGAAGACTGGTAAAAGTAACTTTATATACGAGCCACTCTTATTGTACTTTTTACTTGTACTTTTTTCCCTATATGATTTAAAGGGAAAGTGCGTAAAACAATCATTATAAATCTATGGTAATGAGTTCCCAATATAGAATGACATAATATGTGACAATAACAATATAAAGGGTAGGAAAGGAGATGGATAGAAGCAGAATGTTTCTATGCTATTGAAACTAAGTTGGTTATAAATTGGGTTACTGTTAAAGCTAGATAGTTACAAGTTTAAGACATTAAGTGTAATTTCCCAGAAAACCACTAAGAAAATAACTTTAAACAATACAAAATGAAAAACTGGCAAACTATAAAAAAATCAACAGAATACCAAAAAATGGTGGCGGTAATGGAGAAATTGAAGAACAACAACAGCAACAGCAGCAAACCTACGGAAAACAAAACTAAATGACAGAAGTAAGTCTTTTCTTATCAGCAATTATTTTCAATGTAACTGGATCAAACCCTGCTACTCATAAGACAGAAATTGGCAGAATAAACAAAAAAAGATCCATCTACATACTGTTTACAAGAGAGTCATTGTAAATACAAAAACACAAAAAGTTTGCATAAAAACAATGGACAAATATATTTCATGCAAATGGCATCCAAAACAGAGCTGGGTGGCTATATTGCTAACATACAAAATAGATTTCAAGTCAAAAATTTTACAAGAGTGAAATAAAGATGAACACACACACACACACACACACACACACGTAATGGAGTCTTGCTCTGACACCCAGGCTGGAGTGCAGTGGTTCGATCTTGGCTCACTGGAACCTGTGCCTTCCGGGTTCAAGCAATATTCCTGCCTAACCTCCCAAGTAGCTGGGACTACAGGTACATGCCACCATGCTGAGCTAATTTTTATATTTTTAGTAGAGACAGGGTTTCACCATATTGGTCAGGCTGGTCTTGAACTGACCTTGTGATCCACCCAAATCAGAGTCCCAAAGTGCTGGGATCATAGGCGTGAGCCACCACACCTGGCCAAAGACATTATATGTTGATAAAAGTTGCCCTACATCAAGAAAACATACAAATTATATACCCATCTATTGACAACACTCCCAAAACATGTGAAACTAAAATTAACAGAATTGAAGGCATAGTTTAACAATAATATCTGGAGACTTAATTACTCCATTTTCAATAGTGAATAGAATAACCAGACAGAAGATTAATAGACCAATTGTATCTAATACTTAACACAATAGACCAATTTTATCTAATACTCAGAAAGCAATTCACTCAACAGTAGCAGAGTATACAATTTTCTCAAATGCATTCGGAACATTCTTTGAGATAGATCATATGTTAAGTTCACAAAACATCTTAATAAATTTAAAAATATTGAAATCATAATTCTTTTCTGACTACTCTGCAATGTAACTACCATCAATAACAGAAGAAAAAGTTTTGAAAAACTCACAAATATGTGAAAATTTTTCTAAAAATTATGGTCTTAAACAACATTAGATCAGAAAAAGTAATCACAATAGCAACAAGAAATAAATTAAGGTAAAAACAAACCATAAACCACCAAAGCCTACTCTAGAAGAAGTAGGAAATATGAATAGAACTAAAAGAAACAGAGAGGTTTAATCAGTGACCTAAAACCTCCTAATGAAGAAAAACCCAAGATCAGAAGGATTCATTGGTGAAGGTGCCAAACAATTAAAGAAAAATTAACACCAGTCCTCAAACTTTTTCAAAAAGAGAAGAGGAGGAAACATGTCCTACCTCCTTCTGTGAATATAGCACTATCCTAATATAGACAAAGACCCAACAAGAAAAGGAGAACTATAGACCACTATTCCTTATCAATATAGATGCAAAAGTCCTCAAAATAGTATCAATAAACTTAATTCAGAATACTGAAAGCATTGTACACTATGACCAATTGAGATTTTTCCCAATAACAAAAAAAGGGTTCAACATATGAAATCAGTCAGTTTAATAAACTACCTAATAGAATAAAAGAAAAACCTACATGATCATCTCAATTGGTACAGAAAAAGCACTTAACAAACTTTAACACTCCTTCATGATAAAATTAATCAATATACTAGGAATATAAGAAAACTTTCTCAACATGCTGTGGCCATGTGAAAAACTCACAACTTTCACACTCAGTGGTGAAAGACTGAAAACTTTTCTCCTAAGATCAAGAGCAAGACAAGGATGCCCATTTTCACTATTCTATTTAACGTAATACTTAAAGTTGTAGTCAGAGCAAATATGCAGGAAAGAGAAATAAAAATATCCAGATTGGAAAAGAAGTCAATCTTATAAGTCAAAAACTCTAAAGAATATATATATATATACACACACACACAAAGCTGTCAATACCAATAAATGAGCTCATAAAATTTCAAGATATTAAATCATTGCATAACTGGTTTATTTGGATTCCTACATACAATCAAGTGAAAGAAGATTAAGAGAACATTTGTGTTTACAGTAACATAAAAAAATAAAATACTTAGGAATAAATTTAACAAAGGAGTCACAAGACTTGTATACTGAAAACTATAAACCATTGTTGAAAGATATTTAAAAAGGCCTAAATAACTGGGAAACCTGATTCATTAGTCAGAATTATATATCTGATTTTGTTCATATATCTGAAAAGAAGTTAATATCTTACAGCTTAATAATGTGAAGATGAAAATATTACTCAAATAATTGGCAGATTTAATGCAATCCTTATCTAAATTCCAACAGCATCCTTCACAGAAATAAAGAAAATCATTCTAAAATTTAAATAGAATTTCAAGCGATCCTGAATGGGTAAAACAATTTTGTAATAGATCAAATTTGGAGGTCTCAAATTTCTGATTTCAAAACTAAATATAAAGCTATAATTTAAATAAGCAATGGGATATTGGCATAGGGACAGACCTATAAACCAATGGAATAGAATTGAGACCCCAGAAAGAAATTTTCAAATCCATGGCCTATTGATTCATAACAATGATGCTAAGGTCCTACAGAACCGTCTTTTCAAAAAATGGTGCCGAGACAACTGGATTTTAACATGCAAGAAAATAAAGTGGGACGCTTACCTTATACCATACACAGATATTAATTCAATATGGACCAGAGACCTTTATTTGAGACCACCCGTTATAAACTCAGAACAAAACTGAGGCAAATCTTCATGGCCACTGATTTAGCAATATTTTTTAAATATGATATTATAATCACGGGCAACAACAAAAGATAAATTTCATCAAAATTAAAAATTTTTGTCTATGAAAAGATACTCTAAATATAGTGAAGTACAATCTACACAATGCGAGAAAATAATTGCATATTATGTATCTAAGGAGTTAATATTCAAAACACATATGAACACCTATAACACAACGAATACAAAAAAAAGGTTGCAAAGGGCAAATAACTTGATACAAATGGACAATGAGTGCATTGAAGGCTCCTCAAAATCTTTAGTCATTAGGACAATGAAAAGACAAACCACAGTAAGTATCACTTCACACCAACTAGCATGGCTCTAATCAAAAACAAAGAAATAACTAGTGTTGATGAGGATATGGAGAACTTGATACTGCTGGTAGGAATGCAAAATAGTGTGGCCACTTTGGAAGACAATTTGCCGGTTTCTAAAATTGCTAAATATAGAATTACTACATAAGCCAATAATCCACTCCTTGATACATACCCAACAAAATTATAAACAAGCACTCAAGTAGTTACTTGCATGCCAGTGTTCCTAATGGCATTATTCACAATAGCCGAAAGTAGAAATATCACATGTCCATCAACAGGTAAATCAATAAACAAAATACACTATATATGAAGTATTTTCAGCCATCAAAAAAATTAAGTTCTGACACATGCAACAATATGGATGAACCCTGAAAACTTTATGCCAATGATATTTTGGTTTTGTAATTAAACAAGAGATTTCTTCCTCTCTCCCCAAAAAAGTCCTCTTTCAGTTTCTACAAACTTCCTCCTTCCCACCCCTATCCATCCACCCAGAGGAATTTTTATGTGTTCCCACCCAAGCAGATTAGAAGCCTTTGTCTTTTAATTTGAGGCCTGGGATGGAAATTAGAGGTCCAATGTCAAGAAAGAGAGGTGTCCCAGAGCCCTGTTCCATCTGAGCCTCCCACACCCCATGACTCACTTTACCCCTTAACACACTTCCCTTCCGGTTTACCATCTAAAAGAAAGAATAAACTTATTTCTCTTATTCACCAATAATTTATATAAACCAAAGATTACAAACAAGGGTGTCCTTAGCAACCTGATCTCATTCTCTTCAAATACCAATTGCTCTCCACTAAAGGGATTATCTTTTCAGACATCAATTCACTTGGAAATCTCATTTAAAACAGAAAAGTTAAGGTATTCAAAGGTTTGCTGTAGGCAAAACATTTGCAGGAATGCATGGGGCTGAAGGTCAAAGGCAAAGAAAACAAGGCGTAAGTTATTTTGCCCTCATTTCATTTGTCCTTGTACGCCCATGGTCAGTGATTAGTAAGGTCACCTGGCAGTGACAAACATCTGCTTTTGATGGCTTTTTTTTTTTTTTTTGGAGACAGAGTCTTGTTCTGTAGCCCAGGCAGAAGTGCAGTGGCACAATCTCAGCTCACTGCAATCTCCATCTCGTGGGTTCAAGAGATTCTCCTGCTTCAGCCTCCTGAGTAGCTGGGATTAGAGACACCCATCACCATGCCTGGCTAATTTGTGTGTTTTTAGTTAAGGCGGGGTTTCACCATTTGTCCAAACTGGTCTCAAACTCTCACAAGAGAAATGCCATGTGATCTGCCCACCTCAACCTCCCAAAGTGCTGGGATTGCAGGTGTGAGCCACCTCACCCAGCCAGGTTGATTTTCTCCAATGGAAGTCACAAAACAGGTATAATCCAAAAATCACAGATATATCAAAAATTTTAAAACAGTGTTGGAGTCCAGGGGCAATGACTCATGAATATAATCCCAACACCTTGGGAGGCCAAGGCAGGAGAATCACTCGAGACCAAAAGTTTGAGACCATCCTGTCCAACACAGCGAGACCTCTTATCTATAAAACATTTTTAAATGATACTGGAAAATGCTAACTTGGGTAGGGACAGTTTCAATGCATCATTGCCTGGCCTTCTGGGTTTTGCTCTGAACCTCGTGACAGATGATTAAGTCATGTGTCCAAGCTCAGGGACTTCCTGTTGGACACAGATGATCCTCCCTGGAGCACCCTGCTCCAATCCCCCTCCCTTCAACTTGTCCCAGTGTATTATTTTCAGCCCAGACCAGGACAAGCCCCACTCATGCGTCAGCCATGCCCAGGCCAGCAGCCTAGAAAAAAATCCCCATCAACCCCCACAAAGGGCAGGGTGACTCAGTTCACCCACATGGTTCAGGCCAGCTGCATGCCTTGCACTCTTTCCAGACCTGGCCCAGTGTACAAACTTCACAACCAGGGCCCCGTGCTCAGAAGGGTCCCTAATGCTTGCTTGAAGGCTCTGCTGCTTGAATCATTTTTCTTTTTTTCTGAGAATAGTCTTGCACTGTCACCTAGGCTGGAGTGCAATGGTGTGATCTGAGCTCACTCCAATCTCCACCTCCCGGGGTCAAGCAATTCTCCTGCCTCAGCCTCCCAAGTAGCTGGGATTACAGGCACCCACCACCATCCCAGCTAAGTTTTGTATTTTTAGTAGAGACAGGGTTTCACCGTGTTGGCCAGGCTGGTCTCGAACTCCTGACCTTGTGATCTGCCTGCCTTGGCCTCCCAAAGTGCTGGGATTACAAGCGTGGGCCACTGCACCCAGCCCACCTTCATCTTAATTTCTGAAAATTATTGATTTTCATTTTGTACTGATCCCTGCAAATTAAGTAGCAGTTCCTACTTCAGAGCCATCTTGGATTGCTGGAGCAGGCCAGGATTTAAAGAAGCTGGCCAGGCACAGAGCCCCTACAACAGGGAGACCTTTCCCTTGCTCTAAAGTAACCCTCTAAGAGCCATTTCCTAATGGAGTCTGAAAGAGCCTGGTGACCTGCTCTCAACTATTTTAATCACTGGCTATCCCCTCTTCAAGAGCAGGTGCATTTCACATAAGTGCATAATTAATACTAACAAAAGGGGCTGTGCCCATGGGCTGGGGTACTGTCAAGGGCATTCTGTGTTTGGAGTCCCTGGGAGGCACAGGACCCAGATCTGTCCTTAGAGTATGACAACAGATCACTCTTCAGTGCCCTGTCCTGAGCAAAACAAGACCTAGCAACCCTTTCGGTCAATGCTGAAGCGTCTCCCAGGCATGAGCAATGGTGGAATTTACAGGATGGTTGGCAGCACTTGGCAGTGGGCCAGCTGTGCCTCAGTGGCTCTGGCGGTTCAAACCCACAACTCAGCCAACTCACCCTGGACTCCAATCAGCCTGGCTAACTGGGAACAGCTACTCCCAGCTGGACTCAGGCATCTGAGAGAAACTTCCTTTCCCACGAAGCCTCTTTCACGGTTTCAGGAAGGAAATGGAAACAGTAAGGGGAAACCCCAAACCCATGTAACTCTAATAGCATTACCTCTTGGTCCATGGGGGTAGGGGGAGGATGCTTTCTATGTTGAATTTCATCCTGACGCCAGCCTGGTGGGGGTAGGAGCAATACCATTTGCTCCATCTCACAAACAACATTGCATCAGCCCCACCAAGACACAAAGCCAGAAACTGAGACTGGCTAGCAAAACCAGGACTGGAAATGACTGGGGCTTTCTGACTTGGGAGCCTTAGGGCAGGCTGCTGGTGTCTGCAGATCCCACCCTAGTGTATCCTGTGTGATCAGCCAGGGCTGAGGTTCTCTCTGCTGACAGAGCTTTCCCTCTTAAGGACACTGGTGGGGCCGTGGCCCCATCAGATCATCTATCCCTGGGAACACTCTTTTCCAGAGACCTTCAATGACAAAGTGACAGTGGGTCCACTGACCTCCGTGTCTCTGAAAATACCCTTGTAAAAGTACATAAGGACCCAACACTGCACTTATAATCAGACAGTTCAGGACCCTCCACTCTGAGAGCATCAACATTGGCCATCTCATTCTCCTGTTTGGGTCTGAAACTCTGCCCGTGGAGCCTTGTTTCAAAGGCTAAGTTTCCAGCCAGAAGAAATGCCCATGCTCTTCTCTCCCAACCCCATGCTCCTGCCATAGCCAGGAAGGCTGAGGACAGACATGGTCTTTGCTCCCCTAGACAGAGCTGACCATGACTGAAGGACCCTCAGGGGCAGGCAGAGCCCTTTGTCCTTTTTTGTCACTATGCTGGCCTCCTTGGGAGCTCAGTCTGCTCCTTAAACCTTCTGGGAACACTTAAGGTGCCCAGCACTGCAGAAAGGATTAACTCAACTGAGATGAGACATGTTTTTCCAATTAGTTGTAAACTACCGATGTTGGAGGTTTTCCAAAACTGACTAGTTGCTTTCCCATTACCCGAGATTCCTCATTCTTTCTGCATAAATAATTTCACAAGGTTTTCAAGTAAATTTGGTAGTAAGGCCCATGACCATGGAATAAACAGGATGCTCACAGTGAAATGCTAAAGCCAAAATCTTCTCTTCCATGTGCCATGCTATGAGAAAGGAGATGGAAAGTAACTTCCACCTACCAAACTTCCCTACCTCAGGCTTAAGACACACATCAACAGGTGCAACGACATTTGTGTTGGGACATGCACATAGATAGTAAAATGCCTGTAATCCCAGCACTTTAAGAGGCTGAGTCGGGCAGATCACAAGGTCAATAGATCAATGCCATCCTGGCCAACATGGTGAAACCCCATCTCTACTAAAAAATACAAAAATTAGCTGGGTGTGGTGGCACATGCCTGTAGTCCCAGCTACTCAGGAAGCTGAGGCAAAAGAATTGCTTCAACCTGGAAGGCAGAAGTTGCAGTGAGTGGGGATTGTGTCATTGCACTCCAGCCTGGCAACAGAGCTAGACTCCATCTCAAAAAAAGAAAATATTTTTCCACTGACATTTATTTCTTATGCCAAGTCAGGGACCTGCTGCTGCCAAACTGGGGAGACCAAGATCCCACAGCCAATGTGCTCACTCTCCTTAAATGGGTGTGACACCAGCGAGAGAGGCGGACAATGTGGTAAAGGCAGGGAAAACACTGTCTCACACTTACGAAGACAGAAGAGGTCTCGCAATGGGCAGGGCAGCCCTGGGAGCGGGTGACTCATAATAACATAAATAGATATTATAGCAAGGGCATCAACACATGGGAGGAATTTAAGAAGCCTGTTTCTTTTTTGCGATGAAGTCTTGCTTTGTCACCCAAGCTGAAGGGCAGTGGTGTGACATTGGCTCACTGCAACCTCTGCCTCCTAGGTTCAAGCGATTCTCCTTTCTCAGCCTCCTAAGTAAATGGGATTATAGGCATACACCACTGCACCTGGCTAATTTTTTATATTTTTAGTAAATACAGGATTTCTCCATGTTGGTCAGGCTGGTCTGGAACTCCCATCCTCACGTGATCCACCTCCCTTGGCCTCCCAAAGTGCTGGGATTACAGGTGTGAGCCACTGCATCCGACCAATACATTTGTTTTTTTAAGCTCTTAAGTTTGTGGCAATTCATTACACAGCATTACCAGCACTGACCAGAGATCTCAAGCACCAACCCCAGCTGTCATACCTTTGGAAAATGCCAAGTCCTCACATGCCTCTCCAGGCCTCCAAGAGACCTCCTGTGGTCCCATTAGGCTCCTAGAGGCCCCTTAGGGCACTGTCACTACTCTCTGCAGGAGCCAGGTGAGGGCAGTGAGAAGACGAGTGGCTGCAGAATTTGAAGATTCTAAGTCCTGGCCCCCTAGGGCCTCAGGTGTCTTACCCAGGTGTGCTGTTAAAATGGTGTATCACTTGACATTAAAACCAGCTGGCTGCCACTGTAAAGTTACTCTTATCCCTCTTTCCGTTCTGGAAGAAAGTCACTGTGCACAGCCCACACTGATGGAGGAGGCATCCTCAACTTTTATTTGCTGAGTTTGGCAACCCTGCCTGCCACTCCAGCACATTCCAAGTACTCCATAGATCCATGAGGCTGCTGACAATCACATTAGACAGTGCAGCTCTACTCTAGAACATCAAGGAAAACCGAGTACCCACACATCAGTCTCTCAGGTACTACTGTATTATTGTTTACTTAATAGTTTTCTGTAAAAGGGCTCACTTTTTTTTGAAATAAACTCTCACTCTGACAGCCAGGCTGGAGTGCAATGGAGTGATCTCAGCTCACTACAACCTATGCCTTCTGGGTTCAAGTGACTCTCCTGCCTCAGCCTCCTGAGTAGCTGGGAATATAGGCATACAGCACCACATCTGGTTAATTTTTATATTTTTAGTAGAGACAGGGTTTCACCATGTTGACCAGGCTGGTCTCGAACACCTGACCTCAGGTGATCCGCCCACTTTGGCCTTCTAAAGTGCTGAGATTACAGGTGTGAGCCACTGCAACCAGTCACAGGGCTTTTTATAAAGGAAACTTGATATCACTACCTTGCAACGGCCCATATCAAGGATGGCCCTGGACATCCAGGAGGTAGAGAAGCTCTATTCCTAAACATGGGCTTTTCCAGCCTTCCTTTCTTCTCCCCCTCAGAAGCCCGGGGCAGGCAGGGACCCCTTGGTCCTGATCCCCTGGACTCCAGGGTCCCCACTCAAGGGAGCCTTCACCAGTTCACAACCAGTGTCATGGGCAGCTCTGACCCCTCCTGTGCCCCAGGTGTCTCTGGGCCAGAAAGCTGTAGATCTGTGTCTGCCAAACCTGGTTGATGATGAGAGTCACTGGAGAGCTTTCTAAAAGCTTAGACTTTCTTGAGCCCAAAGCACGTGGCTTCTAATTGAAGATACGGGTAGGGACCAGGTAAAAACAGCCCAGGTGGAGCTGATAATTAGCTACATGCCAGAGTCCTACAAGCAGGACAACCAGGCTTAGCTGTGCTCTGGGAAAATTTTCACCTGTAAGTAATGCGCAGCTGTCCGATGGAAGACCCCAGGGCAGGCCCTGACTCCAACTCTCTTTTTTGTCTCGAGACACAGTCTCACTCTGTGGCCCAAGCTGGAGTGCACAGTCATGATCTTGGCTCACTGCAACCTCTGACTCCTGGATTCAAGCGATTCTCCTGCTGCAGTCTACACAGAAGCTAGGACCTCAGGCGTGTACTACCACGCCTCGCTAATTTTTGTATTTTTAGTAGTGACAGGGTTTTGCCATGTTGGGCAGGCTGGTCATGAACTCCTGGCTTCAGCATATCTGCCCGCCTTGGCCACCCAAAGTGTTGGGATGACATATGTGAGCCACCGCACCCGGCTTGATTCACTTTCTACAATGAGCAGTACCCACTGAAGAAAAGTGTCTAGGTCAGCCTTCTCCCAAGTTCACAGGACATGGAATGAGGTGCTGACAGACCCTTTGGAGAAACTCCTTTCCCTATCCTCTGTGACCAGGAGGAAAGGAGGCTTAGTGGTCTGGTATTTCTGGGTGTACAGCTTCTTTGTTTCTTCCTTTTCTTGTCCATATCACATATCAGGTCCCTTGGATCAGGGACAGAACTAGATTATACCCCTCTGGGTGGCCGCTCACTACACTTTAGGGCCAGGTAACTGGTTTACTAAGTTCCAGGAGCCTCCCCCATGCCAGATTGAGGTGATTTAGGTGACGAGGTTTAGAGCAGATTTTGGACTCCTGAGTTGATGTTATAATGGCATGAGGCCTTGGGGCAGGGTGGATGTATTTTGTATTTGGGATGAGCACACATCTTCAGGGTCTAAAGAGCTGACTAGATAGGCAGACTGTTCCTCCCCACACAATATCCATGTCCTAATCCTGAGAACCTCTGAATATGTCACCCTATGTAGCAAAAGGGACTTTGCAGGTGGGATTAGTAAGGGGTTTGAGACAGGGAGATTGGCCTGAATAACCAGGTGAGCCCAATCTAACGACACACGTTCTTAAAAGCACAGTACTTTCTCGGGCTTAAACAGGAACAATAAAGAGGAATGGGAGGTCCAAGAAGTCACCATGCCGCACAGGGAGCAACCGTGCATCTCGTTCACCTCGTGTATCCCCAGAGCCTGGAACCCAGCAGGCGTTTGGCCACAGAAAGACAAATAAAGTGAACTTTTGTGGTTTCCTTTTGTTTCTGAGATGGAGTTTTGCTCTTGTTGCCCAAGTTGTAGTGCAATGGTGCAGTCTTGGCTCACTGCAACCTCTGCCTCCTGGGTTCAGGCGATTCTCCTGTCTCAGCCTCTCGAGTAGCATGTGCCACCACGCACAGATAATTTTTTGTATTTTTCGTAGAAATGGGGTTTCACCATGTTAGCTGGGCTGGTCTCTAACTCCTAACCTCAGCTGATCCACCCGCCTCAGCCTCCCAAAGTGCTGGGATTACAGGCATTAGCCACTAAACTGAACATTTAAGCACTGGATTCCAGCTAGCAGCCATGAATTATTTAACCTCTCTGACCCCCTGTCATCCAGAAGTAAGGGCACTGAAATAACCCACCCAACGTTATCCAATGAATGAACAGTGGGGCTGGCCCCACTGCAAGCTCCTCAGAACCCTTCTGGTTGACAAATCTGACAACTCTCCACCCCCACCTCGGCCTGGCCAAAATGGGCAGAATTCCTGGGTAAACAGGAGTGAAGCTTCTCATGGCCCCATTTTGTTTCTTTGCTTCATTCTGTGCCTTTGCTTTCTGGTGACTGGTTGTCATTCTATTTCCCGAGCACAGACCAGAAGAGTGTGCCAGTGCTCGTGCAGAGATCTTCAGCTCCCAGAGCTGCCCTGGGGAAGAGCTGCTGTATGGAAGGGCCTGCTCCTGACCACCCACAAGTGTCCTTAATGATGAGGGGCACCTACTGGTTCATAACCTGGCTCTGTGACTGGAGAGAGCCCCTGGACAAAGGACTTCATCTCCATGGCTGCAGTTTTCATGGCTGTGAAAGGGGACAGGGGAAATGCAGCTCTTTGGGGTACAGGGACAGTAAAATGAAGCAACTTATGAGACGGCTTCTTTCACAGTCCCTGGCACTTCATTCTTTGTTAAACTTCCATTCTTTTTGTTTTGTTTTGTTTGAGACAAAGCTTTGCTCTGTTGCACAGGCTGGAGTGCAGTAGCAGTCTCAGCTCATTGCAACCTCCACCTCCTGGGTTCAACTGATCCTTCTGTGTCAGCCTCCTGAGTAGCTGGGATTACTGGCACACCCCCCCACACACACACACACCATGTCTGGCTAATTTTTGCATTTTTAGTAGAGACGTGATATCGCCACGTTGGCCAGACTGATCTTGAACTCCTCACTCCAGGTGATCTGCCCACCTCAGCCTCCCAAAGTGCTGAGGTTACAGGTGTGAGCCACTGAGCCCAGCTGAATTTGCATTCTTTATCAAGAGTCAATCTTGAAGGCCTCTCATTTCAGATTGTGAACAAACAACATGAATCATTTTTTGGACTCAGCTGACTATCTCCTTTTCCTCCATGCTTTTATGTCTTTACCAAGTCTTCCCTCTGTACTTAAAGAGCACTCCCCAACAGTCTAGCCATCATCCTCAGGTTAACTATAAACTATACAGGGGGCCCAATTCAAAAGGCCATTCTAAGCAGGGAGCTCCTTCATTTGAATACTGCTGCAGGCCACGTGTAAATGAAAGGCACTGCCTTTGCTTGTATATTTCCACTGTCTTCCAGCCTAAAACCCAGCCAGTCCTAACACTGAATGACTGCCCATGTATGTTATGTAACACCCCATGCTGGGCAGGGATACTGAGATAAGTAAGAAACACTCACATATCACTGGAAGCACCTCCAACAGAGACAGAGATAGCAACAGATGATTTCAGAACAGCATATGTGCCCGTCTACAGAGACCCACTCTTAAGAGGAGAACATTAATTCAGTTCCCAAGAACCTACCAGGTACCACCCTTCAAAGGAAGAGATCTCCATTTCACAGACTGACTTTCAAGGCCAAAGTCAAAAACGAACCAACAGGACCAGGACCGGACCCCAGGTTTGTCTGACATCACTATCTCCCTTTATGCAAGGAGGCAGAGGCCCCTTGAAGATGTCCTTTTGCACAAGCTCCAAAGTGTCAACTAAATGTAGGTCATTATGGCTGAAAATGCATTTTATCCTTGTCCTTGCATATGCTCTGTAAGTTTGGGCTTTGGCCTGATGTTCATCTGCCTCAGCCCTAGCCAACTGCTGGCCAACAGATCACAGGGTTGTGACCCTTGGAATTGGAAGCCATTCTACACACAGTGTCTCTTCTAGGT
This sequence comes from Callithrix jacchus, assembly GCF_049354715.1. Classification (NCBI taxonomy): domain Eukaryota; kingdom Metazoa; phylum Chordata; class Mammalia; order Primates; family Cebidae; genus Callithrix; species Callithrix jacchus. The sequence goes on along the minus strand of NC_133521.1, from coordinate 55,802,551 downwards.
CCTTTTTCTCATCAACCATTAAACCACAAAAAGGCCAAGTGACAAAGCACTCAGTTCCTTCACACGGTCATTCCTTCCCCCTCTTGCTTCACCTGATGCAGAAGAATTTGTCAGTCAAACTTGAGCATTACAAGAATATGCAACAGAAAGAAATAGAGAACTCAGCAATCCAAAAGCTGCTAAATGAGGATTTTCTGCATTTTTGGGAGTAATGTAAAGGAGTTCCAAGAAAAGTGAAGTCACAGCCTCTGCAGCTTATTTTCAGTTCTTAGAAAAGAGCCAGTGTCAAAGGGAAAGCGGCTCTGCCCCAGCACACAGACTCCATTGTCTGGCAGGGGGTGTCTTCTGATAAACCAGCTTGGATTTGGCATCAGAAACCAAAAAATTCTGACATTTTTTTAGTTGGTGATATCAAGGAGGAAACACAAGCCAAAGCAGTGAAAGTTATTAACATTCAGGGAAACCACACAGCTCAGCTAACATGTTGGGGTGACACCCTTCCATCACCAAGGCACCAGCAGTTTTGAGGTGACTGTTAGAAAAAACACAGTGGCCTCCTTTTCCTACCCCATGCCCCCACACATTCCTGAGATGTGTTATCACTCAGGTCACCATGTAGGCCCAACCAGCATTTTTCAATGGATATTATTTACCAAAAGATGGGGGAGGACAAATGGGTCAGGATAAGGTACAGGTGGTTTTCGGCAGCTTGGGTCTGCTTTCTGGCATACAAGCAGGTTTAGCCACAGTAGGGCAGACTTTAGGTTAAGATCTTGGGAGGCTACTACACATCCAGCTCAGGCGCTACAACCAGGTGCCCTATCATAATTTTGTGAATAAGGTTTGCCTTTTATTTATTTATTTATTTGTTTGTTTGTTTATTTGAGACAGAATCTGGCTTCATCTTCCAGGCTGGGATACAGTCGCACAGTCTCAGCTCACTGAAACCTCCACCTCCTGAGTTCAAGAAATTCTCACGCCGCAGCCTCCAGAGTAGCTGAGATTACAGATGTGTGCCACCATGCCTGGCAAATATTTTTCTATTTTTAGTAGAGATAGGGTCTCATTTTGTTGCCCAAGCTGATCTCAAACTCCTGGCCTCCAGTGATGAGTCCGCCTCGACCTCCCAAAGTGTTGGGATTACAGACATGTGCCACTGCACCCAGCCATTGTGAGTAAATTTTAACCTAGGAATTCTGTAACAGAGATCTCATTGTCTGCACCAAAATTTAATTTCAATGTAATCAAAAGAAACTCGAGTGACCCAGCCAGGAAGAGTGCCTAAGGAGAAATGATGATGAGATGGAATGTTATGTCCCAGATGAGACACTGGAACAGGAAAGGACATTAGGAATAATCCCAAGAAATCTGAATGAAGTAGACTTGGGTTAATAAAAGCATCTCAATATTTATCCATTAATTTTAACAAATGCACCTTACTAATGTAAGATGTTAATTATAAGGGAAGCTGGGTACAGGTACATGGGAACTTTTTGTATAATCTCTGCAATTTCTCTGTCTCTCTCTCTCTCTCTCTTTCTGTATGTGTGTGTGTGTATGTGTGTGTGTAGACAAGCAAGAATGTACTTATACTCCCAGAAATAATGATTTGGTGCCTACCAAGTGTCACATACCATGTAAAAGTGATCTACACATATCTTCATTTATTCCTCACACTAGTGCTATGAGCTGGGCATAGTCTGCATTTTACAGATAAAGAAATTGAAGAACAGAGATGCTAGAATACCTTGCTCATAATCACATGGCAAGGTTACTGGCAGATAAAGGGCTCAAATTCATGTTGACAGGACAGCTCAGCAATATTGCCTAATATATCCCAAACTGTGAACATAAAACAGTTCAGAACAAGCTGCATGAGGGCTATGAAAACAAGGCACGCTTTCAAGTCTACCCCATATTAGAAAAAAAAGAGTTTAAAAGCAGAGCACATGCCAGGCACAGTGGCTCATGCCTATAATCCCAGCACTTGGGGAGGCCGAGGCAGTTGGATCACGAGGTCAAAACATTGACACTATCCTGATCAACATGGTGAAACCCCATCTCTACTAAAAACACTTTTTAAAAACATTAGCTGGGCATTGTGGCAGGTGCCTGTAGTCCAAGCTACTCAGGAGGTTGAGGCAGGAGAATTGCTTGAACCTGGGAGGTGGAGGTTGCAGAGAGAAAAAATTATGCCACTGCACTCCAGCCTGGCAACAGAGTGAGATTCAGTCTCAAAAAAAACAAACAAAAAGCACAGCACACCCAAGACACAACACTCAATGCTGGAGAGGATGTCCATAAGTCCACCAATATCACCATACATTCTGTGCAATCAAGAAACTTACTTGGATGGGGGTGGGGTAGGCTCCTCTGTGTAATTCCAGCACTTTGGGAGGCCAATGCCGGTGGATTACCTCAGGTCAGGGGTCTGAGACCAGCCTGGTCAACAGGGCAAAACCCCATTTCTATCAAAAATACAAACATAGCCTGCTGTGGTGGCACACTCCTGTAATTCCAGCTACTCGAAAGGCTGAGCTGGAGAAATGCCTGAGCCTGAGAGGGGGAGGTTGAAGTGAGCTGAGATTTTACCACTGCACTCCAGCCTGGGAGACACAGTGAAACTCCCTCTCGAAAAAAAAAAAAAGAAAAAAAGGAGAGCCATGTGCGGTGAGTCACACCTGTAATCTCAGTACTTTGGGAGGCCAAAGTGGGTGGATCACCTGAGGTCAGGAGTTTGAGACCAGCCTAATCAACATGAAGAAACCTAGTTTCTACTAAAAATACAAATATATACATATATAAATATATGCATATATATAGATATATACATGTACATACATACATACATATATATATCTATTTTAGCCAGGCAGTGGCACCACTACCCTATTCATCACCAATGTTTGTTGATTGATGTCCCTTCCTCTCTCTCTCTCTTTTTTTTTTTTTGGAGTTGGAGTCTCGCTCTGTAAAGCCTCCTAGGCTGGTGTGCCGTGGGGTGATCTCAGCTCACTGCAACCTCCACCTCTTGGGTTTAAGTGATTCTTCTGCCTCAACCTTCCAAGTAGCTGGGACTACAGGCCTGCACTACTACGCCTGGTTAATTTTTGTATTTTTAGTAGGGATGGGGTTTCACCATGTTGGCCAGGATGGTCTCAAACTCCTGACCCCTCCAGTGATCCACCTGCCTTGGGCTCCCAAAGTGATAGGATTACAGGAATGAGCCACCATGCCCCCTTTTTACTTTTTTTGAGTTGGGGTCTCCCTATGTTTCCCAGGTAGGCCCTCAAGCGATCCTCCCACCTCAACCTCCTGAGTTGCTGAGATTGCAGGTGAGTGTCACCTTGCCTGCCATGATTTTGTCACCACAGACCCCTCTCATTCCCTTTCATAGGAAATCACTGAGAACCGGAAAGCTTGAGCCAAGAACTAGGGAAACTGATATTTGAACTCATTTCTGTTGGGTGCCAAATTTTTCTGTGCCTCTTTCTGTGAAAATTGGAGGTGGCAAGATCCAGTGGCTCACACATATAATCCCAACATTTGGGAGGCCTAGGTGGGTGGATCACCTGAGGCCATTGCACAGCAGTTTGGACAACAAGAGTAAAACTCTATCTTGAAAAATAGAAAGAAAGAGAAAGAAAGGAGAGAGGAAGAGAGAATGAGAGAGAGAGAAAGAGAGTTAGAGAGAGAAGAAATAAAGGAAAAAAAAATCAGAGGCTTTGGTCCCTTGATCTGACATTCTGGAGTAATTCTGTTCCTGCTTGAATGTGATTTCCTTGAGGCAAAGTCTGGGTCTCCTTCCTCTTGCGTGCCCACCCTGGCCTGTCTGCCCCACACTAGCTGCTCAATGAAGGCTAGCCCATGTAGAGTATGGGTTTGAGGCATCCCAAGACTTGGAGTTGTAGAAGATGTGAATGAGAAGCCTTGGAATGCTATGCCCATTAGAAAATGTGTATATCCCACAGTTCATCCAAGAGACTGCTCCCTCCGATGCCAGTGCTCAGAGCTCCCCTACTCAGGGTAAAACCTTGGATGGCCAAGTACATTGGCTCAATATTTGCCTTGAGTAGCTGGGTGCAGTGGCTCCAGCCACTGTTGGATCTGTAATCCTAGCACTTTGAGAGGCTGAGGCGGGTATTCAAAATATGATAAACGTCATATCTGCAATGTTTTGAGTGTAACACAAAATTTGAAAGAAATTTTTAAAATTAGATGTAATTCCTTTACATCAATATAAAAAATCCCCTCATGGCAAAACACGGTAAGCAACATCGAAGGACAAACAACAAACTTAAAAGCAACAGTATAAGTCATATCGCCAAGAGCTAATTTGCTTAATATATCTAAAGCTCCTACATATCATCAATAAAACAGTAACCATATAATAGAGAAATAGGTTGCACATACGAACAGTGAGTCCTCAGAAAAAGAATTACAAATGACTCATTCACATGAAAAGATGCCCAAACTCTGTAATAAGAGATATATAAGTTAAAAATCAGAAGAAAATAACATTTTCGCCAATCAGATAAACTCTAGTAGCACTCTGTATTGTTGAGTGTATAAGGAAAGAGACACACTAAAACCTTGTTGGTGTAAGTACATAACGATAAAATGTTAATGGAGAACAATTTGGAAATGTGAGAGATAATGTATTTGCATGTAAGTATTATGTACTTCAGCATAGATATAACGGGAAAAGTGGCGGGGACAACTAAAACATGTTACATTCAGTCGACGGAGTGAATACTCTACAGCCATCACAAAGAATGAGGCAGTCTCGTAAGTACCAAGATGAAGTGATCTCTTAGATACCCAGAGCAGCAGATCTTCTTCCTTGTTGGCTTCACAACTGGTAGAGTCATCTTTGGTAAGGTAAAGCAGAACATCTAAATCAAGAATATGACTTCCCATAAATACTGAAGAAGAATTCAAAGCTACCAATTGAGGAAAGAGCTTTTTATAAAGCAGTGTAAAAATCTACAAATTACCTAGAAAACAGAACATCCTGCAGAAAATTCTAAAAACATCCAAAATGGAATTCTTTACTGCACTTGCATGCTAACCTGTGTCATCATCCTACCGTATCTGCTTCTATTCCTCCTCAGACAACCCCAGATAACAGCACAGAGAGCCCAGAAATCCTTAAACTGCATGTAAGCTCATGATGTTAAAAAAAGCCAGAGGGTTATTAACTCATGTGTGTTCTCAGATCATCCACAGGAACAAGAAAGCAGTCAACTTTTCCAAATGCATAGAAACAGAAGCAGAAAGCAAGTGATTTAATCAAGACACCACAGAGATTAAAGGTAAGCATCTACTTACCACGTGAATGAGTGTTTGTCTCATTTTGATCTCTGTCGTAACCAACTATACAAAATTCCTATGAACTGAGCAAAGGGTTATTATACTCTCTTGTGAAATCAGAGGTACTAGATTAACTGAATCCATAACTGCTAAACTATGAAACACAACTAAAGGCTAAACTATGAAGCTTCAGTTTTATTTTAAGCAACCTCCTGACATAAACACAATCTATATTTAAAAAAAAAAGCTCAACAACATACACACATTCCCAAAAAAATCACACAGAACACAAACACACAAAAAGGGTGGGCCTGCTTCCTATCCACAGCACTGTCAAGCTTGCTCTGGTAAATGAAAGCCAGCAGAAAGCTCATCCCTGAACAGGATGAAGGGGATGAATACAAAACAAGGAAGCCCTTCTATGAAGAGAGTTTGGAATGTGTCTCTGTGTGTATATGTACTCACATTTTTAGTCTCTTTGGTGTGTGAAAGGAAAATAAATCTTGGGGCCCCTAAATCACTAAGCTAGAGGGAAAAGCCAAGCCGGGAACTGCTTAGGGATAACCTGCCTGTCACTGAGATACATGCATAGCTGATTGCCTCCTTTAAAAAGGCTAATCAAAAACTCAAAGAATGCAAGCACTTCTCTCTTTCACCTATCTGTGACCCAGAAGCTCCTTCCAACTTCAAGTCTTTTTTCTGTCTTTGCTTCACGTTGTCCTGCCTTTCTGGACACAACCATTGTACTTCTTACATATGTTGGCTGATGTCTCACGTCTCCCTAAAATGTATAAAACTAAGCTGTGTCCCGACCACCCTGGGCACATGTCATCAGGACTTCCAGAGACTAAGAAGGGTGCATCCTCAAACTTGGCAAAATAAACTTTCTAAATTAACTGAGACTTGTCTCAAATTTTCAGGATTACAAATAATAACAGCAAATCCTGAGACCCACTGAAGGGAAAAAAGAAGGTAGTCTAACTTCATTATGACTGCAAAAATGCATCTGGTATATACATACAATAGGATATTACTTAGCAAACAGAAGAAAAAGAACTACTGACACAAAAAACACCATGGATGAATCTCAAAATAATCACGTTGAATGAAAAAAGCCAGAAAAAAAGAATACCTACTGTATGATTCATTTATATAAGTTAGAAAATGAAAAGTAATCTACAGTTACAAAAAGCTTATCAGTGGTTGCCTATGGATCAGAGGCAGGAGGGAGACAGTACTGAAGGGTACACGGAAACTGTTGGGATGATAAGTATGTCTATTATCTCTAGTGGTGACAGCTCTATGGCTGAATACCTATGTGAAAACATCTAACTTTACACTTCTAATATGTGCAGCTTGGGTGTCACTTGACTCCTCAATAAAGCTGTTTAAAATGTTTTGATAAAAATAAGTTCATATTGACCACCAATTGGGTTTAACTGAAACCTTACAAAATGAAGATTATTTTCACTTTCAGAAGGATATCTGATCGCAGTTACATATTATGCTTTGTAAACAAGCCATTTCAGAATAAATACAGATTTCCAATACTTAAATGTCTGTATTTCTTCCCATTCATCCTTTTCATTATTTTAAAGCAGCTACAGCATTTTACAAAAAAAATTCCATCACTTTAAGTTTCTTACAGAGACTCTCTGAAATTCAATAAACAGTTAACTTTTTGAAGAAGATGAGACCTTAAACACCATCCTGTCCAACTTTCTCAATTTAAGGAAGTAAACTTAGCCCCTCCCCTTGTAGGGAGTTCATCCTGTCTCATGGCTTTGAAGTCAGCTCTATGTTGCTGACACCTACCTTTGTCATTTTAATCTTGACCTCCCCACTGAACTACAGATATTTATTCCACTGCCCACTAAACCACCTCACTTGACTATCTAATAAGTATCTAAAACCAATTGTGGCCAAAAGGTATCTTCTGATTCCCCTCACCACCAACTTCTCCTCGAATTTTCCCCATCTTAGTAATTGAACCATCATACATTCAGTTGCTCAACTAAAACCTAGGAATCAACTCTTGACTACCCATCTCCTGCCTTCCACATAGAATCCACACTTAAGTTCTTAGCTCTGTCTGCAAAGTACATTGCTAAAGGGGGCCCAGGCTCCATCTACACAGCTACTATGGCTTCTTACCCAGACAACAGCTCTGAAAGGTCACCATTTTCTCTTCTACCTCTACCAGTCATCACTACACAGTAGCCACAGTCATGAGGCCATCAATCCCCAGACCTAGAACACTCTACAGACTTGCTGCCATCATTAAAGTGACATCCTAACTCCTTATTCTACCCTAAAATATCAAGGCCCTTTCCACCTCTCTAGTCTCATCTACTACTATTTCTTCTCTGGATACATTCCAACATTTCCTACTGACAGTCTCAAACACCCTAAACTCATTTCCACCCCAAAACCAATGCTTTGCCACCTCCATACCTGGAATGCATAGATACTTCATCATTCATATCTCAACTCAAATAACGTCTTCAAAAGCTTCCCAAACCTCGCAATCTTCAGAAGCATCCCCTAGTGAGAAGTTGGTGGTAAGGGGAATCAGGAGCCCTTTGACCACAATAAGTTTGGAAATGTATTAGGTATTCAAGTAAATATTTAATTCACTTATCATAGACCCCATTTTACTGATGTTATGGTACTTATCACTATCTCAAATTATCTTGTAAAGTTCTTTACTTATTTATTATATATGTTAATAAAATTCATTCATTCATTCCTGCTATGCCTATCAGAAGCACTAGCCCAAATAAGAACTGTGATCTTTTCTTATTTCACTTGAAAGCATTAATTTTTGGGTGCCTGGTACTACTGGTTAAAAAGTACCCATGTGCATTTTTTTACGTCTATTTTAGTTCTTTTTTAATTCCTTAGTATGACGATTGGGTTTCCCCACTCAAACCTAAGTGTGAACATTTTTACAACATCAGCACATTACCAGTCTGACGTTTAAAAATAAAGGTCAATTTCAGGACTTAAATAAAAATAAATAAAGGAATGCACATTCCTTAAAATATCAGTGATAAAATATATATAGTCACAGTAAGATATATAATCACACTAATACATATATGTCGTGTAATATCACCAAAAAGTACGTATTGTACACATTAGGTATGTATTAGGTACATATGTATAGTGCACATATTATGAAAATATATATGTATCATAACACCGTATGTACACGTATACAAATATGTGCCTACTATTTAAACAATGTACACATGCAGAAATAGGTGCAAACTACATACCTATGCACAGCAGGCTATTACTAAAGTTCTGGTCGTAGCAGCCTCAATGCCCACCCTGGCTGCTTAAATGCCCATAGCTCACTGCAGCCCCAAACTCCTGAGCTCAAGTGACCTTTCTGCCATGGCCTCCTGACAGAAGCTGGGCCAACAGGGCAGCAGGTATGCATCCCCACACCCAGTAATTATTTTTTTGAGAAATGGCGTACCGCTATGTTGCCCAGACTGCTCTCAAATTCCTGGCCTGAAGAAATTTTCCCATATTAGCCTCCTAAATTTCTAGGATTACAGGTGTGAGCCACTGTGCCCAACAGGTGTTCTAAATGCAATTTCCACACTGCTATTCTGAAGAAGGGCAAGAAGCAAAGAGACCCTCCTTGAAACATAGAAAATAAAAGCATTCACTATTAAGTGGAGGCAGAGTTGATGATCAGCCAAAACTACTTCAACTGTAATCCAGAAGTCCCATTGATACAGGAGTTCTAAAGGAATTATTTAGTCAGAGATTGAAAGTAAGGAAGTCTTTGGTAAGGTTTCCCTTTGAATAAAAAGCAGCCCCAAAACCATTTCTAACAAAGAGTGGCCTGTAAAATCGAGCTGCAGATATAGACAAGCAAGCTGGAAGCTTGCACAGGCGAATGCCAGCAGCTGTAACAATAGGAAGCTACTTGGGTGCCAGGCATGCTCAACCTGACGGCTTCATCTTCCTTTTTCTTTATCAACCACAAGTGCAGTAAGGGACAGACAACATGCACTGGCCAAGTAGAAAACCTATATGCATAAGAAGATTCGGGTGGATAGCCAGCTTCTTCACGAGCTATGTAAAGCTCTCACCTGGTCCAACCCGTATTTGGACACTATGTAAATCAAACACCACCTCCTCAACAAGTCTATAAAACCTTGTGCAGTTCACCAGAAAACCAGAAAACACAGTCTTTATTCAGAATCGGCCGAATACATTCAATGCATTCAGGAGATTGGGAGACATTGTTTAAATTTTCACCAAAACCCAGAAGAACTCAAAAGTACTCATTGTCTTGGCCTTATTGGTATTTGACTATGAATACAATAGATCCCACAGAAGCAAGTCTAGTAGAGTGGCCTTGGAAAAAGGCTAGGATTTAGGAGCAGGTTTAGGCAACTCAAGCCTTCTCGGCTTCCATTTTCTCATCTGTACTTTCATCATTCTGATTTTTAAGAGCACCTTTGTTGAAAATAAAGGTTCAGTGAAACAGCACAGATGAAGTCCTTCCTATTTGGTCTGGCAGGTAGTAGTTGCTCAACACGTCTTGTCTATTAATGACGACCACAATGATCATAGTGGACTAATAATGAATTGATAAAATATGATTATGTAAGTTCAAATGAGTTTTGATCTCACCCCTCTCCTCTGTTTCATATGGTTTTTATGTTCTACATTGTATGGCTTAACGTTGGCAGGTGGGGGATTTTGATAGACACATGATAAAATCAGAAGCCCCAAGACTTGTATTTTCATCACAGAAATGTATTACTTCCTTGAGTTGTGACCTGGAGAGAGTTACTTTGTCTAAGTTAACCTTACTTGTAAAAATAATCATAAATATACCTGCCCTTTCTCATCATCTCAGCCTCTCCGCAGTCAGTGTGAGGTACCATTGATATAGTGTATATGAAGGGGTTTGCAAGCTCTGGAGTGCTATCTGTATGCTATTTTGCCTCTTCAATTGTGAGTGGTCTTTTCCCATTCTCCTTAAATGACCCAACACTACGCTCTTGGTAAAATAAATGCATTTGTGCATGAACATTTGGCAAATAATAAGAGCTGCATTTGCAAGAATTTTTCACTTGAACAGCCAAGTGAGCCACTTGGCTGAAAAAATAGATTTTTTTCGATTCGCGTAAAATTTGAATTTCGGTATTTTACATGAGAGAGCATACTGAGTTGGTGTATATACTCCAAAAGAGAGTAGAATAAGGCATTGTATATTTTTTCTAACATACTATATTCCGAGCCATTTTAACTTTGGGGCGCCTAGATATTATTTAGATTTTTTTCGATTCGCATAAAATTACAATTTCTGCATTTTACATGAGAGAGCCTATTGAGTTGGTGTATATCCTGCAAAACGGAGTAGAAAAGGGCATTGTATATAGAATGCTTAGCGCCTGCTTTCAGCTTTGCTGCAAACTAAAACACTGACTGACTTTGGTTAACCCACTAACCTCTTTGAGCCTCAGTTTTTTCATCTGAAAAAATCAATGATGGTTTGAATTTCTTCCGAATATGACATTCAGTTATCTCTCTCTCCATTGTGGAAGCACTGGGAGCTATTGTTCTCCTGTGTCTGGTGGCCGTTATGACTTCTGCATTATCAAGGGGCCCTCTCTAACCTAAATAACCCCCCAAAGAAATTAAGTTTGTAATCATTTCTGCCTGGTAAGCGAAATGACAAGAGAAAAGAGCTAGTTGTCAATAGCCTTGTGGATGGCGAATTAATGGGATCTGTGCAAACAGTTGCTTATAGAGCCATAATTTGCCTTTCGTTTTCCTTTGCAACTCAGAAAAAAGTGAATAATTTTCAAAGAGCCGCTCATTGAACATATTTTTTAAAACATGTCATTGGCAAAAGGGGCACTTGGTTGCTTGATTGCCATATATCTCTGAGTATGTGGAACAGTTATTTTTAGCTGGGGGTAACTAGCTGAGAAGAAAGCTGCAGCATCTTGGAGGCAGAAGAATCTTTGTATGTCTTATGTTGGCATGGAGAAAGCAAAGCGAAAGGGCAGAGTATAAAAGGTTGTTAACTAGATAAGGGGTCAGCTGCATTTCCTCTGGCTGCTCAGAGGTGAGTTCCTAAAGCAATGGAGACCACATTGTGGGTGGGAATGTGTTTGCAGGGTCTAATTAGTTTACCCAAGAAAAGCAAAAAAGAGAAAGGGCTAAAAATATGTAGATTGTAAAATTCATGGCTTCATTTGCTCTTCTTTGCCTTTGAAACCTTTTTAAAACCTTATAGTAGAACAATTTGTAATCCTTGAAGCCTTTTTGCTACCACTCTTGTCAGCTTGTCTAAGGCCACCGTAATTTATCAGCTACTGGGGAAAGTTGTTTAAACTCTCTTAGCCTCCTTTTTTCCCACTGGTTCACTTAGGGGCACTAATTCCTAATGTTTCTGCCTGAGTTATTGTTTTTCAGATCCCATAATTGTTTGCATATGTGCTCTATAAGATGTGTCACCTAGCACACGTTGTGGGCAACCTCAGGTGTAGAAGTTAGGACATCTTTGTGCCTGGATTTGGCTGTTACTAACAAGAGGGAACGGGGAGGAAGGGCAGAGTAGACTACTGTAGAATTTTTCTGGATTCTTTTGGTTTCTCCAGAAAATGATACTGTTCTTATATTTAAAGATAACTATCTGCCTAGGCGTATTGAAATTCTAAGGTTGACACCACTTTGCATTGATCCTAGGGCAGGGTTTCAGGATTGCTGGAGCAGCATCATCCTTTTACAGTATAGATTTCAGTCAGCAGGCTGGTCATGGCCTCCTCAGTGTGCAATCTTCTTACTGATGGTGGGCGTCAGTGGGCTGGACTCACAGTTTCCATCTCTTAGGCTGGGCAGGCCCATGGTGGCAATGGAAAAATTTCATGGGAACATACATCAGAAGTAATAAGAAATCCATCTTCTTAAAGCCTTCATAGGAGATTTCCTGAAGATTTATAAAAGGCACTTCATTGATCAAATGACTCTGATGTTTCCCCTCACTGGAAGAAATTCAGGTCACCAGCCCACTTAAAATCATTGTGTTCTCCTTTTGCAGTAACCTCTGCTCATATAATTTCTTTTTGGCATATTATATACTATTAACTTAATATCCTGATTAGTGGAGCTAGCAAACACTCAGTATCACTATAAACTGCGTATCATAACTGACTTCCTTTAAAAATCATCTAATGTTTCTTTAAAATCACTGGTGCTTTTGTAAAGTAGTTCATATTTAGGAATATGAACATTTTATCATGCTGGAAAATTATTTGAATTCCTTTTCATTTAAAACCTATAGCTTTCTATTTAATCTAGCTTTCACAAATATTTTATTTGCCCACTATAGAAAAATCGAGTTTAGAGATAAATGTAAATTCACTCATAGCTCCATCCAAAAGTCAACAACTCTTAATATCATTATTTTTGTTCTTGTTCTCAGTATTTTTGCTGAATCTATGTTTCGTAGAGTTTCATCATATGTCAGATAAAACTGCATATATATGAGTTTTTAAACAATACATTTTTATTGTCATAAATGAAATACACATTTAATATGGTATGACTAGGACATATAGAGAGATATAACAAAGAAAATTAAAGTCATTTAAAATCTTACCAAATCTAATAACCATAAACCTTTTGATGTATTTTCTCAGAATACTTTTTCCTATGCCTTTTATATTTTCTTGATTATCAAGTACTTCAAGCGTATAGAAAAGACAGAAACTAATATAAGCAGCAATGGAAAATTTTAAAATATGGGTATTTTTCTGCATGTGTTTCAGATTGTTTAGTTTTTGTTGTCCTTTGCCCTCCCCACGTGTCCCTTTATTTTCCTGGCAAAACAAAGCATTACAGATATAGTTGCAGCTTCCTATAGTCCATTTTATTTTTCTAAAACTTATTGATATTGAAATGTCTACCTCTGGTCTACTTACTTTCCCTGCCGAATAATACTTTACCATATGGAAATACCACGATGTACAATTACATGCATAGTGCCATATACATTTATTTACAGGTTTCTTGGGAAGAATCTCTATTACTGTGTTCCCAGAACAGGGATTGGTAAATTGTAGGGGAGGCTTGTCTTCATTTTTACTATGAATTTCCAGTTGTTTAAAGTAGTTGTAACAATTGGTATTCCCACAGGAAATGTGGGGAAACTTGTTTTGTGTTTGGCTTCACTTGATATTCCTAGGCTTTTACTTTTTGTTTGTCAATCTTATGAATGTAAAATGGTATGTTTTAATTTATATTGTGCGCAGACTTATTATTCGGGACACATGTAACCTTTCTCATGCACCACTGTCATAGATTTGTTTTCAATTTAACTCATTTATTAAGCAAGGAAAATTTTGAGGTTTCTCAAAGATGGCGATGAGAACTGCTGATGGATTTGCTGCATTAGATCCACCCTCTCCAGCTCTGGCCCTCTAGTGTCAGTATTTCTGCCTTCCATTTATAGTGCTTCCTCTTTTCAGGTTCTGGGAACATTCTGGCTGTAGAAATCAGTTGCAGTAATTGGAAGAACTTTTACTAAAGTGACTTACTTGTCTTCTTACCTAGTAATTATGCAGACTGTAAAATATATTTATGAAAAAATTCAAGTTATATACAAAACCAGACACTACCAAAGCATATACAAAGTTCATGATCCCTTTTATTTTTCTCTTCTTCCTCTTCCAATATATAACCACTTGTAGAGAGCCCCTACTATTTCCTTTGTATTTATGTTTCTGTCCAAATGCAATAGATATTCTCTAACATATCTCCTTGTATCCATGAGAAGAAGGTGAATGTAATTTTTAAAAATGAATATGATATCTCTACATCAGCACAGTATTGCATTATACGGAAATAAGAGAAAGAATCTAACTCTTCCATGGACATTTAGTTGCTTGTAGTTTTCTATTATTTTAAACAGTGTTGTGGAAAACGTTCTTGTAAATGTCTTTGGACATCGATGTGAAAATTGTCTTAGGAGATATTTGTAGAAATGCTATTTACATGGTCTTTTTTGCCTACTTTATTCATTTTTATTTAGAACATTTTATAGAACTTTAGGAATTGGTGACTTCTAAGTAGGTGTAAAACACAGTACCGGGCCAGGCATGGTGGCTCACACCTGGAATCCCAGCACTTCGGGAGGCCGAGGCAGGTGGATCACGAGGTCAAGAGATCGAGACCATCCTGGTCAACATGGTGAAACCCCATCTCTACTAAAGATACAAAAAATTAGCTGGGCATGGTGGTGCGTTCCTGTAGTCCCAGCTACTTGGGAGGCTGAGGCACGAGAATTTCCTGAGCCCAGAATGCGGAGCTTGCAGTGAGCTGAGATCACGCCATTGCACTTCAGCCTGGGTGGCATGAGCGAAACTCCGTCTCAAAAAAAAAAACAAAAAAACAAAAAAAACACAGTACCTGGATTCTCTGAGCTTTATGTTCTGTTTGAAGCAGGGGAAGTGACAGTAACTACCTGTTAGGGTGATTTTGAGGATTAAATGAGATACTGTGTACAAAGTTTATAGCATGGGTTTTGGATCACAGCAGAGACTAAAAAGTTCAGTTTTGCCTCGTCTTAGTCGGTCCCGAACCCAAATATACTTTTAAATATTCTTTCAGCACAGATTTTAAAGTTTGATAGAAATAGAATTATATTGTGTTCACTCCATATGTAAGGTTTCTTTTAGTCAAGAAAATGTTTTTGATATTCAGCCATGTTGTTGCACATGTCAATAGTTCTTTCCTTTTTTATCCTCCTATCTCAGGTCTTAAAAGAGGAATACTGCAAAAAAAAAAAGAAACAATATTTCCACTTGTATTCGGTTTTGCTCTACAGTTGACATTGTTCTCAAGTATCACTAACAGGTTCCCATGGAGAGAAAAATTTATTTTCTGTCCACAACATAACAGGAATTATAACAGATGCAGAAGGCCTACTAGCCCTGTGTGAAAATCATCATGTTGACTATATTTCTCAAAAGTTAAACTCAGGTGTAGGGGCAGCTGTCAGTCTTTGTTTCCTCACTATCAATCCCACCACTTTTATTTTTTCATTTGGGGAAAAATAATAATGACTGTAAGAACAATGAAAAATAATAAAAGGACAGTAAAAAGGTTGAATGCACTGGCTCTGGCAGGGAGCAATCAGAAATGGTTTGTTATTTCCCTTCACTTTATCAAAGTTGCTACGTGGACTCATTCTTACCCACCTGTTGGGTAGAATCTTTGATATTTTCTATTTCACTGAGCAATTTAAGATATTAAGAAATTCTGTCTAGTTCAAAACAGGAGCAGAAAACCAAGCACCACACTTTCTCACTCATAATTGGGAGTCGAACAGTGAGAACACATGGACACAGGGAGAAAACAACACACATTGGGGCCAGTTGGGGGTCGGAGGAGGGTGAGACGGGGAGACCATTAGGACAAATAGCTAGTGCATGTGAAGCTTAAAACCTAGATGAACGGTTGATAGGTGCAGCAAAGCACCATGGTACACATATACCTATATAATAAACCTACACATTCTGCACCTGTATCCTGGAACTTCAGAAAAATCCTGTTTAGTTTAATTTCCAAACTCAAAAATCTCATTCAGCTGAAAACTTAACCCTTTTTTACATATTTTAACACAGAAAATAATCAACAATGAAAACAGGTAGACGTTGAGCATCTCTGATCCATAAACCCCAAAATCCAAAATATTCCAAGATCTGAAATTCATCCACATCGATGGCTGAGATAGCGATATGTGTGCTTTCTGATGGTTCAATGTATACAAACTTTGATTCGTGCACAAAATTGCTAAAAATATGTAAAATTTTATTTGCGTTATGTGTATGAGGTGTACGTAAACATAGGTGAATTTTGTGTTTAGACTTCAGTTATATCTTTAAGAGATCTCTTTATGTATATGTAAATGTTCCAAAATATGAAAAA
This sequence comes from Callithrix jacchus, assembly GCF_049354715.1. Classification (NCBI taxonomy): domain Eukaryota; kingdom Metazoa; phylum Chordata; class Mammalia; order Primates; family Cebidae; genus Callithrix; species Callithrix jacchus. The sequence goes on along the minus strand of NC_133521.1, from coordinate 55,786,267 downwards.
AGTTTAAAATCCAAAACACTTCTAGTCCCAAGGAATTCAGATAAGGAATATTCAACCACTACATCTAATAAGTCATGGATACTTTAAAATGAAATTTTAAAAGTATTTAAAGAGTCCAAAAGACATCAGGAGAAAAGGGACAGGACAAAAAGTGGGGAAGGGGATGCAAACGAAAACAAACAAAATAATGAAACAAACCATTAAATTGTAAGCTTGAATCCAATTACATCATTCGACCACTAATAAATCTATATTTAATAACGTTAAATGTTATTGAATCATACCACATACTCCAATTCAAGTGCAGAGATTGCCAGAATTGATTTAAAAAACCCACAAGACCCAGTGCTGTATATGAAATACACACTTTGAATAGAACAAAAGAAGACAAATATACGTAGGTCTAAATAAGTACATTTGAATTTTTTTAAGACAGTGTCCTACTCTATCCCCTAGGCTGGAGTACAGTGGTGCAATTTCTGCTCACTATAAACTCCGCCTCCTGGGTTCGAGCAATTCTCCTGCCTCAGCCTTTTGAGTAGCTGGGAATACAGAAACCTGCCACCACGCCTAGCTAAATGTTGGGGTATTTTAAATAAAGCTGGGGTTTCACTGCATGGGATAGGCTTGTCCTAAACTTTTGACCTCAAGTGATCTACCTGCCTCAGCCTCCCAAAGTGCTGGGATTGCAGGTGTGAGCCACTGTACCTGACCCTAAATGAGTACATTTAAAATGATATACTATGCAAACAGTCAGCAATGGAAGTGTGAAGAAGCTATATTAATACCAAATAAAATGTGCTTAAGTCAAAACAGTATTTCCAAAGATAAAGAGGGATAGTTCATGATTACAGAAGAGTAATTTCATCAAAAAAATGGATTAAAAATAATTTGTGCATCAATTTGCACAAAACAAAATTGAACTAAAGGAATAAACAAACAATCCACAATTTTGATTGGTGATTTTAATACCCATCTCCCAAGCAGTTGATAGATAAACTAGACAAAATCTTAGTCAAGATGCAGATGACCTGAACAACACTCTCCACCATCTTAAACAAACCAATGGAAGACGACACCCAATAACCACAGAATACTGTATGTTTCAAGTACATGTAGTGTTCACTAGGATAGGTCACATGCTAGGTCGTAAAACAAGACTGAATAGATTAAATCAAATTGAATTCATGCAGTGTATGTTACCTGACCACAATAGGATTAAAACAGAAATTAACAATAAGAGAAGTAGGAAAGCTCCAAGTACTTGGAGATTAAATATAATCCACAAGCCCAAGAAGAAATCAAAAGGTAGAATATAAAATATTTTATTCTAAGGGATAATCAAAATACAACATGCCAACACTTATGAATTACAGCTATGGGAGTTCCCAGAGGGAAGTATAGCCGTACATGCTTATACTGCAATAGAAGAAAAAGAGAAAGGTCTAAAATCAATGACGTAAATGTTCACCTAAAGAAGATTGAAAACACACACACACACACACACACACACACACACATACACACACACAGCAAAGAAAACTCCAACGAAGTAGTAAGAAGGAAACAATAAAGGTAAAAGGGCAGAGATAAACCAAATTGAAGACAGACAAAATAATAGAGAAAACTAACAAAGCAAAGAAGCTGGTTGTTTTAAAATATCAACATTAATAAACCTTAAGCTACTCTGATCATGAAAAAAAGAGAGGAAACACAAATGGTCAGTATCAATATCAGAAGTGAAAGTGAAGTGAAACTATCACTACAGATCCTGCAGACGTGAAAAGGATAATAAGAGACTATCATAAACAACGTCATGGTGACAAATTCTGCAACTTAGATGAAATGAACAAAGTATCTGAAAAATACAACAAAAACTAACACGAATTTTGCAGAAAATGTGTCCGGGAAAATTAAAAGATACATTAAACAAAAGAATATGCAAGCCACAGCCTGACAGAAAATGGTCATAAATCTATTTTCAGTAAAGAGCCTGATTTCCAGAATATAGAAAGCAGTTTTATAACCTGAAAATAAGGCTGGGCACAGTGGCTCACACCTGTAGTGCCAGTACTTTGGGAGGCCGAGGAGGATGAATGGCTTAAGGCCAGGAGTTTGAGACTAGTCTGGGCAACATGGTGAGACCCTGATACCTAGTATAAGTACAAAAAATTAGCCTTGTATGTTGGCTAATATCAATATAAAAAGTTAGCCTGGTATCAGCTAATTGGGAGACTGAGGTGGGAGGATCGCTTGAGCCCAGGAAGCAGAGGCTGTAGTGAGCCAAGATTGCATCATTGCCTTCCAGCCTGGATGACAGAACAACTAAAAGAAAAAAGAGAACAATTACTGTTTAGAAGGGGAAAAAATTTGAGGAGCCACTTTGCAAAGATAATATACAAGTGGGACAAAATGGTTAACATCAAGGAAATGCAGATTAAAACCACAGTGAGATACTACTACACACCCCACAAAATAACTAGGTTGGGAAAGACTAAACACCAAATGTTGGCAAGAATACAGCACAACTATAACTATTGCTAATGGGACTATAAAACAGTACAACTACTTTGTCAAATTTCTGGAATTTTCTTATAGAACGAATATACATCTCATCTATAATAAATGTCCGAGTTAGGAATCTACCCCAATTAGTGAAAATACATGTTAATAAAAATACTTATAGAAGACCACAATAGCTTTACTCATAATAATCAAAAGTTGAAAATATTTCTGGTGACCACAAATAGAGGATCAGGTAGCGAACTATGTTATTTCATAGCATGAAATACTACTCAGCAATAAAAATGAAAGAGATACTGATATGTGTAACCTGACTGATAAATATAAAAATTATTTTGTGGACTGAAGGGAGCCTTATATATAGGGTTATCACAACATGATTCAAGTTACGTGGAATTTCTAAAGTTGGCAAACTTAGTCTACAATGAAAAAAATCCAAGGGTACAGAGCTGGAGACTGAGACAAGTCATGAGGAAACTTTCTGGGATTGTATTAGTCCGTTTTTTCACTGCTGATAAAGACATACGTGATACTGGGTACTTTATTCACAAAAGGTTTAAGGGACTCACAGTTGCACCTGGCTGGGGAGGCCTCATCATCACGGCAGAAAGTCAAAGGGACATCTTACATGGTGGCAGACAAGAGAGAAATGAGAAACAAGCAAAAGGGCTTTCCTCTTATAGAAGCATCAGCTCTTGTGAGACTTATTCACTATCACAAGAACAGTATGGGGGAAACTGTCACCATGATTAAATTCTCTCCCACCAGTTCCCTCCCACAACACGTGGGAATTCTGGGAGCTACAATTCAAGAGAGATTTGGGTGAGGACACAGCCAAACATATCAAGGATTATAGTAATGTTCTTTATTTGATAGAGTTTTGGGTTACACATATGTATACTTTTGTCAAAATTCGGTAAATACATACTTAAAATTTTTGCATTTCATCATTTGTAAACTTTACACCAAAAGGAAAAAAAAAGGTACCAAATTCTAGTTATGCACGTTGAGTTACTGATGTCTGCAATTTACTTTAAAATGCCTCAAAACTATAATGGATTACTGGATGGATAGAAAGATGGATCTATGGATGGACATGAGATAAAACAAGACTCCAAGTTGGTGAAGATACAGTTAAAGTGTTCACTGTAAAGTTTTTTCAACTTTGTTGTACGTTCATAAATGTTCATGATAAAATATCAACGAAAACAATTTTCATCCCTCCTCCTCTGTGACAGCCTCAGCCTGAGAAACCCACAGTGGGAAGGGAAAGGAGGGCAGTGTGTTTGTTTATGACCACCCACCCTCACTTCTTAGCAGTGCTTTCTGGCTCTTTTAGGGTTGGATAGGGGCAGGGAGAAAGGAGAGACAGAGGAACAGATAGGGCTTTATTGAATAGTTCAGCTGTATTATGGTGTCACATTTTAGGAGCAGTCATGCAGTTTTGGGCCCTTTCTCATGCGTTCCTGAGAAATTCTCCTGGTAGGGATCTCTGACAGCAGTTCACTACCTCAGGTAATACAGTTTCTAGGAAGCCACTAAGAGCCCTCCTACCACCTGCCTCTGGGGGTCCTGGGCAGCCTCTTCCTTACCCCTGGCAGGAAGCTTTTCAGGGAAGCGTCCTCCTTAAAAGCAATGGTTTTCTCGATTATGGAATTCCTATTTGGCCCACATAAAACATGCAAACACCTTTGTTTGGCTTAACTTGAAGTACGGGCCACTCCCAGCTCCAGTCTTTATCGCTTCTATCTGCCCCATTATTTCAACTTGGCCACAGCCTTTTGCCTTTGGATTGTATTCAGATGGGATAGCAGTTCCCATGTTCTCCAGCCTTCAGGGACGTGAGCTAATCAGTTTGAATTGTTAATTAGAAGTTCCTGTTCATGCAACTCGTTAGCTTTAAAATGAAGCAGCAGCATTTTCCCATCCATGAGAATTGGGTGAGGAGGGAGTTCATACAACACACAACCCTTTCAAAAGTCTTCAGTGTAATTAAAAAAAAAATGCCCAGCGTGGTGGCTCACATCTGTAATCCCAGTATTTTGGGAAGCTCAGGTAGGCAGATCATAAGGTCAGGCTTTGGAGACTACCCTGGCAAACATGGGGAGACATTCACTCCCAAAGCAAAATTTCGGAATTGTAATTCCAAAAGCAAAAATCCAACCACAAAAGATAAAGTCTTAATCAGTAGAGCTTTACAGAAGGAAGTAATGTAGGTAGTAAGGGCACTTTCGGAAATGTCTGGAATTAGAGGAGTCGATGTATCACCTGTTAGAAATTGTACTCTCTTGGTAGCAAAATTTTCCTTGTGTTCACTTAAAATAATAGTCTTGTTGTTTTAAAACCAACGCACAGTCAGAGGGTGACTTGGATGTTTATTTTTTATTCTCTTTGCTTTCTTGTTTTAAGAATGGATTTTTCCTAAATTCAAATTATTATTGTAACTTACATAAGTGCAGCCGATTTTGCTTTTAAGGATAAAACTACATTTAAGTAGCTTTGTCTGGATTATCAAAACCAGGCCCTGAAGAAGTGAGTTCCTAAAGGGTAGGAACTTCGCTTATGTCTATATCTCAGTTGTGTTAAACAGAATAACTGGCGCAAATTAGCAAATGATGCACTGAGGAATCGTAGAACAAAAGACTTTATGAAGAACTAAGTTTCAGATTCAGGGTGACGCTAAGGAGCTAGTGTACCAGAGGATGATATGCCTTCTGCAATCACAAAAGCAGCATTCAGTCTGATCTGGGCTCTAAGAAGTGCTCCTTGAGACCTGACATTTTATCCTAACACTGCCACTAACAGGTTAAGTCAGAAAGAGTTCACTTCCCAGAGCTTTCGATTTCTGGTTTCCAAATCAGCACAATGAGAAACTGAAAAGAAGGAAAGAGGAAAAAAAGAGAGGGTCAGAGATCCCTCCTGCTTGTACAATGCCATGATTTGGACACAGGGTTTGGGCAACCATGGCCCATCCACCAATTCCTGCCTGTCGTCTCTTGTCAGACAGCTCACGAGCCACGAATGTGAAAGAATTCAAAAAAGTAACAATATTTTGGGACATGTCAACAATTATATAAAATGCAATTTTCAGTTCTCATAAAAGTACTTTGGAACTCAGCCCCACTCCTTTATTACCCATTTCTATGGCTGCTTTCACACCACAACCACAGAGATGAGTAGCTGTGACAGAGACCATATGGGCTGCCAAGCCTAAAATATTTACTGCCTAGACCTTTCCAGAAAAAAAAAAAGGATTGCTGATCTTTTACACAGACAATCAAGCAAGCGATCACCTGAGAACATTAAAATCTGTGTCTAGGACAAATGGGGTCTATATAAACTAGGGAATAATCTTCCCCACTACTTATGCAAGAACATTCACCCTTGAGAGAGCAGGCTACATGGCTTGGCAGCACTACTGCCACCAGTCCAGACTTCCCCTCACCTGTGCCCTATAAGTGACCAGCATTTCTAGGCATCCGTGGAGCAGCGGGGTGCATTCTCATGGCTGGCCCCACACCTTCCCTTCCTCCTGCTTCCTCACATTCTATTTTCTGAGTGGTTGTCAAAGGAACGCTGAATTTTGCTGTCACTTTTTCAGACCCCAATTCCACTTATGACAGTCTTGGTACCAGGAAGCATTCCGAGCTCCTATCTCATCACCACAACCGCCTGCTTCTCACTTAGTCCAGACGAGCTTGCCACAGTGCACTTGCTTTTTAATCGCCCTCTCTCTTCTTGCCTTCACCTCCTCTCCCTCCCTCTCTCCCTGGCTCTTTCTGTCACACGGGTGTGTGCACATACACAAGTTCCGATTAGATAAAAGAAGAAACACTTTTTAAGTTTCTTTCTAGGCCTAATAGAAAATATTTTTTTTTTTTTTTTTACAAAAACAGAGCTGTTTTTTTCCATTGCAAAAAATAATAAAATAGATTTATGAGGTACAGAGGCTTGCAGAAAAGTATTTTAGAAGTGGAGTCAGAACTCTACTGTGGAAAGGGGGCTTTCTTTGTGCCCCTCACACTCATGGACACCATCTCTAATGCACCGTTCATGCCTAGACCCACGCCTCAGCCTTTCCGGGGGTCGTTCAGAGCCACCTGCCAGGCAGGCACTACCACGCCGGCCTCTCCGTAGCACAGACTTCTGCTCCGTCTACATCGCAGCCTGTGCACCCGAAGGGACCCAACAGCTGAGTCCCAGCCCCACTGCGGCAGAGGGCAGGGACCAGCACGCACACCCTCAAGTCTACATGAAGACCCTCCCCGAGACTGTCGCCAGCACTGACCCCTGGATCACCCCGGCCCTGGGCGACGGATAGGGGTCTGGGGCGCATGCCCCAGAGGCATGGAGGCAGAGAGGAGGCCAGCGGAAGTTAGAGGTCACTGGGACAGGCTTGTCTTCCCCTTCCTTCCAGCAGTGGCGGGCCCCAGTCCCCACCCCTCTCCCAGGCCCCCGGTCTGGTGGCACCATGGCCACAAAGGGCAGCGAGGGTGCGTGCCCGACGCCTCGGTCCCTCATGGTACCTGAACCCACTTGGTCGAGTGGCAGCTGCACCGCATCGCCGAGGGGCGGCAGCAGGGTGGAGTCCGTGGTACTGGCGGTGCCGGAGGGCGATGGAAAGTCTTAGACTAGGGACTGCTCTCCACCTTGCGCCCAGTGCCGCCCGCGCTCATTGCGAGTGACCGCTCCCTCGCCTCCAACTTCCAGCAACTCCCAACGCTGGTTCTCCACGTTGTGCACGCAGGCGCCGACAGCTGCCCACAGCACAATCCCGGCGTGGAACCCTGACGCGGCAGGCAATCAGAGAGCGCCGGCTGCACAGCGCCCCTCCCCCGTGCTGAGGGGCGGGGCAAAGGGAGGAGGCTCACGGGAAGGTTGTAGCCTGAGGGCGCCTCCTGGGCAGAGTGGGATGCCTTTCTGGGGTGAAACTTTAGAAGGGTGTCGTTGCCCCTTCGCCCCTCCCTTTTTCCTCCCTGGAATGTCATGGCCATCCACCTCTCTCTAGGAGGGACAGCACGCAACCTAGGGGTGGGCAGTGGCCCCCCAAAAAAACAGCAAAGTGAGGGACGTCCAAAGCATTGCTGGGGACATTGGGGACCAAGCTTGGGCCTGGGAGGAGGGGAACGGTGAACCAAACCTAGCTGAAAAGCCCTTTTGTCTTCAAAACTGCTGTGTAAAAGCCCAAAGTGGAAAACAATCCCGTGGTCTGACCCTTTCCGTCCCCCTCCAGCTGCACCTCAGCCATCCAGGTGGAGCCAGGTGTTCCTGGGTTGGATGCCTGTGGTTGCGGGGAGATGGACTCACCTTTGTTGCGTTAAAATTTAGTTCTTTGGTAGCCACCCGCTCTTATTGAACGTCCTGCCTTCCTCCTCAAAGAGGTGGTTTCTAAGCATCCCTTCACCCCCTGAGCACAGTCACCCTCAGACTTTTGAATTCTGCATGTCCGCATACCTTCTGGGTGTTGAGGGAGGGTTATATATATGTGTAATTCATTTGCCCCAAACTTCATAAAAGTAATCCATTTGGGCTCTTTGAAAACGCAACATCAACTTTTGTTCAACAGACGTTTAGAAGAGGAATGCCACAGGAGGGTTCCTAATTCCCCTTGGGAGCTCAAGACATAAGGGTTTGGCAGTTTGTGATTTGGGTAAAAATAGTGTTTACTGGGAGTTTAACTACATGTTTTAATACTTTTGCTAGAATAGCTCAATAATAAAATAGATTTTATTACATTCAGGACTGAATAAAGACTGTTAGAAAAAATATACAATGCCTTATTCTACTTAGTTTTGGATTATATACACCAACTCAGTATGCTCGCTCAGGGAAAATACCGAAATTTTAATTTTATGCGAATCGAAAAAAATCTAAATATTATCTAGGCACCCCAATGTTAAAAGCAAAATTGCTGTGAATATAATCTGTCAGAAAAAATATACAATGCCCTTTTGTACTCTGTTTTGGAGTATATACACCAATTCAATATGCTCTCTCATGTAAACTACCAAAATTCTAAATTTATGCGAATCGAAAAAAATCTAAATATTATCTAGGCACCCCAATGTAAAAAAGGAAAATTGCTCTGAATATAATCTGTCATAAAAAATATACAATGCCCTTTTCTACTGTGTTTTGCAGTATATACACAAACTAAATATGCCCGCTCATGTAAAATACCGAAATTCTAATTTTACGCGAATCGAAAAAAATCTAAATAATATCTAGGCCTCCCACAGCTAAAAGAAAATGGCTCTGAATATAGTCTGTTAGTTAAAATATACAATACCTTATTCTACTCTGTTTTGGAGTATATACAGCAACTCCGTATGCTCTCTCATGTAAAATACAGAAATTCTAATTTTACCCGAATTGAAAAAATCTAAATACGATCTAGGCAACCCAATATTAAAAACAAAATTGCTCTGAATCAAATCTGTCAGAAAAAATATACAATGCCCTATTCTACTCTGTGTTGGAGTATATACACAACCTCCATATGCTCTCTCGTGTAAAATACAGAAATTCTATATTTAAGCGAATCGAAAAAAGTCTATATTTTATCTAGGCACCTTAATGTTAATAGCAAAATTGCTCTGAATATAATCTGTCAGAATAAATATACAATGCCTTACTCTACTCTGTTTTGGAGTATATACACCAACTCAGTATGCTCTCTCATGTAAAATACCGAAATTCTAATTTTACGTGTATCAAAAAAAACCTAAATATTATCCAGGCACCCAAATGGTAAAAGCAAAATTGCTCTGAATATACACTGACAGAAAAAATATACAATGCCTTATTCTACTCTGTTGTGGAGTATATACACCAACTCAGTATGCTCTCTCATGTAAACTACCGAAATTCTAATTTTACGTGAATCGATAAAAATCTAAATATTATTTAGGCACCCTAATGGTAAAAGCAAAATTGCTCTGAAAATACACTGTCAGAAAAAATATACAATGCCCTTTTCTACTCTGTTTCGGTGTATATACACCAACTCAATATACTCTCTCATGTGAAATACCGAAATTCTAAATTTACATGAATCGAAATAATCTAAATATTATCTAGGCACCCAAAGTTAAAAGAAAATGGCTCTCAATATAGTCCGTTAGAAAAAATATACAATGCCTTATTCTACTCTGTGTTGGAGTATATACACCAACTAAGTATGCTCTCTCATGTAAAATACAGAAATAATAATTTTACCCGAATCGAAAAAATCTAAATATAATCTAGGCACCCCAATGTTAAAAACAAAATTGCCCTTAATATAATCTGTCAGAAAAAATATACAATGCCCTATTCTACCCTGTTTTGGAGTATATACACCAACTCCATATGCTCTCTCATGTAAAATACAGAAATTCTATATTGAAGCGAATTGAAAAAAAATCTAAATATAATCTAGGCACCCCAATATTAAAAACAAAATTGGTCTGAATATAATCTGTCAAAAAAAATACAATGTTTATTCTACTCTGTTTTGGAGTATATACACCAACTCAGTATGCTCTCTCATGTAAAATACCGAAATTCTAAATTTACATGAATCAAAAAAAAATCTAAATATTATCTAGGCACCACAATGTTAAAAGCAAAATTGCTCTGAATATACTCTGTCAGAAAAAATATACAATGCCCTATTCTACTTTGTTGTGGATTATATACACCAACTCAATATTCTCTCTCATGTAAAATACTGAAATTCTAATTTTATGGAAATCGAATAAAATCTAAATAATATCTAGGTGCCCCAATGTTAAAAGAAATGGTTCTCAGAATAGTCTGTTAAAAAAATATACAATGCCTCATTCTACTCTGTTTTGGAGTATATACGCCAAATCAGTATGTTCTCTCATGTAAAATACCGAGATTCTAATTTTACATTAATCAAAAAATTTTAAATATTATCTAGGCATCCGAATGTTAAAAGCAAAATTGCTCTGAATATAATCTGTCAGAAAATATATAAAATGACCTTTTCTACTCTTTTTGGGAGTATATACACCAACTCAATATGCTCTCTCATGTATAATACCGAAATTCTAATTTTACGTGAATTGAAAAAAATCTAAATATATAGGCGCCCCTAAGCAAAAAAAAAAAAAAAATGGCTCTGAATATAGTCTGTAAGAAAAAATATACAGTGCCCTATTCTACTCTCTTTTGGAATATATACACCAATTCAGTATGCTCTCTCATGTAAAATACAGAAATGCTAATTTTACGTGAATCAAAAAAAATCTAAATATTATCCAGGCACCCCAATGTTAAAAGCAAAATTGCTCTCAATATAATTTGTCTGAAAAAATATACAATGCCATTTTCTACTCTGTTTTGGAGTATATACACCAACTCAGTATGCTCTCTCATGTAAAATACAGAAATTCTAAATTTACCCGAATCGAAAAAATCTAAGTATAATCTAGGCACCCCAATGTTAAAAACAAAATTGCTCTGAATATAATCTGTCAGAAAAAATATACAATGTTCTATTCTACTCTGTTTTGGAGTATATACACCAAATCCATATGCTCTCTCGTGTAAAATACAGAAGTTCTATATTGAAGCGAATTGAAAAAAAATCTAAATAAAATCTAGGCACCCCAATATTAAAATGAAATTGCTCTGAATATAATCTGTCATAAAAAATACACAATGCCTTATTCTACTCTGTTTTGGAGTATATACACCATCTCAGTATGCTCTCTCATGTCAAATACCGAAATTCGAATTTTACGCGAATTGAAAAAAATCTAAATAATATGTAGGCACCCGAAAGCTAAAAGAAAATGGCTCTGGAAATATTCTGTAAGAAAAAATATACAATGCCCTATTCTACTCTCTTGGAGTATATACACCAACTCAGTATGCTCTCTCATGTAAAATAGCGTATTTCTAATTTTACGTGAATCAAAAATAATCTAAATTTTTTCAGGCACCCCAATGATAAAAGCAAAATTACTCGGAATATAATCTGTCAGAAAAAATATACAACGACCTATTCTACTCTGTTTTGGAACATATGCACCAACTCCGTATGCTCTCCCATGTAAAATACGGAAATTCTATATTTAAGCGAATCGAAAAATATCTAAATATTATCTAGGCACCTCAATGTTAAAAGCAAAATTGCTCTAAATATAATCTGTCAAAAAAATATACAATGCCTTATTCTACCCTGTTTTGGAGTATATACACCAACTCAGTGTGCTCTCTCATGTAAAATACCGAAATTCTAATTTTACGTGAATTGAAAAAAATATAAATATTATCCAGGCACCTGAATGTTAAAAGCAAAATTGCTCTGAATATAATATGTTCAGAAAAAATATACAATGCCCTTTTCTACTCTGTTTTGGATTATATACACCAACTCAATATGTTCTCTCATGTAAAAAAACGAAATTCTAATTTTACGTGAATCGAAAAAAATCTAAATAATATCTAGGCGCCGCAAAGATAATAGAAACTGGCTCTGAATATAGTCTGTTAGAGAAAATATACAATGCCTTATTCTACTCTGTTTTTCAGTATATACACCAACTCCATAAGCTCTCTCACGTAAAAAACCGAAATTCTAAATTTACACGAATCGAAAAGAATCTAAATAATATCTAGGCGTCCCAAAGTTAAAGGAAACTGGCTCTGAATATAGTGTGTTAGAGAACATATACAATGCCTTATTCTACTCTGTTTTGGAGTATATACACCAACTCAGTATGCTCTCTCATGTAAAATACAGAAATTCTAATTTTACCCGAATCGAAAAAATCTAAATATTATCTAGGCACCCCAATGTTAAAAACAAAATTTCTCTCAATATAATTTGTCAGAAAAAATATAAAATTCCCTATTCTCTTCTGTTTTGGAGTATACACACCAACTCCATATGCTCTCTCATGTAAAATACAGAAATTCTATATTTAAGGGAATCGACAAAAACCTAAATATGATCTAGGAACCCCAATGTTAAAAGCAAAATTGCTCTGAATATAATCTGTCAGAAAAAATATACAATGCCTTATTCTACTCGGTTTTGGAGTATATACACCAACTCAGTATGCTCTCTCATGTAAAATACCAAAATTCTAATTTTACGTGAATCAAAAAAAATCTAAATAATATCTAGGCACACCAATGATAAAAACAAAATTGCTCTGAATATAATCTGTCAGAAAAAATATACAATGCCCTATTCTACTCTGTTTTGGAGTATATACACCAACTCCATATGCTCTCTCATGTAAAATACAGAAATTCTATCTTTAAGCGAATCGAAATAAATCTAAAAAATATCTAGGCACCCCAATGTATTAACCAAAATTGCTCTGAATATAATCTGTCAGAAAAAATATACAATGCCCTTTTGAACTCTGGTTTGAAGTATATAAACCAACTCAATATGCTCTCTCATGTAAAAAATACCGAAATTCTAAATTTACATGAATCAAACAAAATCTAAATATTTTCTAGGCACCCGAATGTTAAAAGCAAAATTGCTCTGAATATAATCTGTCAGAAAAAATATACAATGCTTTTTTCTACACTGTTTTGTAGTATATACACCAACTCAGTATGCTCTGTCATGTAAAATACCGAAATTCTAATTTTACGTGAATCGAAATAATCGAAATATTATCTAGGCAACCGAAAGTTAAAAGCAAAATTTCTCTGAATATAATCTGTCAGAAAAAATATACAATGCTTTATTCTACTCTGTTTTGAAGTATATACACCAACTCAGTATGCTCTGTCATGTAAAATACCGAAATTCTAATTTTACGTGAATCGAAATAATCGAAATATTATCTAGGCAACCGAAAGTTAAAAGCAAAATTTCTCTGAATATAATCTGTCAGAAAAAATATACAATGCTTTATTCTACTCTGTTTTGAAGTATATACACCAACTCAGTATGCTCTCTCATGTAAAAAACCAAAATTCTAATTTTACACGAATCGAAAGGAATCTAAATAATATCTAGGTGCCCCAAAGCTAAAAGAAACTGGCCCTGAATATAGTCTGTTAGAGAAAATATACAATGCCTTATTCTACTCTGTTTTGAAGAATATACACCAACTCAATATGCTCTCTCACCTAAAAAACCGAAATTCTAATTTTACGTGAATCGAAAAAAATCTAAATAATATCTAGGCGCCCCAAAGTTAAACTGGCTCTGAATATAATCTGTTAGGGAAAATATACAATGCCTTATTCTACTCTGTTTTGCAGTATATACACCAATTCAATATGCTCTCTCACCTAAAAAACCGAAATTGTACTTTAAGGCGAATCCAAAAAAATCTAAATAATATCTAGGTGCCCCAAAGTTAAAAGAAACTGGCTCTGAATACAGTCTGTTAGAGAAAATATACAATGCCTTATTCTACTCTGTTTGGGAGTATATACACCAACTCAGTATGCTCTCTCATGTAAAATACAGAAATTCTAATTTTACCAGAATCTAATAAATCTAAATGTTTTCTAGGCACCAAAATGTTAAAAACAAAATTGCTCTGAATATAATCTGTCAGAAAAAATATACAATGTCCTATTCTACTCTGTTTGGGAGTATACACACCAACTCCATATGCTCTCTCATGTAAAATACAGAAATTCTATATTTAAGGGAATCGAAAAAAATCTAAATATTATCTAGGCACCCCAAAGTTAATAGAAAATGGCTCTCAATATAGTCTGTTAGAAAAAATATACAATGCCTTATTCTACTCTGTTTTGCACTATATACACCAACTCAGTATGCTCTCTCATGTAAAATACAGAAATTCTAATTTTACGCGAATCGAAAAAATCTAAATATAATCTATGCACTTCAATGTTAAAAACAAAATTTCTCTGAATATAGTCTATCAGAAAAAATATACAATGCCATATTCTACTGTGTTTTGGAGTATATACACCAACTCCACATGCTCTCTCATGTAAAATACCGAAATTCGAATTTTACGCGAATCGAAAAAAATCTAAATAATATCTAGGCACCCGAAAGCTAAAAGAAAATGGCTCTGAAATTAGTCTGTTAGAAAAAATATACAATGCCCTATTCTACTCTCTTGGAGTATATACACCAACTCAGTATGCTCTCTCATGTAAAATACCGTATTTCTAATTTTACGTGCATCAAAAATAATCTAAATTTTTTAGGCACCCCAATGTTAAAAGCAAAATTACTCTGAATATAATTTGTCAGAAAAAATATACAATGCCGTTTTCTACTCTGTTTTGGAGTATATACACCAACTAAATATGCTCTCTCATGTAAAATACCAAAATTCTAATTTTACGCGAATCGGAAAAAATCTAAATAATATCTAGGCGAAAAATTTTAAATATTATCTAGGCATCCGAATGTTAAAAGCAAAATTGCTCTGAATATAATCTCTTCAGAAAAAATATACAATGCCCTTTTCTATTCTGTTTTGGAATATATACACCAACTCAATATGCTCTCTCATGTAAAAAAAGGAAATTCTAATTTTACGCGAATCAAAAAAAATCTAAATAATATCTAGGCGCCCCAAAGTTAAAAGAAACTGTCTCTGAATATAGTCTGTTAGAGAAAATATACAATGCCTTATTCTACTCTGTTTTGCAGTATATACACCAACTCCATATGCTCTCTCACGTAAAAAACCGAAATTCTAATTTTACACGAATCGAAAAATATCTAAATAATATCTAGGCGTCCCAAAGTTAAAAGAAACCGGCTCTAAATATAGTGTGTTAGGGAACATATACAATGCCTTATTCTACTCTGTTTTGGAGTATATACACCAACTCAGTATGCTCGTTCATGTAAAATACATAAATTCTAATTTTACCCGAATCGAAAAAATCTAAATATTATTTAGGCACCCCAATGTTAAAAACAAAATTTCTCTCAATATAATTTGTCATAAAAAATATAAAATTCCTTATTCTCTTCTGTTTTGGAGTATATACACCAACTCCATATGCTCTCTCATACAAAATACAGAAATTCTATATTTAACGGAATCGACACAAATCTAAATATGATCTAGGCACCCCAATGTTAAAAGCAAAACTGCTCTGAATATAATCTGTCAGAAAAAATATACAATGCCTTATTCTACTCGGTTTTGGAGTATATACACCAACTCAGTATGCACTCTCATGTAAAATACCAAAATTCTAATTTTACATGAATCGAAAAAAAATCTAAATAATATCTAGGCACACCAACGATAAAAACAAAACTGCTCTGAATATAATCTGTCAGAGAAAATATTCAATGCCCTATTCTACTCTGTTTTGGAGTATATACACCAACTCCATATGCTCTCTCATGTAAAATACAAAAATTCTACATTTAAGTGAATCGAAATAAATCTAAATATTATCTAGGCACCCGAATGTATTAACCAAAATTGCTCTGAATATTATCTGTCAGAAAAAATATATAAAGTCCCTTTCTACTCTGTTTTGGAGTATATACACCAACTCAATATGCTCTCTCATGTAAAATACCAAAATTCTAATTTTACGTGAATCGAAAAAAATCTAAATAATATCTAGGCACCCCAAAGTTAAAAGAAACTGGTTCTTACTATAGTCTGTTAGAAATAATATACAATGCCTTTTTCTCCTCTGTTTTGGAGTATATACACCAACTCAGGATGCTCTCTCATGTAAAATACAGAAATTCTAATTTTACCCAAATCGAATATATCTAAGTGTTTTCTAGGAACCCCAATTTTAAAAACAAAATTGCTCTGAATATAATCTGTCAGAGAAAATATACAATGCCCTATTCTACTGTGTTTTGGAGTATATACACCAACTCCATATGCTCTCTAATGTAAAATACTGAAATTCTATATTTAATCGAATCGAAAAAATCTAAATATAATCTAGGCACCCCAATATTAAAAGCAAAATTTCTATTAATATAATCTGTCAAAAAATATACAATGCCCTTTTCTACTTTGTTTTGGATTATATACACCAACTCAATATTCTCTCTCATATAAAATACTGAAATTCTAATTTTCCAGAAATCGAAGGAAATCTAAATAATATCTAGGCACCCCAATGTTAAAAGAAAATGGTTCTGAATATAGTCCGTTAGAAAAAATATACAATACCTTATTCTACTCTGTTTTGGAGAACATACACCAACTCAGTATGTTCTCTCATATAAAATACCGAAATTCAAATTTTACGTTAATCGAAAAATTTTAAATATTATCTAGGCATCCAAATGTTAAAAGCAAAATTGCTCTGAATATAATCTGTCAGAAAAAATATAAAATGCCCTTTTCTACTCTGTTTTGGAGTATATACACCAACTCAAAATGCTCTCTCATGTAAAATACCGAACGTCGAATTTTACGTGAATCGAAAAAAATCTAAATAATATCGAGGCGCCCAAAAGCAAAAAGGAAATGGCTGTGAATATAGTCTGTTAGAAAAAATATAGAATGCCTTATTCTACTCTGTTTTGGAATATATACACCGACTCAGTTTGCACTCTCATGTAAAATACCTAAATTCTAATTTTACGTGAATCAAAAAAAATCTAAATATTATCCAGGCACCCTAATGGTAAAAGCAAAATTGCTCTGAATATACACTGTCAGAGAAAATATACAATGCCTTATTCTACTCTGTTGTGGAGTATATACAACAACTCAGTATGCTCTCTCATGTAAACTACCGAAATTCTAATTATACGTGAATCGAAAAAAATCTAAATATTATTTAGGCACCCTAATGGTATCAGCAACTTTGCTCTGAATATACACTGTCAGAAAAAATATACAATGTCCTTTTCTACCCTTTTTTGGGGTATATACACCAACTGAATATGCTCTCTAAAGTGAAATACCGAAATTCTAAATTTATGTGAATCGAAAAAAATCTAAATATAATCTAGGCAACCCAACGTTAAAAACAAAATTTCTCTGAATATAATCTGTCAGAAAAAATATACAATGCCCTATTCTACTCTGTTTTGGAGTATATACACCAACTCCATATGCTCTCTCATGTAAAATACAGAAATTCTATATTTAAGCAAATTGAAAAAAAATCTAAATATAATCTAGGCACCCCAATATTAAAAACAAAATTGCTCTGAATATAATCTGTCAGAAAAAATATACAATGCCTTATTCTACTGTGTTTTAAAGTATATACACCAACTCAGGGTGCTCTCTCATGTAAAATAACGAAATTCTAATTTTACGTGAATCGAAGAAATCTAAATATTATCTAGGCAACCGAATGTTAAAAGCAAAATTGCTCTGAATATAATCTGTCAGTAAAAATATATAATGCCCTTTTCTACTCTGTTTTGGAGTATACACACGAACTCAATAAGCTCTCTCATGTAAAAAAGAGAAATTCTAATTTTACGTGAATCGATAATAATCTAAATATATCTAGGCACCCCAAAGCTAAAAGAAAATGGCTCTGAAAATAGTCTGTTAGAGAAAATATACAATACCCTATTCTACTCTCTTGGAGTATATACACCAACTCAGTATGCTCTCTGATGTAAAATAACTTAATTCTAAATTAAGTAAATCAAAAATAATCTAAATATTATCCAGGCACCCCAATGTTAAAAGGAAAATTACTCTGAATATAATCTGTTCAGAGAAATATACAATGTTCTTTTATACTTTGTTTTGGAGTATATGCACCAACTCCATATGCTCTCTCATGTAAAATACACAAATTCTATATTTAAGCGAATCGAAAAAAATCTAAATATTATCCAGGCGCCCCAATGTTAAAAGCAAAATTGCGCTGAATATAATCTGTTCAGAAAAAATATACAATGTTCTTTTCTACTCTGTTTTAAATTATATACACCAAGTCAATATGCTATCTCATGTAAAAAACCGAAATTCTAATTTTACGTGAAATGAAAAAAATCTAAATAATATCTAGGCTCCACAAAGTTAAAAGAAACTGGCTCTGAATATAGTCTGTTAGAGAAAATATACAATGCCTTATTCTACTCTGTTTTGCAGTATATACACCAACTCAATATGCTCTCACACGTAAAAAACCGAACTTCTAATTCTACGCGAATCGAAAAAAATCTAAATAATATCTAGTCGCCCCAAAGTTAAAAAAACTGGCTCTGAATATAGTCTGTTAGAGAAAAAACAATGCCTTATTCTACTCTGTTTTGCAGTATATACACGAACTCAGTATGCTCTCTCATGTAAAATACATAAATTCAAATTTTACCAGAATCTAATAAATCTAAATGTTTTCTAGGCAACCCAATGTTAAAAAACAATTGCTCTGAATATAATCTGTCAGAAAAAATATACAATGCCCTTCTCTACTTTGTTTTGGAGTATATACACCAACTCAATATGCCCTCTCATGTAAAATAACGAAATTCAAATTTTACCCGAATCGAAATAATCTAAATATATTCTAGGCTACCCAATGTTAAAAGCAATATTTCTCTGAATATAATCTGACATAAAAAATACAAAATGCCCTTTTCTACTCTCTTTTGTTGTATATACACCACCTCAATATGCTCTATCACGTAAAATACAGAAATTCAAAATTTACGTGAATCGAAAAAAATCTAAATAATATCTAGGCGCCCCAAAGTTAAAAGAAAATGGCTCTGAATATAGTCTGTTAGAAAAAATATACAATGCCTTATTCTTCTCTCTTTTACAGTACATACAACAACTCAGTATGCTCTCTCATGTAAAATACCGAAATTATAATATTACCGGAATCGAAAAAACCTAAATATTATCTAGGCACCCAAATGTTAAAAACAAAATTGCTCTGCATATAATCTCTCAGAAAAAATATACAATGCCCTTTTCTACACTGTTTTAAAGTATATACAACAACTCAATATGCTCTCTCATGTAAAATACCGAAATTCAAATTTTACATGAGTCGAAAATAATCTAAATAATATATAGGCGCCCCAAAGGTAAAAGAAAATGGCTCTGAGTATAGTCTCTTAAAAAAAATACACAATGCCTGATTCTATTCTGTTTTGGAGCATATAAACCAACTCAGTATGCTCTCTCTCGTAAAATACAGAAATTCTAATTTTACCCGAATAGAAATAATCTAAATATTATCTAGGCACCGCAATGTTAAAAAAAAAACTGCTCTGAATATAATCTGTCTGACAAAATATACAATGCCCTATTCTACTCTGTTTTGGAGTATATTCACCAACTTCATATGCTCTCTCCTGTAAAATAGAGAAATTCTATATTTAGCGAATCGAAAAAAATCTAAATATTATCTAGGCACCCAAATGTTAAAAACAAATTGCTCTGAATATAATCTTTCAGAAAAAATATACAATGCTTTATTCTAATCGGTTTTTACGTATATACACCAACTCCATATGCTCTCTCATGTAAAATACAGAAATTGTATATTTAAACGAATCGAAAAAAATCTAAATATTATCTAGGCAACACAATGTTAAAAACAATATATTTCTGTGTATAATCTGTCAGAGAAAATATACAATGCCCTTTTCTACTCTGTTTTGTAGTATATACACCAACTCCATATGCTCTCTCATGTAAAATACAAAAATTCTAATTTTACCCGAATCGAAAAAAATCTAAATATTATCTAGGCACCCCAATGTTAAAAACAAAATTGCTCTGAATATAATCTGTCAGAAAAAATATACAATGCCCGATTCTTCTCTGTTTTGGACTATACACCAACTCCATATGCTCTCTCATGTAAAATACAGAAATTCTATATTTAAGAGACTCGAAAAAAATCTAAATATTATCTAGGCACCCCTTTATTAAAAACAAAATTCCTCTGAATATAATCTGTCAGAACAAATATACAATGCCCTATTCTACTCTGTTTTGGAGTATATACAAAAACTCTGTATGCTCTCTCATGTAAAATACCGAAATTCTTATTTTAAGTGAATCCATAAGTTTCTAAATATTATCTAGCCACCGCAATGTTAAAATCAAAATTGCTCTTAATAAAATCTGTCAGAAAAAATGTACAATGCCCTTTTCTACTCTGTTTTGTAGTATATACACCAACTCCATATGCTCTCTCATGTAAAATACAGAAATTCTTATTTTCCGAGAATCGAGAAAAATATAAATATTATCTACGCACCCCAATGTTAAAAAAATTGCTCTGAATATAATATGTCCGAAAAATATACAATGCCCTTTTCTACTCTGTTTTGTAGTTTATACACCAACACAATATGCTCTGTCATGTAAAATACAGAAATTCTAATTCTACACGAATCAAAAAAATCTAAATATTATTTAGTCAACCCAATGTTAAAAACAAAATTGCTCTGAATATAATCTGTCAGAAAAAATATACAATTCCTTATTCTACACTGTTTTGGAGTATATACACAAACTCAATATGCTCTCTCATGTAAAATACCGAAATTCTATATTTAAGTGAATCGAAAGAAATCTAAATATTATCTAGGCACCCCAATGTTAAAAGCAAAATTGCTCTGAATATAACCTGTCAGAAAAAATATACAATGCCCTATTCTACTCTGTTTTGGAGTATATACACCAACTCCATATGCTCTCTCATGTAAAATACAAAAATTCTGTATTTAAGCGAATGGAAAAAAATATAAAAATTATCTAGGCACTCCAATGTTAAAAGCAAAATTTCTCTGAATATAATCTGTCAGAAAAAATATACAATGCCTTTTACGACTCTGTTTTGTAGTATATACACCAAGTAAATATACTCTCTCATGTAAAATACCGAAATTCTGATTTTACGCAAATCAAAAAAAATCTAAATAATATCTAGGCGCCCCAAAGTTAAAAGAAAATGGCTCTGAACATAGTCTGTTAGAAAAAATATACAATGCCTTATTCTACTCTGTTTTGGAGTATATACACCAACTCAGTATGCTCTCTCATGTAAAATACAGAAATTCTAATTTTACGTGAATCGAAAAAAATCTAAATATTATCTAGGCACCCCAATGTTAAAAACAAAACTGCTCTCAATATAATCTGTCAGAAAAATTATACAATGCCCTATTCTACTCTGTTTTGGAGTATATACACCAACTCCATATGCTCTCTCATATAAAATACAGAAATTGTATATTTAAGCGAATCGAAAAAATCTAAATATTATCTAGGCACCCCAATGTTAAAAACAAAATTTCTGTGAATATAATCTGTCAGAGAAAATATACAATGCCCTATTCTACTCTGTTTTGGAGTATATACAAAAACTCTGTATGCTCTCTCATGTAAGATACCGAAATTCTTATTTTAAGTGAATCCATAAGTTTCTAAATATTATCTAGGCACCGCAATGTTAAAATCAAAATTGCTCTTAATAAAATCTGTCAGAAAACATGTACAATGCCCTTTTCTACTCTGTTTTGTAGTATATACACCAACTCCATATGCTCTCTCATGTAAAATACAGAAATTCTAATTTTCCGAGAATCGAGAAAATCTAAATATTATCTAGACACCCCAATGTTAGAAAAAAAATTTCTCTGAATATAATATGTCCTAAGAATATACAATGCCCTTTTCTACTCTGTTTTGTAGTTTATACGCCAACAAAATATGCTGTCATGTAAAATACAGAAATTCTAATTCTACACGAATCAAAAAAATCTAAATATTATTTAGTCAACCCAATGTTAAAAACAAAATTGCTCTGAATATAATCTGTCAGAAAAAATATACAATTCCTTATTCTACACTGTTTTGGAGTATATACACAAACTCAATATGCTCTCTCATGTAAAATACCGAAATTCTATATTTAAGCGAATCGAAAAAAATCTAAATATTATCTAGGCACCCCAATGTTAAAAGCAAAATTGCTCTGAATATAACCTGTCAGAAAAAATATACAATGCCCTATTCTACTCTGTTTTGGAGTATATACACCAACTCCATATGCTCTCTCATGTAAAATACAAAAATTCTGTATTTAAGCGAATGGAAAAAAATACAAAAATTATCTAGGCACCCCAATGTTAAAAGCAAAATTTCTCTGAATATAAACTGTCAGAAAAAATATACAATGCCTTTTTCGACTCTGTTTCATAGTATATAAACCAAGTTAATATGCTCTCTCATGTAAAATACCGAAATTCTGATTTTATGTGAATCAAAAAAAATCTAAATAATACCTAGGCGCCCCAAAGTTAAAAGAAAATGGCTCTGAATATAGTGTGTTAGAGAAAACATACAATGCCTTATTCTCTATTTTGGAGTATATACACCAACTCAGTATGCTCTCTCATGTAAAATACAGAAATTCTAATTTTACACGAATCGAAAAAAATCTAAAAATTATCTAGGCACCCCAATGTTAAAAACAAAATTTCTCTGAATATAAGCTGTCAGAAAAAATATACAATGCCCTATTCTACTCTGTTTCGGAGTATATACAGCAACTCCATATGCTCTCTCATGTCAAATACCGAAATTCGATTTTACGCGAATCGAAAAAAATCTAAATAATATCTAGGCGCCCCAAAGTTAAAAGAAAATTGTTCTAAATATAGTCTGTAAGAGAAAATATACAATGCCTTATTCTTCTCTGTTTTGGAGTATATACACCAACTCCATATGGTCTCTCAAGTAAAATACAAAAATTCTATATTTAAGCGAATCGAAAAAATTCTAGATATTATCTAGGCACCCCAATGTGAAAAGCAAAATTGCTCTTAATATAATCTGTCAGAAAAAATATACAATGCCCTTTTCTACTCGGTTTTGTAGTATATACAGCAACTCAATATGCTCTCTCATGTAAAATACCGAAATTCAAATTTTACGTGAATCGAAAAAAATCTAAATAATATCTAGGCGCCCCAAACTCAAAAGAAAATGGCTCTGAATATAGTCTGTTAGAAAAAATATACAATGCCTTATTCTACTCTGTTTTGGAGTATATACACCAACTCAGTATGTTCTCTCATGTAAAATACAGAAATTTTAATTTTACGCGAATCGAAAAAAATATAAATATTATCTAGGCACCCTAATGTTAAAAACAAAACTGCTCTGAATATATGTCAGAAAAATTATACAATGCCCTATTCTACTCTGTTTTGGAGTATATACACCAACTCAGTATGCTCTCTCATGTAAAATACAGAAATTCTAATTTTACACGAATCGAAAAAAATCTAAATATTATCTAGGCACTCGAAAGTTAAAACCAAAATTGCTCTGAATATAATCTGTCAGAAAAAATATACAATACCCATTTCTACTCTGTTTTAAAGTATAAAAACCAACTTAATATGCTCTCTCTTATAAAATACAGAAATTCTATATTGAAGCGAATCGAAAAGATCTAAATATTATCTAGGCACCCCAATGTTAAAAAAAAATTACTCTGAATATAATCTGTCAGAAAAAATATACAATGCCCTTTTCTACTTTGCTTTCGAGTATATACACCAACTCAGTATGCTCTCTCATGTAAAATACAGAAATTCTAATTTTACGTGAATCGAAAAAAATCTAAATATTATCTAGGCACCGGAATGTGTAAAGCAAAATTGCTCTGAATATAATCTGTCTTACCAAATATACAATGTCCTTGTCTACTCTGTTTTGGAGTGTATACACCAACTCTATATGCTCTCTCATGTAAAATACCGAAATTCTTATTTTATGCGAATCTAAAGAAATCTAAATAATATCTAGGCACCCCAATGATAAAAACAAAATTACTCTGAATATGATCTGTCAGAAACATTATACAATGCCCTATTTTACTCTGTTTTGGGGTATATAAAAAAACTCCATATGCTCTCTCATGTAAAATACCGAAATTCTAATTTTACGTGAATCGAAAAAAATCTAAATATTATCTAGGTGCCCCAAAGTTAAAAGAAAATGGCTCTGAATATAGTCTGTTAGAAAAATATACAATGCCCTATTCTACTCTGTTTTGGAGTATATACACCAACTCAGTGTGCTCCCTCATGTAAAATACTGAAATTCTAAATTTTCCTGAAACGAAAAAATCTAAATATTATCTAGGCAACCCAATGTTAAAAAAAAAAATGCTCGGAATATAATCAGTCAGAAAAAATATACAATGCCGTATTCTACCCTGTTTTCGAGTATCTACACCAACTCAGTATGCTATCTCATGTAAAATACAGAAATTCTATATTTAAGCAAATCGAAAAAAATCTAAGTATTATCTAGGCACCACAATGTTAGAAGCAAAATTGCTCTAAATATAGTTTGTCAGAAAAAATATACAATGCGATTTTTTACTCTGTTTTGTAGTATATTCATCAACTCAATATGCTATCTCACGTAAAATACAGAAATTCTAATATTAAACAAATCGAAAATATCTAAATATAATCGAGGCAACCCTATGTGAAAAACAAAATTGTGTTGAATATAATCTGTCGGAAAAAATATAGAATGCCCTATTCTACTCTGTTTTGAAGTATGTACACCAACTCCATATGCTCTCTCATGTAAAATACAGAAAGTCTATATTTAAGCGAATCGAAAGAAATCTAAATATTATCTAGGCACCCCAATGTTAAAAACAAAATTGCTCTGAATATAAACTGTCAGAAAACATATACAATGCCCTATTCTACTCTGTTTTGGAGTATATACACCAACTCCATATGCTCTCTCATGTAAAATACAAAAATTCTGTATTTAAGCGAATGGAAAAAATATTATAAATTATCTAGGCACCCCAATGTTAAAATCAAAATTGCTCTGAATGTAATCTGTCAGAAAAAATATACAATGTTTTTTTCGACTTTGTATCATAGTATATAAACCAAGTTAATATGCTCTCTCATGTAAAATACCAAAATTCTGATTTTACGTGAATCAAAAAAAAATCTAAATAATACCTAGGAGCCCCAAAGTTAAAAGAAAATGGCTCTGAATATAGTGTGTTAGAGAAAATATACAATGCCTTATTCTACTCTATTTTGGAATATATACACGAACTCAGTATGCTCTATCATGTAAAATACAGAAATTCTAATTTTACACGAATCGAAAAAATATAAATATTATCTAGGCACCCCAATGTTGAAAACAAAATTGCTCTGAATATGATCTGTCAGAAAAAATATACAATGCCCTATTCTACTCTGTTTTGGAGTACATACACCAACTCCATGTATTCTCTCATGTAAAATACAAACATTCTATATTGAAGCAAATCGAAAATAATCTACATATAATCTAGGCACCCCAATGTTAAAAGCAAAATTACTCTGAATACAATGTGTCAGAAAAAATATACAATGCCCTTTTCTACTCTGTTTTCGAATATATACACCAACTCAATATACTCTCTCATGTAAAATACCGAAATTCTAATTTTACACAAATCGAAATAAATCTAAATAATATCTAGGCACCCCAAAGTTAAAAGAAAATGGCTCTGAATATAGTCAGTTAGAAAAAATATACAATGCTTTATTCTACTTTATTTTGGAGTATATACACCAACTCAGTATACTCTCTCATGTGAAATACCGAAATTCTAACTTAACCGAATTGAAGAAATCTAAATATTATCTAGGCACTCCAATGTTAAAAACAAAATTGCTCTGAATACAATCTGTCAGAAAAAATATACAATGCCCTATTCTACTCTGTTTTGGAGTATATACACCAACTCCATATGCTCTCTCATGTAAAATACAGAAATTCTATCTTTAAGAGAATCGAAAATATCTAAATATTATCTTGGCACCCCAATGGTAAAAACAAAATTCCTCTGAATATAATATGTAATAAAAAATATACAATGCCCTTTTCGACTCTGTTTTGGAGAATATACACCAAGTGCATATGCTCGCTCATGTAAAATAGAGAAATTCTGTATTTAAGCGAATCGATAAAAATCTAAATATTATCGAGGCACCGCAATGTTAAAAGAAAAATTTCTCTGAATATAAACTGTCAGAAAAAATATACCATGCCATTTTCTACTCTGTTTTTTAGTATATACACCAAATCAATATGCTCTCATATAAAATACCAAAATTCTAATTTCAAGCGAATCGAATAAAATCTAAATATTATCTAGACACCCCTATGTTAAAAGCAAAATTGCTCTGAATATAATCTGTCAGAAAAAATATACAATGCCCTTTTCTACTCTGTTTTGGATTATATACAGCAATTCAATATGCTCTCTCATGTAAAATACAGAAATTCTATATTTAAGCGAATCGAAAAATATCTAAATAATATCTAGGAGCCTCAAAGTTAAAAGAAAATGGCTCTGAATACAGTCTGTTTGAGAAAATTTACAATGCCTTCTTCTACTCTGTTTTGGAGTATATACACCAACTCAGTATGCTCTCTCGTGTAAAATACAGAAATTCTGATTTTACCCGAATTGAAAAAATCTAAATATTATCAAGGCACCCCAATGTTAAAAACAAAACTTCTCTGAATATAATCTGTCAGAAAAAATATACAATGACCTATTCTACTCTGTTTTAAAGTATATACACCAACTCCACATGCTCTCTAATGTAAAATACAAAAATTCTAATTTCACCCGAATCAAAAAAATCTAAAAATTATCTAGGCACCCCAATGTTAAAAGCAAAATTGCTCTTAATATAATCTGTCAGAAAAAATATACAATTCCCTATTCTATTCTGCTTTGGAGTATATACACCAACTCAATATGCTCGCTCATATAAAATACAGAAATTCTAATATTAAGTGAATGGAATAAAACCTAAAGAATATCTAGGCACCCCAAAGTTAAGAGAATATAGTCTGTAAGAAAAAATATACAATGCCTTATTCTACTCTGTTTTGGAGTATATACACCAACTCAGTATGCTCTCTCATGTAAAATACAGAAATTCTAATTTTACCCGAATCGAAAAAAATCTAAATATGATCTAGGCACCCTAAAGTTAAAAAAGAAATTTCTCTGAATATAATCTGTCAGAAAAAATATACAATGCCCTATTCTACCTGTTTTTGGTGTATATAAACCAACTCAGTATGCTCTCTCATGTAAAATAGAGAAATTCCAAATTTACGTGGATCTAAAAAAATCTAAATATTATCTAGGCACCCCAAAGTTAAAAGCAAAATTGCTCTGAATATAATCTGTCAGAAACAATATACAATGCCCTATTCTACTCTGTTTTGGAGTATATACACCAACTCAATAAGCTCTCTCATGTAAAATACAGAAATTCTATATTTAAGCGAATAGAGAAAATCTAAATATTATCTAGGAACCCCAATGTCTAAAACAATATTGTTCTGGGTATAATCTGTCAGAGAAAATATACAATGCCCTTTTCTACTCTGTTTTGTAGTATATACACCAACTCAATATGCTCTTTCATGTAAAACACAAAAATTCTAATTTTACCCAAATCGAATATATCTAAATATTATCAAAGCACCCCAATGTTAAAAACAAAACTGCTCTGAATATAATCTGTCAGAAAAAATATACAATTCCCTATTCTACTCTGCTTTGGAGTATATACACCAACTCAATATGCTCTCTCATGTAAAATACAGAAATTCTATATTTAAGCGAATCGAAAAACATCTAAATATTATCTAGGCACCCCAATGTTAAAAGCAAAATTGCTGTGAATATAATCTGTCAGAAAAAATATACAATGCCCTTTTCGACTCTGTTTTGGAGTATATGCAGCAACTCAATATGCGCTCTCATGTAAAATACAGAAATTATAATTTTATGCGAATTGAAAAAAATATAAATAAAATCTAGGCACCCCAAAGTTAAACGAAAATGGCTCTGAATATAGTCTGTTAGAAAAAATGCCTTATTCTAATCTGTTTTGGAGTATATACACCAACTCAATATGCTCTCTCATGTAAAATACCGAAATTCTAATATTAAGTGAATTGAAAATAATCTAAATAATATCTAGGCGCCCCAAAGTTAAAAGAAAATGGCTCTGAATACAGTCTGTGAGAAAAAAAAAACAATGCCTTATTCTAATCTGTTTTGGAGTATATACACCCACTCAGTATGCTCTCCCATTTAAAATACCGAAATTCTAATTTTACCCGAATTGAAAAAATCTAAATATGATCTAGGCACCCCAATGTTAAAAACAAAATTGCTCTGAATATAATCTGTCAGAAAAAATATACAATGCCCTATTCCACTTTTTTTTTGGTGTATATAAACCAACTCAGTATGCTCTCTCATGTAAAATAGAGAAACTCTAAATTTACGTAAATCTAAAAAAATCTAAATATTATCTAGGCACCCCAACGTTAAAAGCAAAATTGCTCTGAATATGATCTGTCAGAAAAAATATACAATGCCCTATTCTATTCTGTTTTGGAGTATATACAACTACTCCATATGCTCTCTCATGTAAAATACAGAAATTCTATATTTAAGCTAATACAGAAAAATCTAAATATTATCTAGGCAATCCAATGTTAAAAGCAAAATTGCTCCGAATATAATCTGTCAGAAAAAATATCCAATGGCCTTTTCTACTCTGTTTTGGTGTATATACACCAACTCAATATGCTCTCTCATGTAAAATACCGAAATTCTAATTTTACACGAATCGAAAAAAATCTAAATAATATCTACGTGACCCAAAGTTAAAAGAAAATGGCTCTGAATATAGTCTGTTAAAGAAAATATACAATACCTTATTCTACTCTGTCTTACAGTATATACACCAACTCAGTATGCTCCCTCATGTAAAATACCGAAATTCTAAATTTACGCGAATCGAAAAAAATGTAAATAACATCTAGGCGACCCAAAGTTAGAATAAAATGGCTCTGAATGTAGTCTGTTAGAAAAAATATACAATGCCTTATTCTACTCTGTTTTGGAGTATATACACCAACTCAGTATGCTCTCTCATGAAAAATACAGAAATTCTAATTTCACTCGAATCGAAAATATCTAAATATTATCTAGGCATCGCAATGTTAAAAATAAAATTGCTCTGAATATAATCTGTCTGAAAGAATATACAATGCCTTATTCTACTCTTTTTTGGAGGATATACACCAACTCCATATGCTCTCTCATGTAAAATACAGAATTTCTATATTTAAGCGAATCGAAACAAATCTAAATATTATCTTGGCATTCAAATGTTAAAAATAAAATTGCTCTAAATATAATCTGTCAGAAAAAAAGTACAATGCCCTATTCTATTCTGTCTTGGTGTATATACACCAACTCAGTATGCTTTCTCTAATTTAAATAGAGAAATTCTAAATTTACGTGAATCTAAAATAAACTAAATATTATCTAGGCACCCAAAAGTTAAAAGCAAAATTGCTCTGAATATAATCTGTCTAAAAAAATATACAATGCCCATTTCTACTCTGTTTTGGACTATATGCAGCAACGAAATATGCGCTCTCATGTAAAATACCGAAATTCTAATTTTACGCTAATTGAAAAAATATAAATAATATCTAGGCACCCCAAAGTTAAAAGAAAATGGCTCTGAATATAGTCTGTTAGAAAAAATATACAATGCCTCATTCTAATCTGTTTTGGAGTATATACACCAACTCAGTATGCTCTCTCATATAATATACAGAAATTCGAATTTTACCAGAATCGAAAAAATCTAAATATTATCTGGGCACCCCAATGTTAAAAATAAAATTGCTCTGAATATAATCTGTCTGAAAAAATATACAATGCCCTATTCTACTCTGTTTTGGAGTATATACACCAACTCCATATGCTCTCTAATGTAAAATACAGAAATTCTATATTTAAGCGATTCAAAGAAAATATAAGTATTATCTAGGCACCCCAATGTTAAAAACAAAATTGCTCTGAGTATAAACTGTCAGAAAAAATATACAATGCCCTATTCTACTCTGTATTGGAGTATATACACCAACTCAATATGCTCTCTCATATAAAATATAGAAATTCTATATTTAAGCGAATCAAAAAAAATCTAAATATTATTTAGGTACCCCACTGTTAAAAGCAAAATTGCTCTGAATATAATCTGTCAGATAAAATATACAATGCCCTTTTCTACTCTTTTTTAAAGTATATACACCAACTCAATATGCCCTCTCATGAAAAATACCGAAATTCTAATTTTACCCGAATCGAAAAAATCTAAATATTTTCAAGGCAACCCAATGTTTAAAGCAATATTGCTCTGAATATAATCTGACAAAAAAAATATAAAATGCCCTTTTCTACTCTCTTTTGTAGTATATACACCACCTCAACATGCTCTCTCAGGTAAAATACAGAAATTCGAAATTTACGTGAATCGAGAAAAATCTAAATAATATCTAGGCGCCCCAAAGTTAAAAGATAATGTCTCTGAATATAGTCTGTTAAAAAATATACACATTGCCTGATTCTACTCTGTTTTGGAGTATATACACCAACTCAGTGTGCTCTCACATGTAAAATACCAAAATTCTAATTTAACTGGAATCGAAAAAATCTAAATATTATCTAGGCACCTTAATGTTAAAAACAAACTTGCTCTGAATATAATCTGTCAGAAAAAATATACAATGCCGTATGCTACTCTGTTTTGAAGTACATACACCAACTCCATATGCTCTATCATGTAAAATACAGAAATTCAATATTTAAGCGAATCGAAAAAATCTAAATATTATCTAGGCACCCGAAGGATAAAAGCAAAATTGCTCTGAATATAATCTGTCAGAAATAATATATAATGCCCTATTCTACTCTGTTTTGGAGTATATACACCAACTCCATATGCTCTCTCATGTAAAATACTGAAATTCTAATTTTACGTGAACGGAAAAAAGCTAAAGAATATCTAGGCGCCCCAAAGTTAAAAGAAAATTGCTCTGAATATAGTCTGTAAGAAAAAATATACAATGCCTTATTCTACTCTGTTTTGGAGTATATACACCAACTCAGTATGCTCTCTCATGTAAAATACCGAAATTCTAATTTTACCCGAATCGAAAAAATCTAAATATGATCGTGGCACCCCTATGTTAAAAACAAAATTGCTCTGAATATAATCTGTCAGAAAAAAATACAATGCCCTATTCTACTCTTTTTTGGTGTATATAAACCAACTCAGTATGCTCTCTCATGTAAAATAGAGAAATTCTAAATTTACTTGGATATAAAAAAATCTAAAAATTATCTAGACACCCCAAAGTTAAAAGCAAAATTGCTCTGAATATAATCTGTCAGAAAAAATATACAATGCCCTATTCTACTGTGTTTTGGAGTATATACACCAACTCCATATGCTCTCTCATGTAAAATACAGAAATTCTATATTTAAGCGAATAGAGAAAATCTAAATATTATCTAGGCAATCCAATGTTAAAAGGAAAATTGTTCCAAATATAATCTGTCAGAAAAAATATCCAATGGCCTTTTCTACTCTGTTTTGGTGTATATACACCAACTCAGTATGCTCTCTCATGTAAAATAGAGAAATTCTAATTTTACGTGAACCTAAATAAATCTAAATATTATCTAGGCACCCCAAAGTTAATAGAAAAATTGCTCTGAATATAATCTGTCAGAAAAAATATACAATGCCCTTTTCGACTCTGTTTTGGAGTATATGCAGCAACTCAATAAGCGCTCTTATGTAAAATACTGAAATTCCAATTTTACGTGAATTAAAAAAAATATAAATAATATCTAGGCACCCCAAAGTTAAAAGAAAATGGCTCTGCATATAGTCTGTTAGAAAAAATATACAATGCCTTATTCTAATCTGTTTTGGAGTATATACACCAACTCAGTATGCTCTCTCATGTAAAATACCGAAATTCCAATTTTACATGAATCGAAAAAATCTTAATATTATCTAGGCACCCCAAAGTTAAAAACAAAATTTCTCTGGATATAATCTGTCACAAAAAATATTCAATCCCCTATTCTACTCTGTTTTGGTGTATATACACCACCTCAGTATGCTCTCTCATGTAAAATAGAGAAATTCTAATTTTACGTGAATCTAAAAAAATCTAAATATTATCTAGGCAGCCCAAATTTAATGCAAAATTGCTCTTAATACAATCTGTCAGAAAAAATATACAATGCCCTATTCTACTCTGTTTTGGAGTACATACACCAACTCCATATGCTCTCTCATGAAAAATACAGAAATTCTATATTTAAGCGAATCAAAAAAATCTAAATATTATCTAGGCACCCGAAGGTTAAAAGAAAAATTGCTCTGAATATAATCTGTCAGAAATAATATATAATACCCTATTCTTCTCTATTTTGGAGTATATACACCAACTCCATATGCTCTCTCACGTAAAATACTGAAATTCTAATTTTACGTGCATGGAAAAAAAACCTAAAGAATATCTAGGCGCCCCAATGTTAAAAGAAAATGGCTCTGAATATAGTCTGTAAGAAAAAATATACAATGATTTATTCTACACTCTTTTGGAGTATATACACCAACTCACTATGCTCTCTCATGTAAAATAGAGAAATTCTAATTTTACCCGAATCGAAAATATCTAAATATAATCTAGGCACCCCAATGTTAAAAAAAAAATTGCTCTGAATATAATCTGTCAGAAAAAATATACAATGTCCTATTCTACTCTTTTTTGGTGTATATAAACCAACTCAGTATGCTCTCTCAGGTAAAATAGAGAAATTCAAATTTACGTGGATCTAAACAAATCTAAATATTATCTAGGCACCCCAAAGTTAAAAGCAAAATTGCTCTGAATATAATCTGTCTAAAAAAATATACAATGCTCTTCTCTATTCTGTTTTGGAGTATATGCAGCAACTCAATATGCGCTCTCATGTAAAACACCGAAATTCTAATTTTACGCGAATTGAAAGAAATATAAATAATATCTACACACCCCAAAGTTAAAAGAAAATGGCTCTGAATATAGTCTGTTAGAAAAAATATACAACGCCTCATTCTAATCTGTTTTGAAGTATATACACCAACTCAGTATGCTCTCTCATGTAAAATACCGAAATTCTCATTTTACCCGAATCGAAAAATCTAAATATTATCTATGCACCCCAATGATAAAAACAAAATTTCTCTGAATATAATCTGTCAGAAAAAATATACAATGCCCTATTCTACTCTGTTTTGGAGTATATACACCAACTCCATATGCTCTCTAATGTAAAACACAGAAATTGTATATTTAAGCGATTCAAAGAAAATATAAGTATTATCTAGGCACCCCAATGTTAAAAACAAAATTACTCTGAATATAATCTGTCACAAAAAATATTCAATCCCCTATACTACTCCGTTTTCGTGTATATACACCAACTCAGTATGCTCTCCCATGTAAAATAGAGAAATTCTAATTCTACGTGAATCTAAAAAAATCTAAATATTATCTAGGCCCTCCAAAGTTAAAAGCAAAATTGCTCTGAATAAAATCTGTCAGATAAAATATACAATGCCCTATTCTACTCTGTTTTGGAGTATATACACCAACTCCATATGCTCTCTCATGTAAAATAGAGAAATTCTATATATAAGCGTATCTAAAAAAATCTAAATATTATCTAGGCACCTCAAAGTTTAATGCAAAATTGCTCTGAATATAATCTATCAGAAAAAATATACCATGCCCTTTTGTACTTTGTTTTGGAGTATATGCAGCAACTCAATATGCGCTCTCATGTAAAATACCAAAATTCTAATTTTCCGCGAATTGAAAAAAATAGAAATAATATATAGGCACCCCAAAGTTAAAAGAAAATGGCTCTCAATATAGTCTGTTACAACAAATATACAATGCCTTATTCTAATCTGTTTTGGAGTATATACACCAACTAAGGAAGCTCTCTCTTGTAAAATACCGAAATTCTAATTTTACACGAATCGAAAAAATCTAAATATTATCTAGGCACCCCAATGTTAGAAACAAAATTGCTCTGAATATAATCTGTCACAAAAAATATTCAATCCCCTATTCTACTCTGTTTTGGTGTATATACACCAACTCAGTATGCTCTCCCATGTAAAATAGAGAAATTCTAAATTTACGTGAATCTTTAAAAATCTAATTATCTAGGCACCCCAAAGTTAAAAGCAAAATTGCTCTGAATATAGTCTGTCAGAAAAAATATACAATGCCCTATTCTACTCTGTTTTGGAGTATATAAACCAACTCCATATGCTCTCTCATGTAAAATACAGGAATTCTATATTTAAGCGAATAGAGAAAACTCTAAATATTATCTAGGCACTCCAATGTTAAAAGCAAAATTTCTCTGAATATAATCTGTCAGAAAAAATATACAATGCCCTATTCTACTCTGTTTTGGTGTAAATACACCAACTCAGTATGCTCTCTCATGTGAAATACCGAAATTCTAATTTTACCCGAATCGAAAAAATCTAAATGTTATCTAGGTACCCGGAGATTAATAGCAAAATTGCTCTGAATATAATCTGTGAGAAAAAATATACAATGCCCTTTTCTACTCTGTTTTGGAGTATATACACCAACTCAATATGCTCTCTCATGTAAAATATCGAAATTATTAATTTATGTGAATCGAAAAAATCTAAATATTATCCCGGCACCCCAATGTTGAAAACAAAATTGCTCTGAATATAATCTCTCAGAAAAAATATACAATGCCCTATTCTACTCTGTTTTGCAGTATATACAGCGACTCCATGTGCTCTCTCATGTAAAATACAGAAATTCTGTATTTAAGCGAATCGAAAAAAATCTAAATATTTTCTACGCAACACAATGTTAAATGGAAAACTGCTCTGCATATATTCTGTCATAAAAAATATACAATATCTTTTTCTACTCTGTTTTGGAGTATATACACCAACTCAATATGCTCTCTCAGGTAAAATACCGAAATTCTAATATTACGCGAATCGAATAAAGTCTAAATAATATCTACGCGCCCCAAATTTAAAAGAAAATGGCTCTGAATATAGTCTGTTAGAGAAAATATACAATGCCGTATTCTACTGTGTTTTGGAGTATATACACCAACTCAGTATGCTCTCTCATGTAAAATACAGAAATTCTAATTTTACCCGAATCGAAGAAATATAAATATTATGTAGGTAACCCAATTTTAAAAATAAAATTGCTCTGAATATAATCTTTCAGAAAAAATATACAATGCCCTATTCTACTCGTTTTTGGAGTATATACATCAACTCAATATGCTCTGTCATATAAAATAAAGAAATTCTAATTTTTCCCGAATCGAAAAAATCTAAATATTATCTAGGCACCCCAATGTTAAAAACAAAATTGCTCTGAATATAATCTGTCAGAAAAAATATACAATGCCCTATTCTACTCTGTTTTGGAGTATATACAAAAACTGCATATGCTCTCTCAGGTAAAATACCGAAATTCTAATTTTACGTGAATCAAAAAAATCTAAATAATATCAAGGCACCCCAAAGTTAAAACAAAATGGCTCTGAATATAGTCTGTTAGAAAAATTATACAATAGCTTATTCTACTCTGTTTTGGAGTATATACACGAACTCAGTATGCTCTCTCATGTAAAATACAGAAATTCTAATTTTACCCGAATCAAAAAAATCTAAATATTATCTAGGCACCCCAATGTTAAAAACAAAATTGCTCTGAATATAATCTGTCAGAAAAAATATACAATGCCCTATTCTACTCTGTTTTGGAGTATATACAAAAACTGCATATGCTCTCTCAGGTAAAATACCGAAATTCTAATTTTACGTGAATCAAAAAAATCTAAATAATATCAAGGCACCCCAAAGTTAAAACAAAATGGCTCTGAATATAGTCTGTTAGAAAAAATATACAATAGCTTATTCTACTCTGTTTTGGAGTATATACACGAACTCAGTATGCTCTCTCATGTAAAATACAGAAATTCTAATTTTACCCGAATCAAAAAAATCTAAATATTATCTAGGCACACCAATGTTAAAAACAAAATTGATCTGAATATAGTCTGTCAGGGAAAATATACAATGCTCTATTCTACTCTGTTTTAAAGTATATACACCAACTCCATATGCTCTCTCATGTAAAATACAGAAATTCTATATTTAAGTGAATCGAAAAAAATCTAAATAATATCTAGAGGCCCCAAAGTTAAAAGAAAATGGCTCTGAAAATAGTCTGTTAGAAAAAATATACAATGCCTTATTCTACTCTGTTTTGGAGTAAATAAACCAACTCAGTATGCTCTCTCATGTAAAATACCGAAATTCTAATTTTATGCAAATCGATATAAATCTAACTAATATGTAGCCACCCCAAATATAAAAGAAAATGGCTCTGAATATAGTCTTTTAGAAAAAATATACAATGCCTTATTCTACTCTGTTTCGGAGTATATACAACAACTCAGTATGCTCTCTCATGTAAAATACAGAAATTCTAATTTTTCTCGAATAAAAAAATCTAAACATTATCTAGGCACCCCAATGTAAAAACGAAATTGCTCTGAACATAATCTGCCATAAAAAATATACAATGCACTTTTCTACTCTGTTTTGGAGTACATACACCAACTCCGTATGCTCTATCATTTAAATAAAGAAATTCTATATTTAAGCGAATCGAAAAACATCTAAATATTATGTAGGCACCCCAATGTTAAAAACAAAATTTCTCTGAATATAATCTGTCAGAAAAAATATACAATGCCCTTTTCTACTCTGTTTTAAAGTATATACACCAACTCAGTTTGCGCTCTGAAGGAAAATAGAGAAATTCTAATTTTACCCTAATCAAAATATCTAAATATCCTTTAGGCACCCCAATGTTAAAAACAAAACTGCTCTGAATATAATCTGTCAGAAAAAATATACAATGCCCTATTCT
This sequence comes from Callithrix jacchus, assembly GCF_049354715.1. Classification (NCBI taxonomy): domain Eukaryota; kingdom Metazoa; phylum Chordata; class Mammalia; order Primates; family Cebidae; genus Callithrix; species Callithrix jacchus. The sequence goes on along the minus strand of NC_133521.1, from coordinate 55,748,864 downwards.
ACTTTTTTCTGGAGTATATACACCAACTCCATATGCTCTCTCATGTAAAATAGAGAAATTCTAATTTTACTCAAATCGAAAAAATCTAAATATTATCTAGGCACCCCATTGTTAAAAACAAAATGGCTCTGAATATAATCAGTCAGAAAAAATATACAATGCCCTATTCTACTCTGTTTTGGAGTACATACACCAACTCCATATGCTCTCTCATGTAAAATACGGAAATTCTATATCTAAGAGAATCGAAAAAATCTAAATATTATCTTGGCACCCGAAGGTTACAAGCAAAATTGCTCTGAATATAATCTGTCAGAAATAACATATAATGCCCTATTCTACTCTGTTTTGCAATATATACACCAACTCCATATGCTCTCTCATGTAAAATACTGAAATTCTAATTTTACGTGATTGGAAAAAAACCTAAAAAATATCTAGGCGCCCCAGAGTTAATAGAAAATGGCTCTGAATAAAGTCTGTAAGAAAAAATATACAATGCCTTATTCTACTCTGTTTTGGAGTGTATATACGAACTCAGTATGCTCTCTCATGTAAAATACCAAAATTCTAATTTTACCCGAATCGAAAAAATCTAAATATCATATTGGCACCCCAATGTTCAAAAAAATTGCTCTGAATATAATCTGTCAGGAAAAATATACAATGCCCTATACTACTCTTTCTTGGTGTATATAAACCAACTCAGTATGGTCTCTCATGTAAAATAGAGAAATTCTAAATTTACGTGGATCTAAAAAAATCTAAACATTATCTAGGCACCCCAAAGTTAAAAGCAAAATTGCTCTGAATATAATCTGTCAGAAAAAATATACAATGCCCTATTCTACTCTGTTTTGGAGTATATACACCAACTCCATATGCTCTCTCATGTAAAATACAGAAATTCTATATTTAAGCGAATAGAGAAAATCTAAATATTATCTAGGCACCCCAATGTCTAAAACAATATTGTTCTGGGTTTAATCTGTCAGAGAAAATATACAATGCCCTTTTCTGCTCTGTTTTGTAGTATATACACCAACTCAATATGCTCTTTCATGTAAAATACAAAAATTCTAATTTTACCCGAATCGAAAATATCTAAATATTATCAAAGAACCCCAATGTTAAAAACAAAACTGCTCGAAATATAATCTGTCATAAAAAATATACAATGCCCTATTCTACTCTGTTTTGGAGTATATACACCAACTCAATAAGCTCTCTCATGTAAAATACAGAAATTCTATATTTAAGCGAATAGAGAAAATCTAAATATTATCTAGGAACCCCAATGTCTAAAACAATATTGTTCTGGGTATAATCTGTCAGAGAAAATATACAATGCCCTTTTCTACTCTGTTTTGTAGTATATACACCAACTCAATATGCTCTTTCATGTAAAACACAAAAATTCTAATTTTACCCAAATCGAATATATCTAAATATTATCAAAGCACCCCAATGTTAAAAACAAAACTGCTCTGAATATAATCTGTCAGAAAAAATATACAATTCCCTATTCTACTCTGCTTTGGAGTATATACACCAACTCAATATGCTCTCTCATGTAAAATACAGAAATTCTATATTTAAGCGAATCGAAAAACATCTAAATATTATCTAGGCACCCCAATGTTAAAAGCAAAATTGCTGTGAATATAATCTGTCAGAAAAAATATACAATGCCCTTTTCGACTCTGTTTTGGAGTATATGCAGCAACTCAATATGCGCTCTCATGTAAAATACAGAAATTATAATTTTATGCGAATTGAAAAAAATATAAATAAAATCTAGGCACCCCAAAGTTAAACGAAAATGGCTCTGAATATAGTCTGTTAGAAAAAATGCCTTATTCTAATCTGTTTTGGAGTATATACACCAACTCAATATGCTCTCTCATGTAAAATACCGAAATTCTAATATTAAGTGAATTGAAAATAATCTAAATAATATCTAGGCGCCCCAAAGTTAAAAGAAAATGGCTCTGAATACAGTCTGTGAGAAAAAAAAAACAATGCCTTATTCTAATCTGTTTTGGAGTATATACACCCACTCAGTATGCTCTCCCATTTAAAATACCGAAATTCTAATTTTACCCGAATTGAAAAAATCTAAATATGATCTAGGCACCCCAATGTTAAAAACAAAATTGCTCTGAATATAATCTGTCAGAAAAAATATACAATGCCCTATTCCACTTTTTTTTTGGTGTATATAAACCAACTCAGTATGCTCTCTCATGTAAAATAGAGAAACTCTAAATTTACGTAAATCTAAAAAAATCTAAATATTATCTAGGCACCCCAACGTTAAAAGCAAAATTGCTCTGAATATGATCTGTCAGAAAAAATATACAATGCCCTATTCTATTCTGTTTTGGAGTATATACAACTACTCCATATGCTCTCTCATGTAAAATACAGAAATTCTATATTTAAGCTAATACAGAAAAATCTAAATATTATCTAGGCAATCCAATGTTAAAAGCAAAATTGCTCCGAATATAATCTGTCAGAAAAAATATCCAATGGCCTTTTCTACTCTGTTTTGGTGTATATACACCAACTCAATATGCTCTCTCATGTAAAATACCGAAATTCTAATTTTACACGAATCGAAAAAAATCTAAATAATATCTACGTGACCCAAAGTTAAAAGAAAATGGCTCTGAATATAGTCTGTTAAAGAAAATATACAATACCTTATTCTACTCTGTCTTACAGTATATACACCAACTCAGTATGCTCCCTCATGTAAAATACCGAAATTCTAAATTTACGCGAATCGAAAAAAATGTAAATAACATCTAGGCGACCCAAAGTTAGAATAAAATGGCTCTGAATGTAGTCTGTTAGAAAAAATATACAATGCCTTATTCTACTCTGTTTTGGAGTATATACACCAACTCAGTATGCTCTCTCATGAAAAATACAGAAATTCTAATTTCACTCGAATCGAAAATATCTAAATATTATCTAGGCATCGCAATGTTAAAAATAAAATTGCTCTGAATATAATCTGTCTGAAAGAATATACAATGCCTTATTCTACTCTTTTTTGGAGGATATACACCAACTCCATATGCTCTCTCATGTAAAATACAGAATTTCTATATTTAAGCGAATCGAAACAAATCTAAATATTATCTTGGCATTCAAATGTTAAAAATAAAATTGCTCTAAATATAATCTGTCAGAAAAAAAGTACAATGCCCTATTCTATTCTGTCTTGGTGTATATACACCAACTCAGTATGCTTTCTCTAATTTAAATAGAGAAATTCTAAATTTACGTGAATCTAAAATAAACTAAATATTATCTAGGCACCCAAAAGTTAAAAGCAAAATTGCTCTGAATATAATCTGTCTAAAAAAATATACAATGCCCATTTCTACTCTGTTTTGGACTATATGCAGCAACGAAATATGCGCTCTCATGTAAAATACCGAAATTCTAATTTTACGCTAATTGAAAAAATATAAATAATATCTAGGCACCCCAAAGTTAAAAGAAAATGGCTCTGAATATAGTCTGTTAGAAAAAATATACAATGCCTCATTCTAATCTGTTTTGGAGTATATACACCAACTCAGTATGCTCTCTCATATAATATACAGAAATTCGAATTTTACCAGAATCGAAAAAATCTAAATATTATCTGGGCACCCCAATGTTAAAAATAAAATTGCTCTGAATATAATCTGTCTGAAAAAATATACAATGCCCTATTCTACTCTGTTTTGGAGTATATACACCAACTCCATATGCTCTCTAATGTAAAATACAGAAATTCTATATTTAAGCGATTCAAAGAAAATATAAGTATTATCTAGGCACCCCAATGTTAAAAACAAAATTGCTCTGAGTATAAACTGTCAGAAAAAATATACAATGCCCTATTCTACTCTGTATTGGAGTATATACACCAACTCAATATGCTCTCTCATATAAAATATAGAAATTCTATATTTAAGCGAATCAAAAAAAATCTAAATATTATTTAGGTACCCCACTGTTAAAAGCAAAATTGCTCTGAATATAATCTGTCAGATAAAATATACAATGCCCTTTTCTACTCTTTTTTAAAGTATATACACCAACTCAATATGCCCTCTCATGAAAAATACCGAAATTCTAATTTTACCCGAATCGAAAAAATCTAAATATTTTCAAGGCAACCCAATGTTTAAAGCAATATTGCTCTGAATATAATCTGACAAAAAAAATATAAAATGCCCTTTTCTACTCTCTTTTGTAGTATATACACCACCTCAACATGCTCTCTCAGGTAAAATACAGAAATTCGAAATTTACGTGAATCGAGAAAAATCTAAATAATATCTAGGCGCCCCAAAGTTAAAAGATAATGTCTCTGAATATAGTCTGTTAAAAAATATACACATTGCCTGATTCTACTCTGTTTTGGAGTATATACACCAACTCAGTGTGCTCTCACATGTAAAATACCAAAATTCTAATTTAACTGGAATCGAAAAAATCTAAATATTATCTAGGCACCTTAATGTTAAAAACAAACTTGCTCTGAATATAATCTGTCAGAAAAAATATACAATGCCGTATGCTACTCTGTTTTGAAGTACATACACCAACTCCATATGCTCTATCATGTAAAATACAGAAATTCAATATTTAAGCGAATCGAAAAAATCTAAATATTATCTAGGCACCCGAAGGATAAAAGCAAAATTGCTCTGAATATAATCTGTCAGAAATAATATATAATGCCCTATTCTACTCTGTTTTGGAGTATATACACCAACTCCATATGCTCTCTCATGTAAAATACTGAAATTCTAATTTTACGTGAACGGAAAAAAGCTAAAGAATATCTAGGCGCCCCAAAGTTAAAAGAAAATTGCTCTGAATATAGTCTGTAAGAAAAAATATACAATGCCTTATTCTACTCTGTTTTGGAGTATATACACCAACTCAGTATGCTCTCTCATGTAAAATACCGAAATTCTAATTTTACCCGAATCGAAAAAATCTAAATATGATCGTGGCACCCCTATGTTAAAAACAAAATTGCTCTGAATATAATCTGTCAGAAAAAAATACAATGCCCTATTCTACTCTTTTTTGGTGTATATAAACCAACTCAGTATGCTCTCTCATGTAAAATAGAGAAATTCTAAATTTACTTGGATATAAAAAAATCTAAAAATTATCTAGACACCCCAAAGTTAAAAGCAAAATTGCTCTGAATATAATCTGTCAGAAAAAATATACAATGCCCTATTCTACTGTGTTTTGGAGTATATACACCAACTCCATATGCTCTCTCATGTAAAATACAGAAATTCTATATTTAAGCGAATAGAGAAAATCTAAATATTATCTAGGCAATCCAATGTTAAAAGGAAAATTGTTCCAAATATAATCTGTCAGAAAAAATATCCAATGGCCTTTTCTACTCTGTTTTGGTGTATATACACCAACTCAGTATGCTCTCTCATGTAAAATAGAGAAATTCTAATTTTACGTGAACCTAAATAAATCTAAATATTATCTAGGCACCCCAAAGTTAATAGAAAAATTGCTCTGAATATAATCTGTCAGAAAAAATATACAATGCCCTTTTCGACTCTGTTTTGGAGTATATGCAGCAACTCAATAAGCGCTCTTATGTAAAATACTGAAATTCCAATTTTACGTGAATTAAAAAAAATATAAATAATATCTAGGCACCCCAAAGTTAAAAGAAAATGGCTCTGCATATAGTCTGTTAGAAAAAATATACAATGCCTTATTCTAATCTGTTTTGGAGTATATACACCAACTCAGTATGCTCTCTCATGTAAAATACCGAAATTCCAATTTTACATGAATCGAAAAAATCTTAATATTATCTAGGCACCCCAAAGTTAAAAACAAAATTTCTCTGGATATAATCTGTCACAAAAAATATTCAATCCCCTATTCTACTCTGTTTTGGTGTATATACACCACCTCAGTATGCTCTCTCATGTAAAATAGAGAAATTCTAATTTTACGTGAATCTAAAAAAATCTAAATATTATCTAGGCAGCCCAAATTTAATGCAAAATTGCTCTTAATACAATCTGTCAGAAAAAATATACAATGCCCTATTCTACTCTGTTTTGGAGTACATACACCAACTCCATATGCTCTCTCATGAAAAATACAGAAATTCTATATTTAAGCGAATCAAAAAAATCTAAATATTATCTAGGCACCCGAAGGTTAAAAGAAAAATTGCTCTGAATATAATCTGTCAGAAATAATATATAATACCCTATTCTTCTCTATTTTGGAGTATATACACCAACTCCATATGCTCTCTCACGTAAAATACTGAAATTCTAATTTTACGTGCATGGAAAAAAAACCTAAAGAATATCTAGGCGCCCCAATGTTAAAAGAAAATGGCTCTGAATATAGTCTGTAAGAAAAAATATACAATGATTTATTCTACACTCTTTTGGAGTATATACACCAACTCACTATGCTCTCTCATGTAAAATAGAGAAATTCTAATTTTACCCGAATCGAAAATATCTAAATATAATCTAGGCACCCCAATGTTAAAAAAAAAATTGCTCTGAATATAATCTGTCAGAAAAAATATACAATGTCCTATTCTACTCTTTTTTGGTGTATATAAACCAACTCAGTATGCTCTCTCAGGTAAAATAGAGAAATTCAAATTTACGTGGATCTAAACAAATCTAAATATTATCTAGGCACCCCAAAGTTAAAAGCAAAATTGCTCTGAATATAATCTGTCTAAAAAAATATACAATGCTCTTCTCTATTCTGTTTTGGAGTATATGCAGCAACTCAATATGCGCTCTCATGTAAAACACCGAAATTCTAATTTTACGCGAATTGAAAGAAATATAAATAATATCTACACACCCCAAAGTTAAAAGAAAATGGCTCTGAATATAGTCTGTTAGAAAAAATATACAACGCCTCATTCTAATCTGTTTTGAAGTATATACACCAACTCAGTATGCTCTCTCATGTAAAATACCGAAATTCTCATTTTACCCGAATCGAAAAATCTAAATATTATCTATGCACCCCAATGATAAAAACAAAATTTCTCTGAATATAATCTGTCAGAAAAAATATACAATGCCCTATTCTACTCTGTTTTGGAGTATATACACCAACTCCATATGCTCTCTAATGTAAAACACAGAAATTGTATATTTAAGCGATTCAAAGAAAATATAAGTATTATCTAGGCACCCCAATGTTAAAAACAAAATTACTCTGAATATAATCTGTCACAAAAAATATTCAATCCCCTATACTACTCCGTTTTCGTGTATATACACCAACTCAGTATGCTCTCCCATGTAAAATAGAGAAATTCTAATTCTACGTGAATCTAAAAAAATCTAAATATTATCTAGGCCCTCCAAAGTTAAAAGCAAAATTGCTCTGAATAAAATCTGTCAGATAAAATATACAATGCCCTATTCTACTCTGTTTTGGAGTATATACACCAACTCCATATGCTCTCTCATGTAAAATAGAGAAATTCTATATATAAGCGTATCTAAAAAAATCTAAATATTATCTAGGCACCTCAAAGTTTAATGCAAAATTGCTCTGAATATAATCTATCAGAAAAAATATACCATGCCCTTTTGTACTTTGTTTTGGAGTATATGCAGCAACTCAATATGCGCTCTCATGTAAAATACCAAAATTCTAATTTTCCGCGAATTGAAAAAAATAGAAATAATATATAGGCACCCCAAAGTTAAAAGAAAATGGCTCTCAATATAGTCTGTTACAACAAATATACAATGCCTTATTCTAATCTGTTTTGGAGTATATACACCAACTAAGGAAGCTCTCTCTTGTAAAATACCGAAATTCTAATTTTACACGAATCGAAAAAATCTAAATATTATCTAGGCACCCCAATGTTAGAAACAAAATTGCTCTGAATATAATCTGTCACAAAAAATATTCAATCCCCTATTCTACTCTGTTTTGGTGTATATACACCAACTCAGTATGCTCTCCCATGTAAAATAGAGAAATTCTAAATTTACGTGAATCTTTAAAAATCTAATTATCTAGGCACCCCAAAGTTAAAAGCAAAATTGCTCTGAATATAGTCTGTCAGAAAAAATATACAATGCCCTATTCTACTCTGTTTTGGAGTATATAAACCAACTCCATATGCTCTCTCATGTAAAATACAGGAATTCTATATTTAAGCGAATAGAGAAAACTCTAAATATTATCTAGGCACTCCAATGTTAAAAGCAAAATTTCTCTGAATATAATCTGTCAGAAAAAATATACAATGCCCTATTCTACTCTGTTTTGGTGTAAATACACCAACTCAGTATGCTCTCTCATGTGAAATACCGAAATTCTAATTTTACCCGAATCGAAAAAATCTAAATGTTATCTAGGTACCCGGAGATTAATAGCAAAATTGCTCTGAATATAATCTGTGAGAAAAAATATACAATGCCCTTTTCTACTCTGTTTTGGAGTATATACACCAACTCAATATGCTCTCTCATGTAAAATATCGAAATTATTAATTTATGTGAATCGAAAAAATCTAAATATTATCCCGGCACCCCAATGTTGAAAACAAAATTGCTCTGAATATAATCTCTCAGAAAAAATATACAATGCCCTATTCTACTCTGTTTTGCAGTATATACAGCGACTCCATGTGCTCTCTCATGTAAAATACAGAAATTCTGTATTTAAGCGAATCGAAAAAAATCTAAATATTTTCTACGCAACACAATGTTAAATGGAAAACTGCTCTGCATATATTCTGTCATAAAAAATATACAATATCTTTTTCTACTCTGTTTTGGAGTATATACACCAACTCAATATGCTCTCTCAGGTAAAATACCGAAATTCTAATATTACGCGAATCGAATAAAGTCTAAATAATATCTACGCGCCCCAAATTTAAAAGAAAATGGCTCTGAATATAGTCTGTTAGAGAAAATATACAATGCCGTATTCTACTGTGTTTTGGAGTATATACACCAACTCAGTATGCTCTCTCATGTAAAATACAGAAATTCTAATTTTACCCGAATCGAAGAAATATAAATATTATGTAGGTAACCCAATTTTAAAAATAAAATTGCTCTGAATATAATCTTTCAGAAAAAATATACAATGCCCTATTCTACTCGTTTTTGGAGTATATACATCAACTCAATATGCTCTGTCATATAAAATAAAGAAATTCTAATTTTTCCCGAATCGAAAAAATCTAAATATTATCTAGGCACCCCAATGTTAAAAACAAAATTGCTCTGAATATAATCTGTCAGAAAAAATATACAATGCCCTATTCTACTCTGTTTTGGAGTATATACAAAAACTGCATATGCTCTCTCAGGTAAAATACCGAAATTCTAATTTTACGTGAATCAAAAAAATCTAAATAATATCAAGGCACCCCAAAGTTAAAACAAAATGGCTCTGAATATAGTCTGTTAGAAAAATTATACAATAGCTTATTCTACTCTGTTTTGGAGTATATACACGAACTCAGTATGCTCTCTCATGTAAAATACAGAAATTCTAATTTTACCCGAATCAAAAAAATCTAAATATTATCTAGGCACCCCAATGTTAAAAACAAAATTGCTCTGAATATAATCTGTCAGAAAAAATATACAATGCCCTATTCTACTCTGTTTTGGAGTATATACAAAAACTGCATATGCTCTCTCAGGTAAAATACCGAAATTCTAATTTTACGTGAATCAAAAAAATCTAAATAATATCAAGGCACCCCAAAGTTAAAACAAAATGGCTCTGAATATAGTCTGTTAGAAAAAATATACAATAGCTTATTCTACTCTGTTTTGGAGTATATACACGAACTCAGTATGCTCTCTCATGTAAAATACAGAAATTCTAATTTTACCCGAATCAAAAAAATCTAAATATTATCTAGGCACACCAATGTTAAAAACAAAATTGATCTGAATATAGTCTGTCAGGGAAAATATACAATGCTCTATTCTACTCTGTTTTAAAGTATATACACCAACTCCATATGCTCTCTCATGTAAAATACAGAAATTCTATATTTAAGTGAATCGAAAAAAATCTAAATAATATCTAGAGGCCCCAAAGTTAAAAGAAAATGGCTCTGAAAATAGTCTGTTAGAAAAAATATACAATGCCTTATTCTACTCTGTTTTGGAGTAAATAAACCAACTCAGTATGCTCTCTCATGTAAAATACCGAAATTCTAATTTTATGCAAATCGATATAAATCTAACTAATATGTAGCCACCCCAAATATAAAAGAAAATGGCTCTGAATATAGTCTTTTAGAAAAAATATACAATGCCTTATTCTACTCTGTTTCGGAGTATATACAACAACTCAGTATGCTCTCTCATGTAAAATACAGAAATTCTAATTTTTCTCGAATAAAAAAATCTAAACATTATCTAGGCACCCCAATGTAAAAACGAAATTGCTCTGAACATAATCTGCCATAAAAAATATACAATGCACTTTTCTACTCTGTTTTGGAGTACATACACCAACTCCGTATGCTCTATCATTTAAATAAAGAAATTCTATATTTAAGCGAATCGAAAAACATCTAAATATTATGTAGGCACCCCAATGTTAAAAACAAAATTTCTCTGAATATAATCTGTCAGAAAAAATATACAATGCCCTTTTCTACTCTGTTTTAAAGTATATACACCAACTCAGTTTGCGCTCTGAAGGAAAATAGAGAAATTCTAATTTTACCCTAATCAAAATATCTAAATATCCTTTAGGCACCCCAATGTTAAAAACAAAACTGCTCTGAATATAATCTGTCAGAAAAAATATACAATGCCCTATTCTACTTTTTTCTGGAGTATATACACCAACTCCATATGCTCTCTCATGTAAAATAGAGAAATTCTAATTTTACTCAAATCGAAAAAATCTAAATATTATCTAGGCACCCCATTGTTAAAAACAAAATGGCTCTGAATATAATCAGTCAGAAAAAATATACAATGCCCTATTCTACTCTGTTTTGGAGTACATACACCAACTCCATATGCTCTCTCATGTAAAATACGGAAATTCTATATCTAAGAGAATCGAAAAAATCTAAATATTATCTTGGCACCCGAAGGTTACAAGCAAAATTGCTCTGAATATAATCTGTCAGAAATAACATATAATGCCCTATTCTACTCTGTTTTGCAATATATACACCAACTCCATATGCTCTCTCATGTAAAATACTGAAATTCTAATTTTACGTGATTGGAAAAAAACCTAAAAAATATCTAGGCGCCCCAGAGTTAATAGAAAATGGCTCTGAATAAAGTCTGTAAGAAAAAATATACAATGCCTTATTCTACTCTGTTTTGGAGTGTATATACGAACTCAGTATGCTCTCTCATGTAAAATACCAAAATTCTAATTTTACCCGAATCGAAAAAATCTAAATATCATATTGGCACCCCAATGTTCAAAAAAATTGCTCTGAATATAATCTGTCAGGAAAAATATACAATGCCCTATACTACTCTTTCTTGGTGTATATAAACCAACTCAGTATGGTCTCTCATGTAAAATAGAGAAATTCTAAATTTACGTGGATCTAAAAAAATCTAAACATTATCTAGGCACCCCAAAGTTAAAAGCAAAATTGCTCTGAATATAATCTGTCAGAAAAAATATACAATGCCCTATTCTACTCTGTTTTGGAGTATATACACCAACTCCATATGCTCTCTCATGTAAAATACAGAAATTCTATATTTAAGCGAATAGAGAAAATCTAAATATTATCTAGGCACCCCAATGTCTAAAACAATATTGTTCTGGGTTTAATCTGTCAGAGAAAATATACAATGCCCTTTTCTGCTCTGTTTTGTAGTATATACACCAACTCAATATGCTCTTTCATGTAAAATACAAAAATTCTAATTTTACCCGAATCGAAAATATCTAAATATTATCAAAGAACCCCAATGTTAAAAACAAAACTGCTCGAAATATAATCTGTCATAAAAAATATACAATGACCTATTCTACTCTGTTTTGGAGTATATACACCAACTCCATATGCTCTCTAATGTAAAATACAGAAATTCTATATTTAAGTGAATCGAAAGAGATCTAAATATTATCTAGGCACCCAAATGTTAAAAGCAAAATTGCTCTGAATATAATCTGTCATAAAAAAATATACAATTCCCTATTCTACTTTGCTTTGGAGTATATACACCAACTCAATATGCTCTCCCATGTATAATACAGAAATTCTATATTTAAGCGAATCGAAAAACATCTAAATATTATCTAGGCACCCCAAGGTTAAAAGCAAAATTGCTCTGAATATAATCTGTCAGAAAAAATACACAATGCCCTTTTCTATTCTGTTTTGGAGTATATGCAGCAACTCAATATGCGCTCTCATGTAAAATACAGAAATTCTAATTTTACGTGAATTGAAAAAAATATAAATAATATCTAGGCACCCCAAAGTTAAAAGGAAATGCCTCTGAATATAGTCTGTAAGATAAAAAAAACAATGCCTTATTCTACTCTGCTTTGGAGTATATACACCAACTCAATATGCTCTCTCATGTAAAATACAGAAATTCTATATTTAAGCGAATCGAAAAACATCTAAATATTATCTAGGCACCCCAATGTTAAAAGCAAAATTGCTGTGAATATAATCTGTCAGAAAAAATATACAATGCCCTTTTCGACTCTGTTTTGGAGTATATGCAGCAACTCAATATGCGCTCTCATGTAAAATACAGAAATTATAATTTTATGCGAATTGAAAAAAATATAAATAAAATCTAGGCACCCCAAAGTTAAACGAAAATGGCTCTGAATATAGTCTGTTAGAAAAAATGCCTTATTCTAATCTGTTTTGGAGTATATACACCAACTCAATATGCTCTCTCATGTAAAATACCGAAATTCTAATATTAAGTGAATTGAAAATAATCTAAATAATATCTAGGCGCCCCAAAGTTAAAAGAAAATGGCTCTGAATACAGTCTGTGAGAAAAAAAAAACAATGCCTTATTCTAATCTGTTTTGGAGTATATACACCCACTCAGTATGCTCTCCCATTTAAAATACCGAAATTCTAATTTTACCCGAATTGAAAAAATCTAAATATGATCTAGGCACCCCAATGTTAAAAACAAAATTGCTCTGAATATAATCTGTCAGAAAAAATATACAATGCCCTATTCCACTTTTTTTTTGGTGTATATAAACCAACTCAGTATGCTCTCTCATGTAAAATAGAGAAACTCTAAATTTACGTAAATCTAAAAAAATCTAAATATTATCTAGGCACCCCAACGTTAAAAGCAAAATTGCTCTGAATATGATCTGTCAGAAAAAATATACAATGCCCTATTCTATTCTGTTTTGGAGTATATACAACTACTCCATATGCTCTCTCATGTAAAATACAGAAATTCTATATTTAAGCTAATACAGAAAAATCTAAATATTATCTAGGCAATCCAATGTTAAAAGCAAAATTGCTCCGAATATAATCTGTCAGAAAAAATATCCAATGGCCTTTTCTACTCTGTTTTGGTGTATATACACCAACTCAATATGCTCTCTCATGTAAAATACCGAAATTCTAATTTTACACGAATCGAAAAAAATCTAAATAATATCTACGTGACCCAAAGTTAAAAGAAAATGGCTCTGAATATAGTCTGTTAAAGAAAATATACAATACCTTATTCTACTCTGTCTTACAGTATATACACCAACTCAGTATGCTCCCTCATGTAAAATACCGAAATTCTAAATTTACGCGAATCGAAAAAAATGTAAATAACATCTAGGCGACCCAAAGTTAGAATAAAATGGCTCTGAATGTAGTCTGTTAGAAAAAATATACAATGCCTTATTCTACTCTGTTTTGGAGTATATACACCAACTCAGTATGCTCTCTCATGAAAAATACAGAAATTCTAATTTCACTCGAATCGAAAATATCTAAATATTATCTAGGCATCGCAATGTTAAAAATAAAATTGCTCTGAATATAATCTGTCTGAAAGAATATACAATGCCTTATTCTACTCTTTTTTGGAGGATATACACCAACTCCATATGCTCTCTCATGTAAAATACAGAATTTCTATATTTAAGCGAATCGAAACAAATCTAAATATTATCTTGGCATTCAAATGTTAAAAATAAAATTGCTCTAAATATAATCTGTCAGAAAAAAAGTACAATGCCCTATTCTATTCTGTCTTGGTGTATATACACCAACTCAGTATGCTTTCTCTAATTTAAATAGAGAAATTCTAAATTTACGTGAATCTAAAATAAACTAAATATTATCTAGGCACCCAAAAGTTAAAAGCAAAATTGCTCTGAATATAATCTGTCTAAAAAAATATACAATGCCCATTTCTACTCTGTTTTGGACTATATGCAGCAACGAAATATGCGCTCTCATGTAAAATACCGAAATTCTAATTTTACGCTAATTGAAAAAATATAAATAATATCTAGGCACCCCAAAGTTAAAAGAAAATGGCTCTGAATATAGTCTGTTAGAAAAAATATACAATGCCTCATTCTAATCTGTTTTGGAGTATATACACCAACTCAGTATGCTCTCTCATATAATATACAGAAATTCGAATTTTACCAGAATCGAAAAAATCTAAATATTATCTGGGCACCCCAATGTTAAAAATAAAATTGCTCTGAATATAATCTGTCTGAAAAAATATACAATGCCCTATTCTACTCTGTTTTGGAGTATATACACCAACTCCATATGCTCTCTAATGTAAAATACAGAAATTCTATATTTAAGCGATTCAAAGAAAATATAAGTATTATCTAGGCACCCCAATGTTAAAAACAAAATTGCTCTGAGTATAAACTGTCAGAAAAAATATACAATGCCCTATTCTACTCTGTATTGGAGTATATACACCAACTCAATATGCTCTCTCATATAAAATATAGAAATTCTATATTTAAGCGAATCAAAAAAAATCTAAATATTATTTAGGTACCCCACTGTTAAAAGCAAAATTGCTCTGAATATAATCTGTCAGATAAAATATACAATGCCCTTTTCTACTCTTTTTTAAAGTATATACACCAACTCAATATGCCCTCTCATGAAAAATACCGAAATTCTAATTTTACCCGAATCGAAAAAATCTAAATATTTTCAAGGCAACCCAATGTTTAAAGCAATATTGCTCTGAATATAATCTGACAAAAAAAATATAAAATGCCCTTTTCTACTCTCTTTTGTAGTATATACACCACCTCAACATGCTCTCTCAGGTAAAATACAGAAATTCGAAATTTACGTGAATCGAGAAAAATCTAAATAATATCTAGGCGCCCCAAAGTTAAAAGATAATGTCTCTGAATATAGTCTGTTAAAAAATATACACATTGCCTGATTCTACTCTGTTTTGGAGTATATACACCAACTCAGTGTGCTCTCACATGTAAAATACCAAAATTCTAATTTAACTGGAATCGAAAAAATCTAAATATTATCTAGGCACCTTAATGTTAAAAACAAACTTGCTCTGAATATAATCTGTCAGAAAAAATATACAATGCCGTATGCTACTCTGTTTTGAAGTACATACACCAACTCCATATGCTCTATCATGTAAAATACAGAAATTCAATATTTAAGCGAATCGAAAAAATCTAAATATTATCTAGGCACCCGAAGGATAAAAGCAAAATTGCTCTGAATATAATCTGTCAGAAATAATATATAATGCCCTATTCTACTCTGTTTTGGAGTATATACACCAACTCCATATGCTCTCTCATGTAAAATACTGAAATTCTAATTTTACGTGAACGGAAAAAAGCTAAAGAATATCTAGGCGCCCCAAAGTTAAAAGAAAATTGCTCTGAATATAGTCTGTAAGAAAAAATATACAATGCCTTATTCTACTCTGTTTTGGAGTATATACACCAACTCAGTATGCTCTCTCATGTAAAATACCGAAATTCTAATTTTACCCGAATCGAAAAAATCTAAATATGATCGTGGCACCCCTATGTTAAAAACAAAATTGCTCTGAATATAATCTGTCAGAAAAAAATACAATGCCCTATTCTACTCTTTTTTGGTGTATATAAACCAACTCAGTATGCTCTCTCATGTAAAATAGAGAAATTCTAAATTTACTTGGATATAAAAAAATCTAAAAATTATCTAGACACCCCAAAGTTAAAAGCAAAATTGCTCTGAATATAATCTGTCAGAAAAAATATACAATGCCCTATTCTACTGTGTTTTGGAGTATATACACCAACTCCATATGCTCTCTCATGTAAAATACAGAAATTCTATATTTAAGCGAATAGAGAAAATCTAAATATTATCTAGGCAATCCAATGTTAAAAGGAAAATTGTTCCAAATATAATCTGTCAGAAAAAATATCCAATGGCCTTTTCTACTCTGTTTTGGTGTATATACACCAACTCAGTATGCTCTCTCATGTAAAATAGAGAAATTCTAATTTTACGTGAACCTAAATAAATCTAAATATTATCTAGGCACCCCAAAGTTAATAGAAAAATTGCTCTGAATATAATCTGTCAGAAAAAATATACAATGCCCTTTTCGACTCTGTTTTGGAGTATATGCAGCAACTCAATAAGCGCTCTTATGTAAAATACTGAAATTCCAATTTTACGTGAATTAAAAAAAATATAAATAATATCTAGGCACCCCAAAGTTAAAAGAAAATGGCTCTGCATATAGTCTGTTAGAAAAAATATACAATGCCTTATTCTAATCTGTTTTGGAGTATATACACCAACTCAGTATGCTCTCTCATGTAAAATACCGAAATTCCAATTTTACATGAATCGAAAAAATCTTAATATTATCTAGGCACCCCAAAGTTAAAAACAAAATTTCTCTGGATATAATCTGTCACAAAAAATATTCAATCCCCTATTCTACTCTGTTTTGGTGTATATACACCACCTCAGTATGCTCTCTCATGTAAAATAGAGAAATTCTAATTTTACGTGAATCTAAAAAAATCTAAATATTATCTAGGCAGCCCAAATTTAATGCAAAATTGCTCTTAATACAATCTGTCAGAAAAAATATACAATGCCCTATTCTACTCTGTTTTGGAGTACATACACCAACTCCATATGCTCTCTCATGAAAAATACAGAAATTCTATATTTAAGCGAATCAAAAAAATCTAAATATTATCTAGGCACCCGAAGGTTAAAAGAAAAATTGCTCTGAATATAATCTGTCAGAAATAATATATAATACCCTATTCTTCTCTATTTTGGAGTATATACACCAACTCCATATGCTCTCTCACGTAAAATACTGAAATTCTAATTTTACGTGCATGGAAAAAAAACCTAAAGAATATCTAGGCGCCCCAATGTTAAAAGAAAATGGCTCTGAATATAGTCTGTAAGAAAAAATATACAATGATTTATTCTACACTCTTTTGGAGTATATACACCAACTCACTATGCTCTCTCATGTAAAATAGAGAAATTCTAATTTTACCCGAATCGAAAATATCTAAATATAATCTAGGCACCCCAATGTTAAAAAAAAAATTGCTCTGAATATAATCTGTCAGAAAAAATATACAATGTCCTATTCTACTCTTTTTTGGTGTATATAAACCAACTCAGTATGCTCTCTCAGGTAAAATAGAGAAATTCAAATTTACGTGGATCTAAACAAATCTAAATATTATCTAGGCACCCCAAAGTTAAAAGCAAAATTGCTCTGAATATAATCTGTCTAAAAAAATATACAATGCTCTTCTCTATTCTGTTTTGGAGTATATGCAGCAACTCAATATGCGCTCTCATGTAAAACACCGAAATTCTAATTTTACGCGAATTGAAAGAAATATAAATAATATCTACACACCCCAAAGTTAAAAGAAAATGGCTCTGAATATAGTCTGTTAGAAAAAATATACAACGCCTCATTCTAATCTGTTTTGAAGTATATACACCAACTCAGTATGCTCTCTCATGTAAAATACCGAAATTCTCATTTTACCCGAATCGAAAAATCTAAATATTATCTATGCACCCCAATGATAAAAACAAAATTTCTCTGAATATAATCTGTCAGAAAAAATATACAATGCCCTATTCTACTCTGTTTTGGAGTATATACACCAACTCCATATGCTCTCTAATGTAAAACACAGAAATTGTATATTTAAGCGATTCAAAGAAAATATAAGTATTATCTAGGCACCCCAATGTTAAAAACAAAATTACTCTGAATATAATCTGTCACAAAAAATATTCAATCCCCTATACTACTCCGTTTTCGTGTATATACACCAACTCAGTATGCTCTCCCATGTAAAATAGAGAAATTCTAATTCTACGTGAATCTAAAAAAATCTAAATATTATCTAGGCCCTCCAAAGTTAAAAGCAAAATTGCTCTGAATAAAATCTGTCAGATAAAATATACAATGCCCTATTCTACTCTGTTTTGGAGTATATACACCAACTCCATATGCTCTCTCATGTAAAATAGAGAAATTCTATATATAAGCGTATCTAAAAAAATCTAAATATTATCTAGGCACCTCAAAGTTTAATGCAAAATTGCTCTGAATATAATCTATCAGAAAAAATATACCATGCCCTTTTGTACTTTGTTTTGGAGTATATGCAGCAACTCAATATGCGCTCTCATGTAAAATACCAAAATTCTAATTTTCCGCGAATTGAAAAAAATAGAAATAATATATAGGCACCCCAAAGTTAAAAGAAAATGGCTCTCAATATAGTCTGTTACAACAAATATACAATGCCTTATTCTAATCTGTTTTGGAGTATATACACCAACTAAGGAAGCTCTCTCTTGTAAAATACCGAAATTCTAATTTTACACGAATCGAAAAAATCTAAATATTATCTAGGCACCCCAATGTTAGAAACAAAATTGCTCTGAATATAATCTGTCACAAAAAATATTCAATCCCCTATTCTACTCTGTTTTGGTGTATATACACCAACTCAGTATGCTCTCCCATGTAAAATAGAGAAATTCTAAATTTACGTGAATCTTTAAAAATCTAATTATCTAGGCACCCCAAAGTTAAAAGCAAAATTGCTCTGAATATAGTCTGTCAGAAAAAATATACAATGCCCTATTCTACTCTGTTTTGGAGTATATAAACCAACTCCATATGCTCTCTCATGTAAAATACAGGAATTCTATATTTAAGCGAATAGAGAAAACTCTAAATATTATCTAGGCACTCCAATGTTAAAAGCAAAATTTCTCTGAATATAATCTGTCAGAAAAAATATACAATGCCCTATTCTACTCTGTTTTGGTGTAAATACACCAACTCAGTATGCTCTCTCATGTGAAATACCGAAATTCTAATTTTACCCGAATCGAAAAAATCTAAATGTTATCTAGGTACCCGGAGATTAATAGCAAAATTGCTCTGAATATAATCTGTGAGAAAAAATATACAATGCCCTTTTCTACTCTGTTTTGGAGTATATACACCAACTCAATATGCTCTCTCATGTAAAATATCGAAATTATTAATTTATGTGAATCGAAAAAATCTAAATATTATCCCGGCACCCCAATGTTGAAAACAAAATTGCTCTGAATATAATCTCTCAGAAAAAATATACAATGCCCTATTCTACTCTGTTTTGCAGTATATACAGCGACTCCATGTGCTCTCTCATGTAAAATACAGAAATTCTGTATTTAAGCGAATCGAAAAAAATCTAAATATTTTCTACGCAACACAATGTTAAATGGAAAACTGCTCTGCATATATTCTGTCATAAAAAATATACAATATCTTTTTCTACTCTGTTTTGGAGTATATACACCAACTCAATATGCTCTCTCAGGTAAAATACCGAAATTCTAATATTACGCGAATCGAATAAAGTCTAAATAATATCTACGCGCCCCAAATTTAAAAGAAAATGGCTCTGAATATAGTCTGTTAGAGAAAATATACAATGCCGTATTCTACTGTGTTTTGGAGTATATACACCAACTCAGTATGCTCTCTCATGTAAAATACAGAAATTCTAATTTTACCCGAATCGAAGAAATATAAATATTATGTAGGTAACCCAATTTTAAAAATAAAATTGCTCTGAATATAATCTTTCAGAAAAAATATACAATGCCCTATTCTACTCGTTTTTGGAGTATATACATCAACTCAATATGCTCTGTCATATAAAATAAAGAAATTCTAATTTTTCCCGAATCGAAAAAATCTAAATATTATCTAGGCACCCCAATGTTAAAAACAAAATTGCTCTGAATATAATCTGTCAGAAAAAATATACAATGCCCTATTCTACTCTGTTTTGGAGTATATACAAAAACTGCATATGCTCTCTCAGGTAAAATACCGAAATTCTAATTTTACGTGAATCAAAAAAATCTAAATAATATCAAGGCACCCCAAAGTTAAAACAAAATGGCTCTGAATATAGTCTGTTAGAAAAATTATACAATAGCTTATTCTACTCTGTTTTGGAGTATATACACGAACTCAGTATGCTCTCTCATGTAAAATACAGAAATTCTAATTTTACCCGAATCAAAAAAATCTAAATATTATCTAGGCACCCCAATGTTAAAAACAAAATTGCTCTGAATATAATCTGTCAGAAAAAATATACAATGCCCTATTCTACTCTGTTTTGGAGTATATACAAAAACTGCATATGCTCTCTCAGGTAAAATACCGAAATTCTAATTTTACGTGAATCAAAAAAATCTAAATAATATCAAGGCACCCCAAAGTTAAAACAAAATGGCTCTGAATATAGTCTGTTAGAAAAAATATACAATAGCTTATTCTACTCTGTTTTGGAGTATATACACGAACTCAGTATGCTCTCTCATGTAAAATACAGAAATTCTAATTTTACCCGAATCAAAAAAATCTAAATATTATCTAGGCACACCAATGTTAAAAACAAAATTGATCTGAATATAGTCTGTCAGGGAAAATATACAATGCTCTATTCTACTCTGTTTTAAAGTATATACACCAACTCCATATGCTCTCTCATGTAAAATACAGAAATTCTATATTTAAGTGAATCGAAAAAAATCTAAATAATATCTAGAGGCCCCAAAGTTAAAAGAAAATGGCTCTGAAAATAGTCTGTTAGAAAAAATATACAATGCCTTATTCTACTCTGTTTTGGAGTAAATAAACCAACTCAGTATGCTCTCTCATGTAAAATACCGAAATTCTAATTTTATGCAAATCGATATAAATCTAACTAATATGTAGCCACCCCAAATATAAAAGAAAATGGCTCTGAATATAGTCTTTTAGAAAAAATATACAATGCCTTATTCTACTCTGTTTCGGAGTATATACAACAACTCAGTATGCTCTCTCATGTAAAATACAGAAATTCTAATTTTTCTCGAATAAAAAAATCTAAACATTATCTAGGCACCCCAATGTAAAAACGAAATTGCTCTGAACATAATCTGCCATAAAAAATATACAATGCACTTTTCTACTCTGTTTTGGAGTACATACACCAACTCCGTATGCTCTATCATTTAAATAAAGAAATTCTATATTTAAGCGAATCGAAAAACATCTAAATATTATGTAGGCACCCCAATGTTAAAAACAAAATTTCTCTGAATATAATCTGTCAGAAAAAATATACAATGCCCTTTTCTACTCTGTTTTAAAGTATATACACCAACTCAGTTTGCGCTCTGAAGGAAAATAGAGAAATTCTAATTTTACCCTAATCAAAATATCTAAATATCCTTTAGGCACCCCAATGTTAAAAACAAAACTGCTCTGAATATAATCTGTCAGAAAAAATATACAATGCCCTATTCTACTTTTTTCTGGAGTATATACACCAACTCCATATGCTCTCTCATGTAAAATAGAGAAATTCTAATTTTACTCAAATCGAAAAAATCTAAATATTATCTAGGCACCCCATTGTTAAAAACAAAATGGCTCTGAATATAATCAGTCAGAAAAAATATACAATGCCCTATTCTACTCTGTTTTGGAGTACATACACCAACTCCATATGCTCTCTCATGTAAAATACGGAAATTCTATATCTAAGAGAATCGAAAAAATCTAAATATTATCTTGGCACCCGAAGGTTACAAGCAAAATTGCTCTGAATATAATCTGTCAGAAATAACATATAATGCCCTATTCTACTCTGTTTTGCAATATATACACCAACTCCATATGCTCTCTCATGTAAAATACTGAAATTCTAATTTTACGTGATTGGAAAAAAACCTAAAAAATATCTAGGCGCCCCAGAGTTAATAGAAAATGGCTCTGAATAAAGTCTGTAAGAAAAAATATACAATGCCTTATTCTACTCTGTTTTGGAGTGTATATACGAACTCAGTATGCTCTCTCATGTAAAATACCAAAATTCTAATTTTACCCGAATCGAAAAAATCTAAATATCATATTGGCACCCCAATGTTCAAAAAAATTGCTCTGAATATAATCTGTCAGGAAAAATATACAATGCCCTATACTACTCTTTCTTGGTGTATATAAACCAACTCAGTATGGTCTCTCATGTAAAATAGAGAAATTCTAAATTTACGTGGATCTAAAAAAATCTAAACATTATCTAGGCACCCCAAAGTTAAAAGCAAAATTGCTCTGAATATAATCTGTCAGAAAAAATATACAATGCCCTATTCTACTCTGTTTTGGAGTATATACACCAACTCCATATGCTCTCTCATGTAAAATACAGAAATTCTATATTTAAGCGAATAGAGAAAATCTAAATATTATCTAGGCACCCCAATGTCTAAAACAATATTGTTCTGGGTTTAATCTGTCAGAGAAAATATACAATGCCCTTTTCTGCTCTGTTTTGTAGTATATACACCAACTCAATATGCTCTTTCATGTAAAATACAAAAATTCTAATTTTACCCGAATCGAAAATATCTAAATATTATCAAAGAACCCCAATGTTAAAAACAAAACTGCTCGAAATATAATCTGTCATAAAAAATATACAATGACCTATTCTACTCTGTTTTGGAGTATATACACCAACTCCATATGCTCTCTAATGTAAAATACAGAAATTCTATATTTAAGTGAATCGAAAGAGATCTAAATATTATCTAGGCACCCAAATGTTAAAAGCAAAATTGCTCTGAATATAATCTGTCATAAAAAAATATACAATTCCCTATTCTACTTTGCTTTGGAGTATATACACCAACTCAATATGCTCTCCCATGTATAATACAGAAATTCTATATTTAAGCGAATCGAAAAACATCTAAATATTATCTAGGCACCCCAAGGTTAAAAGCAAAATTGCTCTGAATATAATCTGTCAGAAAAAATACACAATGCCCTTTTCTATTCTGTTT
This sequence comes from Callithrix jacchus, assembly GCF_049354715.1. NCBI lineage: Eukaryota > Metazoa > Chordata > Mammalia > Primates > Cebidae > Callithrix > Callithrix jacchus. The sequence goes on along the minus strand of NC_133521.1, from coordinate 55,725,394 downwards.
TGGAGTATATGCAGCAACTCAATATGCGCTCTCATGTAAAATACAGAAATTCTAATTTTACGTGAATTGAAAAAAATATAAATAATATCTAGGCACCCCAAAGTTAAAAGGAAATGCCTCTGAATATAGTCTGTAAGATAAAAAAAACAATGCCTTATTCTACTCTGTTTTGGAGTATATACACCAACTCAGTATGCTCTCCCATTTAAAATACAGAAATTCTAATTTTACCTGAATTGAAAAAATCTAAATATGATCTAGGCACCCCAGTGTTAAAAACAAAATTTCTCTGAATATTATCTGTCAGAAAAAATATACAATGCCCTATTCCACTGTTTTTTGGTGTATATAAACCAACTCTGTATGCTCTCTCATGTAAAATAGAGAAATTCTAAATTTACGTGGATCTAAAAAAATCTAAATATTATCTAGGCACCCCAAAGTTAAAAGGAAAATTGCTCTGAATATAATCTGTCAGAAAAAATTTACAATGCCCTATGCTATTCTGTTTTGGAGTATATACAACAACTCCATATGCTCTCTCATGTAAAATACAGAAATTCTATATTTAAGCTAATAGAGAAAAATCTAAATATTATCTAGGCAATCCAATGTTAAAAGCAAAATTTCTCCGAATATAATCTGTCAGAAAAAATATCCAATGGCCTTTTCTACTCTGTTTTGGTGTATATACACCAACTCAATATGCTCTCTCATGTAAAATACCGAAATTCTAATTTTACGCGAATCAAATAAAATCTAAATAATATCTACGCGACTGAAAGTTTAAAGAAAATGGCTCTGAATATAGTTTGTTAAAAAAATATACAATACCTTATTCTACTCTGTGTTACAGTATATACACCAACTCAGTATGCTCCCTCAGGTAAAATACCGAAATTCTAAATTTACGCGAATCAAAAAAAATGTAAATAACATCTAGACGCCCCAAAGTTAAAAGAAAATGGCTCTGAATATAGTCTGATAGAAAAAATATACAATGCCTTATTCTACTCTGTTTTGGAGTATATACACCAACTCAGTATGCTCTCTCATGTAAAATACCGAAATTCTAATTTTACCCGAATTGAAAAAATCTAAATATGATCTAGGCACTCCAATGTTAAAACAAAATTGCTCTGAATATAATCTGTCAGAAAAAATATACAATGCCTTATTCTACTTTTTTTTGGTGTATATAAACCAACTCAGTATGCTCTCTCATGTAAAATAGAGAAATTCTAAATTTACGTGGATCTAAAGAAATCTAAATATTATCTAGGCACCCCAAAGTTAAAAGCAAAATTGCTCTGAATATAATCTGTCTAAAAATATATACAATGCCCTTTTCTACTCTGTTTTGGAGTATATGCAGCAACTCAATATTGGCTCTCCTGTAAAATACCTTAATTCTAATTCTACGCGAATTGAAAGAAATATAAATAATACGTAGGCACCCCAAAGTTAAAAGAAAATGGCTCTGAATATAGTCTGTTAGAAAAAATATACAATGCCTCATTCTAATCTGTTTTGGATTATATACGCAAACTCAGTATGCTCTGTCATGTAAAATACCGAAATTCTAATTTTACCCGAATCGAAGAAATCTAAATATTATCTAGGCACCCCAATGTTAAAAACAAAATTGCTCTGAATATAATCTGTCTGACAAAATATACAATGCCTTATTCTACTCTGTTTTGGACTATATAAACCAACTCTATTTGCTCTCTAATGTAAAATACAGAAATTCTATATTTAAGCGATTCAAAGAAAATATAAGTATTATCTAGGCACCCCAATGTTAAAAACAAAATTGCTCTGAATATAAACTGTCAGAAAAAATATACAATACCCTATACTACTCTGTATTGGAGTATATACACCAACTCAATATGCTCTCTCATATAAAATACAGAAATTCTATATTTAAGCGAATCGAAAAAAATCTAAATATTATCTATGCACCCCAATGTTAAAAGCAAAACTGCTCTGAATATAATTTGTCAGATAAAATATAGAATGCCCTTTTCTACTCTTTTTTGGAGTATATACACCAACTCAATATGCCCTCTCATGAAAAATACCGAAATTCTAATTTTACCAGAATCGAAAAAATCTAAGTATTTTCTAGGCAACCCAATGTTAAAAGCAATATTGCTCTGAATATAATCTGACAGAAAAAATATAAAATGTCCTTTTCTACTCTGTTTTGAGCATATACACCACCTCAATATGCTCTCTCACGTAAAATACAGAAATTCGAAATTTACGTGATCCGAAAAAAATCTAAATAATATCTAGGCGCCCCAAACTTAAAAGAAAATGGCTCTGAATATAGTCTGTTAGAAAAAATATACAATGGCTTATTCTACTCTTTTTTAGAGTATATAGACCAACTCAGTATGCTCTCTCATGTACATCACAGAAATTCTAATTTTACGGGAATCAAAAGAAATCTAAATGTTATCTAGGCACCCCAATGTTAAAAACAAAATTGTCCTGAATATAATCTGTCAGAAAATATATACAATGCCATATTCTACACTCTTTTAAAGTATATATACCAACTCCATATGCTCTTTCATGTAAAATACAGAAATTCTATATTTAAGCGAATCGAAAAATATCTAGATATTATCTAGGCACCTTAATGTTAAAAGAAAAATTTCTCTGAATATAATCTGTCAAAAAAAATACACAATGCCATTTTCTACTCTGTTTTGTAGTATATACACCAACTCAATATGCTCTGACATGTAAAATACAGAAATTCTAATTTTATAAGTATCGAAAAAATCTAAATATTATGTAGGCACGTCTATGTTAAAAACAAAATTGCTTTGAATATAATCTTTCAGAAAAAATATACAATGCCCTATTCTACTCTGTTTTGGAGTGTGTATACCAACTCAGTATGGTCGCTCATGTAAAATACCGAAATTCTAATTTTACCCGAATCAAAAAAATCAAAATATTATGTAGGCAACCCAATGTTACAAATAAAATTGCTCTGAATATAATCTGTCACAAAAAATATTCAATCCCCTATTCTACTCTGCTTCGGAGTATATACACCAACAAAATATGCTCTATAATGTAAAATACAGAAATTCTAATTTTACTGGAATCGAAAAAATCTAAATATTATCTAGGCACCTCAGTGTTAAAAGCAAAATTGCTCTGAATATAATCTGTCAGAAAAAATATACAATGTTCTTTTCTACTCTGTTTTTGCGTATATACACCAACTCAACCTGCTCTCTCATGTAAAATACGGAAATTCTAATTTTAGGTGAATCAAAAAAAATCTAAATAATATCTAGGCTCCCCAAAGTTAATAGAAAATGGCTCTGAATATTGTCTTTTAGAAAAAATATACAATGCCTTATTCCACTCTGTTTTGGAGTATATACATCAACTCAGGATGCTCTCCCATGTCAAATATTGAAATTCTAATTTTACCCAAATCGAAAATAATTTAAATATTATCTAGGCACCCCAGGGTTAAAAAAAATTGCTCCGAATATAATTTGTCACAAAAAATATCTAATGCCCCATTCTACTCTGTTTTGGAGTATATACAGCAACTCCATATGCTCTCTCATATAAAATACAGAAATTCTATATTTAAGCGAATCGAAAAAAATCTAAATACTATCTAGGCACCCCAATGTTAAAAACAAAATTGCTCTGAATATAATCTGGCAGAAAAAATATACAATGCCCTATTCTACTCTGTTTTAAAGTATATATATCAACTTCATATGCACTCTCATGTAAAATACAGAAATTCTATATTAAAGCGAATCGAAAAAAAATCTAAATATTATCTAGGCACCCAAATGTTAAAAGAAAAATTGCTCTGAATAAAATTTGTCAGAAAAAATATACAATGCCATTTTCTATTCTGTTTTGTATTTTATAAACAAACTCAATATGCTCTTTCATGTAAAATAGAGAAACTCTAATTTTACCCGAATCGAAAAAATCTAAATATTATTTAGGCACGCCAATGTTAAAGAAAAAATTGCTCTGAATATAATCTATCAGAAAAAATATACAATGCCCTCTTCTACTCTGTTTTAAAGTATATAAACCAACTCAGTATGCTGTCTCATGTAAAATACAGAAATTCTAATTTTACCCGATTCAAAAAAATCAAAATATTATGTAGGCACCCCAATGTTACAAACAAAATTGCTCTGAATAAAATCTGTAAGAAAAAAATATACAATGCCCTATTCTACTCTGTTTTGGAGTATATACACCAACTCAGTATGCCCTCTCAGGTTAAATACAGAAATTCTAATTTTACGTGAATAGAAAACAATCTAAATAATATCTAGGCACTTCAATAATAAAAACAAAATTGCTCTGAATATAATCTGTCAGAAAAAATATACAATGTTCTATTCTACTCTGTTTTGGAGTATATATACCAACTCAATATGCTCTCTCATGTAAAATACAAAAATTCTAATTTTACGCGAATCGAAAAAAATCTAAATAATATCTAGGGGCCCCAACAGTCAACAAAAATGGCTCTGAATATAGTCTGTTAGAAAAAATATACAATAGCTTGTTCTACTCTATTTTGGAGTATATACACCAACTCAGTATGCTCTCTCATGTAAAATACAGAAATTCTAATTTTACCCGAATCAAAGAAATATAAATATTATCTAGGCACACCAATGTTAAAAACAAAATTGCTCTGAATATAGTCTGTCAGAGAAAATATACAATGCCCTTTTCTACTTTGTTTTGTAGTAAATACACCAACTGAATATGCTCTCTGATGTAAAATACAGAAATTCTATATTTAAGTGAATCGAAAGAAATCTAAATAATATCTAGGCACCCCAATGTTGAAAACAAAATTGCTCTGAATATAAACTGTCAGAAAAAATATACAATGCCCTATTCTACTCTGTTTTTGAGTACGTACACCAACTCAGTATGCTCTCTCATGTAAAATACCGTAATTCAAATTCTACGTGAATCGAAAAAAATCTAAATATTATCTAGACACCCCAATGTTAAAAGAAAAACTGCTCTGAATATAATATGTCAGAAAATATATACAATGCTCTTTTCTACTCTGTTTTGGAGTGTATACACCAAATCAATATGCTCTCTCATGTAAAATACAGAAATTCTATATTTAAGCGAATCGAAAAAATCTAAATATTATCTAGGCACCCCAATGTTAAAAGCAAAATTGCTCTGAATATAGTCTGTCAGAGAAAATATACAATGTCATTTTCAACTCTGTTTTGTAGTATATTCATCAACTCAATATGCTTACTCATGTAAAATACAGAAATTCTAATTTTACCCAAATCGAATAAATCTAAATATAATCGGGGGAACCCTATGTGAAAAAAAAAATTGCGTTGAATATAATCTGCTGGAAAAAATATAGAATGCCCTATTCTACTCTGTTTTGAAGTACATACACCAACTCCATATGCTCTCTCATGTAAAATACAGAAATTCTATATTTAAGCGAATCGAAAGAAATCTAAATATTATCTAGGCACCCCAATGTTAAAAACAAAATTGCTCTGAATATAAACTGTCAGAAAAAATATACAATGCCCTATTCTACTCTGTTTTGGAGTATATACACCAACTCCATATGCTCTGTCATGTAAAATACAAAAATTCTGTATTTAAGCGAATGGAAAAAAATCTAAAAATTATCTAGGCACCCCAATGTTAAAGGAAAAATTGCTCTGAATGTAATCTGTAAGAAAAGATATACAATGCCTTTTTCGACTTGGTTTTATACTATATAAACGGAGTTAATATGCTCTCTCATGTAAAATACTGAAATTCTGAATTTATGTGAATCAAAAAAAATCTAAATTATACCTAGGCACCCCAACGTTAAAAGAAAATGGCTCTGAATATAGTGTGTTAGAGAAAATATACAATGCCTTATTCTACTCTATTTTGGAGTATATACACCAACTCAGTATGCTCTATCATGTAAAATACAGAAATTCTAATTTTACCCAGATCTAAAAAATCTAAATATTATCTAGGCACCCCAGTGTTAAAAACAAAATTGCTCTGAATATGATCTGTCAGAAAAAATATACAATGCCCTATTCTACTCTGCTTTGGAGTACATACACCAACTCCATATGTTCTCTCATATAAAATACAAACATTCTATATTTAAGCGAATCGAAAATAATCTACATATTATCTAGGCACCCCAATGTTAAAAGCAAAATTGCTCTGAATACAATGTGTCAGAAAAAATATACAATGCCCTTTTCTACTCTGTTTTCGAATATATACACAAACTCAATATGCTCTCTCATGTAAAATACCGAAATTATAATTTTACGCGAAACGAAATAAATCTAAATAATATCTAGGCACCCCAAAGTTAAAAGAAAATGGCTCTGAATATAGTCAGAAAAAATATACAATGCTCTATTCTACTTCATTTTGGAGTATATACACCAACTCAGTGTGCTCTCTCATGTGAAATACCGAAATTTTAACTTAACAGAATCGAAGAAATCTAAATATTATCCAGGCACCCCAATGTTAAAAACAAAATTTCTCTGAATATAATCTGTCAGAAAAAATATACAATGCCCTATTCTACTCTGTTTTGGAGTATATACACCAACTCCATATACTTTCTTATGTAAAATACAGACATTCTATCTTACAGAGAATCGAAAATATCTAATTATTATCTAGGCACCCCAATGTTAAAAACAAAATTCCTCTGAATATAATATGTAAGAAAAAATATACAATGCCCTTTTCAACTCTGTTTTGGAGAATATACACCAACTACATATGCTCGCTCATGTAAAAGAGAGAAATTCTGTATTTAAGCGAATCGATAAAAATCTAAATATTATCGAGGCACCCCAATGTTAAAAGAAAAATTGCTCTGAATATAAACTGTCAGAAAAAATATACAATGCCCTATTCTACACTGTTTTGGAGTATATACACCAACTCAATATGCTCTCTGATGTACAATACCGAAATTCTAATTTCACGTGAATCGAAAAAAATCTAAATAATATCTAGGCGCCCCAAAGGTGAAAGAAAATGGCCCTGAATAAAGTCTGTTAGAAAAAATATACAATGCCTTTTTGTACTCTGTTTTGTAGTATATACACCAACTCAATACGCTCTATCATGTAAAATACTGAAATTCTAATTTACGCAAATCGAAAAAAATTTAAATAATATCTAGGCGCCCCAAAGTTAAAAGAAAATGGCTCTGAATATAGTCTGTTAAAGAAAATATACAATGCAGTATTCTACTATGTTTTGGAGTATATACACCAACTCAGTATGCTCTCTCATGTAAAATACAGAAATTCTAATTTTACCCGAATCGAAAAAATATAAATATTATCTAGGTACCCCAATGTTAAAAATAAAATTGCTCTGAATATAATCTGTCAGAAAAAATATACAATGCCCCATTCTACTCTTTTTTAGAGTATCTAAATCAACTCCATATGCTCTCTCATGTAAAATACAGGAATTCTATATTTAAGTGAATCGAAAAAAATCTAAATATTATCTAGGCACCCCAATGTTAAAAACAAAATTGCTCTGAATATAATCTGTCAGAGAAAATATACAATGCCGTATTCTTCTCTTTTTTGGAGTATATACACCAACTCCATATGCTCTCTCATGTAAAATACAGAAATTCTAATTTTACACGAATCGAGAAAATCTAAATATTATTTAGGCACCCCAATGTTAAAAACAAAATTGCTCTGAATATAATCTATCAGAAAAAATATACAATGCCCTTTTCTACTCTTTTTTGTTATATATACACCAACTAAATACGCTCTCTCTTGTAAAATACAGAAATTCTAATTTTACCAGCATCGAAAAACCAAAATTTATCTAGGCACCTCAATGTTAAATACAAAATTGCTCTGAATATATCCTGTCAGAAAAAATATACAGCTTCATTCTACTCGGTTTTGGAGTATATACAGAAACTCAGTATTCTCTCTCATGTAAAATATAGAAATTCTCATTTTACATTAATCGAAAAAAATCTAAATATTATCTAGGCAACCCAATGTTAAAAACAAAATTGCTCTGAATATAATCTGTCAGAATAAATATAAAATGCTCTATTCTACTCTGTTTTGGAGTGTATACAACAACTCAGTATGCTCTCTCATGTCAAATACAGAAATTCTAATTTTATGTCAATCGATAAAAATCTAAATATTATCTAGGCACCCGAATGTTAAAAGCAAAATTGCTCTGAACATAATCTGTCAGAAAAATATACATTGACATTTTCTACTATGTTTTTTAGTATATACACCAAATCAATATGCTATGATATGTAAAATACAGAAATTCTAATTTTATAAGAATCGAAAATATCTAAATATGTAGGCACGTCAATGTTAAAAAGAAAATTGCTCTGAATGTAATCTTTCAGAAAAAATCTACAATGTTCTATTCTACTCTGTTTTTGAGTATATACACCAACTCAGTTTGCTCTCTCATGTAAAATAGAGAAATTCTAATTTTACAAAAATCGAAAAAATCTAAATATTATCTAGGCACCCCAATGTTAAAAACAAAATTGCTCTGAATATAATCTGTCAGACAAAATACACAATGCCCTATTCTACTCTGTTTTGGAGTATATACACCAACTCCATATGCTCTCTTTTGTAAAATTCAGAAATTCTGTATTTAAACGAATTGAAAAAAATCTAAATATTATCTAGGCACTCCAATGTTAAAAGAAAAATTGCTCTGAATATAATCTGTCAGAAAAAATATACAATGCCTTATTCTACTTTGTTTTGGAGTATGTACACCAACTCAATATGCTCTCTGATATAAAATACCGAAATTCTAATTTTACATGAGTCAACGAAAATCTTAATATTATCTAGGCACCCTAATGTTAAAAGCAAAATTGCTCTGAATATAATCTGTCAGAAAATATATACAATGGCCTTTTCTACTCTGTTTTGGATTATATACACCAACTCAATATGATCTCTCATGTAATATACCGAAATTCTAACTTTAGGCGTATCGAAAAAAATCTAAATAATATCTAGGCGCCAAAAAGCTAAAAGAAAATGGGTCTGAATATAATCTGTCAGAAAAATATACAATGCCCTATTCTACTCTGTTTTGTAGTATAGACACCAACTTCATATGCTCTCTCATGTAAAATAGAGAAATTCTATATTTATGCGAATCAAAAAAAATCTAAATATAATCTAGGGTCCCCAATGTTAATAGCAAAATTGCTCTGAATATAATGTCAGGAAAAATATAAAATGCCTTATTCTACTCTCTTTTGGGGTATATACACCAACTCAGTGTGGTCTCTCATGTAAAATACCGAAAATATATTCTTACGTGAATCGAAAAAAATCTAAATATTATCTAGGCACCCCAATGATAAAACCAAAATTGCTCTAAAAATAATCTGTCATAAAAAATATACAATGCCCTTTTCCACTCTTTTTTGGAGTATATACACGAACTCAGTATGCTCTCTCATGTAAAATAGCAAAATTCTAATTTTACGAGAATGGAAAAAAATCTAAATAATATCTAAGCGTCCCAATGTTAAAAGAAAATGGCTCTAAATATAGTCTGTTAGAAAAAATAGACAATGCCTTATTCTACTCTGTTTTGGACTATATACACCAAGTCAGTATGCTCTCTCAAGTAAAATACCGAAATTTTATTCTGATGTGAATCGAAAAAAATCTAAATAATATCTAGGCGCCTCGAAGTTCAAAGAAAATGGCTCTCAATATAGTCTGTTAGAAAAAATATACAATGCCTTATTCTAATCTGTTTTGGAGTATATACACCAACTCAGGATGCTCTCTCATGTAAAATAGAGAAATTCTAATTTTTCCTGATTCGAAAGAATCTAAATATTATCTAGGCATCACAATGTTAAAAACAAAATTGCTCTGAATATCATCTGTCAGAAAAATTATACAATGCCCCATTCTACTCTGTTTTCGAGTATATACACCATCTCAATATGCTCTCTCTTGTAAAATACAGAAATTCTATATTTAAGCAAATTAAAAAAAATCTAAATATTATCTATGCACCCCATGTTAAAAACAAAATTGCTCTGAATATAATCTGTCAGAGAAAATATATAATACCCTATTCTACTCAGTTTTGGGGTATATACACCAACTGCATATGCTCTCTCATGTAAAATACAGAAATTCTATATTTAAGCGAATCGAAATATATCTAAATATTATCTAGGCACACGAAAGTTAAAAGCAAAATTGTTCTGATTATAATCTGTCAGAGAAAATACACAATGCCATTTTCTGCTCGGTTTTGTATTATATTTTTTTGTATTATATAAACCCACTCAATATGCTCTTTCCTGTAAAATACAGAAACTCTAATTTTACCCGAATTTTAAAAATATAAATATTATGTAGGCACGCCAATGTTAAAAACAAAATTGCTCTGAATATAATCTGTCAGAAAAAATATACAATGCCCTATTCTACTCTGTTCTTGAGTATATACACCAACTCATTATGCTTTGTCATGTAAAATACCGATTTTCTAATTTTACGTGAATTGAGAAAAATCTAAATATTATCTAGGCACCCGAATGTTAAAAACAAAATTCCTCTGAATATAATCTGTCATAAAAAATATACAATGCCGTTTACTACTCTCTTTTGCAGTATATACACCAGCTCAATATGCTCTCTCAAGTAAAATACCATAATTATACATTTACGCAAATTAAAAAAATTCTAAATATTATCTAGGCACCCCAATGTTAAAAGTAAAGTTGCTCTGACTGTCATTCGTAAGAAAAAATATACAAAGCCTTTTTGTACTATGTTTTGGAGTATATACACCAACTCAATATGCTCTCCCATGTAAAATACAAAAATTCAAATTTTACACGAACCGAAAAAAATCTAAATATTATCTAGGCCGTCCAATGTTAAAAGCAAAATTGCTCTTAATATAATCTTTCAGAAAAAATATACAATGCTCTTTTCTATTCTGTTTTGGAGTATATATACCAACTCAATATGCTCTCTCATGTAAAATACAGAAATTCTAAATGTATGCGAATCAAAAATAATCTAAATGTTATATAGACACCCCAATGTTAAAAGAAAAATTGCTCTGAATAAATTCTTTCAGAAATAATACACAATGCCATATTTTACTCTCTTTTGGAGTATATAAACCAATTCAATATGCTCTGTCATGTAAAATACCGAAATTCTAATTTTACGGGAATCGAAAAAAATCTAAATATTATCTAGAAACCCCAATGTTAAGAGAAAAATTGGTCTGAATATAATCTGTCAGAAAAAATATACAATGCCCTATTCTACTTTGTTTTGGAGTATATACACCAACTCAATATGCTCTCTCATGTAAAATATTGAAATTCTAATTTTACGTGTATCCAAAAAATCTAAATATTATCTAGGCACCCAATGTTAAAAGCAAAATTGCTCAGAATATAATCTGTCAGAAATAATATACCATGCCCTTTCCTACTCTGTTATAAAATATATAAACCAACTCAATATGCTCTCTCATGTAAAATAGAGAAATTGTAAATTTACGCAAATTAAAAAATTCTAAATATTATCTAGGCACCGCAATGTTATAAGCAAAATTCTTCTGAATGTAATCTGTCAGAAAAAATATACAATGCTTTTTTTCTACTCTGTTTTGGAGTATATACACCAACTCAATATGCTCTCCCATGTAAAATACAGAAGTTCAAATTTTACACGAACCAAAAAAAATCAAAATATTATCAGGCATTCCAATGTTAAAAGCAAGATTGCTCTGAATATAGTTTGTCAGAGAAAGAACACAATGCCCTCTTCTACTCTTTTTCGGAGTACATAAACAAACTCAATATGCTCTCTCATGTAAAATACAGAAATTATAAATTGAAGGAAATTTAAAAATTCTAAATATTATCTAGGCACCCCAATGTTAAAAGCAAAATTGTTCTGAATGTAATCTGTCAGAAAAAATATACAATGTTTTTTTCTACTCTGTTTTTCAATATATACACCAACTCAATATGCTCTCCCATGTAAAATACAGAAGGTCAAATTTTACATGAACCGAAATAAATCTAAATATTATTTAGGCATTCCAATGATAAAAGAAAAATTTCTCGGAATATAATCTGTCAGAAAAAATATACAATGCCCTTTTCTACTCTGTTTTGTAGCATATACACCAAATCCATATGCTCTCTCATGTAAAATAGAGAAATTCTATTTTTACCAGAATTGAAAAATCTAAATATTATCTAGACAACCCAATGTTAAAAGCAAACTTGCTCTGAATAAAATCTGTCAGAAAAAATATAAAATGCCCTATTCTACTCTGTTTTGGATTATATACACCAACTTAGTATGCTCTCTCATGTAAAATGCCGAATTTCTAATTTTACGCGAATCGAAAAAAATCTAAATGATATCTAGGCACCCCAAATTTAAAAGAAAATGGCTCTGAATATAGTCTGTTAGAAAAAAATACAATGCCTTATTGTACTCTGTTTTGGAGTGTATACACCAACTCAGTATACTCTCTCATGTAAAATACCGAAATTCTAATTTTACGTCAATCGATAAAAATCTACATATTATGTAGGCACCCGAATGTTAAAAGCAAAATTTCTCTGAATATAATCTGTCAGAAAAAACATACAATGCCTTTTTATACTCTGTTTTGGACTATATACACTAACTGAATATGCTCTCTCATGTAAAATACCGAAATTATAATTTTACGCGAATCGAAAAAAATCTAAATAATATCTAGGCACCACAAAGTTAAAAGAAAATGGCTCTAAATATAGTCTGTCAGAAAAAATATACAATGCCTTATTCTACTCTGTTTAGGAGTATATACACCAACTCAATATGCTGTCTCATGTAAAATACCGAAATTCTAATTTTACCCGAATCGAAAAAATCTAAATATTATTTAGGCATCCCAATGTTAAAAACAAAATTGCTCTGAATATAATCTGTTAGAAAAAATATACAATGGCTTATTCTACTCTGTTTCGGGTATATACACCAACTCAGTATGCTCTCTCATGTAAGATACAGAAATTCTAACTTTACGTGAATTGAAAAAATCTAAATATTACATAGGCACCCAATTGTTAAAAACAAAATTGCTCTGTATATAGTCTGTCAGAGAAGATATACAATGCCCTATTCTACTCTGTTTTGGAGTATATACACCAACCCCATATGCTCTCTCATGTAAAATACCGAAATTCTAATTTTATGCGAATCGAAAAAAATCTAAATAATATCTAGGCGCCCCAAAGTTAAAAGAAAATGCTTCGGAATATAGTCTGTTAGAAAAAATATACAATGCCTTATTCTACTCTGTTTTGGAGTATATACAACAACTCAATATGCTCCCTCATGTAAAATACAGAAATTCTCATTTTACCGAATTCGAATAAATCTAAATATTTTCCAGGCACCCCAATGTTAAAAACAAAATTGCTCTAAATATAATCTGTCAGAAAAAATATACAATGCCCTATTCTCCTCTGTTTTAGAGTATATACACCAACTCCATATGCTCTCTCATGTAAAATACTAGAATTCTATATTTAATCGAATTGAATAAAATATAAATATAATCTGGGCACCACTACGTTAAAAGCAAAATTGCTGTGAATATGATCTCTCAGACAAAATATACCATGCCCTTTTCTACTCTCTTTTGGCGTATATACACCAACTCAATATGCACTCTCATGTAAAATACCGAAATTCTAACTTTACGTGAATCGAAAAAAATCTAAATAATATCTAGGCACCACGAAGTTAAAAGAAAATGGCTCTGAATATAGTCTGTAAGGAAAAATATACAATGACTTATTCTACTCTGTATTGGAGTATATACGCAAACTCAGTATGCTCTCTCATGTGAAATACAGAAATCCCATATTTAAGCGAATCGAAAAAATCTAAATATTATATAGGCACCCCAATGTTAAAAACAAAATTTCTCTGAATATAATCTGTCATAAAAAATATACAATGCCCTTTTCTAGTTTGTTTTGGAGTATATACACCAACTCAGTTTGCGCTCTCAAGTAAAATAGAGAAATTCTAATTTTACCCTAATCAAAAAAATCTAAATATTCTTTAGGCACCCCAATGTTAAAAACAAAACTGCTCTGAATATAATCTGTCAGAAAAAATATACAATGCCCTATTCTACTCTTTTTTGGAGTATATACACCAACTCCATGTGCTCTCTCATGTAAAATACATAAATTCTAATTTTACTCGAATTGAAAAAATGTAAATATTATCTAGGCACCCGAATGTTAAAAACAAACTGGCTCTGAATATAATCAGTCAGAAAAAATATACAATGCCCTATTCTACTCTGTTTTGGAGTATATAGACAAACTCCATATGCTCTCTCATGTAAAATACAGAAATTCTATATTTAAGCGAATCGAAAAAAATCTAAATATTATCTAGGCACGCCAATGTTAAAAGAAAAAGTGCTCTGAATGTAATCTGTGAGAAAAAATATACAATGCTCTTTTCTACTCTGTTTTGTATTATATAAACCAACTCAATATGCTCTCTAAGGTAAAATGCCAAAATTCTAATTTTACACGAATCGAAAAAAACCTAAATAATATCTAGGCACCCCAAAGTTAAAAGAAAATGGCTCTGAATATAGTCTGTTAGAAAAAATATACAATAGCTTATTCTACTGTGTTTTGGAGTATATACACCAACTCTGTATGCTCTCTCTTGTGAAATACAGAAATTCTAATTTGACGTGATTCGAAAAAAAATTAAATATTATCTAGGCACCCCAATGTTAAGAGAAAAATTGCTCTGAATACTATCTCTCAGAAAAAGTATACAATGCCCTTTTCTACTCTGTTTTGTTGTATATACACCAACTCAATATGCTCTCTCGTGGAAAATACAAAAATTATAATTTTACGTGAATCGAAAAAAATCTAAATAATATCTAGGCGCCCCAAAGTTAAACGAAAATGCCTCTGAATATAGTCTGTTAGAAAAAACATAAAATGCCTTATTCTACTTTGTTTTGGAGTCTATACACCAACTCAGTATTCTCTCTCATGTATAATACCGAAATTCTAAATTTACGTGAATCGAAAAAAATCTAAATAATATCTAGGCACCCCAATGTTAAAAAAAAATTGCTCTGAATATAGTCTGTCAGAAAAAATAAACAATGCCGTATTCTACTCTGTTTTGGAGTATTTGCCCCAACTTTATATGCTCTCTCATGTAAAATACAGAAATTCTATATTTAAGAGAATGGATAAAAATCTAAATATTATCTATGCACCCCAATATTATAAGCAAAATTGCTCTGTATATAATCTGTCAGAGAAAATATACAATGCCCTTTCCTACTCTGTTTTGGAGTATATACACCAACTCAGTGTGCTCTCTTATGTAAAATACAGAAATTGTAAATTTACGCAAATCGAAAGAAATCTAAATATTATCTAGGCACCCCAATGTTAAAAGAAAATGGCTCTGAATATAAACTGTCAGAAAAAATATACAATGCCCTTTTCTACTTTATTTTGGAGTATACACACCAATTCAATATGCTCTCTCATGGAAAATACAAAAATTCTAAATATACGGGAATCGAAGGAAATCTAATTATTATCTAGGCACCCCAATGTAAAAACCAAAATTTCTCGGAACAAAATCTGTCAGAGAAAATAAACTATGTCCTTTTCTACTCTGTTTTCGAGTATATACACCAACTCAATATGCTCTCTCATGTAAAATACCAAAATTATAAATTTACACTAATCAAATGAAATCTAAATATTATCTAGGCTCCCCAATGTTAATAGGAAAATTACTATGAATATAATATATCAGAAGAAATATACAATGCCTTTTCTACTCTGTTTTGGAGTATATACACCAACTCAATATTCTCTTTCATGTAAAATACCGAAAATCTAAATTCACTTGAATCGAAAAAAATCTAAGTATTATCAAGGCAACCCAATGTTAAAAGCAAAATTGCTCTAAATGTAATCTGTTCAGTAATAATATACAATGCCCTATTCGTCTCTGGTTTGGAGTATATACACCAAATCAATATGCTCTCTCATGTAAAATACCAAAATTCTAATTTTACGCATATTGAAAAAAATCTAAATATTATGTAGGAAAACCAATGTTAAAAGAAATTAGCTCTGAATATAATCTGTCAGAAAAAATATACAATGACATTTTCTACTCTGTTTTGGAGTACATACACCAACTCACAATGCTCTCTTATATAAAATACCGAAATTCTAAATTGGCACTAATTGAATAAGATCTAAATATTATCTAGGCACCCCAAAGTTAAAAGAAAATGGCTCTGAATATAATCCTTCAGAAAAAATATACAATACTATTTTCTACTCTATTTTGGAGTATATACACCAATTCAATATGCTCTCTCATGTAAAATACCGAAATTGTAAATATACACGAATCGAAAAACATCTAAATATTATCTAGGCACCCCAATGTAAAAAGCAAAATTTCTCGGAACAAAGTCTGTGGGAGAAAATATACAGTGACCTTTTCTACTTTGTTTTAGAGTGTATACACCAACTCAATATGCTCTCTAATGTAAAATACAGAAATTCTAATTTCACACGAACAGAAACAAATCAAAATATTATCTAGGTACCCCATTGTTAAAAGCAAAATTGCTCTGAATATAATCTGTCAGAAAAAATACACAATGCCCTTTTCTACTCTGTTTTGGAGTATATACACCAATTCAATATGCTTTCTCATGTAAAATACAGAAATTCTAAATTTACGTGAATCCAAAAAAATCTAAATATTACCTAGGCACCCCAATGTTGAAAGCAAAATTGCTCTGAATATAGTCTGTCAGAAAAAATATACAATACCCTTTTCTACTTCGTTTTGGAGTATATACACAAACCCAATATGCTCTCTCATATAAAATACCGAAATTCTTATTATACGCGAATTGAAAAAAATCTAAATATTATCTAGACACCCCAATATTGAAAGAAAATGGCTCTGATTATAATCTGTCAGAAAAAATATACAATGCCCTTTTCTCCTCGGTTTTGGAGTATATGGACCAACTCAATATGCTCTCTCATGTAAAATACCGAAATTCTAAATTTACGTTAATCAAATGAAATCTAAATATTATCTAGGCACCCCAATGGTAATAGCAAAATTGCTCTGCATGTATTTCGTCAGATAAAATATACAATGCCCTTTTCTGCTCTGTTTTGGATTATATACACCAACTCAATATGCTCTCTCATGTAGAATACCGAGATTCTAATTTTACGTGAATCGAAACAATCTAAATATTATCTAGGCACACCATAGTTAAAAGAAAAATTTCTCTGAATATAATCTGTCAGAAAAAATATACAATGCGCTATTCTACTTTGTTTTGGAGTATATACACCAAGTCAATATGCTCTCTCATGTAAAATACTGAAATTCTAATTTTACGCAAATCGAAAAAAATCTAAATATTATCTACGCACCCCAATGTTAACAACAAAATTGCTCTGAATATTATCTGTCAGAAAACATATAAAATGCGCTTTTCTACTCTGTTTTGGAGTATATACACCAACTCAATATGCTCTATTATTTAAAATATGGAAATTCTAAATTTACGCGAATCGTAAAAAATCTAAATATTATCTAGGCAACCCAATGTTAAAAGCAAATTTGCTCTGAGTATGATCTGTCAGAAATAATATACAATGCCCTATTCTACTCTGTTTTGGAGTATATACACCAATTCAATATGCTCTCTTGTGTAAAATACTGAAATTCTTAATTTACGCTAATCGAAAAAAATCTAAATATTATCTAGGTACCCCAATGTTAAAAGCAAAATTGCTCTCAATATAATCTGTCAGAAAAAATATACAATGCCCTTTTCTACTGTGTTTTGGAGTGTATACACCAACTCAATATTCTCCCTCATGTAAATTACCCAAATCCTAACATTACTCTAAGTATCTCATAAAGTGCACAAGACCCCCTTGATGTTGTTTTTTATAACTAGGGGATTACAGATGACATTACTCACGATATGACTGCGGCTGTTTGCCGGTCCTGTGATAATGTTTCTAATATCCAGAGAAGGAGAGGGGAATGTTTCTGCCCATAGGCAAATCCTCTGAATACGGCAAGACGAGTACACCGTGCTGTGATATTTTCACTAATGTAAACAAAAAAACAATTATATTGAATTAAATATTGCAAGGTGTTAACCCCCCCTATAATTTTCCTTGTAATTTCAAGGGGTTGAGGAGGACATTTTTGTCAAAATGGCGGAGGTGTAACTTCAGCTATTGTCTACTATATAATAAAAAAGGATAAAATTATTATTTACATATGATATGATTGCCAGTATCATATTACACCACATTTTCAAAATATCTGGGCCCCAGCAGCTGTGGGCATGGCAGCCAAGCGAGGGTGTACCTATGCAACCAGGTTGGGCATTGCAGCTGCTACGGGCCCTTTGTGATTTGTCTGGGGGCTGCTTCGGGCCCTCTGGTGGTGGCTGTGGTAACAGCCACATAGCCAGAGGGTCTCTCAGCATCCAGGGAGGACCTGGCGGCTGCTACTGTCACTCTGGCAGGGGCTATGGGCACAGCCACCTAACCAGGGGGTCCCTACGTAGCCAGGGTGGGGCTGGAAGCTGCTATAGGCCCTTTGGCGGGAGGTGTGGGGATATCCTGCTCTTCACAGGTACACAGTTTGCACCTATTTCTACATGTGTAGATTGTTTACATAATGGGCACATATTTGTACACATGTACATATAATATTATCACAATAAACATATATGTACATAATATGTGTACAATAAATATGTACTTTATACATACCTAATATAGACAATATGTACTTTTTGGTGATATTATGTGATATCTACATATTATTGATTATATATCTTATTGTGATAATATGTATGTTACCACTGAAATTTTTAGAAGTGTACATAGAGTACACTTTATGTACCTATGCATTGTGTACACATTATGGAAATAAATAGGTACATATTTTACAGATTATGTACATTTTTTCTACATGTGTATTTTGTACACATATGTACAGCGGAGTAAATGTACAGACTATACCTATTTTATACATTTATTGTGATATGTCAATAAATGTACACATGAGTATATTCTGGGATATAATTTTTAGCATATTAGACAGGAATTACACCGGTGACCAAAGTGGGTTTACACCCAGGTGCGCACATAGTTTATACATGTACATGTTGTGCTTATTATGTACTCATGTACAGAATGTACATGTCTACATTATATATACATAGGTGTACGCAGCATACATAGGTACATGCTGTGCACACATATGTACACGTGCATATATTGTACATCTGTACATAATGGGTACATGATGTACATGTGTACACATCATATCACAATAAATGTAAATATACATGTTTGCAATATGTACGTTTATATTATGTATTACGTTTATTGTGATTATATATGCTGTTGTGATATGATATCATTGTGACATTACAAATGTACATATTATACACATTATGTACCTATGCATTGTGCACAGATTATAGAAATAGAAAGAAACATTTTAAAGGTTATGTACATTTTATTTACTTGTGTATTGGGTACACAGAGTAAATGTACAGATCTTACTTACTTTATACATTTATTGTGATATGCCAATAAATGTACACATTATGAGTACATTCTGTGATATTACATTTAGAATATAAGATAGAAATTACTCTGGTTACCAAAGTGGGTGTAAACTTATGTGTGCACATATTTTGTACATGTACATACTGTGCATATTATGTACTTGTGTACAGAAGGTAAATATCTACATTATATGTATGTATGGGTACAGAGTGTACATATGTACATACTATGTACATATATCTACACCTGAATTTATTGTACATCCGTACATAATGGGTCCATGCTCTACATGTAAACACATCGTCATACCACAATAAATGGTAATGTACATAATGTGTGAAATACGTACATTTATATTATGCATTACATGTGTATTGTGATTGTATATGCTGTTCTGATATCATTGTGATATTACAAATGTACATATTGTACACATTATGGACATACCTATTGTGTACATATTATGTACACATAAATGTACATATTGTACAGATTATGTATATTTACTGTACATCTGTATGGTGCACACATGTACATCACAGTCAACGTACATATGGTACATATTCTGTGCATTGTTTGTAATATTTCAGTAAGAGTACACATTATAAGTATATTCTGGGATATGATTTTTAGTATGTTAGATAAAAATTACTTTCAATATCAAAGTGGGTATACACTTATGTGTGTCCATTTTGTGATATTATCCATCATATCCTGAGTAGGTGTTTCTCTCATTGTGAAAGCAGGTTTACACTCTCGGATTGCTCCAATATCAAGGCAAACTAAAACTCGTCTGTGATGTAGTTAATAATATCCTGAGGACAAAGGATGACCATACCCTGAATATCGCAGGATGTGTACACCACCACTGTAGTATTGTTTCTAATGTTCAAAAACGGAAAGGATATTACTCCAAATATCTCAGAAAGCACACAAGCCCCCCGTGATATTGTTTCTAATAACTAGAGAATTACAGATGACATTACCCACGACGTGACTGGGGCTGTACTCTGGTCCTGGAATATTGTTCCTAATATCCAGAGAAGGAGAGGAAAATGTTGCTGCCCATAGGGAAATACTCTTAATATGGCAAGAGGTGTACACCATGCTTTGATATGGTCACTAATGTAAGCGAGAAAACAATTACATTGAATTAAGCATTGCAAGGAATGAAACTCCCCTATGATTTTCATTCTAATGTCAATGGGGGTGAGGATGACATTTTTGTCAATATGGCAGAGGTGTAACTGGAGCTATTGCCTAATATACAAAAAAACAGAATAAGATTATCATTTTTATATAATATGGTTGCCAGTATCATATTACACCAGATTTGCAAAATAGCTGGGCCTCAGCAGCTGTGGGCAGAGCCCACAAGCGAGGGGACCCCTAAGCAGCCAGGGTGGGCCTGGGGGCTGCTCTGGGCTTTTTGGTGGGGTCTGTGAGCACATAGACCCAGCCAGGGGTCCCCGAGCAGCCATGGTTGGCCTGGGGGCCGCTACGGGCACTCTGGCATGGGCTGTGGGCACAGACACCTAGTCAGGGGGTCCCTAAGCAGCCAGGGTGGGCATGGGGGCTGCTACAGGCATTCGAGCAGTGTTTGTGGGCACAGTCCAATTGCCAGGGGGTCTCTAAGCAGCCAGGCTGGGCCTGGGGGCTGCTATAAGGGGGGGCTTTGGTAATAGTGTGCTGTGCATCCATACATAGTTTGCACCTATTACTACATGTGTAAATAGTATTAATATCGGGCATATATATGTACATGCGTACATATGGAGTTATCACGATAAATTTATATTTACATAATATGTGCAAAACACATAGGTACCTAATGCATACCTAATGTGTACAATATGTACTTTTTTGTAATATTAGACAATATATATTACTGTGATTATATATCTTATTGTGATTAAATATATTTTATCACTAATATTTGAAGGAATGTGCATAGTGTTCACATTATATACCTATGTATTGTGTACACAATATAGAAATATATAGGTACATATTTTACAGATTATGTACACTTTTTCTACATGTGTATTGTGTACATCTATGCACAGCAGAGTAAATGTACAGACTGTACCTATTTTATACATTTATTGTGATATGCCAATAAATGTACACATTATGAGTACATTCTAAAATATAATTTTTACCATATTAGAAATTACTCCATTGACCAAAGTGGGTGTACACCCAGGTGTGTACATAGTTTATACGTGTACATATTGTGCATATTAGGTACTCATGTACAAAATGTACATGTCAACATTATATGTATTTATGTGTACATAGTGTGCACATGCACATACTGTTCACACATATGTACATGTGCATATTTTGTACATGTGTACATAATGGGTACATGATGTGCATGTGTACACACCGTGATACCACAATAAATGTAAATGTACACGATGTGTGCAATATGTACATTTATATTATGTATTACTTGTGTATTGTGATTTTATATGCTGTTGTGATATGATATCATTGTAATATTACAATAAATGTACATATTGCACACATTTCATACATACCTATTGTGTACACATTATGTACCTGTAATTGCACATATTGTACAGATTATGTACGTTTTTGGTACATCTGTATTGTGTACACATATGTACATAACACTCTATGTACATATGGTATGTATTCTGCACATTGATTGTAACATCTCAATAAGTGTACACATTATGAGTATATTGTGATATATGATTTTTAGTATATTAGATAAAAATTTCTATATCAAAGTGGGTATACACCCATGTGTGTCCATTTTTTGATATTATCCATCATATTTTAAGTAGGTATTACTCTCATTTTGAAAGCAAGTGTTCACTCTGTGATTGTTCCAATATCACAGGCAAAGTACAAGGCTTCTTTAATGTACTACCTAATATCCTGGGAACAAAAGATTATTATACCCTGAATATCGCAGGAAGTGTACACTACCACTGTAGTATCGTGTCTAATATCCAAAAACGGAAAAGATATTACTCCAAGTATCTGATAAAGCACACAAGACCCCCGTGATATTTTTTCTAATAACTAAGGGATTACAGATGACATTACTCACGATATGACTGGGGCTGTCCGCCGGTCCTGTGATATTGTTCCTAATATCCAGAGAACGAGAGAATAATGTTGCTGCCCATAGGCAAATCCTCTGAATAAGGCAAGAGGAGTACACTGTGCTCTGATATGGTCACTAATGTAAACAAGAAAACAATTATATTGAATTTAACATTGCAAGGGGTGAAACCCCCTTATGATTTCAATTCTAATGTCCAGGGGTGTCAGGATGACATTTCTGTCAATATGGCAGAGGTGTAACTAGAACTATTGCCTAGTATATCAAAAACCAAAATAAAATCATTTCCATATGATATGGTCGCCAGCATCATATTACACCACATTTTCAAAATAGCCGGGCACAGCGCCCTAGCCAGGGGGTCCCTAAGCAGCCAGCGTCAGCCTGGGAGCTGTTACGGGCCCTCTGGCGGGGAACGTGGGTACAGCTCCCTAGCCAGGGGGTCTTTAAGCAGCCAGGGTGGGCCTTGGGGCTGCTACGAGGGGGGCTGTGGTAATAGCCTGTTCTGCACAGGTACATAGTTTTAATAATGAACACATATTTGTATAAGTGTACACATGGTGTTATGATAAATATATATGTACATATGTGCACAATACATATAGACCTAATGCGTACCTACTGTGAACAATATGTACTTTTTTGTGATATTACATGATATATATATATTACTGTGATTATATGCGTTATTTTGATTATATATATTTTATCACTGATATTTTAAGGAATGTGCATAGTGTACACATTATGTACCTATACATTGTTTACACATTATAGAAATATGTAGGTACATATTTTACCGAGTATGTACATTTTTTGTACATGTGCATTGTGTACACATATGTACAGCAGGGTAAATGTACAGATTGTACCTATTTTATACATTTATTGCACTATGCCAATAAATGTACACACTATTACTACATTCTGAATTATTATATTTTGTATATTAGATAGAAATTTCTCTGGTTACCAAAGTGGTTGTACACCCAGGTGTGTACATAGTTTATATGCGTACATATTGTGCATAGAATGTACTCGGGTACCGAAGGTACATATCTACATTATATGTACACATGTGTAGTGTACATATGTACATACTGTACCCACATATGTACACTTGCATATATTGTGCATCTGTACATAATGGGTACATGATGTACATGTTTACATATCATATCACAATAAATGTAAATGTACATGTTTGCAATATGTACATTTATGTTGATATTACATATTACATGTGTATTGTGATTTTATATGCAGTTGTGATTATATAACATTGTGATATTACAATAAATGTACATATTGTACACATTATGTGCATACCTATTGTGTGCACATTTTGTACATATATTCGTACAAATGATAGTTTATGTACATTTATTGTACATCTGTATTGTGTACATGTATGTACATCACAGTCAATGTACATATGTTAAATATTCTGTACATTGAGTGTAATATCCCAATAAGTGTACACATTATGAGTTTTTTCTGGGTTATGACATTTAGTATATTAGATAAAAATGACTTCCAATATCACAGTGGGTATATACCCATGTGTGTCCATTTTGTGATATTATCCATCATATCCTAAGTAGGTATTTCTCTCACAATGAAAGAAGGTGTACACTCTGTGATTGTTCCAATATTATAGGCAAAGTGCAACGCTTCTGCGATGTAGTTCCTAATATCCCAGGGACAGTGGATGAGTATACTCTTAATATCGCAGGAAGTGTACACCACCACTGTAGTATTATTTCTAATATCCAGAAACTAAAAGGATATTACTCCAAATATCTCCAAAAGCACACGAGACCCCCGTTACATTGTTCTTAATAACTAGGGGATTACAGTTGACATTGCTCACGATGTGACTGGCGCTGTAAGCCGGTCCTGTGATATTCTTCCTAATATCCAGATAAGGAGAGAAAAATGTTGCTGCCCATAGAGAAATATTCTGAATACTGCAAGAAATGTACACCGTGCTCTGATATGGTCACTAATGTAAACAAGAAAACAATTATATTGAATTAAACATTGCAAGAGGTGAAACCCTCCTATGCTTTCAATTCTAATGTCAATGGGGTGAGGATGACATTTTTGTCAATATGCCAAATGTGTAACTAGAACTATTGCCTAATATGTAAAGAACCACAATAACATTATCATTTCTGTGTGATATGGTTGCCAGTATCATATTACACCACATTTTCAAAATAGCCGGGCCCCAGCAGCTGTGGGCACAGCGCCCTAGGCAGGGGGTCCCTAAGCAGCCAGCGTGGGCCTGGTAGCTGTTATGGGCCCTCTGGCGGGGGCTGTGGGTACAGCCCCCTAGCCAGGGGTCTTTAAGCAGCCAGGGTGGGCATTGAGGCTGCTATGAGCAGAACTTTAGTAATAGCCTGCTGTGCATAGGTATGTAGTTTGCACCTATTTCTGCATGTGTACATTGTTTAAATAGTAGGCACATATTTGTATACGTGTACATACCGTGTTATCATGATACATATATATTTTCATAATATGTGCACTATACATATGTACCTAATACATACCTAATGTGTACAATACGTACTTTTTGGTGATATTACACGACATATATGTATTAGTGTGATTATATATCTTACTGTGATTATATATTTTATCACTGATATTTTAAGGAATGTGCATAGTGTACACATTATGTACCTATGCATTGTGTACACATTATAGAAATATATAGGTACATATTTTACAGATTATGTACATTTTTTGTACATGTGCATTGTGTACACCTATGTACAGCAGAGTACATGTACAGATTGTGCTTATTTAATACATTTATCACAATACGACAATAAATGTACACACTATGACTACATTCTGGGATTTTATATTTAGTATATTAGATAGAAATCTCTCCGGTTACCAAAGTGGGTATACACCTATATGTGTACCTAGTATATACGTGTATATATTGTACATACTGTGTACTCCTGTACAGAAGGTACATATCTATATTATATGAACATATGTGTAGTGTACATATGTACATACTGTGCACACTTATGTACACGTGTATATACCGCAAATCTGCACGTGTGCATGATGTACATGTGTACATATCATATCACAATAAATGTAAATGTATATAATGTGTGCAATATGTACATTTATATTGATATTATGTATTATATGTGTATTGTGATTATATATGCTGTTGTGATTATATGAAATCATTGTAATATTACAATATATTTACATATTGTACACATTATGTACATACCTACTGTGTACACATTATGTACATATAAATGTACATATTGTACAGATTATGTACATTTTTTGTACATCTGTATTGTGTACACATATGTACATCACAGTCAATGTACATATGGTACATATTTTGTACGTTGATTGTAATATCGCAATAAGTGTACACATTATGAGTATATTCTGGGATATGATTTATAGTATATAAGAAAAAAGTTACTTCCAATATCAATGTGGGTATACTCGCATGTGTGTCCATTTTGCTGTACCTTCTATTAATCTTTGCCATTGAACATGATAGTGAGAGGTGGTTCTTTTCTCTAACAAGGTTTTCTGTTAATATAACTCAACTCTACTACCTTGTGGCCTCTGTATCTTCCATTGTAAATTGTAATTACCTATAAAAGAGAATATTTTGACATCACGCATCTACCTCTTGGATCCATCAGCCAGAGGCCTAAAATAAAAAAGACATTCACCCCACGAATGGTTATATAGTGGTTGACAACCCCACTTTCTTCTAGGTAAATAGTATCCTCTCTTTAACAGTAGCTACTTACAAGATTTGTGCATAAAGAATGTGACTTTTTTATCAGTATCTAGTTTATTCTTACATAAATTTCTAACATACTGAGAGAATATTCTGATCATTGGTTATGTATTATTTTAATTTAATTTTTTCCTCTCAAATTTTATCTTAACTGCATACTCTACCCTGTTTATAAGACTGTCCTATGGTTAAATTTAGTAGGTAGTAAATTATCCTGAGCACACAGAACAATTCTTTTTGTAATCAACTCTGAAACATCATTGAAAGAGCAAGGATATGGGAATTAGATTTATCTGGCTTTTCTTTCTGGTACTTACTTGCTCTCTGACCTTGGGCAACTTATGTATTGCTCTGAGTCTCATCTTCTTCATCTGTAAAATGATCATAGTAATACCTAATTCATATGCAGCTTGGAAATGTGTAATTTAGTGATTGATATAAAGTTCCTGATACAATTTCTGACAAAATAATAGACACCCCACGAGAGATAGCCATAACAATCAGAGTTTATATTCACATTAACTGGGATAAAATTGATCTGAAAATACAGCATAAAAAAGCAGCCAAAAATTCACAAGCATATATTTCGCTTGCCTTTTTATACAGAGCTGGAAAATTTCTCATCATTATCTCATCCATTGCCTGCAGCACGATCCTTCCAAAACTCCTCCTAAGACCGTCTGCCAAGGTGGAACACACTGAACCGCATGTGACTCTGCCTTTTCTGACTATTTTTGCAAGATTTTTCTCATAGAGTATTATTAACAGAAAATGGGGCTGTTATCAAGGTGACTAGGAATGGTGCATTCTCAGTTCAGGCTCTGATGGAATGTCTACTTGATCTGGTGCAACTCCAGCTGTGCTCTTGGCTTTCCTCACTTTTGTGGTTCCGAGAATGCAAATATTCTCCCATGGCTTCCTTATTTTGTCTTTCTCCATGAGGTCTCATTCAAGTATAAACATTCCCTTCAATTTTCTCAACTCATTTTATATTGACTGAATAACCTTGATAATTTTCCCTTTCCTAAAGCTATAGACCTTCTTTTTGTGTGTAAGAACAGATTACTCACAAATGTTTACTGTCCGCTAAACATTTATGTGTAATCGGTCCTTAATTCTACACACAAAATATCATCTCTACCAACATTTTACAACTATAGTCTTTCTGTAGAGAACTATGAAAGGAACTTGCTCTAAAGGAGAAACTTCCAGAGCTAAACCAAGGGTCTGACAATTGTTAACAATATGTTATTCAGTAAAAATATTTTTTCAGTTAACAGAGAAGAATGCCATGGACAAAATGGCAAAACAGAACTTTTCAGCACTTATTTCTTCACAGAAACATCAATTTGAACAGCCATCCGTGCATCAAAGTGTCTTCAAAAGAGACAAGGAATCCAGGTGAGAGGTTATAGCATGTTTGTGGAGTAGAAAAGTAAGAAAAACGGCATAAAATAGAGTATAAAAGAGAGTTTTCTATTATCTGCATTACCCCGCCCCTAAACCTGGGTAGTGCAGCATGGAAAGAGATACTATGTATGTGCAGAGAGGAGAGCAAATGTAACACCTGACTTCAACATCAACTCCAATGCCAGGCACAATTCAGTGAACTCAACACCAGGCAGGTTTCTATAGCCACAGGCTATGGGACAGACCCTGTCAACCCAAGCTCCAGGCCTTCCCCTATGGCTCTAAGATCTAATGCCTCCAACCTCCATGGCTCCTATCGACATAGGCTCCAGGCCTTCGCCACAACCAGGCCATTTATGGCTTCCCCAGGCTCCACACTGGTTACTATAGACTCGTAAGTGCCTGGATAAACAAACCTCTACATCGACACAGTGGAATATTATTCAGCAATGAAAGCAATAATCTTTGAATGTGGCTTTTGTTGCAGAAAAAAAGCACGTGAGCTATGAAGCCATTAAAAGACATAGAGGAAACTCAAATACATACTACTAAGTGAAAGAAACCAATCTCAAATGACCACTTACTATATGAATCCAACTATATGACATTCTGGAAAAGGCAAAACTATAGAGACATCAAAACGTTCAGTGATTGCTGGGGGTTGAAGAGTGGGAAAGGATAAATGGGCAGAGCATAGAGGATGTTTAGGGCAATGAAACTACTCTGTGTGTTACTATAATGGTAGACACATGCCATTACACCCTTGTCAAAACTCACTGAATATACGACAGCAAGAATGGTCCCTAATGTCAATTATAAACTATGGGTGACAGTGATAAGTCAATGTTGGTTCATCCATTTTAACAAATGTACCTCTCTAGTGAGGAAGGCTGATAGTGGAGGAGGCTGTGCATTTGGGGAGGTGGGAATGTAGGAACTCTCTGTACTTTCCACTATGCCTCACTATTAACTTTACACTGCCCTAAAAATAAAGCATATTTTAAAAAAGATTGAGCTGTTGATATAAGCCCAATGTCTACTTTGACGTCCAGAAATGTTTCTTTCAAAACGCTAATACACCACTTCCTGGAAGAAAATATTTGTTAACAAATTCTTTTCTAGAACAATTATTTTTGTGGGTGTTCCTGTCACAACTATACATAAAAATCAGAATATGCAGCAACATCTTGATACTCTAAAAACACAATACCAAAAACGTTAAGAAAATCATTTCTAAATTTGATCTAAGCCAAAATGTGGAGAAGCAAAAGGGAAGAAAATTATTTCTGTATAATGAGATTATAGGTTGGTTCTCCGAACTCCTCTACAGTTTTCAGTATTTTCCAACTTCTATCATGGAGATATATAAATATAGAAGTAGATATGTAGATATATAGTCATTAGATATATATTCATATATAATAAATAAACAGATACCATTTTTATTATTTATTTATTTATTTATTTTTTGAGACGGAGTTTCGCTCTTGTTTCCCAGGCTGGAGTGCAATGGCGCGATCTTGGCTCACCGCAACCTCCGCCTCCTGGGTTCAGGCAATTCTCCTGCCTCAGCCTCCTGAGTAGCTGGGATTACAGGCACGCGCCACCAAGCCCAGCTAATTTTTTGTATTTTTAGTAGAGACGGGGTTTCACCATGTTGACCATAATGGTCTCGATCACTTGACCTCGTGATCCACCCGCCTCGGCCTCCCAAAGTGCTGGGATTACAGGCTTGAGCCACCGCGCCCGGCCTACAGATACCATTTTTAAAAGATATATTTATGTATTTTATATATTTATATAATATATACATGTTCATATATCCATCATGTTATCACCATTATGGATATAAAGAAGGACATTAAAATAGTGAAAAGATTAAAATAAAATGTACCAAAATGGAAACAGTGATTTAACTCTGCCTAGCTTTATGTGATTAAACAAGGTATTTTTCAAATTTATTTTTCTTTGCTTTCTAGAGGCTTTATAATAAATCTATATTTTTATATTTAAAAGCCTAATTTTTATTAAACAAATAAAAATTCAGCAACACTGTCTTTAGAACATTTTTTAAATCAACTTGAGCATGAAGAAAATGTTATGACTATGGTGGTGAGCATTTTGAAAGATTAGCAGAAGCAGGGATAATGTGACACTTAGCTGATATTTCAAGGGAAGTTAGACAAATGACACTTTTCGAAAAGAAAATAGTCACTAGTGTTGAAACATGGTATTGCCAGTATGATTAAGAAGGAAAGTGTCAACTTCTTCTGTGGAAAATCCTAACATTACCAAACGTAAGAATGCAAATACTTCAACAACAGAAATGAAAAAGATCTTGATTCATTTATTTAACACTTTTTTAGAGTTTAATCCCAAAAAGTCTATTTTGAAGAAAAGAAAAAATCTTACTCGTGTATATTACCCTTATGCAGTGAACTGGCCAAATAAGTCTATCCAAGGTACGTTGAATACCGAGCATGCTGGAAACATTTTTATTGACATCATCTCTAATCCCTACAACAATAGTGCAAGGGAAAGTTTAACATCTTCTTTTTACAGAGAGGAAAGCTGAGGCTCAAAGAGGTATAGTAGCTCATTTAACATTACACATCTAATACGTGGTGGATGTGGGACCTATACTTACATCTGTCAGACCTTAAAGTCTGTGTTCTTCTTTCTACCTCTCTGCCTCAGTCCAACAATTGGGATCTTTGCCATGATGCCTCACGAGTTCACGAGGCACTTTTCAGGAAGTTTTTGACTCAGACTTTATCACTCAGCAAGATACCTCAACTAATTTACAAAATGTGACTTGAAAAGCAGGTTGTAATTCCAAAAGCAAAAATCCAACCACAAAAGATAAAGTCTTAATCAGTAGAGCTTTACAGAAGGAAGTAATGTAGGTAGTAAGGGCACTTTTGGAAATGTCTGGAATCAGAGGAGTCGATGTATCACCTTTTAGAAATTGTACTCGCTTGGTAGCAAAATTTTCCTTGTGTTCACTTCAAATAATAGTCTTGTTGTTTTAAAACCAACGCACAGTCAGAGGGTGACTTGGATGTTTATTTTTTATTCTCTTTGCTTTCTTGTTTTAAGAATGGATTTTTCCTAAATTCTAATTATTATTGTAACTTACATAAGTGCAGCCGATTTTGCTTTTAAGGATAAAACTACATTTAAGTAGCTTTGTCTGGATTATCAAAACCAGGCCCTGAAGAAGTGAGTTCCTAAAGGGTAGGAACTTTGCTTATGTCTATATCTCAGTTGTGTTAAACAGAATAACTGGTGAAAATTAGCAAATGATGCACTGAGGAATCATAGAACAAAAGACTTTATGAAGAACTAAGTTTCAGATTCAGGGTGACGCTAAGGAGCTAGTGTACCAGAGGATGGTATGCCTTCTGCAATCACAAAAGCAGCATTCAGTCTGATCTGGGCTCTAAGAAGTGCTCCTTGAGACCTGACATTTTATCCTAACACTGCCACTAACAGGTTAAGTCAGAAAGAGTTCACTTCCCAGAGCTTTCGATTTCTGGTTTCCAAATCAGCACAATGAGAAACTGAAAAGAAGGAAAGAGGAAAAAAAGAGAGGGTCAGAGATCCCTCCTGCTTGTACAATGCCATGATTTGGACACAGTGTTTGGGCAACCATGGCCCATCCACCAATTCCTGCCTGTCTTCTCTTGTCAGACAGCTCATGAGCCACGAATGTGAAAGAATTCAAAAAAGTAACAATATTTTGGGACATGTCAACAATTATATAAAATGCAATTTTCAGTTCTCATAAAAGTACTTTGGAACTCAGCCCCACTCCTTTATTACCCATTTCTATGGCTGCTTTCACACCACAACCACAGAGATGAGTAGCTGTGACAGAGACCATATGGGCTGCCAAGCCTAAAATATTTACTGCCTAGACCTTTCCAGAAAAAAAAAAGGATTGCTGATTTTTTACACAGACAATCAAGCAAGCGATCACCTGAGAACATTAAAATCTGTGTCTAGGACAAATGGGGTCTATATAAACTAGGGAATAATCTTCCCCACTACTTATGCAAGAACATTCACCCTTGAGAGAGCAGGCTACATGGCTTGGCAGCACTACTGCCACCAGTCCAGACTTCCCCTCACCTGTGCCCTATAAGTGACCAGCATTTCTAGGCATCCGTGGAGCAGCGGGGTGCATTCTCATGGCTGGCCCCACACCTTCCCTTCCTCCTGCTTCCTCACATTCTATTTTCTGAGTGGTTGTCAAAGGAACGCTGAATTTTGCTGTCACTTTTTCAGACCCCAATTCCACTTATGACAGTCTTGGTACCAGGAAGCATTCCGAGCTCCTATCTCATCACCACAACCGCCTGCTTCTCACTTAGTCCAGACGAGCTTGCCACAGTGCACTTGCTTTTTAATCGCTCTCTCTCTTCTTGCCTTCACCTCCTCTCCCTCCCTCTCTCCCTGGCTCTTTCTGTCTCACGGGTGTGTGCACATACACAAGTTCCGATTAGATAAAAGAAGAAACACTTTTTAAGTTTCTTTCTAGGCCTAATAGAAAATTCTTTTTTTTTTTTTTTTACAAAAACAGAGCTGTTTTTTTCCATTGCAAAAGTGTGGGTGTCCTTCCTTTTGGAGAGTAACAATCAAGTTCTACATGGCCTTCTGACACATTGCATGTTGTACATATGTGTGTGTGCACATGTGCATATGAGTGTTAGAGTATGTGTGTGTAGCAGGGAGGAAAGAGATGAAGGAGAGTGTGTATGTGCATGTTGGTTCACATGAGTGTGAGTGTGTGCATGCACGTGCCTGTGTGTGTGCACGTGTATGAGCATGCTTGTATTTGCATATGAGAATGTGCATGTGAGAGAGAAAGAAAGAATGCATGTATGTGTGAATGTGTATGTGTGTGTATAGCAGGGAAGAAGGGGATGAAGGAGAGTATGCTAAAAAGAGAACACCTCAGAACAGTCCAATAAAAGATTCCATATCAACATCATATCTTGTTAAAATACAGGATTCCCAAGTCAGTCACCTTCAAGCTGGAAGCCTGGAGTGTAAAAAGAGTGGGTGTTCTTCTCTGACAACTTATTGTCTAAGACAATTTTATGATCAAAAATATATTCGAATAAAAGTACCTGAGAAAAGTACATAAAGAGAATATAGCAAAATGTTAACAATGGTTTTCTTTGGGTGAGAGGAAGAAGAAGCAGGTTGTGGTTGATCTGTTTCTTTTAGTTCAACTATTCTGCATTCCTCACTTTCAAATTTTGGATATTAAGCTGGAGAGAAAGAACATGAATATAAAGATGAATTCGCTGAATGGAGCAACGAATGCTGAGTTAGCCAAAAATGTATGGCTACTTTCTATATCTAATTATCTGAGGGCAAATCAGAAAACACCACTTTCAGAAATTTTTTTTTTTTTTAGAAATGAAGGTTCGCTCTTGTTGCCCAAGCTGGAGTGCAATGGCACAATCTCAGCTCACCGCAGCCTCCGCCTTTTGGGTTCAGGCAATTCTCCTTCCTCAGCCTCCCGAGTAGCTGGGATTACAGGCACGCACCACCATGCCCAGCTAATTTTTTGTATTTTTAGCAGAGACAGGGTTTCACAATGTTGACCAGGATGGTCTCGATCTCTTGATCTTGTGATCCACCCACCTCGGCCTCCCAAAGTGCTGGGATTACAGGCTTGAGCCACCGCGCCCAGCCAGAAATTTTTTAAAATGTGTTTTACGTTATTTTCCCTTTCAGCCTAAGGACTAAAAATTGAACACAACTGGATCTGCGCCATTGCCTCAAAGATTCTTAGCCTAGTTCCAGATCCATTGTCTGGACACTCCTGCTTTTTAGACAGAAAACAGGGCTAAATTCCTATTGACTTCCAAATACACAGACCCACAGATTTGTCACAGTAGCCTCTCTCTCTCACCCTGTCTCTGTCCGTCTGAGTCTCTCTTTCTTTCTCTCTCTCTTCCCTCACATCATCCCCAAATCAGAATGCATATATAAAAATTTGATTAACTGAAACATAGAATGACCAAGATTTTACTACAAGAGAAATACACAGACTTCAGCTAAGATGTTTGGTTGAATACCTGCATATGCCTTCACTCCATCATTAAACCACATTAACATGGGATGATTAAAAATAAATAAACCAACAAAGATAAAAAGAAAATAAAGACAATCCCTTCAGCATATAGAAAACTGGCAAGCAGAAGCTGTCAGTGACACCTCACAGTAGACACAGAGATGCTAAATCCCAAGCCAGTGGCAGGAAGGCAACCAGGATCCCCAAGGGTTCAAGAGTTGGCAGCTAAATTTACCTAGGGAATTTATGTTTCAGTAGTAAGTAGATCCCAGATCCTCTCCCTAGAATCGGTGACTGCATCCCACGGTGGTGGCAGGGTGGAGGTTTCCTCTCTATAGGGTAAAATTTGGTGTCTCTAGGCAGGAGCTCTCTAGACACAAGTGCTTAAATGTACACACTGAACACTGAGATCCTCCAGGTTTTCCTACCACTGAGTTCCAATGAGGGTGGCAGATACACTTGGTCAGAAGTTAAGATGATTTTTCTCTAGAGAGAATCTCTCTTGCTCAAGAAGAAAAGGTCTGACCCAGCAAGACCACCGCCCACAAAATGTTACAATCACAGAACTTCCATCAGCTTTTAGCTTTTCAGTGCTCCATTTTTTTCTAACAGACACAGACAGCTAAGGGTCACCAGGCATCTGAGCAAAGCTTCTAACATGAATGGCCGAGACCAGAGCAAGAAGACACATAAATGCAGCCTGAATGAGGACTGTGCTAGGAGATAAGACCTTCTGAAACAAATATGAATGTTCTCGAAGAGATAAAAGTGTTACCATTTTCATGAAACTAGAACCAAATTTAAAGAAAAAGTAAACGCTTAGAAATTAAAAATATGACAGCAGAACTTGTGAAAAATTCTTGTTAGAATAGTAAGACAACAAAGTTGAGTAGATGAACCTTATGTCTTCCAGAAATAGCGATAAGAAAAAAGTTGAAATCCGGAAGAAAATTTGAACAGGTTCAACACTAAAATGATCAGAATTCCAAAGATAGAAATAGAGACAGACAGAGAAAGAGAAAAAAGAACAGACACACGCAGCAAATAAGAAAGAGAGAGATAAACCCTAACACAGTAATTGCTGGAGACTACAACACCCAACTTTCAGCACTGGACAGATCTTCCAGACAGAAAACCAACCAATCAACATGAAATTTAATCTTTACTACAGACCAAATGGAACTGATATTCAAAAAACATTTCATCCAATGACTGCAGAATACACATTTTTTCAACTCAACACATAGATCATTCATAAGTATAGAAGATACCTTAGGTCACAAAGCAAATGCAATCACATTTGAAATCAGGACTAAGAAATTCATTCAAAACCATACACTTACATGGAAACTGAGTAACTTGCTCCTGAATGACTCCTGGGTAAATAATGACATTAAGGCAGAAATCAAGAAGTTTAAGAAGTTCTTTGAAAGTAATGAGAACAAAGGTACAACTTACCAGAGTTTCTGGGATGCAGCTAGTCAAGTAGTGTGGAGAGAAATTTATAGTACTAAATGCTCACATCGAGAAGTGAGAACTCCGGACAGCTGCGGTGACTCACTCTTGTAATCTCAGCACTTTTGGAGGCCAAGGCGGGCAGATTACAAGGTCAGGAGTTTGAGACCAGCCTGACCAACATGGTGAAACCCCATTCTACTAAAAATACAAAAATTAGCTGGTGTTGTGGAACATACCTCTAATCCCAGGTACTCAGGAGGCTGAGGCAGGAGAACTGCTTGAACCCAGGAGATAAATGTTGCAGTGAGCCCATATCACACCACTGCACTCCAGCCTGGTTGAGAGAACAACACTCCATCTCAAAAACAAAATTGAGATCTCAAGTTAACTACCCAACATCACAATTAAAAGAATTAGAAATCCAAGAGCAAAGAACACCCTCAAAGCTATGCTGAATGGGAGTGGGGAGAGAGGGCATCTTTATCTTGTGCCAATTTTTAAGGGGAATGCTTTCAGCTTTTGTCCATTCAGTATGATGCTGGCTGTGGTTTTGTCACATGTGGCTCTTATTATTTTGAGGTATGTTCCTTCAATACCTGGTTTATTGAGAGTTTTTAACACACATGAAAGTTGAATTTTATCAAAAGCTGTTTTTGCATCCATTGAGATAATCATGTGGGTAATTTTTTTTCTTTAGTTCTGTTTATGTGACGATGACATTTATCAATTTGCATATGTTAAACCAAACTTGCATCTCAGGGAGGGTGGTTGTGACCAGGAATTTATCAGTTTCTTCTAGATTTCTCAATTTTTTCAGGTTCAGTGGCTCACATCTGCAATCCCAGAACTTTGGGAGGTCAAGGTGGGTTGATCACCTGAGATTGGGAGTTCAAGACCAGCTGGATCAACATGGAGAAACCCCATGTCTACTAAAAATACACAATTAACCAGACATGGTGGCACATGCATGTCATCCCAGCTACTCAGGAAGCTGAGGCAGGAGAATAGCTTGAACTCAGGAGGCAGAGGTTGCACTAAGCCGAGATCTCACCATTGCCCTCCAGCCTGAGCAACAAGCACAAAACTTCATCTCAAAATTAAAGGAAAAAAAGTGCCTACAGTTGTACATAATATTCTCTGAGAGTGGTTTGTATTTCTGTGGGGTCAGTGGTAATATTGCCCTTATTGTTCTTGATGGTGGTTATTTGAATCTCTTCCCTTTCTCCTTCATTGGTCTAGCTTCAAGTTTATTATTTTTTAACCAGTATGATTTTAATAGACCAGTTACTGGGTAGTAAATTGAAACATACAGAGTGCCATCTCCAAGAGAAGTCATGATTTCATTTGGGTTCTTGAAAAATGTTAAGAAGTAGGTTGAGTTTTATTATTTTTTTCAGAAAACCAGCTTTTGAAAAATTTATGTGGAACCAAAAACAGCCAAGGCAATCCTAAGCAAGAAGAGCAAAGCTGGAAGCGACATGCTACCAGATTTCAAACTGCATTACAGGGCTACAGGAAACAACAGCATAATACTGGTACAAAAACAAACACATAGACTAATGGAACAGAATAGAGAATCCAGAAACAAAACCAAGCTTCTACAAGTATCTGATCTTTGGCAAACTTAACAAAAACAAGCAAGGGGGAAAACATTCTCCCTATTCAATAAACGATGCCAGGATAACTGGATAGCCATATGCAAAAGACTGAAACTAGACCCCTTCTTTACATTACATACAAAAATTTGCTCATGATAGATTAAACACTGATATGTAAAACCAAAAACTATAAAAGCTCTGCAAGACACGAGACAATGCCATTCAAAACATAAGCACAGGCAAAGATGTCATCATGAACATGCCAAAAGAAAAGGTAACAAAAGCAAAATTGAAAACGGGTCAAATTAAAATGAGAAACTTTCACACAGCAAAATAAACTATCAACAGAGAAAACTGACAACCTACAGAATGTGAGAAAATGTTTGTAAACTATGCATTCCACAAAAATCTAATATCAAACATCGGTAGGGAAATTAAATTTACAAGAGGAAAACAAACAACCCATAAAAAGGTGGGCAAAGAACATAAACAGACACTTTTAAAACAAGACATATATGCAACAAGCAATCATATTAAAAAAGCTCAACGTCACTGATTATTAGAGAAATGCAAATGATAATTATAATAAGATACCATCTCACACCAGTCATAATGGCAATTATTAAAGCAAAAAAAAAAAAAAACACATACTGGCAAGGTTAGAGAGAAAAACAACACTTACACACTGTATTCGGGAATGCAAATTAGTTCTGCCATTGTGAAAAAGTGTCATGATTCCTCAAAGACCTAAAGAGTGAAATACCATTTGATTCAGCAAACCTAGTAATGGGTTACTAGGTATGTACCCAAGGGAATATAAATCCTTCTGTTATAGAG
The DNA here is from genome assembly GCF_049354715.1 of Callithrix jacchus. Taxonomy (NCBI): domain Eukaryota; kingdom Metazoa; phylum Chordata; class Mammalia; order Primates; family Cebidae; genus Callithrix; species Callithrix jacchus. Next base: position 55,687,279 of record NC_133521.1, on the reverse strand, counting down.
ACATGTGCACGCATATGTCCATGGCAGCACTGTTCACAATAGCAAAAATATGGAATCAAGCTAAATGCCCATCAATGGTAGACTGGATAAAGAAAATGTGGTACATATACAACAAAAAACACTAGGCAGCCACAAAAGAATGCGATCGTGTTCTCTTCAGGGACATAGATGAAGCTGGAGACTATTATTCTTAGCAAACTAACGCAGGAACACAAAATCCAAATACCAGATATTTTCACTTGCAAGTGGGAGCTAAATGATGAGAACACAGGAACATACAACAGGCGGAAGAACAACACACACTAGAGCCTTTCAGAGAGTGGAGAATGAGAGAAGGAAGAAGATCAGGAAAAACAACTAAATGGGACTAGGCTTAATACCGGAGTAATGAAATGATCTGTACAATAAACCTCATGACAGACTTTACCTAAATAACAAACCTGTGCTTGAACCTTTGAACTTAAATAAAAGTTAAAAAAAAAGGCAACTTCTCAAGTTGAATAACATAACCTCCTAGGTTTAAACACATGAACACAAACTCACACCAAGGAACATTGTCTTGAAAATCTGCAATATATGACAAAGGAAAACAGCTCTCCTAAGTTTTCAGAAAAGTTTTTTAAAAAACAGTATTTACAAAGAATCAAAAATCAGAATGATTTCAGGCTTCTCAACAGCACTACCAGAAGCCGGGAAATAATGGAGTAGTATCTTTAAAACTTGAATGGGAAATTATTTTCAATCAAAAATTCTATGCCCCACCAGTCATGTAAGTGTAAGAAGAAATAAAGTCATATTTCAGAACAATTTGCTTCAGTGTATCCTTGCTTGAATAAGTTACTGGAGGATACAGTCCACAAACAAGAGATTCAGGGCACGGGGCAGTGCAAAACAACAGAGTGGGTTTGTATTTGTATTGAAAAGACAGCAGCATTCAAGAGTTATGGAATACTGGAGGAGGAGTTTTCTCCACCATCCCTGGAGCCCACACCTCTCATTTCCACATTCCTATGTCCCATTGCTGCCCATGAATTCTGATCACCTATTCCTTTGATAGAGGTATTTCTCTCACCGATTAGCTGTAGTCAAGTGGCTCTTTCTTGGGCTACAGGAGGAAATCTATTGCTTTTCATTAAACACCAATTGGATTAACCTAGGCTTAAGGTCAGCATTATGCCATCAGCTGTACGTTCTTGGGAAGACATCTATTCACAAACTGGTTAAAGAACGTGGCCCTCCTACCTCTGACTTGTGTGATTCTAAGCAAGCTATTTAGCACCCTCTCATCTGTGAAACAAACATAAAGTTCTTATCTTGGGCTCCACAAACAGAAAGTGTTGAACAAGAACAGTTTCTTCTCCTCCAAGGCCAGACCATATGGAGGACCCTAAGACAGCCACAGTCTTGGTAAGTAGGACAAACACAAGGTTCAAATTGCACCATTAAAACTGTGGCCAAACGTTTGCTCTGCCTCTGAGTCACTCACTGTCATAAGGCTCTACCGGTTCCCATTCCAGATAGAAAGTGGGCTTTTGTTGGTTTTTGTTGTGTTTTTCAAGAGATGGAGTCACCCAGGCTGGAGTACAGTGGCATGACCATAGCTCACTGCTGCCCCAAACTCCTGAGCTCAAGTGATCTTTCTGCCATGGCCTCCTGACAGAAGCTGGGCCAACAGGGCAGCAGGTATGCATCCCCACACCCAGTAATTTTTTTTTGAGAGATGGGGTACCGCTATGTTGCCCAGACTGCTCTCATTCCTGGCCTGAAGCAATTTTCCCATATTAGCCTCCTAAATTTCTAGGATTACAGGTGTGAGCCACTGTGCCCAACAGGTGTTCTTAAATACAATTTCCACACTGCTATTCTGAAGAAGGGCAAGAAGCAAAGAGTCCCTCCTTGAAACATAGAAAATAAAAGCATTCACTATTAAGTGGAGGCAGAGTTGATGATCAGCCAAAACTACTTCAACTGTAATCCAGAAGTCCCATTGATACAGGAGTTCTAAAGAAATTATTTAGTCAGAGATTGAAAGTAAGGAATTCTTTGGTAAGGTTTCCCTTTGAATAAAAAGCAGCCCCAAAACCATTTCTAACAAAGAGCGGCCTGTAAAATCGAGCTGCAGATATAGACAAGCAAGCTGGAAGCTTGCACAGGCGAATGCCAGCAGCTGTAACAATAGGAGGCTACTTGGGTGCCAGGCATGCTCAACCTGACGGCTTCATCTTCCTTTTTCTTTATCAACCACAAGTGCAGTAAGGGACAGACAACATGCACTGGCCAAGTAGAAAACCTATATGCATAAGAAGATTCGGGTGGATAGCCAGCTTCTTCACGAGCTATGTAAAGCTCTCACCTGGTCCAACCCATATTTGGACCCTATGTAAATCAAACACCACCTCCTCAACAAGTCTATAAAACCTTGTGCAGTTCACCAGAAAACCAGAAAACACACTCAGAAGCCCCTCTCTCTCTCTGCAGAAGAGAGAGATGTTCTCTTTTCTTCTTTTGCCTGTAAAACCTCCATTCTTAACCTCACTCCATGTGTATTCACGTCCTTGATTTTCTTGACATGAGGCAATGTACCTTGGGTATTACCTCAGATGGACAATGCTGCTTCATCATAGTTCTGTTTTGTTCAGGTTGTGGGACAAACGGCTCCTTTCCTCTGCAACCTCAGCTCAACCTTACTCAGGCCTCCTTCCAGCAGAATCACAGAGCCAAATGAAACCCCTTAAGTCTTCTTTTAAATTGGCAGCCGCTCCAAAGAAAGCAGCATGATGAGTTTCAGGTGGCCCGGGGTGGGGGCAGTGCTACTCTGGCTTCTCCGTGCTCAGTCCCTCTCAGTTCAAAAGCGCACCACGTGGAGCAATAGAACACCTCCTCATCTGGGTTTTAAAAATAGTGGGAGGAAAAGCGCTGTCTTCATGCTTATTTCCCTGGCAGAGGGGAGGTCATAAAACACTAATTTCTAAGCAGTGGACCAGAGTTTTACTGATCTCTTCTGTTACTGACTCATGTTTACCCAGAGAAACCACATCACAAATCTGAGTCTCCTCTGGCAAGAGAAGGAATCGGATTCATGATTCTCTCAGCCCCCTTTCCACAGTGGAGTTCTGACTCCACTTCTAAAATACTTTTCTGCAAGCCTCTGTACCTCATAAATGTTTTACTATACTCGAGACAGCAAAGGGAAGCACAGATTAGCTACTGTTTTCAGAACAGTGGAAACATGCTGTCTTCTCCACGTTTGGCATTGGAGTCAAAGATCAAGCGCCAAACAGTAGTTGTCAAGAATCCTTTCATTTACAATCAGGTTCTAGACTTTTCAAATGGTGTGGGCAAGAACCAGTTTTGCCAGAATAGGTTATTATCTACCTCTTACCTTTATAGGACAGGACTAAAAATTCTCTTTTTTAAGACAGAGTCTTGCTCTGTTCCCGAGGCTGGAGTGCAGTGGCATGATCTCGGCTCTCTACAACTTCTGCCTCTCAGGTTGAAGTGATTTTCCTGCCTAAGCCTCCTGAGTAGCTGGAATTACAGGGGCCCACCACTACACTCAGCTAATTTTTTAATTTTTAGTAGAGACAGCGTCTCCCCATATTTGCCAGGGTAGTCTCCAAAGCCTGACCTTATGATCTGCCTACCTGTGTTGCCCAAAGTACTGGGATTACAGATGTGAGCCACCACGCTGGGCATTTTTTTAAATTACACTGAAGACTTTTGAAAGGGTTGTGTGTTGTATGAACTCCCTCCTCACCCAATTCTCATGGATGGGAAAATGCTGCTGCTTCATTTTAAAGCTAATGAGCTGCCTGAACAGGAACTTCTATTTAACCATTCAAGCTGATTAGCTCACGTCCCTGAAGGCTGGAGAACACGGGAACTGCTATCCCATCTGAATACAATCCAAAGGCAAAAGGCTGTGGCCAAGTTGAAATAATGGGGCAGATAGAAGCGATAAAGACTGGAGCTGGGAGTGGCCCGTACTTCAAGTTAAGCCAAACAAAGGTGTTTGCATGTTTTATATGGGCAAAATAGGAATTCCATAATCGAGAAAACCATTGCTTTTAAGGAGGACGCTTCCCTGAAAAGCTTCCTGCCAGGGGTAAGGAAGAGGCTGCCCAGGACCCCCAGAGGCAGGTGGTAGGAGGGCTCTTAGTGGCTTCCTAGAAACTGTATTACCTGAGGTAGTGAACTGCTGTCAGAGATCCCTACCAGGAGAATTTCTCAGGAACGCATGAGAAAGGGCCCAAAACTGCATGACTGCTCCTAAAATGTGACACCATAATACAGCTGAACTATTCAATAAAGCCCTATCTGTTCCTCTGTCTCTCCTTTCTCCCTGCCCCTATCCAACCCTAGAAGAGCCAGAAAGCACTGCTAAGAAGTGAGGGTGGGTGGTCATAAACAAACACACTGCCCTCCTTTCCCTTCCCACTGTGGGTTTCTCAGGCTGAGGCTGTCACAGAGGAGGAGGGATGAAAATTGTTTTCGTTGATATTTTATCATGAACATTTATGAACGTACAACAAAGTTGAAAAAACTTTACAGTGAACACTTTAACTGTATCTTCACCAACTTGGAGTCTTGTTTTATCTCATGTCCATCCATAGATCCATCTTTCTATCTATCCAGTAATCCATTATAGTTTTTAGGCATTTTAAAGTAAATTGCAGACATCAGTAACTCAACGTGCATTAACTACAATTTGGTACCTTTCTTTTTCCTTTTGGTGTAAAGTTTACAAATGATGAAATGCAAAAATTTTAAGTATGTATTTACCGAATTTTGACAAAAGTATACATATGTGTAACCCAAAACTCTATCAAATAAAGAACATTACTATAATCCCTGATATGGTTTGGCTGTGTCCTCACCCAAATCTCTTCTTGAATTGTAGCTCCCAGAATTCCCACGTGTTGTTGGGGGGACCTGGTCGGAGAGAATTTAATCATGGTGACAGTTTCCCCCATACTGTTCTTGTGATAGTGAATAAGTCTCACAAGAGCTGATGCTTCTATAAGAGGAAAGCCCTTTTGCTTGTTTCTCATTTCTCTCTTGTCTGCCACCATGTAAGATGTCCCTTTGACTTTCTGCCGTGATGATGAGGCCTCCCCAGCCAGGTGCAACTGTGAGTCCCTTAAATCTTTTTTGAATAAAGTACCCAGTATCACGTATGTCTTTATCAGCAGTGAAAAAACGGACTAATACAATCCCAGAAAGTTTCCTCATGACTTGTCTCAGTCTCCAGCTCTGTACCCTTGGATTTTTTTCATTGTAGACTAAGTTTGCCAACTTTAGAAATTCCACGTAACTTGAATCATGTTGTGATAACCCTATATATAAGGCTCCCTTCAGTCCACAAAATAATTTTTATATTTATCAGTCAGGTTACACATATCAGTATCTCTTTCATTTTTATTGCTGAGTAGTATTTCATGCTATGAAATAACGTAGTTCGCTACCTGATCCTCTATTTGTGGTCACCAGAAATATTTTCAACTTTTGATTATTATGAGTAAAGCTATTGTGGTCTTCTATAAGTATTTTTATTAACATGTATTTTCACTAATTGGGGTAGATTCCTAACTCGGACATTTATTATAGATGAGATGTATATTCGTTCTATAAGAAAATTCCAGAAATTTGACAAAGTAGTTGTACTGTTTTATAGTCCCATTAGCAATAGTTATAGTTGTGCTGTATTCTTGCCAACATTTGGTGTTTAGTCTTTCCCAACCTAGTTATTTTGTGGGGTCTGTAGTAGTATCTCACTGTGGTTTTAATCTGCATTTCCTTGATGTTAACCATTTTGTCCCACTTGTATATTATCTTTGCAAAGTGGCTCCCCAAATTTTTTCCCCTTCTAAACAGTAATTGTTCTCTTTTTTTCTTTTAGTTGTTCTGTCATCCAGGCTGGAAGGCAATGGTGCAATCTTGGCTCACTACAGCCTCTGCTTCCTGGGCTCAAGCGATCCTCCCACCTCAGTCTCCCAATTAGCTGATACCAGGCTAACTTTTTGTATTGATATTAGCCAACATACAAGGCTAATTTTTTGTACTTATACTAGGTATCAGGGTCTCACCATGTTGCCCAGACTAGTCTCAAACTCCTGGCCTTAAGCCATTCATCCTCCTCGGCCTCCCAAAGTACTGGCACTACAGGTGTGAGCCACTGTGCCCAGCCTTATTTTCAGGTTATAAAACTGCTTTCTATATTCTGGAAATCAGGCTCTTTACTGAAAATAGATTTATGACCATTTTCTGTCAGGCTGTGGCTTGCATATTCTTTTGTTTAATGTATCTTTTAATTTTCCCAGACACATTTTCTGCAAAATTCGTGTTAGTTTTTGTTGTATTTTTCAGATACTTTGTTCATTTCATCTAAGTTGCAGAATTTGTCACCATGACGTTGTTTATGATAGTCTCTTATTATCCTTTTCACGTCTGCAGGATCTGTAGTGATAGTTTCACTTCGCTTTCACTTCTGATATTGATACTGACCATTTGTGTTTCCTCTCTTTTTTTCATGATCAGAGTAGCTTAAGGTTTATTAATGTTGATATTTTAAAACAACCAGCTTCTTTGCTTTGTTAGTTTTCTCTATTATTTTGTCTGTCTTCAATTTGGTTTATCTCTGCACTTTTACCTTTATTGTTTCCTTCTTACTACTTCGTTGGAGTTTTCTTTGCTGTGTGTGTGTGTGTGTGTGTGTGTGTGTGTGTGTGTGTGTTTTCAATCTTGTTTAGGTGAACATTTACGTCATTGATTTTAGACCTTTCTCTTTTTCTTCTATTGCAGTATAAGCATGTACGGCTATACTTCCCTCTGGGAACTCCCATAGCTGTAATTCATAAGTGTTGGCATGTTGTATTTTGATTATCCCTTAGAATAAAATATTTTATATTCTACCTTTTGCTTTCTTCTTGGGCTTGTGTATTATATTTAATCTCCAAGTACTTGGAGCTTTCCTAGTTCTCTTATTGTTAATTTCTGTTTTAATCCTATTGTGGTCAGGTAACATACACTGCATGAATTCAATTTGATTTAATCTATTCAGTCTTGTTTTACGACCTAGCATGTGACCTATCCTAGTGAACACTACATGTACTTTAAACATACAGTATTCTGTGGTTATTGGGTGTCGTCTTCCATTGGTTTGTTTAAGATGGTGGAGAGTGTTGTTCAGGTCATCTGCATCTTGACTAAGATTTTGTCTAGTTTATCTATCAATTGCTTGGGAGATGGGTATTAAAATCACCAATCAAAATTGTGGATTGTTTGTTTATTCCTTTAGTTCAATTTTGTTTTGTGCAAATTGATGCACAAATTATTTTTAATCCTTTTTTTGATGAAATGACTCTTCTGTAATCATGAACTATCCCTCTTTATCTTTGGAAATACTGTTTTGACTTAAGCATATTTTATTTGGTATTAATATAGCTTCTTCACACTTCCATTGCTGACTGTTTGCATAGTATATCATTTTAAATGTACTCATTTAGGGTCAGGTACAGTGGCTCACACCTGCAATCCCAGCACTTTGGGAGGCTGAGGCAGGTAGATCACTTGAGGTCAAAAGTTTAGGACAAGCCTATCCAATGCAGTGAAACCCCAGCTTTCTTAAAAATACCCCAACATTTAGCTAGGCGTGGTGGCAGGTTTCTGTACTCCCGGCTACTCAAAAGGCTGAGGCAGGAGAATTGCTCGAACCCAGGAGGCGGAGTTTACAGTGAGCAGAGATTGCACCACTGTACTCCAGCCTAGGAGATAGAGTAGGACACTGTCTTAAAAAAATTCAAATGTACTTATTTAGACCTACGTATATTTGTCTTCTTTTTTTCTATTCAAAGTGTGTATTTCATATACAGCACTGGGTCTTGTGGGTTTTTTAAATCAATTCTGGCAATCTCTGCACTTGAATTGGAGTATGTGGTATGATTCATTAACATTTAACGTTATTAAATATAGATTTATTAGTGGTTGAATGATGTTATTGGATTCAAGCTTACAATTTAATGGTTTGTTTCATTATTTTGTTTGTTTTTGTTTGCATCCCCTTCCCCACTTTTTGTCCTGTCCCTTTTCTCCTGATGTCTTTTGGACTCTTTAAAAACTTTTAAAATTTCATTTTAAAGTATCCATGACTTATTAGATGTAGTGGTTGAATATTCCTTATCTGAATTCCTTGGGACTAGAAGTGTTTTGGATTTTAAACTTTTTTCATATTTTGGAACATTTACATATACATAAAGAGATCTCTTAAAGATATAACTGAAGTCTAAACACAAAATTCACCTATGTTTATGTACACCTCATACACATAACGCAAATAAAATTTTACATATTTTTAGCAATTTTGTGCACGAATCAAAGTTTGTATACATTGAACCATCAGAAAGCACACATATCGCTATCTCAGCCATCGATGTGGATGAATTTCAGATCTTGGAATATTTTGGATTTTGGGGTTTATGGATCAGAGATGCTCAACTTCTACCTGTTTTCATTGTTGATGATTTTATGTGTTAAAATATGTAAAAAAGGGTTAAGTTTTCAGCTGAATGAGATTTTTGAGTTTGGAAATTAAACTAAACAGAATTTTTCTGAAGTTCCAGGATACAGGTGCAGAATGTGTAGGTTTATTTTATAGGTATATGTGTACCATGGTGCTTTGCTGCACCTATCAACCGTTCATCTAGGTTTTAAGCTTCACATGCACTAGCTATTTGTCCTAATGGTCTCCCCGTCTCACCCTCCTCTGACCCCCAACTGGCCCCAATGTGTGTTGTTCCCTCCCTGTGTCCATGTGTTCTCACTGTTCGACTCCCAATTATGAGTAAGTGTGGTGCTTGGTTTTCTGCTCCTGTTTTGAACTAGACAGAATTTCTTAATATCTTAAATTGCTCAGTGAAATAGAAAATATCAAAGATTCTACCCAACAGGTGGGTAAGAATGAGTCCACGTAGCAACTTTGATAAAGTGAAGGGAAATAACAAACCATTTCTGATTGCTCCCTGCCACAGCCAGTGCATTCAACCTTTTTACTGTCCTTTTATTATTTTTTCATTGTTCTTACAGTCATTATTATTTTTCCCAAATGAAAAAATAAAAGTGGTGGGATAGATAGTGAGGAAACAAAGACTGACAGCTGCCCCTACACCTGAGTTTAACTTTTGAGAAATATAGTCAACATGATGATTTTCACACAGGGCTAGTAGGCCTTCTGCATCTGTTATAATTCCTGTTATGTTGTGGACAGAAAATAAATTTTTCTCTCCATGGGAACCTGTTAGTGATACTTGAGAACAATGTCAACTGTAGACCAAAACCGAATACAAGTGGAAATATTGTTTCATTTTCTTTTGCAGTATTCCTTTTTTAAGACCTGAGATAGGAGGATAAAAAAGGAAAGAACTATTGACATGTGCAACAACATGGCTGAATATCAAAAACATTTTCTTGACTAAAAGAAACCTTACATATGGAGTGATCACTATATAATTCTATTTCTATCAAACTTTAAAATCTGTGCTGAAAGAATATTTAAAAGTATATTTGGGTTCAGGACCGACTAAGAGGAGGCAAAACTAAACTTTCTAGTCTCTGCTGTGATCCAAAACCCATGCTATAAACTTTGTACACAGTATCTCATTTAATCCTCAAAATCACCCTAACAGGTAGTTACTGTCACTTCCCCTGCTTCAAACAGAACATAAAGCTCAGAGAATCCAGGTACTGTGTTTTTTCTGTTTTTTTTTTTTTTTTTGAGACGGAGTTTCGCTCATGCCACCCAGGCTGAAGTGCAATGGCGTGATCTCGGCTCACTGCAAGCTCCGCCTTCTGGGTTCAGGCAATTCTCGTGCCTCAGCCTCCCAAGTAGCTGGGACTACAGGAACGCACAACCATGCCCAGCTAATTTTTTGTGTCTTTAGTAGAGATGGGGTTTTACCATGTTGACCAGGATGGTCTCGATCTCTTGACCTCGTGATCCACCCGCCTCGGCCTCCCGAAGTGCTGGGTTTACAGGCGTGAGCCACCATACCTGGCCCGGTACTGTGTTTTACACCTAGTTAGAAGTCACCAATTCCTAATGTTCTATAAAATGTTCTAAATAAAAATGAATAAAGTAGGCAAAAAAGACCATGTAAATAGCATTTCTACAAATATCTCCTGAGACAATTTTCACATCGATGTCCAAAGACATTTACAAGAATGTTTTCCACAACACTGTTTAAAATAATAGAAAACTACAAGCAACCTAAATGTCCATGGAAGAGTTAGATTCTTTCTCTTATTTTCGTATAATGCAATACTGTGCTGATGTAGAGATATAATATTCATTTTTAAAAATTACATTCACCTTCTTCTCATGGATCCAAGGAGATATGTTAGAGAATATCTATTGCATTTGGACATAAACATAAATACAAAGGAAATAGTAGGGGCTCTCTACAAGTGGTTATATATTGGAAGAGGAAGAAGAGAAAAATAAAAGGGATCATGAACTTTGTATATGCTTTGGTAGTGTCTGGTTTTGTATATAACTTGAATTTTTTCATAAATATATTTTACAGTCTGCATAATTACCAAGTAAGAAGACAAGTAAGTCACTTTAGTAAAAGTTCTTCCAATTACTGCAACTGATTTCTACAGCCAGAATGTTCCCAGAAGCTGAAAAGAGGAAGCACTATAAATGGAAGGCAGAAATACTGACACTAGAGGGCCAGAGCTGGAGAGGGTGGATCTAATGCAGCAAATCCATCAGCAGTTCTCATCGCCATCTTTGAGAAACCTCACAATTTTCCGTGCTTAATAAATGAGTTAAATTGAAAACAAATCCATGACAGTGGTGCATGAGAAAGGTTACATGTGTCCCGAATAATAAAGTCTGCGCACAATATAAATTAAGACATACCATTTTACATTCATAAGATTGACAAACAAAAAGTAAAAGCCTAGGAATATCAAGTGAAGCCAAACACAAAACAAGTTTCCCCACATTTCCTGTGGGAATACCAATTGTTACAACTACTTTAAACAATTGGAAATTCATAGTAAAAATGAAGACAAGCCTCCCCTACAATTTACCAATCCCTCTTCTGGGAACACAGTAAGAGAGATTCTTCCCAAGAAACCTGTAAACAAATGTATATGGCACTATGCATGTAATTGTACATCGTGGTATTTCCATATGGTAAAGTATTATTCGGCAGGGAAAGTAAGTAGACCAGAGGTAGACATTTCAATATCAATAAGTTTTAGAAAAATAAAATTGAGTATAGGAAGCTGAAACTATATCTGCAATGCTTTGTTTTGCCAGGAAAATAAAGGGACACGTGGGGAGGGCAAAGGACAACAAAAACTAAACAATCTGAAACACACGCAGAAAAATACTCATATTTTAAAATTTTCCATTGCTGCTTATATTAGTTTCTGTCTTTTCTATACGCTTGAAGTACTTGATAATCAAGAAAATATAAAAGGCATAGGAAAAAGTATTCTGAGAAAATACATCGAAAGTTTTATGGTTATTAGATTTGGTAAGATTTTAAATGACTTTAATTTTCTTTGTTATATCTCTCTATATGTCCTAGTCATACCATATTAAATGTGTATTTCATTTATGACAATAAAAATGTATTATTTAAAAACTCATATATATGCAGTTTTATCTGACATATGATGAAACTCTACGAAATATAGATTCAGCAAAAATACTGAGAACAAGAACAAAAATGATATTAAGAGTTGTTGACTTTTGGATGGAGCTATGAGTGACTTTACATTTATCTCTAAACTCGATTTTTCTATAGTGGGCAAATAAAATATTTGTGAAAGCTAGATTAAATAGAAAGCTATAGGTTTTAAATGAAAAGGAATTCAAATAATTTTCCAGCATGATAAAATGTTCATATTCCTAAATATGAACTACTTTACAAAAGCACCAGTGATTTTAAAGAAACATTAGATGATTTTTAAAGGAAGCCAGTTATGATACTGCAGTTTATAGTGATACTGAGTGTTTACTAGCTCCACTAATCAGGATATTAAGTTAATAGTATATAATATGCCATAAAGAAATTATATGAGCAGAGGTTACTGCAAAAGGAGAACACAATGATTTTAAGTGGGCTGGTGACCTGAATTTCTTCCAGTGAGGGGAAACATCAGAGTCATTTGATCAATGAAGTGCCTTTTATAAATCTTCAGGAAATCTCCTATGAATGCTTTAAGAAGATGGATTTCTTATTACTTCTGATGTACGTTCCCATGAAATTTTTCCATTGCCACCATGGGCCTGCCCAGCCTAAGAGATGGAAACTGTGAGTCCAGCCCACTGACGCCCACCATCAGTAAGAAGATTGCACACTGAGGAGGCCATGACCAGCCTGCTGACTGAAATCTATACTGTAAAAGGATGATGCTGCTCCAGCAATCCTGAAACCCTGCCCTAGGATCGATGCAAAGTGGTGTCAACCTTAGAATTTCAATATGCCTAGGCAGATAGTTATCTTTAAATATAAGAACAGTATCATTTTCTGGAGAAACCAAAAGAATCCAGAAAAATTCTACAGTAGTCTACTCTGCCCTTCCTCCCCGTTCCGTCTTGTTAGTAAGAGCCAAATCCAGGCACAAAGATGTCCTAACTTCTACACCTGAGGTTGCCCACAACGTGTGCTAGGTGACGCATCTTATAGAGCACATATGCAAACAATTATTGGATCTGAAAAACAATAACTCAGGCAGAAACATTAGGAATTAGTGCCCCTAAGTGAACCAGTGGGAAAAAAGGAGGCTTAGAGAGTTTAAACAACTTTCCCCAGTAGCTGATAAGTTACGGTGGCCTTAGACAAGCTGACAAGAGTGGTAGCAAAAAGGCTTCAAGGATTACAAATTGTTCTACTATATGGTTTTAAAAAGGTTTCAAAGGCAAAGAAGAGCAAATGAAGCCATGAATTTTACAATCTACATATTTTTAGCCCTTTCTCTTTTTTGCTTTTCTTGGGTAAACTAATTAGACCCTGCAAACACATTCCCACCCACAATGTGGTCTCCATTGCTTTAGGGCCTCACCTCTGAGCAGCCAGAGGAAATGCAGCTGACCCCTTATCTAGTTAACAACCTTTTATACTCTGCCCTTTCGCTTTGCTTTCTCCATGCCAACACAAGACATACAAAGATTCTTCTGCCTCCAAGATGCGGCAGCTTTCTTCTCAGCTAGTTACCCCCAGCTAAAAATAACTGTTCCACATACTCAGAGATATATGGCAATCAAGCAACCAAGTGCCCCTTTTGCCAATGACATGTTTTTAAAAAATATGTTCAATGAGAGGCTCTTTGAAAATTATTCACTTTTTTCTGAGTTGCAAAGGAAAACGAAAGGCAAATTATGGCTCTATAAGCAACTGTTTGCACAGATCCCATTAATTGGCTATCCACAGGGCTATTGACAACTAGCTCTTTTCTCTTGTCATTTCACTTACCAGGCAGAAATGATTACAAACTTAATTTCTTTGGCGGGTTATTTAGGTTAGAGAGGGCTCCTTGATAATGCAGAAGACATAACGGCCAACAGAGACAGGAGAACAATAGCTCCCAGTGCTTCCACAATGGAGAGAGAGATAACTGAATGTCATATTCGGAAGAAATTCAAACCATCATTGATTTTTTCAGATGAAAAAACTGAGGCTCAAAGAGGTTAGGGGGTTAACCAAAGTCAGTCAGTGTTTTAGTTTGCAGCAAAGCTGAAAGCAGGCGCTAAGCATTGCAACACCTGGTGTCTTCCTTCCTCCCCTCCATCCTGCTGCTAGTAGTGTCAGTGGCAAATACAAGCCAGTTCAAGGAAATGTGGCCTCAGCGAGGAGTACTAAGGACCAAGCACCAATGCATCTTGCCATTTACAACAAATTCCTTAATTACAAGGCTTCATTTATTCACAGAAGCTTCCTCTTTTGTACATAGCCAAACACACACACACACACACACAGTGTGACAGAGATAATTTATCATTATCTGAACGCACTCAGGGTGGTCAATTTCAGCCAGAGTGAAGAACAGAGAAAGGCAGGGTCAAGGGCACTATAGAAATAGCTGTTCCTGCTTCACTTTTCAGCCCTCCTTCCCCTCCCATCAGCCCACTTTCATTACTTTTCTCTTTGATGCAAAATCTGAAAATCTTGGTCAGGTAGCTCTGCTTATCAGTGGGTTCTGAATAACCCACTTTTATCAAACTTCATCTGATGGACCCAAAATATATTTGATCTTAGCAAAAAGTACCCTTATCAGTCCTAAAATGACACTGTCCCAAAGTGAATAGTGTTAGCAGCCAACTCTCTAGAACCAGAAAGAAGTATGTTTAAATCCTCAATCCATCACTTTCCAGCCATGCTGTCATGTCCAACTAATTCTTCTTAAACAATATCTCACTAAGCACACTAGACTGTAGAAATGCACACAGATAGGGCCTTACCTTTTCTGGCTTTTTTCCTGCGAGGCAGCAGTGGACACTAACATATCTGTCACTCCAGTTAATGTAAAGGTTTAACTGGTACAAGTGCTGTGCAGGCAAGTCTCTGGAACAATGAGAGCACCCAGGAGAAGGCTTTGCTTTAGTTACAAAGGTCAGGAAAGGTTTCCCCTAGGGAGGGACCGAGATCAGAAGCATGAGTGGGCAGTAAGTGGGCAAAGTAAGGACGATCTGGCATTCCTGGCAAATATGTGGTGCAGGGGGACCTGGACCTTGGCCAGTACAAGATGCTGAGTCTTTGCAGTGCAGAGCAGAGAGGAGGGGCACGCCATGAGGACAGAGAAATGGAAAGAAGACTGTGGCCATGGTGAGGAGGTTTGTCCTCATTCTAAGAAGGACTGGGAGGTATGGGGCATGGTCTGACTTACGTGGAGGACAGACTGGAGACAACATGGACACAGACACACAGGTGGAAGGCCAGGAGGTAATCCACAGAAGGGCTGCAATGAGAATTTTAATGGAAAGAAAAAACAGAAGCTAAGGGATATTTAAGAACTAAAATCAGCAGGCCTGAATGGTAAGTTGGATATGAGAAGTGAGAGAGAAAGGGATAAACCAGAGCTCACTCATAGGACTTTGGCTTGTGTGACTGGATAGGTGGTGGCACCATTTTCTAAAAACCAGAATGGAAGAAGGAGCAGACTAGTGACTTAAACCTCATAGCCTCAGTTTTCTCATCTGTAAAATGGGAATAGTCCTACATATATCACAATGTTTTTGAAAGCATTAGAAAATATTCCTAGAAAATGAAGCCTTCATACAAAGCGGTGTATGTTTCTCCCCCAAATAAATGGGACCTATTCTTATAGGCTTCTTTTTCTTGATCTGATTGGAAACTCAGGATCTCAGATATTCATTTCTTTTCATCCTCTTCTCTGATGGCTCTACCAAATTGCTGGTTTACTGATCTCATCGCCCTAAACAACGTATGGTACTCCACACTAGTCAAATAGGCAAGTTGGCAATTGCTCTTCTGAACAAATTATTGTAAATGTCACTGCTACAGTGCAGCTCATAGTGGCTCACTTGGCTGTTCAAGTGAAAAATTCTTGCAAATGCAGCTCTTATTATTTGCCAAATGTTCATGCACAAATGCATTTATTTTACCAAGAGCGTAGTGTTGGGTCATTTAAGGAGAATGGAAAAACACCACTCACAATTGAAGAGGCAACATGGCATACATACAGCACTCCAGAGCTTGCAAACCCCTTCATATACACTATACCAATGGTACCTCACACTGACTGCGGAGAGGCTGAGATGACGAGAAAGGACAGGTATATTTATGATTATTTTTTCAAGTAAGGTTAACTTAGACAAAGTAACTCTCTCCAGGTCACAACTCAAGGAAGTAATACATTTCTGTGATGAAAATACAAGTCTTGGGGCTTCTGATTTTATCATGTGTCTATCAAAATCCCCCACCTGCCAACGTTAAGCCATACAATGTAGAACATAAAAACCATACAGCCTCTGAAACAGAGGAGAGGGTAGAGATCAAAACTCATTTGAACTTACATAATCATATTTTATCAATTCATTATTAGTCCACTATGATCATTGTGGTCGTCATTAATAGACAAGATGTGTTGAGCAACTACTACCTGCCAGACCAAATAGGAAGGACTTCATCTGTGCTGTTTCACTGAACCTTTACTTTCAACAAAGGTGCTCTTAAAAATCAGAATGATGAAAGTACAGATGAGAAAATGGAAGCCGAGAAGGCTTGAGTTGCCTAAACCTGCTCCTAAATCCCAGCCTTTTTCCAAGGCCACTCTACTAGACTTGCTTCTATGGGATCTATTGTATTCATAGTCAAATACCAATAAGGCCAAGACAATGAGTACTTTTGAGTTCTTCTGGGTTTTGGGGAAAATTTAAACAATGTCTCCCAATCTCCTGAATGCATTGAATGTATTCGGCCGATTCGATAAGCGAACAGGCATGAACGCTTATCTGAGATGATACCACTCTAGTTTCACTGTAACAGTACATTTTGTCTAGAATATTTCTATCTCAAATGCTGATCCTCATTCTGATACTTACTGGCTGTATATCGTTGGACAAGTGGCTTAGCAGCTCAGACACTCAATTTAGTAGTCTGCGAAGTAGGGTTGACGATAGTTCCAATAGTATAATAAAAGTGGAACCATCTGCAGAAAGCTCTTGACATGGTTTCTAGAACATGGTTAGTAAGACACACATATTAACTATGATTATTTTTTATTTTGATGATCCTTGTGACCACAGAACAGAGGTTAGCTACATTCTACAGAGAGGAAACTGGTTCTAAGATATAAAGTGTTTTGTGTAAATTCACCCAGCTTGATAGAATTAAGATAAGGAAGCACGTCTCCTAAATGTGACAGATAAAATTTTTGTTACTAAAATCTCCAGCAACTCTCTGAGGAGGTGGGTCTTGGTAGCTGAAGAATTCTGAAAGTAGAAGTGGACAGAAGCTAAAATGCTCATAGGGAAAAGATAAGAAATCAAGAAACCTGAACATGATTCAATAGTGAGCAAAGAGAAAAACAGGGGAGAGGGAGAATATGTTCAAAGGGATTTGAGAAATTTGCTCCCCACACACAATGTAAATGACTATGAAAATACTGTGTTAGAAAAAATATACAAGGTCCTCTTCTACACTATTTTAAAGTATATACACCGTCTCAATATTGGCTGTCTTGTAAAATACAAAAATTCTATTTTTATGCAGTTACAGAAAATATAAATACTCTAATTTAACCTTAAAAAATTTACTCTGAAGACACTCTGATAAAAAAAATATACAACGCAATTTTCTACTATGTTTTAAAGTATATGCACCGACTCAATATTCTCTATCTCGTAAAATATGGAAATTCTAATTTTATGCGGTTACAGAATATATACATACTCATTTTAACACAAATGTTAAACACAAAATTACTAAAAATATAAATATTCTCTTTTTACCCCAACGTTAAAAACAAAATTGTTCTGACAATACTCTGTTAGAAAAAATATACAATGCCCTTTTCTATTTTGTTTTAAAGTATATACACCATCTCCATATTCCCTCTTGTAAAACATGGAAATTCTATTATTACGTGGATAGAGAAATTGTAAGTATTTCCGTTTGACTTCAATGTTAAAAACCGAACTACTCTAAGGACACTCAGTTAGAAAAAATACACAATGCTTTTTTTACTATCTTTTTTAGTATATACACAATCTCAATATTCTCTCACATGTAAAATAAAAAATTCTAAATTTACGTCGTTAGACACAAATATAAATATTCTCTATGCACCCCAATGTAAAAAACAAATTGCGTGGAAGATACTCTGTTAGAAAAAAAATACAACGCTCTTTTCTACTCTCTTATGGTGTATATATACCATCTCAATATTCTCTCTCATGTAAAATACTGAAAATCTAAATTTACGCTGTTAGAAATAAATATAAATATCCTCTATGTCCCCGAATGATATAAGCAAAATTGCTCGAAAAATAATCTGTTAGAAAAAATATACAATGCCCTCTTCCACATTCTTTGGAGTATATACACAATCTCAATATTCTTTGTCATGTAAAATAACAAAATTATAAATATACGTGAATAGAAAAACATAAATATTATCTAATCACCCAAATACTGAAAGCAAAATTGCTCTAATGATAATCTGTATGAAAAAATATACAATGCCCTTTTCTACACTCTTTTGGAGTGTATACACCAAATCAATATGCTCTCTCATGTAAAATATTAAAATTCTGAATTTACGCGGATAAAAAATATATACATATTATCTATGTAACACAATGTTAAAAGCAAAATTGCTCTAAAGAAAATCTGTTCCAAAAAATATACAATGCCCTTTTCTACACTGTTTTGGAGTATATACACCATATCAATAAGCTCTCTCATGTAAAATATTTAAATTCTCAATTTACGCGGTTACAAAAAATATAAGTATTTTCTATGTACACCACCGTTTAAAGCAAAATTGCATATAATATAGTGTGTAAGAGAAAATATACAATGCCCTTTTTTACTCTTTCTTGGAGTATATCCACCAACTCAATAGGCTCTCTGATGTAAAATACCGAAATTCTAAATTTACGCGAATCGAAAAAAATCTAAATATTATCTAGGCACGCCAAAGTTAAAAGCAAAATTGCTATGAATATAATCTGTCAGAAAAAATATACAATGACCGTTTCTACTCTGTTTTGGAGTATATACACCAACTCAGTATGCTCTCTCATGTAAAATACCGAAATTCTAATTTTACGCGAATCGAATAAAATCTGAATATTATCTAGGCACCTCAATGTTAAAAGCGAAATTTCTTTGAATATAGTCTGTCAGAAAAAATATACAACGCCCTCTTCTACTCTGTTTTGGAGTATATACACATACTCAATATGCTCTCCAATGTAAAATACCAAAATTCGAAATTTATGCGAATCGAATAGAATCTAAATATTATCTAGGCACCTCAATGTTAAAAGCAAAATTGCTCTGAATATAATCTCTCAGTTAAAATATACAATGCTCTTTTCTACCATGTTTGGGGTATATACACCAACACAATATGCTCTCTCATGTAAAATACCGAAATTTTAATTTTTCACGAATAGAAAAGAATCTAAATATTATCTAGGAACCCCAACGGTAAAAGCAAACTTGCTCTGAATATAGTCTGTCAGAAAAAATATACAATGCCCTTTTCTACTCTGTTTTGGAGTATATGCACCAACGCAACATGCTCTCTCATGAAAAATCTAGAAATTCAAATTTTACGTGAATAGAAAAAAATCTCAACATAATCTATGTACTCCAATGTTAAAAGCAAAATTGTTCCGAATATCAACTGTCAGTAAAAATATACGATGCCCTTTTCTACTCTGTTTTAAAGTATATACACAAAATCAATATGCTCTCTCATGTAAAATACCGAAATTTTAATTTTTCACGAATAGAAAAGAATCTAAATATTATCTAGGAACCCCAACGGTAAAAGCAAACTTGCTCTGAATATAGACTCTCAGAAAATGTATACAATGCTCTCTTCTAATCTGTTTTGGAGTATATACACCAACTCAATATGCTCTCTCATGTAAAATACCGAAATTATAAATTAACATGAACCGATGAAAATCTAAACATAATCTAGGTACCCCAATGTTAAAAGCAAAATTACTCTGAATATAACATTTCAGAAAAAATATACAATGCTTTCTTCTAATCTGTTTTGGAGTATATAAAACAACTCAATATGCTCTCTCATGTAAAATACCGAAATTTTAAATTAATCCGAATCCAAAAAAATCTAAATATTACCTAGGAACACCAATGTTAAAAGAAAAATTTTTCTGAATATAATCTGTCAGAAAAAATATACAATGCCCTTTTCTACTCTGTTTTGGCGTATATACACCAACTCAATATGCTGTCTCAGGTAAAATACTTAAATTCTAATTCTACACGAATCAAAAGAAAATCTCAATATTATCGACTCACACCAATGTTAAAAGCAAAATTGCTCTGAATACAATCTGTCAAAAAAAATATACAATGCCCTTTTCTACTCTGTTTTGGAGTATATACACCGACTGAGTATGCTCTCTCATGTAAAATATGGAAATTCTAATTTTACGTGAATCGAAATAAATCTAAATAATATCTAGGCGCCCCAAAGTTAAAAGAAAATGGCTCTGAATATAGTCTGTTACAAAAAACATACAATGCTTTATTCTACTCTGTTTTGGAGGATATACACCAACTCAATATGCTCTCTCATGTAAAATACTGAAATTCTAATTTTGCTTGAATCGATAAAAATCTAAATATTATCTAGGAACCCAAATGCTGAAAGTAAAATTGCTCTGAATATAATCTGTCAGAAAAAAAATACAATGCCCTTTTCTACTCTGGGTTGGAGTATATACACCAACTCAATATGCTCTCTCATGTAAAATTATGAAATTCTAATTTTAGGCGGATCAAAAAAAATCTAAATAATATCTAGGCGCCTCAATGTTAAAAGAAATTGGCTCTGAATATAGTCTGTTAGAAAAAATATACAATGCCTTATTCTACTCTGTTTTGGAGTATATACACCAAATCAGTATGCTCTCTCATGTAAAATACAGAAATTCTAATTTTACCCGAATCGAAAAAATCCAAGTATTACCTAGGCACTCCAATGTTAAAAACAAAATTGCTCTTAATATAATCAGTCAGAAAAAATATACCATGCCCTATTCTACTCTGTTTTGGAGTATATACACCAACTCCATATGTTCTCTCATGAAAAATACAAAAATTCTATATTTAAGCAAATCGAAACAAATCTAAATATTATCTAGGCACCCAAATGTTAAAAACAATATTGATCTGAATATAATCTGTCAGAAAAAATATAAAATGCCTTATTCTACTCTGTTTTAAAGTATATACAACAACTCAGTATGCTCTCTCAGGTTAAATACCAAAATTCTAATATTACGTGAATAAAAAAAAAATCTAAATATATTCTAGGCACCCCAATGTTAAAACTAAAATTTCTCTGAATATAATCTGTCAGAGAAAATATACAATGCCGTATTCTACGCTGTTTTAAAGTATATACACCAACTCTGTATGCTCTCTCATTTAAAATACCGAAATTCTAAGTGTACGCGAATCAAAAAAAAATCTAAATAATATCTAGGCGCTTAAAAGTTTGAAGAAAATCGCTGTGAATACAGTCTGTTAGAAAAAATATAGAATGCCTAATTCTACTCTGTTTTGGAGTATATACACCAACTCCATATGCTCTCTCAAGTAAAATACAGAAATTCTATATTTAAGCGAATCGAAAATAATCTAAATATTATCTAGGCACCCCAATGTTATAAGTAAAATTGCTCTCAATATAATCTGTCAGAAAAATTATACAATGCCCTTTTTTACTCTGTTTTCGAGTATGTACACCAACTCAATATACTCTCTCATGTAAAATAACAAAATTCTAATTTTATGCGAATCGAAGAGAATCTAAATAATATCTAGGCGCTTAAAAGTTACAAAAAATGGCTCTGAAAATAGTCTGTTAGAAGACATATACAATGCCTTATTCTACTCTGTTTTGGAGCATATACACCAACCCAGAATGCTCTCTCATGTAAAATACCGAAATTCTAATTTTACGCAAATCGAAAGAAATCTAAATAATATCTGGGCGCCCCAAAGTCAAAAGAAAATGTCTCTGAATATACTATGTTAGAAAAAATATACAATGCCTTATTGTACTCTTTTGTGGAGTATATACACCAACTCCATATGCTCTCTCATGTAAAATACAGAAATTTTATATTTAAGCGAATACAAAAAAATCTAAATATTACCTAGGCAGCCCAATGTTAAAAGCAAAATTACTCTGAATATAATCTGTCAGAAAAATATACAATGCCCTATTCTCCTCTATATTGGAGTATATACATTAAATCAGTATTCTCTCTCATGTAAAATACCGAAATTTTAATTTTATGTGAATTGAAAAAAATCTAAATAATATCTAGGTGCCCCACACTTAAAAGAAAATGGCTCTAAATATAGTATGTTAGAGAAAATATACAACGCCCTATTCTACTCTGTTTTGGAGTATATACAGCAACTCAGTGTGCTCTCTCATATAAAATACCGAAATTCTAATTTCACGTGAATCGAAAAAAATCTAAATATTATCTAGGCTCCCGAATGTTAAAAGAAAATTGCTCTGCATATAATGTGTGAGAAAAAATATACAATGCCCTTTTCTACTCTGTTTTGTAGTATACACACCAACTTAATATGCTCTCCTATGTAAAATACAGAGATTCTCTATTTAAGTGAATCGAAAAAAAATCTAAATATTATCTAGGCACCGCAATGTTAAGAACAAAATTTCTCTGAATATAATCTGTCAGAAAAGATATACAATGCCCTATTCTACTCTGTTTTGGAGTATATACACCAACTCCATATGCTCTCTCATGTAAAATACAGAAACTCCATATTTAAGGGAATTGAAAAAAATCTAAATATTATCTAGAAACCACAATGTAGAAGCAACATTGCTCTGAATATAATCTGTCAGAAAAAATATACAATGCCCTTTTCTACTCTGTTTTGTACTATATACACCAACTCCATATGCTCTCTCATGTAAAATACAGAAATTCTAATTCTACTCGAATCGAAAAAATCTAAATATTATCTAGGCAACCCAATGTTAAAAGCAACATTGCTCTGAATATAATCTGTCAGAAAAAATATACAATGCCACATTCTACTCTGTTTTGGAGTATATACACCAACTCAATATGCTCTCTGATGTAAAATACAGAAATTCTATATTTAAGCGTATTGAAAAAATCTAAATATTATCTAGGCACCCCTTGATAAAAACAAAATTGCTCTGAATATAATCTGTCAGAAAAAATATACAATACCATATTCTACTCTGTTTTGGAGTATATACACAAACTCCATATGCTCTCTCATGTAATATACAGAAATTCTAAATTTAAGCGAATCGAAAAAAATCTAAATATTATCTAGGCACCTCAATGTTAAAAGCAAAATTGCTCTGAATATAATCTGTCAGAGAAAATACAAAATGCCATTTTCTACTCTGTGTTGGACTATATACACCAACTCCATATGCTCTCTCATGTAAAATACAGAAATTCTATATTTAAGCGAATTGAATAAAATCTAAATATTATCTAGGCACCCCAATGTTAAAAGCAAATTTGCTCTGAATAGAGTCTGTCAGAAAAAATATAAGATGCCCTAGTCTACTCTGTTTTGTAGTACATACACCAACTCAATATGCTCTCTCATGTAAAATACCAAATTGTAATTTTATGCGAATCGAAATAAAATCTAAATAATATCGAGGTGCCCCAAAGTTATAATAAAATGGCTCTGAATATAGTCTGTTTTTAAAAATATACAATGCCTTATTCTACTGTGTTTTGGAGTATATACACCAACTCAGTGTGCTCTCTCATGTAAAATAAAGAGATTCTAATTTTAAACGAATCTAAAAAATCTAAATATTATAATAGCAACCCAATGTTAAAAACAAAATTGCCCTGAATATAATCTGTCAGAAAAAATACACAATGCGATATTCTACTCTATTTTGGAGTATATACACCAACTCCATATGCTCTGTCATGTAAAATACAGAAATTCTATATTTATGTAAATAGAAATAAATCTAAATATTATGTAGGCACTCCAGTGTTAAAAATAAAATTGCTCTCAATATAATCTGTCAGAAAAAATATGCAATGTTGTATTCTACTCTGTTTTGGTGTATATACACCAACTCCATATGCTCTCTCATGTAAAATACCGAAATTCTAATTTTACGTGATTTGAAAAAAATCTAAACATCATCTAGGCACGCGAATGTTAAAAGCAAAATTGCTCTGAATATAATCTGTCAGAATAAATATACAATGCCCTTTTCTACTCTTTTTTGTAGTATATACACCAACTCAATATGCTCTCTCATGTACAATACAGTAATTCTAATTTTACCAAAATCGAAAAAATCTAAATATTATCGAGGCACACCAATGTTAAAAACAAAATTGCTCTGAATATAATCTGCCAGAAAAGACATAGAATGCCCTTTTCTACTCTGTTTTGTAGTATATACACCAACTCAATATGTTCTCTCATGTAAAATTACGAAATTCTAATTTTAGGCGGATCGAAAAAAATCTAAATAATATCTAGGCGCCTCAAAGTTAAAAGAAATTGGCTCTGAATATAGTCTGTTAGAAAAAATATACAATGCCTTATTCTACTCTGTTTTGGAGTATATACACCAAATCAGTATGCTCTCTCAGGTAAAATACAGAAATTCTAATTTTACCCGAATTGAAAAAATCCAAGAATTACCTAGGCACCCCAATGTTAAAAACAAAATTTCTCTTAATATAATCAGTCAGAAAAAATATACCATGCCCTATTCTACTCTGTTTTGGAGTATATACACCAACTCCATATGTTCTCTCATGAAAAATACAGAAATTCTATATTTAAGCAAATCGAAATAAATCTAAATATTATCTAGGCACCCAAATGTTAAAAACAATATTGATCTGAATATAATCTGTCAGAAAAAATGTAAAATGCCTTATTCTACTCTGTGTTGGAGTATATACACCAACTGCATATGCTCTCTCATGTAAAATACAGAAATTCTATATTTAAGCGAATCGAAAAATATCTAAATATTATCTAGGCACCCCAATGTAAAAAGCAAAATTGCCCTGAAAATAATCTGTCAGAAAAAATATACAATGCCCTTTTCTACTCTGTTTTGTAGTATATACACCAATTCATTATGCTCTCTCATGTAAAATACAGAAATTCTAATTTTACCGAATAGAAAAAATCTAAATGTTATCTAGGCACCACAATGTTAACAACAAAATTCCTCTGAATATAATCTGTCAGAAAAAATATACAGTGCCCTTTTCTACTCTGTTTTGTAGTATATAAACCAAGTCCATATGCTTTCTCATGTAAAATATAGAAATTTTAATTTTACCCGAATCGAAAAAATCTAAATATTATCTGGGCACCCCAATGTTAAAACCAAAATTGCTTTGAGTATAATCTCTCAGAAAAAATATACAATGCCCTATTCTAATCTGTTTTGGAATATATACACCAAGTCCATACTCTCTCTCATGTAAAATACAGAAATTCTATATTTAAGCGAATCGAAAAAAATGTAAATATTATCTACGCACCCCAATGTTAAAAGAGAAATTGCTCTGAATATAATCTGTCAGAAAAAATATACAATTTTTTATTCTACTCTGTTTTGGAGTATATACACCAACTCAGTATGCTCTCTCATGTAAAATACAGAAATTCCAATTTTACTTCAAATAGAAAAAATCTAAATATTATCTAGGCAACCCAATGTTAAAAGAAAAATTGGTCTGAATATAATCTGTCAGATATAATATACAATGCCCTTTTCTACTCTGTTTTGGAATATATAAACCAACTCAATATGCTATATCATGTAAAATACCGAAATTCTAATTTGACGCGAATCGAAAAAAATCTAAATAATATCTAGGCGCTCCAAAGTTAAAAGAAAATGGTTCTCAATATAGTCTGTTAGAAAAAATATAGAATACCTTATTGTACTCTGTTTTGTAGTATATACACCAACTCCATATTCTGTGTCATGTAAAATACAGAAATTCTAATTTTACCCACATCGAAATAATCTAAATATTATCTAGGCACCCCAATGTTAAAAACAAAATTGCTCTGAATTTAATCTGTCAGAAAAAATATACAATGCCGTATTCTATGCTGTTTTGGAGTATATACACCACGTCCATAAGCTCTCTCATGTAAAATACAGAAATTCTACATTTAAGCGAATCGAAAAAAATCGAAATATTATCTACGCATCCAAATGTTGAAAGCAAAATTGTACTGAATATAATCTGTCAAAAAAAAAACAATGCCCTTTTCTACTCTGTTATGTAGTATATACACCAACTCAATATGCTCTCTCATGTAAAATACCGAAATTCTAATTATTCTCGAATCGGAAAAAAATCTAAATAATATCTAGGCGCCCAAAAGTTAAAAGAAAATGGCTCTGAATATAGTCTATTAGAAAAATATACAATGCCTTATTCTACTCGTTTTTGGAGTATATACACCAACTCAGTATGCTCTTTCATGTAAAATACAGAAATTGTAAGTTAACCGGAATCAAAAAAATCTAAATATTATCTAGGCATCCCAATGTTAAAAACGAAATTCCTCTGAATACAATCTGTCAGAAAAAATACACAATGCCCTATTCTACTCTGTTTTGGAGTATATAAACCAACTTCATATGCTCTCTTATCAAATACAGAAATACTATATTTAAGCGAATCAAAAAAAATCTAAATATTATCTAGACACCCCAATGTTAAAACCAAAATTGCTCTGAATATAATCTGTCAGAAAAAATGTACAATGCCCTTTTCTACTCTGTTTTAGAGTACATACAGCAAGTCAATATGCTCTCTAATGTAAAATACTGAAATTCTAATTTTACGCGAATCGAAAAAAATCTAACTAATATCTAGGCATCCCAAAGTCAAAAGAAAATGGCTGTGAATATAGTCTGTTAGAAACAATATAAAATGCCTTATTCTACTGTGTTTTGAAGTATATACACCAACTCAGGCTGCTCTCTCATGTAAAATACAGTAATTCTAATTTTGCCCGAATCGAAAAAATCTAAATATTATCTAGGCACCCCAGTGTTACAATAAAAATTGGTCTGAATATAATCTTTCAGAAAAAATATACAATGCCCTATTCTACTTTTTTTTGAAGTATATACAACAACTCCATATGCTCTCTCATGTAAAATAAAGAAATTCTATATTTAAGCAAATCGAAAAAAATCTAAATATTATCTAGGCAACCCAATGCTAAAAGCAAAATTGCTCTGAATATAATCTGTCAGAAAAAATATACAGTGCCCTTTTCTACTTTGTTTTGTAGTATATACACCAACTCAATATGCTCTCTCATGTAAAATACTGAAATTCTAATTTTACGCGAATCGAAAAAAATTTAATTAATATTTAGGTGCCCCGAAGTTAAAATAAAATGGCTCTGAATATAGTCTGTTAGAAAAAATATAAAATCCCTTATTCTACTCTGTTTTGGAGAATATACACCAACTCAGTATTCTCTCTCATGTAAAATACCGAAATTCTAATTTTACATGTATCGAAAAAAACTAAATATTATGTAGGCACCCCAATGTTAAAAACAAAATTGCTCTGAATATAATCAGTCAGAAAAATTATACAATGCCCTATTCTACTCTGCTTGGAGTATATACAACAACTCAGTATGCTCTCTCATGTAAAATACAGAAATTCTATATTTAAGCGAATCGAAAAACATCTAAATATTATCTAGGCACCCCAATGTTAAAAGCAAAATTGCTCTGAATATAATCTGTCAGAAGAAATATACAATGCACTTTTCTACTCTGTATTGTAGTATATAAACCAACTCAATATGCTCTCTCATGTAAAATACAGAAATTCTAATTTTACCCGAATCGAAAAAATCTAAATATTATCTATGCACCCCAATGTTAAACGCAAAATTGCTCTGAATATAATCTGTCAGAAAAAATATACAAGGATTTTTTCTACTCTGTTTTGTAGTATAAACACCAACTCAATATGCTATGTCATGTAAAATACAGAAATTCGAATTCCACCAGAATCGAAAAAACCTAAATATTATATAGGCACCCCAATGTGAAAAGCAAAATTGCTTTGAATATAATCTGTCCGAAAAAATATTCAATGTTTTTTGTACTCTGTTTTGTAGTATAAACACCAACTCAATATGCTCTGTCATGTAAAATACAGAAATTCTAATTCTACCCGAATCGAAAAAATCTAAATATTATCTAGGCACCCCAATGTTAAAAGCAAAATTGCTCTGAATATAATCTGTCATAATAAATATACAATGCCCTTTCTTACTCTGTTTTGGAGTATATAAACCACCTCAATATGCTCTCTCTTGTATAATACCGAAATTCTAATTTTAGGCGAATCAAAAAAAATCTAAATAATATCTATGCACCCCAAAGTTAAAGAAAATGGCTCTGAATATAGTCTGTAAGAAAAAATATACAATGACTTATTCTACTGTGTTTTGAAGTATATACCCCAACTCAGGATGCTCTCTCATGTAAAATAAAGTAATTCTAATTTTATCCGAATCGAAAAAATCTAAATATTATCTAGGCACCCCAGTGTAAAAAAAAAATTGGTCTGAATATAATCTGTCAGAAAAAATATACAATGCGCTATTCTAGTCTGTTTTGGAGCATATACACCAACTCCATTTGCTCTCTCATGTAAAATACAGAAATTCTATATTTAAGCGAATCGAAAAAAATCTAAATATTATGTAGGCACCCCAATGTTAAAAACAAAATTGCTTTGAATATAATCTGTCAGAAAAAATATACAATGCCCTATTCTACCTTGTTTTGGAGTATATACACCAACTCCATATGCTCTCTCATGTAAAATAAAGAAATTCTATATTTAAGCGAATCGACGAAAATCTAAATATTATCTAGGCATCCCAATGTTAAAAGCAAAATTGCTCTGAATATAATCTGTCAGAGAAAATATACAATGCCCTTTTCTACTCTGTTTTGTAGTAAATACACCAACTCAATATGCTCTCTCATATAAAATACAGAAATTCTAATTTTACGCGAATCGACAAGAATCTAAATAATATCTAGGTGCCCCAAAGTTAAAAGAAATTGGCTCTCAATATAGTCTGTTAGAGAAAATATACAATGCCTTATTCTACTCTATTTTGGACTATATACACCATCTCAGGATGCTCTCTCATGTAAAATGCAGAAATTCTAATTTTACCCGATTCAAAAAAATCTAAATATTATCTAGGCACCTCAGTGTTAAAATCAAAATTGCTCTGAATATAATCTGTCAGAAAAAATATACAATGCCCTATTCTACACTGTTTTGGAGTATATACACCAACTCAATATGCTCTCTCAAGTAAAATAGATTAATTCTATATTTAAGCGAATCGAAAAAAATTTAAATATCATCTAGGCACCCCAATGTTAAAAGCAAAATTGCTCTGAATATAATATGTCAGAAAAAATACACAATGCCCGTTACTTCTGTTTTTGGTAGTATATACACCAACTCCATATGCTCTCTCATGTAAAATAGAGAAATTCTATATTTAAAAGAATCGAAAAAAATCTAAAAATTATCTAGGCACCCTAATGTTAAAAGAAAAATTGCTCTGAATATAGTCTGTCATAAAAAATATACAGTGCCCTTTTCTACTCTGTTGTGTAGGATATACACCAACTCAATATGCTGTCTCATGTAAAATACAAAAATTCTAATTTTATGCGAATCGAAAAAAATCTAAATAATATCTAGGTGCCCCAAAGTTAAAAGAAAATGGCTCTGAATATAGTCTGTTAGAAAAAATATAAAATGCCTTATTCTACTCTGTTTTGTAGTATATACACCAACTCAATATGCTCTCTCATGTTAAATACAGAAATACTAATTTTACCCGAATCGAAAAATTCTAAATATTATCTAGGTACCCCAATGTTAAACGCAAAATTGCTCTGAATACAATCTGTCAGGAAAAATATACAGTGTTCTTTTCTACTTTGTTTTGTAGTATAAACACCAACACAATATGCTCTGTCATGTAAAATACAGAAATTCAAATTTCACCGGATACAAAAAAATCTAAATATTATCTAGGCACCTAAATCTTAAAAGCAAAATGGCTCTGAATATAACCTGTTAGAAAAAATATACAATGCTTTATTCTACTCTGTTTTGGAGTATATACACAAACTCAGGATGCTCTCTCACGTAAAATACAGAAATTCTAATTTTACCTGAATCGAAAAAATCTACATATTATTTAGGCACCTCAATGTTAAAAAGGAATTGCTCTGAATATAATCTGTCAGAAAAAATATACAATGCCTTATTCTACAGTGTTTTGGAGTATATACACCAACTCCATACGCTCTCTCCCATAAAATACAGAAATTCTATATTTAAAAGAATCGAAAAAAATCTAAATAATATCTAGGCACCCCAGTGTTAAAAGCAAAATTTCTCTGAATATAATCTGTCATAAAAAATATACAATGCCCTTTTCTACTCTGTTTTGTAGTATATACACCATCTCAATATGCTTTCTCATGTAAAATACAGAAATTCTAATTTTACCGGATTCGGCAAAATCTAAATAATATGTAGGCACCCCAATGTAAAAAACAAAATGGTTCTGAATATTATCTGTCAGCAAAAATATACAATGCCTTATTCTACTCTGATTTGGAGTATATACACCAACTCAGTATGCTGTCTCATGTAAAATACCGAAATTCTAATTTTATGCGAATCGAAAAATATCTAAATAATATCTAGGTGCCCCAAAGATAAAAGAAAATGGCTCTGAATATAGTCTGTTAGACAAAATATACAATGCCTTATTCTACTTTGTTTTGGAGTATATACACCAACTCAGTATGCTCGCTCATGTAAAATACAGAAATTCTATATTTAAGAGAATCGAAAAAATATCTAAATATCATCTAGGCACCTCTATGTGAAAAGCAAAATTTCTCTAATATATAATCTGTCAGAAAAATATGCAATGCCCTATTATACTATGTTTTGGAGTAAATACACCAAGTCAGTATGCTCTCTCAAGTAAAATACACAAATTCTCTATTTAAGCGAATCAAAAAATTTTAAACATTATCTAGGCACCCGAATGTTAAAAGCAAAATTGCTCTGAATATAATCTGTCAGAAAAAATATACAATGCCCTTTTCTACCCTGTTTTTAGTATATACACCAATTCAATATGCTCTCTCATTTAAAATACAAAAATTCTAATATTACCCGAATCGGAAATATAAAAATATTATGTAGGCTCCTTAATGTTAAAAACAAAATTGCTCTGAATATAATCTGTCAGAAAAAATATAAAATGCCCTATTATACTCTGTTTTGGAGAATATAAACCAACTTCATATGCTCTCTCATGTAAATACAGAAATCCCATATTTAAGCGAATCGAAAAAAATCTAAATATTATCTATGCACCACAATGTTAAAAGAAAAATTGCTCTGAATATAATCTGTCAGAAAAAGTATACAATTCCTTTCTCTACTCTCTTTTTAGTATATACACCAACTCAATATGCTCTCTCTTGTACAATACAGAGATTCTAATTTTGCCCGAATCGAAAAAATCTAAATAATATGTAGGCACGCCAATGTGAAAAGCAAAATTGCTGTTAATATAGTCTGTCAGAAAAAATATACAATGCCCTGTTCTACACTGTTTTAAAGTATATACACGAATGCAGTATGCTTTCTCATGTAAAATAATGAAATTCCAATTTTACGCGAATCAAAATAAATCTAAATAATATCTAGGTGCCCCAAAGATAAAAGAAAATGGCGCTGAATATAGTCTGTTAGAAAAAATATACAATGCCTTATTCTACTCTGCTTTGGAGTATATACACCAAATCAGTTTGCTCTCTCATGTAAAATACCGAAATTCAAATTTTACGTGAATCGAAAAAATTCTAAATATTATCAAGGCACCCGAATGTTAAAAGCAAAATTGCTCTGATTAGAATCTGTCAAAAAAATATACAATGGCATTTTCTACTCTGTTTTGGAGTATATAAACCAACTCAATATGCTCTCTCATGTAAAATACCGAAATTCTAATCTTACGTGAATCAAAAAAAACCTAAATATTATCTATGCACCCAAATGTTAAAAGCAAAATTGCTCTGAATATAATCTGTCAGAAAAAAATATACAATGCCTTATTCTACTGTTTTGGAGTATATACACCAACTCAGTATGCTCTCTCATGTAAAATACAGAAATTCTATATTTAAGCGAATCGAAAAGAATCTAAATATTATCTAGGCACCCCAATGTTAAAAGAAAAATTGCTGTGAATATAATCTGTCAGAAAAAATATACAATGAACTTTTCTACTCTGTATTGGAGCATATACACCAACTCAATATGCTCTCTCATGTAAAATACCGAAATTCTAATCTTACGTACATAAAAAAAACTAAATAATATCTAGGCGCCCAAGAGTTAAAAGAGAATGTCTCTGAATATAGCCTTTTAGAAAAAATATATAACGCCTATTTCTACTCTGTTTTGGAGTATATACACCAACTCAGTATGCTCTCTCATGTGAAATACCAAAATTCTAATTTTACGCGAATCGAAAAACATCTATTTAGTATCGAGGCGCCCCAAATTTAAAAGAAAATGGCTCTGAATATAGTCTGTTAGAGAAAATGTACATTGCCTTATTCTACTCTGTTTTGGAGTATATAAACCAAGTCAGTATGCTCTCTAATGTAAAATACAGAAATTCTAATTTTACCCGAATCGAAAAAATCTAAATATTATTTAGGCGCCCCAGTGTTAAATACAAAATTTCTCGGAATATAATGTGTCATAAAAAATATACAATGCCCTATTCTACTTTTTTTTGAAGTATATACACCAACTCCGTATGCTCTCTAATGTAAAATACAGAAATTCTAATTGTACCCGAATCGAATAAACCTAAATATTATCTATGCACCAAAATGTTAAAAAAAATTGCTCTGAATATCGTCTGTCAGAAGAAATATACAATGCCCTATTCTACCCTGTTTTGGAGTATATACACCAAGTCAGTATGCTCTCTCATGTAAAATACAGAAATTCTAATTTTATGAGAATCGAAAAAAATGTAAATATTATTCAGGCACCCCATGTTAAAAACAAAATTTCTCTTAATATAATCTGTGAGAAAAAATATACAATGCCCTATTCTACTCTGTTTTGGAGTATATACACCAACTCCATATGCTCTCTTATGTAAAATACAGAAATTCTATATTTAAGCGAATCTAAAAAAATCTAAATATTATCTAGGCACCTCAATATTAAAAAAAAATTGGTCTGAATATAATCTGTCAGAGAAATTATACAATGCCCTATTCTACTCTGTTTTGAAGTATATACATTAACTCCATATGCTCTGTCATGTAAAATACAGTAATTCTATATTTAAGCGACTCAAAAAAAATCTAAATAATATCTAGGCACCCCAATGTTAAAAACAAAATTTCTCTGAATATAATGTGTCAGAAAAAATATACAATTCCCTATTCTACTCTGCTTTGGAGTATACACACCAACTCCATATCCTCTCTTATGTAAAATACAAAAATTCTATATTTAAGCGAATCGAAAAAAATTTGAGTATTATCTATGCAACCCAATGTCAAAAGCAAAATAGCTCTGAATATAATCTGTCAGAAAAATATACAATGCCCTACTCTACTTAGTTTTAGAGTATATACACCAAATCAATATGCTCTCTCATGTAAAATACAGAAATTCTAATTTTACTGAAATTGAAAAAAATCTAAATAATATGTAGGCGACCCAAAGTTAAAAGAAAATGGCTCTGTATACAGTCTGTTTGAAGAAATGTACAATGCCTTATTATACTCTTTTTTGGAGTATATACACCAACTCAGTTTGCTCTCTCATGTAAAATACCGAAATTCTAATTGTACCCGAATCGAAAAAATCTAAATATTATCTAGGCAACCCAATGTTAAAAAAAAAATTGCTCTAAATATACTCTGTCAGAAAAAATATACAATGCCCTATTCTACTCTACTTTGGAGTATATAAACCAACTCCATATGTTATCTCATGTAAAATACAAAAATTCTACATTTAAGCGTATCGAAAAAAATCTAAGTATTATCTAGGCACGCCAGTGTTAAAAACAAAATTTCTCTGAATATAATCTGTCAGAAAAAATATACATTACCCTTTTCTACTCTGTTTTAGAGTATATACACCAACTCCATATGCTCTCTCATGTAAAATACCGAAATTCTAATTTTACGCGAATCGAAAAAAATCTAAATAATATCTAGGCGCCCCAAAGGAAAAAGAAAATTTCTCTGAATATAGTCTGTTAGAAAAAATGTACAATGCCTTATTGTACTCTGTTGTGGAGTATATACACCAACTCAGTATGCTCTATCATGTAAAATACCGAAATTCTAATTTTCCATGAATTGAAAAAATCTAAATAATATCTAGTAACCCCAATGTTAAAAACAAAATTCCTCTGCATATACTCTGTCAGAGAAAATATTCAATGCTCTATTCTACTTAGTTTTGGAGTATATACACCAACTATATATGCTCTCTCATGGAAAATTAAAAAATTCTATATTTAGGGGAATCAAAAAAAATCTAAATATTATCTAGGCACCCAAATGTTAAAAGCAAAATTGCTCTGAATATAATCTGTCAGAAAAAATATACAATGCTATTTTCTACTCTGTTTCGGAGTATATACACCAACTCTATAGGATCTCTCATGTAAAATATTTAATTCTAATTTTACCAGATTCGAATAAAATCTAAATAATATCTAGGCGCCCCAATGTTAAAAGAAAATGGCTCTGAATATAGTCTGTTAGAAAAAACATACATTGCCCTATTCTACTCTGTTTTGGAGTATATACACCAACTAAGTGTGCTCTCTCATGTAAAATACAGAAATTCTAATTTACAAGAATCGAAAAAAATCAAAATATTATCAAGGCACCCCGTGTTAAAAACAAAATTTCTCTGAATATAATCTGGCACAGAAAATATACTATGCCCTATTCTACTCTTTTTTGGAGTATATACACCAACTCCATATGCTCTCTCATGTAAAATATCGAAATGCTATATTTAAGAGAATCGAAAAAATTGAAATATTATCTTGGCACACCAATGATTAAAACAAAATTGCTCTTAATATAATCTGTCAGAAAAAATATACAATGCCTATTCTACTCTGTTTTGGAGTATATACTCAAACTCCATATGCTCTCTCAGGTAAAATACAGAAATTCTATATTTAAGCGAATCAAATAAAACCTAAATATTATTTAGGCACCCCAATGTTAATTGCAAAATTGCTCTGAATATAATCTGTCAGAAAAAATATACAATGCCCTTTTCTACTCTGTTTTGCAGTATATACATTAACTAAATGTGCTCTCTCATTTAAAATACAGAAATTCTAATTTTACAC
Organism: Callithrix jacchus; assembly: GCF_049354715.1. Taxonomy (NCBI): domain Eukaryota; kingdom Metazoa; phylum Chordata; class Mammalia; order Primates; family Cebidae; genus Callithrix; species Callithrix jacchus. The sequence continues at coordinate 55,651,961 of NC_133521.1, read as the reverse complement.
GAGTCGAAAATATCTAAATATTATTTAGGCACCCGAATGTTAAAAACAAAATTGCTCTGAATATAATGTGTCAGAAAAAATATACAATGAACTCTTCTACTTACTTTTGGAGTATATACACCAACTAAATATGCTCTCTCATGAAAAATACAGTAATTTTATATTTAAGCGAATCAAAAAAAAGTAAGTATTATCTAGGCACCCCACTGTTGCAAGCAAAATTGCTCTGAAAATAATCTGTCAAAACACTATACAATGCCGTTTTCGACTCTGTTTTGTAGAATATACACCAAGTCCATAGGCTCTCTCATGTAAAATATCGAAATTGTAATTTTACGCAAATCGAAAAAAATCTAAATAATATCTAGGCGCCCCAAAGTTAAAGGAAAATGGCTCTGAATATAGTCTGTTATAAAAAATATACAATGCCTTATTCTACCTTGTCTTGGAGTATATACACCAACTCCATATGCTCTCTCATATAAAGTACAGAAATTCTAATTTTACGTGAATCGAAAAAAATCTAAATATTATCTAGGCACCCCTATGTTAAAAGAGAAATTGCTCTCCATATAATCTGTCAGAAAATATACACAATGTTCTGTTCTACTCTGTTTTGTAGTATATACAGCAACTCAATATGCTCTCTCATTTAAAACACTGAAATTCTAATTTTATGCCATTCAAAAAAAATCTAAATAATATCTAGGTGCCCCAAAGTTAAAAGAAAATAGCTCTGAATATAGTTTGTCAGAAGAAATATACAATGCCCTATTCTACTCTGTTTTGGAGTATATACACCAACTCCATATGCTCTCTCATGTAAAATACAGAAATACTATATTTAAGCGAATCGAAAAAAATCTAAATATTATCTTGGCACCCCAATGTAAAAAGCAAAGTGGCCCTGAATATAGTCTGTTAGAAAAAACATACAATGCCTTATTCTACTCTGTTTTGTAGTATATACACCAACTCACAATGCTCTCTCATGTAAAATACGGTAATTCTAATTTTATGTGAATCGAAAAAAATCTAAATATAATCGCAGCACCCCAATGATAAAAACAAAATTTCTCTGAATATAATCTGTCAGAAAAAATATACAATGCCCTATTCTACTATTTTTTGGAATGTATACACCAACTCCATATGCTCTCTCATGTAAAAAAAGAAATTCTAATTTTACTCGTATTGAAAAAATCTAAATATTGTCTAGGCAACCCAATGTTAAAAACCAAAATGCTCTGAATATAATCTGTCACAAAAAATATACAATGCCTTATTCTACTCTGTTTTGGAGTATATACACCAACTCAGTATGCTCTCTCTTGTAAAATACCTAAATTCTATATTTACGTGAATCGAAAAAAATCTAAATACTATCTAGGCGCCCCAAAGATAAAAGAAAATAGCTCTGAATATAGTCTGTCAGAAAAAATATACAATGCCTTATTCTACTCTGTTTTGGGGTATATACACCAACTCAGTATGCTCACTCATGTAAAATACAGACATTCTATATTTAAGCGAATCGAAAAAAATCTAAATAATATCTAGGTGCCCCAAATTTAAGAGAAAATGGCTCTGAATATAGTCTGTTAGAAAAAATATACAATGCCCTATTCTCTGTTTTGTAGTATATACACCAACTCAACTCAATATGCTCTCTCATGTAAAATACAGAAATTCTAATTTTACGTGAATCAAAAAAATCTAAATATTATCTATGCTTCCCAATGTTAAAAACAAGATTGCTCTTAATATATTCTGTCAGAGAAAATACGCAATGCCATTTTCTACTCTTTTTTTTAGTATATACACGAACTGAATATGCTCTCTCATGTAAAATAACGAAATTCTAATTTTACATGAATCGAAATAAATCTACATAATATCAAGATGCACCAAAGTTAAAAGAAAATGCCTCTGATTATAGTCTGTTAGAAAACATATACAATGCCTTATTCTACTCTGTTTTGGAGTATATATATCAACTCATTATGCTCTCTCATGTAAAATACAGAATTCTAATTTTACCCGAATCAAAAAAATCTAAATATTATCTAGGCTCTCCAACTTTAAAAAAAATTGCTCTGAATATAATCTGTGAGAAAAAATATACAATGCCCTTTTCTACTCTCTTTTGTACTATATACACCAACTCAATTCGCTCTCTCATGTAAAATACAGAAATTATAATTTTACACGAATCAAAAAAAATCTAAATAATATCTATGCCAACCAAAATTAAAAAATAAGTCTCTGAATATTGTCTGTTAGAAAAATTATACAATGCCTTATTCTACTCTGTTTTGGAGTATATACACCAACTCAGTGTGCTCTCTCATGTAAAATACCAAAATTCTAATTTTACGTGAATCGAAAAAAACATAAATAATATCTTGGTGCCCCAAATTTAAAAGAAAATGGCTCTGAATATAGTCTGTTAGAAAACATATACAATGCCTTATTCTACTTTGTTTTGGAGTATATACACTAACTCAGTATTTTCTCTCATGTAAAATACAGATATTCTAATTTTACCCAAATCGAAAAAACTTAAATATTATCTAGGCACCCCAATGTTAAAAACAAAATTGCTCTGAGTATATTCTGTCAGAAAAAATATGCAATACCCTACTCTCTGTTCTGTAGTATATACACAATGTCAACTCAATATGCTCTATTATGTAAAACACAAAAATTCTAATTTTACCAGAATCCAAAATATCTAAATATTATCTAGGCCCGCCAGTGTTAAAAACAAAATTGCTCTGAATATATTCTGTTAGAAAAAATATACAAGGCACTATTCAACTCTGTTTTGGAGTATATAAACCAACTCAGTATGCTCTCTCATGTAAAATACCGAAATTCTAATTTTACGTGAATCGGAAAAAAATCTAAATATTATCTAGGCACTCCAATGTTAAAAGCAAAATTGCTCTGAATATATTCTGTCAGAAAAAATATACAATGCACTTTTCTACTCTGTTTTGGAGTGTATACACCAACTCAATATGCTCTCTCATGTAAAATACCGAAATTCTAATTTTATGAGAATGGAAAAAAATCTAAATATCTAAGCGCCCGAAAGTTAAAAAAAAATGGCTCTAAATATAGTCTGTTAGGAAAACATACAATGAATAATTCTACTCTGTTTTGGAGTATATACACCAACTCAGTATGCTCTCTCATGTAAAATACAGGAATTCGAATTTTACCCGAATCGAAAAAATATAAATATTATCTAGGCAACCCAATGTTAAAAACAAAATTGCTCTGAATATAATTTGTCAAAAAAAATACAATGCCTTTTTCTACTCTGTTTTGAAGTATATAAACCAACTATATATGCTCTCTCATGTAAAATACGTAAATTATAATTTTACACGAATAGAAAAAAATCTAAATAATAACTAGGCGCCCAAAAGTTAAAAGAAAATGGCTCTGAATATAGTCTGTTAGAAAAAATATACAATGCCTTATTCTACTCTGTTTTGGAGTATATACACCAACTGAGTTTGCTCTCAGATGTAAAATACCGAAATTCTAATTTTACGCGAATCAAAAAAAATCTAAATAATATCTAGGCTTCCCACAGTTAAAAGAAAATGGCTGTGAATATAGTCTGTTAGAAAAAATATACAATGCGTTATTCTACTCTGTTTGGGAGTATATACACCAACTCAGTATGCTCTATCATGTAAAATACCGAAATTCTAATTTTACATGAATCGAAAAAATCTTAATATTATCTAGGCACCCCAATGTTAAAAACATAATTGCTCTGAATATAATCTGTCAGAAAAAATATACAATGCCCTTTTCTACTGTCTAATGTAGTATATACACCAACTCAATATGCTCTCTCATGTAAAATAACGAAATTCTAATTTTACGCAAATCGTAGAAAATCTAAATAATATCTAGTCGCCCCAAAGTTAAAAGACAATAGCTCTGAATGTAGTTTGTTATAATAAATATACAATGACTTATTCCACTTCATTTTGGAGTATATACACAAACTCAGTATGCTCTCTCATGTGAAATACCGAAATTCTAATTTTACACGAATAAAAAAAAATCTAAATAATATCTAGGAGCCCCAAAGGTAAAAGAAACTCGCTCTGAATATAGTCTGTTAGAAAAAATATGCAATGCCTTATTCTACGCTTTTTTGGAGTATATACACCAACTCACTCTGCTCTCTCATATAACATACAGAAATTCTAATTTTACCCGAATCGACAATATCTAAATATTTTCTAGGCACCCCAATGCTAAAAACAAAATTGCTCTGAATATAATCTGTCAGAAATAATATACAATGCCGTATTCTACTTTTTTTTGGAGTATATACACCAACTCCATATGCTCTCTCATTTAAAATACAGTAATTCAAATTTTACCCGAATCGAAAAAATCTAAATAATATCTAGGCACCCCAATGTTAAAATCAAAATTGCTCTGAATATAATCTGTCAGAAAAAATATACAATGCCCTATTCTACTCTGTTTTGGAGTATATACACCAACTCCATATGCTCTCTCATGTAAAATACCGAAATTCTATATTTAAGCAAATTGAAAAAAATCTAAACATAATGTAGGCACCCCAATGTTAAAAGGAAAATTTCTCTGAATATAGTCTGTTTTAAAAAATATACAATGCCCATTTCTACTCTCTTTTATACTATATACACCAAGTCAATATGCTCTCACAGGTAAAATAAAGAAATTCTAATTTTACCCGAATCGAAAAAATCTAAATATTATCTAGGCACCCCAATGTTAAAAGCAGAATTGCTCTGAATATAATCTGTCAGAAAAAATATACAATCCCTTATTCTGCCCTGTTTTGGAGTATATACACCAACTCAGAATGCTCTCTCATGTAAAATAAAGAAATTCTAATTTTACGTGAATTGAAAAAAATCTAAATATTATCTAGGACACCCAGTGTCAAAAGCAAAATTGCTCTGAATACAATCTGTCCTGAAAAATATACAATGCCCTTTTCTACTTTGTTTTGGGGTATATACACCAACTCAATATGCTCTTTCATATAAATTTCCGAAATTCTAATTTTACGCGAATCGAAAAAAATCTAAATAATATCTATGCGCTCCAAAGTTACAAGAAAATGGCTCTGAATATACTCTGTTAGAAAAAATATACAATGCCTTATTCTACTCTGTTTTGGAGTATATACACCAGCTGAGTATGCTCTCTCATGTAAAATACAGAAATTCTAATTTTACGTGAATCAAAAAAAATAGAAATAATATGTAGGCGCCCCAAAGTTAAAAGAAAATGGCTCTGAATATAGTCTTTTAGAGAAAATATACAATGCTTTATTCTATTCTGTTTTGGAGTATATACACCAACTAAGTATGCTCCCTCATGTAAAATACTGAAATTCTAATTTTTCCCGAATCGAAAAAAATCTAAATATTATCTAGGCACCCCAATGTTAAAAACAAAATTGCTCTGAATATAATCTGTGAGAAAAAATATACAATGCACTATTCTACTCTATTTTGGAGTATTTACATTCACTCAATATACTCTCTCATGTAAAATACAGAAATTCTATATTTAAGCGAATCGAAAAAATTCTAAATATTATCTAGGCACCCCAATGTTAAAAGCAAAATTGCTCTTAAAAGAATCTGTCAGAAAAAAATATACAATGCCCTGTTCTACTCTGTTTTGGAGTATATACAGCAACTCAGTATGCTCTCTCATGTAAAATACCGCAATTCTAATTTTACGTGAATCGAAAATAATCTAAATATTATCTAGGCACTCCAATGATAAAAGCAAAATTTCTCTGAATATAATGTATGAGAAAAAATATACAATGCCCTTTTCTACTCTGTTTTCGAATATGTACATCAACTCAATAAGCTCTCTCATGTAAATTACCGAAATTCTAATTATACGCGTATCAAAAAAAATCTAAGTAATATCTAGGCGCCCCAAAGTTAAAAGAAAATGTCTCTAAAAATAGTCTGTTATAAAAAATATAAAACTTCTTATTCTACTCTGTTTTGGAGAATATACACCAACTCAATATGCTCTCTGATGTAAAATACAGAAATTCTAATTTTACGTGAATCAAAAAAAATCTAAATATTATCTAGGTACCAGAATGTTAAAAGTACAATTACTCTGAATAAAATCTGTCAGAAAAAATACACAATGCCCTTTTCTACTCTGTTTTGGTGTATATACAGCAACTCAATATGCTCTCTCATGTAAAATACAGAAATTTTAATTTTACGTGAATCGAAAAAAATCTAAATAATATCTAGGCGCCCCGAAGTTAAAAGAAAATGGCTCTGAATATAGTGTGTTAGAAAAAATATACAATGCCTTATTCTAATCTGTTTTAAAGTATATACACCCACTCAGTATGCTCTCTCATGTAAAATACCGAAATTCTAATTTTAACAAACCGAAAATATCTAAATAGTATCTAGGCACCCAAATGTTAAAAAAAAAAATGCTCTGCATATAATCTCTCAGAAAAAATATACAATGCCCTATTCTACTCTGTTTTGGATTATATAAACCAGCTCGATATGCTCTCTCATTTAAAATTCAGAAATTCTATATTTAAGCGAAATGAAAAAATTCTAAATATTATCTAGGCTCCCCAATGTTAAAAGCAAAATTCCTCTGAATATAATCTGTCAGAAAAAATATACAATGCCCGTTTCTACTCTGTTTTGGTGTATATACACCAACTCAATATGCTCTCTCATGTAAAATACCAAAATTCTAATTTTATGTGAATCGAAAGAAATCTAAATAATATCTAGGCGCCCCAAAGATAAAAAAGAAAGTCTCTGAATATAGTCTGTTAGAAAAAATATACAATGCCTTATTCTACTCTGATTTCAAGTATATACACCAACTCTGTATGCTCTCTCATGTAAAATATCAAAATTCCAATTTTACGTGAATTGAAAAAAATCTAAATGTTATCTAGGCACCACAAAGTTAAAAGAAAATGGCTCTGAATATACTCTGTCAGAAAAAATGTACAATGCCGTTTTCTACTCTGTTTTGGAGTATATACAACAACTCGATATGCTCTCTCATGTAATATAACGAAATTCAAATTTTATGAGAATAAAAACAATCTAAATAATATCTAGGCATCCCTAAGTTAGAAGAAAATGGCTCAGAATATAGTCTGTTAGAAAAAATATACAATGCCTTATTCTAATCTGTTTTGGAGTATATACACCAACTCAGTTTGGGGTCCCATATAAAATAGAGAAATTCTAATTTTACCTGAATCGAAAAAATCTAAATAATATCTAGGCACCCCAATGTTAAAAGCAAAATTGCTCTGAATATAATCTGTCAGAAAAAATATACAATGCCCTTTTCTACTTTGTTTTGTAGTATATACCCCCACTTAGTATGCTCTCTCATGTAAAATAAAAAAATTCTAATTTTAACCGAATTGAAAAAATCTAAACATTATCTAGGCACCACAATGTGAAAAGCAAAATTGCTCTGAATATAATCTGTCAGAAAAAATATACAATGCCCTATTCTACTCTGTTTTGGAGTATATACACCAAATCCATATGCTCTCACATGTAAAATACAGAAATTCTATATTTAAGCGAATCGAAAAAAATCTAAATATTATCTAGGCACTTCAAGCTAAACCAAAAAAATTCTCGGAAGGTAATCTGTCAGAAAAAATATACAATGCCTTTTTGTACTCTGTTTTGGAGTACATACAACAACTCAGTATGCTGTCTCATTTAAAATATCGAAATTCTAATTTTACCTGAATCGAAAAAAATCTAAATAATATCAATTCGAATCAAAGTTAAAAGAAAATGGCTCTGAATATAGTCTGTTAGAAGAAATATACAATGCCTTACTCTACTATGTTTTGGAGGATATACATGAACTCAGTATGCTCTCTCGAGTAAAATACAGAAATTCTAATTTTACCCGAATTGAAAAAATCTAAATATTATCTAGGCACACCAATGTTAAAAACAAAATTGCTCTGAACATAATGTGTCAGAAAAAATATACAATGCAGTTTCCTACTTTGTTTTGGAGTATATACACCCACTCCATATGCTCTCTCATGTAAAATACAGAAATTCTAATTTTACGTGAACCGAAATATATCTAAATATTACCTGGGCACCTATTGTTAAAAGCAAAATTGCTCTGAATATAATCTTCCAGAAGAAATATACAATGCCATTTTCTACTATGTTTTGGAGTATGTACACTAACCCAATATGCTCTCTCATTTAAAATACCGAAATTCTAAATTTACGCTAATCAAATGAAATATAAATATTATCGAGGCACCCCAATGGTAGTAGCAAAATTGCTATGAATATAATCTGTCAGAAAATATATACAATGCTTTTCCTACTCAGTTTTGGAGTATATACACCATCTCAATATGCTCTCTCATGTAAAATACCAAAATTTTAATTTACGCGAATTGAAAAAAATCTCAATATTATCTAGGCACCTCAAGACTAAAAGAAAAATTGCTCTGAATATAAGCCGTCAGAAAAAATACACAATGCCCTATTCTACTCTGTTTTGGAGTATATACAACAACTCAATATGCTCTCTCATGTAAAATACGAAAATTCTAAATATACGTGAATCAAAACAAATCTAAATATTATCTAGGCATCCCAATGTTAAAAGAAAAATTGCTCTGAATATAATCTGTCAAAGAAAATATACAATTCCTTATTCTACTCCGTTTTGGAGTATATACACCAACTCAGTATGCTCTCTCATGTAAAATACAGAAATTCTAATTTTACCAGAATCGAAAAAATCCAAGTATTACCTAGGCACCCCAATGTTAAAAACAAAATTGCTCTTAATATAATCAGTCAGAAAAGATATACCATGCCCTATTCTACTCTGTTTTGGAGTATATACACCAACTCCATATATTCTCTCATGAAAAATACAGAAATTCTATATTTAAGCGAATCGAAATAAATCTAAATATTATCTAGGCACCCAAAAGTTACAAACAATATTTATCTGAATATAATCGGTCAGAAAAAAAATAAAATGCCTTATTCTACTCTGTGTTGGAGTATATACACCAACTCCATATGCTCTTTCATGTAAAATACAGAAATTCTATATTTAAGCGAATCGAAAAATTTCTAAATATTATTTAGGCACCCCAATGTAAAAACCAAATTGCCCAGAATATAATCTGTCAGAAAAAATATACAATGCCCTTTTCTACTCGGTTTTGTAGTATATACCCCAACTCATTATGCTCTCTCATGTAAAATACAGAAATTCTAATTTTACCTGAATAAAAAAAATCAAAATATTATCTAGGCACCACAATGTTAACAACAAAATTCCTCTGAATATAATCTGTCAGAAAACATATACAATGCCCTTTTCTACTCTGTTTTGTAGTATATACACCAACTCCATATGCTCTCTCATGTAAAATACAGAAATTCTAATTTTACCCGAATTGAAAAGATCTAAATTTTATCTAGGCACCCCAATGTTAAAAACAAAATTGCTTTGAGTATAATCTCTCAGAAAAAATATACAATGCCCTATTCTAATCTGTTTTGGAATATATACACCAAGTCCATACTCTCTCTCATGTAAAATACAGAAATTCTATATTTAAGCGAATCGAAAAAAATCTAAATATTATTTAGGCACCCCAATGTTAAAAGAGAAATTTCTCTGAATATAATCTGTCAGAAAAAATATACAATTCCTTATTCTACTCTGTTTTGGAGTATATACACCAACTCAGTATGCTCTCTCATGTAAAATACAGAAATTCTAATTTTACACCGAATAGAAAAAATCTAAATATTATCTAGGCAGCCCAATGTTAAAAGCAAAATTGGTCTGAATATAATCTGCCAGAAATAATATACAATGCCCTTTTCTACTCTGTTTTGGAATATATAAACCAACTCAATATGCTCTCTTCTGCAAAATACCGAAAATCTAATTTTAGGCGAATCGAAAAAAATCCAAATAATATGTAGGCGCCGCAAAGTTAAAAGAAAATGGCTCTGAATATAGTATGTAAGAAAAAATATACAATGCCTTATCCTACTGTATTTTGGAGAATATACACCAACTCAGGATGCTCTCTCATGTAAAATACCGAAATTGTAATTTTAGGCGAATCAAGAAAAATCTAAATATTGTCTAGGCACCTCAGTGTAAAAAAAAAAATTGCTCTGAATATAATGTGTCAGAAAAAATATACAATGCCCTATTCTACTCTGTTTTGAAGTATATACACCAACTCCATATGCTCTCTCATGTAAAATACAGAAATTCTATATTTAAGCAAATTGAAAAAAATCTAAATATTATATACTCACCCCAATGTTAAAAGCAAAATTGCTCTGAAAATAATCTGTCAGAAAAAAAATACAATGCCTTTTCTACTCTGTTTTGTAGTATATAAACCAACTCAATATGCTCTGTCATGTAAAATACAGAAATTCTAATTCTACCCGAATCGAAAAAATCTAAATGTTATCTAGGCACCCCAATGTTAACAGCAAAATTGCTCTGAATAAAATCTGTCAGAAGAAATATAGAATGCCCTTTTCTACTTTGTTTTGGAGTATATACACCAACTCAAGATGCTCTCTTATGTAAAATACGAAAATTCTAATTTTAGGCGAATCAAAAAAAATCTAAATAGTATCTAGGCGCTCCAAAGTTAAAAGAAAATGGCTCTGAATATAATCTGTTACAAGAAATATACAATGCCTTATTCTACTTTGTTTTGGAGTATATACACCAACTCAAGATGCTCTCTCATGTAAAATACAGAAATTCTAATTTTACCCGAATCGAAAAAATCTAAATATTATCTAGGCACCTCAATGTTAAAAACAAAATTTCTCTGAATATAATCTGTCAGAAAAAATCTACAATGCCCTATTCTACTCTGATTTGGAGTATATACACCAACTCAGTATGCTCTCTCATGTAAAATACAAAAATTCTATGTTTAAGCTAATCGAAAAAAATCTAAATATTATCTAGGCACTCCAATGTTAAAAGAAAAATAGCTCTGAATATAATCTGTTAGAGAAAATATACAATGCCCTATTCTACTCTGTTTTGGAGTATATACACCAACTCAATATGCTCTCTCATGTAAAATACAGAAATTCTAATTTTAGGCGAATCAAAACAAATCTAAATAATATCTAGGCGCCCCAAAGTTAAAAGAAAATGGCTCTGAATATAGTCTGTTAAAAAAATATACAATGCCCTATTCTACTCTGTTTTGGAATATATACACCAACTCAGTATGCACTCTCATGTACAATACAGAAATTCAAATTTTACGTGAATCGAAGAAAATCTAAATATTATTTAGGAACCCCAATATTAAAAACAAAATTGCTGTGAAGAAAATCTGTCAGATAAAATACACAATGCCCTTTTTTACTCTGTTTCGTAGTATATACACCAACTCAATATGCTCACTCATGTAAAATACAGAAATTCTAATTTTACACAAATCGAAAAAAATCTAAATAAAATCTAGACGCCCCAAAAATAAAAGAAAATGGCTCTGAATATAGTCTGTTAGAAAAAAAAATACATCGCCTTATTCTACTCTTTTTTTAAGTACGTACAACAATTCAGTGTGCTCTCTCATGTAAAATACAGAAATTCTAAATTTACCTGAATCAAAAATACTCTAAATATTATCTAGGCACCCCAATGTTAAAAACAAATTTGCTCTGAATATAATCTGTCACATAAAATATACAATGCCCTATTCTACTCTGTTTTAAAGTAAATACACCAACTTCATATGCACTCTCATGTAAAATACAGAAATTAGGTATTTAAGCGAATCGAAAAAAATCTAAATATTATCTAGGCACCCCAATGTTAAAGCAAAGTTTCTCTGAATATAATCTGTCAGAAAAGATATACAATGCCCTATTCTACTTTCTTCTGGGATATATACACCAACTCAATATGCTGTCTGATGTAAAATAACGAAAGTCTAATTTTAGGCGAATCAAAAAAGATCTAAATAATATCTAGGCGCCCCAAAGGTAAAAGAAAATGGCTCTGAATATAGTCTGTTACAAAAAATATACAATGCCTTATTCTACTCTGTTTTGGAGTATATACAGCAACTCAGGGTGTTCTCTGATGTAAAATATAAAATTCTAATTTTACCCGAATCGAAGAAATCTAAATATTATTTAGACACCTCAATGTTAAAAACAAAATTGCTCTGAATATAATCTGTCAGAAAAAATATACAATGCCCTATTCTACTCTTTTTTCGAGTATATACAACAACTCCTTATGCTCTCTCAGGTAAAATACAGAAATTCTATATTTAAGCGAATCGAAAAAAATCTAAACATTATCTAGGCAACCCAATGTCAACAACAAAATTGCTTTGAATGAAATCTGTCAGAAAAAATATACAATGCCCTTTTCTACTCTGTTTTGTAGTATATACACCAACTCAATATGCTCTCTCATATAAAATACCGAAATTCTAATTTTACGCGAAATGAAAAAAATCTAAATAATAACTAGGCACCCCAAAGTTAAAAGAATATGGTTCTAAATATAGTCTGTAAGAAAAAAAATACAATGCCTTATTCTTTTCTGTTTTGAAGTATATACACAAACTCCATATGCTCTCTCAAGTAAAATACAGAAATTCTATATTTAAGCGAACCCAAAAAATTCTAGATATTATCTAGGCAACCCAATGTGAAAAGCAATATTGCTCTGAATATAATATGTCAGAAAAAATATACAATGCTCTTTACTTCTCTGTTTTGTAGTATATACACCAACTCAAAATGCTCTCTCATGTAAAATACCGAAATTTTAATTCTACCCAAATCGAAAAAATCTAAATATTATTTAGGCACCAACTGAGTATGCTCTCTCATGGAAAATACTGAAATTCTAATTTTACGTGAATCGAGAAAAATCTAAATATTATCTAGGCACCCGAATGTTAAAAGCAAAATTTCTCTGAATATAATCGTTCAGAAAAAATATACAATGCCCTTTTCTACTCTGTTTTGGAGTATATACACCAACTCAATATGCTCTCTCATGTAAAACACAGAAATTCTAATTTTACCTGAATTGAAATAAATCTAAATATTATCTAGGTACCCCAATGTTAAAAGAAAAATTTCTATGAATATAGTCTTTCAGAAAAAATATACAATGCCCTTTTCTATTCTGTTTTGGAGTATATACACCAACCCAATATGCTCTCTCATGTAAAATAGCGAAATTCTAAATTTACAGGAATCGAAAAAAATCTAAATACTATTTAGGCACCCAATGTTAAAAGCAAAATTGATCTGAATATAATCTGTCAGAAATAATATACAATTCCCTTTCCTAATCTGTTTTAAAGTATATACACCAACTCAATATGCTCTCTCAAGTAAAATACCATAATTATACATTTACGCAAATTAAAAAAATTCTAAATATTATCTAGGCACCCCAATGTTAAAAGTAAAGTTGCTCTGACTGTCATTCGTAAGAAAAAATATACAAAGCCTTTTTGTACTATGTTTTGGAGTATATACACCAACTCAATATGCTCTCCCATGTAAAATACAAAAATTCAAATTTTACACGAACCGAAAAAAATCTAAATATTATCTAGGCCGTCCAATGTTAAAAGCAAAATTGCTCTTAATATAATCTTTCAGAAAAAATATACAATGCTCTTTTCTATTCTGTTTTGGAGTATATATACCAACTCAATATGCTCTCTCATGTAAAATACAGAAATTCTAAATGTATGCGAATCAAAAATAATCTAAATGTTATATAGACACCCCAATGTTAAAAGAAAAATTGCTCTGAATAAATTCTTTCAGAAATAATACACAATGCCATATTTTACTCTCTTTTGGAGTATATAAACCAATTCAATATGCTCTGTCATGTAAAATACCGAAATTCTAATTTTACGGGAATCGAAAAAAATCTAAATATTATCTAGAAACCCCAATGTTAAGAGAAAAATTGGTCTGAATATAATCTGTCAGAAAAAATATACAATGCCCTATTCTACTTTGTTTTGGAGTATATACACCAACTCAATATGCTCTCTCATGTAAAATATTGAAATTCTAATTTTACGTGTATCAAAAAAATCTAAATATTATCTAGGCACCCAATGTTAAAAGCAAAATTGCTCAGAATATAATCTGTCAGAAATAATATACCATGCCCTTTCCTACTCTGTTATAAAATATATAAACCAACTCAATATGCTCTCTCATGTAAAATAGAGAAATTGTAAATTTACGCAAATTAAAAAATTCTAAATATTATCTAGGCACCGCAATGTTATAAGCAAAATTCTTCTGAATGTAATCTGTCAGAAAAAATATACAATGCTTTTTTTCTACTCTGTTTTGGAGTATATACACCAACTCAATATGCTCTCCCATGTAAAATACAGAAGTTCAAATTTTACACGAACCAAAAAAAATCAAAATATTATCAGGCATTCCAATGTTAAAAGCAAGATTGCTCTGAATATAGTTTGTCAGAGAAAGAACACAATGCCCTCTTCTACTCTTTTTCGGAGTACATAAACAAACTCAATATGCTCTCTCATGTAAAATACAGAAATTATAAATTGAAGGAAATTTAAAAATTCTAAATATTATCTAGGCACCCCAATGTTAAAAGCAAAATTGTTCTGAATGTAATCTGTCAGAAAAAATATACAATGTTTTTTTCTACTCTGTTTTTCAATATATAAACCAACTCAATATGCTCTCCCATGTAAAATACAGAAGGTCAAATTTTACATGAACCGAAATAAATCTAAATATTATTTAGGCATTCCAATGATAAAAGAAAAATTTCTCGGAATATAATCTGTCAGAAAAAATATACAATGCTTTTTTCTACTCTGGTTTGGAGTATATACACTAACCCAATATGCTCTCTCATTTAAAATACCGAAATTCTAAATTTAGGCGAATTGAAAAAAATCTGAATATTATCTGGGCACCACAATGTAAAAACCAAAATTTCTCGGAACAAAATGTGTCAGAGAAAATATACATTGCTATTTGCTACTCTGTTTTGGAGTATATAAACCAACTCAATATGCTCTCTCATATAAAATACCGAAATTCTAAATTTACGCGAATCGAAATAAATCTAAATATTATCTAGGCACCCGAATGATAAAATAAAATAGCTCTGAATAAAATCAGTCAGAAAAAATATACAATCCCCTTTTCTACTTTGTTTTGGAGTATATACACCAACTCAATATGTTCTCTCATGTAAAAAACCGAAATTCTAAATTTACGCGACTTGAAAGAAATCTAAATAAAATTGAGGTACCACAATGTTAAAAGCAAAATTTCTCTGAATATAATCTGTCAGAAATAATATACAATGCCCTATTCCACTCTGTTTTGAAGTATATACACAAACTCAATCTGTTCTCTCATGTAAAATACCGAAATTTGAATTTTGCGGGAATCGACAAAAATCTAAATATTATCTAGGCACCCCAATGTTAAAGGAGAATGGCTCTGATTATAATCTGTCAGAAAAAATATACAATGCCCTTTTCTACTCTGTTTTGGAGTATACACACCAACTCAATATGCTCTCTCATGTAAAATACAAAAATTCAAATTTTAAATGAACAGCAAAAAGTCTAAATATTATTTAGGCATTCCAATGTTAAAAGCGAAATTGTTCTGAATATAATCTGTCAGAAATAATATACAATGCCCTTTCCTACCCTGTTATAAAGTATATACACCAGCTCAATATGCTCTCTCATGTAAAATACGGAAATTCTAATTTTACGTGAATCGAAAAAAATCTAAATATTATCTAGGCACCCCAATGTTAAAAGCAAAATTGCTCTGAATATAATCTGTCAGAAAAAATACACAATGCCGTTTTGTACTTTGATTTTTAAAATATACACCAACTCAATATGCTCTCATGTAAAATACAGAAATTCTAATTTTACGTGAATTGAAAAAAATCTAAATGATATATAGGCGCCCCAAAGGTAAAAGAAAATGGCTCTGAATATAGTCTGTAAGAAAAAATATACAATGCCTTATTCTACTCTGTTTTGGACTATAAACACCAACTCAGTGTGCTCTCTAATGTAAAATACAGAAATTCTAATTTTACCCGAATGGAAACATTCGAAATATTATCTAGGCAACCCAATGTTCAAAACAAAATTGCTCTGAATATAATCTGTCAGAAAAAATATACAATGACCTATTCTACTCTGCTTTGGAGTATATACACCAACTCCATATGCTCTCTCATTTAAAATAGAGATATTCTATATTTAAGTGAATCGAAAAAAATCTAAATATTATCTAGGTACCACAGTGTTAAAAGCAAAATTGCTCTTAACATGGTCTGTCAGAAAAAATATACAATGCCCTTTTCTACTCTGTTTTGTAGTATATACACTAACTCAGTATGCTCTCTCATTTAAAATACCGAAATTCTAAATTTACGTGACTAGAAAGAAATCTAAATATTATTGAGGTACCACAATGTTAAAAGCAAAATTTCTCTGAATATAATCTGTCAGAAATAATATACAATGCCCTCTTCTACTCTGTTTTGAAGTATATACACAAACTCAATATGTTATCTCAAGTAAAATACAGAAATTCGAATTATACGGTAATCGACAGAAATCTAAATATTATCTAGGCACCCCAATGATAAGGAGAATGGCTCTGAATATAATCTGTCAGAAAAAATATACAATGCCCTTTTCTACTCTGTTTTGGAGTATATACACCAACTCAATATGCTCTCTCATGTAAAATACCAAAATTAATTTTAAATGAACCGCAAAAAGTCTAAATATTATCTAGGCATTCCAATGTTAAAAGCAAAATTGTTCTGAATATAATCTGTCAGAAATAATATACAATGCCCTTACCTACCCTGTTATAAAGTATATACACCAGCTCAATATCCTCTCTCATGTAAAATACGGATATTCTAATTTTACGTGAATCAAAAAAAATCTAAATATTATCCTGGCACCCCAATGTTATAATCAAAATTGCTCTGAATATAATCTCTCAAAAAAAATGCCCCATTCTACTCTGTTCTGGAGTATATACACCAACTCCATATGCTCTCTCATGTAAAATACAGAAATTCTTTATTTCAGCGAATCGAAAATAACCTAAATATTATCTAGGCACCCCAATGGTAAAGCAAAATTCCTCTGAATATAATCTGTCAGAAAAAACATACAATGCCATTTTCCACTATGTTTTGTAGTATATAAGCCAACTCAATATGCTCTCATGTAAAATACCAAAATCCTAAATTTACACGAATCAACAAATATAAAAATAATATCTATGCGCCCCAAAGTGAAACGAAAATGGCTCTGAATATAGTCTCTTAGAGAAAATATACAATGCCTTATTCTACTCTCTTTTGGATTATATGCACAAAGTCAGTATGCTCTCTAATGTAAAATACCGAAATTCTAATTTTACGTGAATCAAAAAGAATCTAAATAATATCTAGGCGCCTCAAAGTTAAAAGAAAATGGCTCTGGATATATTCTGTTAGAAAAAATATACAATGCCTTATTGTACTCTGTTCTGGAGTATATACACCAACTCAGGAAGCTCTGTCATATAAAATACAGAAATTCTAATTTTACACGAATCAAAAAAATCTAAATATTATCTAGGCACCTCAATGTTAAAAACAAAATTGCTCTGAATATAATCTGTCATAAAAAATATACAATGCCCTATTCTACTCTGTTTTGGAGTATATACACCAACTTCATATGCTCTCTCATGTTAAATTCAGAAATTCTATATTTAAGCGAATCAAAAAAAATGTAAATATTATCTAGGCAACCCAATGTTAGAAACAAAATTGCTCTGAATATAATCTGTCAGAAAAAATATAATCTAATCTGTTTTAACGTATATACACCAACTCCATATGCTCTCCCATGTAAAATACAGAAATTCTATATTTCAGCGAATCGAAAAATTCTAAATATTATCTAGGCACACCTATGTTAAAAGCAAAGTTGCTCTGAATATAATCTGTCAGAAAAAATATACAATGCCCTTTTATATTCGGTTTTGTAGTATATACACCAACTCAATATGCTCTGTCATGTAAAATACAGAAATTTTAATTCTTCTCGAATCGAAAAAACTAAATATTATCTAGGCCCCCCAATGTTAAAAGCAAAATTGCTCTGAATATAATGTGTAAGAGAAAATATACAATGCCCTTTTCTACTCTGTTTTGTTGTATATACACCAACTCAATATGCTCTCTCATGTAAAATACCAAAATTCTAATTTTAAGCGAATCAAAAAAAATCAAAATAATATCTAGGCGCCCCGAAGGTAAAATAAAATAGCTCTGAATATAGTCTGTTAGAAAAAATATACAATGCCTTATTCTACTCTGTTTTGGAGGATATACACCAACTCAGGATGCTCTCGCATGTACAATACAGAAATTCTGATTTTACCCAAATCGAAAAAATCAAAATATTATCTAGGCACCCCAGTGTTAAAAAAAAATTGCTCGAAATATAATCCGTCAGAAAAAATATACAATGCCCTATTCTACTCTGTTTTGGAGTAAATACACCGACTCCATATGCTCTCTCATGTAAAATACAAAAATTCTATATTTATGCGAATTGAAAAAAATCTAAATATTATCTAGGCATCCCAATGTTAAAAGCAAACTTGCTCTGAACATAATCGGTCAGAAAAAATATACAATGCCCTTTTCTACTCTGTTTTGGAGTATATACACCAACTCCATATGCTCTCTCATTTAAAATACAGAAATTCAAATTGTACGTGAATCGAAAAATATATAAATAATATGTAGGCGCCCCAAAGTTAAAAGAAATTGGCTCTGAATATAGTCTGTTAGAAAAAATATACAATGCCTTATTCTACTCTGTTTCGAAGTACATACACCATCTCATGGTGCACTCTCCTATAAAATACAGAAATTATAATTTTACTGGTATCGAAAATATCTAAACATTATCTAGGCACCTCAGTGTTAAAAAAAATTGCTCTGAATATAATCTGTCAGAAAAAATATACAATGCCCTATTCTACTCTGTTTTGGAGTATACACACCAACTCCACATGCTCTCTCATGTAAAATACAGAAATTCTATATTTCAACGAATCGAAAAAAATCTAAATATTATATAGTCACCCCAAAGTAAAAAGAAAAATCGCTCTGAATATAATCTGTCAGAAAAAATATACAATGCCCTATTGTACTCTGTTTTGGAGTATATACACCAACTCCATATGCTCTCTCATGTAAAATACAGAAATTCTATATTTAAGCAAATCGAAGAAAATCTGTATATATAAAGACGTTCCAAAGTTAAAAGAAATAACTCTGAATATAGTCTGTTATATAAAATTTACAATGCCTTATTCTAATATTTTTTGGAGTATATACACCAACTCAGTATGCTCTCTCATGTAAAATACAGAAATTCTAATTCTACCCGAATTGAAAAAATCTAAATATTATCTAGGAACTTCAATGTTAAAAACAAAATTGGTCTGAATATAATGTGTCAGAAAAAATATACAATGCCCTATTCTATTCTGTTTTGGAGTATATTCACCAACTCCATATGCTCTCTCATGTAGAATACCGAAATTCTAATTTTACACGAATCCAAAAAAATATAAATAATAGCTATGCGCCCCAATGTTAAAAGAAAATGGCTCTGAATATAGTCTGTAAGAAAAAATATACAATGCCTTATTCTACTCTGTTTTGGAGTATATACACCAACTCAGGATGCTCTCTAATGTAAAATACCGAAATTCTAATTTTCCCCGAATCAAAAATAATCTAAATATTATCTAGGCACCCCGGTGTTAAAAAAAATTGTTCTGAATATAATTTGTCAGAAAAAATATACAATGCCCTATTCTACTCTGTTTTGGAGTATATACACCAACTCCATATGCTCTCTCATGTAAAATACAGAAATTCTATATTTAAGCGAATTGAAAAAAATCTAAATATTATCTAGGCACCCCAATGTTAAAAGCAAAATTGCTCTGAATATAATCTGTAAGAAAAAATATACAATGACCTTTTCTACTCTGTTTTGTAGTATATACACCAACTCAATATGCTCTCTCTTATAAAATACCGAAATTTAAATTTTACACGAATAGAAAAAATTCTAACTAATATCTAGGCGCCCCAAAGATAAAAGAAAATGGTTCTAAGTATAGTCTGTAAGAACAAATATAGAATGCCTTATTCTTCTCTGTTTTGGGGTATATACACCAACAGAGTATGCTCTCTCATGTAAAATACTGAAATTCTAACTTTACGTGAATCAAAAAAAATCTAAATATTATCTAGGCACCCCAATGTTAAAAACAAAATTGCTCTGAATGAAATCTGTCAAAAAAATATACAATGCATTATTCTACTCTGTTTTAAAGTATGTACTCCAACTCCATATGCTCTCTCATGTAAAATATAGAAATTCTAATCCTACCCGAATCGCAAAATTTTTAATATTATCTAAATATCTAAATAATATCTAGGCACCTCAGTGGTAAAAAAAAATTGCTCTGAATATAATCTGTCAGATAAAATATACAATGCCCTATTGTACTCTGTTTTGGAGTATATACACGAAATCCACATTCTCTCTCATGTAAAATACAGAAATTCTATATTTATGTGAGTCGAAAAAAATCTAAATATTATCTAGGCACCCCAAAGTTAAAAACAAAATCGCTCTGAATATAATATGTCAGAAAAAATATAGAATGCCTTATTCTACTCTGTTTTGGAGTATATACACCAACTCCATATGCTCTCTCATGTAAAATACATAAATTCTATATTTACGCAAATCGGAAAAAATCTAAATATTATCTAGGCACCCCAATGTTAAAAGAAAAATTGCTCTGAATATAATCTGTCATAAAAAATATATAATGCTTTTTTCTACTTTGTTTTGGAGTATATACATTAACTCAATATTCTCTCTCAGGTAAAATACCAAAATTCAAATTTTAGGTGAATCAAAAATAATCTAAATAATATCTAGGCGCCGCAAAGTTAAAAGAAAATGGCTCTGAATATAGTGTGTTAGAAAAAATATACAATGCCTTATTCTAATCTGTTTTGGAGTATATACACCAACTCAGTATGCTCTCTCATGTAAAATACAGAAATTCTAATTTTACGTGAATCAAAAAAATCTAAATAATATCTAGGCACCTCAGTGTTAAAAAAAATTCTCTGAATATAATATGTCAGAAAAAATATACAATGCCCTATTCTACTCTGCTTTGGAGTATATACACCAACTCCACATTCTCTCTCATATAAAATACAGAAATTCTATATTTATGTGAGTCGATAAAAATATAAATATTATCTAGGCACCCCAAAGTTAAAAACAAAATCGCTCTGAATATAATCTGTCAGAAAAAATATAGAATGCCTTATTCTACTCTGTTTTGGAGTATATACACCAACTCTATATGCTCTCTCATGTATAATACATAAATTCTATATTTAAGCAAATCATAAAAAATCTAAATATTATCTAGGCACCCCAATGTTAAAAGAAAAATTGCTCTGAATATAATCTTTCAGAAAAAATATGCAATGCCCTTTTCTACTTTGTTTTGGAGTATATACATTAACTCAATATGCTCTCTCATGTAAAATACCGAAATTCTAATTTTAGGTGGATCAAAAATAATCTAAATAATATCTAGGCGCCCCAAAGTTAAAAGAAAATGGCTCTGAATATAGTTTGTTAGAAAAAATACACAATGCCTTATTCTACTCTGTTTTGGAGTATATACACCAACTCAGTATGCTCTCTCATGTAAAATACAGAAATTCTAATTTTACGTGAATTGAAAAAAATCTAAATATTATCTAGGCACCCCAATGTTAAAAGCAAAATTGCTCAGAATATTATCTGTCAGAAAAAATATACAGTGCCCTTTTCTACTTTGTTTCGTAGTATATACACCAACTCAATATGCTCTCTCATGTAAAATACAGAAATTCTAATTTTACCCGAACCGAACAAATCCAAATAATATCTAGGCACTGCAATGTTAAAAGCAAAATTGCTCTGAATATAATCTGTCAGAAAAAATATACAATGCCCTCTTCTATTCTGTTTTGTAGTATAACCACCAACTCAATATGCTCTGTAATGTAAAATACAGAAATTCTAATTTTCCGTGAATCAAAGAAAATCTAAATATTATTTAGGCACCCCAATGTTAAAAACAAAATTGCTCTGAATAAAATCTGTCAGAAAAAATATACAATGCCCTTTTCTACTCTGTTTTGTAGTATATACACCAACTCAATATGCTCACTCAACGTAAAATACAGAAATTCAAATTTACACGAATCGAAAAAAATCTAAACAAATTCTAGACGCCCCAAAGATAAAAGAAAATGGCTCTGAGTATAGTCTGTTAGAAAAAAAATACATCGCCTTATTCTACTCTTTTTTGAAGTACATACACCAACTCAGTGTGCTCTCTCATGTAAAATACAGAAATTCTAAATTTACGTGAATCAAAAATAATCTAAATATTATCTAGGCACCCCAATGTTAAAAACAAAATTGCTCTGAATGTAATCTGTCAGATAAAATATACAATGCCCTATTCTACTCTGTTTTAAAGTATATACACCAAGTTCATATGCACTCTCATGTAAAATACAGAAATTCGATATTTAAGCGAATCGAAAAAAATCTAAATATAATCTAGTAACCCGAATGTTAAAGCAAAATTGCTCTTAATATAATCTGTCAGAAAAAATATACAATGCCCATATTTACTCTGTTTTGGAGTATATACACCAACTCAATATGCTGTCTCATGTAAAATACCGAAAGTCTAATTTTAGGCGAATCAAAAAAGATCCAAATAATATCTAGGCGTCCCAAAGTTAAAAGAAAACGGCTCTGAATATAATCTGTAAGAAAAAATATACAATGCCTTATTCTACTCTTTTTTGGAGTATATACAGCAACTCAGGATGTTCTCTCATGTAAAATATAAAAATCTAATTTTACCCGAATAGAAATAAGCTAAATATTATCTAGGCAACCCAATGTTAACAACAAAATTGCTCTGAATATAATCTGTCACAATAATTATAAAATGCCCTTTTCTACTCTGTTTTGTAGTGTATATACCAACTCCATATGCTCTCTGATGTAAAATACAGAAATTCTAATTTTCCGCGAATCGAGAAAAATCTAAATATTATCTAGGCACCCCAATGTTAAAAACAAAATTGCTCTGAATGTAATCTGTCAGATAAAATATACAATGCCCTATTCTACTCTGTTTTAAAGTATATACACCAAGTTCATATGCACTCTCATGTAAAATACAGAAATTCGATATTTAAGCGAATCGAAAAAAATCTAAATATTATCTAGGCACGCGAATGTTAAAGCAAAATTGCTCTTAATATAATCTGTCAGAAAAAATATACAATGCCCATATTTACTCTGTTTTGGAGTATATACACAAACTCAATATGCTGTCTCATGTAAAATACCGAAAGTCTAATTTTAGGCGAATCAAAAAAGATCCAAATAATATCTAGGCGTCCCAAAGTTAAAAGAAAATGGCTCTGAATATAATCTGTTAGAAAAAATATACAATGCCTTATTCTACTCTTTTTTGGAGTATATACAGCAACTCAGGGTGTTCTCTCATGTAAAATATAAAATTCTAATTTTACCCAAATAGAAATAATCTAAATATTATCTAGGCGACCCAATGTTAACAACAAAATTGCTCTGAATATAATCTGTCACAATAATTATAAAATGCCCTTTTCTACTCTGTTTTGTAGTATATATACCAACTCCATATGCTCTCTGATGTAAAATACAGAAATTCTAATTTTCCGCGAATCGAGAAAAATCTAAATATTATCTAGGCACCACAATGTTAAAAGAAAAATTGCTCTGAATATAATATGTCAGAAAAAATATACAATGCCCTTTTCTACTCTGTTTTGTAGTATATACACCAACAAAATATGCTCTGTCATGTAAAATACAGAAATACCAATTTTACCCGAATCGAAAAAATCTAAATATTATGAAGGCACGCCAATGTTAAAAACAAAATTGCTCTGAATATAATCTGTCAGAAAGAATATAAAATGCCCTATTCTACTCTGTTTTGGAGTATATACACCAACTCAGTATGCTCTCTCATGTGAAATACCGAAATTCTAATTTTATGTGAATCGAAAATAATCTAAATATTATCTAGGCACTCTAATGTTAAAAACAAAATTGCTCTGAATATAATCTGTCAGAAAAATTATATAAAGCCCTATTCTACTCTGTTTTGGAGTATATACACCAACTCCATATGCTCTCTCATGTAAAATACAGAAATTCTATATTTAAGCGAATCGAAAATAATCTAAATATTACCTAGGCACCTCAATTTTAAAAGCAAAATTTCTCTGAATATAATCTGTCCGAAAAAATATACAATGCCCTATTCTACTCTGTTTTAGAGTATATAACGCAACTCAGTATGCTCTCTCATGTAAAATACAGAAATTCAATATTTAAGCGAATAGAAAAAAATTTAAATATTATCTAGGCACCCGAATGTTAAAAGCAAAATTGCTCTGAATATAATGTGTCAGAAAAAAATATACAATGCACTTTTCTACACTGTTTTTAGTATATACACCAATTCAATATGCTCTCTCATGTAAAATACAGAAATTCTAATTTTACCCGAATCGAAAAAATCAAAATATTATGTAGGCACCCCAATACTTAAAACAAAATTGCTCTGAATATAATCTGTCAGAAAAAATATAAAATGCTCTATTCTACTCTGTTTTGGAGAATATACATCAACTCCATATGCTCTTTCATGTAAAACACAGAAATTCTATATTTAAGAGAATTGAAAATAATCTAAATATTATCTAGGCACCCCATGTTTAAAACAAAATTTCTCTGAATATAATCTGTCAGAGAAAATACACAATGCCATTTTCTACTCTTTTTTTGTATTATATAAACCAAATCAATATGCTCTTTAATGTAAAATACAGAAACTCTAATTTTACCCGAATTGAAAAAATCTAAATAATTTCTAGGCACCCCAGTGTAAAAATAAAATTGCTCGAAATATAATCCGTCAGAGAAAATATAAAATGCCCTATTCTACTCTGTTTTTGAATAAATACACCCACTCCATATGCTCTCTCATGTTAAATACCGAAATTCTAATTTTACGCGAATCGAAAGAAATCTAAATAATATCTAGGCGCCTCAACGTTCAACAAAAATGGCTCTGAATATAGTCTGTTAGAAAAAATATACAATGCCTTATTCCACTTTGTTTTAAAGTATATACACCAACTCAATATGCTCTATCATGTAAAATACCGAAATTCTAATTTTACGTGAATCAAAAATAATCTAAATAATATCTAGGCGCCCCAAAGTTAAAAGAAAATGGCTCTGAATATACTCTGTCCGAGAAAATATACAATGCCCTATTCTACTCTGTTTTGGAGTATATAAACCAACTCAATATGCTCTCTCATGTAAAATACCGAAATTCTAATTTTACATGCATCGAAAAAAATCTAAATAATATCTTGACGCCCCAAAGTTAAAAGAAAATGGCTCTAAATATAGTCTGTTGAATAAAATTTACAATCCCTTATTCTACTCTTTTTTGGAGTATATACACCAACTCAGTATGCTCTCTCATGTAAATTACAGAAATTCTAATTTTACGTGAATCAAAAGAAATATAAATATTATCTAGGCACCCCAATGTTAAAAACAAAATTGATCTGATTATAATTTATCAGAAAAAATATACAATGCCCTATTCTACTGTTTTAAAGTATATACACCAACTCCATATGCTCTCTCATGTAAAATACAGAAATTCTATATTTAACCGAATCGAAAAAATTCTAGATAGTATCTAGGCACCCCAATGTAAAAAGAAAAATTGCTCCTAATATAATCTGTCAGATAAAATATACAATGCCGGTTACTTCTCTGTTTTGTAGTATATACACCAACTCAATATACTCTCTCATGTAAAATACAGAAATTCTAATTCTACCCAAATCGAAAAAATCTAAATATTATCTAGGCTTCCTAATGTTAAAAACAAAATTGCGCTGAATATAATCTGTCAGAAGAAATATACAATGCCCTAATCTACTCTGTTTTGGAGTAGATACACCAAATCTATATGCTCTCTCATGTAAAATACAAAAATTCTAAATTTAAGCGAATCGAAAAAAATCTAAATATTTTCTAGGCACGGCAATGTTAAAAACAAAATTGCTCTGAATATAATCTATCATAAAAAATATACAATGCCCTATTCTACTCTATTTTGGAGTATATACACCAACTCAATATGCTCTCTAATGTAAAATACAAAAATTCTATATTTATGCGATCGAAAAAAATCTAAATACTATCTAGGCACCCCAATGTTAAAAGAAAACTTGCTATGAATATAATCTGTCAGAAAAAATATACAATGCCCGATTCGACTCTGTTTTGGAGTATATACACCAACTCCATATGCTCTCTCATATAAAATACCGAAATTCTAATTTTATGCAAATCGAAAAAAATATAAATGATATCTAGGCGCCTCAAAGTTAAAAGAAAATGGCTCTGAATATAGTCTGTTAGAAAAAATACACAATGCCTTATTCTAATCTGTTTTGGAGTATATACACCAACTCAGGTTGCTCTCTCATGTGAAATAGAAAAATTCTAATTCTACCCGAATCGAAAAAATATAAATATTGTCTAGGCATCCCAATGTTAAAAACAAAATTGCTCTGAATATAATCTGTCAGAAAAAATATACAATGCCCTATTCTACTCTGTTTTGGAGTATATAAACGAACTCCATATGCTCCTCATGTAAAATACAGAAATTCTATATTAAAGGGAATCGAAGAAAATCTAAATATTATCCTGGCACCCCAATGTTAAAAGCAATATTGCTCTAAATATAATCTGTCAAAAAAAATATAGAATGCCCTTTTGTACTCTGTTTTGTTGTATATACACCAACACAGTATGGTCTGTCAGGTAAAATACAAAAATTCAAATTTTACCTGAATTGAAATAATCTACATATTATTTAGGCAACCCAATGTTAAAAACAAAATATCTCTGAATATAATCGGTGAGAAAAAAATATACAATGCACTATTCTACTCTGTTTTGGAGTATATACACCAACTCCATATGCTCTATCATGTAAAATACAGAAATTCTATATTTAAGCAATTCGAAAAAAATGTAAATATAATCTAGGTACCCCAATTTTAAAAACAAGATTTCTCTGAATATAATCTGTGAGAAAAAATATACAATGACCTTTTCTACTCTGTTTTGGAGTATATACACCACCTCCATATGCTCTCTCATGTAAAATACAGAAATTCTAATTCTACCAGAATCGAAAAAATATACATATAGTCTTGGCACTCCAATGTTAAAAACAAAATTGCTCTGAATATAATCTGTCAGAAAAAATATACAATGCCCTTTTCTACTATGTTTTGTAGTATATACACCAACTCAATATGGTCTCTCATGTAAAATACAGAAATTCTTATTTTATCCGAATCGAAATAATCTAAATATTATGTAGGCACGCCAATGTTAAAGAAAAAACTGCTGTGAATATAATCTGTCAGAAAAAATACACAATGCCTTATTCTACTCTGTTTAAAGTATATACACCAACTCAGTATGCTCTCTCATGTAAAATAACGAAATTCTAATTTTACCCGAATCAAAAAAATCAAAATATTATGTAGGCACCCCAATGTTAAAAACAAAATTGCTCTGAATATAATCTGTCAGAAAAAATATACAATGCCCTTTTCTACTATGTTTTGTAGTATATACACCAACTCAATATGGTCTCTCATGTAAAATACAGAAATTCTTATTTTATCCGAATCGAAATAATCTAAATATTATGTAGGCACGCCAATGTTAACGAAAAAACTGCTGTGAATATAATCTGTCAGAAAAAATACACAATGCCTTATTCTACTCTGTTTAAAGTATATACACCAACTCAGTATGCTCTCTCATGTAAAATAACGAAATTCTAATTTTACCCGAATCAAAAAAATCAAAATATTATGTAGGCACCCCAATGTTAAAAACAAAATTGCTCTGAATATAATCTGTCAGAAAAAATATATAATGCCCTATTCTACTCTGTTTTGGAGTATATACACCAACTGAGTATGGCCTCTCATGTTAAATAATGAAATTCTAATTTTACGTGAGTCGAAAAAAATCTAAATATTATCTAGGCACTTCAATGATAAAAACAAAATTGCTCTGAATATAATCTGTCAGAAAAAATATACAATCCCCTATTCTACTCTGTTTTGGAGTATATACACCAACTCAGTATGCTCTCTCATGTAAAATACAGAAATTCTAATTTTTCGCATATCGAAAAAAATCTAAATAATATATAGGTGCCCCACGTTCAACAAAAATGGCTCTGAATATAGTCTGTTAGAAAAAATATACAATGCCTTATTAGACTTTGTTTTGGAGTATATACAGCAACTCCATATGCTCTCTCATGTAAAATACAGAAATTCAATTTAACCGAATCGAAAAAATTCTAGATAGTATCTAGGCACCCCAATGTGAAAAGCAAAATTGCTCCTAATATAATCTGTCAGATAAAATATACAATGCTGGTTACTTTTCTGTTTTGTAGTATATACACCAACTCAATATACTCTCTCATGTAAAATACAGAAATTCTAATTCTACCCAAATCGAAAAAAATCTAAATATTATCTAGGCATCCTAATGTTAAAAACAAAATTGTGCTGAATATATTCTGTCAGAAGGAATATACAATGCCCTATTCTACTCTGTTTTGGAGTAGATACACCAACTCCATATGCCCTCTCATGTAAAATACAGAAATTCTATATTTAAGCGAATCGAAAGAAATCTAAGTATTATCTAGGCACGGCAATGTTAAAAACAAAATTGCTCTGAATATAATCTGTCAGAAAAAATATACAATGCCCTATTCTACTCTATTTTGGACTATATACACCAACTCAATATGCTCTCTAATGTAAAATACAAAAATTCTATATTTATGCGATCGAAAAAAAATCTAAATATTATCTAGGCACCCAAATGTTAAAAGCAAACTTGCTATGAATATAATCTGTCATAAAAAATATACAATGCCCTATTCTACTCGGTTTTGGAGTATATAAACCAACTCCATATGCTCTCTCATGTATAATACAGAAATTCTATATTTAAGCGAATTGAAAAAAATCTAAATATTATCTAGGCACCGCAATGTTAAAAACAAAATCTCTCTGAATATAATCTATCAGAAAAAATATACAATCTCCTATTCTACTCTATTTTGGAGTATATACACCAACTCAATATGCTCTCTCATGTAAAATACAGATATTCTATATTTATGCGATCGAAAAAAATGTAAATACTATCTAGGCACCCCAATGTTAAAAGTAAAATTGCTCTGAATATAATCTGTCAGAAAAAATATACAGTGCCCGATTCGACTCTGTTTTGGAGTATATACACCAACTCCATATGCTCTCTCATATAAAATACCGAAATTCTAATTTTATGCGAATCGAAAAAAATATAAATGATATCTAGGCGCCTCAAAGTTAAAAGAAAATGGCTCTGAATATAGTCTGTTAGAAAAAATACACAATGCCTTATTCTAATCTGTTTTGGAGTATATACACCAACTCAGGTTGCTCTCTCATGTGAAATACAAAAATTCTAATTCTACCCGAATCTAAAAAATATAAATATTGTCTAGGCATCCCAATGTTAAAAACAAAATTGCTCTGAATATAATCTGTCAGAAAAAATATACAATGCCCTATTCTACTCTGTTTTGGAGTATATACACCAACTCCATATGCTCTCTCATGTATAATACAGAAATTCTATATTTAAGTGAATTGAAGAAAATCTAAATATTATCTAGGCACCGAAATGCTAAAAACAAAATCTCTCTGAATATAATCTATCAGAAAAAATATACAATCCCCTATTCTACTCTATTTTGGAGTATATACACCAACTCAATATGCTCTCTCATGTAAAATACAGATATTCTATATTTATGCGATCAAAAAAATGTAAATACTATCTAGGCACCCCAATGTTAAAAGTAAAATTGCTCTGAATATAATCTGTCAGAAAAAATATACAATGCCCGATTCGACTCTGTTTTGGAGTATATACACCAACTCCATATGCTCTCTCATATAAAATACCGAAATTCTAATTTTATGCGAATCGAAAAAAATATAAATGATATCTAGGCACCTCAAAGTTAAAAGAAAATGGCTCTGAATATAGTCTGTTAGAAAAAATACACAATGCCTTATTCTAATCTGTTTTGGAGTATATACACCAACTCAGGTTGCTCTCTCATGTGAAATAGAAAAATTCTAATTCTACCCGAATCGAAAAAATATAAATATTGTCTAGGCATCCCAATGTTAAAAACAAAATTGCTCTGAATATAATCTGTCAGAAAAAATATACAATGCCCTATTCTACTCTGTTTTGGAGTATATACACCAACTCCATATGCTCTCTCATGTATAATACAGAAATTTTATATTTAAGTGAATTGAAGAAAATCTAAATATTATCTAGGCACCGAAATGCTAAAAACAAAATCTCTCTGAATATAATCTATCAGAAAAAATATACAATCCCCTATTCTACTCTATTTTGGAGTATATACACCAACTCAATATGCTCTCTCATGTAAAATACAGATATTCTATATTTATGCGATAAAAAAAAATCTAAATACTATCTAGGCACCCCAATGTTAAAAGTAAAATTGGTGTGAATATAATCTGTCAGAAAAAATATACAACGCCCTATTCTACACTATTTTTGAGTATATACAACAACTCAGTATGCTCTCTCATGTAAAATACCGAAATTCTAATTTTACGCGAATTGAAAAGAATGTAAATATTATCTAGGCACCCCAATGTTAAAAAAAAATTGCTCTGAATATAATCTGTCAGAAAAAAAAGAGCATGCGCTATTCTACTCTGTTTTGGAGTATTCACCAACTCCATATGCTCTCTCATGTAAAATATAGAAATTCTATATTTACGTGAATTGAAAAAAATCTAAATTTTATCTAGGCAACCCAATGTTAAAAGCAAAATTGCTCTGAATATAATCTGTCCGAAAAAATATACAATGGCCTTTTCTACTTTGTTTTGGAGTATATACACCAACTCAATATGCTCTCTCATATAAAATACCGAAATTCTAATTTTACGCGAATCGAAAAAAATATAAATAATATCTAGGCTCTCCAAAGTTAAAAGAAAATGGCTCTTAATATAGTCTGTTAAAAGAAATATACAATGCCTTATTCTACTCTGTTTTTCAGTATATACACCAACTCAGTATGGTCTCTCATGTAAAATACCGAAATCATAATTTAAAGCGAATCAAAAAAATGTAAATATCTAGGCGCCCCAAATTTAAAACAAAATGGCTCTGAATATAATCTTTTAGAAAAAATATACAATACCTTATTCTATTTTGTTTTGGAGTATATACACTAACTCAGTATCCTTTCTCATGTAAAATACAGAAATTCTAATTTTACCTGAACCGATAAAATCTAAATATTATCTAGGCATTACAATGTTGAAAACAAAATTTCTCTGAGTATAATTTGTCAGAAAAAATATACAATGCCCTATTCTACTCTTTTTTGAAGTATAAATACCCACTCCATATGCTCTCTCATGAAAAATACAGAAATTCAATATTTACGTCAATCGAAAAAAAACCTAAACATTATCAAGGCACTCCAATGTTAAAAACAAAATTGATCTGAATATAATCTGTCAGAAAAAAATATACAATGCCCTATTCTACTCTGTTTTGGACTATATACAACAACTCCATATGCTCTCTCATGTAAAATACAGAAATTCTGTATTTAAGCAAATTGAAAAAAATCTAAATATCATCCAGGCACCGAAATGTTAAAAGCAAAATTTCTCTGAATATAATCTGTCAGAAAAAATATACAATGCCGTTTTCTACTCTGATTTGGAGTATATACACCAACTCAATATGCTCTCTCATGTAAAATAGCGAAATTCTAATGTTACGCAAATCGAAAAAAATCTAAACAATATCTAGGTACCCCAAAGTTAAAAGAAAATGGCTCTGAATATAGTCTGTTATAAAAAATATACAACGCTTTATTCTACTCTGTTATAAAGTATATACACCAACTCAGTATGCTCTCTCATGTAAAATACAGAAATTCTAATTTTACCCGATTAGAAAAAATCTAAATATTATCTAGGCACCCCAATGTTTAAAACAAAATTGCTCTGAATATGATCTATCAGAAAAAATATACAATGCCCTTTTCTACGTTTTTTGGAGTATATACACAAACTCCATATACTCTCATGTGAAATACAGAAATTCTAATTTTACCAGAATCGAAAATATATAAATATTATCTAGGCACACCAATGTTAAAAACAGAATTGCTCTGGAGATAATCTGTCAGAAAAAATATACAATGCGCAATTCTACTGTGTTTTCGCGTAGATACACCAACTCAGTATGCTCTCTTATGTAAAATACCGAAATTCTAATTTTACGTTAATTGAAAAAAATCTAAATAATATCTAGGCGCCCCAAAGTTAAAAGAAAATGGTTCTGAATATAGTCTGTTAGAAAATATATACAATGCCTTATTCTACTCTATTGAAAATATATACACCAACTCAGTATGCTCTCTCATGTAAAATACAGAAATTCTAATTTTACGTAATTCGAAAAAAATTTAAATATAATCTAGGTACCCCAATCTCAAAAGCAAAATTGCTCTGAATATAGTCTGGCAGAACAAATATACAATTCCCTTTTCTAATTTGTTTTGTAGTATATACACCAACTCAGTATGCTCTCTCATGTAAAATACCAAATTTCTAAATTTACGCGAATCAGAAAAAAATGTAAATAATATCTAGGCGCCCCAAAGTTAATAGAAAATGTCCATGAATATTGTCTGTTAGAAAAAATATACATTGCCTTATTCTACTGTGTTTTCGAGTATATACACGAACTCAGTATGCTCTCTCATGTAAAATACGGAAATTCAAATTTTACGTGAATCGAAAAAATCTAAATATTATCTAGGCACCCCAATGTTAAAAACAATATTTCTCTGAATATAATCTGTCAGAAAAAACATACAATGCCCTATTCTACTCTGTTTTGGAGTATGTACACCAACTCAATTGGTTCTCTCATGTAAAATACCGAAATTCTAATTGTACGCGAATCGAAAAAAATGTGAAGAATATCTAGGTGCCTCAAATTTAATAGAAAATGGCTCTGAATATAGTCTGTTAGAAAAAATATACAATGCCCTATTCTACTTTGTTTTGGAGTATATACACCAACTCAGTATGCACTCTCAAGTTAAATACAAAAATTCTAAATTTACCCAAATTGAAAAAATTATAAATATTATCCAGGCACCCCAATGTTAAAAGTAAAATTGCTCTGAATATAATCTGTCAGAAAAAATATACAATTTCTTCTTCTACTCAGTTTTGGAGTATATACACCAACTCCATATGCTCTATCATGTAAAATACAGAAATTCTATATTAAAGCGAATCGAAAAAAATCTAAACTTTATCTAGGCACCCCAATCTTAAAGCAATATTGCTCTGAATATAATCTGTCAGAGAAAATATATAATGCTTTTTTCTACTCTGTTTTGTAGAATATACACCAACTCAATATGCTCTCTCATGTAAAATACACAACTTCTAATTTAACCTGAAACAAAAAAATCTATATATTTTCTAGGCAACCCAATGTTAAAAGCAACATTGCTCTGAATATAGTCTGTCAGAAAAAATATACAATGTTCCATTCTACTCTGTTTTGGGGTATATACACCAACTCAATATGCTCTCTGATGTAAAATACAGAAATTCTATATTTAAGCGTATTGAAAAAAATCTAAATATTATCTAGGCACCCCTTGTTAAAAACAAAATTGCTCTGAATATAATCTGTCAGAAAAAATATACAATACCCTATTCTACTCTGTTTTGGAGTATATACACCAACTCCATAAGCTCCCTCATGTAAAATACAGAAATTCTATATTTAAGCGAATCAAAAAAAATCTAAATATTATCTAGGCACCCCAATGTTATAAACAAAATTGCTCTGAATATAATCTGTCATAAAAAATATACAATGCCCTATTATACTCTGTTTTGGAGTATATACACCAACTCCATATGTTCTCTCATGTAAAATACAGAAATTCTATATTAAGCGAATTGAAAAAAAACTAAATATTATCTAGGCACCCCAATGTTAAAAGCAAAATTGCTCTGAATATAATCTGTAAGAAAAAATATACAATGCCCCTTTCTACTCTGTTTTGTAGTATATAAACCAATTCAATATGCTCTCTCTTATAAAATACCGAAATTCTAATTTTACGTGAATCGAAAAAAATCTAAATAATATCTAGGCGCCCCAAACCTAGAAGAAAATGGTTTTAAATATAGTCTGTAAGAACAAATATAGAATGACTTATTCTTCTCTGTTTTGTGGTATATACACCAACAGAGTATGCTCTCTCGTGTAAAATACTGAAATTCTAATTTTACGTGAATCAAAAAAAATCTAAATATTATCTAGGCACCCCAATGTCAAAAACAAAATTGCTCTGAATATAATTTGTCAGATAAAATATACAATGCCCTATTCTACTCTGTTTTAAAGTATATACACCAACTTCATATGCACTCTCAAGTAAAATACAGAAATTCGATATTTCAGCGAATCGAAAAAAATGTAAATATTATCTAGGCACCCGAAGGTTAAAGCAAAATTGCTCTGAATATAATCTGTCAGAAAAAATATACAATGCCCTTTTCTACTCTGTTTTGGAGTATATACACCAACTCAATATGCTGTCACATGTAAAATACCGAAAGTCTAATTTTAGGCGAATCAAAAAAGATCTAAATAATATCTAGGCGCGCCAAAGTTAAAAGAAAATGGCTCTGAATATAGTCTGTTAGAAAAAATATACAATGCCTTATTCTACTCTGTTTTGGAGTATATAAAGCAACTCAGGATGTTCTCTCATGTAAAATATAGAAATTCTAATTTTACCCGAATCGAAAACATCTAAATATTATCTAGGCACCCGAATGTTAAAAACAAAATTGCTCTGAATATAATCTGTCTGAAAAAATATACAATGCCCTATTCTACTCTGTTTTGGAGTATATAAACCAACTCAGTATGCTCTCTTATGTGAAATACCGAAATTCTAATTTTACGTGAATCGAAAATAATCTAAATATTATCTAGGCACTCTAATGTTAAAAACAAAATTGCTCTGAATAAAATCGGTCAGAAAAATTATATAAAGCCCTATTCTACTCTGTTTTCGAGTATATACACCAAATCCATATGCTCTCTCATGTAAAATACAGAAATTCTATATTTAAGCGAATCGAAAATATTCTCAATATTATTTGGCACCTCAATTTTAAAAGCAAAATTTCTCTGAATATAATCTGTCAGAGAAAATATACAATGCCCTATTCAACTCTGTTTTGGAGTATATAACGCAACTCAGTATGCTCTCTCATTAAAATACAGAAATTCTATATTTAAGAGAATTGAAAAAAATCTAAATATTATCTAGGCACCCCATGTTAAAAACAAAATTGCTCTGAATATAATCTGTCAGAGAAA
The DNA here is from genome assembly GCF_049354715.1 of Callithrix jacchus. Lineage (NCBI taxonomy): Eukaryota > Metazoa > Chordata > Mammalia > Primates > Cebidae > Callithrix > Callithrix jacchus. The sequence goes on along the minus strand of NC_133521.1, from coordinate 55,615,900 downwards.
ATACACAATGCCATTTTCTACTCTGTTTAATATTATATAAACCAACTCAATATGCTCTTTAATGTAAAATACAGAAACTCTAATTTTACCCGAATTGAAAGAATCTAAATATTATGTAGGCACGCCAATGTTAAAAACAAAATTGCTTTTAATATAATCTGTCAGAAAAAATATGCAATTCTTCATTGTACTCTGCTTTAGAGTATATAGACCAACTCAGTATGCTCTCTCATGTAAAATACCGAAATTCTAATTTTACGTGAATCGAAAAAAAATCTAAATATTATCTACGCACCCCAATGTTAAAAACAATATTGCTCTGAATATAATCCATTAGAAAAATGACACAATGCCCTATTCTACTCTGTTTTTGAGTATATACACCAACTCCATCTGCTTTCTCATGTAAAATACAGAAATTCTATATTTAAGCCAATCGAAAATAATCTAAATATTATCTAGGCACCTCAATGTTAAAAGCAAAATTTCTCTGAATACAATCTGTCAGAAAAAATATACGATACCTTATTCTACTCTGTTTTGGAGTATATACACTAACTCCATATGCTCTCTTATGTAAAATACAGAAATTCTATATTTAAGGAAAAAAAAATATATCTAAATATTATCTAGGCAGCCCAATGTAAATAGAAAAATTTATCTGAATATCATCTGTCAGAAAAAATACCCAATTGCATTTTGTAATTGTTTTGTAGTATATACACCAACTCAATATGCTCTCTCATGTAAAATTTCAAAATTCTAATTTTACGCGAATCAAAAAAAATCTAAATAATATTTAGGCGCCCAAAAGTTTAAAGAAAATGGCTCTCAATATAGTCTGTTAGAAAAAATATACAATGCCTTATTCTACTCTGTTTTGGAGTATATACACCAACTCAGTATGCTCTCTCATGTAAAATACAGAAATTCTAATCCTACCAAAATCGAAAAAATCTAAATATTATCTAGGCACCCCAATGTTAAAATCAAAATTTCTCTTAATAAAATCTGTCAGTAAAAATATAGAATGCCCTTTTCTACCCTGTTTTGGAGTATATACACCAACTCCATATGCTCTCTTATGTAAAATACCGAAATTCTAATTTTAGGCGAATCAAAAAAAATCTAAATATTATCTAGGCGCTCCAAAGTTAAAAGAAAATGGCTCTGAATATAATCTGTTAGAAAAAATATACAATGCCTTATTCTACTTTGTTTTGGAATATATACACGAACTCAGGATGCTCTCTCATGTAAAATACAGAAATTCTAATTTTACCCGAATCGAAAAAATCTACATATTATCTAGGCACCTCAATGTTAAAAATAAAATTGCTCTGAATATAATCTGTCAGAAAAAATATACAATGCCCTATTCTACTCTGTTTTGGAGTATATACACCAACTCAGTATGCTCTCTCATCTAAAATACAAAAATTCTACGTTTAAATGAATCGAAACAAATCTAAATATTATCTAGGCACTCCAATGTTAAAAGAAAATAGCTATGAATATAATCTGTCAGAAAAAATATACAATACCCTTTTCTACTCTGTTTTGTAGTATATACACCAATTCCACATGCTCCACTATGTAAAACACAGAAATACTATATTTAAGCGAATCGAAAGAAATCTAAATATTATGTAGGCACCCCAATATTATAACCAAAATTGCTCTGAATATAATCTGTCAGAGAAAATACACAATGCCCTTTTCTACTCTGTTTTGTAGTATGTACACCAACTCAATATGCTCTCTCATATAAAATAACGAAATTCTAATTTTACGTGAATAGAACAGAATCTAAATAATATCTAGGTGCCCCAAAGTTAAAATAAAATGGCTCTGAATATATTCTGTTAGAAAAAATATACAATGCCTTATTCTACTCTGTTCTGGAGTATATACACCAACTCAGGATGCTCTGTCATATAAAATAGAGAAATTTAAATTTTACCCAAATCGCAAAAATCTAAATATTATCTTGGCACCCCAATGTTAAAAACAAAATTGCTCTTAATATAATCTTTCAGAAAAAATATAACATGCCCTATTCTAATCTGTTTTAAGGAATATACACCAACTCCATATGCTCTCTCATGTAAAATACAGAAATTCTCTATTTCAGCGAATCGAAAAAAATCTAAATATTATCTAGGCACACCTATGTTAAAAGAAAAGTTGCTCTGAATATAATCTGTCAGAAAAAATATACAATGCCCTATTCTACTCTGTTTTGGAGTATATACACCAACTCCATATGCTCTCTCACCCAAAGTTAAAAAAAAATGGCTCTGAATATAGTCTGTTAGAAAAAATATACAATGCCTTATTCTACTCTGTTTGGGGGTATATACACCAACTCATGATGCTCTCTAATGTAAAATACAGAAATTCTAATTTTCCCCGAATCGAAAATAATCTAAATATTATCTAGACACCCCAGTGTTTAAAAAAAATTGCTCTGAATATAATGTGTCAGAAAAAATATACAATGCCCTATTGTACTCTGTTTTGGAGTATATACACCAACTCCATATGCTCTCTCATGTGAAATACAGAAATTCTAATTTTACCCAAATCGAAAAACTCTAAATATTATCTAGGCACCCCAGTTTTAAAAAAAAATTGCGCGAAATATAATCCATCAGGAAAAATATACAATGCCCTATTCTACTCTGTTTTGGAATAAATACACCCACTCCATATGCTCTCTCATGTAAAATACAGAAATTCTATATTTATGCGAATCGAAAAAAATCTAAATATTATCTAGGCACCCCAATGTTAAATGCAAACTTGCTCTGAACATAATCGGTCAGAAAAAATATACAATGCCGTTTTCTATTCTGTTTTGGAGTATATACACCAACTCCATATGCTCTCTCATTTAAAATACAGAAATTCAAATTGTACGCGAATCGAAAAATATATAAATAATATCTAGGTGCCCCATGGTTAAAAGAAATTGGCTCTGAATATAGTTTGTTACAAAAAATATACAATGCCTTATTCTACTCTGTTTCGGAGTACATACACTATCTCTGGGTGCACCCTCCTATAAAATACAGAAATTCTAATTTTACTGGAATAAAAAAAATCTAAATATTATCTAGGCACCTCAGTGTTAAAAACATTGCTCTGAATATAATCTGTCAGAAAAAATATACAATGCCCTATTCTACTCTGTTTTGGAGTATATACACCAACTCTACCTGTTCTCTCATGTAAACAGAGAAATTCTATATTTAAGCGAGTCGAAAAAAATCTAAATATTATCTAGTCATTCCAAAGTAAAAAGCAAAATTGCTCCGAATATAATGTGTCAGAAAAAATATACAATGCCCTATTCTGCTCTGTTTTGGAGTATATACACCAACTCCATATGCTCTCTCATGTAAAATACAGAAATTCTAATTTTACAGGAATAGAAAAAAATCTAAATAATATCTAGGCTACCCATAGTTAAAAGAAAATGGCTCTGAATATAGTCTGTTAGAAAAAATATACAATGCCTTATTCTACTCTGTTTGGGGGTATATACACCAACTCAGGATGCTCTCTAATGTAAAATACCGAAATTTTAATTTTCCCCGAATCGAAAATAATCTAAATATTATCTAAGCACCCCAGTGTTTAAAAAAATTGCTCTGAATATAATCTGTCAGAAAAAATATACAATGCCCTATTGTACTCTGTTTTGGAGTACATAAACCAACTCCATATGCTCTCTCATGTAAAATACAGAAATTCTATATTTAAGCGAATCGAAAAAAATCTAAATATTATCTAGGCATCCCAATGTTAAAAGAAAAATTGCTCTGAATATAATCTGTCAGAAAAAAATATACAATGCCCTTTTATACTCTGTTTTGTAGTATATACACCAACTCAATATGCTCTCTCTTATAAAATACCGAAATTTTAATTTTACGCGAATCGAAAAAAATCTAAATATTATCTAGGCCCCCCAAAGTTAAAAGAAAATGGTTCTAAATATAGTCTGTAAGAAAAATTTAGAATGCCTTATTCTTCCCTGTTTTGGGGTGTATACACCAACAAAATATGCTCTCTCATGTAAAATACTGAAATTCTAAATTTACGTGAATCCAAAAAAATCTAAATATTATCTAGGCACCCCAATGTTAAAAACAAAATTGCTCTGAATATAATCTGTCTGAGAAAATATACAATGCCCTTTTCTACTCTGTTTTAAAATATGTACACCAACTCCATATGCTCTCTCATGTAAAATATAGTAATTCAAATTCTACCCGAATCGCAAAAATCTTAATATTATCTAGGCACCCCAATGTTAAAAACAAAATTGCTCTGAATATAATCTGTCAGAGAAAATATACAATGCCCTATTCTACTCTGTTTTGGAGTATATACACCAACTCAATATGCTCTCTCATGTAAAATACCGAAATTCTAATTTTAGGTGAATCAAAAAAAATCTAAATAATATCAAGGCGCCCCAAAGTTAAAAGAAAATGGCTCTGAATATAGTCTGTTAGAAAAAATATACAATGCCCTATTCTACTCTGTTTTGGAGTATATACACCAACTCAGTATGCTCTCTCATGTAAAATACAGAAATTCTAAATTTTCGTGAATCCAAGAAAATCTAAATATTATTTAGGCACCCCAATGTTAAAAACAAAATTGGTCTGAATTAAATCTGTCAGAAAAAATACACAATGCCCTGTTCTACTCTGTTTAGTAGTATATACACCAACTAAATATGCTCACTCACGTAAAATACAGAAATTCAAATTTTACACAAATCGAAAAAAATCTAAATAAAATCTAGACGCCATAAAAATAAAAGAAAATGGCTCTTAATATAGTCTGTTAGAAAAAAAAAATACATCGTCTTATTCTACTCTTTTTTGAAGTACATACACCAACTCAGTGTGCTCTCTCATGTAAAATACAGAAATTTTAAATTTACGTAAATCAAAAATAATCTAGATATTATCTAGGCACCCCAGTGTGAAAAGCAAAATTGCTCTTAATATAATCTGTCAGATAAAATATACAATGCCCTTTACTTCTCTGTTTTGTAGTATATACACCAACTCAAAATGTTCTCTCATGTAAAATACATAAATTCTAATTCTACCCAAATCTAAAAAATCTAAATATAATCTTGGCACTCCAAAGGTAAAAGCAAAATTGCTGTTCATATAATCTGTCAGAAAAAATATACAATGCCCTTTGCTACTCTGCTTTGGAGTATATACACCAAATCAATATGCTCTCTCATGTGAAATACCGAAATTATAATTTTACACGAATCAAAATAAATCTAAATAATATCTAGGCGCCCCAAAGTTAAACGAAAATGGTTACGAATATAGTCTGTTAAAAAAATATACAATGCCTTATTCTACTCTGTTTTGGAATAAATACACCAACTCTGTATGCTCTGTCATGTAAAATACAGAAATTTAATTTTACCAGAATCAAAAAAAATCTAAATATTATCTAGGCATCCCAATGTTAAAAACAAAATTGCTCCGAAAATACTCTGTCAGAAAAAATATACAATGCCCTATTCTACTCTGTTTTGGAGTGTATACACGAACTCCATATGCTCTCTCATTTAAAATACAGGAATTCTATATTTAAGCAAATCGAAAATAATGTAAATATTATTTAGGCACTCCAATGTTAAAAGCAAAATTGCTCTGAATATAGTCTGTCAGAAAAAATATACAATGTTTATTTCTACTCTGTTTTGGAGAATATACACCAACTCCATAGGCTCTCTCATGTAAAATACAGAAATTCTAAATTTAAGTGAATCGAAAAAAATCTAAATAATACCTAGGCGCCCCAAAGTTAAAAGAAAATGGCTCTGAATATAGTATGTTAGAAAAAATATACAATGCCTTATTCTACTATGTTTTGGAGTATATAAACCAACTCGGTATGCTCTATCGTGTAAAATACAGAAATTCTAATTTTACATGAATCGAAAAAATCTAAATATTATCAAGGCACCCCAATGTTAAAAACAAAATTGCTCTGAATATAAACTCTCAGAAAAAATATACAATGCCCTATTCTACTCTTTTTTTGAGTATATACATCAACTCTGCATGCTCTCTCATGTAAAATACAGAAATTCTATATTTAAGCGAGTCAAAAAAAATCTAAAAAATATCTAGGCGCCCCAAATTTAAAAGAAAATGGCTCTGAATATAAACACTCAGAAAAAATATACAATGCGCTATTCTACTCTGTTTTCGAGTATATACACAAACTAAACATGCTCTCTCATGTGAAATACAGAAATTCTATATTTAAGTGAATCGAAAAAAATCTAAATATCATCTAGGCACCCCAATGTTAAAAACAAAATTTCTCTCAATATAATCTGTCAGAAAAAAAATACAATGCCCTTTTCTACTCTGTTTTGGAGTATATACAACAACACAGTATGCTCTCTCATGTAAAATACTGAAATTCTAATTTTGCGTGAATCGAAAAAAATCTAAATATTATCTAGGCACCCCAATGTTTAAACCAAAATTGCTCTGAATATAATCTGACTGACAAAATACACAATGTACTTGTCTACTCTGTTTTGGAGTGTATACACCAACTCAATATGCTCTCTCATGTAAAATACTGAAATTCTTATTTTATGCGAATCGAAAAAAATCTAAATAATGTCTAGGCACCACAATGATAAAAACAAAATTGCTCTAAATATAATATGTCAGAAAAAATATACAATGCCCTATTCTACTCTGTTTTGGGGTATAAAATACAACTCCATATGCTCTCTCATATAAAATACAGAAATTCTATATTTAAGTGAATAGAAAAAAATCTAAATATTATCTAGGCACCCTAATGTTGAAAGCAAAATTGCTCTGAATATAATCTGTAAGAAAAAATATACAATGCCCTATTCTACTCTATTTTGTAATACATACACCAACTCCATATGCTCTCTTATTTAAAATATAGAAATTCTTACTTTAGCAGAATCGAAAAAATCTAAATATTATCTAGGCACCCCAATGTTAAAAACAAATATGCTCTGAATATAATCAGTCACAAAAAATATACAATGCCCTATTCTACTCTGTTTTGGAGTATGTACACCAAATCAATATACTCTCCCATGTAAAATAGCAAAATTCTAATTTTACGCGAATCGAAAAAAATCTGAATAATATCAAGGTGCCCCAAAGTTAAAACAAAATGGGTCTGAATATAGTCTGTTAGAAAAAATATACAATGCCTTGTTCTACTTTGTTCTGGATTATATACACCAGTTCAGTATGCTCTCTCATGTAAAATACAAAAATTCTATATTTAAGTGAACTGAAAAAAATCTAAATATTATTTAGGCACCCCAATGTTAAAAGCAAAACTGCTCTGAATATACTATGTCAGAAAAAATATAAAATGCCATTTTCTACGCTGTTTTGTAGTATATATATCAACTCAATATGCTCTCTCATGTAAAATACAAAAATTCTATATTTAAGCGAATTGAAAAAAATCTAAATGTTATCTAGGCACCCATATGTGAAAAACAAAATGGCGTTGAATATAGTCTGTCAGAAAAAATATAGAATGCCCTATTCTACTCTGTTTTGGAGTATATACACCAACCCCATATGCTCTCTCATGTAAAATACAGAAATTCTATATTTAAGCACATCGAAAGAAATCTAAATATTGTCTACGGACCCCAATGTTAAGAGCAAAACTGCTCTGAATATAATCTGTCAGAAAAAATATACAATGCCCTATTCTCCTTTGTTTTGGAGTATATACACAAACTACATATGGTCTCTAATGTAAAATACAGAAATTCTCTATTTAAGCGAATCAAAAAAAATCTAAATATTATCTGGGCACCCCAATGTTAAAAGCAAAATTTCTCTGAATATAATCTGTCAGAAAAAATATACAATGCCCTATTCTACTCTTTTTTGGAGTATATACACCAACTCCATTGGCTATCTTATAGAAAATACATAAATTCTATATTTAAGCGAATCGAAAAAAATCTAAATATTATCTAGGCACCCCAATGTAAAAAGCAAAATTTCTCTGAATATAATCTGACAGAAAAAATGTACAATGCCCTTTTCCACTCTGTTTTGGAGTACATACACCAACTCAGTATGCTCTCTCATGTAAAATACCAAAATTCTAATTTTACGTGAATTGAAAATAATCTAAACATTATCTAGGAACCCGAATGTTAAAAGCAATTTGTCTCTGAATATAATCTTTCATAAAAAATATACAATGCCATAATCTAGTTTGTTTTGGAGTATATACACCAACTCAATGTGCTCTCTCATGTGAAATACCGAAATTCTAATTTTACGTGAATAGGAAAAATTCTAAAGAATATCTAGGCGCCCCAAAGTTAAAAGAAAATGGCTCTGAATATACTCTGTTAGAGAAACTATACAAAGCCTTATTCTGATCTGTTTTTGAGTATATACACCAATTCAGTATGCTCTCTCATGTAAAATAAAGAAATTCTAATTTTACCCCAATCGAAAAAATCTAAATATTATCTAGGCACCCCAATGTTAAAAACAAAATTGCTCTGCATATAATCAGTCAGAAAAAATATACAATGCTATATTCTACTCTGTTTTGGAGTATATAAACCAACTCAATATGCTCTCTAAGGTATAATACCGAAATTCTAATTTTAGGCGAATCGAAAAAAATCTAAATTATATCTAGACAACACAAAGTTAAAAGAAAATGGCAATGAATATATTTTGTTAGGAAAAATATACAATGCCTTATTCTACTATGTTTTCGAGTATATACACCAACTCAGTATGCTCTCTCATGTAAAATACAGAAATTCTAATTTTACCCGAATCATAAAAATCTCAATATTATCTAGGCACCCCAATGTTAAAATCAAAATTGCTCTGAATATAAACTGTCAGAAAAATACACAATGCCCTCTTCTACTCTTTTTTGGAGTATATACACCTACTCCATATGCTCTCTCATGTAAAATACAGAAATTTTATATTTAAGCGAATCGAAAAAATCTAAATTTGATCTAGGCACCCCAATGTTAAAAGAAAAATTTCTCTGAATATAATCTGTCAGAAAAAATATACAATACCCTTTTCCACTTTGTATTGGAGTATATACACCAACTCAATATGCTCTGTCATGTAAAATACCGAAATTCTAATTTTACGTGAATTGAAAAAAATCTAAATAATATCTAGGCGCCCTAAAGTTAAAAGAAAATGGCTCTGAATATAGTGTGTTAGAAAAAATGTACAATGCCTTATTCTACTCTCTCTTAAAATATATAAACAAACTCAGTATGCTCTCTCATGTGAAATACCAAAATTCTAATTATAACTAAATCGAATAAATCTAAATATAATCTAGGCACCCAAATGTTAAAAACAAAATTGCTCTGAATATAATCTTTCAGAAAAAATATACAATGCCCTATTCTACTCTTTTTTGGAGTATATACACCAACTCCATATGCCCTCTGATGTAAAATACAGAAATTCTATATTTAAGGGATCCGAAAAAATTCTAAATATTATCTAGGCACCTCAATGTTAAAAGCAAAATTGATCTGAATATAATCTGTCAGAAATAATATACAATGCCCTTTTTCACTTTGTTTTGGAGTATATACACCAACTCAATATGCTCTGTCATGTAAAATACCGAATTTCTACTTGTACGCGAATCGAAAAAAATCTAAATAATACCTAGGCACCACAGAACTAATAGAATATGGCTCTTAATATAGACTGTTAGTAAAAATATACTATGTCTTATATTACTCTGTTTTGGAGTATATACACCAATTGAGTATGCTCTCTCATGTAAAATAACGAAATTATAATTTTATGCGAAACGAAAAAAATCTAAATAATACCTAGGCGCCCCAAAGATAAAGAAAATGGCTCTGAATATAGTCTGTTAGAGAAAATATACAATGTCTTATTCTACTTTGTTTTGGAGTATATACACCAACTCGGTATGCTCTCAAATGTAAAATACAGAAATTTTAATTTTACCCGAATCGAAAAAATCTAAATATTATCTAGGCACCCCAATAATAAAAACAAAATTGCTCTGAATATATTCTGTCAGAAAAAATATACAGTGCCTTATTCTACTCTGTTTTGGAGTATATAAACCCACTCCATATGCTCTCTAATGTAAAATACAGAAATTCTATATTTAAGCGAACCAAAAAAAATCTAAATAATATCTAGGAACTCCAATGTTAAAAGCAAAATTCCTCTGAATATAATCTGTCAGAAAAAATATAAAATGACCTTTTCTACTCTGTTTTGGAGTATATACACCAACTAAATATGCTCTCTCATGTAAAATACAGAAATTCTATATTTAAGCGAATTGAAAAAAATCTACATAGTATCTAGGAACCCCAATGTTAAAAGCAAAATTCCTCTGAATATAATCTGTCAGAAAAAATATAAAGTGACCTTTTCTACTCTGTTTTGGAGTATATATACCAACTCAATATGCTCTCTCATGTAAAATACCGAAATTTTAATTTTGCGAAAATCGATGATAATCTAAATAATATCTAGGCGCCCCAAAGATAAAGGAATATGGCTCTGAATACAGTCTGTTAGAAAAATATACAATGCCTTATTCTACTTTTTTTTGGAGTATATACACCAACTGAGTATGCTCTCTCATATAAAATACCAAAATTCTAATTTTACATGAATCAAAAAAATTTAAATATTATATAGGCACATCAATGTTTTAAGCAAGATTGTTCTGACTATAATCTGTCAGAAAAAATATAAAATGCCCTTTTCTACTCTGTTTGGGAGTATATACACCAACTCAATATGCTCTCTTCTGTAAAATACCGAAATTCTAATTTTAGGCGAATCGAAAAAAATCCATATAATATCTAGGCGCCGCAAAGTTCAAAGAAAATGGCTCTGAATATAGTTTGTTAGTAAAAATATACAATGCCTTATTCTACTCTGTTTTGGAGTATATACACCAACTCAGTATGCTCTCTCATCTAACATACAGAAATTCTAATATTACCCAAATCGAAAAAATCTAAATATTATGTAGGCACCCAAAAGTTAAAAACAAAATTGCTCTAAATATAGTATGTGAGAAAAAATATACAAGGGCCTATCCTACTCTGTTTTGGAGTATATACACCAACTCCATATGCTCTCCCATGTAAAATACAGAAATTCTATATTTAAGCGAATTGAAAAATATCTAAATATTATCTAGGCACTCCAATGTTAAAAGCAAAATTGCTCTCAATATAATCTGTCAGAAAAAATATACAATGTCTTATTCTACTCTGTTTTGGGGTATATACACCAACTCAGTATGCTCTCTCATGTAAAATACCGAAATTCTAATTTTACATGAATAAAAAAAATCTAAATATTATCTAGGCATTCCAATGTTAAAAGCAAGATTGCTCTGAATATAATCTGTCAGAAAAATATACAATACATTTTTCTACTCTGATTTGGAGTATATACACCAACTCAATATGTTCTCTCATATAAAATACAGAAATTCTAAATTTACGATAATCGAAAAAAATCTAAATATTATTTAGGCACCCAATGTTAAAAGCAAAATTGCTCTAAATATAATCTGTCAGAAATAATCTACAATTCCCTTTCCTACTCTGTTATAAAGTATATACACTAATTCAATATGCTCTCTCAGGTAAAATACCGAAATTATAAATTTACGAAATTAAAAAAATTCTAAACGTTATCTAGGCAACCCAATGTGAAAAGCAAAATTGTTCTGAATGTAATCTGTCAGAGAAAATATAAAATGCCTTTTTCTACTCTGTTTTCGAGTATATACACCAACTCATTATGCTCTCCCATGTAAAATACAGAACTTCAAATTTTACACGAACCTAAAAAAATCTAAACATTATCTAGGTATTTCAATGTTAAAAGCAAAATAGCTCTGAATATAGTCTGTCAGAGAAAATACACAATGCCCTCTTCTACTCTTTTTTGGAGTATATAAACCAACTCAATATGCTCTCTCATGTAAAATACCGAAATTCTAATTTTACCTGAATCGAAAAATATCTAAATATTATCTAGGCACCCCAATGTTAACAGCAAAATTGCTCTGAATATAGTCTTTCAGAAAAAAATATACTATGCCCTTTTGTATTCAGTTTTGGATTATATACGCCAACCCAATATGCTCTCTCATGTAAAATACGGAAATTCTAAATTTACATGAATCGAAAAAAATCTAAATATTATTTAGGCAGTTAATGTTAAAAGCAAAATTGCACTGAATATAATCTGTCAGAAAAAGTATACAATTCCCTTTCCTACTCTGTTTTAAAGTATATACATTAACTCAATATGCTCTCTAATGTAAAATACCAAAATTATAAATTTACACAAATTAAAAAAATTCTAAATATTATCTAGGGACCCGAATGTTAACAGCAAAATTGCTCTAAATGTAATCAGTCAAAAAAATATACAATGCCTTTTTCTACTCTGTTTTGGAGTATATGCACCAACTCAATATGCTCTCCCATGTAAAATACAGAAATTCATATTTTACACGAACTGAAAAATCGAAATATTATCAAGGCATTCCAATGTTAAAAGGAAAATTGCTCTGAATATAATCTGTTAGAAAAGATAAACAATGCTTTTTTCTACTCTGTTTTGGAGTATATTCACCAACTCAATATGCTCTCTTATGTAAAATACCGAAATTCTAAATTTCCGCGAATCGAAAAAAATCTAAATATTTTGTAGGCCCCCCAATGTTAAAAGCAAAATTGCTCTGAATAAAATCTTTCAGAGGAAATATACAATGCCCTTTTCTATTCTGTTTTGGAGATTATATACCAACCCAATATGCTCTCTCATGTAAAATACCAAAATTCTAAATTCACGCGAATCGAAAACAATCTAAATATTATCGAGGCACCCAATGTAAAAAGCAAAATTGCTCTGAATATAATCTGTCAGAAATAATATACAATGCCCTTTCCTACTGTGTTATAAAGTATATACAGCAACTCAATATGCTCTCTAATGTAAAATACAGAAATTATAAATTGATGAAAATTAAAAAATTCTAAATATTATCTAGGCACCCCAATGTTAAAAGCAAAATTGTTCTGAATGTAATCTGTCATAAAAAATATAAAATGCCTTTTTCTACTCTGTTTTCCAATATATACACCAACTCAATATGCTCTCTTATGTAAAATACAGAAGGTCAAATTTTACACGAACTGAAAAAAACTAAATATTATTTACGCATTCCAATGATCAAAGAAAAATTTCTCTGAATATAATCTGTCATAAAAAATATACAATGATTTTTCTACTCTGTTTTGCAGTATATACACTAACCCAATATGCTCTCTCATGTAAAATACCAAAATTCTAAATTTACGCGGATCGAAAAAAATCTGAATATTATCTAGGCACCACAATGTAAAAACCAAAATTTCTCGGAACAAAATCTGTCAGAGAAAATATACATTTCTCCTTTCTACTCTGTTTTGGAGTATATAAACCAACTCAATATGCTCTCCCATGCAAAGTACCGAAATTCTAATTTTACACGAACAGAAAAAAATCTAAATATTATCTAGGCATACCAATGTTAAAAGCAAAATTTCTCTGAATATAATCTGTCAGAAAAAATATACAATGCTTTTTTGTACTTTCTTTTGGCGCATATACACTAACCCAATATGCTCTCTCATGTAAAATATCAAAATTCTAAATTTACGCGAATCGAAAAAAATCTAAATATTATCTAGGCACCCGAATGATAAAATAAAATAGCTCCGAATATAATCTCTCAGAGAAAATACACAATGTCATTTTCTACTCTGTTTTGTATTATATAAACCAACTCAATATACTCCTTAATGTAAAATATAGAAACTCTAATTTTACCCGAATTGAAAGAATCTAAATATTATGTAGGCACACCAATTTTAAAAACAAAATTGCTCTTAATATAATCTGTCAGAAAAAATATACAATTCCCTATTCTACTCTGTTTTGGAGTATATAGACCAACTCAGTATGCTCTCTCATGTAAAATACCGAAATTCTAATTTTACATGAATCGAAAAAAAATCTAAATATTATCTACGCACCCCAATGTTAAAAACAATATTTCTCAGAATATTATCGGTCAGAAAAAGTATACAATGCCCTATTCTACTCTGTTTTTGAGTATATACACCAACTCCATGTGCTTTCTCATGTAAAATACAGAAATTCTACATTTAAGACAATAGAAAAAAATCTAAATATTATCTAGGCACCTCAATGTTAAAAGCAAAATTTCTCTGAATACAATCTGTCAGAAAAACTATACAATGCCTTATTCTACTTTGTTTTGGAGTATATACACCAACTCCATATGCTCTCTTATGTAAACTACAGAAATTCTATATTTAAGGAAAACAAAAAATATCTAAATATTATCTAGGCAACCCAATATAAATAGCAAAATTTATCTGAATATGATCTGTCAGAAAAAATACACAATTGCATTTTCTACTTTGTTTTGTAGTATATACACCAACTCAATATGCTCTCTCATGTAAAATTTCGAAATTCTAATTTTACGCGAATCAAAAAAAAAATCTAAATAATATTTAGGCGCCCAAAAGTCTAAAGAAAATGGCTCTTAATATAGTCTGTTAGAAAAAATATACAATGCCTTATTATACTCTGTTTGGAGTATATACACCAACTCAGTATGCTCTTTCATGTAAAATAGAGAAATTCTAATTCTACCCAAATTGAAAAAATCTAAATATTATCTAGGCACCCCAATGTTAACAGCAAAATTTCTCTTAATAAAATCTGTCAGAAATAATATAGAATGCCCTTTTCTACTCTGTTTTGGAGTATGTACACCAACTCCATATGCTCTCTTATGTAAAATACCGAAATTCTAATTTTAGGCGAATCAAAAAAAATCTAAATAATATCTAGGCGCTCCAAAGTTAAAAGAAAATGGCTCTGAACATAATCTGTTAGAAAAAATATACAATGCCTTATTCTACTTTGTTTTGGAGTATATACACGAACTCAGGATGCTCTCTCATGTAAAATACAGAAATTCTAATTTTACGCGAATCGAAAAAATCTAAATATTATCTAGGCACATCAATGTTAAAAACAAAATTGCTCTGAATATAATCTGTCATAAAAAATATACAATACCCTTTTCTACTCTGTTTTGTAGTATATACACCAATTCCATATGCTCCATTATGTAAAACACAGAAATACTATATTTAAGTGAATCGAAAGAAATCTAAATATTATCTAGGCACCCCAATGTTATAAGCAAAATTGCTCTGAATATAATCTGTCAGAGAAATTACACAATGCTTTTTTCTACACTGTTTTGTAGTATGTACACCAACTCCATATGCTCTCTTATGTAAAATACCGAAATTCTAATTTTACGTGAATCGAAAAGAATCTAAATTATATCTAGGCACCCCAAGGTTAAAAGAAAATGGCTCTGAATATATTCTGTTAGAAAAAATATACAATGCCTTATTCTATTCTGTTCTGGAGTATATACACCAACTCAGGATGCTCTGTCATATAAAATAGAGAAATTCTAATTTTACCCAAATTGCAAAAATCTAAATATTATCTAGGCACCCCAATGTTAAAAACAAAATTGCTCTGAATATAATCTGTAAGAAAAAATATAAGATGCCCTATTCTAATCTGTTTTAAAGAATATACAACAACTCCATATGCTCTCTCATGTAAAATACAGAAATTCTATATTTCAGCGAATCGAAAAAAATCTAAATATTATCTAGGCACACCTATGTTAAAAGCAAAGTTGCTCTGAATATAATCTGTCAGAAAAAATATACAATGCTCTTTTCTACTCGGTTTTGTAGTATATACACCAACTGAATATGCTCAGTCATGTAAAATACAGAAATTCTAATTCTACTCGAATCGAAAAAAACTAAAGATTATCTAGGCCCCCCAATGTTAAAAGCAAAATTGCTCTGAATATAATCTGTAAGAGAAAATATACAATGCTTTTTTCTACTCTGTTTTGGAGTATATACACCAACTCAATATGCTCTCTCATGTAAAATACCAAAATTCTAATTTTAGGCGAATCAAAAAAAATCAAAATAATATCTAGATGCCCCAAAGTTATAATAAAATGGCTCCAAATATACTCTGTTAGAAAAAATACACAATGCCTTATTCTACTCTGTTTTGGATTATATACACCAACTCAGGGTGCTCTCGAATGTAAAATACAGAAATTCAAATTTTACCCAAATTGAAAAAATCTAAATATTATCTAGGCACCCCAGTGTTAAAAATAAATTGCTCGAAATATAGTCCATCAGAAAAAATATACAATGCCCTATTCTACTCTGTTTTTGAGTAAATACACTCACTCCATATGCTCTCTCTTGTAAAATACAGAAATTCTTTATTTATGCGAATCGAAAAAAATCTAAATATTATCTAGGCACCCCAATGTTAAAAGCAAACTTGCTCTGAATATAATAGGTCAGAAAAAATATACAATGCCCTTTTCTACTCTGTTTTGGAGTATATACACCAACTCCATATGCTCTCTCATTTAAAATACAGAAATTAAAATTGTACGCAAATCTAAAAATATATAAATAATATCTAGGCGACCCATGGTTAAAAGAAATTGGTTCTGAATATACTTTGTTACAAAAAATATACAATTCCTTATCCTACTCTGTTTCAGAGTACATACACCATCTCAGGGTGCACTCTCCTATAAAATACAGAAACTCTAATTTTACTGAAATCGAAAAAACCTAAATATTATCTATGCACCTCAGTATTAAAAAAAATTGCTCTGAATATAATCTGTCAGAAAAAATATTCAATGCCTTATTCTACTCTGTTTTGGAGTATATACACCAACTCCACCTGCTCTCTCATGTAAAATAGAGAAATTCTATATTTAAGCAAATCGAAAATAATCTAAATATTATCTAGTCACCCCAAAGTAAAAAGCAAAATTGCTCTGAATATAATCGGTCAGAAAAAATATACAATGCCCTATTCTACTCTATTTTGGAGTATATACACCAACTCCGTATGCTCTCTCATGTAAAATACAGAAATTTTATATTTAAGCGAATCGAAAAAAATCTATATATCATCTATGCACCCGAATGTTAAAATCAAAATTCCTCTGAATATAATGTGTCAGAAAAAATAAACAATGCTTTATTCTACTCTGTTTTGGAGTATGTACACAAACTCAGTATGCTCTCTCATATAAAATACAGAAATTCTAATTATACGTGAATCGAAAAAAATCTAATATTATCTAGGGACCCCAATGTCAAAAGGAAAATTGCTCTGAATATAATCTGTCAGAAAAAATATACAATGTCCAATTCTACTCTGATTTGTAGTATATACACCAGCTCAATATTCTCTCTCATGTAAAATACAGAAATACTAATTTTATGCGAATCGAAAAAAATCTAAATAATATCTAGGCGCCCCAAAAATAAAATAAAATGGCTCTTAATATAGTGTGTTAGAGAAAATATACACTGCCTTACTCTACTATGATTTGGAGTATATACACCAACTCAGTATGTTCTCTTATGTAAAATACAGAAATTCTAATTTTACCCGAATCGAAAAAATCTATATATTATTTAGTCAACCCAATGTTAAAAACAAAATAGCTCTGAATATAATCTGTCAGAAAAAATATAGAATGCCCTATTCTACTCTGTTTCGGAGTATATACACCGACTTTATATGCTCTCTCATCTAAAATACAGAAATTCTATATTTAAGCAAATCTAAAAATATCTAAATATTATCTAGGCACCCCAGTGTTAAAAGCAAAATTGCTCTGAATATAATCTGTTTGAAAAAATACACAATGCCATTTTCTATTCTGTTTCTTAGTATATACACCAACTCAATATGCGCTGATATGTAAAATACAGAAGTTCTAACTTTGTCCGAATCGAAGTAATCTAAATATTATGTAGGTACGTCAATGTTAATAACAAAATTGCTCTGAATATAATCTTTCAGAAAAAATATACAATGCCCTATTCTACTCTGTTTTGGAGTATATACACCAACTCAGTATGCTCTCTCATGTAAAATACCGAAATTCTAAATTTACCCGAATCGAAAAGATCAAAATATTATGTAGGACACCCAATGTTACAAACAAAATTGCTCTGAATATAATCTGTCAGAAAAAATATTCAATTTCCTATTCTACTCTGTTTTGGAGTATATGCAGCAACTCCATATGCTCTCTCATGTAAAATACCGAAATTCCAATTTTACGCGAATTGAAAAAAATCTAAATAATATCTAGGCGCCCCAAAGTTCAAAGAAAATGGCTCTGAATATAGTCTGTTAGAAAAAATATACAATGCCTTATTCTACTCTGTTTTGGGGTATATAAACCATCTCAGGATGCTCTCTTATGTAAAATACAGAAATTCTAATTTTACCCGAAACAAAAACATCTAAATATTATCTAGGCGACACAATGTTAAAAACAAAATTGCTCTGAATAGAATCTGTCAAATAAAATATACAATGCCCTATTATACTCTGTTTTGGAGTATATACACCAACTTTATATGCTCTCTAATGTAAAATACAGAAATTCTAATTTTACACGAATCGAAAAATATCTAAATAATATCTAGGCGCCCCAAATTTAAAAAAAATTGGCTCTGAATATACTCTGTTAGCAAAAATATACAATGCCTTATCCTACTCTGTTTTGGAGTATATACACCAACTCAGTATGCTCTCTTATGTAAAATACAGCAATTCTAATTTTACGTGAATCAAAAATAATCTAAATATTATCTAGGCACTCCAATGTTAAAAACAAAATTGCTCTGAATATAATCTGTCAGAGAAAATAAACAATGTCCTATTCTACTTTGTTTTGGAGTATATACACCAACTCAGTATGCTCTGTCATGTAAAATACAGAAATTCTATTTTTATATGAATCGAAAATAGTCTAAATATTATGTAGGCACCCCAATGTTAAAAGCAAAATTGCTCTGAATATAATCTGTCAGAAAATATACACAATGCTTGATTCTACTTCGTTTTGGAGTATATACACAAACTCCTTATGCTCTATCATGTAAAATACTGAAATTCTAATTTTACCCGAATCGAAAAAATCAAAATATTATGTAGGCACCCCAATGTTAAAAACAAAATTGCTATAAATATAATCTGTCAGATAAAAATATACAATGCCCTATTCTACTCTGTTTTGGAGTATATACACCAACTCCATATGCTCTCTCATGTAAAATACAGAAATTCCATATTTAAGCAAATCGAATAAAAGCTATATATTATCTAGGCACCCGAAAGTTAAAATCAAAATTTTTCTGAATATAACTTGTCAGAAATAATAAACAATGCCCTATTCTACTCTGTTTTGGAATATATACACCAACTCAGTATGCTCTTTCATGTAAAATATAGAAATTCTAAATTTACGTGAATCGAAAAAAATCTAAATATTATCTAGGCACCCCAATGTTAAAAGCAAAATTGCTCTGAATATAATCTGTCATAAAAATTATACTATGCCCTTTTCTACACTGTATTGGAGTTTATACAGCAACTCAATATGCTCTCTCACGTAAAAAACAGAAATTCTAATTTTACCCAAATCAAAAAAATCTAAATATTATCTAGGCTCTCCAATGTTAAAAGCAAAATTACTCTGAATATAATCTGTGAGAAAAAATATACAATGCTCTTTTCTACTCTTTTTTGTAGTACATACACCAATTCAATATGCTCTCTCATGTAAAATAACGAAATCCTATTTTTACACGATTCGAAAAATATCTAAATAATATCTAGGTGCACTAATGTTAAACGAAAATGCCTCTGAATATAGTCTGTTAGAAAAAATATACAATGCCTTATTCTACTCTCTTTTGGAGTATATACACGAACTCAGTATGCTGTGTCATGTAAAATATAGAAATTCTAATTTTACCCAAATCTAAAAAATCTAAATAATATCTAGGCGCCCCAAAGTTAAAAGAAAATGGCTCTGAATATAGTCTGTTAGAAGAAATATACAATGCCTTATTCAAGTATGTTTTGGAGTATATACACCAACTCAGTATGCTCTCTCGTGTGAAATACAGAAATTCTAATTTTACCCGAATTGAAAAAATCTAAATATTATCTAGGCACCCCAATGTTACAAGCAAAATTGCTCTGAATATACTCTGTCAGAAAAAATATACAATGCCCTTTTGTACTCTCTTTTGGAGTATATAAACAAACTAAATATGCTCTCTTATGTAAAATACACAAATTCTAATTTTACGCGAATCGAAAAAAATCTAAATAATATCTAGGCACCCCAAAGTTAAAAGAAAATGGCTCTAAATATAGTCTGTTATAAAAAATATACAATGCCTTATTCTACTCTGTTTTGGAGTAAATACACCAACTCAGTACGCTCTCTCATGTAAAATACTGCAATTCTAATTTTACGTGAATCGAAAAAAATCTAAATAGTATCTAGGCACACCAATGTTAAAAGCAAAGTTGCTGTGAATATAATCTGTCAGAAATAAAATACAATGCCCTTTTCTACTATGTTTTGTAATATATACACCAACTCTACCTGCTCTCTCACTTAAAATACAGAAATTCTATATTTCAGCGAACCAAAAAAAATCTAAAAAATATCTAGGCACTCCTAAGTAAAAAGAAAATGCCTCTGAATATAGTCTGTTAGAAAAAAATATACAATGCCTTATTCTACACTGTTTTGGAGTAAATACACCAACTCAGTATGCTCTCTCATGTAAAATACGGAAATTCTAATTTTACGTGAATCGAAAAAATCTAAATATAATCTAGGCACCTTAATGTTAAAAGCAAAGTTGCTGTAAATATAATCAGTCACAAAAAATATACAATGCCCTTTTCTACTCTGTTTTGTAGTATATACACCAACTCAATATGATCTCTAGTGTGAAATACAGAAATTCTAATTTTACCCGAATCGAAAAAATCTAAATATTATCTAGGCACCCCAATGTTAAAAGCAAAATTCCGCTGAGTATAATCTGTCAGAAAAAAATATACAATGGCCTTTTCTACTCTTTATTGTAGTATATATACCAACTCAATATGCTCTCTCATGCAAAATACCCAAATTCTAATTTTACGCGATTCGAAAGAAATCTAAATAATATCTAGGAGCGGCAGAGTTAAAAGTAAATGGCTCTGAATATAGTCTGTTAAAATCAATATCCAATGCCTTATTCTACTCTGTTTTGGAGTAAATACACCAACTCAGTATGCTCTCTCATGTAAAATACAGAAATTCTAATTTTACCAGAATCGAAAAATCTAAATATTATCTAGGATCCCCAATGTTAAAAACAAAATTGTTCTGAATATAAGCTGTCAGAAAAAATATACAATGCCCTATTCTACTCTGTTTTGGAGTATATACACAAACTCAATATGCTGTCTCATGTAAAATACCGAAATTCTAATTTTACGCAAATCGAAAAAAAACTAAATCATATCTAGGCGCCCCAAAGTTAATAGAAAATGGCTGGAATTTTGTGTGTTAGAAAAAAATATACAATGCCTTATTCTACACTTTTTTGGAGTATATACACCAACTCAGTATGCTCTGTCATGGAAAATACCGAAGTTCTAATTTTACGTGAATTGAAAAGAATCTAAATATTATCTTGGAACCCCAACGTTAAAAGCAAAATGGCTCTGAATATAATCTGTTGGAACAAATATACAATTCCTTATTCTACTATGTTTTGGAGTATATACACCAACTCAGTATGCTCTCTCAGGTAAAATATAGGAATTCTAATTTTCACCGAATCGAAAAAATCTAAATATAATCTAGGCACTTCAATGTTAAAAACAAAATTTCTCTGAATATAATCTGTCAGAATAAATATACAATGCCCTATTCTACTTCGTTTTGGAGTATATACACCAAGTCCATATGCTCTCTCATGTAAAATACAGAAATTCTATATTTAAGCGAATCGAAAAAAATCTAAATATAATCTACGCTCCCCAATGATAAAACCAAAATAGCTCTGAATATAATCTGTCATAAAAAATATACAATGTCCTTTTCTACTCTGTTTTGTAGCATATACACCAACTCAATATGCTCTCTCATGTAAAATACCAAAATTCTAATTTTACGCGAATCGAAAAAAATCTAAATGATATCTAGGCGCCCCAAAGTTAAAAGAAAATTGCTCTGAATATAGTCTGTTAGAAAAATATACAATGTGTTATTCTACTCTGTTTTGGAGTATATACACGAACTCAAAATGCTCTCTCATGTAAAATAACAAAATTCTAATTTTACGTGAATCAAAAAAAATCTAAATATTATCTAGGCACCCCAATGTTAAAAACAAAATTGCTCTGAATATAATCTGTCAGAAAAAATATACTAGGTCTTGTTCTACTCTGTTATCGAGTATATACACCAACTCCATATGCTCTCTCATGTAAAATACAAAAATTCTATATTTAAGCAAATCGAAAAAAATCTAAATATTACCTAGGCAACCCAATGTTAAAAACAAAATTCATCGGAATATAATCTTTCATAAAAAATATAAAATGCCCTATTCTACTCTTTTTCAAACTACATACAACAACTCAGTATGCTCTGTCATGGAAAATACAGAAATTCTAATTTTACGCGAATCGAAAATAATCTAAATATTATTTGGCACCCCAACGTTAAAAGCAAAATGGCTGTGAGTATAATTTGTTGTAACAAATATACAATGCCTTATTCTACTATGTTTTGGAGTATATACAAGAGCTCAGTATGCTCTCTCATGTAAAATACAGAAATTCTAATTTTAACCGAATCGAAAATATCTAAATATAATCTAGGCACTCCAATGTTAAAAACAAAATTGCTCTGAATAGAATCTGCCAGAAAAAATATACAATGCCCTATTCTACTCTGTTTTGGAGTATATACACCAACTCCATTGGCTCTCTCATGTAAAATAAAGAAATTCTATATTTAAGCAAAGCGAAAAAAATCTAAATATTATCTACGCACCCCAATGTTAAAACCAAAATTACTCTGAATATAATCTGTCAGAAAAAATATACAATGCCTGTTTCTACTCTGTTTCAGTAGCATACACACCAACTCAATATGCTCTCTCATTTAAAATACCGAAATTCTAATTTCACGCGAATAGAAAAAAATCTAAATAATATCTTGGCACCCCAAATTTAAAAGAAAATGGCTATGAATATAGTATGTTAGGAAAAATATACAATGCCTTATTCTACTCTGTTTTGGAGTATATATACCAACTACATACGGTCTCTAATGTAAAATACAGAAATTCTAATTTTACGAGCATCGAAATAAATCTGAATAATATCTAGGCACCCCAAAGTTAAACGAAAATGGCTCTGAATATAGTCAGTTAGAAAAAATATAGAATGCTTTATTCTACTTTATTTTGAAGTATATACACCAGCTGAATATGCTCTCTCATGTAAAATACAGAAATTGTATATTTAAGCGAATCGAATAAAATCTAAATATTATCTAGGCACCCCAATGTTAATAGCAAAATTTCTATGAATATAGTCTGTCTGACAAAATATAAAATGCCCTTGTCTACTGTGTTTTGGAGTATATACACGAACTCAATATGCTATCTTATGTAAAATACAGAAATTCTAATTTTACACGAATCAAAAAAAATCTAAATAATATCTAGGCGCGCCAATGTTAAAAGAAAATTGCTCTGAATATAGTCTGTTAGAAAAAATATTCAATGCCTTATTCTACTATATTTTGGAGTATACACACCAACTCAGTATGCTCTCTCGTGTAAAATACATTAATTCTAATTTTACCCGAATTGAAATAATCTAAATATTATCTAGGCACCCCAATGTTAAAAACAAAATTTCTCTGAAAATAACCTGTCAATAAAATATACAATGCCCTTTTCTACTTTGTTTTTGAGTATATACACCAACTCTACATGTTCTCTAATGTAAAATACAGAAATTGTATATTTCAGCGAATCGAAAAAATCTAAATATTATCTAGGTGCCCCAAAGTTAAACAAAAATGGGTATGAATATAGTCTGTTGGAAGAAATATACAATACCTTATTCTACTCTGTTTTGGAGTAAATACAACAAATCCGTATGCTCTCTCACGTAAAATACAAAAATTTAATTTTACCAGAATCGAAAAAATCTAAATATTATCTAGGCACCCCAATGTTAAGAACAAAGTGCTCTGAATATAATCTGTCGGAAAAAATATTCAATGCCCTTTTCTACTTTGTTTTGGAGTATATACACCAACTCAATATGCTCTCTCATGTAAAATACCGAAATTCTAATTTTACACGAATTGAAATAAATCTAAATAATATCTAGGCACCACAAAGTTAAACGAAAATATCTATGAATATAGTCAGTTAGAAAAAATATAGCATGCTTTATTCTACTCTATTTTGGAGTATATACACCAACTCCATATGCTCTTTCATGTAAAACACAGAAATTCTATATTTAAGCGAATCGAAAAAATCTAAATATTATCTAGACACCCAATGTTAAAAACAAAATTGCTCTGAATATAATTTGTCAGAAAAAATATACAATGCCCTTTTCTACTCTGTTTTGGAGTATATACACCAACTCCATATGCTCTCTCATTTAAAACTCAGGAATTCTATATTTAAGCGAATCGAAAAAGTTCTAAATATTATCTAGGAACCCCAATGTTAATAGCAAAATTGCTAGGAATATAGTCTGTCTCACAAAATATAAAATGCCCTTGTCTACTCTGTTTTGGAGTATATACTGCAACTCAATATGCTCTCTCATGTAAAATACCGAAATTCTAATTTTATGTGAATCGAAAAAAATCTAAATAATATCTAGGCGCCCCAATGTTAAAAGAAAATTTCTCTGAATATAGTCTGTTAGAAAAAATATACAATACCTTATTCTACTATGTTTTGGAGTATATACACCAACTCAGTATGCTCTCTCGTGTAAAATACAAAAATTATAGTTTTACCCGAATCAAAATAATCTAAATATTATCTATGCATCCCAATGTTTAAAACAAAATTGCTCTGAATATAAACTGTCAGAAAAAATATACAATGCGCTATTCTACAATGCTTTGGAGTATATACATTAACTCTATATGCTCTTTCATGTAAAATACAGAAATTCTATATTTAAGCGAATCGAAAAAATTCTAAATATTATCTAGGCACCCCAATGTTAAAAGAAAAATTGCTCTTAATATAATCTGTCAGAAAAAATATACAATGCCCTATTCTACTCTTTTTTGGAGTATATACACCAACTCAGTATGCTATCTCATGTAAAATACCGAAATTCTAATTTACGCGAATCGAAAAAATTCTAAATAATATCTAGTCGACCCAAAGTTAAAAGAAAATGGCTCTGAATATAGTCTGTTAGAAAAAATATACAATGCCTTATTCTACTCTGTTTTGGAGTATATACACCAACTCAGTATGCTCTCTCGTGTAAAATACCGAAATTCTAATTTTACGTGAATCGAAAAAAATCTAAATATTATCTAGGCACCCCAATGATAAAAAAAAATTGCTCTGAATATAATCAGTCAGAAAAAATATACAATGCCCTTTTCTACTTTGTTTTGGAGTATATACACCAACTCAACATGGTTTCTCATGTAAAATACCGAAATTCTAATTTTACGTGAATCGTAACAAATATAAATAATATCTAGGCGCCACAAAGTTAAAAGAAAATGGCTCTGAATGTAGTCTGTTAGAAAAAATATACAATGCCTTATTCTACTTTGTTTTGGAGTGTATACAACAACTCAGTATGCTCTCTCATGTAAAATACCGAAATTCAAAATTTATGTGAATCGATAAAAATCTAAATATTATCTAGGCACCCGAATGTTAAAAGAAAAATTACTCTGAATATAATCTGTCAGAAAAAATATACAATGCTTTTTTCTACTCGGTTTTGGATTAAACACACCAACTCAGTATGCTCTCTCATGTAATACCGAAATTCTAATTTTACGCGAATCGAAAAAAATCTAAATAATATCTAGGCACCACAAACTTAGAAGAAAATGGCTCTAAATATAGTCTGTCAGAGAAACTATAAAATGGCTTATTCTACTCTGTTTTGGAGTATATACACCAACTCAGTTTGCTCTCTCATGTAAAATATAGAAATCCTAATTTTATACGAATCGAAAAAATCTAAAAATTATCTAGGCACCCCAAAGTTAAAAACAAAATTGCTCCGAATGTAATCTGTCAGAAGAAATATACAATGCCCTATTCTACACTGTTTTGGAGTATATACACCAACTCCATATGCTCTCTCATGTAAAATACAGAAATTCTATATTTGAGCGTATCGAAAAAATTCTTAATATTATCATGGCAACCCAATGTTAAAAGCAAAATGGCTCTGAATATAAGCTGTCAGAGAAAATATACAATGCCCTTTTCTACTCTGTTTTGGAGTATATACACCAACTCAATGCGCTCTCTCCTGTGAATTACGAAATTCTAAAGTTACGCGAATCGAAAAAAAATCTAAGTAATATCTAGGCGCCCCAAAGTTAAAAGAAAATGTCTCTCAATATAGTCTGTTATTAAAAAATATACATTTCCTTATTCTACTCTGTTTTATAGAATATACACAACTCAATATGCTTTCTGATGTAAAATACAGAAATTCTAATTTTACATGAATTGAAAAAAATCTAAATATTATCTAGGCACCCGAATGTTAAAAGTACAATTGCTCTGAAAAAAATCTGTCAGAAAAAATATACAATGCCCTATTCTACTCTGTTTTGGAGTATATACACCAAATCCATATGCTCTCTCATGTAAAATAGAGAAATTCTATATTTGAGCAAATTGAAAAATATGTCAATATTATCTACGCACCCCAATGTTAAAAGCATAATTGCTCTGAATATAATATGTCAGAGAAAATATACAATGCCCTTTTCTACTCTGTTTTGTAATATATACACCTACTAAATATGCTCTCTCAGGTAAAATACAGAAATTCTAATTTTACCAGAATCGAACACCAAAATTTATCTAGGCACCCCAATGTTAAAAACAAAATTGCTCTGAATCTAATCTGTCAGAAAAAATATACAGCCCTATTCTACTCTGTTTTGGAGTATATACACCAACTCAGTATGCTCTCTCATGTAAAATACAGAAATTCTATATATAAGTGAATTGAAATAAATCTAAATATTATCTAGGCAACCCAATTTTAAAAGCGAAATTGCTCTAAATATAATCTGTCAGAAAAAATATATAATGCCCATTTCTACTCGGCTTGTAGTATATATACCAACTCAATATGCTCTCTCATGTAAAATACCGAAATTCTAATTTTACACGAATCGAAAAAAATCTCAATAATATCTAGGCGCCACAAATTTAAAAGAAAATGGCTCTAAATATAGTCTGTCAGAGAAAATATACAATAACTTATTCTACTCTCTTTTAAAGTATATACACCAACTTCATATGCTCTCTCATGTAAAATATCGAAATTCTAATTTTACCCGAATCGAAAAATCTAAACATTATTTTGACACCCTAATGTTAAAAACAAAATTATTGTGAATATATTCTGTCAGAAAAAATATAAAATGCCTTATTCTACTCTGTTTTGGAGTATATACACCAACTCCACCTGCTCTCTCATGTAAAATACAGAAATTCTATATTTAAGCGAATTGAAGAAAATCTAAATGTCATCTAGGCACCCCAATGTTAAAAGCAAAATTGCTCTGAATATAGTCTGTCAGAGAAAATATACAATGCCCTTTTCTACTCTGTTTTGTAGTATATACACCAACTTACTATGCTATCTCATGTAAAATACGGAAATTCTAATTATACGCGAATCGAAAAAAATCGAAATAATTACTAGGCACCCCAAAGTTAAAAGAAAATGTCTCTGAATATAGTCTGTTAAAGAAATACACAATGTTTTATTATACACTGTTTTGGAGTATATACACAAACTTCGTGTACTCTCTCATGTAAAATATAAAAACCCTAATTTTAAGAGAATAGTAAAAATCTAAATATTACCTAGTCACCCCAATGTTTATAACAAAATTGCTCTGAATATATTCTGTCAAAAAAATACACAATGCCCTTTTCTACTCTGTATTGGAGTATATACACCAAGTCCATATGCTCTCTCATGTAAAATATCAAAATTATAAATTTAGGCGAATCGAAAAAATTCTAAATAATATCTAGGCACCCCAAAGTTAAAAGAAAATGGCTCTTCATGTACTCTGTTAGTAAAAATATACAATGCCTTATTCTACTCTGTTTTGGAATATATACACCAACCCAGTATGCTCTCTTATGTAAAATACAGCAATTCTAATTTTACGTGAATCAAAAGAAATCTAAATATTATCTAGGCACTCCAATGTTAAAAACAAAATTGCACTGAATATAGTCTGTCAGAAAAAATATAGAATGCCCTATTCTAATCTGTTTTAAAGTTTATACACCAACCCCATATGCTCTCTCATGTAAAATACAGAAATTCTATATTTAAGCGGATCAAGAAAATCTAAATAATATCTAGGCACCCCAATTTTAAAAGCAAAATTGCTCTGAATATAATCTGTCAGAAAAATTATACTATGCCCTTTGCTACACTGTATTGGATTTTATACACCAACTCACTATGCTCTCTCATGTAAAATACTTACATTCGAATATTACGTGAATTGAAAAAAATCTAAATAATATCTAGGCGCCCCAAAGTTGAAAGAAAATGAATCTGAATGTAGTCTGTTAGAAAAATATACAATGACTTATTCTACTCTGTTTTGGAGTATATTCACCAACTCAGTATGCTCTTTCATGTAAAATACAGAAATTGTAAATTAACCGAAATCAAAATAATCTAAATATTACCTAGGCATTCCAATGTTAAAAACCAAATTCCTCTGAATATAATCTGTCAGAAAAAATTTACACTGCCCTTTTCTACTCTGTTTTGTAGTATATAAACCAACTCAATATGCTGTCACATGTAAAATACCGAAAGTCTAATTTAAGGCGAATCAAAAAAGATCTAAATAATATCTAGGCGCGCCAAAGTTAAAAGAAAATGGCTCTGAATATAGTCTGTTAGAAAAAATATACAATGCCTTATTCTACTCTGTTTTGGAGTATATAAAGCAACTCAGGATGTTCTCTCATGTAAAATATAGAAATTCTAATTTTACCCGAATCGAAAACATCTAAATATTATCTAGGCACCCGAATGTTAAAAACAAAATTGCTCTGAATATAATCTGTCTGAAAAAATATACAATGCCCTATTCTACTCTGTTTTGGAGTATATAAACCAACTCAGTATGCTCTCATGTGAAATACCGAAATTCTAATTTTACGTGAATCGAAAATAATCTAAATATTATCTAGGCACTCTAATGTTAAAAACAAAATTGCTCTGAATATAATCGGTCAGAAAAATTATATAAAGCCCTATTCTACTCTGTTTTCGAGTATATACACCAAATCCATATGCTCTCTCATGTAAAATACAGAAATTCTATATGTAAGCGAATCGAAAATATTCTCAATATTATTTGGCACCTCAATTTTAAAAGCAAAATTTCTCTGAATATAATCTGTCAGAGAAAATATACAATGCCCTATTCAACTCTGTTTTGGAGTATATAACGCAACTCAGTATGCTCTCTCATTAAAATACAGAAATTCTATATTTAAGAGAATTGAAAAAAATCTAAATATTATCTAGGCACCCCATGTTAAAAACAAAATTGCTCTGAATATAATCTGTCAGAGAAAATACACAATGCCATTTTCTACTCTGTTTTATATTATATAAACCAACTCAATATGCTCTTTAATGTAAAATACAGAAACTCTAATTTTACCCGAATTGAAAGAATCTAAATATTATGTAGGCACGCCAATGTTAAAAACAAAATTGCTCTTAATATAATCTGTCAGAAAAAATATGCAATTCTTCATTGTACTCTGCTTTAGAGTATATAGACAAACTCAGTATGCTCTCTCATGTAAAATACCGAAATTCTAATTTTACGTGAATCGAAAAAAAATCTAAATATTATCTACGCATCCCAATGTTAAAAACAATATTGCTCTGAATATAATCCATTAGAAAAACGACACAATGCCCTATTCTACTCTGTTTTTGAGTATATACACCAACTCCATCTGCTTTCTCATGTAAAATACAGAAATTCTATATTTAAGCCAATCGAAAATAATCTAAATATTATCTAGGCACCTCAATGTTAAAAGCAAAATTTCTCTGAATACAATCTGTCAGAAAAAATATACGATACCTTATTCTACTCTGTTTTGGAGTATATACACTAACTCCATATGCTCTCTTATGTAAAATACAGAAATTCTATATTTAAGGAAAAAAAAATATATCTAAATATTATCTAGGCAACCAAATGTAAATAGAAAAATTTATCTGAATATCATCTGTCAGAAAAAATACCCAATTGCATTTTGTAATTGTTTTGTAGTATATACACCAACTCAATATGCTCTCTCATGTAAAATTTCGAAATTCTAATTTTACGCGAATCAAAAAAAATCTAAATAATATTTAGGCGCCCAAAAGTTTAAAGAAAATGGCTCTCAATATAGTCTGTTAGAAAAAATATACAATGCCTTATTCTACTCTGTTTTGGAGTATATACACCAACTCAGTATGCTCTCTCATGTAAAATACAGAAATTCTAATCCTACCAAAATCGAAAAAATCTAAATATTATCTAGGCACCCCAATGTTAAAATCAAAATTTCTCTTAATAAAATCTGTCAGTAAAAATATAGAATGCCCTTTTCTACCCTGTTTTGGAGTATATACACCAACTCCATATGCTCTCTTATGTAAAATACCGAAATTCTAATTTTAGGCGAATCAAAAAAAATCTAAATATTATCTAGGCGCTCCAAAGTTAAAAGAAAATGGCTCTGAATATAATCTGTTAGAAAAAATATACAATGCCTTATTCTACTTTGTTTTGGAGTATATACACGAACTCAGGATGCTCTCTCATGTAAAATACAGAAATTCTAATTTTACCCGAATCGAAAAAATCTAAATATTATCTAGGCACCTCAATGTTAAAAATAAAATTGCTCTGAATATAATCTGTCAGAAAAAATATACAATGCCCTATTCTACTCTGTTTTGGAGTATATACACCAACTCAGTATGCTCTCTCATCTAAAATACAAAAATTCTACGTTTAAACGAGTCGAAACAAATCTAAATATTATCTAGGCACGCCAATGTTAAAAGAAAATAGCTATGAATATAATCTGTCAGAAAAAATATACAATACCCTTTTCTACTCTGTTTTGTAGTATATACACCAATTCCACATGCTCCACTATGTAAAACACAGAAATACTATATTTAAGCGAATCGAAAGAAATCTAAATATTATGTAGGCACCCCAATATTATAACCAAAATTGCTCTGAATATAATCTGTCAGAGAAAATACACAATGCCCTTTTCTACTCTGTTTTGTAGTATGTACACCAACTCAATATGCTCTCTCATATAAAATAACGAAATTCTAATTTTACGTGAATAGAACAGAATCTAAATAATATCTAGGTGCCCCAAAGTTAAAATAAAATGGCTCTGAATATATTCTGTTAGAAAAAATATACAATGCCTTATTCTACTCTGTTCTGGAGTATATACACCAACTCAGGATGCTCTGTCATATAAAATAGAGAAATTTAAATTTTACCCAAATCGCAAAAATCTAAATATTATCTTGGCACCCCAATGTTAAAAACAAAATTGCTCTTAATATAATCTTTCAGAAAAAATATAACATGCCCTATTCTAATCTGTTTTAAGGAATATACACCAACTCCATATGCTCTCTCATGTAAAATACAGAAATTCTCTATTTCAGCGAATCGAAAAAAATCTAAATATTATCTAGGCACACCTATGTTAAAAGAAAAGTTGCTCTGAATATAATCTGTCAGAAAAAATATACAATGCCCTATTCTACTCTGTTTTGGAGTATATACACCAACTCCATATGCTCTCTCACCCAAAGTTAAAAAAAAAATGGCTCTGAATATAGTCTGTTAGAAAAAATATACAATGCCTTATTCTACTCTGTTTGGGGGTATATACACCAACTCATGATGCTCTCTAATGTAAAATACAGAAATTCTAATTTTCCCCGAATCGAAAATAATCTAAATATTATCTAGACACCCCAGTGTTTAAAAAAAATTGCTCTGAATATAATGTGTCAGAAAAAATATACAATGCCCTATTGTACTCTGTTTTGGAGTATATACACCAACTCCATATGCTCTCTCATGTGAAATACAGAAATTCTAATTTTACCCAAATCGAAAAACTCTAAATATTATCTAGGCACCCCAGTTTAAAAAAAAAATTGCTCGAAATATAATCCATCAGGAAAAATATACAATGCCCTATTCTACTCTGTTTTGGAATAAATACACCCACTCCATATGCTCTCTCATGTAAAATACAGAAATTCTATATTTATGCGAATCGAAAAAAATCTAAATATTATCTAGGCACCCCAATGTTAAATGCAAACTTGCTCTGAACATAATCGGTCAGAAAAAATATACAATGCCGTTTTCTATTCTGTTTTGGAGTATATACACCAACTCCATATGCTCTCTCATTTAAAATACAGAAATTCAAATTGTACGCGAATCGAAAAATATATAAATAATATCTAGGTGCCCCATGGTTAAAAGAAATTGGCTCTGAATATAGTTTGTTACAAAAAATATACAATGCCTTATTCTACTCTGTTTCAAAGTACATACACTATCTCTGGGTGCACCCTCCTATAAAATACAGAAATTCTAATTTTACTGGAATAAAAAAAATCTAAATATTATCTAGGCACCTCAGTGTTAAAAACATTGCTCTGAATATAATCTGTCAGAAAAAATATACAATGCCCTATTCTACTCTGTTTTGGAGTATATACACCAACTCTACCTGTTCTCTCATGTAAACAGAGAAATTCTATATTTAAGCGAGTCGAAAAAAATCTAAATATTATCTAGTCATTCCAAAGTAAAAAGCAAAATTGCTCCGAATATAATGTGTCAGAAAAAATATACAATGCCCTATTCTGCTCTGTTTTGGAGTATATACACCAACTCCATATGCTCTCTCATGTAAAATACAGAAATTCTAATTTTACAGGAATAGAAAAAAATCTAAATAATATCTAGGCTACCCATAGTTAAAAGAAAATGGCTCTGAATATAGTCTGTTAGAAAAAATATACAATGCCTTATTCTACTCTGTTTGGGGGTATATACACCAACTCAGGATGCTCTCTAATGTAAAATACCGAAATTTTAATTTTCCCCGAATCGAAAATAATCTAAATATTATCTAAGCACCCCAGTGTTTAAAAAAATTGCTCTGAATATAATCTGTCAGAAAAAATATACAATGCCCTATTGTACTCTGTTTTGGAGTACATAAACCAACTCCATATGCTCTCTCATGTAAAATACAGAAATTCTATATTTAAGCGAATCGAAAAAAATCTAAATATTATCTAGGCACTCCAATGTTAAAAGAAAATAGCTATGAATATAATCTGTCAGAAAAAATATACAGTGCCCTTTTCTACTCTGTTTTGTAGTATATACACCAACTCAATATGCTCTCTCATGTAAAATACCGAAATTCTAATTTTACACGAATCGAAAAAAATCTAAATAATATCTAGGCACCCCAAAGTTAAAAGAAAATGGCTCTGAATATAGTCTGTTAGAGAAAATATAAAATGCCTTATTCTACTTTGTTTTGGAGTACATAAACCAACTTAGTATGCTCTCTCATGTAAAATACAGAAATTCTAATTTTACGTGTATCAAGAAAAATCTAAATATTATCTAGGCACCCCTATGTTAAAAGCAAAATTGCTCTGAATATAATCTGTCAGAAGAAATGTACAATGCACTTTTCTACTTTGTATTGTATTATATACACCAACCCAATATGCTCCCTCATGTTAAATACAGAAATTCTAATTTTACCCGAATCGAAAAATTCTAAATATGATCTAGGCACCCCAATGTTCAACGCAAAATTGCTCTGAATACAATCTGTCAGTAAAAATATACAATGTTCTTGTCTACTCTGTTTTGTAGTATAAACACCAACACAATATGCTCTGTCATGTAAAATCCAGAAATTCGAATTCCACCGGATATGAAAAAATCTAAATATTATCTAGACACCATAATGTTAATAGCAATATTGCTCTGAATATAATCTGTCAGAAAAAATATACAATGTCCTATTCTACTCTGTTTTAAAGTATATACACCAACTCCATATGCTCTCTCATGTAAAATACAGAAATTCTAAATTTACGTGAATCGAAAAAAATCTAAATATTATCTAGGCACCCCAATGTTAAAAGCAAAATTGCTCTGAATATAATCTGTCAGAAAAAATATACATTGCCCGATTCTACTCTGTTTTAGAGTATATACACCAACTTTATATGCTCTCTCATGTAAAATACCAAAATTCTAATTTTACGTGAATCGAAAAAAATCTAAATAATATCTAGGCGCCTCAAAGTTCAAAGAAAATGACTCTGAATATAGTCTGTTAGAAAAAATATACAATGCCTTATTCTACTCTGTTTTGTAGTATATACATTAACTCAGGATGCTCTCTCATGTAAAATAGAGAAATTCTAATTTTACCTGAATCGAAAAAAATCTAAATATTATCTAGGCAACCCAATGTTAAAAGCAGCATTGCTCTGAATATAATCAGTCAGAAAAAGTATACAATGCCCCATTCTACTCTGTTTTGGAGTATATACACCAACTCAATATGCTCTCTCATGTAAAATACAGAAATTCTATATTTAAGTGCATTGAAAAAAATCTAAATATTATCTAGGCACCACTTGTTAAAAACAAAATTGCTCTGAATATAATCTGTCAGAAAAAATATACAATGCCCCATTCTACTCTTTTTTGGAGTATATACACCAACTCCATACGCTCTCTCATGTAAAATACAGAAATTTTATATTTAAGCAAATCGAATAAAATCTAAATATTATCTATGCACCCCAATGTTGAAAGCAAATTTGCTCTGAATAGAATATGTCAGAAAAAATATAAGATGCCCTTTTATACTCTGTTTTTTAGTACATACACAAACTCAGTATGCTCTCTCATGTAAAATACAGAAATTCTAATTTTACCCGAATCGAAAAAATCTAAATATTATCTAGGAACACTAATGTTAAAAACAAAATTGCTGTGAATATAATCTTTCTGAAAAAATATACAATGCCCTATTCTACTCTGTTTTGGAATATATACACCAACTCAGTATGCTCTCTCATGTAAAATACAGAAATTCTAATTTTACACGAATCAAAAATATCTAAATATTATCTAGGTACCACAATGTTAAAAAGAAAATTTCTCTGAATATAATCTGTCAGAAAAAATACGCAATGCCCTATTCTACTCTGTTTTGGAGTATATACACCAATTCGATATGCTCTCTCATGTAAAATGAAGAAATTCTATATTTAAGCAAATCGAAAAAAATCTAAATATTATCTAGGCAACCAATGTTAAAAGCAAAATTTCTCTGAATATAATCTGTCAGAAAAAATATACAATGCCCTTTTCTACTCCCTTTTGGAGTATATACACCAACTCAATATGCTCTCTCATGTAAAATACTTACATTCAAATATTACGTGAATTGAGAAAAATCTAAATAATATTTAGGCACCCCAAAGTTGAAAGAAAATGGCTCTGAATATAGTCTGTTAGAAAAATATACAATTACTTATTCTACTCTGTTTTGGAGTATATTCACCAACTCAGTATGCTCTTTCATGTAAAATACAGAAATTGTAAGTTAACCAAAATCAAAAAAATCTAAATATTATCTAGGCATTCCAATGTTAAAAACCAAATTTCTCTGAATATAATCTGTCAGAAAAAATATACACTGCCCTTTTCTACTCTGTTTTGTAGTATATAAACCAACTCCATATGCTCTCTTATCAAATACAGAAATTCTATATTTAAGCGAATCAAAAAAAATCTGATTATAATCTGTCAGAAAAAATATACAATATTCTAGTCTGTTTGGAGCATATACACCAAATCCATATGCTCTCACATGTAAAATACAGAAATTCAATATTTAACCGAATCGAAAAAAATCTAAATATTATTAAGCACCCCAATGTTAAAAACAAAATCGCTCTGAATATAATCTGTCAAAAAAATATACAATGCCCTATTGTACTCTGTTTTGGAGTATATAAACCAACACCATATGCTCTCTCATGTAAAATACTGATATTCTAATTTTAGGCAAATCGAAAAGATTCTAAATAAAATCTACGTGCACCAAAGATAAAAGAAAATGGCTCTGAATAGAGTGTGTTAGAAAAAATACACAATGCCTTATTCTACTCTGTTTTGGAGTGTATACACCAACTCAGTATGCTCTTTCATGTAAAATATCGAAATTCTATATTTACGCGAATCGAAAAAAATCTAAATATTATCTAGGCACGCTAATGTTAAAAGCAAAATTGCTCTGAATATAATCTGTCAGGATAAATATACAATTCCCATTTCTACATTGTTTTGGAGTATATACAGCAAGTCAAAATGCTCTCTCATGTAAAATACCGAAATTCTAATTTTATGTGAATCGAAGAAAATCTAAATGATATGTAGAGGCCTCAAAGTTAAAAGAAAATGGCTCTGAATATAGTCTGTCAGAGAAACTATAAAATGACTTATTCTACTCTGTTTTGGAGTATATACACAAACTCTACCTGCTCTCTCATATAAAATACAGAAATTCTAATTTTACCAGAATAGTTAAAATCTAAATATTACCTAGGCACCCCTATGTTTAAAACAAAATTGCTCTGAATATAATCTGTCAAAAAAATATACAATGCCATTTTCTACTCTGTTTTTGAGTATATACACCAACTCCATATGCTCTCATGTAAAATACCGAAATTATAAATTCAGGCGAATCGAAAAATATTTAAATAATATCTAGGCACCCCAAAGTTAAAAGAAAATGGCTCTTCATGTACTCTGTTAGTAAAAATATACAATGCCTTACTCCACTCTGTTTTGGAGTATATACACCAACTCAGTATGTTCTCTCATGGAAAATACAGAAATTCTAATTTACGTGATTCGAAAAAAATCTAAATGTTATCTAGGCACCCGCATGTTAAAAACAAAATTGCTCTCAATAAAATTTGTCAGAAAAAATATACAATGCCCTATTCTACTCTGTTTTGGAGTATATAAACCAACTCCATATGCTCTCTCATGTAAAATACAGAAATTCTATATTTAAGCGAATCGAAAATAATCTAAATATTATCTAGGCACCCCAATGTTAAAAACAAAATTGCTCTAAATATAATCTGTCAGATAAAATATACAATGCCCTTTTCTACTTTGTTTTGGAGTATAAACACCAACTCAATATGCTGTCTCATGTAAAATATGGAAATTCTAATTTTACTGGAATAGTTAAAATCTAAATATTACCTAGGCACCCCAATGTTTAAAACAAAATTTCTCTGTATATAATCTGTCAGAAAAAATATACAATGCCCTATTCTACTCTGTTTTCGGGTATATACACCAACTCCACATGCTCTCTCATGTAAAAAACAGATATTCTATATTTAAGTGAATCGAATTAAATCTAAATATTATCAAGGTACCCCAATGTTAAAAGCAAAATTCCGGTGACTATTTTCAGTCAGAAAGAATATACAATGCCCGTTTCTACTCTGTTTTGTAGTATATACACCAACTCAATATGCTCTCTCATGTAAAAGAGAGAAATTCGAATTTTACTCGAATCAAAAAAATATAAATATAATCTAGGCACCCCAATGTTATAAACAAAATTGCTCTGAATATAATCTGTCAAAAAAATATAAAAGCCAAATTCTACTTTGTTTTGGAATATATACGCCAACTCAGTATACTCTCTCATGTAAAATACTGAAATTCTAATTTTACGTGAATCAAAAAAAATCTAAATCTTATCTAGGCACCCCAATGTTAAAAGCAAAATTGCTCTGAATATAATCTGTCATAAAAATTATACAATGCCCTTTTTTACTCTGTATTGGAGTATATACACCAACTCAATATGCTCTCTCATGTAAAATACCCAAATTCAAATTTTACGTGAATCAAAAAAAATCTAAAAAATATCTAGGCCCTCCAAAATTAAAAGAAAAAAGCTCTGAATATAGTCTGTTAGAACAAATATACAATGCCTTATTCTACTATGTTTTGGAGTATATACAGGAACTCAGTATGCTCTCTCCTGTAAAATAAAGATATTCAAATTTTACCCGAATCGAAAAAATCTAAATATTATCTAGGAACTCAATGTTAAAAACAAAATTGCTCTGAATATAATCTGTCAGAGAAAATATACAATGCCCTATTCTACTCTGTTTTTGAGTATATACACCAACTCTACCTGCTCTCTCATATAAAATACAGAAATTCTATATTTAAGCGAATCGAAAAGAATCTAAATATTATCTAGGCACCCCAAAGTTAAACACAAAATAGTTCTAAATATACTCTGTCAGAAAAAATATACAATGCCCTCTTCTACTCTTTTTTCGAGTATATACACCAACTCCATATGCTCTCTCATGTAAAATACAGAAATTCTATATTTATGCGAATCTACAAAAATCTATATATTATCTACGCACCACAACGTTAAAAGCAAAAGTGCTATGAATATATTCGGTCAGAAAAAATATACAATGCCCTTTTCTACTTTGTTTTGTAGTATATACACCAAATAAATATGCTCTTTCATGTAAAATACAGAAATTCTAATTTTACCCGAATCGAAAAAATCTAAATATTATCTAGGCACCCCAATGTTTAAAACAAAATTGCTCTGTATATAATCTGTTAAAAAAATATACAATGCCATATTGTCCTCTGTTTTTGAACATATACACCAACTCAGTACACTCTCTCATGTAAAATACCGAAATTC
Source organism: Callithrix jacchus (assembly GCF_049354715.1). Lineage (NCBI taxonomy): Eukaryota > Metazoa > Chordata > Mammalia > Primates > Cebidae > Callithrix > Callithrix jacchus. Next base: position 55,576,521 of record NC_133521.1, on the reverse strand, counting down.
TAATTTTACGTGAATCGAAAAAAATCTAAATATTATCTGGGCACACCGATGTTAAAGCAAAATTGCTCTGAATATAATCTGTCATAAAAATTATACAATGCCCTTTTCTACTCTGTATTAGAGTGTATACACCAACTCAGTATGCTCTCTCATGTAAAATACCGAAATTCATATTTTACGTTAATCGAAATAAATCTAAATAATATCTAGGCCACCCAAAGTTAAAAGAAAGTGGCTCTGAATATAGTCTGTTAGACAAAATATACAATGCCTTATTCTACTCTGTTTTGGAGTATATACACCAATTCAGTATGCTCTCTCATGTAAAACACAGCAATTTAAATTTTACCCGAATCGAAAAAAATCTAAATATTATCTAGGCAGCCCAATGTTAAAAACTAAATTGCTCTGAATATAATCTGTCATAAAAATTATACAATGCCCTTTTCTACTCTGTTTTGGAGTATATACACCAACTCAATATGCTCTCTCATGTAAAATACCGAAATTCTAATTTTACGTGAATTGAAAAAAATCTACATAATAACCTGGCGACCCAAAGTTAAAAGAAAATGGCTCTGAATATAGTCTGTTAGAACAAATATACAATGCCGTATTCTACTATGTTTTGGAGTATATTCACCAATTCAGTATGCTCTGTCATGTAAAATACAGAAATTCTAATTTTACCCGAATCGAAATAATCTAAATATTATCTAGGCACCCCAATGTTAAGAACAAAATTGCTCTGAATATAATCTGTTAGAAAAAATATACAATGCCCGATTCTTCTCTGTTTTAAGGTATACACCAACTCCATATGCTCTCTCATGTAAAATACAGAAATTCTATATTTAAGAGACTCGAGAAAAATCTAAATTTTATCTAGGCACCCCTATGTTAAAAACAAAATTGTTCTAAATATAATCTGTCAGAAAAAATATACAATGCCCTTTTCTACTCTGTTTCGTAGTATATACACTAACTCAATATGCTCTTTCATGTAAAATATGGAAATTCTAAGTATACGCGAATCAAAAAAAATCTAAATAATATCTAGGCACCCCAAAGTTAATAGATAATGGCTCTTAATATAGACTGTTAGATAAAATATACAATGCCATATATTACTCTGTTTTGGGGTATATACACCAACTCAGTTTGCTCTCTAATGTAAAATAGCGAAATTCTAATTATACGCAAATCGGAAAAAATCTAAATAATATCTATGCGCGCCAAAGATAAAGAAAATGGATCTAAATATAGTCTGTTAGAGAAAATATACAATTTCTTATTCTACTTTGTTTTGGAATATATACACCAACTCCCCATGCTGCCTCATGTAAAATACATAAATTATATATCTAAGCGAAATGAAGAAAATCTAAATATTATTTAGGCACCCCAATGTTAAAAGAAAAATTGCTCTGAATATAGTTTGTCAGAGAAAATATACAATGCCGTTTTCCACTCTGTTTTGTACTATATACACCAACTCCATATGCTCTCTCATGTAAAATAGAAAAATTCCATATTTAAGCGATTCAAAGAAAATATAAGTATAATCTAGTCACCCCAATGTTAAAAACAAAATTGCTCTGAATATAATCTGTCAGAAAAAATATACAATGTCCTATTCTACTCTGTATTGGAGTATATACACCAACTCCATATGCTCTCTCATGTCAAATACTGAAATTCTATATTTAATTGAATCGAAACAAATCTAAATATTATCTAGGCACCCCAATGTAAAAAGCAAAATTTCTCTGAATATAATCTGTCAAAAAAAATATACAATGCTTTTTCTACTCTGTTTTGAAGTATATACACAAACTCAGTATGCTCTCTCAGGTAAAATACCGAAATTCTAATTTTACGTGAATTGAAAATAATCTAAATAATATCTAGGTGCCCCAATGCTAAATGAAAATGACTCTGAATATAGTCCGTTAGAAAAAATATACAATGCCTTTTTCTACTATGTTTTGGAGTATATACACAAACTCAGTATGCATTCTCATGTAAAATACCGAAATTCTAATTTTACGTTAATCGAAAAAATTCTAAATATTATCTAGGCACCGTAATGTTAAAAACAAAATTGCTCTGAATATAATCTGTCAGAAAAAATATATAATTGCATATTGTACTCTGTTTTTTAGTATCTACACCAACTCCATATTCTCTCTCATGTAAAATACAAAAATTCTATATTTAAGCAAATCGAAAAAAATCTAAATATTATCTATGCACCCCAATGCTAAAAGCAAAATTGCTCTGAATATAATCTGTCAGAAAAAATATCCAATGCCCTTTTCTACTATTTTTTGGAATGTATACACCAACTCCATATGCTCTCTCATGTAAAAAAAGAAATTCTAATTTTACTCGTATTGAAAAAATCTAAATATTGTCTAGGCAACCCAATGTTAAAAACCAAAATGCTCTGAATATAATCTGTCACAAAAAATATACAATGCCTTATTCTACTCTGTTTTGGAGTATATACACCAACTCAATATGCTCTCTGACGTAACATAGGGAAATTCTAATTTTACACGAATCGAAATAAATCAAAGTAATATCTAGGCGCCCCAAAGTTAAACGAAAATGGCTCTGAATATAGTCTGTTTGAGAAAATATACAATGCCTTATTCCACTCTGTTTTGGAGTATATACACCAACTCAGTATGCTCTCTCATGTAAAATACAGAAATTCTAATTTTACGTGAATCGAAAAAAATCAAATATTATTTAGGCACCCGAATGTTAAAAGCAAAATTTTACTTATTATAATCAGTCAGAAAAAATATGCAATGCCCTTTTCTACTCTGTTTTCTAGTACATACGCGAACTCAATATGCTCTCTCAAGTAAAATAACGAAATTTTAACTTTTTATGAATCGAAAACAATTTAAATAATATCTAGGCGCTCCAAACTTAAAAGAAATTGGCTCTGAATATAGTGTGTGTGAAAAAATATACAATGCCTTATTCTACTCTGTTTTGTAGTATATACACGAACTCAGTATGCTCTCTCATGTAAAATACCAAAATTCTAATTTTAAGTTAATCGAAAAAATTCTAAATATTATTTAGGCACTTGAATGTTAATAGCAAAATTGCTCTTAATATAATCTGTCAGGAAAAATGTACAATGCCCTTTTCTCCTTTTTTTCAGTATATACACCAACACAATATGCTCTCTCATGTAAAATACAAAAATTCTAATTTTACGCCAATCTAAAATAATCGAAATAATATCTAGGTACCCAAAATTTAAAAGAAAATGGCTCTGAATATAGTCTGTTTGAAAAATATACAATGCCTTATTTTACTCTGTTTTGGAATATATACACCAACACAGTATGCTCTTTCATGTAAAGTACCGAAATTCTAATTCTACGTGAATTGAAAACAATTTAAATATTATCTAGGCACCCCAATGATAAAAACAAAATTGCTCTTAATATAATCTGTCATAAAAAATATACAATGACGTATTCTGCTCTATTTTTTAGTATCTACACCAACTCAATATGCTATCTCAGGTAAAATACAGAAATTCTATATTTAAGCAAATCGAAAAAAATCTAAATATTATCTAGGCAGCCCAATGCTAAAAGTAAAATTGCTCTGAATATTATTTGTCAAAAAAATATACAATGCTTTTTTCTACTTTGTTTTTGGGTATATACACCAACTCAATATGCTCTCTCATGTAAAATACCGAAATTCTAATTTTACGCGAATTCAAATAAATCTAAATAATATCTAGGTGCCCCAAAGTTAAAAGAAAATGGCTGTGAATATAGTCTGTTAGAAAAATTATACAATGCCTTATTCAACTCTGTTTTGAAGTATATACAGCAACTCAGTATGCTCTCTCATGTAAAATACCGAAATTCAAATTTTAGGTGAATCCAAAAAAATCTAAATAATATCTAGGCGCCCCAAAGTTAAAAGAAAATGGCTCTAAATATAGTCTGTTAGAAAAAATATACAATGCCTTATTCTACTCTGTTTTGGAGTAAATACACCAACTCAGTATGCTCTCTCATGTAAAATACTGAAATTCTAATTTTACGTGAATCAAAAAAAATAGAAATATTATCTAGGCACCCCAAAGTTAAAAGCAAATTTTCTCTTAATATGGTCTGTCAGAGAAAATATACAATGCCCTTTTCTACTCTGTTTTGGAGTATATACACCAAATCAGTATGCTCTCTCATGTGAAATACCGAAATTCTATATTTTAGCGAATCGATAAAAATCTAAATGTTATCTAGGCACCACAATGTTAAAATCAAAATTTCTCTGAATATAATCTGTCATAAAAAATATACAGTGCCCTTTTCTACTCTGTATTGGAGTATCTACACCAACTCAATATGGTCTCTCATGTAAAATACTCAAATTCTAATTTTACGAGAATCGAAAAAAATCTAAATAATATCAATTCGCCCCAAAGTTAAAAGAAAATGGCTCTGAATATAGTCTCTTAGAAGAAATATACAATGCCTTACTCTACTATGTTTTGGAGGATATACACGAACTTAGTATGCTCTCTCGTTTAAAATATAGAAATTCTAATTTTACCCGAATTGAAAAAATCTAAATATTATCTAGGCACCCAAACGTTAAAAACAAAATTGCTCTGAATATAATCTGTCAGAAAAAATATACAATGCAGTTTCCTACTCTGTTTTGGAGTATATACACCAACTCCATATGCTCTCTCATGTAAAATACAGAAATTCTAATTTTACATGAATCGAAAAATATCTAAATATTACCTAGGCACCCATTGTTAAAAGCAAAATTTCTCTGAATATAATCTTTTAGAAAAAATATACAATGCCATTTTCTACTATGTTTTGGAATATGTACACAAACCCAATATACTCTCTCATGTAAAATACCGAAATTTTAAATTAACGCTAATCAAATCAAATATAAATATTATCGAGGCACCACAATGGTAGTAGCAAAATTGCTATGAATATAATCTATCAGAAAATATATACAATGCTTTTTCTACTCAGTTTTGGAGTATATACAGCATCTCAATATGCTCTCTCATTTAAAATACCAAAATTCTAAATTTACGCGAATTGAAAAAAATCTCAATATTATCTAGGCACCCCGAGGTTAAAAGCAAAATTGCTCTGAATATATTCCATCAGAAAAAATACACAATGCCCTTTTCAACTCTGTTTTGGAGTATATACAACAACTCAATATGCTCTCTCATGTAAAATAAAAAAATTCTAATTATACGCGAATCGAAAAAGATCTAAATATTATCTAGGCAAACCAATGTTAAAAGCAAAATTGCTCTGAATATATTCCCTCAGAAAAAATCTACAATGCCCTTTTCTACTCTATTTTGGAGTATATAAACCAACTCAATATGCTCTCTCATGTGAAATATCAAAATTTTAAATTTATGCGAATCGAAAAAAATCTAAATATTATTTAGGCACCCCAATGTCAAAAGCAAAATTGCTCTGAGTATATTCGGTCATAAAAAATATACAATGCCTTTTTCTACTCTGTTTTGGCGTATATACAACAACTCAATATGCTCTCTCATGTAAAATACCGAAATTCTAATTTGACTCGAGTCGAAAAATATCTAAATATTATCTAGGCACCCCAATGTTAAAAGCAAAATTGCTCTTAATATAGTCTGTCACAATAATTATACAATGCCCTATTCTACTCGATTTTGAGGTATATACACCAACTCAGTATGCTCTCTCAAGTAAAATACACAAATTGTATATTTAAGCAAATCGAAAAAAATCTAAATATTATCTATGTACCCCAATGTTAAAAGCAAAATTGCTCTGAATATAATCGGTCAGAAAAAATATACAATGCCCTTTTCTACTCTGTTTTGTAGTGTATACACCAACTAAATATGCTCTCTCATGTAAAATACAGAAATTCTAATTTTACCCGAACCGAAAAAATGTAAATATTATCTAGACATCCCAATGTTAAAAGCAAAATTGCTCTGAATATAATATGTCAGAAGAAATATACAATGCCCTCTTCTATCCTGTTTTGTAGTATAAACACCAACTCAATATGCTCTGTCATGTAAAATACAGAAATTCTAATCTTACCCGAATCGAAAAAATATAAATATTATCTAGGCACCCCAATGTTAAAAGCAAAATTGCTCTGAATATAATCTGTGAGAAAAAATATACAAGGCTTTTTTCTACTCTGTTTTGGCGTATATACACCAACTCAACATGGTCTCTCATGTAAAATACAGAAATTCTAATTTTAGGTGAATCAAAAAATCTAAATAATATCTAGGATCCCAAAAGATAAAAGAAAATGGCTCTGAATATAGTCTTTTAGAAAAAATATACAATGCCTTATTCCACTCTGTTTAGGAGTATATACACCAACTCAGGATGCTCTCTCATGTCAAATACCTAAATTCTAATTTTACCCGAATAAAAATAATCTAAATACTATCTAGGCACTCCAGTGTTAAAAAAAATTGCTCTAAATATACTTTGTCAGAAAAAATATGTAATGCCCTATTCTACTGTGTTTTGGAGTATATACACCAACTCCATATGCTCTCTCATGTATAATACAGAAATTCTATATTTAAGCGAATTGAAAAAAATCTAAATATTATCTAGGCACCCCAATGTTAAAAACAAAATTGCTCTGAATATAATCTGGCATTAAAAATATACAATGCCCTACTATACTCTGTTTTAAAGTATATACACCAACTTCATATGCACTCTCATGTAAAATACAAAATTTGTATATTTAACCGAATGGAAAAAAATCTAAATATTATCTAGGCACCCCAATGTTAGAAGGAAAATTGCTCTGAATAAAATTTGTCAGAAAAAATATACAATGACCTTTTCTACTCTGTTTTGGAGTATATACACCAACTCAGTATGCTCTCTAATGTAAAATACCGCAATTCTAATTTTACGTGAATCGAAAAAAATCTATACATTATCTAGGCACTTCAATGTTAAAAACAATATTACTCTGAATATAATCTGAAAGAAAAAATATACAATGCCCTATTCTACTCTGTTTTGTATTATATACACCAACTCAATATGCTCTTTCATGTAAAATACAGAAATTCTATATTTAAGCGAATCGAGAAATATCTAAATATTATCTAGGCACCCCAATGTTAAAAGGAAAATTGCTCTGAATATAATCTGTCAAAAATATACACAATGCTTTTTTCTACTCTGTTTTGTAGTATATACACCAACTAAATATGCTCTGACATGTAAAATACAGAAATTCTAATTTTGTAAGAATCGAAAAGATCTAAATATTATGTAGGCACGTCAATGTTAAAAACAAAATTGCTCTGAATATAATCTTTCAGAAAAAATATACAATGCCCTATTCTACTCTGTTATGGAGTATGTACAACAACTCAGTATGGTCTCTCATATAAAATACCAAAATTCTAATTTTACCCGAATCAAAAAAATCAAAATATTATGTAGGAAACCCAATGTTACAAACAAAATTGCTCTGAATATAATCTATCAGAAAAAATATTCAATCACCTATTCTACTCTGTTTTGGAGTATATACACCAACTCAGTATGCTCTCTAAAGTAAAATACCGCAATTCTAATTTTACGTGAATCGAAATAAATCTATATATTATCTAGGCACTTCAATGTTAAAAACAATATTGCTCTGCATAAAATCTGTCAGAAAAAACATACAATGCCCTTTTCTACTTTGTTTTGGGGTATATACACCAACTACATATGCTCTCTCATGTAAAATACCGAAATTTTAATTTTACGCAAATCGAAAAAAATTTAATAATATCTAGACGCCCCGAAGTTAAAACTTAATGGCTCGGAATATAGTCTGTTAAAAAAAATATACAATGCCTTATTCTGCTCTGTTTTGGAGTATATAAACCAACTCAGTATGCTCTCTCATGTAAAATAGAGAAATTCTATATTGAAGCGAATCGAAAAATATTTAAATATTATCTGGGCACCCGAATGTTAAAAGAGAAATAGCTCTGAATACAATCTGTCAGGAAAAATATACAATGCAATATTCTACTCTGTTTTTAGTATATACACGAAATAAATGTGCTCTCTCATGTAAAATACAGAAATTCAAATTTTACCCGAATCAAAAAAATCAAAATATTATCTAGGCACCCCAATGTTAGAAGTAAAATTTATCTGAATATAATCTGTCAGAAAAAATATACAATGCCCTATTCTACTCTTTTTTGGAGTATATACACCAATTCAGTATGCTCTCTCAAGTAAAATAGAGAAATTCTATATTTAAGTGAATCGAAAAAAATTTAAATATTATCTAGGCACCACAATGTAAAAAGCAAAATTGCTCTGAATATAATCTGTCAGAAAAAATTGACAATGTCCTATTCTACTCTGTTTTAAAGTATATACACCGACTCAGTATGCTCTCTCACTTAAAATACCGAAATACAAATTTTACGTGAATCGAAAAAAATCTAAATATTATCTAGGCATCCCAATGTTAAAATCAAAATTTCTCTGAATATAATCTGTCAGAAAAAATATACAGTGTCCATTTCTACTCTGTTTTGGAGTATATCCACCAACTCCATATGCTCTCTCATGTAAAATACAGAAATTCTAATTTTACGTGAATCGAAACAAATCTAAATAACACCTAGGCACCTCGAAGTTAAAATAAAATGGCTCTTAATATAGTCTGTTAGAAAAAATACAGAATGCCTTATTCTACTTAGTTTTGGAGTATATACACCAACTCAGTATGCTATCTCATGTAAAATACTGAAATTCTAATTTTACCCGAATCGAAAAAATCTAAATATTATCTAGGCACAAGAATGTTAAAAACAAAATTGCTCTGAATATAATCTGTCCTAGAAAATATACAATGCACTATTCTACTCTGTTTTGGAGTATATACACCAACTCCATATGCTCTATCATGTAAAATACAGAAATTCTATATTTAAGTGACCGAAAACAATTTAAATATTATCTAGGCACCCCAATGTTAAAAACAAAATTGCTCTGAATATAGTCTGTCAGAAAAAATATACAATGCTTTATTCTACTTTGTTTTGGAGTATATACAAAACTCCATATGCTCTCTCATGTAAAATACAGAAATTCTAATTCTACCCTAATCGAAAAAATATACATATTGTCTAGGCATCTGAATGTAAAAAACAAAATTGCTCTAAATATAATCTGTCAGAAAAAATATACAATGCCATATTTTACTTTGTTTTGGAGTATATACACCAACTCCATATGCTCTCTCCTGTAAAATACAGAAATTCTATATTTCAGGGAATTGAAAAAAATCTAAATATTATATAGGCACCACAATATTAAAAGCAAAATTGCTCTGAATATTATCTGTCAGAAAAAATATAAATGCCCTTTTCTACTCTGTTTTGTAGTATATACACCAACTCAATATTCTCTCTCATGTAAAATACAGAAATTCTAATTTTACCCGAATAAAAAAAATCTAAATATTATGTAGGCACCCCAATGTTAAAAAAAAATTTCTCTGAATACAATCTGTTAGAGAAAATATACAATGCCCTATTCTACTCTGTTTTGGAGTATGTACACGAACTCAGTATGCTCTCTCATCTTAAATACCGAAATTCTAATTTTACGTGAATCGAAAAAAATATAAATATCATCTAGGCACTTCAATGATAAAAAAAATTGCTCTGAATATAATCTGTCACAAAAAATATACAATGCCCTATTCTACTCTTTTTTGTAGTATATACACCAACTTAATATGCTCACTCATGTAAAATACAGAAATTCTATATTTAAGCGAATCGAAAATAATCTAAATATTATCTACGTACCTCAATTTTGAAAGCAAAATTTCTCTGAATATAATCTGTCAGAAAAAATATATAATGCTTTATTCTACTCTGTTTTGGAGTATATAATATAACTCAGTATGCTCTCTCATGTAATATACAGAAATTCAATATTTAAGCGAATCAAAAAAATTTAAATATTATCTAGGCACCCGAATGTTAAAAGCAAAATTTTTCTGAACATAGTCTGTCAGAAATAATATACAATGCCCTTTTCTACACTGTTTTTAGTATATACACCAATTCAATATGCTCTCTCATGTAAAATACAGAAATTCTAATTTTACCCGAATCGAAAAAATCAAAATATTATGTAGGCACCCCAATGTTTATAACAAAATTGCTCTGAATATAATCTGTCAGAAAAAATATAAAATGCCCTATTCTACTCTGTTTTGGAGAATATACATCAACTCCATATGCTCTTTCATGTAAAACACAGAAATTCTATATTTAAGAGAATTGAAAAAAATCTAAATATTATCTAGGCACCCCAATGTTAAAAGAAAATAGCTCTGAATATAATCTGTCAGAAAAAATACATAATACTCTTTTCTACTCTGTTTTGTAGTATATACACTAATTCCATATGCTCCATTATGTAAAACACAGAAATACTATATTTAAGCAAATCGAAAGAAATCTAAATATTATCTAGGCACCCCAATGTTATAAGCAAAATTGCTCTGAATATAATCTGTCAGAGAAAATACACAATGCCCTTTTCTACTCTGTTTTGTAGTATGTACACGAACTCAATATGCTCTCTCACATAAAATACCGAAATTCTAATTTTACGTGAATCGAAAAGAATCTAAATAATATCTAGGCGCCCCAAAGTTAAAAGAAAATGGCTGTGAATATTCTGTTAGAAGAAATATACAATGTTTTATTCTACTCTTTTCTGGAGTATATACACCAACTCAAAATGCTCTGTCATATAAAATAGAGAAATTCTAATTTTACACAAATCGCAAAAATCTAAATATTATCTAGGCACCCCAATGTTAAAAACAAAATTGCTCTGAATATACTCTGTCAGAAAAAATATAAGATGCCCTATTCTAATCTGTTTTAAAGAATATACACCAACTCCATATGCTCTCTCATGTAAAATACAGAAATTCTATATTTCAGCGAATCGAAAAAAATCTAAATATTATCTAGGCACACCTATGTTAAAAGCAAAGTTGCTCTGAATATAATCTGTCAGAAAAAATATACAATGCTCTTTTCTACTCGGTTTTGTAGTATATACACCAACTCAATATGCTCTGTCATGTAAAATACAGAAATTCTAATTCTACTCGAATTGAAAAAAACTAAAGATTATCTAGGCCCCCCAATGTTAAAAGCAAAATTGCTCTGAATACAATCTGTAAGAGAAAATATACAATGCCCTTTTCTACTCTGTTTTGGAGTATATACACCAACTCAATATGCTCTCTCATGTAAAATACCAAAATTCTAATTTTAGGCGAATCAAAAAAAATCAAAATAATATCTAGGCGCCCCAAAGTTAAAATAAAATGGCTCCGAATATTGTCTGTTAGAAAAAATACACAATGCCTTATTCTACTCTGTTTTGGAGTATATACACCAACTCAGGTTGCTCTCGAATGTAAAATACAGAAATTCTAATTTTATTCAAATCGAAAAAATCTAAATAATATCTAGGCACCCCGAAGTTAAAAGAAAATGACTCTGAATATAGTCTGTTAGAAAAAATATACAATGCCTTATTCTACTCTGTTTTGGAGTATAAACAACAACTCAGTATGCTCTCTTATGTAAAATACAGATATTCTAATTTTACGTGAATCGAAAAAAATTTAATATTATTTAGGCACCCCAATGTTAAAAACAAAATTGCTCTGAATAAAATCTGTCAGAAAAAATATACAATGCCCTTTTCTACTCTATTTTGTAGTATATACACCAACTCAATATGGTCACTCACGTAAAATACAGAAATTCAAAATTTACACGAATCGAAAAAAATCTAAACAAATTCTAGATGCCCCAAAAATAAAAGAAAATGGCTCTGAATATAGTCTGTTAGAAAAAAAAATACATCGCTTTATTCTACTCTTTTTTGAAGTACATACACAAACTCAGTGTGCTCTCTAATGTAAAATACAGAAATTCTAATTTTACGTGAATCAAAAATAATCTAAATATTATCTAGGCACCCCAATGTTAAAAACAAAATTGCTCTGAATATAATCTGTCAGATGAAATATACAATGCGCTATTCTACTCTGTTTTAAAGTATATACACCAACTTCATATGCACTCTCATGTAAAATACAAAAATTCGATATTTAAGCGAATCGAAAAAAATCTAAATATTATCTAGGCACCCCAATGTTAAAGCAAAATTGCTCTGAATATAATCTGTCAAAGAAAATATCCAATGCCCTTTTCTACTCTATTTTGGAGTATATACACCAACTCAATATGCTGTCATATGTAAAATACCGAAAGTCTAATTTTAGGCGAATCAAAAAAAATCTAAATAATAACTAGGCGCCCCAAAGTTACAAGAAAATGACTCTGAATATAGTCTGTTAGAAAAAATATACAATGCCTTATTCTACTCTGTTTTGGAGTATATACAGCAACTCAGGATGTTCTCTCATGTAAAATATAAAATTCTAATTTTACTTGAATCGAAAATATCTAAATATTATCTAGGCACCTCAATGTTAAAAACAAAATGGCTCTGATTATATTGTGTCAGACAAAAGATAAAATGCCCTATTCTACTCTGTTTTCGAGTATATACAACAACTCCATATGCTCTCTCCTGTAAAATACAGAAATTCTATATTTAAGCGAATCGAAAAAAATCTAAATATTATCTAGGCACCCCAATGTTAAAAACAAAATTGCTCTGAATAAAATCTGTTAGAAAAAATATACAATGCCCTTTTCTACTCTGTTTTGTAGTATATATACCAACTCAATATGCTCTCTCATATAAATTACCGAAATTTTAATTTTAGGCGAAACGAAAAAAATCTAAATAATATCTAGGCGCCCTAAAGTTAAAAGAAAATGGTTCTAAATATAGTCTGTAAAAAAGAAAATCAATGCCTTATTCTTCTCTGTTTTGAAGTATATACACAAACTCTATATGCTCTCTCAAGTAAAATACAGAAATTCTATATTTAAGCGAACCCAAAAAATTCTAGATATTATCTAGGCAACCCAATGTGAAAAGCAAAATTGCTCTTAATATAATCTGTCAGATAAAATATAGAATGCCCTTTACTTCTCTGCTTTGTAGTGTATACACCAACTCAAAATGCTCTCTCATGTAAAATACAGAAATTCTAATTCTACCCAAACCAAAAAAATCTAAATATTATCTAGGCAACCCAGTGTTAAAAAATAATTGCTCTGAATATAATCCATCAGAAATAATATACAATGCCCTATTCTACTCTGTTTTGGAGTATATACACCAACTTCATATGCTCTATCATGTAAAATAAAGAAATTCTATATTTAAGCAAATCGAAATAAATCTAAATATTATCTAGAAACCGCAATGTTACAAACAATATCGCTCTGAATATAATCTGTCAGAAAAAATATACAATGCCCATTTCTACTCGGTTTTGTAGTATAAACACCAACTCAATATGCTCTCTCATGTAAAATACAGAAATTCTAATTACACGCAAATCAAAAAAAATCTAAAAAAATATCTACGTGCCCCAAAGTTAAAAGAAAATGGCTGTGAATATAGTCTGTTAGAAAAAATATACAATGCCTTATTCTACTCTGTTTCAAAGTATATACACCATCTCAGGATGCTCTCTCATGTAAAATACAGAAATTCTAATTTTACATGAATCGAAAAAATCTAAATATTATCTAGGCACCCCAATGTTAAAAACAAAATTTCTCTGAATATAATTTGTCAGAGAAAATAAACAATGCCCTATTCTACTTTGTTTTGGAGTATATACACCAAATCAGTATGCTCTGTCATGTAAAATACAGAAATTCTATATTTAAATGAATCGAAAAAAGTCTAAATATTATGTAGGCACCCCAATGTTAAAAGAAAAATTGCTCTGAATATAATCTGTCAGAAAATATATACAATGCCCGATTCTACTCTGTTTTGGAGTATATACACACACTCCTTATGCTCTATCATGTAAAATACCGAAAATCTAATTTTACCCGAATCAAAAAATCAAAATATTATGTAGGCACCCCAATGTTAAAAACAAAATTGCTATGAATATAATCTGTCAGAAAAAATATACAATGCCCTATTCTACTCTGTTTTGGAGTATATACACCAACTCCATATGCTCTCTCATTTAAAATACAGAAATTCCATATTAAAGCAAATCGAAAAAAAAGCTATATATTATCTAGGCACGCGAAAGTTAAAATCAAAATTTTTCTGAATATAATTTTTCTGAAAAAATAAACAATGCCCTATTCTACTCCGTTTTGGAATGTATACACCAACTCACTATGCTCTTTAATGTAAAATATAGAAATTCTAAATTTACGTGAATTGAAAAAAATCTAAATATTATCTAGGCACCCCAATGTTAAAAGCAAAAATGCTCTGAATATAATCTGTCATAAAAATTATACTAGTCCCTTTTCTACACTGTATTGGAGTTTATACACCAACTCAATATGCTCTCTCATGTAAAATACTTACATTCTAATATTACGTGAATTGAAAAAAATCTAAATAATATCTAGGCGTTCCAAAGTTGAAAGAAAATGCCTCTGAATATAGTCTGTTAGAAAAATATACAATGACTTATTCTACTCTGTTTTGGAGTATATACACCAACTCAGTATGCTCTCTCATGTAAAATACAGAAATTGTAAGTTAACCAGAATCAAAAAAATCTAAATATTGTCTAGGCATTCCAATGTAAAAAACCAAATTCCTCTGAATATAATCTGTCAGAAAAAATATACACTGTCCTTTTCTACTCTGTTTTGGAGTATATAAACCAACTCCATATGCTCTCTTATCAAATACGGAAATTCTATATTTAAGCGAATCAAAAAAAATCTGAATATAATCTGTCAGAAAAAATATACAATATTCTAGTCTGTTTGGAGCATATACACCAAATCCATATGCTCTCTCATATAAAATACAGAAATTCTATATTTAACCGATTCGAAAATAATCTAAATATTATTTAGGCACCCCAATGTTAAAAACAAAATCGCTCAGAATATAATCTGTCATAAAAATATACAATGCCCTCTTCTACTCTGTTTTGGAGTATACACACCAACTCCATATGCTCTCTAATGTAAAATACTGAAATTCTAATTTTACGCGAATCGACAAGAATCTAAATAATATCTTGGCCCTCCAAAGTTAAAAGAAAATGGCTCTGAATATAGTCTGTTAGAGAAAATATACAATGCCTTATTCTACTCTATTTTGGACTATATACACCATCTCAGGATGCTCTGTCATGTAAAATACAGAAATTCTAATTTTACCCGATTCGAAAAAATCTACATATTATCTAGGCACCTCAGTGTTAAAAATAAAATTGCTCTGAATATAATCTGTCAGAAAAAATATACAATGCCCTATTCTACTCTGTTTTGGAGTATATACACCAACTCCATATGCTCTCTCACGTAAAATAGAGAAATTCTATATTTAAGCGAATCGAGAAAAATTTAAATATCATCTAGGCAGCCCAATGTTAAAAGAAAAATTGCTCTGAATATAATCTGTCAGAAAAAATATACAATGCCCTTTACTTCTGTTTTTTGTGGTATATACACAAACTCAATATACTCTCTCATGTAAAATACAGAAATTCTATATTTAAGTAAATCAAAAAAAATCTAAAAATTATCTAGGTACCCCAATGTTAAAAGAAAAATTGCTCTGAATATAATCTGTCAGAAAAAATATACAGTGCCCTTTTCTACTCTGTTTTGTAGTATATACACCAACTCAATATGCTCTCTCATGTAAAATACAGAAATTCTAATTTTACACAAATCGAAAAAAATCTAAATAATATCTAGGCACTCCAAAGTTAAAAGAAAATGGCTCTAAATATAGTCTGTTAGAAAAATTTATAAAATGCCTTATTCTACTCTGTTTTGGAGTACATACACCAACTTAGTATGCTCTCTCATGTAAAATACAGAAATTCTAATTTTACGTAAATCAAAAAAAATCTAAATATTATCTAGGCACCCCAATGTTAAAAGCAAAATTGCTCTGAATATAATCTGTCAGAAGAAATGTACAATGCACTTTTCTACTCTGTTTTGGAATATATACACCAACTCAGTATGCTCTCTCATGTAAAATACAGAAATTCTAATTTTACACGAATCAAAAATATCTAAATATTATCTAGGTACCCCAATGTTAAAAAGAAAATTTCTCTGAATATAATCTGTCAGAAAAAATACACAATGCCCTATTCTACTCTGTTTTGGAGTATATACACCAATTCCATATGCTCTCTCATGTAAAATGAAGAAATTCTATATTTAAGCAAATCGAAAAAAATTTAAAGATTATCTAGGCAACCAATGTTAAAAGCAAAATTGCTCTGAATATAATCTGTCACAAAAAATATACAGTGCCCTTTTCTACACCCTTTGGAGTATATAAACCAACTCAATATGCTGTCTCATGTAAAATACTGATATTCTAATTTTAGGCGAATCGAAAAAAGTCTAAATAAAATCTACGTGCACCAAAGATAAAAGAAAATGTCTCTGAATAGAATGTGTTAGAAAAAATATACAATGCCTCATTCTACTCTGTTTTGGAGTGTATACACCAACTCAGTATGCTCTTTTATGTAAAATATCGAAATTCTATATTTACGCGAATCGAAAAAAATCTAAATATTATCTAGGCACGCCAGTGTTAAAAGCAAAATTGCTCTGAATATAATCTGTTAGGATAAATATACAATTCCCATTTCTACTTTGTTTTGGAGTATATACAGCAACTCAATATGCTCTCTCATGTAAAATACCGAAATTCTAATTTTATGTGAATCGAAAAAAATCTAAATAATATCTAGGTGCCTCAAAGTTAAAAGAAAATGGCTCTGAATATAGTCTGTTAGAAAAATATACAATGCCTTATTCTACTCTGTTTTGGAGTATATACACCAACTCAGTATGCTCTTTCATGTAAAATGAAGAAATTGTAAGTTAACCGGAATCAAAAAAATCTAAATATTATCTAGGCATCCCAATGTTAAAAACCAAATTCCTCTAAATATAATCTCTCAGAAAAAATATACACTGCCCTATTCTACTCTGTTTTGGAGTATATAAACCAACTCGATATGCTCTCTTATCAAATACAGAAATTCTATATTTAAGCCAATCAAAAAAATCTAAATATTATGTAGACACCCCAATGTTAAAAGCAAAATTGCTCTGAATATAATCTGTCAGAAAAAATATACAATGCCCTTTTCTACTTTGTTTTAGAGTACATACACAAACTCCATATGCTCTCTCATGTAAAATAAAGAAATTATAATTTTACTCGAATTGAAAAATCTAAATATTTTATAGGCACCCCAATGTTAAAAACCAAAATGCTCTGAATATAATCTGTCACAAAAAATATACAATTCCTTTTTCTACTCTGTTTTTTAGTATATACAGCAACTCAATATGCTCTCTCTTGTAAAATAGAGAAGTTCTATATTTGAGCAAATCATAAAATATCTCAATATTATCTAGGCACCCCAATGTTAAAAGCATAATTGCTCTGAATATAATCTGTCAGAAAAAATATACAATGCCATTTTCTACTCTGTTTTGTAATATATACACCTACTAAATAGGCTCTCTCAGGTAAAATACAGAAATTCTAATTTTACCAGAATCGAAAACCAAAATTTATCTAGGCACCCCAATGTTAAAAACAAAATTGCTCTGAATCTAATCTGTCAGAAAAATTATACAGCCCTATTCTACTCTGTTTTGGAGTATATACACCAACTCAGTATGCTCTCTCATGTAAAATACAGAAATTCTATATATAAGCAAATCGAAATAAATCTAAATATTATCTAGGCAACCCAATTTTAAAAGCGAAATTGCTCTAAATATAATCTGTCAGAAAAAATATATAATGCCCATTTCTACTCCGTTTCTAGTATATACACCAACTCAATATGCTTTCTAATGTAAAATACCGAAATTCTAAGTATACGCGAATGAAAAAAAATCTAAATAATATCTAGGCGCCACAAATTTAAAAGAAAATGGCTCTTAATATAGTCTGTCAGAGAAAATATACAATAACTTATTCTACTCTCTATTGGAGTATATACACCAACATCATATGCTCTCTCATGTAAAATATCGAAATTCTAATTTTACCCAAATCGAAAAAATCTAAATATTATCTTGACAGCCTAATGTTAAAAACAAAATTGCTCTGAATATAATCTGTCAGAAAAAATATAAAATGCCTTATTCTACTCTGTTTTGGACTATATACACCAACTCCATATGCTCTCTTATGTAAAATTGAGAAATTCTATATTTAAGCGAATCGGAAGAAATCTAAATAATATCTAGGCGCCCCAAAGATGAAGAAAATGGCTCTAAATATAGTCTGTTAGAGAAAATATACAATGTCTTATTCTATTTTGTTTTGGAATATATACACCAACTCCACATGCTGTCTCATGTAAAATACATAAATTGTATATTTAAGCGAATCGAACAAAATCTAAATATTATCTAGGCACCCCAATGTTAAAAGCAAAATTGCTCTGAATATAGTCTGTCAGAGAAAATATACAATGCCCTTTTCTACTCTGTTTTGTAGTATATACACCAACATAATATGCTATCTCATTTAAAATACGAAAATTCTAATTATACGTGAATCGAAAAAAATCTAAATAATTACTAGGCACCCCAAAGTTAAAAGAAAATGTCTCTGAATATAGTCTGTTAAAGAAATATACAATGTTTTATTATACACTGTTTTGGAGTATATACACAAACTTCAGGTACACTCTCATGTAAAATATAGAAACTCTAATTTTACCAGAATAGTTAAAATCTAAATATTACCTAGGCGACCCAATGTTTAAATCAAAATTGCTCTGAATATAATCTGTCAAAAAGAATATACAATGCCCTATTCTACTCTGTTTTGGAGTATATACACCAACTCCATATGCTCTCTCATGTTAAATACAGAAACTCTATATTTTAGTGAATAGAGAAAACTCTAAATATTATCTAGTCACCCGAATGTTAAAAGCAAAATTTATCTGAATATAATCTGTCAGAAAAAATATGCAATGCCCTTTTCTACTCTGTTTTCGAGTATATACACCAACTCAATATGCTCTCTCATGTAAAATACCAAAATTCTAATTTTACGAGAATCGAAAAAAATATAAATAATATCTATGCGCCCCAAAGTTCAAAGAAAATGTTTCTGAATATAGTCTGTTAGAAAAAATATAAAATGCCTTATTCTAATCTGTTTTGGAGTATATACACCTACTCAATGTGCTATTTAATGTAAAATACAGAAATTCTATAGATAAGCGAGGAGATAAAAATCTAAATATTATCTAGGCACTCCAATTTTAAAGGCAAAATTGCTCTGAATATAATCTGTCAGAAAAAATATACAATGCCCTATTCTACTCTGTTTTGGAATATATACACACACTCAGTATGCTCTCTCATGTAAAATACCGAAATTCTAAATTTACCCGAATCGAAAAAATTCTAAATATTATCTAGGGACACGAAGCTTAAAAGCAAAATTGCTCTGAATATAATCTGTCAGAAAAAATATGCAATGCCCTTTTCTACTCTGTTTTGGGGTATATACACCAACTCAATATGCTCTCTGTTGTAAAATACCGAAATTCAAAATTTACGTGAATCGAAAAAAATCTAAATATTATCTCGGCACCCCAATCTTAAAAACAAAATTGCTCTGAATATTATCTGTCAAAAAAAATATACAATGCCGTATTCTACTCTTAGTTTGAGTATATAGACCAACTCAATATGCTATCTCATGTAAAATACAGAAATTGTATATTTAAGCGTATTAAAATAAATCCAAATATTATCTAGGCACCACAATGTTAAATGCAAAGTTGCTCGGCATATAATCTGTCACAAAAAATATACAATGCCCTTTTCTACACTTTTTTGTAGTATATACACCAACTCAATATTCTCTCTTGTAAAATATTGAAATTCTAATTTTACGCGTATTGAAAAAAATCTAAATAATATCGAGGCGCCCGAAAATTAAAAGATAATGACTCTGAATATAGTCTGTTAGAAAAAATATACAATGCCTATTTCTACTCGGTTTTGGATTATATACACCAACTCCATATGCTCTCTCATGTAAAATACAAAAATTCTATATTTAACCGAATCGAAAATAATCTAAATAATATCTAGGCACCCAAGTTTTAAAAGCAAAATTGCTCTGAATATAATCTGTCAGAAAAAATATACAATGCCCTTTTCTACTCTGTTTTGGAGTATATACACCAATCAATATGCTCTCTCATGTAAAATACCGAAATTCTAAATTTACGTGAATCGAAAAAAAACTAAATATTATCTCGGCACCCCAATCTTAAAACAAAATTGTTTTAAATATAATCTGTCAGAAAAAATATACAATGCCGTATTCTAACCTTTTTTGGAGTATATAGACCAACTCCATATGCTCTCTCATGTAAAATACAGAAATTGTATATTTAAGCGTATTGAAATAAATCTAAATATTATCTAGGCAACACAATGTTAAATGCAAAGTTGCTCTGCATATAATCTGTCACAAATAATATACAATGCCCTTTTCTACTTCTTTTGTAGTATATACACCAACTCAATATGCTCTCTCTTGTAAAATACCGAAATTCTAATTTTATGCGAATCGAAAATAATCTAAATAATATCTAGGAGCCCGAAAGTTAAAAGATAATGACTCTGAATATAGTCTGTTAGGAAAAATATACAATGCCTTTTTCTACTCTGTTTTGGAGTATATACACCAACTCAGTATGCTCTCCCATGTAAAATTCCGAAATTGTAATTTTACGTGAATCGAAAAAAATCTAAATATTATCTAGGCACCCGAATGTAAAAAACAAAATTTCTTTGAATGCAGTCTGTCTGAAAAAATATACAATGCCCTATTCGACTCTGTTTTGGAGTATATACACCAACTCCATAGGCTCTCTCATGTAAAATACAGAAATTCTAATTTTACTCGAATCGAAAAAATCTAAATATTATCTAGGCACCCCAATGTTAAAAACAAAATTGCTCTGAATATAATCTGTCAGAAAAAATATACAATGCCGTATTCTACTCTGTTATGGAGTATATACACCAACTCATTATGTTCTCTCATGTAAACTACTGAAATTCTAAATTTACGCGAATCGAAAAATATCTAAATATTAGCTAGGCACCCCAATGTTATAAAAAAAATTGCTCTGAATATAACATGTGATAAAAAATATACAATGCCCTATTCTACTTTGTTTTGGAGTATATACACCAACTTCATTTGCTCTCTCATGTAAAATACAAAAATTCTATATTTAAAGGAATCGAAAAAAATCTAAATAATATCTAGGCACCCCAGTGTTAAAAGCAAAATTTCTCTGAATATAATCTCTCAGAAAAAATATACAATGCCCTTTTCTACTCTGTTTTGTAGTATATACACTACCTCAATATGCTAGCTCATGTAAAATACCAAAATTCTAATTTTATGCGATTCGAAAAAAATCCAAATAATATCTAGGCCCCCCAAAGTTAAAAGAAAATGGCTATGAATATTCTCTGTTAGAAAAAATATACAATGCCTTATTCTACTCTGTTTTGGAGTATATACACCAACACACTATGCTCTCTCATATAGAATACCGAAATTCTAAATTTACGTGATTGGAAAAAAATCTAAATATTATCTAGGCAACCGAATGTTAAAAGCAAAATTTCTCTGAATATAACCTGTCAGAAAAAATATACAATGCCCTTTACTACTCTGTTTTCGAGAATATACACCAACTCAATATACTCCCTCAGTTAAAATACGGAAATTCTAATTTTACGCGAATCGAAAAAAGTCTCAATAAGATCTAGGTGCTCCAAATTTAAAAGAAAATGGCTCTGAATATAGTCTGTTAAAGAAAATATACAATGCCTCATTCTACTCTGTTTTTCAGTATATACACCAACTCAGTATGCTCTCTCATGTAAAATACAGAAATTCTAATTTCACCCGAATCGAAAAAATCTAAATATTATCTAGGCACACCTATGTTAAAAATAAAATTTCTCTGAATATAAGCTGTCAGAAAACATATGCAATCCCCTATTTTACTCTGTTTTGGAGTATATAAACCAACTCAGTGTCCTCTCCCATGTAAAATACCGAAATTCTAATTTTACGTGAATCAAAATAAATAGGCAACCGAATGTTGAAAGCAAAATTGCTCTGAATACAATGTGTCAGAAAAAATATACAATGCCCTTTTCTACTATGTTTTGGAGTATATACACCAACTCAATATGCTCTCTCATGTAAAATACCGAAATTCTAATTTTACGCTAATCGAAAAAAACCTAAATCATATCTAGATGCCCCAAAGTTAGAAGAAAATGGCTATGAATATATTCTCTTAGGAAAAATATACAATGCTTTATTCTACTCTGTTTTGGAGTATATACAGCAACTCAGTATGCTCTTTAATGTAAAATACAGAAATTCTAAATTTACGTGAATCGAAAAAAATCTAAATATTATCTAGGCACCCCAATGTTAAAAGCAAAATTTCTCTGAATATAATCTGTCAAAAAAAATATACAATTCCCTTTTTGACTCTGTTTTGTAGTATATACACCAACTCAATATGCTCTCTCATGTAAAATACATAGATTCTAATTTTACCCGAATCGAAAAAATCTAAATATTATCTAGGCACCTTAATGTTAAAAACAAAATTTCTCTAAATATAATCTGTCATAAAAAATATACAATGCCATATTGTACTCTGTTTTGGAGTATATACACCAACTCTGTATGCTCTCTCTTGTAAAATACTGAAATTCTAATTTTACCTAAAAAGAAAACAATCTACATATTATCTAGGAACCCCAATGTTAAAAACAAAATTGCTCTGAATATAATCTGTTAGAGAAAATATACAATGCCCAATTCTACTCTGTTTTGGAGTATATACACCAACTCCATATGCTCTCTTATGTAAAATACCGATATTCTAATTTTACGTGAATCGAAAAAAATCTAAATTGTATCTAGGCACCACAATGTTAAAAGCAAAATTTCTCTGAATATAATCTGTCTGAAAATATATACAATGCCCTATTCTACTCTGTTTTGTAGTATATACACCAACTCAATATGCTCTCTAATGTAAAATACCAGAATTCTAATTTTACGCGAATCTAAAAAAATCTTAATAATATCTAGGCGGCCAAAAGTTAAAAGCAAATGGCTCTGAATATAGTCTGTGAGAAAAAATATACAATGCCTTATTCTACTTTGATTTGGAGTATATACACACACTAAGTATGCTCTCTCATGTTAAATAACGAAATTCTAATTTTACCCGAATCAAAAATATCTAAATATAATCAAGGCACCCTAATGTCAAAAACAAAATTGCTCTGAATATGATCTGTCATAAAAAATATAAAATGCCCTATTCTACTCTGTTTCGGAGTATATACACCAACTCCATATGCTCTCTCATGTAAAATACAGAAAAACTATATTAAGCAAATCGAAAAAAATCTATATATTATCTATGCACACCAATGTTAAAAGCAAAATTGCTCTGAATATATTCTGTCAGAAAAAATATACAATGCCCTTTTCTACTCTGTTTTGTAGTATATAAACCAACTCAATATTCTCTCTTGTAAAATACAGAAATTCTAATTTTACCCGATTTGAAGAAACCTTAATATTATCTAGGCACCCCAATGTTAAAAACAAAATTGCTCTGAATATAATCTGTCATAATAAATATACAATGCCCTATTTTACTCTGTTTTGGAGTATATAAACAAACTCAGTATGCTCTCTTATATAAAATACCGAAATCCTAATTTTACACGAATGGAAAAAAATGTAAACAATATCGAGGTGCTCCCAAGTTAAAAGAAAAAGGCTCTGAATATAGTCTGTTATAAAAAATATACAATGCCTTATTGTACTCTGTTTTGGAGTATATACACCAAGTCCGTATGCTCTATCATATAAAAAACAGAAATTCTAATTTTACGTGAATCGAAAAAATTCTAAATATTATCTAGGCACCCCAATGTTAAAAACAAAATTGTTCTGAATATAATCTATCAGAAATAATATAAAATGCACTATTCTACTGTGTTTTGGAAAATATACATTAACTCCATATGCTCTCTCATGGAAAATACAGAAATTGTATATTTACATGAATCCAAAAAAATCTAAATATCATCTAGACAACCCAATGTTAAAATCAATATTGCTCTGAATATATACTGTCAGATAAAATATACAATGACCTATTCTACACTGTTTTGGAGCATATACACCAACACAATATGCTCTCCCATGTAAAATACAGAAATTCTGTATTTAAGCGAATCGAAAAACATCTAAATATTATCTGGGCATTCCAATGTTAAAAGCCAAAATTTTCTGAATATAATCTGTCACAAAAAATATACAATGCCCTTTTCTACTCTGTTTTGTAGTATATACACCAACTCAGTATTTTCTCTCATGTAAAGTACCGAAATTTTAATTTTACGTGAATCGAAAAAAATCTAAATATTATCCAGACACCCCAATGTTAAAAATAAAATTGCTCTGAATATAATCTGTCATAAAAAATATACAATGCCCTTTTCTACTCTGTTTTGGAGTATATACAACAACTGAGTATGCTCCCTCATGTAAAATTACGAACTAATTTTTCGTGAATTGAAAAAAATCTAAATAATATATAGGCGCCTTAAATTTAAAAGAAAAAGGCTCTGAATATAGTCTGTTATAAAAAATATACAATGTTTTATTCTACTCGGTTTTGGAGTATATACACCAACTCAGTATGCTCTCTCAAGAAAAAAACAAAAATTTTAATTTTACGTGAATCGAAAAAAAATATAAATATCATCTAGGCACCCCAATGTTAAAAACAAAATTGCTCTGAATATAATCTGTCACAGAAAATATACAATGACCTATTCTACTTTGTTTGGACGTATATACACCAACACAATATGCTCTCTCATGTAAAATACAGAAATTCTATATTTAAGCGAATTGAATAACATCTAAATATTATCTGGGCACCCCAATGTTAAAAGCAAAATTGCTCTGAATATAGTCTGTGAGAAAAAATATACAATGCCCTTTTCTACTCTGTTTTGTAGTATATACAACAACTCAGTATGCTTTGTCACGTAAAATACAGAAATTCTAATTTTACCAAAATCGAAAAAAGCTAAATATTATATTGGCACTCCAATGTTGAAAACAAAATTGCTCTGAATAAAATCTGTCAGAAAAAATATACAATGCCCTATTATACTCTGTTTTGGAGTATATACACCAACTCCATATGCTATCTCATGTAAAATACAGAAATCATATATTTAAGCGAATCGAAAAATATCTAAATATTATTTAGGCACTCCAATATTAAAATCAAAATTGATCTGAATATAATCTATCAGAAAAAATATACAATGCCCTTTTCTACTTTGTTTTGTAGTATATACACCAACTCAATATGGTCTCTCATTTAAAATACCGAAATTCTAATTTTACCGAATCGATAAAAATCTAAATGATATCTAGGGGACTTAAAGTTAAAAGAAAATGGCTCTAAATCTAGTCTGTTAGAAAAACTATACAATGCCTTTTTCTACTCTGTTTTATAGTATATACACCAACTCAGTATGCTCTGTCATGTAAAATACCGAATTTCTAAATTTATGTGAATCTAAAAAAATCTAAATATTATATAGGAACCCCAACGTTAAAAGCAAAATTGCTCTGAATATAATGTGTCATAAAAAATATACAATGCCCTTTTCTACTCTGTTTTTGAGTATATAAACAAATTGAATATGCTCTATCATGTAAATTACCGAAATTCAAATTTTACGCGAATCGAAAAAAATCTAAATAATATCTAGTCGCACCAAAGTTAAACGAAAATGGCTCTGAATGTACTCTGTTAGAAAAAATATACAATGCCTTATTCTACTCTGTTTTGGAGTATATACACCAACGAAGTATGCTCTCTCATGTAAAATACCGAAATTCTAATTTTACATGAATCGAAATAACTCTAAATATTATATAGGAACCCCAATGTTAAAAGCAAAATTGCTCCGAATATAATGTGTCATAAAAAATATACAATGCCCTATTCTACTCTGTTTCGGAGTATATGAACCAACTCAATATGCTCTCTCATGTAAATCACAGAAATTTTAATTTTCCATGAATCGAAATAACTCTAAATATTATATAGGAACCCCAATGTTAAAAGCAAAATTGCTCCGAATATAATGTGTCATAAAAAATATACAATGCCCTATTCTACTCTGTTTCGGAGTATATGAACCAACTCAATATGCTCTCTCATGTAAATCACAGAAATTTTAATTTTCCATGAATCAAAAATATCTAAATATTATCTAGGCACCCCAATGTTAAAAACAAAATTGCTTTGAATATAATCTGTTAGAAAAAATATACAATGTTCTATTCTACTCTGTTTTGGAGTATATACACCAACTCCATATTCTCTCTCATGTAAAATACAGAAATTCTATATTGAAGCGAATCAAAAAAAACTATAAATGATATAGGCATTCCAATGTTAAAAGGAAAATTTCTCTGAATATAATCTGTCAGAAAAAATATGCAATGCCCATTTCTACTCTGTTTTGTAGTATAGACACCAACTGAATATGCTCTCTCACGTAAAATACAGAAATTCTAATTTTACTCGAATTGAAAAAATCTAAATATAATCTAGTCACCCCAATGTTAAAAACAAAATTGCTCTGAATATATTCTGTCATAAAAAATATACAATGTCCTATTCTACTCTGCTTTGGAGTATATACAACAACTCAGTATGCTCTCTCATGTAAAATACTGAAATTCTAAATTTACGTGAATTGAAAAATATCTAAATATTATCTAGGCACCCCAATGTTAAAAACAAAATTTCTCTGAATATAATCAGTCAGAAAAAATATACAATGCCCTATTCTACTCTGTTTTGGTCTATATACACCAACTCCATAATCTCTCTCATGTAAAATACAGAAAATCTATATTTAAGAGAATCGAAAAAATCTAAAAATTATCTAGGCACCCTAATGTTAAAAGCAAAATTGCTCTGAATATAATCTGTCAGAAAAAGTATACAATGCCCTTTTCTACTCTGTTTTGGAGTATATACACCAACTCAATATGCTCTCTTATGTAAAATACCAAAATTCTAATTTTACGTGAACCGAGAAAAATCTTAATAATATCTAGGCGCCCCAAAGTAAAAGGAAAATGGCACTGAATATAGTCTGTTAGAAAATATATACCATGCCTTATTCTACTATGTTTTGGAGTATATACACCAACTATGTATGCTCTCTCATGTAAAATAACGAAATTCTAATGTTACACGAATCAAAAAAATCTAAATATTATCTAGGCACCTTAATGTTAAGAACAAAATTTTTTGGAATATATTCTGTTAGAAAAACTATAAAATGTCCTATTCTACTCTATTTTGGAGTATATACACCAACTCCATATGCTCTCTCATATAAAATACAGAAATTCTGTATTTAAGCGAATCGAAAAAAATCTAAATATTATCTAGGCACTGCAATGTTAACAGTAAAATTACTCTGAATATAGTCTGTCAGAAAAAATATACACTGTCCTTTTCTACTCAGTTTTGGAGTATATACACAACTCAATATGCTCTCTCATGTAAAATTCTGAAATTCTAATTTTACGTGCATCAAAAAAAATCTAAATAATATCTTGGAGCCCCAAATTTAGAGAAAAATGGCTCAGAATACACTCTGTTGAAAAAATATGCAATGCCTTATTCTACTCTGTTTTGGAGTATATACAATAACTCAGTATGCTCTCTCATAAAATATACAGAAATTCTAAATTTACATAAATCCAAAAATATCTAAATACTATCGAGGCACCCCAATGTTAAAAACAAAATTGCTCTGAATATAATCTATCAGAAAAAATATAAAATTTCTATTCTACACTGTTTTGTACTATATACACCAACTCAATATGCTCTCTCATGTAAAATACAGAAATTCTTATTTTACCTGAATCGTAAAAATCTAAATATTATCTAGGCACTTCAATGTTAAAAACAAAATAGCTTTTAATATAATCTGTCAGAAAAAATATATAATGCCCTATTCTACTCTGTTTTGGAGTATATACACCTATTCCATACGCTCTCTCATGTAAAATACAGAAATTCTATATTTAAGCGAATCGAAAAAAATCTAAATATTTTATAGGCACCCCAATGTTAAAAGCAAAATTGTGCTGAATATAATATGTCAGAGAAAATATAAAATGCCCTTTTCTACTCTGTTTTGTAGTATATACACCAACTCAATATGCTCTCTCATGGAAAATACCGAAATTCTAATTTTACGTGAATCGATAAAAATCTAAATGATATCTAGGCGCCCCAAAGTTAAAAGAAAATGGCTCTAAATATAGTCTTTTAGAAAAAATATACAATGCCTTTTTCTACTCTGTTTTCGGGTATATACACCAACTCAGTATGCTCTCTCATGTAAAATACCGAAATTCTAATTCTATGCGAATCGGTAAGAAATCTTATTAATATCTAGGTGCTCCAAAGTTAAAAGAAAATGGCTCTAAATATAGTATGTCAGAAAAAATATACAATGCCCTTTTCTACTCTGTTTTGGAGTACATATACCAACCCCATATGCTCTCTTTTAAAATACAAAAATTCTATATTTAAGCGAATTGAAAAAAATCTAAATATAATCTAGGCACCCCAATGTTAAAAGCAAAATTTCTCTGAATATAATCTGTCAGAAATAATATACAATGCCGTATTCTACTCTCTTTTAGAGTATATACAACAACTCAGGATGCTCTCTCATGTAAAATACCGAAATTCTGATTTTACGTGAATCGAAAAAAATCTAAATATTATCTAGGCATTCCAATGTTAAAAACAAAATTGCTCTGAATATAATGTGTCATAAAAAATATACAATGCCCTATTCTACTCTGTTTTGGAGTATATACACCAACTCAGTATGCTCTCTCATGTAAAATACCAAAATTCTAATTTGACCCGAATCGAAGAAATCTAAATATTATCTAGGCACCCCAATGTTAAAAACAAAATTGCCCTGAATATAATCTGTCAGAAACAATATACAATGCCCATTTCTACTCTGTTTTGGTGTATATACAAAAACTCAGTATGCTCTCTCATGTAAAATACAGAAATTCTAATTTTACCAGAATCGAAAAATCTAAATATTATCTATGCACCCCAAAGTTAAAATAAAATGGCTCTGAATACAGTCTGTTGGAGAAAATATACAGCGATTTATTCTACTCTGTTTTGGATTATATACACCAACTCAGTATGCTCTCTCATGTAAAATACCGAAACTCTAATTTTACGTGAATTGAAAAAAATCTAAATATTATCTAGGCACCCCAATGTTAAAACAAAATTGCTCTGAATATAATCTGTCAGAAAAAATATACAATGCTTAATTCTACTTTTTTTGGAGTACATAAACCAACTCCATATGCTCTCTCATGTAAAATACAGAAATTCTATATTTAAGCAAATTGAAAGAAATCTAAATATTTTCTAGGCACCCGAATGTTAATAGCAAAATTGCTCTGAATGTAATCAGTCAGATAAAATATACAATGTTGTATTCTACTTTGTTTTGGAGTATATACACCAACTCCATATGCTCTCTCATGTGAAATACAGAAAATCTATATTTAAGTGAATCGAAAAAATTCAAAATATTATCTAGGCACCCTAATGTTTAAAACAAAATTTCTCGGAATATAATGTGCCACAAAACATATACAATGCCCTATTCTACTTTGTTTTGGAGTATATAAACCAACCCAGTCTGCTCTCTCATGTAAAATACAGAAATTAAAATTTTACCCGAATCGAAAAAATCTAAATATTATCTAGGCACCACAATGTTAAAAGCATAATTCCTCTGAATATAATCTGTCAGAAAAAATATACAATGCCGATTGCTACTCTGTTTTGGTGTATATACACCAACTCAGTATGCTCTCCCATGTAAAATACCGAAATTCTAAATTTACGTGTAACGAAAAAAATCTAAATATTATGTAGGCACCCCAATTTTAAATGCAAAATTTCTCTGAATATAATCTGTTAGAAAAAATATACAATGCCATTTTCTACTCTGTTTTGGAGTATATACACTTACTCCATATGCTCTCATGTAAAATGTCAAAATTCAAATTTTATTTGAATCGAAAAAATCTAAATAATATCTAGGCGCCCCAAAGTTAAATGAAAATGGCTCTGAATATAGTCTTTTATAAAATATATACAATGCCTTATTCTACTCTGTTTTGGAGTATATACACCAACTCAGTGTGCTCTCTCATGTAAAATATAGAAATTCTAATTTTACCCGAATTGAAAAAATCTAAATATTATCTAGGCACCCCAATGTTAAAAACAAAATTGCTCTGAATATAATCTCTCAGAAAAAATATACAATGCCCAATTATAATCTGTTTTGGAGTATATACACCAACTCAGTATGCTCTCTTATGTAAAACACATAAATTAAAATATTACCGGAATCGAAAAAATCTAAATATTATCTAGGAACCCAAATGTTAACAGCAAAATTACTCTGAATATAACCTGTGAGAGAAAATATACAATGTTCTATTCTACCCTGTTTTGAAGTATATAAACCAACTCAGTATGCTCTCTAATGTAAAACACCAAAATTCTAAATTTACATGAATCGAAAAAAATCTAAATATTATCTAGGCAGCCCAATGTTAAAAGCAAAATTGCTCTGAATATAATCTGTTGAAAAAAATATACAATTCCCTTTTCTACTCTGTTTTGGAGTATATAAACCAACTCAATATGCTCTCTCATGTAAAATCCCGAAATTCTACTTTTACGCAAATGGAAAAAAATCTAAATATTATCTTGGCGCCCCAAAGTCAAAAGAAAATGGCTCCAAATATAGTCTTTTAGAAAAAATATACAATGCCTTATTCTACTCTGTTTTGGATTATATAAACCAACTCCATATGCTCATTCATGTAAAATACAGAAATTCTAATTTTACACGAATCGCAAAAATATAAATATTATCTAGGCACCCCAATGTTAAAAACAAAATTGCTCGAAATATAATCTGTCAGAAAAAATATACAATGCCCTATTCTACTCCGTTTTAAAGTATATACACCAACTCCATATTCTCTCTCATATAAAATACAGAAATTCTAAATTTAAGCGAATCGAAAAACATCTAAATAATATCTAGGCGCCCTAAATTTAAAAGAAAATGGCTCTGAATATAGTCTGTTAGAGAAAATATACAATGTCTTATTCAACTCTGTTTTGGAGTATATACACCAACTCAGTATGCTCTCTCATGTAAAAAACCGAAATTCTAATTTTACGTGAATCGAAAAAATTCTAAATATAATCTAGGCAACCCAATGTTAAAAGCAAAATTGCTCTGAATATATTCTGTTACAAAAAATATACAATGCTTTTTTCTACTCTGTTTTGGAGTATATACACCAACTCAATATGCTCTCTCATGTAAAATACCGAAATTCTAATTTTACGGGGATCTAAAAAAATCTAAATAATATCTAGGAGCCCCAAAGTAAAAACAAAATGGCTCTGAATATAGTCTGGAAGGAATAATATACAATGCCTTATTCTACACTGTTTTAGAGTATATAAACCAACTCAGTGTGCTCCCTCATGTAAAATACAGAAATTACAATTTTACTTGAATCGAAAAAAATCATAATATTATCTAGGCAACACAATGTGAAAACGAAATTGCTCTGAATATAATCTGTCAGCAAAAATATACAATGCCCTATTCTACTCTGTTTTGGAGTATATACAACAACTCCATATGCTCTCTCTCGTAAAATACAGATATTCTATATTTAAGCGAATCGAAAAATATCTAAATATTATCTAGGCCCACCAATGCTAAAAGAAAAATAGCTGTGAATATATTCTGTCCGAAAAAATATACAATGCCCTTTTCTACTCTTTTTTGTAGTATATACACCAACCCAATATGATCTCTCATGTAAAATACAGAAATTTTAATCTTACCCGAATCAAAAAAAACTAAATATTATTTAGGCACCCCAATATTAAAAACAAAATTGCTCTGAATATAATCTGTTAGAGAAAATATACAACGCCCTATTATACTTTGTTTTGGAGTATATACACCAACTCAGTATGCTCTCTCATGTAAAATACAGTAATTGTAAATTTACGTGAATCGAAAAAATCTACTTATTATCTTGGCACCCCAATGTTAAAAGAAAAATTTCTCTGAATATAATCTGTCAGAAAAAAATATACAATGCCCTTTTCTACTCTGTTTTGGAGTATATCCACCAACTCAATTCGCTGTCTCTTGTAAAATACCGAAATTATAATTTTACGCGAATCGAAAAAATCTGAATTATATCTACGCGCCCCAATGTTAAAAGAAAATGGCTCAGAATATAGTCTATTAGACAAAATATACAATATCATATTCTAAACTGTTTTGGAATATATACACCAACTCAATATGCTCTCTCATGTAAAATACAGAAATTCTTTATTTAAGTGAATCAAAAAAAATCTAAATATTATCTAGGCTGTTAAAAGCAAAATTGCTCTGAACATAATCTGTCATAAAAAATATACAATGCCCTTTTCTACTCTGTTTTTTAGTATATACACTACCTCTGTATGCTCTCTCATGTAAAATACAGAAATTATAATTTTACCCAAATCGAAAAAATCTAAATATTATCTAGGCACCCGAACGTTAAAAACAAAATTGCTTTGAATATAATCTGTCATAAAAAATATACAATGCCCTATACTACTCTGTTTTGTAATATATACCACAACTCAGTATGCGCTCTCATGTAAATTACAGAAATTCTAATTTTACATGATTCGAAATAAATCTAAATAATATCTTGCCGCCCCAAAGTTAAAAGAAAATTTTTCTGAATATAGTCTGTTAGAAAATATATACAGTGCCTTATTCTACTCTGTTTTGTAGTATATACACCAACCCAATATCGCCTCTCATGTAAAATACAGAAATTCTAATTTTACGTGAATCGAAAAAAAGCTAAATATTATCTAGGCACCCCAATGTTAAAAGAAAAGTTGCTTTGAATATAATCTGTCAGAAAAAATATACAGTGCCCTTTTCTACTCCGTTTTGGAATATATACACAAACTCAATATGCTCTATCATGTAAAATACAGAATTTTCAATTTTGCACGTATCAAAAAAAATCTCAATAATATCTAGGCGCCCCGAAGTTAAAAGAAAATCACTCTAAATATAGTCTGTTAGAAAAAATATACAATGCCTTATTCTACTGTCTTTTGAAGTATATACACGAACTCAGTATGCTGTCTCATGTAAAATATATACATTCTAATTTTACTTGAATAGAAAAAAATCTAAATATTATCTAGGCACCCCAATGTTAAAAGCAAAATTGCTCTGAATATAATCTGTCAGAAATAAATATACAATGCCCTATTCTACTCTGTTTTGGAGTATATAAACCAACTCCATATGCTCTTTCATGTAAAATACAGAAATTCTGTATTTAAGCGAATCGAAAAAAATCTAAATATTATCTAGGCACCCCAATGTTAAAAGCAAAATATCTCTGAATATAATCTGTCAGAAAAAATATACAATGCCCTTTTCTACTCTGTTTTGTAGTATATACACAAACTCAATATGCTATCTCCTGTTAAATACCGAAATTCTAATTTTACGTGAATCAAAAATAATCTAAATAATATCTAGGCGCCCCAAATTAAAAGAAAATGACTCTGAATGTAGCCTGTTAGAAAAAATATACAATGCCTTGTTCTACTCTGTGTTGGAGTATATACAACAACGCAGTATGCTCTCTCATGTAAAATAATAAAATTCTAAGTTTACATGAATCGCAATAAATCTAAATATTATCTAGGCACCCCAATCTAAAAAGAAAAATTGCTCTGAATATAATCTGTCAGAAAAAATACACAATGCTTTTTTCTACTCTGTTTCGAAGTATATACACCAACACCATATTCTCTCTCATGTAAAATAGAGAAATTCTAATTTTACAGGAATCGAAAAAAATCTAAATAATATCTAGAATCCCCAATGTTAAAAGAAAATGGCTCTGAATATACTCTATAAGAAAAAATATACAATGCCTTATTCTACTCTGTTTTGGAGTATATACACCAACTCAATATGCACTCTCATGTAAAATATCAAAATTCAAATTTACCACGAATCAAAAATATCTTAATAATATCTAGGCACCCCAAATTTAAATAAAAATGACTCTGAATATAGTCTGTTAGAAAAAATATACTATGTTTTATTCTACTCTGCTTTGGAGTGTATACACCAACTAAGTATGCTCTCTAATGTAAAATAACAAAATTCTAATTTTACTCGAATAGAAAAGATCTAAATATTACCTAGGCACCCCAACATTAAAAACAAAATTACTCTAAATATAATCTGTCATAGAAAATATACAATGCCCTTTTCTACTCTGTTTTGTAGTATATAAACTAACTCAGTATGTTCTCTCATGTAAAATACAGAAATTCTTTATTTAAGCGAATCGAGAAAAATCGAAATATTATCTAGGCTGTTATAAGCAAAATTGCTCTGATCATAGTATGTCAGAAAAAATATACAATGCCCAATTCTACTCTGTTTTGGAGTATATACACCAAGTCCATATGCTCTCTCGTGTAAAATACAGAAATTCTATAATGAAGCGAAATGAAAAAATTTAATATTATCTAGGCACCCCAATGTTAAAAGCAAAATTGCTCTGAATATAATCTGTCCGAGAAAATATACAATGCCCTTTTCTACTCTGTTTTGTAGTATATACACCAACCCAATATCGCCTCTCATGTAAAATACAGAAATTCTAATTTTATGCGAATCGAAAAAAATCTAAATAATATCTAGACGCCCCAATGTTAAAAGAAAATGGCTCTGAATATAGTCTGTTAGAAAAAATATACAATGCCTTATTCTACTCTGTTTTGGAGTATATACACCAACTCAATATGCACTCTCATGTAAAATACCGAAATTCAAATTTCACGCAAATCAAAAATATCTTAATAATATCTAGGCACCCCAAATTTAAAAGAAAATGACTCTGAATATAGTCTGTTAGAAAAAATATACAATGTTTTATTTTACTCTGTTTTGGAGTATATACACCAACTAAGTATGCTCTCTCATGTAAAATAAGAAAATTCTAATTTTACCCGAATCGAAAAGATCTAAATATTACCTAGGCACCCCAATATTAAAAACAAAATTGCTCTGAATATAATCTGTAATAAAAAATATACAATGCCCTATTCTACTCTGTTTTGGAGTATATACACAGACTCCATATGCTCTCTCATGTAAAATACAGAAATTGTATATTTAAGTGAATCAAAAAAATCTAAATATTGTCTAGAAACCTTTATGTTAAAAAGAAACTTCCTCTGAGTATAATCTGTCAAAAAAAATATACAATGCCCTATTCTACTCTGTTATGGAGTATATACACCAACTCAATATACTCTCTCATGTAAAATACAGAAATTCTATATTTAAGCGAATCAAAAAAAATCTAAATATTATCTAGGCACACCAATGTTAAAAGCAAAATTACTCTGAATATAATCTCTCAGAAAAAATATACAATGCGCTTTTCTACTCTGTTCTATACTATATACACGAACTCAATATGCTCTCTCATGTAAAATAGCGAAATTGTAATTTTACGCGAATCGCAAAAAATCTAAATGTTATCTAGGCGCCCTATAGTTAAAAGAAAATGTCTCTGTATATACTGTGTTAGAAAAAATGTACAATGCCTTATTCTACTTTGTTTTGGAGTATATACACCAACTCACTATGCTCTCTGATGTAAAATACAGAAATTCTAATTTTACCCGAATCGAAAATATCTAAATATTATCTATGCATTCCAATGTTAAAAAAAAAATTGCTCTGAAAATAATCTATCTGAAAGAATATACAATTCCATATTCTACTCTGTTTTGGAGTATATACACCAACTCTGTATGCTCTCTCATGTAAAATACAGAAATTCTACATTTAAGCGAAACGAAAGAAATCTAAATATAAGCTAGGCACCCCAATGTTGAAAACAAAATTGCTCTGAATATAATATGTCAGAAAAAATATACAATGCCCTATTGTACTCTGTTTTGGAGTATATACACAATCTCCATATGCTCTCCCATGTAAAATACAGAAATTCTATATTTAAGCGAATCGAAAAAAATCTAAATATTATCTAGGCATCACAATGTTAAAAACAAAATAGCTCTGAATATAATCTGTCAGAAAAAATATAGAATTTCCTTATCTACTCTGTTTTGTAGTATATACACGAACTCCATATGCTCTCTCATGTAAAATACTGAAATTTTATATTTAAGCGAATTGAAATAGATCTAAATATTATCAGGGCACTCCAATGATGAAAGAAATATGGCTCTAAATATAATCTGTCAGAGAAAATATACAGTGCCCTTTTCTACTTTGTTTTGGAATGTATACACCAACTCAATATGCTCTCAATTGTAAAATACCAAAATTCTAATTTTACCCGAATCGAAAAAATCTAAATATTATCTAGGCATCACAATGATAAAAAGAAAATTTCCCTGAATATACTCTGTCAGAAAATATATACAATGCCCTATTCTACTCTGTTTTGGAGTATATACACCAACACAATATGCTCT
This sequence comes from Callithrix jacchus, assembly GCF_049354715.1. Classification (NCBI taxonomy): domain Eukaryota; kingdom Metazoa; phylum Chordata; class Mammalia; order Primates; family Cebidae; genus Callithrix; species Callithrix jacchus. The sequence goes on along the minus strand of NC_133521.1, from coordinate 55,539,360 downwards.
CTCATGTAAAATACAGAAATTCTAAATTTACGTGAATCGAAAAAAATCTAAATATTATCTAGGCCCACAATGTTAAAAGAAAAATTTCTCTGAATATAATCTTTCAGAAAAAATATACAATGCCCTCTTCTACTCTCTTTTGGTGTATATACACCAACTCAGTATGCTCTCTCATGTAAAATTCGGAAATTATAAATTTGCGTGAATCGAAAAAAATCTAAATATTATCTAGGCACCCCAAAGTTAAAACCAAAATTTCTCTGAATATAATCTGTCAGAAAAAATATACAATGCCCTTTTATACTTTGTTTTGTAGTATATACACCAACTCAATATGCTCTTTCATATAAAATACCGAAACTCTAATTTTACGCGAATCGAAAAAAATCTAAATAATACCTAGGATCCCCAAAGTTAAAAGTAAATGGCTCTGAATATAGTCTGTTAGAAAAAATATACAATGCCTTATTCTACTCTGTTTTGGAGTATATACACCAACTCCGTATGCTCTCTCATGTAAAATACAGAAATTCTAATTTTACCCATATCGATAAAATCTAAATATTATATAGTCAGCCCAATGTTAAAAACAAAATGGCTCTGAATATAATCTGTCAGAGAAAATATACAATGCCCTATTCTACTCTTTTTTCGAGTATATACACCGACTCCATATGCTCTCTCATGTAAAATAAAGAAATTATATATTTAAGTGAATCGAAAAAAATCAAAACATTACCTAGGCACACCAATGTCAAAATCAAAATTGCTCTGAATATAATCTGTCAGAAAAAATATACAATGCCCTATTCTACTTTGTTTTGGAGTATATACACCAAGTCCATATGCTCTCTCATGTAAAATACAGAAATTCTATATTTAAGGGAATTGAAAAAAATCGAAATATTATCTAGGCTTCCCAATGTTAAAATCAATATTGCTCTGAATATAAACTGTCAGAGAAAATATACAATGCCCTATTCTACTTTGTTTTGGGTTATATACACCATCTCCATATGCTCTCTCATTAAAAGTACAAAAGTCCTATATTTAAGCGAATCGAAAATAATCTAAATATTATCCGGGCACCCCAATTTTGAAAGCAATATTCCTCTGAATATAATCTGTTAGAAAAAATATACAATGCCTTTTTTTCTACTCTGTTTTGGATTATATACAACAACTCCATATGCTCTCTCATGTAAAATACAAAAATTCTATATTTAAGCAAATTGAAAAAAATCTAAATATTATCTAGGCACCCCAATGTTAAAAGCAAAATTGCTCTGAATATAATTTGTCAGAAAAAATATGCAATGCCCTTTTCTACTCTGTTTTATAGTATATACACCAACTCAATATGCTCTCTCATGTAAAATACCGAAATTTTAATTTTAGGCAAATCAAAAAAATCTAAAGAATATCTAGGCGCCCAAAAGTTAAAAAAAAATGGCTCTGAATATAGTCTGTTAGAAAAAGTATACAATGCCTAATTCTACTCTGTTTTGGAGTATATACACAAACTCAGTATACTCTCTAATGTAAAATACAGAAATTTAATTTTTCGTGAATCCAAAAATATCTAAATATAACCTAGGCACCCGAATGTAAAAAGAAAAATTGCTCTGAATATAATCTGTCAAAAAAAATATACAATGCCCTTTTCCACTTTGTTTTGGAGTATATAAACCAACTCAATATGCTCTCTCAGGTAAAATACCGAAATTCAAATTTTACGCCAATCGAAAAAAATCTTAATAATATCAAGGCGCCCCAAAGTTAAAAGAAAATGGCTCTGAATATAGTCTGTTAGAAAAAATATACAATGCCTTATTTTACTCTGTTTTGGAGTATATACTCCTACTCAGTATGGTCTCTCATGTAAAACACCGGTATTCTAAATTTACGTGAATCGAAAAAAATCTAAATATTATCTAGGCACCCAAATGTTAAAACCAAAATTCCTCTGAATATAATCTGTCAGAAAAAAATATACAATGCTTTATTCTACTCTGTTTCGAAGTATATACACCAACTCAATATGCTCTCCCAAGTAAAATACAGAAATTCTATATTTAAGCGAGTCGAAAAAATTCTAAATATTATCTAGGCACCCCAATGTTAAAAGCAAAATAGCTCTGAATATAATCTGTCACAAAAAAATATACAATGACATTTTCCACTATGTTTTGTAGTATATACACCAACTCAATATGCTCTCTCATGTAAAATAGAGAAATTCAAATTTTACGTGAATTCAAAAAAATATAAATAATATCTAGGATCCCCAAAGTTAAAAGAAAATGGCTCTGAATATAGTCTGTTAGAAAAAAAATACAATGCCTTATTCTACTCTGTTTTGGTGTATATACACCAACTCAGTATGCTTGCTCATGTAAAATACAGAAATTCTAATTTTACCAGAATAGAAAAAATCTAAATATTATATAGGCACCCGAATGTTAAAAACAAAATTGCTCTGAATATAATCTCTCAGAACAGCTATACAATGCCCTATTCTACTCTTTTTTGGAATATATACACCGACTCCATATGCTCTCTCCTGTGAAATACAGAAATTCTATATTTAAGCGAATCGAAAAAAATCTAAATATTATCTGGTCACACCAATTTTGAAAGCAATATTGCTCTTAATATAATCTGTCAGAAAAAATATACAATGCCCTATTCTACTCTGTTTTGGAGTATACAAAATAACTCAGTATGCTCTCTCATGTAAAATACTGAAATTCTAATTTTACGCGAATCGAAAAAAATCTAAATAATATCTAGGTGCCCCAAAGTTAAAAGAAAATGGCGCTGAATATAGTGTGTTAGAAAAAATATACAATGCCTTATTCTACTTTTTTTTGGAGTATATACACAAACTCAGTATGCTCTCTCATGTAGAAATCAGAAATGTTATTTTTCCGTGAATGGAAAAAAAACCTAAATATTACCTAGGTACCCGAATGTAAAAAGCAAATTTGCTCTGAATATACTCTGTAAGGAAAAATATACAATGCCCTATTCTACTCTTTATTAAAGTATATATATAAACTCAGTATGCTGTCTCATGTAAAATACCGAAATTATAATTTTACGTGAATCGAAAAAAATCTAAATATTATCTAGGCACCCCAATGTTAAAAGCAAAATTGCTCTGAATATAATCTTTCAGAAAAAATATACAATGCCCTTTTCTACTCTGTTTTGGAGTATATACACCAACTCAATATGGTCTCTCATGTAGAATACAGAAATTCTATATTTAAGCGAATCGCAAAAAATCTAAATATTATCTAGGCACACCAATATTAAAAGTAAAATACCTCTGAATATAATCTGTCAGAAAAAATATAAAATGCCCTTTTCTACTTTGTTTTGGAGTATATACACCAACTCAATATGCTCTCTCATGTAAAATACCGAAATTCTAATTTTACGCTAATCGAAAAAAAATCTTAATAATATCTAGGCGCCCCAAAGTTAAAAGAAAATATCTCTGAATATAGTCTGTTAGAAAAAATATACAATGCCTTATTCTACTTAGTTTTGGAGTATATGTACCAACTCAGTATGCTCTCGCATTTAAAATACCAAAATTCTAATTTTACGTGAATCGAAAGAAATCTAAATATTATCTAGGCACCCGAATGTTATAAGCAAAATTGCTCTGAATATAATCTGTGAGAAAAAATAAACAATGCCCTTTTCTACTCTGTTTTTTAGCATATACACCAACTCAATATGCTCTCTCATGTAAAATACAGAAATTCTAATTTTACCCGAATCGAAAAAATCTAAATATTATCTAGGCAACCCAATGTTAAAAACAAATAGCGCTGAATATAATCTGTCATAAAAAATATACAATGCCTTATTCTACTCTATGTTGGAGAATATACACCAACTCAGTATGCTCTCTCATGTAAAATACCGAAATTATAATATTACATTATTCGAAAAAAATCTAAATCTTATCTAGGCACCCCAATGTTAAAAATAAACTTGCTTTGAATATAATTTGTCAGAAAAAATATACAATGCCCTATTCTACTATGTTTGGGAGTATATACACCAACTCAATATGCTCTCCCATGTAAAATACAGAAATTCTATATTTAAGCGAATAGAAAAAAATATAAATATTATCTAGGTACCCCAATGTTAAAAGCAAAATAGCTCTGAATATAATCTGTTAGAAAAAATATACAATGCCCTTTTCTACTCTGTTTTGTAGTATATACACCAACTCAATATGCTCTCTCATGTAAAATACGAGATTTCTAGGTTTACCCGATTCGAAAAAAATCTAAATATTATCTAGGCACCCCAATGTTAAACGCAATATTGCTCTGAATATAATCTGTCAGAAAAAATATGCAATGCCCTTTCTACTCTGTTTCGTAGTATATACTCCAACTCAATATGCTCTCTCATGTAAAATAACGATATTTTAATTTTACGTGAATCAAAAAAATCTAAATAATATTTAGGCACCCCAACGTTAAAAGAAAATGGTTCTGAATATAGTCTGTTAGAAAAAATATACAATGCCATATTCTACTTTCTTGTGGAGTATATACACCAACTCAGTATGCTCTCTCATGTAAAATACAGAAATTCTAATTAGACCCAAATCGAAAAAATCTAAATATTATCTAGGCACCCCAATGTTAAAAACAAAATTTCTCTGAATATAATCTGTCAGAAAAATATACAATGCCTTATTCTACTCTGTTTTGGAGTATATACACCAACTCAGTGTGCTCTCTCATGTAAAATACCAATATTCAAATTTTACTTGAATCGAAAAAAATCTGATTATCTAGGCACCCCAACGTTAAAAACAAAATTGCTCTGAATATAATCTGTCAGACAAAATATACAATGCTCCATTCTACTCTGTTTTGGAGTATATACACCAACTTTATATGCTCTCCCATATAAAATACAGAAATTCTATCTTTAAGCGAATCTAAAAAAATCTAAATATTATCTAGGCACCTCAATGTTAAAAGCAAAATATCTCTTAATATAATCTCTCAGAAAAAATATACAATGCCCTTTTCTACTATGTTTTGTAGTATATACACCAACTCAATATGCTCTCTCATGTAAAATACAGAAATACTGTTTTTACCCAAATCTAAAAAATCTAAATATCATCTAGGAATTCCAATGTTAAAACCAAAATTCCTCCGAGTATAACCTGTAAGAAAAAATATACAATGCCCTTTATTACTTTCTTTTGTAATATATACACCAACTGAATATCCTCTCTCATGTTAAATACAGCAATTCTAATTTTACACGAACCGAAAAAAATCTAAATATTATCTGGGCACCCCAATGTTAAAAGCAAAATTGCTCTGAATATAATCTGTTAGAAAAAATATACAATGCCATTTTCTACTCTTTTTAGGAGTATATACACCAACTCAATATTCTCTCTCATGTAAAATACCGAAATTCTAAATTTACGCGAATCGAAAAAAATCTAAAAATTATCTAGGCACCCAAATCTTAAAAGCAAAATTGCTCTGAATATAATGTGTCAGAAAAAATATACAATGCCCTTTTTTAATTTGTTTTATAGTATATAAACCAACTCAATATGCTCTCTCATGTAAAATACCGAAATTCTAAATTTACACAAACCGAAAAAAATCTAAATATTATCTATGCAACCCAATGTTAAAAGCAATATTGCTCTGAATATAATGTGTCAGAAAAAATATACAATGCACTTTTCTACTTTGTTTTGGAGTATATACAGCAACTCAATATGCTCTCTCATGTAAAATACCGAAATTCTAATTGTAGGCGAATCTAAAAAATCTAAATATTATCTAGGTAATCCAATATTAAAAGCAAAATTGCACTGAATGTAATCTGTCAAAAGAAATATGTAATGCCTTTCTCTACTCTGTTTTGGAGTATATACACCAACTCAATATGCTCTTTCAGGAAAATTGCAGAAATTCTAATTTTACACGAACCGATAAAAATCTAAATATTATCTAGGCATTCCAATGTTAAAACCAAAATTGCTCTGAATATAATTTGTCAGAGAAAATACACAATGCTTTTTTCTACTCTGTTTTGGAGTACATATAGCAACTCAATATGCTCTCATGTAAAATACAGAAATTCTAAATTTACGTGAATCATAAAAAATCTAAATATTATCTAGGCACCCCAATGTTAAAAGCAAAATTGCTCTCAATATAATTTGTCCGAAAATATATACAGTGCTCTTTTCTACTCTGTTTTGGAGTATATACACCAAGTCAGTATGCTCTGTCATGTACAATACTGAAATTCTAATTATACGCGAATCGAAAAACATCTAATTATTATCTAGGCACCCCAATGTTAAAAGAAAATGGTTCTGAATGTAATCTGTCAGAAAAAATATGCAATGCCCTTTTGTACTTTGTTTTGGAATATATACAGCGACTCAATATGCTCTCCCATGTAAAATACCGAAATTCTCATTTTACACGAATTGAAAAAAATCTAAATATCATCTAGGCACCCCAATATTAAAAGCAAAATTGCTCTGAATATAATCTTTTAGAAAAAATATACAATGCCCTTTTCTGCTGTGTGTTGGGGTATATACAGCAACTCAATATGCTCTCTCATGTAAAATACTTAATTTCTAATTTTACGTGAATCGAAAAAAATCTGAATATTATCTAAGCACCCCAATTGTTAAAAGCAAAATGGCTCTGAATATAATGTGTCAGAAAAAATATACAATGCTTTTTTCTACTATGTTTTGGAGTATATACACCTACTCAATATGCTCTCTCATGTAAAATACCGAAATTGTAAATTTACGTGAATCGAAAAAAATCTAAATATTATCTAGGCATCCCAATGTTAAAAGCAAAATTCCTCTGAATATAATCTGTCAGAAAAAATATACAGTGCCCTTTTCTACTCTGTTTTGGAGTATATACACAAACTCAATATGCTCTCTCATGTAAAATACCCAAATCCTAACATTACTCTAAGTATCTCATAAAGTCTACAAGACCCCCGTGATGTTGTTTTTTATAACTAGGGGATTACAGATGACATTACTCACGATATGACTGCGGCTGTTTGCCGGTCCTGTGATAATATTTCTAATATCCAGATAAGGAGAGAAGAATGTTTCTGCCCATAGGCAAATCCTCTGAATACGGCAAGTGGGGTACACCGTGCTGTGATATGGTCACTAATGTAAACAAGAAAACAATTATATTGATTTAAATATTGCAAGGTGTTAACCCCCCCTATAATTTTCCTTCTAATTTCAAGGGGCTGAGGAGGACATTTTTGTCAAAATGGCAGAGGTGTAACTACAGCTATTGCCTACTATATAATAAAAAACGATAAAATTATTATTTACATATGATATAATTGCCAGTATCATATTACACCACATTTTCAAAATATCTGGGCCCCAGCAGCTGTGGGCATGGCAGCCAAGCGAGGGTGTGCCTATGCAACCAGGTTGGGCATTGCAGCTGCTATGGGCCCTTTGTGGTTTGTGTGGGGGCTGCTACCGACCCTCTGGCGGTGGCTGTGGTAACAGCCACATAGCCAGATGGTCTCTCAGCATCCAGGGAGGGCCTGGCGGCTGCTACTGACACTCTGGCAGGGGCTATGGGCACAGCCACCTAACCAGGGGGTCCCTACTTAGCCAGGGTGGGGCTGGAAGCTGCTATAGACCCTTTGGCGGGAGGTGTGGGGATACCCTGCTCTTCACAGGTACACAGTTTGCACCTATTTCTACATGTGTAGATCGTTTACATAATGGGCACATATTTGTACACACGTACATATGTTATTATCACAATAAACATATATGTACATAATATGTGTACAATAAATATGTACTTTATACGTACCTAATATAAACAATATGTACTTTTTGGTGATATTATGTGATATCTACATATTATTGATTATATATCTTATTGTGATAATATGTATGTTACCACTGAAATTTTTAGAAGGGTACATAGAGTACACTTTATGTACCTATGCATTGTGTACACATTATAGAAATAAATAGGTACATATTTTACAGATGATGTACATTTTTTCTACATGTGTATTTTGTACACATATGTACAGCAGAGTAAATGTACAGACTATAACTATTTTATACATTTATTGTGATATGTCAATAAATGTACACATGAGTACATTCTGGGATATAATTTTAGCATATTAGATAGGAATTACACCGGTGACCAAAGTGGGTTTACACCCAGGTGTGCACATAGTTTATACATGTACATGTTGTGCATATTATGTACTCATGTACAGAATGTACATGTCTACATTATATATACATAGGTGTACGCAGCATACATATGTACATACTGTGCACACATACGTACACGTGCATATATTGTACATCTGTACATAATGGGTACATGATGTACGTGTGTACACATCATATCACAATAAATGTAAATATGCATAATGTTTGCAATACGTACGTTTATATTATGTATTACATTTATTGTGATTATATATGCTGTTGTGATATGATATCATTGTGACATTACAAATGTACATATTATACACATTATGTACCTATGCATTGTGCACAGATTATAGAAACATAAAGAAACATATTTTACAGGTTATGTACATTTTATTTACTTGTGTATTGGGTACACAGAGTAAATGTACAGATCTTACTTACTTTATACATTTATTGTGATATGCCAATAAATGTACACATTATGAGTACATTCTGTGATATTACATTTAGAATATAATTTAGAAATTACTCTGGTTACCAAAGTGGGTGTAAACTTATGTGTGCACATACTTTGTACATGTACATACTGTGCATATTATGTACTTGTGTACAGAAGGTAAATATCTACATTATATGCATATATGGGTACAGAGCGTACATATGTACATATTATGTACATATATCTACACCTGAATTTATTGTACACCCGTACATAATGGGTCCATGCTGTACATGTAAACACATCATCATACCACAATAAATGGAAATGTACATAATGTGTGAAATACGTACATTTATATTATGTATTACATGTGTATTGTGATTGTATATGCTGTTCTGATATCATTGTGATATTACAAATGTACATATTGTACACATTATGGACATACCTATTGTGTACATATTATGTACAAATAAATGTACATATTGTACAGATTATGTATATTTATTGTACGTCTGTATGGTGCACACATATGTACATCACAGTCAACGTACATATGGTACATATTCTGTGCATTGTTTGTAATATTTCAGTAAGAGTACACATTATAAGTATATTCTGGGATATGATTTTTAGTATGTTAGATAAAAATTACTTTCAATATCAAAGTGGGTATACACTTATGTGTGTCCATTTTGTGATATTATCCATCATATCCTGAGTAGGTGTTTCTCTCATTGTGAAAGCAGGTTTACACTCTCGGATTGTTCCAATATCAAGGCAAACTAAAACTCGTCTGTGATGTAGTTAATAATATCTTGAGGACAAAGGATGACCATACCCTGAATATCGCAGGAAGTGTACACCACCACTGTAGTATTGTTTCTAATGTTCAAAAACGGAAAGGATATTACTCCAAATATCTCAGAAAGCACACAAGCCCCCCCCCGTGATATTGTTTCTAATAACTAGAGAATTACAGATGACATTACCCACGACGTGACTGGGGCTGTACTCTGGTCCTGGAATATTGTTCCTAATATCCAGAGAAGGAGAGAAAAATGTTGTTGCCCATAGGGAAATACTCTTAATACGGCAAGAGGTGTATGCCATGCTTTGATATGGTCACTAATGTAAGCGAGAAAACAATTACATTGAATTAAGCATTGCAAGGAATGAAACTCCCCTATGATTTTCATTCTAATGTCAATGGGGGTGAGGATGACATTTTTGTCAATATGGCAGAGGTGTAACTGGAGCTATTGCCTAATATACAAAAAAACAGAATAAGATTATCATTTTTATATAATATGGTTGCCAGTATCATATTACACCGGATTTGCAAAATAGCTGGGCCTCAGCAGCTGTGGGCAGAGCCCACAAGCGAGGGGACCCCTAAGCAGCCAGAGTGGGCCTGGGGGCTGCTCTGGGCTTTTTGGTGGGGTCTGTGAGCACATCGACCCAGCCAGGGGTCCCTGAGCAGCCATGGTTGGCCTGGGGGCCGCTACGGGCACTCTGGCATGGGCTGTGGGCACAGACACCTAGTCAGGGGGTCCCTAAGCAGCCAGGGTGGGCATGGGGGCTGCTACAGGCATTCGAGCAGTGTTTGTGGGCACAGCCCAATGGCCAGGGGGTCTCTAAGCAGCCAGGCTGGGCCTGGGGGCTGTTACAAGGGGGGCTTTGGTAATAGCGTGCTGTGCATCGGTACATAGTTTGCACCTATTACTACATGTGTAAATAGTTTTAATATCGGGCATATATATGTACATGCGTACATATGGTGTTATCACGATAAATTTATATTTACATAACATGTGCAAAATACATATGTACCTAATGCATACCTAATGTGTACAATATGTACTTTTTTGTAATATTAGACAATATATATTACTGTGATTATATATCTTATTGTGATTAAATATATTTTATCACTAATATTTTAAGGAATGTGCATAGTGTACACATTATATACCTATGTATTGTGTACACAATATAGAAATATATAGGTACATATTTTACAGATTATGTACACTTTTTCTACATGTGTATTGTGTACACCTATGCACAGCAGAGTAAATGTACAGACTGTACCTATTTTATACATTTCTTGTGATATGCCAATAAATGTACACATTATGAGTACATTCTAAAATATAATTTTTACCATATTAGAAATTACTCCATTGACCAAAGTGGGTGTACACCCAGGTGTGTACATAGTTTATACGTGTACATATTGTGCATATTAGGTACTCATGTACAAAATGTACATGTCAACATTATATGTATTTATGTGTATATAGTGTGAACATGTACATACTGTTCACACATATGTACATGTGCATATTTTGTACATGTGTACATAATGGGTACATGATGTGCATGTGTACACATGGTGATACCACAATAAATGTAAATGTACACGATGTGTGCAATATGTACATTTATATTATGTATTACTTGTGTGTTGTGATTTTATATGCTGTTGTGATTATATGATATTTTAATATTACAATAAATGTACATATTGCACACATTTCGTACATACCTATTGTGTACACATTATGTACCTGTAATTGCACATATTGTACAGATTATGTACGCTTTTGGTACATCTGTATTTTGTACACATATGTACATAACACTCTATGTACATATGGTATGTATTCTGCACATTGATTGTAACATCTCAATAAGTGTACACATTATGAGTATATTGTGATATATGATTTTTAGTATATTAGATAAAATTTCTTTCTATATCAAAGTGGGTATACACCCATGTGTGTCCATTTTTTGATATTATCCATCATATTTTAAGTAGGTATTACTCTCATTTTGAAAGCAAGTGTTCACTCTGTGATTGTTCCAATATCACAGGCAAAGTACAAGGCTTCTTTAATGTACTACCTAATATCCTGGGGACAAAGATTATTATACCCTGAATATCGCAGGAAGTGTACACCACCACTGTAGTATCGTGTCTAATATCCAAAAACGGAAAAGATATTACTCCAAGTATCTGATAAAGCACACAAGACCCCCGTGATATTTTTTCTAATAACTAAGGGATTACAGATGACATTACTCACGATATGACTGGGGCTGTCCGCCGGTCCTGTGATATTGTTCCTAATATCCAGAGAACGAGAGAATAATGTTGCTGCCCATAGGCAAATCCTCTGAATACGGCAAGAGGAGTACACTGTGCTCTGATATGGTCACTAATGTAAACAAGAAAACAGTTCTATTGAATTTAACATTGCAAGGGGTGAAACCCCCTTATGATTTCAATTCTAATGTCCAGGGGTGTGAGGATGACATTTTTGTCAATATGGCAGAGGTGTAACTAGAACTATTGCCTAGTATATAAAAAACCAGGATAACATCATTTCCATATTATATGGTCGCCAGCATCATATTACACCACATTTTCAAAATAGCTGGGCACAGCGCCCTAGCCAGGGGGTCCCTAAGCAGCCAGCGTCAGCCTGGGAGCTGTTACGGGCCCTCTGGTGGGGAATGTGGTTACAGCTCCCTAGCCAGGGGGTCTTTAAGCAGCCAGGGTGGGCCTTGGGGCTGCTACGAGGGGGGCTGTGGTAATAGCCTGTTCTGCACAGGTACATAGTTTTAATAATGAACACATATTTGTATAAGTGTACACATGGTGTTATGATAAATATATATGTACATATGTGCACAATACATATAGACCTAATGCGTACCTACTGTGAACAATATGTACTTTTTTGTGATATTACATGATATATATATATTACTGTGATTATATGCGTTATTTTGATTATATATATTTTATCACTGATATTTTAAGGAATGTGCATAGTGTACACATTATGTACCTATACATTGTTTACACATTATAGAAATATGTAGGTACATATTTTACAGAGCATGTACATTTTTTGTACATGTGCATTGTGTACACATATGTACAGCAGGGTAAATGTACAGATTGAACCTATTTGATACATTTATTGCAATGTGCCAATAAATGTACACACTATTACTACATTCTGAATTAGTATATTTTGTATATTAGATAGAAATTTCTCTGGTTACCAAAGTGGTTGTACACCCAGGTGTGTACATGGTTTATATGTGTACATATTGTGCATAGAATGTACTCGGGTACAGAAGGTACGTATCTACATTATATGTACACGTGTAGTGTACATATGTACATACTGTACCCACATATGTACACTTGCATATATTGTGCATCTGTACATAATAGGTACATGATGTACATGTTTACATATATCACAATAAATGTAAATGTACATCATGTTTGCAATATGTACATTTATATTGATATTACATATTACATGTGTATTGTGATTTTATATGCAGTTGTGATTATATAACATTGTGATATTACAATAAATGTACATATTGTACACATTATGTGCATACCTATTGTGTGCACATTTTGTACATATATTCGTAAAAATGATACAGTTTATGTACATTTATTGTACATCTGTATTGTGTACATGTATGTACATGACAGTCAATGTACATATGTTACATATTCTGTACATTGAGTGTAATATTCCAATAAGTGTACACATTATGAGTTTTTTCTGGGTTATGACTTTTAGTATATTAGATAAAAATGACTTCCAATATCACAGTGGGTATATACCCATGTGTGTCCATTTTGTGATATTATCCATCATATCCTAAGTAGGTATTTCTCTCACAATGAAAGAAGGTGTACACTCTGTGATTGTTCCAATATTATAGGCAAAGTGCAACGCTTCTGTGATGTAGTTCCTACTATCCCAGGGACAGAGGATGAGTATACTCTTAATATCGCAGGAAGTGTACACCACCACTGTAGTATTGTTTCTAATATCCAGAAACTAAAAGGCTATTACTCCAAATATCTCCAAAAGCACACAAGACCCCCGTTACATTGTTCTTAATACCTAGGGGATTACAGATGACATTGCTCACGATGTGACTGGCGCTGTAAGCCGGTCCTGTGATATTCTTCCTAATATCCAGATAAGGAGAGAAAAATGTTGCTGCCCATAGAGAAATATTCTGAATACTGCAAGAGATGTACACCGTGCTCTGATATGGTCACTAATGTAAACAAGAAAACAATTATATTGAATTAAACATTGCAAGGGGTGAAACCCTCCTATGCTTTCAATTCTAATGTCAATGGGGTGAGGATGACATTTTTGTCAATATGCCAAATGTGTAACTAGAACTATTGCCTAATATGTAAAGAACCACAATAACATTATCATTTCTGTGTGATAGGTTGCCAGTATCATATTACACCACATTTTCAAAATAGCCGGGCCCCAGCAGCTGTGGGCACAGCGCCCTAGGCAGGGGGTCCCTAAGCAGCCAGCGTGGGCCTGGTTGCTGTTATGGGCCCTCTGGTGGGGGCTGTTCCCAGGGGGTCTTTAAGCAGCCAGGGTGGGCATTGAGGCTGCTACGAGCAGAACTGTAGTAATAGCCTGCTGTGCATAGGTATGTTGTTTGCACCTATTTCTGCATGTGTACATTGTTTAAATAGTAGGCACATATTTGTATACGTGTACATACGGTGTTATCATGATACATATATATTTTCATAATATTTGCACTATACATATGTAACTAATACATACCTAATGTGTACAACATGTACTTTTTGGTGATATTACACGACATATATGTATTAGTGTCATTATATATCTTACTGTGATTATATATATTTTATCACTGATATTTTAAGGAATGTGCATAGTGTACACATTATGTACCTATGCATTGTGTACACATTATAGAAATATATAGGTACATATTTTACAGATTATGTACATTTTTTGTACATGTGCATTGTGTACACCTATGTACAGCAGAGTACATGTACAGATTGTGCCTATTTAATACATTTATCACAATACGACAATCAATGTACACACTATGACTACATTCTTGGTATATTTGGTATATTAGATAGAAATCTCTCCGGTTACCAAAGTGGGTATATACCTATATGTGTACCTAGTATATAGGTGTACATATTGTACATACTGTGTACTCCTGTACAGAAGGTACATATCTACATTATATGAACATATGTGTAGTGTACATATGTACATACTGTGCACACTTATGTACACGTGTATATACTGCAAATCTGCACGTGTGCATGATGTACATGTGTACATATCATAATATCGCAATAAATGTAAATGTATATAATGTGTGCAATATGTACATTTATATTGATATTATGTATTATATGTGTATTGTGATTATATATGCTGTTGTGATTATATGAAATCATTGTAATATTACAATATATTTACATATTGTACACATTATGTACATATAAATGTACATATTGTACAGATTATGTACATTTTTTGTACATCTGTATTGTGTACACATATGTACATCACAGTCAATGTACATATGGTACATATTTTGTACATTGATTGTAATATCCCAATAAGTGTACGCATTATGAGTATATTCTGGGATATGATTCATAGTATATAAGAAAAAAGTTACTTCCAATATCAATGTGGGTATACTCGCATGTGTGTCCATTTTGCTGTTCCTTCTATTAATCTTTGCCATTGAACATGATAGTGAGAGGTGGTTCTTTTCTCTAACAAGGTTTTCTGTTAATATAACTCAACTCTACTACCTTGTGGCCTCTGTATCTTCCATTGTAAATTGTAATTACCTATAAAAGAGAATATTTTGACATCACGTATCTACCTCTTGGATCCATCAGCCAGAGGCCTAAAATAAAAAAGACATTCACCCCACGAATGGTTATATAGTGGTTGACAACCCCACTTTCTTCTAGGTAAATAATATCCTCTCTTTAACAGTAGCTACTTACAAGATTTGTGCATAAAGAATGTGACTTTTTTATCAGTATCTAGTTTATTCTTACATCAATTTCTAAAAGACTGAGAGAATATTCTGATCATTGGTTATGTACTATTTTAATTTAATTTTTTCCTCTCAAATTTTATCTTAACTGCATACTCTACCCTGTTTATAAGACTGCCCTATGGTTAAATTTAGTAGGTAGTAAATTATCCTGAGCACACAGAACAATTCTTTTTGTAATCAACTCTGAAACATCATTGAAAGAGCAAGGATATGGGAATTAGATTTATCTGGCTTTTATTTCTGGTACTTACTTGCTCTCTGACCTTGGGCAACTTATGTATTGCTCTGAGTCTCTTCTTTTCATCTGTAAAATGATCATAGTAATACCTAATTCATATGCAGCTTGGAAATGTGTAATTTAGTGATTGATAAAAAGTTCCTGATACAATTTCTGACAAAATAATAGACACCCCACGAGAGATATCCATAACAATCAGAGTTTATATTCACATTAACTGGGATAAAATTGATCTGAAAATACAGCATAAAAAAGCAGCCAAAAATTCACAAGCATATATTTCGCTTGCCTTTTTATACAGAGCTGGAAAATTTCTCATCATTATCTCATCCATTGCCTGCAGCACGATCCTTCCAAAACTCCTCCTAAGACCGTCTGCCAAGGTGGAACACACTGAACAGCATGTAACTCTGCCTTTTCTGACTATTTTTGCAAGATTTTTCTCATAGAGTATTATTAACAGAAAATGGGGCTGTTATCAAGGTGACTAGGAATGGTGCATTTTCAGTTCAGGCTCTGATGGAATGTCTACTTGATCTGGTGCAACTCCAGCTGTGCTCTTGGCTTTCCTCACTTTTGTGGTTCCGAGAATGCAAATATTCTCCCATGGCTTCCTTATTTTGTCTTTCTCCATGAGGTCTCATTCAAGTATAAACATTCCCTTCAATTTTCTCAACTCATTTTATATTGTCGGAATAACTTTGATAATTTCCCCTTTCCTAAAGCTATAGACCTTCTTTTTGTGTGTAAGAACAGATTACTCACAAATGTTTACTGTCCGCTAAATATTTATGTGTAATCCGTCCTTAATTCTACACACAAAATATCATCTCTACCAACATTTTACAACTGTAGTCTTTCTATAGAGAACTATGAAAAGAACTTGCTCTAAAGGAGAAACTTCCAGAGCTAAACCAAGGGTCTGACAATTTTTAACAATATGTTATTCAGTAAAAGTAATTTTTCAGTTAACAGAGAAGAATGCCATGGACAAAATGGCAAAACAGAACTTTTCAGCACTTATTCCTTCACAGAAACATCAATTTGAACAGCCATCCGTGCATCAAAGTGTCTTCAAAAGAGACAAGGAATCCAGGTGAGAGGTTATAGCACGTTTGTGGAGTAGAAAAGTAAGAAAAACGGCATAAAATAGAGTATAAAAGAGAGTTTTCTATTATCTGCATTACCCCGCCCCTAAACCTGGGTAGTGCAGCATGGAAAGAGATACTATGTATGTGCAGAGAGGAGAGTAAATGTAACACCTGACTTCAACATCAACTTCAATGACAGGCACAATTCAGTGAACTCAACACCAGGCAGGTTTCTATAGCCACAGGCTATGGGACAGACCCTGTCAACCCAAGCTCCAGGCCTTCCTTTATGGCTCTAAGATCTAATGCCTCCAACCTCCATGGCTCCTATCGACATAGGCTCCAGGCCTTCGCCACAACCAGGCCATTTATGGCTTCCCCGGGCTCCACACTGGTTACTATAGACTGGTAAGTGCATGGATAAACAAACCTCTACATCGACACAGTGGAATATTATTCAGCAATGAAAGCAATAATCTTTGAATGTGGCTTATGTTGCAGAAAAAAAGCACGTGAGCTATGAAGCCATTAAAAGACATAGAGGAAACTCAAATACATACTACTAAGTGAAAGAAACCAATCTCAAATGACCACTTACTATATGAATCCAACTATATGACATTCTGGAAAAGGCAAAACTATAGAGACATCAAAACGTTCAGTGATTGCTGGGGGTTGAAGAGTGGGAAAGGATAAATGGGCAGAGCATAGAGGATGTTTAGGGCAATGAAACTACTCTGTGTGTTACTATAATGGTAGACACATGCCATTACACCCTTGTCAAAACTCACTGAATATATGACAGCAAGAATGGTCCCTAATGTCAATTATAAACTATGGGTGACAGTGATAAGTCAATGTTGGTTCATCCATTGTAACAAATGTACCTCTCTAGTGAGAAAGGCTGATAGTAGAGGAGGCTGTGCATTTGGGGAGGTGGGAATGTAGGAACTCGCTGTACTTTCCACTATGCCTCACTATTCACTTTACACTGCTCTAAAAATAAAGCGTATTTTAAAAAAGATTGAGCTGTTGATATAAGCCCAATGTCTACTTTGACGTCCAGAAATGTTTCTTTTAAAACGCGAATACACCACTTCCTGGAAGAAAATATTTGTTAACAAATTCTTTTCTAGAACAATTATTTTTGTGGGTGTTCCTGTCACAACTATACATAAAAATCAGAATATGCAGCAACATCTTGATACTCTAAAAACACAATACCAAAAACGTTAAGAAAAGCATTTCTAAATTTCATCTAAGCCAAAATGTGGAGAAGCAAAAGGGAAGAAAATTATTTCTGTATAATGAGATTATAGGTTGTTTCTCCGAACTCCTCTACAGTTTTCAGTATTTTCCAACTTCTATCATGGAGATATATAAATATAGAAGTAGATATGTAGATATATACTCATTAGATATATATTTATATATAATAAACAAACAGATACCGTTTTTATTTTTTATTATTTATTTATTTATTTATTTTTTGAGACGGAGTTTCGCTCTTGTTTCCCAGGCTGGAGTGCAATGGCGCGATCTTGGCTCACCACAACCTCCACCTCCTGGGTTCAGGCAATTCTCCTGCCTCAGCCTCCTGAGTAGCTGGGATTACAGGCACGCGCCACCAAGTCCAGCTAATTTTTTGTATTTTTAGTAGAGACGGGGTTTCACCATGTTGACCAGGATGGTCTCGATCTCTTGACCTCGTGATCCACCCGCCTCGGCCTCCCAAAGTGCTGGCATTACAGGCTTGAGCCACAGCGCCCGGCCTACAGATACAATTTCTAAAAGATATATTTATGTATTTTATATATTTATATAATATATACATGTTCATATATCCATCATGTTATCACCATTATGGATTTAAAGAAGGACATTAAAATAGTGAAAAGATTAAAATAAAATGTACCAAAATGGAAACAGTGATTTAACTCTGCCTAGCTTTATGTGATTAAACAAGGTATTTTTCAAATCTATTTTTCTTTGCTTTCTAGAGGCTTTATAATAAATCTATATTTTTATATTTAAAAGCCTAATTTTTATTAAACAAATAAATATTCAGCAACACTGTCCTTAGAACATTTTTTAAATCAACTTGAGCATGAAGAAAATGTTATGACTATGGTGGTGAGCATTTTGAAAGATTAGCAGAAGCGGGGATAATGTGACATTTAGCCCATCTTTCATGGGAAGCTAGACAAATGACACTTTTCACAAAGAAAATAGTAACTAGTGTTGAAACATGGTATTGCCAGTATGATTAAGAAGGAAAGTGTCAACTTCTTCTGTGGAAAATCCTAACATTACCAAACGTAAGAAGGCAAATACTTCAACAACAGAAATGAAAAATATCTTGATTCATTTATTTAACACTTTTTTAGAGTTTAATCCCAAAAAGTCTATTTTGAAGAAAAGAAAAAATCTTACACGTGTATATTACCCTTTGCAGTGAACTGGCCAAATAAGTCTATCCAAGGTACGTTGAATACCGAGCATGCTGGAAACATTTTTATTGACATCATCTCCAATCCCTACAACAATAGTGCAAGGAAAGGTTTAACATCTTCTTTTTACAGAGAGGAAAGCTGAGGCTCAAAGAGGTATAGTAGCTCATTTAACATTACACATCTAATACGTGGTGGAAGTGGGACCTATACTTACATCTGTCAGACATTAAAGTCTGTGTTCTTCTTTCTACCTCTCTGCCTCAGTCCAACAATTGGGATCTTTGCCATGATGCCTCACGACTTCACGAGGCACTTTTCAGGAAGTTTCTGACTCAGACTTTATCACTCAGCAAGATACCTCAACTAACTTACAAAATGTGACTTGAAAAGCAGGTTGTAATTCCAAAAGCAAAAATCCAACCACAAAAGATAAAGTCTTAATCAGTAGAGCTTTACAGAAGGAAGTAATGTAGGTAGTAAGGGCACTTTCGGAAATGTCTGGAATCAGAGGAGTCGATGTATCACCTGTTAGAAATTGTACTCGCTCGGTAGCAAAATTTTCCTTGTGTTCACTTAAAATAATAGTCTTGTTGTTTTAAAACCAACGCACAGTCAGAGGGTGACTTGGATGTTTATTTTTTATTCTCTTTGCCTTCTTGTTTTAAGAATGGATTTTTCCTAAATTCTAATTATTATTGTAACTTACATAAGTGCAGCCGATTTTGCTTTTAAGAATAAAACTACATTTAAGTAGCTTTGTCTGGATTATCAAAAACAGGCCCTGAAGAAGTGAATTCCTAAAGGGTAGGAACTTTGCTTATGTCTATATCTCAGTTGTGTTAAACAGAATAACTGGCGCAAAGTAGCAAATGATGCACTGAGGAATCATAGAACAAAAGACTTTATGAAGAACTAAGTTTCAGATCCAGGGTGACGCTAAGGAGCTAGTGTACCAGAGGATGGTATGCCTTCTGCAATCACAAAAGCAGCATTCAGTCTGATCTGGGCTCTAAGAAGTGCTCCTTGAGACCTACTCTGTTTTGGTTTATATACACCAACTCCGTATGCTCTCTTATATAAAATAGAGAAATTCTAAATTTACGTGAATCTAAAAAAATCTAAATATTATCTAGGCACACCAAAGTTAAAAGCAAAATTGCTCTGTATATAATCTGTCAGAAAAGATATACAATGCCCTATTCTACTCTGTTTTAAAGTATATACACCAACTCCATATGCTCTCTCATGTTAAATACAGAAACTCTATATTTAAGCGAATAGAGAAAACTCTAAATGTTATCTAGGCACCCGAATGTTAAAAGCAAAATTGCTCTGAATAAAATCTGTCAGAAAATATATACAATGCCATTTTCTACTCTGTTTTGGAGTATATACACCAACTCTATATGCTCTCTCATGTAAAATACCGAAATTCTAAATTTACGTGAATCGAAAAAAATCTAAATATTATCTCGGCACCGCAATCTTAAAAACAAAATTGCTCTGAATATAATCTGTCAGAAAAAATATACAATGCCGTATTCTATTTTTTTTTTGTAGTATATACACCAACTCAATATGCTCTCTCTTGTAAAATAACGAAATTCTAACTTTACGTGAATCGAAAAAATTCTGAATAGTATCTAGGCGCCCGAAACTTAAAAGATAATGACTCTGAATATAGTCTGTTACGAAAAATATACAATGCCTTTTTCTACTCTGTTTTGGAGTATATACACCAACTCAGTATGCTCTCTCATGTAAAATACCGAAATTGTAATTTTACGTGAATCGAAAAAAATCTAAACATTATCTAGGCACCAGAATGTAAAAAACAAAATTGCTCTGAATGTAGTCTGTCAGAAAAAATATACAATGCCCTATTCTACTCTGTTTTGGAGTATATACACCAACTCAATTGGCTCTCTCATGTAAAATATAGAAATTCTAATTTTACCCAAATCGAAGAACATCTAAAAATTATCTAGGCACCCCAATGTTAAAAAAAAAATTTCTCTGAATATAATATGTCAGAAAAAATATACAATGCCTTATTCTACTCTGTTTTGGAGTATATACACCAAGTCAGTATGCTCTCTCATGTAAAATACTAAAATTCTAATTTTACGCGAATCGAAAAATATCTAAATATTAGCTAGGCACCCCAATGTTATAAACAAAATTTATCTGAATATAATCTGGCAGAAAAAATATACAATGCCCTATTCTACTCTGTTTTGCAGTATATAAACCAACTCAGTATGCTCTCTCATGTAAAATACCGAAATTCTAATTTTACGTGAATGGAAATAAATCTAAATATTATATAGGCAACAGAATGTTAAAAGCAAAATTGCTCTGAATACAATGTGTCAGAAAAAATGTACAATGCCCTTTTCTACTCTGTTTTGGAGTATATACACCAACTCAATATGCTCTCTCATGTAAAATACCGAAATTCAAATTTTACGAGAATCCAAAAAAATCTATATAATATCTAGGTGCCCCAAAGTTAAAAGAAAATGTCTCTGAATATAGTCTGTTAGAAAAAATATAGAGTGCCTTATTCTACTCTGTTTTGGAGTATATATACAAACTCAGTATGCTCTCTCCTGTAAAATAGAGAAATTGTAATTTTACGTGAATCTGAAAAAATCTAAATATTATCTAGACACCTCAAATTAAAAGCAAAATTGCTCTGAATATAATCTGTTAGAAAAAATATACAATGACTTAATCTACTCTGTTTTAAAATATATACATTAACTCAATATGCTCTTTAATGTAAAATACAGAAATTCTATATATATGCGAGGAGAGAAAAATCTAAATATTATCTAGGCAATCCAATTTTAAACGCAAAATTGCTCTGAATATAATCTGTCTGAAAAAATATACAATGCCCTATTCTACTCTTTTTTGGAATACATACACCAACTCAGTATGCTCTCTCATGTAAAATACCGAAATTCTAAATTTACCCAAATTGAAAAAAACCTAAATATTATCTAGGGACCCAAAGTTTAAAAGAAAAATTGCTCTGAATATAATCTGTCAGAAAAAATATACAACGACCTTTTCTACTCTGTTTTAGAGTATATACACCAACTCAATATGCTTTCTCATGTAAAATACCAAAATTCTAAATTTACGTGAATCGAAAAAAATCTAAATATTATCTCGGCACCCCAATCTTAAAAACAATATTACTCTGAATGTATTCTGTCAGAAAAAATATACAAGGCCGTATTCTACTCTTTTTTGGAGTATATAGACCAACTCCATATGCTCTTTCATGTAAAATACAAAAATTCTATCTTTGACCGAATCGAAAAAAATCTAAATAATATCTAGGCACCCCAATGTCAAAACCAAAATTGCTCTGAATATAATCTGTCAGAAAAAATATACGATGCCCTTTTCTACTCTGTTTTGTAGTATATACACTACCTCAATATGCTATCTCATGTAAAATACCGAAATTCTAATTTTACGTGAATCGAAAAAAATCCAAATAATATCTAGGCGCCCCAAAGTTAAAA
Organism: Callithrix jacchus; assembly: GCF_049354715.1. NCBI lineage: Eukaryota > Metazoa > Chordata > Mammalia > Primates > Cebidae > Callithrix > Callithrix jacchus. The sequence continues at coordinate 55,516,374 of NC_133521.1, read as the reverse complement.
GAAAATGGCTATGAATATACTCTGTTAGAAAAAATATACAATTCCTTATTCTACTCTGTTTTGGAGTATATACACCAACTCAGTGTGCTCTCTCCTATAGAATACCGGAATTCTAAATTTACGTGATTGGAAAAAAATCTATATATTATCTAGGCAGCCGAATGTTAAAAGCAAAATTGCTCTGAATATAATCTGTCAGAAAAAATATACAATGCCGTTCTCTACTCTGTTTTCGAGTATGTAAACCAACTCAATATGCTCTCTCATGTAAAATACAGAGATTCTATATTTACGTGAATTGAAATAAATCTAAATATTATCTAGGCATCTTAATGGTAAAAACAAAACTTCTCTGAATATAATCTGTCAGAAAAAATATACAATGCCGTTTTCTACTCTGTTTTCGAGTATGTACACCAACTCAATATGCTCTCTCATGTAAAATACAGAGATTCTATATTTACGTGAATTGAAATAAATCTAAATATTATCTAGGCATCCCAATGGTAAAAACAAAACTTCTCTGAATATAATCTGTCAGAAAAAATATACAATGCCCTATTCTACTCTTTTTTGTTGTATATACACCAAGTCCATATGCTCTCTCATATAAAATACAGAAATTCTAATTTTACCCAAATCGAAAAAATCTAAATTTTATCTAGGGACCCCAATGTTAAAAACAAAATTGCTCTGAATATAATCTGTCAGAAAAAATATACAATTCCCTATTCTACTCTGTTTTGGAGTATATACATCAACTAAGTATGCTCTCTCCTGAAAAATAACAAAATTCTAATTTTACCCGTATAGAAAAAAATCTAAATATGATCTAGGGACCAGAAGCTTAAAGCAAAATTGCTCTGAATATAATCTGTTAGAAAAAATATACAATGCCCTATTATATTTTGTTTTAGAGTATATACACCAACTCAGTATGCTCTCCCATGTAAAATTCCGAAACTCTAATGTTACGTGAATCGAAAAAATTTAAATATTATCTAGGCACCTGAAGGTTATAAGCAAAATTACTCTGAATATAATGTGCAAGAAAAAATATACAATGCCCTTTTCTACTTTGTTTTGGAGTATATAAACCACCTCAATATGCTCTCTCATGTAAAACACAGAAATTCTAATTTTACCTGAATCGAAAAAATCAAAATATTATCTAGGCACCCAAATGTTAAAAACAAAATTGCTTTAAATATAATCTGTCAGAAAAAATATACAATTCCCTATTCTACTCTGTTTTGGTGTATATACACCAACTCAGTATGCTCTCTCATGTGAAATAAAGAAATTCTAATTTTACATGGATCTAAAAAAAATCTAAATATTATGTAGGCACCCCAACGTTAAAAGCAAAATTGCTCTGAATATAATCTGTCAAATAAAATATACAATGCCCTATTCTACTTTGTTTTGGAGTATATACACCGACTCCATATGCTCTCTCATGTAAAATACAGAAATTCCATATTTAAGCAAATCGATAAAAATCTATATATTATATAGGCACTCGAATGTTAAAATCAAAATTCCTCTGAATATAATTTTTCAGAAAAAATAAACAGTTCCCTATTCTACTCTGTTTTGGAGTATGTACACCAACTCAGTATGCTCTCTCATGTAAAATACAGAAATACGAATTTTACGTGAATCGAAAAATATCTAAATATTATTTAGGCACCCCAATGTTATAAATAAAATTGCTCTGAATATAGTCAGTCAGAAAAAATATACAATGCGCTATTCAACTCTGTTTTGGAGTATATACACCAACTCCATATGCTCTCTCATGTAAAATACAGAAATTCAATATTTAACCGAATCGAAAAAAAACTAAATAATATCTAGGCAACCCAATGTTAAAAGTAAAATTGCTCTGAATATAATCTGTCATAAGAAATATACAATACTCTTTTCTACACTGTTTTGTAGTATATACACCAACTCAATATACTATCTCATGTAAAATACCAAAATTCTAATTTTACGCGAATCGAAAAAAATCTAAATAATATCTAGGTGCCCCGAAGTTAAAAGAATATGGCTCTGAATATAGTCTGTTAGAAAAAATATACAATGCCTTTTTCTACTCTGTTTTGGAGTATATACACCAACTCAGTATGCTCTCTCATGTAGAATACCGAAATTCTAATTTTACATGAATCGAAAAAAATCTAAATATTATCTAGGCACCCGAATTTTAATAGCAAAATTGCTCTGAATATAATCTGTCAGAAAAAATATACAATGCACTTTTCTACTCTGTTTTCGAGTATATACACTAACTCAATATGCTCTCTAACGTAAAATAACGAAATTCTAATTTTACCCAAATCAAAAAAATCTAAATAATATCTAGGAGGCCCAAAGTTAAAAGAAAATGGTTCTGAATATAGTCTGTTAGAAAAAATATACAATGCCTTATTCTACTCTGTTTTGGAGTATATACACCAACTCAGTATGCTCTCTCATGTAAAATACAGAAATTCTAATTTTACCCGAATCGAATAAAATGTAGATATTATCTAGGCACGCTAATGTTAAAAACAAAATTGATCTGAATATAGTCTGTCATAAAATATATACAATGCCCTATTCTACTTTGTTTTGGAGTATATACACCAACTCCATATGCTCTCTCATGTAAAATACAGAAATTGTATATTTAAGCAAATCAAAAAAATCTAAATATTATCTAGGCACCCCAATGTTAAAAACAAAATTGCTCTGAATATAATCCATCATAAAAAATATACAATGCCCTATTCTACTCTATTTTGGAGTATATACACCAACTCAATATGCTCTCTCATATAAAATACAGAATTTCTATATTTAAGCGAATCGAAAACAATCTAAATATTATCTAGGCACCCCAGTGTTAAAAAAAAAATTGCTCTGAATATAATCTCTCATAAAAAATATACAATGCCCTTTTTTACTGTTTTTTGTAGTATATAAACCAACAAAATATGCTCTCTCATGTAAAATACAGAAATTATATATTTAAGCGAATCGAAAAAAATCTAAATATTATCTAGGCATCCCAATGTTAAAAAAAATTGCTCTTAATATAATCTGTCAGAAAAAACATCCAATGCCCTATTCTACTATGTTTTAGAGTATATACACCAACTCAGTATGCTCTCTCATGTAAAATACCGAAATTCTAATTTTATGTGAATTGAAATAAATCTAAATATTATCTAGGCACCATAATGTTAAAAACAAAATTGCTCTGAATATATGTCAGAAAAAATATACAATGCCCTATTCTACTCTTTTTTTGAGTATATACACCAACTCCATTTGCTCTCTCATGTAAAATACCGAAATTCTAATTATACGCGAATCAAAAAAAATCTAAATAATATCTAGGCGCCCCAAAGTTAAAAGAAAATGGCAATGAATATAGTGTGTTGGAAAATATATACAATGCCTAATACTACTACATTTTAGAGTATATACACCAACTCAGTGTGCCCTGTAATGTACAATACAGAAATCCTAATTTTACGTGAATTAAAGAAAATATAAATATTATCTAGGCACCCGAATGTTAAAAGCAAAATTGCTCTGATTATAATCTGTCAGAAAAAATATACAAAGTCCTTTTCTACTCTGTTTTGGACTATATACACCAACTCAATATGCTCTCTCATGTAAAATACCAAAATTCTAAATTTACGTGAATCTAAAAAAATCTAAATAATATCTAGGTGCCCCAAAGTTAAAAAGAAAATGGCTCTGAATATAGTCTATTACACGAAATATGCAATGATTTATTCTACTCTGTTTTGGAATATGTATACTAACTCAATATGCTCTCTCATGTAAAATACAGAAATTCTTTAAGCGAATCAAGAAAAATCTAAATATTATCTAGGCTGTTAAAAGCAAAATTTCTCTGATCATAATTCGTCAGAAAAAATATACAATGCCCTTTTCTACTCTGTTTTGGAGTAAATACACCAACACAATATGTTCTCTCATGTAAAATACGGACATTCTAATTTTACGTGAATCGAAAATAATTAAAATATTATCTAGGCACCCCAATGTTAAAAGCAAAATTGCTCTGAACATAATCAGTCAGGAAAAATATACAATGTGATTTACTGCTCTGTTTTGGAGTATATACACACACTCGGTATTCTCTCTCATGTAAAATACCGAAATTCTAATTTTACGTGTATCGAAAAAAATCTAAATAATAACTACATGACCCGAAGATAAAAGAAAATGACTCCAAATATAGTCTGTTACAAAAAATATACAATGCCGTATTCTACTGTCTTTTGGAGTATATACACCAACTCAGTATGCTCTCTCAGGTAAAATACCGAAATTTTATATTTAAGTGAATCGAAAAAAATCTAAATATTATCTAAGCACCCCAATGTTAAAAGCAATATTGCTCTGAATTTAATATGTGAGAAAAAATATACAAAGCCCTTTTCTACTCTGTTTTGTAGTATATACTCAAACAAAATATTCTCTCTCATGTAAAATACAGAATTCTAAATTCACTTGAATCAAAAAAATATAAATATAATGTAGGCAGCCCAATGTTATAAACAAAATTTCTCTGAATATAATATGTCAGATAAAATATACAATGACCTGTTCTTCTCGGTTTCGGAGTATATAACCAACTCAGTATGCTCTCTCATGTAAAATACCGAAACTCTAAATTTACGTGAATCCAAGAAAATCTAAATATTATCTAGGCACCCTAATGTTAAAAGCAAAATTGCTGTGAATTTAATCTGTCAGAAAAAATTTACAATGCCCTTTTCTACCCTGTTTTGTTGTATATACACCAACTCAATATGCTCTCTCATGTAAAATACAGAAATAATAATTTTAGGCGAATCGAAAAAATTCTAAATAATATCTAGGCGCCCAAAAGTTAAAAGAAAACGGCTATGAATATAGTGTGAGGAAAAAATATACAATGCCTTATTCTACTCGGTTTTGGAGTATATACACCAACTCAGTATGCTCTCTGATGTAAAATACAGAAATCCTAATTTCACGTGAATGGAAGAAAATTTAAATATTATCAAGGCACCCCAATGTTAAAATGAAAATGCTCTGAATATAATTTGTTATAAAAAATATACAATGACCTTTTCTACTCTGTTTTGGACTATATTCACCTACTCAATATGCTCTCTCATGTAAAATACAAAAATTCTAATTTTACGGAAATCAAAAAAATTTGAGAAATATCTAGGTGCCCCAAAGTTAAAAGAATATGGCTATGAATACAGTCTGTTAGAAAAAATATACAATGCTTTATTCGACATTCTTTTGGAGTATACACACCAACTCAATATGCTCTCTTATGTAAAATACAGAAATTCTAATTTTACGTGAATCGAAAAAAATCTAAATAATATCTAGGCACCCGAATGGTAAATGAAAAATTGCTCTGAATATAATCTGTCAGAAAAAATATACAATGCCCTTTTCTACTCTGTTTTGGAGTATATACACCAACTCAATATGCTCTCTCATGTAAAATACAGAAATTCAAATTTTAGGCAAATCTAAAAAAACCTAAATAAAATCTAGGTGCACCAAAATTAAAAGAAAATGGTCCTGAATATAGTCTGTTAGAAAAAATATATGATGCCTTATTCTACTCTGTTTTGGAGTATAAACACCACCTCAGTTTGCTCTCTCATATAAAATACAGAAATTCTAAATTTACATGAATCGAAAAAAACCTATATATTATCTTGACACCCCAATGTTAAAAGAAAAATTGCTCGGAATATAATCTGTCAGAAAAAATATACAATGCTATTTTCTACTCTGTTTTGGAGTACATACTCCAACTCAATATGCTCTCTCATGTAAAATACCAAAATTCTAATTCTACGTGAATCGGTAAAAAATCTTAATAATATCTAGGCACTCCAAAGTTAAAAGAAAATGTCTCTAAATATAGTCTGTCATAAAAAATATGCAATGCCTTATTCCACTATGTTTTGGAGTATATACACCAACTCAGTATTCTCTCTCATGTAAAATACTGAAATTCTAATTTAACGTGAATCGAAAAAAATCTAAATATTACCTAGGCACCCCAATGTTAAAAGAGAAATTGCTCTGAATATAATCTGTTAGAGAAAAATACACAATGCCCTTTTCTACTCTGTTTTGGAGTATATACACCAACTCAGTATGCTCTCTCATGTAAAATACCTAAATTCTAATTATTCGTTATTAAAAGAAATCTAAATATTATCTAGGCACCCCAATGTTAAAAGCAAAATTGCTCTGAATATAATGTGTCCGAAAAAACACACAATTCCCTTTTCTAATCTGTTTTGTAGTAATTACACCAATTCAATATGCTGTCTCTTGTAAAATACAGCAATTCTAATTTTACGTGAACCGAAAAAAATCTAAATATTATCTAGACACCCCAATGTTAAAAACAAAATTGGTCTGAACATAATCTGTCAGAAATAATATACAATGCCCTATTCTACTCTGTTTTGGAATATATACTCCAACTCAGTATGCTCTCTCATGTAAAATAAAGAAATTATAATCTCACCCGAATCGATAAAATCTAAATATTATCTAGGCACCTGAATGTAAAAAGCAAAATTGCTCTGAATATAATCTGTCAGAAAAAATATACAATGCCCTACTTAACTCTGTTTTGGAGTATATACAAAAACCAAATATGCTCTCTCATGTAAAATACCGAAATTCTTATTTTCCGTGAAACGAAATAAATCTAAATATTATCTAGGCACTCAATGTTAAAAGAAAAATTGCTCTGCATATAATCTGTCAGAAAAAATATACATTGCCCTAATCTACTCTCTTTTGGAGTATATACACCAACTCAGTATGCTCTCTCATGTAAAATACCGAAATTCTAATTTTACCTTAATGGAAAAAAATCTAAATATTATCTAGGCACCCCAATATTTAAAGCAAAATTGTTCTGAATATAATCTGTCAGAAAAAATATACAATGCCCTTTTCTACTTTATTTTGGAGTATATACACCAACTCAGTATGCTCTCTCATGTAAAATACAGAAATTCTAATTTTACCCGAATCGAAAAAATCTGAATATTATCTAGGCACCCTAATGTTAAAAACAAAATTGCTCTGAATATAATCTGTACGGAAAAATATACAATGCCCTATTCTACTCTGTTTTATATTATATACACCAACTCAGTATGCTCTCTCATGTAAAATACCAAAATTCTAATTTTCCGTGAATCGAAAAAAATCTAAATATTATCTAGGCACCCCAATGTTGAAAGCAAAATTGCTCTGAATATAATCTGTCATAAAAAATATACAATGCCCTATTCTACTCTGTTTAAAATTATATACACCAACTCAGTATGCTCTCTCATGTAAAATACCGAAATTCTAATTTTCCGTGAATCGAAAAAAATCTAAATATTATCTAGGCACCCCAATGTTTAAAGCAAAATTGCTCTGAATATAATATTTCAGTAAAAATATACAATGCCCTTTTCTACTCTGTTTTCGAGTATATACATAAACTCCATATGCTCTCTCATGTAAAATACCGAAATTCTAATTTTACACGCATTAAAAAAAATCTAAATAATATCTAGGCGCCCCAAAGTTAAAAGAAAATGTCTCTGAAGATAGTCTGTCAGAAAAAATATACAATGCCTTATTCTACTCTGTTTTGGAGTATATAAACCAACTCAGTATGCTCTCTCATGTAAAGTACCGAAATTCTAATTTTACGTGAATCGAAAAAAATCTAAATATTATCTAAGCACCCCAGTGTTAAAAAAATATTGCTCTGATTATCATCTGTCAGATAAAATATAAAATGCCTTATTCTACTCTGTTTTGGAGTATATACACCAACTCAGTATGCTCTCTCATGTAAAATACAGAAATTCTAAATGTACGTCAATTGAAAAATATCCAAATATTATCTAGCCACCCCAATGTTAAAAGTAAAATTGCTCTGAATATAATCTGTCATAAAAATATACAATGCCCTATACTATGCTCTTTTGGAGTATATACACCAAATCAATATGCTCTCTCATGTAAAATACAGAAATTCTAATTTTATGCGAATCGAAAAAATTTTAAAAAATATCTAGGCACACGAAATGTAAAAGAAAATGGCTCTAAATATAGTCTGTTAGAAAAAATATACAATGCCTTATTCTACTCTGTTTTGGTGTATATACACCAACTCAGTATGCTCTCTCATGTAAAATACAGAAATTCTAATTTTACGTGAATCGAAAAAATCTAAATATTATCTAGGCACCCCAATATGAAAAACAAAATTTCTCTGAGTATAATGTGTCAGAAAATATATACAATGCCCTATTCTTCTCTTTTTTGGAGTATATACACCGACTCCATATGCTCTGTCATGTAAATTAAAAAAATTGTATATTCAAGTGAATCGAAAAAAGTCTAAATATTATCTAGGCACCCCAATGTTAAAGCAAAATTGCTCTGAATATAATCGGTGAGAAACAATGCCCTTTTCTACTCTGTATTTTAGTATATATACCAACTCAATATGCTCTCTCACGTAAAATAGAGAAATTCTATTTTTTCCCGAATCGAAAATATCTAAATATTATCTAGGCACCCCAATGTTAAAAACAAAATTGCTCTGAACATAATCTGTAAGATTAAATATACAATGTTCTATTCTACTTAGTTTTAGAGTATATACACCAACTAAGTATGCTCTCTCATGTAAAATACCGAAATTCTAATTTTACGTGAATCGAAAAAAATCTAAATAGTATCTATGCACCCCAATGTTAAAAACATTATTTCTCTGAATATAATCTGTCAGAAAAAATATACAATGTCGTATTCTACTCTATTTTGGAGTATATACACCAACTCAGTATGCTCTCTCATGTAAATTATAGAAATTATAATTTTACCCGAATTAAAATATCTAAATATTATCTAGGCACCCAAATGTTAAAAGCAAAATTGCTCTAAATATAACCTGTCAGAAAAAATATACAATTCCCATTTCTACTCTGTTTTGTACTATATACACAGACTCAATATGATCTCTCAGGTAAAAAACAAAAATTCTAATTTTACACGAATTGAAAAAAATCTAAATATTATCTAGGCACCCAATTGTTAAAAGCAAAATTTCTCCGTATATAATCAGTCAGACAAAATATACAATGACCTTTTGTATTCTGTTTTGTAATATATACACCAAATCAATATGCTCTCTCATGTAAAATACCAAAATTCTAATTTTACGCGAATCGAAAAAAATCTAAATAATATCTAGGCGCCACAAAAATACAGGAAATTGGCTCTGAATATATTCTGTTAGAAAAAATATACAATGCCCTATTCTACTCGGTTTTGGCGCATATACACCTACTTAGTATGCTCTGTCATGTAAAATACCGAAATGCTAATTATACGTGAATCGAAAAAAATGTAAATATTTTCTAGGCACCCGAATGTTAATAGAAAAATTGCTCTGAATATAATCTGTCAGAAAAAATATACAATGCCCTTTTCTACTCTGTTTTGTAGTATATACACCAACTCAATATACTCTCTCATGTAAAATACCGAAATTCTAATATTTGGCGAATCAAAAAAAAAATCTAAATAATATCTAGGCGCCCAAAAGTTAAAAGAAAATGGCTCCAAATATAGTCTCTTAGAAAAAATATAAAATGCCTTATTCTACTCTGTTTTGGATTATATACACCAACACCATATGCTCACTCATGTAAAATACAGAAATTCTAATTTTACCCGAATTGCAAAAATCTAAATATTATCTATGGAACCGCAATGTTAAAAAAAAATTGCTCTGAATATAATCTGTCAGAAGAAAATATACAATGCCCTATTCTACTCTGTTTTGGAGTATATACACTAACTCCATATGCTCTCTCATTTAAAATACAGAAATTCTATATTTAAGTGAATGGAAAAAAATCTAAATATTATCTAGGCATCCCAATGTTAAAAACAAAATTGCTCTGAATATAATCTGTCAGAGAAAATATACAATGCCGTTTTCTACTCTGTTTTGAAGTATATACACCAACTCCATATGCTCTCATGTAAAATATCGAAATTCAAATTTTACGTGAATCGAAAAAATTTAAATAATACCTAGGCGCACCAAAGTTAAAAGAAAATTGCTCTGAATATAGTCTGTCAGAAAAACTATACAATGCCCTATTCTACTTTATTTTAGGTTATATACACCAACTAATTTTGCTCTCTCATGTAAAATACCGAAATTCTAATTATATGTGAATCAAAAAAAATCTAAATATTATATAGGCACCACAATGGTAAAAACAAAATTGCTCTGAATATAATTTGTCAGAAAAAATATACAATGCCCTATTCTACTCTATTTTGGAGTATCTACACCAACTCAGCATGTTCTCTCATGTAAAATACAGAAATTATAATTTTACTCAAATCGAAAACATCTAAATACTATCTAGGCACCTGAATGTTAACAACAAAATTGCTATGAATATTATCTGTCAGAAAAAATATACAATGCCGATTTCTAATCTGTTTTGGTGTATATACACCAACTCAGTGTGCTCTATCATGTAAAATACAGAAATTCTAATTTTACCCAAATAAAAAAATCTAAATATTATCTAGGCACCCCAAAGTAAAAATAAAATGGCTCTGAATATACTCTTTTAGAAAAAATATACAATGATTTATTCTACTCTGTTTTGGAGTATATACACCAACTCAGTATGGTCTCTCATGTAAAATACCAAAATTCAAATTTACGTGAATTGAAAAATATTTAAATATTATCTAGGCACCCGAATATTAATAGAAAAATTGCTCTGAATATAATCTGTCATAAAAAATATATAATGCCCTCTTCTACTCTGTTTTGTAGTATATACACCATTTCAATATGCTCACTCATGTAAAATACCGAAATTTTAATTTTACGCAAATCAACAAAAATCTTAATAATATCTAGGCACCCGAAAGTTAAAAGAAAATGTCTCTGAATATAGTCTGTTAGAAAAAATATGCAATGCCTTATTCTACTCTGTTTTGGAGTATATACACCAACTCAGTATGCTCTCTCATCTAAAGTACAGAAATTATAATTTTAAATGAATCGAAAAAAATCTAAATATTATCTGGGCACCCCAATGTTAAAGACAAAATTGCTCTTAATATAATATGTCATAAGAAATATAAAACACCCTATTGTACTTCGTTTTGGAGTATATACACCAACTCAATATGCTCTCTCATGTAAAATACCGAAATTTTAATTTTACGTGAATTGGTAAAAATCTTAATAATATCTAGGCACCCCAAACTTAAAAGAAAATGGCTCTGAATATATTATGTTATAAAAAATATACAATGCCTTATTCTACTCTGTTTTCTAGTATATACACCGACTCATTTTGCTCTCTCATGTAAAATACCGAAATTCTAATTTGACCCGAATCGAAAAAGTTTAAATATTATCAAGGCACCCCAATGTTAAAAACAAAATTGCTCTTAATATAATCTGTCAGAAACAATATAAAATGCCCTATTCTACTCATTTTTGGAGTATATACACCAAATCCATATGCTCTCTCATGTAAAATACAGAAATTCTATATTTAAGGGAATAGAAGAAAATCTAAATATTATGTAGGCACCCCAATGTTAAAAGCAAAATTGCTCTGAATATAATCTGTCAGAAAAAATATACAATGCCCTTTTCTACTTTGTTTCCTAGTAAATACACCAACAAAATATTCCCTCTCATGTAAAATACAGAAATACTAATTTTACCTGAATCGAAAAAATCTAAATATTATCTAGGAACCCCAATGTTAAAAACAAAATTGCTCTGAATATAATCTCTCAGAAAAAATATACAATGCCTATTCTCTGTTTTGGAGTATATACATCAACACAATATGCTCTCTCAGGTAAAATACCAAAATTCTAATTTTACGCGAATCGAAAAAAATCTAAATAATATCTAGGCGCACCTAAGTTAAAAGAAAATGGCTCTGAATATAGTCTGTTAGAAAAAATATACAAGGCCTTTTTCTACTCTGTTTTGGAGTATATGCACCAACTCAGTATGGTCTCTCATGTAAAATACCAAAAGTATAATTTTACGTAAATCGAAAAATATTTATATATTATCTAGGCACCCCAATGTTAAAAACAAAATTACTCTGAATATAATCTGTCAGAAAAAATATACAATGCGCTATTGTACTCTATTTTGGCGTATATACACCAACTCCATATACTCTCTCATGTAAAATACAGAAATTCTATATTTAAACGAATCGAAAAAATCCAAATATTATCTAGGCACCCCAATGTTAAAAGCAAAATTGCTCTGAATATAATCTGTCAGGAATAATATACAATGCCCTATATCACTCTGGTTTAAAGCATATACACCAAATCCATATGCTCTCTCATGTAAAATACAGAAATTCTGTATTTAAGCGAATCAAAAAAAATCTAAATATTATCTAGGCACCCCAATGTTAAAAGCAAAATTGCTCTGAATATAATCTGTCAGAAAAAATGTACAATGCCCTTTTCTACTCTGTTTTTGAGTATATTCACCAACTCAGTATGGTCTCTCATGTAAAATAGCGAGATTTTAATTTTACGCAAATCGAAAAAATCTAAATAATATCTAGGTCCCACAACGTTAAAAGAAAATGGCTCTGAATATAGTCTGTTAGAAAAAATATACAATATCTTATTCTACTCTGTTTTGGAGTATATAAAACAACTCAGTATGCTCTCTCATGTAAAATACCGAAATTCTAATTTTACGCGATACAAAAAAAATCTAAATAATATCTAGGTGCCCCAAAGTTAAAATAAAATGGCTCTTAATATAGTCTGTTAGAGAAAATATACTATGCTTTATTCTACTCTGTTTTGGAGTATATACACAAACTCAGTACGCTCTCTATTGTAAAATAGAGATATTCTAATTTTACCAGAATCGAAAAAATCTAAATATAATCAAGGCACCCCAATGTTAAAAACAAAGTTGCTCTGTATATAATCTGTCAGAAAAAATATACAATGTTTTATTCTACTCTGTTTTAAAGTATATACACCAACTTTATATGCTCTCCAATGTAAAATATAGAAATTCTATATTTAAGCGAATCGAAAAAAATCTAAATATTATCTAGGCACCCCAATGTTAAAAGCAAAACTGCTCTGAATATAATCTGTCAGAAAAAAATATACAATGCCTTTTTCTACTTTGTTTTGGAGTATATACACCAACTCAGTTTGCTCTCTCATGTAAAATACCGTAATTCGAATTTTACGTGAATTGAACAAAATCTAAATAATAACTAGGTGCCCCAAAATTAAAAGAAAATGGCTCTGAATACAGTCTGTTAGCAAAAATATACATGCCTTATTCTACTCTGTTTTGGAGTATATACACCAACTCAGTATGCTTTCTCATATGAAATACCAAAATTCTAATTTTATGCGAATCGAAAAAAATCTACATAATATCTAGGCACCCAAAAGTTAAATGAAAATGTCTCTGAATATAGTCTGTTAGACAAAACATACAATGCCTTATTCTACTCTGTTTTAAAGTATATACACCAACTCAGTATGCTCTCACATGTAAAATACAGAAATTCTAATGCTACCCGAATCGAAAAAATCTAAATATTATCAAGGCACCCCAATGCTAAAAACAAAATTGCTCTGAATATAATCTGTCAGAAAGAATATACAATGCCCTATTCTACTCTGGTTTGCAGTACATACACCAACTGAGTATGCTCTCTCATGTAAAATACCGAAATGCTAATTTTACATGAATCGAAAATAATCTAAATATCATCTAGGCACCCCCATGTTAAAAACAAAATTGCTCTGAATATAATCTGTCAGAAAAAATATACATTACCCTATACCACTCTTTTTAGGAGTATATACACCAACTTCATATTCTGACTCATGTAAAATAGAGAAATCCTATATTTAGGCAAATCGTAAAATATCTAAATATTATGTAGGCACTCCAATGTTAAAAGCAGAATTGCTCTGAATATAATCTGACAGAAAAAATATACAATGCCCTTTTCTACTCTGTTTCGGAGTATATATACCAACTAAATAAGGTATCTCATGTAAAATACACAAATTCTAATTTCACGCGAATTGAACAAAATCTGAATAATATCTAGGCACCGAAAAGTTTAAAGAAAGTGGCTCTGAATATAGTCTGTTAGAAAAAACATACAATGCCTTATTCTACTTTGTTTTGAAGTATATAAACCAACTCAGTATGCTCTCTCCTCTAAAATACCGAAATTTTAATTTTACGTGAATTGAAAATAATCTAAATAATATCTAGGCGCCCCAAAGTTAAAAGAAAATGGATCTTAATATTGTCTGTTAGAAAAAGTATACTATGCCTTATTCTACTCTGTTTTGAAGTATATACACAAAATGAGGACGCTCTCTCATGTAAAATACCGAAATACGAATTTTCCCAGAATTGAAAAAATCTAAATATACTCTAGGCACCGCAATGTTAAAAACAAAATTGCTCTGAATATAATCTGTCAGAAAAAATATACAATGCCCTATTCTACTATGTTTTAAAATATATACACCAACTTTATATCCACTCTCATGTAAAATACAGAAATTTTATATTTAAGTGAATCGAATAAATCTAAATATTATCTAGGCACCCCAATGTTAAAAACAAAATTGCTATGAATATACTCTCTCACAGAAAATATACAATGGCCTATTCTACTCTATTTGGAAGTATATACACCTACTCAATATGCTCTCTCATGTAGAATACAGAAATTCTATATTAAAGCGAATCGAAAAATATCTAAATATTATCCAGGCACCCCAATGTTAAAAGCAAAATTGCTCTGAATATAATCTGTCAGAAAAAGTATACAATGCCCTTTTATACTCTGTTTTGTAGTATATAAACCAACTCAATAAGCACTCTATTGTAAAATACCAAAATTCTAATTTTACGCAAATCGAAAAAAATCTAAATAATATCAAGGCGCCCCAAAGTTAAAAAAAAATGGCTCTGAAAATAGTGTGTTCGAAAAAACATACAATGCCCTTTTCTACTTTGTTTTGGAGGATATACACCAACTCAATATGCTCTCTCATGTAAAATACAGAAATTCTATATTTAAGCGAATCGAAATAAATCTGAATATAATCACGGGACTCCAATGTTAAAAGCAAAATTTCTCTGAATATAATCTGTCAGAAAAAATATACAATGTCTTATTCTACTTTGTTTTGGAGTATATACACCAACTCAGTATGCTCTCTCATGTAAAATACCGAAATTCTAATTTTACGTGAATCGAAAAAAATCTTAATATTATCTAGGCAACCGAATGTTAAAGAAAAAATTGCTATAAATATAATCTGTCAAAAAATATATACGATGCTAATTTCTAGTCTGTTTTGTAGCATATACACTAATTCAATATGCTCTCTCATGTAAAATATTGAAATTTTAATTTTATGCGAATTGAAAACAATCTAAATAATATCTAGGCACCTCAAAGTTAAAAGAAAATGGCTCTTTATATAGTCTGTTAGATAAAATATACAGTGCCTTATTCTATTCTTTTTTGGAGGATATACATTAATTCAATATGCTCTCTCATGTAAAATACAGAAATTCTAATTATACCTGAATCGTAAAATTCTAAATATGGTGTAGGCACCGCAATGTTAAAAACAAAATGGCTCTGAATATAGTCTGTTTAACAAAATATAGAATGCCTTATTCTACTCTGTGTTGGAGTATATACACCAACTCAGTATGCTCTCTCATATAAAATACAGAAATTCAATCTTTAAGCGAATCGAGAAAAATCTAAATATTACCTAGGCACCCCAATGTTAAAAGCGAAATTGCTCTGAATATAATTTGTGAGAAAAAATATACAATGCCCTTTTCTACTCTGTTCTGTAGTATACACACCAACTCAATATGCTCTCTCATGTAAAATACCGAAATTATAATTTTCTGTGAATCGAAAAAAATCTAGATAATATCTAGGAGCCCCAAAGTTAAAGGAAAATGGCTCTGAATATAGTTTAAAAGAAAATATATACAATGCCATATTCCACTCCGTTTTGGAGTATATACACCAATTCAGTATGCTCTCTCGTGTAAAATACAGAAACTCTAATTTTACCCGAATCGAAAAAATCTAAATATTATCTAGGAACCCCATTTTAGAAACAGAATTGCTCTGAATATAATCTGTCAGAGAAAATACACAATGCCCGATTCCACTCTGTTTAGGAGTATATACCCCAACTCCATACGCTCTCTCATGTAAAATATAGAAATTTTATATTAATGCGAATCGAAAAACATATAAACAATACCTAGGCACTCCAATGTTTAAAAAAAATTGTTCTGAATATAATCTGTCAGAAAAAATGTACAAAACCTTTTTCTACTTTGTTTTGTAGTATATACAGCAACTCAGTACGCTCTCTCATGGAAA
This sequence comes from Callithrix jacchus, assembly GCF_049354715.1. Lineage (NCBI taxonomy): Eukaryota > Metazoa > Chordata > Mammalia > Primates > Cebidae > Callithrix > Callithrix jacchus. Next base: position 55,499,776 of record NC_133521.1, on the reverse strand, counting down.
ATACCGAAATTCTAATTTTACACGAATCGAAAATCTCTAAATATTATCTAGGCACCCCAATGTTAAAAGCAAAATAGCTCTGAATATAATCTGTCATAAAAAATATACAATACCCTAATGTACTCTGTTTTCGAGTATATACACCTACTGAGTATGCTCTCTCATGTAAATTACCGAAATGCTAAATTTACGTGAATCAAAAGAAATCTAAATATTATCTAGGCACTCCAAATGTTAGAAAAATATTCCTGTGAATATAATCTGTCAGAAAAAATATAGAATGCCCTATACCACTTTGTTTTGAACTATATACACCAACTCCCTATGCTCTCTAATGTAAAATAAAGAAATTCTATATTTAATCGAATCGAAAAAAATCTAAATATTATCTTCGCACCCAAATGTTAAAAGCAAAATTGCTCTGAATATAATCTGTCAGAAAAAATATACAATGCCGTTTTCTACCCTGTTTTGTATTATATACACGAACTCAGTGTGCGCTCTCATGTAAAATAAAAAAATTCTTATTTTACCCGAATTGAAAAATTCTAAATATTATCTAGGCACCCCAATAATAAAAACAAAATTGCTCTGAATATAATCTGTCAGAAAAAATATACAATGCCCTATTCTACTCTGTTTTGGAGTACATACACCAACTCACTCTGCTCTCTCATGTAAAATACCGGAATTCTAATATTACATGAATCAAAAAAAATCTAAATGTTATCTAGGCGCCCCAAAGTTAAAAGTAAATGCTTCTGAATATACTCTGTTAAAAAAAAATATACAATGCCTTATTCTACTCTGTTTTGGAATATATACACCAACTCAGTATACTTATTTATGTAAAATACAAAAATTAAAATTTTAACCGAATCGAAAGAAATCTAAATAGTATCTATGCACGCAATGAAAGAAACAAAATTTCTCTGAATATAATCTTTCAGAAAAAATATACAATAACCTATTCTACTTTGTTTTGGAGTATATATACCAACTCCGTTTGCTCTCTTATGTAAAATACAGAAATTCTATATTTAAGCGAATCGAAAATAATCTAAATATTATCTAGATACCCCAATGTTAAAAACAAAATTGCTCTGAATATAATCTGTCAGAAAAAATATACAATGCCCTATTCGAATCTCTCTTGGAGTATATACACCAACTCCATATGCTCTCTCATGTAAAACACAGAAATTCTATATTTAAGCGAATCCAAAAAATGTAAATATTATCTAGGCACCCCAATGTTAAAGGCAATATTGCGCTGAATATAATCTGTCAGAAAAAATATACAATGGCCTATTCTACTCTGTTTTGGAGTATATACACCAACTCAGTTTGATCTCTCAGGCAAAATACCGAAATTCTAATTTTAGGTGAATCGAATAAAATCTAAATATTATCTAGGCACCCGAATGTTAAAAACAAATTTACTCTGAATATATTCTGTCAGAAAAAATATACAATGCCTTATTCTACTTTGTATTCGTGAATATACACCAACTCATTATGCTCTCTCATATAAAATAGCAAAATAATTTTACGCGAATCGAAAAAAATCTAAATAATATCTAGGCGCCCCAAAGTTAAAATAAAATGGCTCTGAATATAGTCTGTTAGAAAAAATATACCATGCCTTATTCTACTCTGTTTTGGAGTATATACACCAACTCAGTATGCACTCTCATGAAAAATACAGAATTTCTAATTTTACCCGAATTCAAGAAATCTAAATATTATCTAGGCTCCCCAATGTTAAAAACAAAATTACTCTGAATATAATCTGTCATAAAAAATATACAATGCCTTTTCTACTCTGTTTTGAATTATATAAACCAACTCCATATGCTCTCTAATGTAAAATGCAGAAATTCAATATTTAAGCAATTCGCAAAAAATCTAAATATTATCTAGGCATCCGAATGTTAAAAGCAAAATTGCTCTGAATATAATGTGTCAGAAAAAATATACAATGCCCTTTTCTACTCTGTTTTGGAGTATATACATCAACTCAATATGCTCTCTCATGTAAAATAAAGATATTCAAATTTTACGCTAATCAAAAACAATCTAAATAATATCTAGGCGCCCCAAAGTTAAACGAAAATGGCTCTGAATATAGTCTCTTACAAAAAATATACAATGACTTATTCTTTGTTTTCGAGAATATGCACCAACTCAGTATGCTCTCTCATGTAAAATAACAAAATTCTACATTTACGTGAATCGAAATAAATCTAAATATTATCTAGGCACCCCAATGTTAAAAACAAAATTTCTCTGAATATAATCTTTTAGAAAAAATATACAATGCCCTATTCTACTCTTTTTTGGAGTATATACACCAACTCCATATGCTCTCTCATGTAAAATACAGGAATTCTATATTTAAGTGAATCAATAAAAATCTAAATATTACCTAGGCACCCCAATGTTAAAAACAAAGTTGCTCTGAATATAATCAGTCAGAGAAAATATACGATGCCCTATTCTACTCTGTTTTGGAGTATATACACCAACTCCATATGCTCTCTCATGTAAAATACAGAAATTCTATATTTAAGTGAATGAAAAAAAAATCTAAATATTACCTAGGCACCCTAATGTTAAAAAAAATGCTCTAAATATAATCTGTCAGAAAATATATACAATGCCCTATTCTACTCTGTTTTGGAGTATATACACCAACTCCATATGCTCTCTCATGTAAAATAGAGAAATGCAATATTTAAGCAAATCGAAAAAAATCTAAATATTACCTAGGCACCGCAATGTTAAAAACAAAATTTCTCTGAATATAATCAGTCAGAGAAAGTATACGATGTTCTATTCTACTCGGTTTTGGAGTATATACACCAACTCCATATGCTCTCTCATGTAAAATACAGAAATTCTATATTTAAGCAAATCAAAAAAATCTAAATATTACCTAGGCACCCCAATGTTAAAAACAAAATTTCTCTCAATGTAATCTGTCAGAAAAAATATACAATGCACTATTCTACTCTGTTTTGGAGTATATACACCAACTCAGTATGCTCTTTCATTTTAAATACCGAAATTCTAATTTGACGTGAATTGAAAATTATCTAAATATTATCTAGGCACCCCAATGTTATAAGCAAAATTACTCTTAATATAATCTGCCAGAAAAAATATACAATGCCCTTTTCTAAAATGTTTTGGAGTATATACACAAACTCAATATGCTCTCTCATGCAAAATAAATAAATTCTATATTTAAGCGAAACGAAAAAAATCTAAATATTATCTATGCACCCCAATGTTAAAAACAAAATTGCTCTGAATATTGTCTGTCAGAAAAAATATTCAATGCCATTTTCTACTTTGTTTTTCAGTATATACACCAATTCAATAGGCTCTCTAATGTAAAATACCGAAATTCTAATTTTACGAAAACCAAAAAATATCTAAATAATATCTAGGCGCACCAACGGTAAAAGAAAATAGCTCGGAATATAGTCTGTTACAAAAAATATACAATGCCTGATTATACTCTGTTTTGGAGTATATACACCAACTCAGTATGCTCTCTCATGTAAAATACCAAAATTCTAATTTTACTAGAATCGAACAAATCTAAATATTATCCAAGCATCCAAATGTTAAAAAGAAAATTGCTCTGAATATAATCTGGCAGAAGAAAATATACAATGCCCATTTCTAATCTGTTTTGGAGTATATACACCAACTCAGTCTGCTCTCATGTAAAATACGGAAATTCTAATTTTATGCTAAATATTATCTAGGCACCCCAGTGTTAAAAACAAAATTGCTCTTAATATAATCTGTCATAAAAATATACAATGCGCTATTATACTCTGTTTTGGAGTATATACCCCAACTCATTATGCTCTCTAATGTAAAGTACAAAAATTATAATTTTACGCAAATAAAAAAATGAAAATATTATCTAGGCATCCCAATGTTAAAATGAAAATTCCTCTAAATACAATTTGTAAGAAAAATATACAATGCCTTATTCTACTGTGTTTCGGAGTATATACACCAACTCTATATGCTCTCTCATGTAAAATACAAAAATTCTAATTTTACCCGAATCGAAAATATCTAAATATTACGTGGGCACTCTAATGTTAAAAGCAAAATTTCTCTGAATATAATCTGTCAGAAAAAATATACAATGCCCTTTTCGATTCTGTTTTTGAGTATATACACCAATTCAATATGCTCTTTCATGTAAAATACCGAAATTCTAATTTTACGTGAATGGAAAAAAATTTAAATATTAACTAGGCGCCCCAAAGTTTAAGGAAAATAGCTCCGAATATAGTCTGTTAGAAAAAATATACAATGCCTTATTCTACTTTTTTTTGGAGTATATACACCAACTCAGTATGCTCTCTCATGTAAAATAAAGAAATCTTAATTTTACCTGAATCGAAAATATCTAAATATGATCTAGGCACCTCAATTTTAAAAACAAAATTTTTCTGAAAATAATCTGTAAGAAAAATATACAATGCCCTATTCTACTCTGTTTTGGAGTATATAAACCAACCACATATGCTCTCTCCTGTAAAATACAGAAATTCCTTTTTTAAGCGAATCGAAAAATATCTAATTATAATCTGGGTACCCCAATGTTGAAATAAAAATTGCTCTCAATATAATCTGTCAGAAAAAATATACAATGCCCTATTCTACTCTGATTTGGAGTATATACACCACCTCAATATGGTCTCTCATGTAAAATACCGAAATTCCAATTTTACGTGAATTGAAAAAAATCTAAATATTATCTAAGCAACTGAATGTTAAAAGCAAAATTGCTCTGAATATAATCTGTCAGAAAATATATACAATGCCCATTTCTACATTGTTTTGGATTATATACACCAACTCAGTATGCTCTCTCCTGTAAAATACAGAATCTCAATATTTAATCGAATCGAAAAAAATACAAATATAATCTAGGCACCCCAATGTTCAAATCAAAATTGCTCTGAATATAGTCTGTAAGAAAAAAAATACAATGGCTTATTCTACTCTGTTTTGGAGTATATACACCAACTCAGTATGCTCTCTCATGTAAAATACAGAAATACTACTTCTACGGGAATCGAAAAAAATCTAAATAATATCTAGGCCCTTCAAAGTTAAAAGAAAATGGCTCTGAATATAGTCTGTTAGTAAAAATATACAATGCCTTATTCTACTCTGTTCTGTAGTACATAGACCAACTCAGTACGCTCTCTCATGTAAAATACCGAAATTCAAAATTTACGTGAATCGAAAATAATCTAAATATTATCTAGGCAACCGAATGTTAAAAGCAATATTGCTCTGAATATAATCTGTCAAAAAAATATACAATGCCCTTTTCTACTCTGTTTTGGAGTATATAGACAAACTCAATTTGTTGTCGCATGTAAAATAACAGATTTCAAATTTTACGACAATCAAAAAAAATCTAAATAATATCTAGGCGCCCCAAAGTTAAAAGAAAACGGCTCTGAATATAGTCTCTTAGAAAAACTATACAATGCCTTTTTCTACTCTGTTTTGGAGTATATACACCAACTCCATATGCTCTCTCATGTAAAATACAGAAATTCTAATTTTACCCAAATCGAAAAAATCTAAATATTATCTAGGCACCGCAATGTTAAAAACAGAATTTCTCTGAATATCACCTGTCATAAAAATATACAATGTAATATTCTACTCTCTTTTGGAGTATATAAACCAACTTTCTTTGCTCTCTCATGAAAAATACAGAAATTCTATGTTTAAGCGAATCGAAAAAAATTGAAATATTATCTAGGCACCCCAATGTTAAAAGCAAAATTGATCTCAATATAATCTGTCAGAACTAATATACAATGCCCTTTTCTACTCTGTTTTGGAGTATATACACTAACTCAATATGCTCCCTCTTGTAAAATACCAAAATTTTAGTTTTACGTGAATCGAAAAAAATCTAAACAATATCTAGGCGCCCCAAAGTTAAAAGAAAATGGCTCTGAATATAGTTTGTTAGAAAAAATATACAATGCCTTATTCTACTTTGTTTTGGAGTATATAAACCAGCTCAGTATGCTCTCTAATAGAAAATACAGAAATTCTAATTTTACCCGAATCGAAAAAAATCTAAATATTATCTAGGCTCCCCAATGTTAAAAACAATATTGCTCTGAAAATAATCTGTCAGAAAAAATATACAATGCCCTATTCTACTCTGTTTTGGAGTATATACACAAACTCCATTTACTCTCTCTTGTAAAACACAGAAATTCTATATTTAAGTGTATCGAAACAAATCTAAATATAATTTAGGAAACCCAATGTTAAACGCATAATTGCTCTGAATATAATCTTAGAAAAAATATACAATGCCTTATTCTATTATGTTTTGGAGTGTATAAACCAACTCAGTATGCTCCCTCATGTAAAATACAGAAATTCTTATTTCACCCGAATCGAAAAATTCTAAATATTATCTAGGACCCCCAATGATAAAAACAAAATTGCTCTGAATATAATCTGTCAGAAAAAATATACAATGACCTATTCTACTCTGTTTTGGAGTATATACACAGACTCCATATGCTCTCTCATGTAAAATACAAAAAATCTATATTTAAGCGAATCGAAAAAAATCTAAATAAAATCTAGCCACCCCAATGAAAAAAGTAAAATTGCTCTCAATATAATTTCTAAGAAAAATTATACAATAACTTATTCTACTCTGTCTTGGAGTATATACACCAACTAAGGATGCCCTCTCATGTAAAATACCGAAATTCTAATTTTACGTGAATGGAAAAAAATCTAAATATTATCTAGGCAACCGAATGTTAAAAGCAAATCTGCTGTGAATATAATCTGTCAGAACAAATATACAATACCCTTTTCTACTCTGTTTTGGAGTATATACACCAACTCAATATACTCTCTCATGTAAAATAATGGTATTCAAATGTTACATGAATCGATATAAATCTACATAATATCTAGGTGCCCCAAAATTAAAAAAAATGGCTCTGAATATAGTCTGTTTGAAAAAATATACAATGCCTTATTCTACTCTGTTTTGGAGTATATACACCAAATTCCTATGCTCTCTCATATAAAATACAAAAATTCTACATTTAAGCAAATTGAAAAAAATCTAAATATAATCTAGGCACCCCAATGTTAAAAGCAAAATTCCTCTGAATATAATCTGTCGTAAAAAATATACAATGCCTTATTCTACTTTGTTTTGAAGTATATACACCAACTCAGTATGCTCTCTCATGTAAAATACTGAAATTCTAATTTTACGTGAATCGAAAAAATTCTAAATATTATCTAGGCACCCGAATGTTTAAATCAAAATTGCTCTGAATATAATCTGTTAGAAAAATAGACAATGCCCTATTCTACTCTGTTTTGGAGTATATACACCTACTCCATATTCTCTCTCATGGAAAATACAGAATTTCAATATTTAAGCAAATCGAAAAAAATCTAAATATTATCTAAGGACTTCAATGTTAAAACAAAATTGCTCTGAATATAATCTGTCAGATAAAATATACAATGCCCTATTCTACTCTGTCTTGGAATATATACAGCAACTCCATATTCTCTCTTATGTAAAATACAGAAACTCTATATTTAAGCGAATTGAAAAAAATCTACATGTTATCTATGCACCCCAATGTTAAAAGCAAAATTCCACTGAATATACTCTGTCAGGAAAAATATACAATGCCATTTTCTACTCTGTTTTGGAGTATATACACCAACTCAATATGCTCTCTCATGTAAAATACCGAAATACTAATTTTACGTGAATCAAAATACATCTAAATAATATCTAGGCGCCCCAAGGTTAAAAGAAAATGGCTCGAAATATAGTCTGTTAGAAAAAATATACAACACGTTATAATACTCTGTTTTGGAGTATATACACCAACTCAGTATGCTCTCTCATGTAAAATACCGAAATTCTAATTTCACGTGAATCGAAAAAAATCTAAATAATAACAAGGCGCCCCAAAGTTAAAAAAAAATGGCTCTTAATATAGTCTGGTAGAGAAAATATAGAATGCCTTATTCTACTCTGTTTTGGAGTATATACATTAACTCAGTTTACTCTCTCATGTAAATTAAAGAAATTCTAATTTTACCCAAATCAAAGAAATCTAAATACTACCTTGGCACCCCAATCTTAAAAACAAAATTGCTCTGAATATAATCTGTCAGAAAATATATACAATACCCTATTCTACTCGGGTTTGGAGTATATACACTAACTCCATATGCTCTCTCATGTAAAATAGAGAAATACTTTATTTAAGCGAATCGAAAAAAATCTAAATATTATCTAGGCACCCCAATGTTAAAAACAAAATTTCTCTGAATATAATCTGTCATAAAAAATATACAATACCCTTTTCTATTCTGTTTTGAAGTACATACACGAACTCAATATGCTCTATCAAATAAAATTACGAAATTCAAATTTTATGCGAATCTAAAAAATTTTAAATATTATCCAGTCACCCCAGTGTTAAAAGCAAAATTGATCTGAAAATAATCTGTCAGAAAAAATATACAATGGCTTATTCTACTCTGTTTAGGAGAATATACATCAACTCAGTATGCTCTCTCATGTAAAATACCAAAATTCTAATATTACGTGAATCGATAAGAAATCTAAATATTATCTAGGCACACGAATGTTAAAAGCATAATTGCTCTGAATATGATCGGTTAGAAAAAATATACAATTCCCTTTTTTACTATGTTTTGGAGTATATACACCAACTCAGTATACTCTGTCATGTAAAATACCGAAATTCAAATATTGCATGAATTGATAAAAAATCTAAATATTATCTATGCGCCCCAAAGTTAAAAGAAGATGGCTTCGAATATAGTCTGTTAGAAAAATATACAATGCCTTTTTCTACTCTGTTTTCGAGTATATACACCAACTCAGTATGCTCTCTCATGTAAAATACAGAAATTATAATTTTACCCAAATCGAAAAATCTAAATATAATCGAGGCGCCCCAATGTTAAAAAGAAAATTGCTCTGAAAATAATCTATCAGAAAAAATATACAATGCCCTATTCTAATGTGTTTTTGAGTATATACACCAACTCCATATGCTCTCTCATGTAAAATACAGAAATTCTATATTTCAGCAAATCGAAAAATATCTAAATATAATATAGGCACCCCAATGTTAAAAGCAAAATTGCTTTGAATACAATCTGTCAAAAAAATATACAATGCCTTATTCTACTCTGTTTTGGAGTATATACACCAACTCAGTATGGTCTCTCATGTAAAATACCGAAATTCTAATTTTACGTGAATCGAAAAAAATCTAAAGATAATCTAGGCACCCCAAAGTTTAAAGAAAATGGCTCTGAATATAGTCAGTTAGAGAAAATACACAATGCCTTATTCTACTTTGTTTTGGAGTATATACATCCACTCAGTATGCTCTCTCATGTAAAATACAGAAATTCTAATTTTACCCAAATCGAAAAAATCTAAATGTTATCTAGGCACCCCAATGTTAAAAACAAAATTGCTCTGAATATAATCTGTCTGAAAAAATATACAATGCCCAATTCTACTCTGTTTCGGAGTACATAAACCAACTCAATATGCTCTCTGATGTAAAATACAGAAATTCTATATTTAAGCAAATCGAAAAAAATCTAAATATAATCTAGGCACCGAATGTTAAAAGCAACATGGTTCTGAACATAATCTGTCAGAAAAAATATACAATGTCTTATTCTACTCTGTTTTGGGGTATATACACCAACTCAGGATGCTCTCTCATGTAAAATACAGAAATTCTAATTTTACCTGAATCGAAAAAAATCTAAATATTAGCTAGGCAACCGAATGTTAAAAGCAAAATTTCTCTGAATGTAATCTCTCAGAAATAATATACAGTGCTCTTTTCTGCTTTGTTTGGAGTATGTACACCAACTCAATATGCTCTCTCTTCTAAAATACCGAAATATTAATTGTACGTGAATTAAAAAAAATCTAAATAATATCTAGGTGCCCCAAAGTTAAAAGAAAATGGCTCTGAATATACTCTGTTAGGAGAAATATACAATGCCTTATTCTACTCTGTTTTGGAGTATATACACCAACTCAGTATGCTTTCTCATGTAAAATACAGAAATGATGATTTTACGTGAATCGAAGAAAATCTAAATGTTATCTAGGCACCCAAATGTGTAAAACAAAGTTTCTCTGAATATAATCTGTCAGAAAATATATACAATGCCCCATTCTACTCTGTTTTTGAGTATATGCACCAACTCCATATGCTCTGTCATGTAAAATACAGAAATTCTATATTTAAGAGAATCGAATAAAATCTAAATATTATCTAGGCACCCCAATGTTAAAAGCAAAATTGCTCTGAATATAATCTGTCAGAAAAAATATACAATGCCTTATTCTACTCTGTTTTGCAGTATATACACCAACTAAGTATGCTCTCTCATGTAAAATACCGAAATTCTGATTTTACATGAATCGAAAAAAATCTAAATATTATCTAGGCACCCAAATGTGTAAAACAAAATTGCTCTGAATATAATCTTTCAGAAAATATATACAATGCCCCATTCTACTCTGTTTTGGAGTATATGCACCAACTCCATATGCTCTGTGATGTAAAATACAGAAATTCTATATTTAAGCGAATCGAAAAAAATCTAAATATTATCTAGGCACCCCAATGTTAAAATCAAAATTGCTCTGAATATAATCTATCAGAAAAAATATACAATGCCTTATTCTACTCTGTTTTGCATTATATACACCAACACAGTATGCTCTCTCATGTAAAATACCGAAATTCTAATTTTACGTGAATCGAAATAAACCTAAATATCATCTAGGTACCACAATGTTAAAAGCAAAATTGCTCTAAATATTATCTGTCAGAACAAATACACAATGTTTTTTTCTACTCTGTTTTGTAGTATATACACCAACTCAATATGGCCTCTCATGTAAAATACCGAAATTCAAATTTTAAGCGAATCGAAAAAAATCTAAATAATATCTAGGTGCCCCAAAGATAAAAGAAAATGGCTCTCAATATAATCTGTTAGAAAAAATATACAATGCATTATTCTACTCTGTTTTGGAGTGTACAAAGCAACTCAGTATGCTCTCTCATGTAAAATACAGAAATTCTTATTTTACCCGATCGATATAATCTAAATATTATCTAGGACCCCCAATGTTAGAAACAAAATTGCTCTGAGTATAATCTGTAAGAAAAAATATACAATGCCTTATTCTACTATGTTTTGGAGTATATACACCAACTCAGTATGCTGACTCACGTAAAATACGGCAATTCTAAATTTACGTGAATCGCAAAAAATCTAAATATTTTCTAGACCACCGAATGTTAAAAGCAAAATTGCTCTGAATATTATCTGTCAGAGAAAATATACAATTCCATATTCTACTATTTTTCGGAGTATAAACACCAACTCCATATGCTCTCTTATGTAAAATACAGAAATTCTATTTTTAAACGAATCGAAAAATATCTAAATGTTATCCAGGCACCCCAATGTTGAAAGCAAAATTGCTCCACATATAATATGTCAGAAAAAATATGCAATACCCTATTCTACTTTGCTTTGCATTATATAAACCAACTAAATATGCTCTCTCATGTCAAATACCGAAATTCTAATTTTACGTGAATCGAAAAGAACCTAAATAATATCTAGGCACCCCAAAGTTAAAAGAAAATGGCTCGGAATATAATCTGTTAGAAAAAATATACAATGCCTTATTCTACTCTTTATTAAAGTATACACACCAACTCAGTATGCTCTCTCATGTAAAATACTGAAATTCTAATTTTACCTGAATCGAAAAAATCTAAAAATTATCTAGGCACCCCAATGTTAAAAACAAAATCGCTCTGAATATAATCTGTCAGATAAAATAGACAATGCTCTATTGTACTCTGTTTTGGAGTATATACACCAACTCCATAATCTCTCTCATGAAAAATACAGAAATTCTATATTTAAGCGAATCGAAAAAAATCGAAATATTAACTAGGCACCCCAATGTTAAAAACAAAACTTCTCTGAATATAATCTGTCAGAAAAAATATACCATGCCATTTCTACTCTGTTCTGGAGTATATACACCAACTCAATATGCTCTCTCATGTAAAATACCGAAATTGTAATATTACACGAATCGAAAAAAACTAAATAATATCTAGTCTCTCCAAAGATAAAAAAAAAGGCTCTGAGTATACTCTGTTAGAACAATTATAAAATGCCTTATTCTACTTTGTTTTGGAGTATATACACCAACTCAGTATTCTCTCTCATGTAAAATACCGAAATTCTAATTTTTACCAAAATCGAAAAAATCTGAACATTATCTATGCTCCCCAATGTTTAAAACAAAATTGTTCTGAATATAATCTCTTATAAAAAATATACAATGCCCTTTTCTTCTCTGTTTTGGAGTATATACACCATCTTTATATGCTCTCACATGTAAAATACAGAAATTTTATATTTAAGCGAATCGAAAAAAATCTAAATATTCTCTAGGCATTCCAATGTTAAAAACAAAATTGCTCTGAATATAATCTGTCAGAAAAAATATACAATGCCCTATTCTACTCTGTTTTGCAGTATATACACAAACTCCATATGCTCTCTCATGTAAAATACAGATATTGCATATTTCAGTGAATCGAAAGAAATGTAAATTACATCTAGGCGACCTAAAGTTAAAAGAAAACGGCTCTGAATATAGTATATTAGACAAATATACAATGCCTTATTCTATTTTGTTTTGGAGTATATACACCAACTCAGGATGCTCTCTCATATAAAATACAGAAATTCTAATTTTACGTGAATCGAAAAAATTATAAATATTATCTAGGCACCCGAGTGTTATAAGCAAAATTGCTCTGAATATAATCTGTCAGAAAAAATATACAATGCCCTATTCTACTATGTTTTGGCGTATATACACAAACTCAATATGCTCTCTGATGTAAAATACAGAAATTCTGATTTTACGTGAATCAAAGAAAATCTAAATAATATCTAGGCACCACAAATTTAAAAGAAAATGGCTCTTAATATAGTCTGTTAGAAAAAATATACAATACCTTATTCTATTCTGTTTTGGAGTATATACACCAACTCAGTATGCTCTCTCATTTCAAATACCGAAATTCTAATTTTACATGAATCGAAAAAATCTAAATATTATCTAGGCACCCCAATGTTAAAAACAGAATTTCTCTGAATATAATCTGTCAGAAAAAATATACAATGCCCTATTCTACTCTGTTTTGGAGTATATACAACAACTCCATATGCTCTCTCAAGTAAAATACAGAAATTCTATATTTAAGCGAATCAAAAAAAATCTAAATATTATCTAGGCACCCGAATGTTAAAAGCAAAATTGATCTGATAATAATCTGTCAGAAAAAATATACAATGCCCTTTTCTACTCTATATTGTCGTATATAGACCAACTCAGTATGCTCTCTCAAGTAAAATACCCAAATTCTTATTTCACCCAAATCAAAAGAATCTAAATATTATCTAGGCACCCCAATGTTTAAAACAAAATTGCGCTGAATATAATCTGTCAGAGAAAATATACAATGCCCTATTCTACTCTGTTTTGGTGTATATACACCAACTCCATATGCTCTCTCATGTAAAATACAGAAATTCTATATTTAAGCGATATGAAAAAAATCTAAATATTATCTAGGCACCCCAATGTTAAGAGCAAATATGTTCTGAATATAATCTGTTAGAAAAAATATACAATGCACGTTTCTACTCTGTTTTGGAGTATATACACCAACTCAATTGTCTGTCTCATGTAAAATACCGAAATTCTAATTTTAAACGAATCGAAAAAATCTAAATAATACCTAGGTGCCCCAAAGTTAAAAGAAAATGGCTCTGAATATACTCTGTTTGAAAAAAAATACAATGCCTTATTCAAACTGTTTTGGAGTATATACACCAACTCAGTATTCTCTCTCATGTAAAATACCGAAATTCTAATTTTTCATGAATCGAAAAAAATCTAAATATAATCTAGGCACCCCAATGTTAAAAGCAAAATTGCTCTGAATATAATCTGTCAGAAAAAATATACAATGTCCTTTTCTACTTTATTTTGGTTTATATACACCAACTCAATATGCTCTCTCATGTAAAATACTGAAATTATATATTTAAGCGAATCAAAAGAAATCTAAATATTATCTACGCACCCCAATGTTAAAAGCAATATTTCTCTGAATATAATGTGTCAGAGAATATATACAATGCCCTTTTCTACTCTGGTATGTAGTATATGCACCAACTCAGTATGCGCTCTCAAGTAAAATACCGAAATTCTAATTTTCCGCGAATCGAAAAAAATCTAATTAATATGTAGGCACCCCAAAGTTAACAGAAACTGGCTCTAAATATAGTCTGTTAGATAAATTATACAATGCTTTATTCTACACGGTTTGGAGTATATACACCAACTCAGTAGGCTCTCTCATGTAAAATACCAAAAAACTAATTTTACCTGAATCGAGAAAAACTAAATATTATCTAGGCACCCCATTGTTAAAAACAAAATTGCTCTGGATATAATCTGGCAGAGAAAATATACAATGTTCTATTCTACTCTTTTTTAGAGTATATACACAAACTCCATATGCTCTCTCATGTAAAATACAGAAATTCTATATTTACGGGAATTGAAAAAAATCTAAATATTATCTAGGCACCCCAATGTTAAAATCAAAATTGCTCTGAATATAATTTGTCAGAGAAAATATACAATGCCCTATTCTACTCTGTTTTGGAGAATATACAACAACTCCGTATGCTGTCTCATGTAAAATGCAGAAATTCTAATTTTACCCGAATCGAAAAAATCAAAATCTGATCAAGGCACCCCAATGTTAAAAACAAAATTGCTCTGAAGATAATCTTTCACAAAAAATAAACAGTTCCCTATTCTACTCTGCTTTGGACCATATACACCAACACCATATGCTCTCTCATGTATAATAAAGAAACTCCATATTTAAGTGAATCGAAAAAAGTCTAAATATAATCTAGGTACCCCAATGTTAAAATCAAAATTGCTCTGAATACAATCTGTCAGAAAAAATATACAATGCCTTATTCTACTCTGTTTTGGAGTATATACACCAACTCAGTATGCTCTCTCATGTAAAATACCGAAATTCTAATTTTACGTGAATCGAAAAAATCTAAATATAATCTAGGCACCCCAATGTTAAAAACAATATTACTCTGAATATAGTTTGTCAGAAAAAATATACAATGCCCTATTCTACTCTGTTTGGCGGTATATACAACAACTCCATATATTCTCTCATGTAATATACAGAAATTCCATATTTAAGCGAATAGAAAATAAATCTAAATATTATCTAGGCACCCCAATGTTAAAAGCAAAATTGCTCTAAATATAATCTGTCAGAAAAAATATACAATGCCCTTTTCTACTCTATATTGGAATATATACACCAACTCAATATTCTCTATCATGTAAAATACCGAAATTCTAATTCTAGGCGAATCGAAAAAATCTATATATTATCTACGTACCCCAATGTTAAAAACAAAATTGCTCGGAATATAATCTGTCGGAATAAATATACAATGCCCTATTCTACGCTGTTTTTTTTAGATACACCAACTCCATATGCTCTCTCATGTAAAATACAGAAATTTTATATTTAAGCGAATCGAAAACATATAAATATTATCTAGGCACCGCAATGTTAATAGCAAAATTGCTCTGAATATAATTTCTCATAAAAAATATACAATGCCCTTTTCTACACTGTTTTGGAGTATATACACCTACTCAATAATCTCTCTCATGTAAAATACAGAAATTCTAATTTTATGCAATCGAAAAAAATGTAAATAATATCTAGGCATCCTAAAGTGAAAAGAAAATGGCTCTGAATATAGTCTGTCAGACAAAATATACAATGCCTTATTCTACTTATTTTTGGAGTATATACACCCACTCAGTATGCTCTCTCATGTAAAATACAGAAATTCTAATTTTACCCAAATCAAAAAAATCTAAATATTATCTAGGCAGACCAATGTTAAAAACAAAATTGCTCTGAATATAGTCTGTTAGAACAAATATACAATGCCCTTTTCTACTCTGTTTTGGAGTATATACACAAAGTGAATATGCTCTCTCATGTAAAATACAGAAATTCTCTATTAAAGTGAATCGAAAATAAATCTAAATATTATCTAAGCACCCCAATGTTAAAATGAAAATTGCTCTAAATATAACCTGTCAGAAGAAATATACAATGCCCTATTCTACTCTGTTTCGGAGTATATACATTAACTCAATATGCTCTCTCAGGTAAAAAATACAGAAACTCAAATTTTACGTGAAATGAAATAAATCTTAATAATATCTAGGTGCCCCAAAGTTAAAGGAAAATGCCTCTGAATATAGTCTGCTATAATAAATATACAATACCGTGTTCTACTCTGTTTTGGAGTATATACACCAACTCAGTATGCTCTCTCATGTAAAATACAGGAATTCTAAATTTACCCGAATCGAAAAAATTTAAATACTATCTAGGCACCCCAATGTTAAAAACAAAATTACTCTTAATATAATCTGTCAGAATAAAAATACAATGACATATTCTACTCTGTTTTGGAGTATATACACCAACACCATATGTTCTCTCATGTAAAATAGAGAAATTCTATATTTAAGTGAATCGAAAAAATCTAAATATTATCTAGGCACCAGAATGTTAAAAGCAAAATTGCTCTGAATATAATCTGTCAAAAAATATATACAATACCCTATTCTACTCCGTTTTGTAGTATATACACAAACTCCATATGCTCTCTGATGTAAAATACAGAAATTCTATATTTAAGCGAATCGAAAAAAATCTAAATATTATCCAGGCATCCCAATGTTAATAGCAAAATTGTTTCAAATATAACCTGTCAGAAAAAATATACAATGCCGTTTTCTACTTTATTTTGTAGTATATACAACAACTTTATATGCTCTCTAATGTAAAATACCAAAATTCTAAATTTATGCAAATCAAAAATATTCTAAATATTATTTAGGCAACCCAACATTAATAGCAAAATTGCTCTGAATAAAACCTGTCAGAAAAAATATACAATGCCCTTTTCTACTCTGTTTTGAAGTATGTACAAAAACTCAATATGCTCTCTCAAGTAAAACACCGAAATTCTAATTTGACATGAATCGTAAAAATTCTAAATAATATCTAGGCTCCTCAAAGTTAAAAGAGAATGACTCTGAATATAGTCTGTTAGAAAAAATATACAATGCCTTATTCTACTCTGTTTTGGAGTATATACACCAACTCAGTATGCTCTCTCATGTAAAATACGGAAATTCTAATTTTACGCGAATCGAAAAAAATCTAAATAATATCTAGGCACCCCAAAGTTAAATGAAAATGTTTCTGAGTACAGTCTGTTAGAGAAAATATACAA
This sequence comes from Callithrix jacchus, assembly GCF_049354715.1. Classification (NCBI taxonomy): domain Eukaryota; kingdom Metazoa; phylum Chordata; class Mammalia; order Primates; family Cebidae; genus Callithrix; species Callithrix jacchus. The sequence continues at coordinate 55,482,148 of NC_133521.1, read as the reverse complement.
TGGCTTATTCTACTTTGTTTTTTAGTGTATACACCAAATCAGTATGCTCTCTCATGTAAAATACCGAAATTCTAATTTAACCCGAATCGAAAAACTCTAAATATTATCTAGGCACACCAATGTTAAAAACAAAATTGCTCTGAAAATAATCTGTCACAAAAAATATACCATGCCCTATTCTACTTCTTTTTGGAGTATATACACCAACTCCATATGCTCTCTCTTGTAAAATACAGAAATTCTATATTTAAGAGAATCAAAAAAATCTAAATATTATCTAGGCACCCCAATGTTAAAAGCAAAACAGCTCCGAATATTATCAGTCAGAGAAAATATACAATGCCCTTTTCTACTCTGTTTTGTATTATATACACCAACTCAATATGCTCTCTCATGTAAAATACCAAAATTTAAATTTTTCACCAATAGAAAAAATCTAAATAATATCTAGGTGCCCGAAAGGTAAAAGAAAATGGCTCTGAATATAGTTTGTTAGAAAAAATATACAATGCCTTATTCTAATGTCTTTTGGAGTATATACAAAAACTAAGTATGAACTCTCATATAAATAACGAAATTCAAATTTTACATGAATCGAAAAAAATCTAAATATTATCTAGCACTCCATTGTTAAAAGAAAAATTGATTGGAATATTATTTGTCAGAAAAAATATACAATGCCCTTTTCTACTCTGTTTTGGAGTATATACAACAACTCAATATTCTCTCGCACATAAAATATGGAAATTCTAACTTTACGCGAATCGAAAAAAATCTAAATAATATCTAGTGGGCCCAAAGTTAAAAGAAAATGGCTCTGAATATAGTCTGTTACAAAAAATATACAATGCATTATTCTACTGTGTTTTGGAGTATATACAAAAACTCAGTATGGTCTCTCAAGTAAATACCGAAATTCTAATTTTACGCAAATCGAAAAAAATCTAAATAATATTTAGGCGCCCCAAAGTTAAAAGAAAACGGCTCTGAATACAGTCTGTTAGATGAAATATACAAATCCTTATTCTACCGTGTTTTGGAGTATATAGAACACCACAGTATGCTCTCTCATGTAAAATACCGAAATTCTAATTTTACCCGAATAGAAAAAATTTAAATATTATCTAGGCACCCCAATGTAAAAAACAAAATTGCTCTGAATATGATATGTCAGAAAAATATACAATGCACAATTCTACTCTGTTTTGGAGTATATACAACAACTTCAAATGCTCTCTCATGTAAAATACAGAAATTCTATATTCAAGCGAATCGAAAAAAACCTAAACATGCTCTACGCACCCCAAAGATATAAGCAAAATTGCTCTGAATATAATCTATCAGAAAAAACATACAATGCCCTTTTCTACTCTATTTTAAAGTATATACACCAACTCAATGTGCTCTCTCATGGAAAATACCAAAATTCTAATTTTATGTGAATCGGAAAAAATCTAAATAATATCTAGGCACCCTAAAGTTAAAAGAAAATGGCTCTGAATATAGTCTGTCAGAAAAAATATACAATGCCTTCTTCTACTCTGATTTGGAGTACACCAACTCAGTATTCTCTCTCATGTAAAATATCGATATTCTAATTTGACGTGAGTCGAAAAAAATCTAAATGTTATCTAGGCACCGCAATGTAAAAAGGAAAATTGCTCTGAATATAATCTGTCAGAAAAAATATACAATGCCCTTTTCTATTCTGTTTTGTTGTATATACACCAACTCAATATGCTCTCTCATGTAAAATATAGAAATTCTTATTTTACGTGAATCAAAAAGAATCTAAATAATATCTAGGTGCCCCAACGTTAAAAGAAAGAAACTATGAATATAGTCCGTTAGAAAAAATATACAATGCCTTATTCTACTCTGTTTTAGAGTATATAAACCAACTCAGTATGCTCTCTAATATAAAATACCTAAATTCTAATTTTACATGAATCAAAAAAAATCTAAATATTGTCTAGGCACCCCAATGTTAAAAAAAAAATTGCTCTGAATATATTCTGTCAGAATAAATATACAATGCCCTATTCTACTCTTTTTTGGAGTATATACACCAACTCAATATGCTCTCTCATGTAAAATACAGAAATTCTATATTTAAGCGATTCGAAAAAAATCTAAATATTATCTATGAACAACAATGTTAAAAAAAATTGCTCTAAATATAATCTGTCAGAAAAAATATACAATGCCTGATTCTTCTCTGTTTTGGAGTATATACACCAACACCATATGCTCTCTCATGTAAAATACAGAAATTTTATATTGAAGCGAATCAAAAAAATCTAAATATTATCTAGGCACCCCAATGATAATAGCAAAATTGCTCTGAATATAATCTGTCAGAAATAATATACAATGCCCACTTTAACTCTGTTTTGGAGTATATACACCAACTCAATATGCTATGTCATGTAAAATAACAAAATTATAATTTTACACGAATCAAAAAAAACTAAGTAATATTTAGGTGCTTCACAGTTAAAAGAAAATTGCTCTGAATATAGTCTGTTAGAAAAAATATACAATGCCTTATTCTACTTTGTTTTGGAGTATATACAATAACTCAGTATGGTCTCCAATGTAAATACCGAAATTCTAATTTTACGTGAATCGAAAATATCTAAATATAATATAGGCACCCCAATGTTAATAACAAAATTGCTCTGAATATAATCTGTCAGAAAACAATGCCTGATTCTTTTCTGTTTCGGAGTATATACACCAACTCCATATGCTCTCTCATGTAAAATACAGAAATTCTATATTTAAAGGAATCGAAAAAAATCTAAATATTATCTAGGCACCACAATGTTAAAAGCAAAATTGCTTAAATATAATCTGTCAGAAAAAATATGCAATGCACGTTTCTTCTCTGTTTTGTAGTATATACACCAACTATATATGCTCTCACATGTGAAACACCAAAATTCTAATTTTACATGAATCGAAAGAAATCTAAATAATATCTAGGCACCCCAAAGATAAAAGAAAATGGCTCATAATATAGTCTGTTAGAAAAAATATACAATGCCTTATTCTACTCTGTTTTGGAGTATATACATCAAAACAGTATGCTCTTTCATGTAAAATACAGAAATTCTAATTATACCCGAATAGAAAAAATCTAAATTTTATCTACCACCCCAATGTTAAAAACAAAATTGCTCTGAATATAATCTGTCAGAAAAAATATACAATGTCCTATTCTACTCTGTTTTGGAGTATATACACCAACTCCCTATGCTCTCCCATGTAAAATAAAGAAATTCTATATTTAAGCGAATCGAAAAAAATCTAAATATTATCTAGGCTCCCCAATGTTAAAACCAAAACTGCTCTGAATATAATCTGTCAGGAAAAATATACAATGCCGTATTCTACTCTGTTTTGGAGTATATACACTAACTCCCTATGCTCTCCCGTGTAAAATACTGAAATTCTATATTTAAGCGAATCGAAAAAAATCTAAATATTATCTAGACACCCCAATGTTAAAAGCAATATTGCTCTTAATATAATCTGGCAGAATACAATGCCCTTTTCTACTCTGTTTTGTAGTATATACACCAACTCAATATGCTCAATCATGTAAAATACCGAAATTCAAATTTTACACGAATCGAAGGAAATCTAAATAATATCTAGGCCCCCCAAAGTTAAACGAAAATGGCTCTGAATATACTCTGTTAGAGAAAATATACAATGCCTTATTTTACTCTGTTTTGGAGTATATACACCATCTCAGCATGCTCTCTCATGAAAAATAGAGAAATTCTAATTTTACACGAATTGAAAAAATCTAAATATTATCTAGGCACACCAATGGTAAATACAAAATTGCTCTGAATATCATCTGTCAGAAAAAATATGCAATACCCTATTCTTCTCTGTTTTGGAGCATATACACCAACTCTATATGCTCTCTCATGTAAAATATAGAATTTCTATATTTAAGCGAATCGAAAAAAATCTAAATATAATCTAGGCACCCCAATATTAAAAGCAAAATTGATCTGAATACAATCTGTCAGTAAAAATATACAATAGCCTTTTATACTTTGTTTTGTAGTATATACACCAACTCAATATGCTCTCTCATGTAAAATACAGAAATTGTATATTTAAGCAAATCGAAAGCATCTAAATATTATCTAGGCTCACCAATGTTATAAACAAAATTGCTCTGAATATAATCTGTCAGAAAAAATATACAATGCCCTATTCTACTCTGTTTTTGAATGTATAAACCAACTCAGTATGCTCTCTCATGTAAAATACCAAAATACTAATTTAACGTAAATCGAAAAAAATCTAAATATTATCTAGGCACCCGAATGTTAAAAGCAAAATTGCTCTAAATATAATCTGTCAGAAAAAATATACAATGTTCTTTTCTACTCTGTTTTGGAGTATATACACCAACTCCATATGCTCTCTAATGTAAACTAGAGAAATTAAATATTTAAGAGAATCGAAAATATCTAAATATTATATAGGCACCCCAGTGTTAAAAGCAAAATTGCTCTGAATACAATCTGTCAGAAAAAATATACAATGCTTTTTTCTACTCTTTTTTAAAGTATATAAACCAACTCAATATGCTCTCTCATGTCAAATACAGAAATTCTAATTTTATGTGAATCGAAAAAAATCTAAATATTATCTAGGCACCCCAATGTTAAAAGCAAAATTGCTCTGAATATAATCTGTCAGAATGAATATACAATAAATTTTTCTACTCTGTTTTGGATTATATACACCAACTCAATATGATGTCTCAAGTGAAACACAGAAATTCTGTATTTAAGCGAATCAAAAAAAATCTAAATATTATCTAGGCACCCCAATGTTAAAAGGAAAATTTCTCTGAATATAATCTGTCAGAAAAAATACACAATGCCCTTTTCTACTCTGTTTTGTAGTATATACAAAAACTCAATACGCTCTATCATGTTAAATACAGAAATTCTAATTTTACCCAAATCGAAAAAGTCTAAATATTACCTAGGCACGCCTATATTAATAACAAAATTGCTCTGAATATAATCTGTCAGAAAAAATATACAATGCCCTTTTCTACTCTTTTTTGGAGTATATAAAGCAGCTCAATATGCTCTCTCCTGTAAAATACCGAAATTCTAATTTTACGTGAATCGAAAAAAATACACATAATATCTAGGCGAACCAAAGTTAAAAGAAAATGGCTCTGAATATACTCTGTTAGAAAAAATATACAATGCCTTATTCTACTTTGTTTTGGAGTATATACACCAACTCAGTGTGCCCTTTCATGTAAAATAGAGAAATTCTAATTTTACCCGAATCGAATAAATCTAAATACTACCTAGGCATCCCAATATTAAAAACAAATGGCTCTGAATATAATCTATCAGAATAAATATACAATGTCCTATTCTACTCTCTTTTGGAGTATATACACCAACTCCATATGCTCTCTCATGTAAAATATAGAAATTCTATATATAAGTGAATCGAAAAAAATCTAAATATTATCTAGGCACCCCAATGTTAAAAACAAAATTGCTCTAAATATAATCTGTCAGAAAGAATATACAATTCCCTTTTCTATTCTGTTTTAAGTATATACACAAACTCACTATGCTCTCTCTTGTAAAATACCGAAATTCTAATTTTATGCGAATTGAAAAAAATCTAAATAATATCTAGACGCCCCAAAGTTAAACGAAAATTGCTTTGAATATAGTCTGTTAGAAACAATATACAAAGCCTTATTCTACTCTTTGTTGGAGTATATACACCAACTCCGTATGCTCTCTCATGTAAAATACTGAAATTCTAATTTTTCGTGAATCGAAAAGAATCTAAATAATATCGAAGCGCTCCAAAGGTAAAAGAAAATGTCTCTGAATATAGTCTGTTAGAAAAAATATACAATGTTTTATTCTACTGTGTATTTCAGTATATACTCCAACTCAGTATGCTCTCTCCTGTAAAATGCAAAAATTTTAATTTTATGTGAATCGAAAAAAATCTACATATTATCTAGGCACCCCAATGTTATAAACAAAATTTCTCTGAATATAATCTTTCAGAAAAAATATACAATGCCCTATTCTACTCTGTTTTGGAATATATACACCAACTAAATATGCTGTCTCATGTAAAATACAGAAATTCTACACGTAAGCAAATCGAAAAAAATCTAAATATTATCTAGGCAACCCAATGTTAAAAGAAAAATTGCTCTGAATATAATCTGTCAGAGAAAATATACAATGCCCTATTCTACTCTGTTTTGGAGTATATACACCAACTCAATAGGCTCTCTCCTGTAAAATAGAGAAAGTCTAATATTACGCGCATCGAAAAAAATTTACATAATATCTAGGCGCCCCAAAGTTACGAGAAAATGGCTCTGAATATAGTCTGTTAGAAAAAATATACAAAGCCTTATTTTACTCTGTTTTGGAGTATATACACCAACTCAGTATGCTCTCCCATATAAAATACAGAAATTCTAATTTCACGTGAATTGAAAAAATTCTAAATATTATCTAGGCACCCGAATGTTAAAAGCAAAATTGCTCTGAATATAATATGTCAGAAAAAATATACAACGCCTTTTTCTACTCTGTTTTGGAGTATATACACAAACTCAATATGCTCTCTCATGTAAAATACCGAAATTCTAATTTTACACTAATCGAAAAATGTCTAAATAATATCTAGGCGTCCCAAAGTTAAAAGAAAATGTCTCTGAATACACTCTGTTATAAAAGAATATGCTCTCTCCTGTAAAATGGAAAAATTTAAATTTTACGTGAATCGAAAAAAATCCAAATATTATCTATGTACCGCAATGTTAAAAACAAAATTGCTCTGAATATAATATTTCAAAAAATTTACAATGCCCTATTCCTCTCTGTTTTGGAGTATATACACAAACTCCATATGCTCTCTCATGTAAAATACAGAAATTCTATATTTAAGTGATTCGAAAAAAATCTAAACATAATTTAGGCACACCAATGTTAAAAACAAAATTGCTCTGAATATAATCTCTTAGATAAAATATACAATGCCCTTTTCTACTAAGTTTTGGAGTATATACACCAACTCAATATGCTCTCTCATGTAAAATACAAAAATTCTAATTTTACGAGAATCGAAAAAAATCTAAATAATATCTATTCACCCCAAAGTTAAAAGAAAATGGCTCTGAATATACTCTGATAAAATATAAAAAGCCTTATTATACTCTGTGTTGGAGTATATACACCAAGTCCGTATGCTCTCTCATGTAAAATACAGAATTTCTAATTTTAAGTGAATCGAAAAAAATCTAAATATTATCTAGGCACCCCAATGTTAAAAGCAAAATTTCTCTGAATATAATCTGTGAGAAAATATATACAGTTCCCTTTTCTACCAAGTTTTGGAGTATATACACCGACTCAGTATGCTCTCTCATGTAAAATACAGAAATTCTAATTTCACGCGAATCAAAAAATATCTAAATAACATCTAGAAGTTCCAAAGTTAAAAGAAAATGGCTCTGAATATTGTCTGTTAGACAAAATATACAGTGCCTTATTCTACTCTTTTTTGGAGTATATACATTAACTCAGTACGCTCTCTCATGTAAAATACAGAAATACTAATTTTACCCGAATCGAAAAAATCTAAATATTATCTAGGCACCCCAATGTTAAAAACAAAATTCCTCTGAATATAATCTGTCAGAAAAAATACACAATGCCCTAATATCCTCTCTTCTGGGGTATATACAGCAACTCTATATGCTCTCTAATGTAAAACACAGAAATTCTATATTTAAGCGAATAGAAAAAAATCTAAATGTTATTTAGGCACCCGAATGTTAAAAGCAAAATTTCTCTGAATATAATCTGTCAGAAAAAATATACAATGCCCTTTTCTATTCTGTTTTGGAGTATATACACCAACTCAATATGCTCTCCCATGTAAAATACAGAAATTCTATATTTAAGAAAATGGAAAAAAATCTAAATATTATCTAGGCACCCCAATGTTAAAAACGAAATTGCTCTGAATATAATCTGTCAGAAAAAATATACAATGCCCTTTTCTATTCTGTTTTGAAGAATATACACCAACTCAATATGCTCTCTCATGTAAAATACCTAAATTCTAATTTTACACGAATTGACAAAAATCTAAATAATATCTAGGCGCTCCAAAGTTAAAAGAAAATGGCTCTGAATATAGTCTGTTAGAGAAAATATACAATGCCTAATTCTCCTCTGTTTTGGAGTATATACAGCAACTCAGTATGCTCTCCCATGTGAAATACCAAAATTCTAAATTTACATGAATCGAAAATAATCTAAATATTATCTAGGAACCCGAATGTTAAAAGCCAAATTTCTCTGAATATAATCTGTGAGAAAAAATATACAATGCCCTTTTCTACTGTGTTTTAAATTATATAGAGCAACTCAATATGCTCTCTCATGTAAAATACCGAAATTCTAACTTTACATGAATCGAAACAAATGTAAAAAATATCTACGCGCCCCGAAGTAAAAAGAAAATGTCTCTGAATATACTCTGTTAGAAAAAATATACAATGTTTTATTCTACTAAGTTTTTGAGTATATACACCAACTCAGTATGCTCTCTCCTATAAAATTCAAAAATTCTAATTTTGCATGAATCGAAATAAATCTAAATATTATCTAGGCACCCCAATGTTAAAAACAAAATTGCTCTGAATATAATCTTTCAGAAAATATATAGAATGCCCTATTCTACGTTGCTTTGGAGTATATACACCACCTCCATATGCTGTCTCATGTAAAATACAGTAATTCTATATTTAAGCGAATCAAAAAAAATCTAAATATTATCTAGGCACCCCAATGTTAAAAGCAAAATTTCTCTTAATATAATCTGTCAGAAAAAATATACAATGTCCTTTTCTACTCGGTTTTGGAGTATATACACCAACTCAATATGCTCTCTTATGTAAAATACCGAAATTCTAATTTTACGCGATTCTAAAAAAATCTAAATAATATATATTCACACGAAAGTTAAAAGAAAATGGCTCTGAATACAGTCTGTTAGAAGAAATATACAATGCCTTATTCTACTCTGTTTTGGATTATATACACCAACTAAGTATGCTCTCTAATGTAAAATACTGAAATTCTAATTTTATGCAAATCGAAAAAAATCTAAATAATATCTATTCGCACCAAAGTTAAAAGAAAATGGCTCTGAATACAGTCTGTTAGAAAAAATACACAATGCCTTATTCTACTCTGCTTTGGAGTATATACACCAACTCAGTATGCTCTCTCCTTTAAAATACAGAAATTACACTTTTACCCGAATCAAAAAAAATCTAAATATTATCTAGCACCCCATTGTTAAAAACAAAATTTCTCTGAATATAGTCTGTCACAAAAAATATCAAATGCCCTATTCTACTTTGTTTTGGAGTATATACACCAACTAAATATGCTCTCTCATGTAAAATACAGAAATTCTAATATTACGTGAATCGAAAAAAATATAAATATAATCTAGGCACCCGAATGTTAAAAGCAATATTTTTCTGAATATAATCTGTCAGAAAAAATATACAATGCTATTTTCTACTCCGTTTTGTAGTATATACACCAACTCAATATGCTCTCTAATGTAAAATATCGAAATTCTAATTTTACGCGAATCGAAAAAAATGTAATAATATCTAGGCGCACCAAAGTTAAAAGAAAATGGCTCTGAATATTGTCTGTTAAATAAAATATACAATGGATTATTCTACTCTGTTTTGGAGTATATACACCAACTCAGTATGCTCTCTCATGTAAAATACAGAAATTCTAATTTTACGTGAATTGAAAAAAATATAAATATAATCTAGGCACCCGAATGTTAAAAGCAATATTTTTCTGAATATAATCTGTCAGAAAAAATATACAATGCTTTTTTCTACTCCATTTTGGAGTATATACACCAACTCAATATGCTCTCTAATGTAAAATACGGAAATTCTAATTGTACGCAAATCAAAAAAATGTAATAATATCTAGGCGCCCCAAAGTTAAAAGAAAATGGCTCTGAATATACTCTGTAAAATAAAATATACAATGCCTTATTCTACTCAGTATTGGAGTATATACACCAACTCAGTATGCTCTCTCATGTAAAATACCGAAATTCTAATTTTACATGAATTGAAAAAAATCTAAATAATATTTATGCGCCCCAAAGTTGAAACAAAATGGCTCTGAATATAGTCAGTTAGAAAAAATATACAATGCTTATTCTACTCTGTTTTGGAGTATATACACAAACTCAGTATGCTCTCTCATGTAAAATACCGAAAATATAATGTTACGTGAATCGAAAAAAATCTAAATATTATCTAGGCACCCGAATGTTAAAAGCAAAATTGCTCAGAATATAATCTGTCAGAAAAAATATACAATGCTTTTTTCTACTCTGTTTTGAAGCACATACATCTACTCAATATGCCCTCTGATGTAAAATACCGAAATTCAAATTTTAGGTGGAAGAAAGAAATCTAAATAATATCTAGGCACCCCAACGTTAAAAGAAAATCTCTTTGAATATAGTCTGTTAAAAAAAATACAATGCCTTATTCTACTCTGTTTTAAAGTATATACACCAACTCAGTATGCTCTCTCATGTAAAATACCGAAATTCTAATTTTACGCGAATCGAAAAATTGTAATAATATCTAGGTGCCCCACAGTTAAAAGAAAATGGCTCTGAATATAGTCTGTTAAATAAAATATACAATGCCTTATTCTACTCTGCTTTGGAGTATATACACCAACTCAGTATGCTCTGTCATGTAAAATAGAGAAATTATAATTTTACACGAATCGAAAAAATCTAGATATTATCTAGCACCCCATTGTTAAAAACAAAATTGCTCTGAATATAATCTGTCAGAAGAAATATACAATGCCCTATTCTACTCTGTTTTGGAGAATATACACAAACTCAATACGCTCTCTCATGTAAAATACAGAATTTCTATATTTAAGTGAATTCAATAAAATCTAAATATTACCTAGGCACCCCATTGTTAAAAGCAAAATTGCTTAGAATATAATCTGTCAAAAAAAATATAATGCCTTTTTTATTCTTTTTTGAAGTATATACACCAACTCAGTATGCTCTCTCATGTTAAATACCGAAATTCTAATTTTACGTGAATGGAAAATAAGCTAAATATTATCTAGGCACCCGAATGTTAAATGCAAAATTGCTCTGAATATAATCTGTCAGAAAAAATATACAATGCCCTTTTCTACTCTGTTTTGGAGTATATACACCAACTCAATATGCTCTCTCATGTAAAATACAGAAATTCTAATTTTAAACGAATTGAAAAGAATCTAAAAAATATCTAAGCGCCCCAAAGTTAAAACAAAATGTCTCTGAATATAGTCTGTTAGAAAAAATATACAATGTTTAATTCTACTGTGTTTTTGAGTATATACACCAACTCAGTATGCTCCCTCCTGTAAAATGCAAAAATCCTAATTTTACGTAAATCGAAAAAAATCTACATGTTATCTAAACACCTCAATGTTAAAAACAAAATTGCTCTGAATATCATCTGTCAGAAACAATATACAATGCCCTATTCTACTATGTTTTGGACTATATACTCCAACTCCATATGCTGTCTCATGTAAAATACAGAAATTCTATATGTAAGCAAATCGAAAAAATCTAAATATTATCTAGGCACCCCAATGTTAAAATCAAAATTGTTCTATATATAATCTGTCAGAAAAAATATACAATGCCCTTTTCTACTCTGTTTTGTAGTATATACACCAACTCTATATGCTCTCTCATGTAAAATAACAAAATACTAATTTTACCCTAATCGAAAAAATCTAAATATTATCTAGGCACAACAATGTTAAAAACAAAATTGCTCTTAATATAATCTGTCAGAAAAAATATACAAAGCCCTATTCTACTCTGTTTTGGAGTATATACACCAACTCAATAGGCTCTCTCCTATAAAAAGTCTAATTTTACGCGACTCGAAAAAAATTTACGTAATAACTAAGCGCCCCAAAGTTAAAAGAAAATGGCTCTGAATATAATCTGTTAGAAAAAATATACAAACCCTTATTCTAATCTGTTTTGGAGTATATACACCAATTCACTATGGTCTCTCATGTAAAATCTGAAAATTCTAATTTTACACAAATTGAAACAAATCTAAATAATATCTAGGTGCCTCAAAGTTAAAAGAAAATAGCTCTGAATATAATGTGTCAGAAAATATATAGAATGCCTTATTCTACTCTGTTCTGGAGTATATACACCAACTCAGTGTGCTCTTTCATGTAAAATAGAGAAATTCTAATTTTACCCGAATCAAAAAAATCTACATATTATCTAGGCATCTCAATGTTAAAAACAAAATTGCTCTGAATATAATCTGTCAGAAAAAATACACAATGCCGTATTCTACTCTGTTTTGGAGTATATACACCACCTCCATATGCTCTCTCAGGTAAAATACAGAAATTCTATATTCAGGCGAATCGAAAAAAATCTAAATATAATTTAGGCACACCAATGTTAAAAGCAAAATTGTTCTAAATATAATCTCTCAGAAAAAATATACTATGCCCTTTTCTACTAAGTTTTGGAGTATATACACCAACTCAGTTTGCTCTCTCATGTAAAATACAGAATTTCTAATTTTAAGTGAATCGAAAAAAATCTAAATATTATCTAGGCACCCCAATGTAAAAAGCAAAATTGCTCTGAATATAATCTGTCAGAAAAAATATACAGTTCCCTTTTCTACCAAGTTTTGGAGTATAAACACCAACTCAGTATGCTCTCTCATGTAAAATACAGAAATTCTAATTTTATGCGAATCGAAAAAAATCAAAATAATATCTATTAGCCACAAAGTTAAAAGAAAATGGCACTGAATACAGTCTGTTAGAAAAAATATACAATGCCTTATTCTACTCTGTTTTGGGGTATATACACCAACTCAGTATGCTCTCTCATGTAAAATACAGAAATTACTATTTTACAGGAATCGAAAAAATCTAAATATTATCTAGCACCCCATTGTTAAAAACAAAATTTCTTTGAATATAGTCTGTCACAAAAAATATCAAATGCCCTATTCTACTCTTTTTTGGAGTATATACACCAACTCAATATGCTCTCTCATGTAAAATACAGAAATTCTATATTTAAGAAAATCGACGAAAATCTAAATAATATCTATGTGCCCCAAAGTTAGAGAAAATGGCTCTAAATATAGTCTGTTAGAAAAAATATACAATGCCTTATTCTACTCTGTTTTGGAGTACATACACCAACTCAGTATGCTCTCCCATGTAAAATACCACAATTCTAATTTTACGTGAATCGAAAAAAATCTAAATATTATCTAGGCACCCGAATGTTAAATGCAAAATTGCTCTGAATATAATCTGTCAGAAAAAATATACAATGCTCTTTTCTACTCTGTTTTTGAGTATATACACAAACTCAATATGCTCTCTCACGTAAAATACCGAAATTCTAATTTAATGCGGATCGAAAACAATCTAAATAATATCTAGGCGCCCCAAAGTTAAAAGAAAATGTCTCTCAATATAGTCTGTTAGAAAAAATATACAATGTTTTATTCTACTCTCTTCTTCAGTATATACACCAACTAAGTATGCTCTCTCCTTTAAAATACAAAAATTGTAATTTTACGTCAATCGAAAAAATCTAAATACTATCTAGGCAACCCAATGTTAAAAACAAAATTGGTCTGAATATAATCTTTCAGAGAAAATATACAATGCCCTATTCTACACTGTTTTGTAGTATATAAACCAACTCCATATGCTCTTTTGTAAAATACAAAAATTATATTTTTAAGCGAATCAAAAAAAATTTAAATATTATCTAGGCACCCCAATGTTAAAAGAAAAAGAGTTCTGAATATAATCTGTCAGAAAAAATATACAATGCCCTATTTTACTCGGTTTTGGAATATATACACTAACGCCATATGCTCTCTCATGTAAAATACAGAAATTCTATATTTAGGCGAATCAAAAAAAATCTAAATATTATCTAGGCACCCCAATGTTTAAAAAAAATTGCTCTGAATATAATCTGTCAGAAAAAATATACAATGCCCTATTCTACTCTGTTTTGCAGAATATACACCAACTCAATATGCTCTCTCATGTAAAATACAGAAATTCTATATTTAAGCGAATTCAAAAAAATCTAAATATTATCTAGGCACCCCAATGTTAAAAGGAAAATTTCCTTGAATATAATCTGTCAAAAAAAATAAAATGCCTTTTTCTATTCTGTTTTGAAGTATATACACCAACTTATTTTGCTCTCTCTTGTAAAATACCGAAATTCTAATTTTACACGAATCGACAAAAATCTAAACAATATCTAGGCGCCCCGAAGTAAAAAGAAAATGACTCTGAATATAGTCTGTTAGAAAAAATATACAATGCCTTATTCTACTCTGTTTTGGTGTATATACACAAACTCAATAAGCTCTCCAATGTTAAATACCGAAATTCTAATTTTACGTGAATGGAAAAAAATCTAAATATTATCTAGGAAGCCCGATGTTAAAAGCAAAATTGTCATTAATATAATCTTCCAGAAAAAATACACATTGCCCATTTCTACTCTGTATTGGAGTATATACACCGACTCAGTATACTCTCTCATATAAAATACAAAAATTCTAATTTTACCCAAATCAAAAAAATCTAAATATTATCTAGGCACCCCAATGTTATTAGCAAAATTGAATTGAATATAATCTGTTATAAGAAATATACAATGCCCTATTCTACTCTGTGTTGGAGTATATACACCAACTCCATATGCTCTCTCAGGTAAAATACAGAAATTCTATATTTAAGCAAATCCAAAGAAATCTAAATATTATCTAGGCACCCCAATGTTAAAAGCAAAATTGCTATGAATATAATCTGTCAGAAAAAAAAATACAATGCCGTTTTCTACTCGGTTTTGTTGTATATAAACCAACTCAATATGCTCTTATGTAAACTACCGAAATTCTAATTTTACGTAAATCGAATATAATCTAAATTATATCTAGGCGACCCAAAGTTAACAGAAAATCGCTCTGAATATAGTTTGTTAAAGAAAATATGCAATGCCTTATTCTACTCTGTTTTGGAGTATATGCACCACCCCAGTATGCTCTCTCATGTAAAATAACGAAATTCTAATTTTACCTTAATCGAAAAAATCTAAATATAATCTAGGCACCTGAATGTTAAAAGCAAAATTGCTCTGAATATAATCTGTCAGAAAAAACATACAATACCCTTTTCTACTTTGTTTTGGAGTATATAAACCAACTCCATATTCTCTCTCATGTAAAATGCAGAAATTCTATATTTAAGCAAATCAAAAGAAATCTAAATATTATCTAGGCACCCCAATGTTAAAAGCAAAATTGCTCTGAATATAATCTGTCAGAAAAAATATACAATGCCCTTTTCTACTCTGTTTTGTAGTATATACACCAACTCAATATGCTCTCTCGTGTAAAATACCGAAATTCGAATTTTACGTGAATCAATAAAAATCTATATGATATCTAGGTGCCCAGAACTTAAAAGAAAATGGCTCTGAATATAGTCTGTTAGAAAAAATATACAATGTTTTATTCTACTCTGTTTTGGAGTATATACACCAGTCAGTATGCTCTCTCATGTAAAATACCCTAGTTCTAATTTTATGTGATTCGAAAAAAATCTAAATTGTATCTTGGCACCCCAATGCTAAAGAAAAATTGCTCTGAATATAATCTGTCAGAAAAACTATACTATGCCCTTTTCTACTCTGTTTTGGAATATATACACCAACTCAATATGCTCTCTGATATAAAATACTGAAATTCTAATTTAACGCAAATCAAAAAAATTCTAAATAATATCTAGGCGACCCAAAGTGAAAAGAAAATGGCTCTGAATATAGTCTGTTAGAAAAAATATACAATGCCTTATTCTACTCTGTGTTGGAGTATATACACACACTAAGTATGCTCTATCATGTAAAATAACAAAATTCAAATTTTACCCGAATCGAAAAAGTGTAAATATTATCTAGGCACCCCAATGGTAAAAACAAAATTGCTCTGAATATAATCTGTCAGAGAAAATATAAAATGCAGTATTCTACTCTGTTTTGGAGTATATACACCAACTCCATATGCTCTCTCATGTAAAATACGGAAATTCTATATTTAAGCAAATCGAAAAACATCTAAATATTATCTAGGCACCCCAATGTTAAAAGCAAAATTTCTCTGAATATAGTCTGTCATAAAAAATATAGAAAGTTCTTTTCTATTCTGTTTTGGAGTATATACACCACCTCAATATGCTCTCTCATGTAAAATACCGAAATTCTAATTGTACGCGAATTGACAAAAATCTAAATACTATCTCCGCGCCCCAAAGTTAAAAAAAAATGGCTCTAAATACAATCTGTTAGAAAAAACATACAATTCCTTATTCTATTCTGTTTTGGAGTATATAAAACAACTCAGTGTGCTCTCTCATGTAAAATACCGAAATTCTAATTTTACGTGAATTGAAAAAAATCTAAATATTATCTAGACACCCCAATGTTACAAGCAAAATTGCTCTGAATATAATCTGTCAGAAAAAATATAAAATGCCCTATTCTACTCTGTTTTGAAGTATATACATTAACTCCATATGCTTACTCAGATAAAATACAGAAATTCTATATTTAAGCGAATCGAAAAAAATCTAAATATTATCTAGGCACCTGATGTTAAAAGCAAAATTGCTCTGAATATAATCTGTCAGAGAAAATATACAATGTTCTTGTCTACTCTGTTTTGTAGTATATACACCGCCTCAATATTCTCTCTTATGTAAAATAGAGAAATTCTAATTTTACACGAATCAAAATTATCTAAACATTATCTAGGCATCCCAATGTTAAAAACAAAATTTCTCTTAATATAATCTGTCAGAAAAAATAGAAAATATTCTATTCTACTCTGTTTTGGAGTATATACACCAACTCTGTATGCTCTCTCATGTAAAATACTGAAATTCTGAATTTACGTGAATCGAAAAAAATCTAAATATTATCTAGGCACCCCAATGTTATGAACAAAATTGATCTGAATATAATCTGTCAGATAAAATATACAATGCCCTATTCTACTCTGTTTTGGAGTATATACACCAACTCTATATTCTCTCTCATGTAAAATACAAAACTTCTATATTTAAGTTAATTGAAATAAATCTAAATATTATCTAGGCACCACAATGTTAAAAACAAAACTGCTCTGAATATAATCTGTCAGAAAAAATATACAACGCCCTATTCTATTCTATTTTGGAGTATATACACCAACTCCATATGCTCTTTCATGTAAAATACAGAAATTGTAAATTTAAGCGAATCGAAAAAATCTAAATATTATCTAGGCACCCCAACGGGTAACGCAAAATTGTTCTGCATATAATCTGTCAGAAAAAATATACAATGCCCTTTTCTACTCTGTTTTGTAGTATATACACGAACTCAATATGCTCTCTCATGTAAAATACAGAAATTCTAAATTTACGTGAATCAAATGCAGAAATTCTAATTTTACCCAAACCGAAAAAATCTAAACATTACCTAGGCACCCCAATGTTAAGAACAAAATTGCTCTGAATATAATCTGTTCGAAAATGTATACAATGCTTTATTCTACTCTGTTTTGGAGTATATATACCAACTCTATATGCTCTCTCATGTAAAATACCGAAATTCTAAATTTACGTGAATCAAAAAAAAAATCTAAATATTATCTAGGCACTTCAATGTTAAAATCAAAAATTTCTCTGAATATAATCAGTTAGAAAAAATTTACAATGCCCTTTTCTACTCTGTTTTGGAGTATATACACCAACTCAATATGCTCTCTCATGTAAAATACTGAAATTCTAATTTTACGTGTATCGAAATAACTCTAAATAAAACGTTGGCACCCCAATGTTAAAAGCAAAATTCCTCTGAATATTATCTGTCAGAAAAAAAGTACAATGCCCTTTTCTACTCTGTTTTGAAGTATATACACCAACTCAATATGCTCTCTCATGTAAAACACCGAAATTCTAGTTTAACGTGAATCGAACAAATCTAAATAATGTCTAGGCACACCAAAGTTAAAAGAAAATGGCTCTGAATATCGTCTGTTAGAAAAGATATACAATGCCTTACTCTACTCTGTTTTGGAGTATATACACCAACTCAGTATGCTCTCTCATGTAAAATTCCGAAATTCGAATTTTACGCGAATCGAAAAAAATCTTAATAATATGTAGGCGCCCGAAAGTTAAAAGAAAATGGCTCTGTATATAGTCTCTTAGAAAAAATATATAATGCCTTATTCTAGTCTGTTTTTGAGTATATATGCACACCAAGTATGCTATCACATGTAAAATAACGAAATTCAAACCTACACCAATCGAAAAAATATAAGTATTATCTAGGCACCCCAGTGTTAAAAACAGCATTGCTCTGAATATAATGTGTCAGAAAAAATATAAAATGTTCTATTCTACTCTGTTTTGGAGTATATACACCAACTCCCTATGCTCTCTTATGTAAAATACAAAAATTCTATATTTAAGCGAATCGAAAAAATCTAAATATTATCTAGGCACACCAATGTTAAAAGCAAAATTGCTCTGAATATTATCTGTTAGAAAAAATATACAATTCCCTTTTCTACTCAGTTTTGGAGTATATACACCAACTCAATATGCTATCTCATGTAAAATACCGAAATTCAAATTTTACGTGAATCGAAAAAAATGTAAATAATATCTAGGCGCCCCAAAGTTAAAAGAAAATGGTTCTGAATATAATCTGTTAGAAAAAATATACAATGCCTTATTCTTTTTTTGTTTTGGAGTATATACACCAACTCAGTATGCTCTCTCATGTAAAATACCGTAATTCTAATTTTCCGTGAATCGAAAAATATCTAAATAATATTTTGGCGCCCCAAAGTTAAAAAAAATGGCTCCGAATATAGTCTGTTAGAAAAAATATACAATGCCTTATTCTACTTTATTTTAGAGTATATACACCAACTCAGTATGCTCTGTCATGTAAAATAAAGGAATTCTAATTTTACACGTATCGACAAAAATCTAAATATTATCTAGGCACCCCAGTGTAAAAAAAAAATTGCTCTGAATATAATCTGTCAGAAAAAATATACAATGCTTTATTTTTTTTTGTTTTAAAGTATATACACCAACTCAGTATGCTCTCTTATTTAAAGTACGGAAATTTTAATTTTACGTGAATCGAAAAAAATCTGAATACTATGCAGGCACCCAATGTTAAAAGTAAATTTGCTCTGAATATTATCTGTCAGGAAAAATATACAATGCTTTTTTCTACTCTGTTTCTGAGTATATCCACCAACTCAGTACGCTCTCTCATGTAAAATAATGAAATTCTAAGTTCAAGTGAATCGAAAAAAATCTAAATAATATCTAGGCGCCCGAAAGTTAAAAGAAAATGTCTCTAAATATAGTCTGTTAGAACAAATATACAATGCCTTATTCTACTCTGTTTTGGAGTATATACACCAACTCAGTATGCTCTCTCATGTAAAATAGAGAAATTCTAATTTTACCCAAATCAAAAAAATCTAAATATTATCTAGGTACCCCAATGTTAAAAACAAAATTTCTTTGAATATAATCTGTCATAAAAAATATACAATACCTTTTCTATTCTGTTTTGGAGTATAGAAACCAACTCCATATTCTCTGTCATGTAAAATATAGATACTCTATATTTAAGCGAATCGAAAAAAATTTAAATATTATTTAGGCACCCCAATGTTAAAAACAAAACTACCCTGAATATAATGTGTCAGAAAAAATATAAAATGCCATATTCTACTCTGTTTTGGAGTATATACAAACACTCCATATGCTCTCTCATTTAAAATACAGAAATTCTATATTTAACCGAATCGAAGGAAATCTAAATATTAACTAGGCAACCCAATGCAAAAAACAAAATTGCTCTGAATATAATCTGTCAGAAAAAATATACAATGCTTTATTCTACTCTGTTTTTGGGTATATACACAACCTCAGCATGCTCTCTCAAGTAAAATACCGAAATTCTAAATTTACGTGAATTGAAAAAAATTTAATATTATCTAGGCACCCCAATTGTAAAAAAAAAAAATTGCTCTGAATATAATCTGTCAGAGAAAATATACAATGCTCTATTCTTTTGTTTTGGAGTATATACACCAACTTTATATGCTCTCTATTGTAAAATACAGAAATTGTATATTTAAGTGAATCAAAAAAAATCTAAATATTATCTAGGCACCCCAATGTTAAAAACAAAATTGCTCTGAATATAATCTGTCAGTAAAAATATACAATGACCTGTTCTACTCTGTTTTGGATTATATACACCAGTCAGTATGCTCTCTCATGTAAAATACCAAAATTCTAATTTTACACGAATCGAAAAAAATCTAAATAATATCTATGCACTGTAAAGTTAAAATAAAATGGCTCTGAATAAAGTCTGTTAGAGAAAATATACAATGCCCTATTCTACTTTATTTTTCAGTATATAAACCAACTCAGTATGCTCTCTCATATAAAATACCGAAATAGTAATTTTACGTGAATCGAAAAAAGTCTAAATATTATCTAGGCACTCCAATGATAAAAAACATATTGCTCTGAATATAATCTGTCAGAAAAAATATACAAGTCCCTATTCTACTCTGTTTTGGAGTATATACATCAACTCAGTATGCTCTCTCATGTAAAATACCGAAATTCAAATTTGACGTGAATAAAAAAATCAAAATATTCTCTAGGCAACACAATGTTAAAAGCAAAATTGCTGTGAATACAATCTGTCGGAAAAAATATACAATGATGTTTTCTACTCGGTATTGTAGTATATACACCAACTTAATATGCTCTCTCATGTAAAATACTGAAATTCAAATTTTATGTGAATTGAAAAAAATCTAAATAATATCTAGGCTCCCCAAAGTTAAAAGAAAATGGCTCTGAATATAGTCTGTTAGAAAAAATATACAATGCCTTATTCTACTCTTTTTTGCAGTATATACACCAACTCAGTGTGCTCTCTAATGTAAAATACCAAAATTATAATTTTATGTGAATCGAAATAAATCTAAATATTATCTAGGAAACCCAATGTTAAAAGAGAATTGCTCTGAATATAATCTGTAGGAAAAAATATACAATGCCTTATTCTACTCTGTTTTGGAGTATATACAAAACATCCATATGCTCTCTCAGATAAAATACAGAAATTATATATTTAAGGGAATCGAAATAAATCTAAATATTATCTAGGCACCCCAATGTAAAAAGCAAAATTGCTGTGAGTATAATATGTCAGAAAAAATATGCAATACCCTATTCACTCTGCTTTGGAGTATATACATCAACTCCATAAGCTCTCTCATGTAAAATCCCGAAATTCTAATTTTACGTGAATCGAAAAAACCTAAATAATATCCAGGCACCCCGAAGTTAAAAGAAAATGGCTCTGAATATCGTCTGTTAGAAAAAATATACACTGCCTTATTCTACTCTGCTTTGGGGTATATACACAAACTCAGGTTGCTCTCTCATGTAAAATACAGAAATTCTAATTTTACGTGAATTGAAAAAAATCTAAATATTATCTAGGCACCCCAATGTTAAAAACAAATCTTCTCTGAATATAATCTGTCAGAAAAAATATACAATGCCTTATTCTACTCTATTTTGGAGTATATACAACAACTCAGTATGCTCTCTAATGTAAAATACCGAAATTCTAATTTTACGTAAATCGAAAAAAATCTAAATATTATCTAGGCATTTCAGTGATAAAAACCAAATTGCTCTGAATACAATCTGTCAGAAAAAATATACAATGATTTATTCTACTCTTTTTTGGAGTACATATACCAACTCTATATGCTCTCCCATATAAAATGCTGAAATTCAAATTTTACGTGAATCCAAAAAAATCTAAATATTTTCTAGGCACCCCAATGTTATAAGCAAGATTGCTCTGAATATAATCTGTCAGAGAAAATATACAATGCCCTTTTCTACTCTATTTTGGAGTATATATACCAACTCTATATGCTCTCTCATGTAAAATACAGAAATTCTATATTTAAGTGAATCGAAAAAAATCTAAATATTATCTAGGCAACCCAATGTTAAAATAAAAATTGCTCTCAATATAATCTTTCAGAAAAAATATACAATGCCATATTCTCCTCTGTTTTGGTGTATATATACCAACTCCTTATGCTCTCTCATGTAAAATACAGAAATTCTATCTTTAAGCGAATCGAAAAAAGTCTTAATATTATCTAGGCACCCCAATGTAAAAAGCAAAATTTCTCTGAATACAATCTGTCAGAAAAAATACACAATGCCATTTTGTACTCTTTTTTGGATTATATACACCAACACAATATACTCTCTAATATAAAATAGCGAAATTCTAATTTTACACGAATCGAAAAAATCTAAATAATATCTAGGCACCCCAAAGTTAAAGATAATGGCTCTGAATATAATCTGTTAGAAAAAATATGCAATGGCTTATTCTACTCTGTTTTGGAGTATATACACCAACTGAGTATGTTCTCTCATGTAAAATACCTAAATTCTAATTTTGCGTGAATCGAAAATAATCTAAATATTATCTAGGCTCCCCAATGTTAAAAGCAAAATTGCTCTGAAAATAATCTGTCAGAAAACATATACAATGCCCTTTTCTACTCAGGTTTGCAGTATATAAACCAACTCAATATGGTCTCTCATGTAAAATACAAGAATTCTAATTTTACGCTAATCGAAAAAAATCTAAATAATATCTAGGCACCCCAAAGTTAAAAGAAAATGTCTCTGAATATAGTCTGTTATAAAAATTATACAATGCCTCATTCTACTCTGTTGTGGAGTATATACACCAACTCAGTATGCTCTCTCATGTAAAATACCAAAATACTAAATTTACGTGAATCGAAAAAAATCTAAATATTATCTAGGCACCCCAATGTTAAAAATAAAATTGCTCTGAATATAATCTTTCAGAAAAAAATTACAATGCCTATTCTACTCTGTTTTGGAGTATATACACCAACTCCTTATGCTCTCTCATGTAAAATATCGTAATTCTAATTTTATGTGAATCGAAAAAAATGTAAATAATATCAAGGCACCTGAAAGTTTAAAGAAAATTGCTCTGAATATCGTCTGTTAAAAAAAATATACAATGCCATATTCTACTCTGTTTTGGATATAAACACCAACTAACTATGCTCTCTCATGTAAAATAGCGACATTCTAATTTTACCCGAATCAAAAAAATCTAAATATTATCTAGGCACCCCAATATTGAAAACAAAATTGCTCTGAATAGAAATTCTAAAAAAAAATATACAGTTCCCTATTCTACTCTGTTTCAAATTATATAAACCAACTCCATATGCTATCTCATGTAAAATAAAGAAATTCTATATTTAAGCGAATCGAATTAAATCTATATATTATCTAGGCACCCGAATATTGAAAGCAAAATTGCTCTGAATATAATCTCTCAGAAAACATATACAATAGCCTTTTCTAATCTGTTTTGTAGTATATACACCAACTCAGTATGCTCTCTCATGTAAAATACCAAAATTCTAATTTTACGTGAATCGAAAAAAATCTAAATAGTACATAGGAACCCAAATATAAAAAAAAAATTGCTCTGAATATAATCATTCAGAAAAATTTACAATGCCCTATTCTACTCTGTTTTGGAGTATATACACCAACTCCATATGCTCTGTCATGTAAAATAAAGAAATTCTATATTTAAGCGAATCGAAAAAAATCTAAGTATTATCTAGGCACTCGAATGTTAAAGAAAATTGCTCTGAATATAATCTGTCAGAAAAAATATACAATGCGCGTTTTTACTCTGTTTTGTAGTATATACATCAACTAAGTATGCTCTCTAATGTAAAACACAGAAATTCTAATTTAACGTGAATCGAAAAAATTCTAAATATTATCTAGACACCCCAATGTTAAAAGCAAAATTGCTCTGTATATAATCTGTCAGAAAAAATATACAATGCCCTATTCTACTCTGTTTTGCAGTATATACACCAACTCAATATGCTTTTTCATGTAAAATAAAGTAATTTTATTTTTACCTGAATCGAAAAGATCTAAATATTATCTAGGCCCCCAATGTTAAAAACAAAATTGCTCTGAATATAATGTGTCAGAAAAAATATACAATGCAAATTTCTACTTTGTTTTTGTGTATATACACCATTCAGTATGCTCTCTCATGTAAAATACAGATATTCTAATTTTACATGAATCGAAAAAGATCTAAATAGTATCTAGTCACCAAAACGTTAAAAGCAAAATTGCTCTGAATATAATCTGACAGAAAAAATATACAATGCCCTTTTCAACTCTGTTTTGAAGTATATACACCAACTCAATATGCTCTCTCATTTAAAATACCGAAATTCTAATTTTACGCAAATCGAAAAAAATCTAAATAATATCTAGGCGCCCCATAGTTAAAAGAAAATGGTTCTGAATATAGTCTGTTAGAAAAAATATACAATACTTTTTCTACTCTGTTTTGGACTATATTCAAAAACTAAGTATGCTCACCCATGTAAAATAACAAAAATCTAATTTTACCCGGATCGAAAAATTCTAAATATTATATAGGCACCCCAATGATAAAAGCAAAATTGCCCTGAATATAATCTGTCAGAAAAAATATACAATGTCCTCTTCTACTTTGTTTTGGAGTATTTACACCAACTCAATATACTCTCTCATGTAAAATAGCGAAATTCTAATATTACACAAATCGAAAAAATCTAAATAATATCAAGGCGTCCAAAATTTAAAACAAAATGTCTCTGAATATAGTCTGTTAGAGAAAATATACAATGCCTTATTCTACTCTGTTTTGGAAAATATACATTAACTCAGAATGCTCTCTCATGTAAATTATAGAAATTCTAATTTTACCCGAGTCGAAAAAATCTAAATATTATATAGGCATCACAATGATAAACATAAAATTGCTCTGAATATAATCTTTCAGAAAAAATATACAATGCCCTTTTCTACTTTGTTTTGGCGTATAAAAACCAACTCCATATGCTCTCTCATGTAAAATACAGATATTTTATATTTAAGCGAATTGAAAAAATTTAATATTATCTAGTCACACCAATGTTAAAAGCAAAATTGCGCTTAATATAATCTGTCAGAAAAAATATAAAATACCCTTTTCTACTCTGTTTTGTAGTATATACATGAACTCAATATGCTCTCTCATGTAAGATACTGAAATTCAAATTTTACGTGAATCGATAAAAATCTAAATGATATCTAGGCGCCCCAAAGTTAAAAGAAAATGGCTCTGAATATAGTCTGTTAGAAAAAATATACAATGCCTTTTTCTACTCGGTTTTGGAGTATATAAACCAACACAATATGCTCTCTCATGTAAAATAGCGATATTCTAATTTTACGTGAATCGAAATAAATCTAAATATTACCTAGGCACCCAATGTTAAAAGCAAAGTTGCTCTGAATATAATCTGTGAAAACAAATATACAATGCCTTATTCTATTCTGTTTTTGAGTATATAAACAAACTCAATATGCACTCTTGTGTGAAATACAGAAATTCTATATTTAAAAGAATCGAAAAAAATCTATATATTATCTAGGCACCCCAATGTTTAAAGCAAAATTGCTCTGAATATAATCTGTCAAAGAAAATATACAATGCCCTTTTCTATTCTGTATTGTAGTATATACACCAATTCAATACGCTCTCTCATGTAAAATACAGAAATTCTAATTTTACCCGAATCGAAAAAATCTAAATATTATCTAGGCACCCCAATGTTAAAAACAAAATTGCTTTGAATATAATCTGTCAGACAAAATATACAATGCCATATTCTACTCTGTTTTTGAGTATATACACCAAATAATTTTGCTCTCTCATTTAAAATACCGAAATTCTAATTTTACGTGAATCGAAAAAAATCTAAATATTATCTAGGCACGCCAATGTTAAAAACTAAATTGCTCTGAATATAATCTGTCAGTGAAAATATAGAATGCCCTATTCTACCCTGTTTTGGAGTATATACACCAACTCAGTATGCTCTCTCATGTAAAATCCAGAAATTATAATTTTACCCAAATCGAAAAATTCTAAATATTATCTAGGCACCTGAATGTTAAAAGCAAAATTGGTCTGAATATAATCTGTCAGAAGAAATATACAATGCCTATTTCTACTCTATTTTGGAGTATATACACCAAGTCAGCATGCTATCTCATGTAAAATACTGAAATTCTAATTTTACGTGATTTGAAAAAAAATTAATATTATCTAGGCACCCCAATGTTAAAAACAAAATTTCTCTGAATATAATCTGTCGGAAAATATATACAATGCCCTTTTCTACTCTGTTTTCGCGTATATACACCAACTCAATATGCTGTCTCATGTAAAATACCAAAATTCAAATCATATGCGAATCGAAAGAAATCTAAATAATATCAAGGCGTCCCAAAGTTAAAAGAAAATGGCTCTGAATACAATCAGTAAGAAAAAATATACAATGCCTTATTCTACTCTGTTTTGGAGTATATACACCAACTCACTATGCTCTCTCATGTAATATACCGAAATTCTAATTTGACCCAAATCGAAAAAAATCTAAATATTACCTAGGTAACCCAATGTTAAAAACAAAATTGCTCTGAATATAATCTGTCAGAAAAAATATACAATGCCCTATTCTACTCTGTTTTGGAGCATATACACCAACTCCATATGCTCTCTCATGTAAAATACAGAAATGCTGTATTTAAGTGAATCGAAAAAAATCTAAATATTATCTAGGCACCCCAATGTTAAAAGCAAAATTTCTCTGAATATAATCTGTCAGAAAAAATATACAATGCCCTATTCTACTCTGTTTTGGAGTATATATACCAATTCTGTGTGCTCTCACATGTAAAATACTGAAATTCTAATTTTACGTAAATCCAAAATATCTAAATATTATCTAGGCACCCCAATGTTATAAGCAAAATTCCTCTGAATATAATCTGTCAGAAAAAATATACAATGCCCTTTTCTACTCTGTTTTGGAGTATATACACCAACTCCATATGCTCTCTCATGTAAAATACAGAAATTGTATATTTAAGCGAATCGATAAGAATCTAAATATTATCTATGCACCCCAATGTTAAAAGCAAAATTTCTCTGAATATAATCTGTCAGAAAAAAAATCAATGCCCTTTTCTACTCTGTTTAGGAGTATATACACCAACTCAATATGCTCTCTCATGTAAAATAGCGAAATACTAATTTTACGTGAATCAAAATAATCTAAATAATATCTAGGCACCCCAAAGTTAAAGATAATGGCTCTGAATATAATCTGTTAGAAAAAATATACAATGTCTTATTCTATTATGTTTTGGAGTATATACACAAACTCAGTATGCTCTTTCATGTAAAATACTGAAAATCTAAATTTACATGAATCAAAAAAAATCTCAATATAATCTAAGCACCCCAATGTTATAAGCAAAATTTCTCTGAGTATAATCTGTCAGAAAAAATATACAATGCCCTTTTCTGCTATGTTTTGCAGTACATACACCAACTCAATATGCTCTCTTATGGAAAATGCAGAAATTCTAATATTACCCGAATCGAAAAAATCTAAATATTATCTAGGGACCCCAATGTTAAAAACAAAATTACTGTGAATATAATCTGTCAGGAAAAATATACAATGCCCTCTTCTACTCTTTTTCAGAGTATATGCACCAACTCAGTATGCTCTCTCATGTAAAATACCGAAACTCTAATTTTACGTGAACCAAAAAAAATCTAAATATTATTTAGGCAACCCAATAATAAAAGCAAAATTGCTCTGAATATAATCTGTCAGAAAATATATACAATGCCCTTTTCTACTTTGTTTTGCGGTATATACACCAACTCAGTATGCTCTCTTATGTAAAATACAGAAATTCAAATTTTATGCGAATCAAAAATATTCTAAATAATATCTAGGCACCCCAAAGTTAAAAGAAAATGGCTCTGAATATAGTCTGTTAGAAAAATTATACAATGCCGTACTGTACTCTGTTTTAAAGTATATACAGCCACTCAGTATGCTCTCTAATGTAAAATACCGAAATTCTAATTTTACGTGAATATAAAAATATCTAAATATTATCTAGGCACCCCATGTTAAAAGCAAAATTGCTCTGAATATAATCTGTCAGAAAAAATATAAAATGCCATTTTCTACTCTGTGTTGGAGTATATACATTACCTCCATATCCTCTCTCATGTAATATACAGAAATTCTATATTTAAGTGCATCGAAAAAAATCTACATATTATCTAGGCACCCCAATGTAAAAAGCAAAATTTCTCTGAATATAAGCAAAATTTTCTCTGTCAAGAAAAATATGAAATGCCGTATTCTACTCTGTTTTGGAGTATATAAACCCACTAAATATGCTCTCCAATTTAAAATATCGAAAATTTAAATTTACCCGAATCAAAAAAATCTAAATATTATCTAGGAACCCCACTGTATAAAATAAAATTGCTCTGAATATAATCTTTCAGAAAAAATCTACAATGCGCTATTCTACTTCGTTTTGGAGTAAATACACTACCTCCATATGCTCTCTCATGAAAAATACAGAAATTCTATATTTAAGCGAATCGAAAAAAATCTAAATATTATCTAGGCACTTCTATGTTAAAAGCAAAATTGCAATGAATATAATCTGTCAGAAAAAATAGACAATTTCTTTTTCTACTTTGTTTTGGAGTATATACACCAAGTCAATATGCTCTCTCATGTAAAACACAGAAATTCTAATTTTACGCGAATCAAAAAAAATCTTAATAATATCTAGGCGCACCAAAGTTAAAAAAGAATGGCTCTGAATATAGTCACTTAGAAAAAATATACAATGCCTTATTCTACTCTGTTTTGGAGTATATACACCAACTCAGTTTGTTCTCTCATGTAAAATACACAAATTCTAATTTTACCCGAATCGAAAAAATCTAAATATTATTTCGGCACACAAATGTTAAAAACAAAATTGTTCTGAATAAAATCTGTCAGAAGAAATATACAATGCCCTTTTCTACTTTTTTTTGGAGTACATACACCAAGTCAATATGCTCTATCAGGTAAAATACAGAAATTCTAATTTTACCCGAATCGAAAAAATCTAAATATTATCTAGACACGTCAATTTTAAAAACAAAATTGCTCTGAATATAATCTGTCATAAAAAATATACAATGCCCTATTCTACTCTGTTTTGGAGTATATACACAAACACAGTATGCTCTCTCATGTAAAATACAAAAATTCTATATTTAAGCGAATAGAAAAAAATCTAAATATTAATTAGGCACTCAAATGTTAAAATCAAAATTGCTCTGAATATAATCTGTCAGAAAAAATATATAATACCCTTTTCTACTCGGATTTGTAGTATATACACCAATTCCAATTGCTCTATTATGTAAAACAAAGAAATACTATATTTAAGCGAATCGAAAGAAATCTAAATATTATTTAGGCACCCCAATAGTAAAAGCAAAATTGCTCTGAATATAATCTGTCAGAGAAAATATACAATGCCCTTTTCTACTCTGTTTTGTAGTATGTACACCAACTCAATATGCTCTCTCATATAAAATACCGAAATTCTAATTTTACGTGAATCGAAAAGAATCTAAATAATATCTAGGCGCCCCAAAGTTAAAAGAAAATGGCTCTGAATATATTCTGTTAGAAAAAATATACAATGCCTTATTCTACTTTGTTCTGGAGTTTATACACCAACTCAGGATGCTCTGTCATATAAAATACAGAAATTCTAATTATACCCGAATCGAAAATATCTAAATATTATCTAGGCACCTCAATGTTAAAAACAAAATTGCTCTGAATATAGTCTGTCAGAAAAAATATACAATGCCCTATTCTACTCTGTTTTGGAGTATATATACCAACTTCATATGCTCTCTCATGTTAAATACAGAAATTCTATATTTAACCGAATCGAAAAAAATCTAAATATTATCTAGGCAACCCAATGTTAGAAACAAAACTGCTCTGAATATAATCTGTCAGAAAAAATATACAATGTTCTATTCTACTCTGTTTTGGAGTATATAAACAAACTTAGTATGCTCTCTCTTGTAAAATACCGAAATTATAATTTTAAATGAATCGAAAAAAATGTAAATATTATCTAGGCTCCCCAATGTTAAAAACAAAATCGCCATGAATGAAATCTCTCAGAAAAAATATACACTGCTGTTTTCTACTCTGTTTTGTAGTATATACACCAACTCAATATGCTCTCTCATGTATAGTAACAAAATTCTAAATTGACGCGAATCGACAAGAATCTAAATAATATCTAGGCGCCCGAAAGTTAAAGGAAAATGGCTCTGAATATAGTCTGTTAGAGAAAATATAAAATGCCTTATTCTACTCTATTTTGGATTATATACACCAACGCAGTATGCTCTCTCATGTAAAATACAGAAATTCTAATTTTACGTGTATCGAAAGAAATCTAAATATTATCTAGGCACCCCAATGTTAAAAACAAAATTGCTCTGAATATAACCTGTCAGAAAAATTATACAATGCCCTATTCTACTCTGTTTTGGAGTATATACACCAACTCAGTATGCTCTCTCATGTAAAATACAGAAATTCTATATTTAAAAGAATCGAAAAAAATCTAAATATTATCCAGGCACCCGAATGTTAAAAACAAAATTGCTCTGAATATAATCTGTCAGAAGAAATATACAATGCCCTTTTCTACTCTGTTTTGGAGTATATACACCAACTCCATATGCTGTCTCATGTAAAATACAGAAATTGCAATTTTACACAAATCGAAAAATATCTAAATAAAATCTAGGTGCCCCAAATTTAAAGGAAATTGGCTCTGAATATAGTCTGTTAGAAAAAATATACAATGCCTTACTCTATTTATTTTGGAGTATATACACCAACTCACTATGCTCTCTTATTTAAAATACAGCAATTCTAATTTTACGTGAATCAAAAAAAATCTAAATATTATCTGGGCACCCCAATTTTAAAATCGAAATTGCTCTGAATATAATCTGTCAGAAAAAATGTACAATGTCCATTTCTACTCGGTTTTGTAGTATATACACCAACTCAATATGCTCTCTCATGTAAAATACAGAAATTCTAATTTTACGCGAATTGAAAAAAATCTAAAAAATATCTAGGTGCCCCAAAGTTAAAAGAAAATGGCTGTGAATATAGTCTGTTAGAAAAAATATACAATGCCTTATTCTACTCTGTTTCAGAGTATATAAACGATCTCAGGGTGCACTGTCATGTAAAAGAGAGAAATAATAATTTTACGTGAATCGAAAAAATCTAAATATTATCAAGGCACCTCAGTGTTAAAAAAATTGCTCTGAATATAATCTGTCAGAAAAAATATACAATGTCCTATTCTACTCTGCTATGGAGTATATAAACCAACTCCACATTCTCTCTCATGTAAAATACAGAAATTCTATATTTATGCGAATCGAAAAAATTCTAAATATTATCTAGGCACCCCAAAGTTAAAACCAAATCGCTCTGAATATAATCTGTCAGAAAAAATATACAATGCCGTTTTCTACTCTGTTTTGGAGTATATACACCAACTCCATATGCTCTCTCATGTAAAATAGGGAAATTCTAATTTTAGGTGTATCAAAATAATCTAAATAATATCTAGGCGCCCCAAAGTTAAAAGAAAATGACTCTGAATATAGTCTGTTATAAAAAAATATACAACGCATATTCTACTCTGTTTTGGAGTATATACACCAACTCAGTATGCTCTCTCATGTAAAATACAAAAATTCTAATTTTATGTGAATTGAAAAAAATCTAAATATTATCTAGGCAACCCAATGTTAAAAACAAAATTGCTCTGAATATTATCTGTCACAATAATTATAAAAAGCCCTATTCTACTCTGTTTTGGAGTATATACACCAACTCAGTGTGCTCTCTCATGTAAAATACCGAAATTCTAATTTTAAGTGAATCGATAAAATTCTAAATATTATCTAGGCACCCCAATGTTAAAAGAAAAATTGCTCTGAATATAATATGTCAGAAAAAATATACAATGCTTTTTTCTACTCTGTTTTGTAGTATATACACCAACAAAATATGCATTGTCATGTAAAATAGAGAAATTCTAATTCTACTCGAATCGGAAAAATCTAAATATTATTTAGTCAACACAATGTTAAAAACAAAATTGCTCTGAATACAATCTGTCAGAAAAAATATACAATGCCCTATTCTACTATGTTTTGTATTATATAAACCAACTCAATATGCTCTTTCATGTAAAATACAGAAATTCTATATTTAAGCGAATTGAAAAATATCTAAATATTATCTAGGCACCTTAATGTTAAAATCAAAATTGCTCTGAATACAATCTGTCAGAGAAAATACAAAATGCCATTTTCTACTCTGTTTTGTAGTATATACACCAACACAATATGCCCTGTGATGTAAAATACAGAAATAACATTTACCCGAATCGTAAAAATCTAAATATTATGAAGGCAAGCCAATGTTGAAAACAAAATTGCTCTGAATATAATCTGTCAGAAAAAATATACAATGCCTTATTCTAACTCTGTTTTGGAATATATACACCAACTCAGTATGCTTTCTCATGTGAAATACCGAAATTCTAATTTTACGTGAATAGAAAATAATCTAAATATTATCTAGGCACTCCAATGTTAAAACAAAATTGCTCTGAATATAATCTGTCATAAAAATTATACAAAGCCCTATTCTACTCTGTTTTCGTGTATATACACCAACTCCATATGCTCTCTCATGTAAAATACAGAAATTCTATATTTAAGTGAATCGAAAATAACCTAAATATTATCTAGGCACCCCAATGTTAAAAACAAAATTGCTCTGAATGTAATCTGTCAGATAAAATATACAATGCCCTATTCTACTCTGTTTTAAAGTATATACACCAACTTCATATGCACTCTCATGTAAAATACAGAAATTCGATATTTAAGCGAATCGAAAAAAATCTAAATATTATCTAGGCACCCGAATGTTAAAGCAAAATTGCTCTGAATATAATCTGTCATAAAAAATATACAATGCCCTTTTCTACTCTGTTTTGGAGTATATACACCAACTCAATATGCTGTCTCATGTAAAATACCGAAAGTCTAATTTTAGGCAAATCAAAAAAGATCTAAATAATATCTAGGCACCCCAAAGTTAAAAGAAAATGGCTCTGAATATAGTCTGTTAGAAAAAATATACAATGCCTTATTCTACTCTGTTTTGGAGTATATACAGCAACTCAGGATGTTCGCTCATGTAAAATATAAAACTCTGATTTTACCCGAATCGAAATAATCTAAATATTATCTAGGCAACCCGATGATAATAACAAAATTGCTCTGAATATAATCTGTCACAATAATTATAAAATGCCCTATTCTACTCGGTTTTGGAGTATATACAACAACTCAATATGCTCTCTCATGTAAAATACCGAAATTCTAATTTTAAGTGAATCGATAAACTTCTAAATATTATCTAGGCACCGCAATGTTGAAGACAAAATTGCTCTGAATAAAATCTGTCAGAAAAAATGTGCAATGCCCTTTTCTATTCTGTTTTGTAGTATATACACCAACTCCATATGCTCTCTCATGTAAAATACAGAAATTCTAAATTTCCGCGAATCGAGAAAAATCTAAATATTATCTAGGCACCCCAATGTGAAAAGAAAAATTGCTCTGAATATAATATGTCAGAAAAAATATACAATGCTTTTTTCTACTCTGTTTTGTAGTATATACACCAACAAAATATGCACTGTCATGTAAAATAGAGAAATTCTAATTCTACCCGAATCGGAAAAATCTAAATATTATTTAGTCAACACAATGTTAAAAACAAAATTGCTCTGAATACAATCTGTCAGAAAAAATATACAATGCCCTATTCTACTATGTTTTGTATTATATAAACCAACTCAATATGTTCTTTCATGTAAAATACAGAAATTCTATATTTAAGCGAATCGAAAAATATCTAAATATTATCTAGGCACCTTAATGTTAAAATCAAAATTGCTCTGAATATAATCTGTCAGAGAAAATACACAATGCCATTTTCTACTCTGTTTTGTAGTATATACACCAACACAATATGCCCTGTCATGTAAAACACAGAAATACCATTTACCCCAATCGAAAAAATCTAAATATTATGAAGGCAAGCCAATGTTAAAAACAAAATTGCTCTGAATATAATCTGTCAGAAAAAATATACAATGCCTTATTCTAACTCTGTTTTGGAATATATACACCAACTCAGTATGCTTTCTCATGTGAAATACCGAAATTCTAATTTTACGTGCATCGAAAATAATCTAAATATTATCTAGGCACTCTAATATTAAAAAAAAAATTTCTCTGAATATAATCTGTCAGAAAAATTATATAAAGCCCTATTCTACTCTGTTTTCGAGTATATACACCAACTCCATATGCTCTCTCATGTAAAATAAAGAAATTCTACATTTAAGCGAATTGAAAATAATCTAAATATTATCTAGGTACCTCAATTTTAAAAGCAAACTTGCTCTGAATATAATCTGCCAGAAAAAATATACAATGCCCTATTCTACTCTGTTTTGGAGTATATAACGCAACTCAGTATGCTCTCTCATGTAAAATACAGAAATTCAATATTTAAGCGAATCGAAAAAAATTTAAATATTATCTAGGCACCCGAATGTTAAAAGCAAAATTGCTCTGAATATAATCTGTCAGAGAAAATACACAACGCCATTTTCTACTCTGTCTTGGACTATATACAGAAACTCCATAAGCTCTTTCATGTAAAATACAGAAATTCTATATTTAAGCGAATCGAATAAAATCTAAATATTATCTATGCACCCCAATGTTAAAAGCAAATTTGCTTTGAATAGAATCTGTCAGAAAAAAATATAAGATGCCCTTTTATACTCTGTTTTGTGGTACATACAGAAACTCAGTATGCTCTCTCATGTAAAATACAGAAATTCTAATTTTACCCGAATCGAAAAAATCTAAATATTATCTAGGAACACTAATGTTAAAAACAAAATTGCTCTGAATATAATCTTTCTGAAAAAATATACAATGCCCTATTCTACTCTGTTTTGGAATATATACGCCAACTCAGTATGCTCTCTCATGTAAAATACAGAAATTCTAATTTTACACGAATCAAAAATATCTAAATATTATCTAGGTACCCCAATGTGAAAAAGAAAATTGCTCTGAATACAATCTGTCAGAACAAATACACATTGCTCTATTCTACTCTGTTTTGGAGTATATACACCAATTCCATATGCTCTCTCATGTAAAATGAAGAAATTCTATATTTAAGTAAATTGAAAAAAATCTAAATATTATCTAGGCAACCAATGTTAAAAGCAAAATTGCTCTGAATATAATCTGTCAGAAAAAATATACAATGCCCTTTTCAACTCTTTTTTGGAGTATATACACCAACTCAATACGCTCTCTCATGTAAAATATTGATATTCTAATTTTAGGCGAATCGGAAAAAGTCTAAATAAAATCTACGCACACCAAAGATAAAAAAAATGGCTCTGAATAGAGTGTGTTAGAAAAAATACACAATGCCTTATTCTACTCTGTTTTGGAGTATATACACCAACTGCATTTGCTCTCTCATGTAAAACACAGAAATTCTATATTTAAGCGAATCGAAAAAAATTTAAATATTATCTAGACACAACAATGTTGAAAGCAAAATTGCTATGCAAATAATCTGTCAAAAATATACAATTCTTTATTCTACTCTGTTTTCTAGTATATACACCAACTCGATAAGCACTCTCATGTGAAATACCGAAATTCTAAATTTACGAGAATCGAAAAAAATCTAAATATTATCTAGGCACCCCAATGTTAAAAGCAAAATTGCTCTGAATAAAATCTGTCACAAAAAATATACAATGCTTTTTCTACTCTGTTTTGGAGTATATAAACCAACTCAGTATGCTCATTCATGTAAAATACCAAAATTGTAATTTTACATGAATCGAAAAATAACTAAATATTATCTGGGCACCCCAATAATAAAATCAATATTACTCTGAATATAATCTGTCAGAAAAAATATACAATGCCCTTTTCTACTCTGTTTTGAGGTATATACACCAACTCCCTATGCTCTCTCAGGTAAAATACAGAAATTCTATATTTAAGCAAATCGAAAAAAATCTAAATATTATCTAGGCACCCCAATGTTAAAAACAAAATGCTCTGAATATTATCTTTCAGAAAAAATATATAATGTCCTACTGTACACTGCTTTGGAGTATATACACCAACTTCATATGCTCTCTCATGTAAAATACAGAAATTCAATATTTAAGCGAATCGAAAAAAATCTAAATATTATCTAGGCACCCCAACGATAAAAGCAAAATTTCTCTGAATAAAATCTGTCAGAGAAAATATACAATGCCCTTTTCTATTTTGTTTTGTAGTATATACACCAACTCAATATGCTCTCTCATGTAAAATAGAGAAATTCTAATTTTACCGGAATCGAAAAAATCTAAATATTATCTAGCCACCTCAATGTTAAAAACAAAATTCCTCGGAATATAAACTGTCATAAAAAATATAAAATGCCCTATTCTACTCTGTTTTGGAGTATATACACAAACTCAGTATGGTCTCTTATGGAAAATACCGAAATTCTAAATTTACGCGAATCGAAAAAAATCTAAATATTATCTTGGCACCCCAACGTTAAAAGCAAAATGGCTCTGAATATAATCTGTTGGAACAAATATACAATGCCTTATTCTACTATGGTTTGGAGTATACACACCAACTAAGTATGCTCTCTCATGTAAAGTACAGAAATTCTAATATTAACCGAATCGAAAAAATCTAAATATAATCTAGACACCCGAATGTTAAAAACAAAATTGCTCTGAATATAATGTCAGAAAAAATATACAATGCCCTATTCTACTCTGTTTTGAAGTATATATACCAACTCCATATGCTCTCTCATGTAAAATACAGAAATTCTATATTTAAGCGAATCAAAAAAAATCTAAATATTATCTACGCACCCCAATGTTAAAACCAAAATTGCTCTGAATATAGTCTGTCAGAAAAAATATACAATGTTCTTTTCTACTCTGTTTTGTAGTATATACAACAACTCAATATGCTCTCATGTAAAATATAGAAATTATAATTTTACCCGAATCAAAAAATCTAATTATAATCTAGGCACCCACTGTTAAAAACAAAATTGCTATGAATACAATCTGTCAGAAAAAATATACAATGCCCTTTTCTACTCTGTTTTGGAGTATATACACCAACTCAATATGCTCTCTAATGTAAAATACAGAAATTCTCTATTTAAGCAAATCGATAAAAATCTAAATATTATATAGGCACCCGAATGTTAAAAGCAAAATTGCTCTGAATATAATCTTCCTGGAAAAATATACAATGGCCTTTTCTACTCTGTTTTGGAGTATATACACCAAATCCATATGCCTTCTCATGTAAAATATAGAAATTATATACTTAAGAGAATAGAAAAAAATCTAAATATTATATAGGCACCCCAATGTTAAAAACAAAATTGCTTTGAATATATTCTGTCAGAGAAAATATACAATGCCCTATTCTACTCTGTTTTGAAGTAAATACACCAACTCCATATGCTCTCACATGTAAAATACAGACATGCTATATTTAAGCGAATCGAAAAAAATCTAAATATTATCTAGGGACCCCAATGTTAAAAGCAAAATTGCTCTAAATATAATCTGTCAGAAAAAATATACAATGCCCTATTGTACTCTGTTTTGGAGTATATACACCAACTCAATATACTCTCTCATGTAAAATACCAAACTCTAATTTTAAGCGAATCGAAATAAATCTAAATGATATCTAGGCACCCCAAAGTTAAGCGAAAATGGCTCTGAATATAATCAGTTAGAAAAAATATAGAATGCTTTATTCCACTTTATTTTGGAGTATATACACCAACTCAGTATGCTCTCTAGTGTAAAATACAGAAATTCTAATTATACCCAAATCGAAAAAATCTAAATATTATCAAGGCACCCCAACGTTTAAAAAAAAATGGCTCTGAATATAAACTGTCAGAAAAAATATACAATGCGCTACTCTACTTTGTTTTTGAGTATATACACCAACCCTACATGCTCTCTCATGTAAAATACAGAAATTCTAATTTTACGTGAATCGAAAAAAATGTAAATATTATCTAGGCACCCCAATGTTTAAAGCAAAATTGCTCTGAATATAATCTGACTGACAAAATATACAATGTACTTGTCTACTCTGTTTTGGAGTGTATACACCAACTCAATATGCTCTCTCATGTAAAATACTGAAATTCTTATTTTATACGAATCAAAAAAATCTAAATAATATCTAGGCACCCCAATAATAAAAAAAATGTTGCTCTGAATATAATCTGTCAGAAAAAATATACAATGCCGTATTCTACTATGTTTTGGGGTATAAAATACAACTCAATATGCTCTCTCATATAAAATACAGAAATTCTATATTTAAGCGAATCAAAATAAATCTCAATATTATCTAGGCACCATAATGTCGAAAGCAAAATTGCTCTGAATATAATCTGTAAGAAAAAATATACAATGCCCTATTCTACTCTATTTTGTAATATATACACCAACTCCATATGCTCTCTAATGTAAAATACAGAAATTCTTACTTTAGCAGAATCGAAAAAATCTAAATATTATCTAGGCACCCCAATGTTAAAAACAAATATGCTCTGAATATAATCAGTCAGAAAAAATATACAATGCCCTATTCTACTCTGTTTTGGAGTATGTACACCAACTCAATATGCTCTCTCATGTAAAATACTGAAATTCTAATTTTATGCGAATCGAAAATAAACTGAATAATATCAAGGTGCCCCAAAGTTCAAAGAAAATGGGTCTGAATATAGTCGGTTAGAAAAAATATACAATGCCTTATTCTACTCTGTTTTGGAGTATATATACGAGTTCAGTATGCTCTGTCATGTAAAATACAAAAATTCAATATTAAAGTGAATCGAAAAAAATCTAAATATTATCTAGGCACCCCAATGTTAAAAGTAAAATTGCTCTGAATATAGTCTGTCAGAAAAAATATACAATGCCATTTTCTACTCTGTTCTGTAGTATATATATCAACTCAATATGCTCTCTCATGTAAAATACAGAAATTCTATATTTAAGCGAATTGAAAAAACTCTAAATATTATCTAGGCACCCATATGTGAAAAACAAAATTGCGTTGAATATAATCTGTCCGAAAAAATATAGAATGCCGTATTCTACTTTGTTTTGGGGTATATACACCAACTCCATATGCTCTCTCATGTAAAATACAGAAATTCTATATTTAAGCGAATCGAAAGAAATCTAAATATTATCTAGGCACCCCAATGTTAAGAACAAAATTTCTCTGAATATAATCTGTCTGAAAAAATATAGAATGGCATATTCTACTCTGTTTTAGAGTATATACACAAACTAGAAACGGTCTCTAATATAAAATACAGAAATTGTCTATTTAAGCGAATCGAAAAAAATCTAAATATTTTCTAGGCACCCAATGTTAAAAGCAAAATTGCTCTGAATATAATCTGTCAGAAACAATATACAATGCCCTATTCTCTTTTTTGGGGTATATACATCAACTCCATATGCTATCTAATAGAAAATACATAAATTCTATATTTAAGCAAATCGAAAAATATCTAAATATTATCTAGGCAACCCAATGTGAAAAGCAAAATTTCTCTGAATATAATCTGTCAGACAAAATGTACAATGCCCTTTTCCACTCTGTTTTGGCGTATATACACCAACTCAGTATGCTCTCTCATGTAAAATACCAAAATTCTAATTTTACGTGAATTGAAAATAATCTAAATATTATCTAGGAACCCGAATGTTAAAAGCAATTTGTCTCTGAATATAATCTTTCATAAAAAATATACAATGCCATATTCTAGTCTGTTTTGGAATATATACACCAACTCAATATGCTCTCTCATGTAAAATACCGAAATTCTAATTTTACGTGAATCGGAAAAAATCTAAAGAATATCAAGGCGCCCCAAAGTTAAAAGAAAATGGCTCTGAATATAGTCTGTTAGAGAAACTATACAAAGCCTTATTCTAATCTGTTTTTGAGTATATACACCAACTCAGTATGCTCTCTCATGTAAAATAACGAAATTCAAATTTTACCCCAATCGAAAAAATCTAAATATTATCTAGGCACCCCAATGTTAAAAACAAAATTGCTCTGCATATAATCAGTCAGAAAAAATATACAATGCCATATTCTACTCTGTTTTGGAGTATATAAACCAACTCAATATGCTCTCTAAGGTAAAATACCGAAACTCTAATTTTAGACTAATCGAAAAAAATCTAAATAATATCTAGGCAACTCAAAGTTAAAAGAAAATGGCTCTGAATATATTCTGTTAGGAAAAATATACAATGCTTATTCTACTATGTTTTCGAGTATATACACCAACTCAGTATGCTCTTTCATGTGAAATACAGAAATTCTAATTTTACCCGAATCATAAAAATCTGAATATTATCTAGGCACCCCAATGTTAAAATCAAAATTGCTCTGAATATAAACTGTGAGAAAAATATACAATGCCCTATTCTACTCTTTTTTGGAGTATATACACCTACTCCATATGCTCTCTCATGTAAAATACAGAAATTCTATATTTAAGCGAATCGAAAAAATCTAAATATTCTCTAGGCACCCCAATGTTAACAGAAAAATTTCTCTGAATATAATCTGTCAGAAAAAATATACAATGCCCTTTTCCACTTTGTATTGGAGTACATACACCAACTCAATATGCTCTGTCCTGTAAAATACAGAAATTCTAATTTTACGTGAATCGAAAAAAATCTAAACAATATCTAGGTGCCCTAAAGTTAAAAGAAAATGGCTCTGAATATAGTGTGTTACAAAAAATATACAATGCCTTATTCTACTCTCTCTTAAAATATATAAACAAACTGAGTATGCTCTCTCATGTGAAATACCGAAATTCAAATTTTGACAAAATTGAAAAAATCTAAATATTATCTAGGCACCCAAATGTTAAAAAAAAAATTGCTCTGAATATAATCTCTTAGAAAAAATATACAATGCCCTATTCTTCTCTTCTTTGGACTATATACACCAACTCCATATGCTCTCTGATGTAAAATACAGAAATTCTATATTTAAGGGATCCGAAAAAATTCTAAATATTATCTAGGCAACCCAATGTTAAAAGCAAAATTGATCTGAATATAATCTGTCAGAAATAATATACAATGCCCTTTTCCACTTTGTTTTGGAGTATATACACCAACTCAATATGCTCTGTTACATAAAATACCGAATTTCTAATTTTACGAGAAACGATAAAAATCTAAATATAATCTAGGCGCCCCAAATGTAAAAGAAAATGGTTCTGAATATAGTCTGTTAGAAAAAATACACAATGCCTTATTCAACTCTGATTTGGAGTATATACACCAACTCAGTATGCTCTCTCATGTAAAATACAAAAATTCTAATTTTACGTGAATCAAAAAAAATCTAAATGTAATCTAGACACCCCAATGTGAAAAGCAAAATTGCTCTGAATATAATCTGTCAGAAAAAATATACAATGCCCATTTATACTCTGTTTTGGAGTATATACACCAACTCAGTTTGTGCTCTCATGTAAAATACAGAAATTCTAAAATTACCGGAATCGAGAAAATCTAAATATTCTGTAGGCACCCTAATGTTAAAATCAAAACTGCTCTAAATATAAAATGCCAATTAAAATATACAATGCCCTATTCTACTCTGGTTTGCAGTACATACACGAACTCCATATGCTCTCTAATGTAAAATACAGAAATTCTAATTTTACTCGAATCGAAAAAATCTAAATATTATCTAGGCACCCCAATGTTAAAAGCAAAATTGCTCTGATTATAGTCAGTCAGAGAAAATATACAATGCCCAATTCTACTCTGTTTTGGAGTATATAAACGAACTACATATGCTCTCTCAGGTAAAATACCGAAATTATAATTTTACTCGAATCAAAAAGAATCTAAATAATATCTAGGCACCCCAAAGTTAAAAGAAAATGGCTCTGAATATAGTCTGTTAGATAAAATATACAATAGCTTATTCTACTCTGTTTTGGACTATATAAACCAACTCAGTATGCTCTCTCATGTATAATACAGAAATTCTAATTTTACCTGAATGGAAAATATCTAAATATTATCTAGGCACACGAATGTTAAAAACAAAATTGCTCTGAATATAATCTGTCAGAGAAAATATGCAATGCCCTATTATACTCTGTTTTGTAGTTTATACACCAACTCAAAATTCTCTCTCATGTAAAATACAGAAATTCTATATTTAAATGAATCGAAAAAAATCTGAATAATATATAGACGCCTCAAAGTTAAAAGAAAATGGCTCTGAAAATAGTCTGTTAGAAAAAATATAAAATCCCGTATTCTACTCTGTTTTGGTGTATATACACCAATTGAGAATGCTCTCTCATGCAAAATACCGAAATTCTAATTTTATGCGAATCGATATAAATCTAAATAATATCTAGGCACCCCAAATATAAAAGAAAATGGCTCTAAATATAGTGTGTTAGAAAAAATATACAATGCCTTATTCTACTCTGTTTTGGAGTATATAAACCTACTCAGTATGTTCTCTCATGTAAAATACCGAAATTCTAATTTGACGCGAATCGAAAAAAATCTAAATAATATCTAGGCGCTGCAAAGTTAAAAGAAAACGGTTTTCAATATAGTCTGTTAGAAAAAATATAGAATACCTTATTCTACTTTGTTTTGGAGTATATACACCAACTCAGTATGCTCTCTCATGTAAAATACCGAAATTCTCATTTTACGTAAATTGAATAAAATATAAATATTATCTAGGCACCCCAATGTTAAAAGAAAAATTGCTCTGAATATAATCTGTCAGAAAAAATATAGAATGCCGTTTTCTACTCTGTTTTGTAGTATATACACCAACTCCATATTCTGTGTCATGTAAAATACAGAAATTCTAATTTTACCCATATCGAAAATATCTAAATAATATCTAGACACCCCGATGTTAAAAGCAAAATTGCTCTGAATATAATCTGTCAGAAAAAATATAAAATGCCCTTTTCTACTCTATTTTGGAGTATATACCCCCACTTAGTATGCTCTCTCATGTAAAATAAAAAAAATTCTAATTTTAACCGAATTGAAAAAATCTAAACATTATCTAGGCACCCCAATGTTAAAAGCAAAATTTCTCTGAATATAATCTGTCAGAAAAAAATACAATGCCCTATTCTACACTGTTTTGTAGTATATACACCAAATCCATATGCTCTCACAAGTAAAATACAGAAATTCTATATTTAAGCGAATCAAAAAAAATCTAAATATTATCTAGGCACTTCAAGGTAAAAC
Organism: Callithrix jacchus; assembly: GCF_049354715.1. Classification (NCBI taxonomy): domain Eukaryota; kingdom Metazoa; phylum Chordata; class Mammalia; order Primates; family Cebidae; genus Callithrix; species Callithrix jacchus. The sequence continues at coordinate 55,438,166 of NC_133521.1, read as the reverse complement.
AAAAAATTGCTCGGAAGGTAATCTGTCAGAAACAATATAAAATGTTCCTTTCTACGCTGTTTTGGAGTATATACACCAACTCAATATGCTCTCTCAGGTAAAATACGAAAATTCTAATTTTACGCAAATAGAAAAAAGTCTAAATAATATCAAGGTGCATTAAATTTAAAAGAAAATGGCTCTGAATATAGTCTGTTAGATAAAATATACAATGCCTTATTCTACTCTGTTTTGGAGTATATACACCAACTCAGTATGCTCTCTCATGTAAAATACAGAAATTCTAATTTCACCCGAATCAAAAAAATATAAATATTATATAGGCACCCCAATGTTAAAAACAAAATTTCTCTGAATATAATCTGTCAGAAAACATATGCAATGCCCTATTTTACTCTGTTTTGGAGTATATAAACCAACTCAGTATGCTCTCTCATGTAAAATACCGAAATTCTAATTTTACGTGAATCGAAATAAATCTAAATATTATATAGGCAACTGAATGTTAAAAGCAAAATTGCTCTAAATAAAATGTGTCAGAAAAAATATACAATTCCCTTTTCTACTCTGTTTTGGAGTATATACACCAACTCAATATGCTCTCTCATGTAACATACCAAAATTCTAAATTTAAGAGAATCGAAAAAATTCGAAATAATATCTATGCGCCCCAAAGTTCAAAGATAATATCTCTGAATATAGTCTGTTAAAAAAAATATAGAATGCCTTATTCTACTCTGTTTTGGAGTATATATACAAACTCAGTATGCTCTCTCCTGTAAAATACAGAAATTCTAATTTTACGTGAATCTGAAAAAATCTAAATATTATCTAGAAAGCCCAAAGGTAAAAGCAAAATTGGTCTGAATATAATTTGTCAGAAAAAATATACAATGCATTATTCTACTCTGTTTTGGAGTATATAAACCAACTCAGTATGCTCTCTCGTGTAAAATACCGAAATTCTAATTTTAAGCGAATCGAAAAAAATGTAAATATCTAGGCGACCCAAATTTAAAACAAAATGGCTCTGAATATACTCTGTTAAAAAAATATACAATGCCTTATTCTACTCTGTTTTCGAGCAAATACACCAACTCAGTATGCTCTCTCAGGTAAAATACAGAGATTCTAATTTTACCAGAATCGAAAAAATCTAAATATTATCTAGGAACCTTAATGTTAAAAACAAAATTTCTCTGACCATAAACTGTCAGAAAAAATATACAATGCCCTATTCTACTCTTATTTTGAGTATATACACCAACTGTACATGCTCTCTCATGTAAAATACAGAAATTCTATATTTCAGCCAATCAAAAAAAATCTAAATATTACCTAGGCACCCCAATGTTAATAGCAAAATTACTCTGAACACAATCTGTCAGAAAAAATATACAACATCCTTTTCTACTCTGTTTGGGACTATATACACCAAATCAATATGCTCTCTCATGTAAAATACAGAAATTCTAATTTTACGTGAATCGAAAAAAATCTAAATATTATCTAGGCGCTCCAAAGTAAAAAGAAAATGCCTCTGAATATAGTCTGTTAGACAAAATATACAATGCCTTATTGTACTTTGTTTTGGAGTAAATACACCAACTCACAATGCTCTCTCATGTAAAATATTGAAATTCGAATTTTACGTGAATCGAAAGAAATCTAAATATTATCTAGGCACCCCAATCTTAACAGCAAAGTTATTGCGAATATAATCTGTCAGAAAATATATACAATGCTCTTTTATACTCTGTTCTGTAGCATATACACGAACTCAATATGATCTCTCGTGTGAAATACAAAAATTCTAATTTTACCAGAATCGAAAAAATCTAAATATTATCTAGGCATTCCAATGTTAATAACAAAATTGGTCTGAATACAATATGTCAGAAAAAATATACAAAACTTTTTTCTACTGTGTTTTGGAGTATATACACAAACTCAATATGCTCTCTCATGTAAAATACCGAAATTCAAATTTTATGTGAATCGAAAAACATCTAAATCATATCTAGGCGCCCCAAAGTTAAAAGAAAATGGCTGTGAATATAGTGTGTTGGAAAAAAAAATAAAATGCCTTATTCTACCCTGTTTTGGAGTATATACACCAACTCAGTATGCTCTCTCATGTAAAATACATAAATTCTATATTTAAGCGAATCGAAAAATATCTAAATATTATCTAGGCACCCGAATGTTAAAAGCAAAATTGATCTGAACATAATCTGTCAGAGAAAATATACAATGCTATTTTCTACTCTGTTTTCTAGTATATACACCAACTCAATATGTTCTCTGAGGTAAAATACCGAAATTCTAATTTTATGTGAATCGAAAAAAGTCTAAATGATATCTAGGCACCTCAAATTTAAAAGAAAATTGCTCTGAATATAGTCTGTTACAGAAAATACACAATGCCTTATTCTACTCTGTTTTGGAGTATATACACCAACTCAGTATGCTCTCTCATGTAAAATACAAAAATTCAAATTTCACCCGAATCGAAAAAATCTAAATAATATCTAGGCACCCCAATGTTAAAAACAATATTGCTCTGAATATAATCTGTCAGAAAACATATGCAATGTCCTATTCTACTCTGTTTTGGAGTATATAAACCAACTCAGTATGCTCTCTCAGGTAAAGTACAAAAATTCTAATTTTACGTGAATCGAAATAAATCTAAATATTATCTAGAAACCCGAATGAAAAAAGGAAAATTGCTCAAAATACAATGTGTCAGAAAAAATATACCATGACCTTTTCTACTCTGTTTTGGAGTATATACACCAACTAAATATGCTCTCTCATGTAAAACACAGAAATTCTAATTTTACAAGAATCGAAAAAATCTAAATATTATCTAAGCACCCCAACGTTAAAAACAAAATTTCTCTGAATATAATCTGTCAGAGAAAATATACAATGCCCTATTCTACTCTGTTTCGGTGTATATACACCAACTCAGTATGCTCTCTCATATAAAATAGAGAAATTCTAATTTTACGTGAATCTAAAAAAATCTAAATATTATCTAGGCACCCCAAAGGTAAAAGCAAAATTGCTCTGAATATAATCTGTCAGAAAAGATATATAATGCCCTATTCTACTCTGTTTTAAAGTATATACACCAACTCCATATGCTCTCTCATGTTAAATACAGAAACTCTATATTTAAGCAAATAGAGAAAACTCTAAATATTATCTAGTCACCCGAATGTTAAAAAAAAAAATCTCTGAATATAATCTGTCAGAAAACATATGCAATGCCCTATTTTACTCTGTTTTGGAGTATATAAACCAACTCAGTATGCTCTCTCATGTAAAATACCGAAATTCTAATTTTACGTGAATCGAAATAAATCTAAATATTATATAGGCAACCGAATGTTAAAAGCAAAATTGCTCTGAATTCAATGTGTCAGCAAAAATATACAATGCCCTTTTCTACTCTGTTTTGGAGTATATACACAAACTCAATATGCTCTCTCATGTAAAATACAGAAATTCTAATTTTACGAAAACCGAAAAAAATCTAAATAATATCTCTGCGCCCCAAAGTACAAAGAAAATGTCTCTGAATATAGTCTGTTAGAAAAAATATAGAATGCCTTATTCTACTCTGTTATGGAGTATATACACAAACTCAGTATGCTCTCTACTGTAAAATAGATAAATTCTAATTTTACGTGAATCGGAAAAAATCTAAATATTATCTAGACACACCAAAGTTAAAAGCAAAATTGCTCTGAATATAATCTGTCAGAAAAAATATACAATGCCCTTTTCTACTCTGTTTTGGAGTATATACACCAACTCAATATGTTCTCTCATGTAAAGTACCGAAATTCTAAACTTACGTGAATCAAAAAAAATCTAAATATTATCTCGGCACCCTAATGTTAAAAAAAAATTTGCTCTGAATATAGTCTGTCAGAAAAAATATACAATGCCCTATTCTACTCTGTTTTAGAGAATATACACCAACTAAGTATGCTCTCTCATGTAAAATACCGAAATTCTAATTTACATCAATCAAAAAAATCTAAATAATATCTAGGAGCCCTAAAGTTAAAAGAAAAGGGATCTGAATATAGTCTGCTAAAAAATATACAATGCCTTATTCTACTCTGTTTTGGAGTATATACACCAACTCAGTATGCCCTCTCATGTAAAATACCGACATTCTATATTTAAGAGAATCGAAAAAAATCTAAATATTATCTAGGCGTCTTAATATTACAAGCAAAATTGCTCTGAGTTAATCTGTCAGAAAAAATATACAATGCCCTTTTCTTCTCTATTTTGGAGAATATACACGAACTCCATATGCTCTCTCATGTAAAATACAGAAATTCTATATTTAAGCGAATTGAAAAAAATATAAATATAATATAGGCACCCCAATGCTAAAAACAAAATTGCTCTGAATATAATTTGTCAGAAAAAATATACAATGCCTTTTTCTACTCTGTTTTGGAGTATATACACCACCTCAGTATGCTCTCTCATGTAAAATACAAAAATTCTAATTTTACGTGAATCGATAAAAATCTAAATATTATCTAGGCACCCCAATGTTTAAAGCAAAATTGCTCTGAATATAATCTGTATGACAAAATGTACAATGTCCTTGTCTACTCTGTTTTGGAGTGTATAAACCAACTCAATATGCTCTCTGATGTAAAATAATGAAATTCTTATTTTATGCGAATCGAAAAAAATCTAAATAAAACTAGGCACCACAATGATAAAAACCAAATTGCTCTGAACATAATCTGTCAGAAAAAGATATACAATGCCCTATTCTACTCTGTTTTGGGGTATATAAAACAACTCCATATGCTCTCTCATATAAAATACAGAAATTCTGTATTTAAGCGAATCGAAAAAAATCTAAATATTATCTAGGTACCCCAATGTTAATAACAAAATTGCTCGGAATATAATCTGTCAGAAAAAATATACAATGCCTTATTCTACCCTGTTTTGGAGTATATACACCAAGTCAGTAGGCTCTCTCATGTAAAATACAGAACTTCTAATTTTACTCGAATCGAAAAATATCTATATATTATCTAGGCACCCCAATGCTATAAACAAAATTGCTCTGAATATAGTTTGTCAGAAAAAATATACAATGCCTTATTTTACTATGATTTGGAGTATATACACCAACTCCATATGCTCTCTCATGTAAAATACAGAAATTCTATATTTAACCGAATCGAAAAAAATCTAAATAATATCTAGGCACCCCAATGTTAAAAGCAAAATTGTTCTGAATATAATCTTTCAGAAACAATATACAATGCACTTTTCTACTCCGTTTTCGAGTATATACACCAACTCAATATGCTCTCTCAGGTAAAATACGGAAATTCTAACTTTACGCGAATCGAAAAAAGTCTAAATAATATCTAGGTGCCCCAAATATTAAAGAAAATGGCTCTTAATATAGTCTGTTAGAGAAAATCTACAATGCCTTATTGTACTCTGTTTTGGAGTATATACAGCAACTCAGTATGCTCTCTATTGTAAAATACAGAAATTCTAATTTCACCCGAATCGAAAAAATCTAAATATTATTTAGGCACCCAATGTTAAAAACAAAATTTCTCTGAATATAATCTGTCAGAAAACATATGCAATGCCCTATTTTACTCTGTTTTGGAGTATATAAACCAACTCAGTATGCTCTCTCATGTAAAATACCGAAATTCTAATTTCACGTGAATCGAAATAAATCTAAATATTATATAGGCAACCGAATGTTAAAAGCAAAATTGCTCTGAATACAATGTGTCAGAAAACATATACAATGCCCTTTTCTACTCTTTTTTGGATCAATACACAAACTCAATATGCTCTCTCATGTAAAATAACAAAATTCTAAATTTATGTGAATCGAAAAACATCTAAATATTGTCTCGACACCCCAATGTTAAAAACAAAATTGCTCTGAATATAATCTGTCAGAAAAAATATACAATGCCCTATTCTACTCTGATTTGGAGTACATACACCAACTCCATATGCTCTCTCATGTAAAATACAGAAATTCTATATTTAAGCGAATCGAAAATTATTTAAATATTATCTAGGCATCCGAATGTTAAAAGCAAAATTGCTCTGAATATAATTTGTTAGAAAAAATATATAATGCCCTTTTCTCCTCTGTTTTGGAGTATATACACTAACTCCATATGCTCTCTCATTTAAAATACCGAAATTCTAATTTTACGCGAATGGAAAAAACCTAAATAATATGTAGGCGCCCCAAAGAAAAAAAAAGGCTCTGAATATAGTCTGTTAGAAAAAATATACAATGCCTTATTCTACTCTGTTTTGGAGTATATACACCAACTCAGTTTGATCTCTCAGGTAAAATACCAAAATTCTAATTTTACCCAAATCGAAAAAACCTAAATGTTATCTAGGCACCCCAATGTTAAAAAAAAATGCTCTGGATATAATATGTAAGAAAAAATGTACAATGTCCATTTTTACTCTGTTTTGGAGTATATACACCAACTCCATATGCTCTCTCATGTAAAACACAAAAATTCTAATTTTACCCGAATAGAAAAAATCTAAATATTATCTAGGCACCCCAGTGTTAAAAACAAAATTGCTCTGAATGTAATCTGTCAGAAAAAATATAAAGTGGCCTATTCTACTCTGTTTTGGTGTATATACACAGACTGAGTATGCTCTATCATGTAAAATATAGAAATTCTAATTTTACGTGCATCTAAAAAAATCTAAATATTACTTAGGCACCCCAAAGTTAAAAGCAAAATTGCTCTGAATATGATCTGTCAGAAAACATATGCAATGCCCTATTTTACTCTGTTTTGAAGTATATAAATCAACTCAGTATGCTCTCTCATGTAAAATACCAAAATTTTAATTTTACATGAATCGAAATAAATCTAAATATTATATAGGCAACCGAATGTTAAAAGCAAAATTGCTCTGAATACAATGTGTCAGAAAAAATATATAATGCCCTTTTCTACTCTGTTTTCGAGTATATACAGTAACTCAATATGCTATCTCATGTAAAATACCGAAATTCTAATTTTACAAGAATCAAAATATCTAAATAATATCTCTGTGCCCCAAAGTTAAAAGAAAATATCTCTGAATATAGTCTGTTACAAAAAATATAGAATGCCTTATTCTACTCTGTTTTCCAGTATATACACAAACTTAGTATGCTCTCTCCTGTAAAATAGAGAAATTCAAATTTTACGTGAATCTGAAAAAATCTAAATATTATCTAGACAACCGAAAGTTAAAAGCAAAATTGCTCTGAATATAATCTGTCAGAAAAAAATATACAATGTCTTATTCTACTCTGTTTTGGAGTATATACACCAACTCAATATGCTCTTTAATGTAAAATACAGAAATTCTATATTTAAGCGAGGAGAGAAAAATCTAAATATTATCTAGGCACTCCAGTTTTAAAAGCAAAATTGCTCTGAATATAATCTGTCAGAAAAAATATACAATGCCTTATTCTACTCTCTTTTGGAATATATACACCAACTCAGTATGCTCTCTCATGTAAAATACCGAAATTCTAAATTTACCCGAATCGAAAAAAATCTAAATATTATCTAGGGACCCGAAGTTTAAAAGCAAAATTTCTCTGAACTTAATCTGTCAGAAAAAATATACAATGCTTTTTTCTACTATGTTTTGGAGTATATACACCAACTCAATATGCTCTCTCATGTAAAATACCGAAATTCTAAATTTACGTGAATCGAAAAAAAATCTAAATATTATCTCGACACCCCAATGTTAAAAACAAAATTGCTCTGAATATAATCTCTCAGAAAAAATATAGAATGCCGTATTCTACTCTTTTTTGGAGTATATAGACCAACTCAATATGCTCTCTCATGTAAAATACAGAAATTGTATATTTAAGCGTATTGAAATAAATCTAAATATTATCTAGGCACCACAATGTTAAATGCAATGTTGCTCTGCATATAATCTGTCACAAAAAATATACAGTGCCCTTTTCTACTCTTTTTTGTAGTATATACACCAACTCAATATGCTCTCTCTTGTAAAATACCGAAATTGTAATTTTACGTGAATCGAAAATAATCTAAATATTATCTAGGCACACGAATGTTAAAAACAAAATTGCTCTGAATGTAGCTTGTCAGAAAAAATATAAAATTTTCTATTCGACTCTCTTTTGGAGTATATACACCAACTCCATAGGCTCTCTCATGTAAAATACAGAAATTCTAATTTTACCTGCATAGAAAAAATCTAAATATTATCTAGGCACCCCAGTGTTAAAAACAAAATTGCTCTGAAAATAATCTGTAAGAAAAAATATACAATGCCCTATTCTACCCTGTTTTGGAGTATATACACCAACTCAGTATGCTCTCTCATGTAAAATTCCGAAATTCTAATTTTACGTGAATCAAAAACAATCTAAATATTATCTAGGCACCCGAAGGTTATAAGAAAAATTGCTCGTAAAATAATGTGTACGAAAAAATATACAATGCCCTTTTTCTACTCTGTTTTGGAGTATATACACCAACTCAATATGCTCTCTCATGTAAAACACAGAAATTCTAATTTTACCCGAATCGAAAAAATCTAAATATTATCTAGGCACCCCAATGTTAAAAACAAAATTGCTCTGAAAATAATCTGTCAGAAAAAATATATAATGCCCTTTTCTACTGTGATTTGTACTATATACACCAAATCAATATGCTCTCTTATGTAAATTACAGAAATTCTAATTCTACCTGAATCGAAAATATCTAAATATTGCCTAGGCACACCAATGTGAAAAACAAAATTGCTCTGAATATAACTTGTCAGAAAAAATATACAATGCCCGATTCTACTCTGTTTTGGAGTATATACACCAACTCCATATACTCTCTCATGTAAAATAACGAAATTCTAAATTTAAGCGAATCAAAAAAAATCTAAATAATATCTAGGCAGCTCAAAGTTCAAAGAAAATGACTCTGAATATAGTCGGTTAAATAAATATACAATGCCTTATTCTAATCTGTTTTGGAGTATATACACCAACTCAGGATGCTCTCTCATGTAAAATATAGAAATTCAAATTTTACCCGATTCGAAAACATCTAAATATTATCTAGGAAACACAATGTTAAAAACAAAATGGCTCTGAATATAATTTGTCAGAAAAAATATACAATGCCCCATTCTAATCTGTTTTGGAGTATATACACCAACTCAGTAGGCTCTCTCATGTAAAATACCGAAATTCTAATTTTACGTGAATTAAAAAAAATCTAAATATTATCTAGGCACCCCAAAGTTAACAACAATATTCTTCTGAATCTAATCGGTCAGAGAAACTATACAATGCCCTATTCTACTCTGTTTTTGAGTATATACACCAACTCCATATGCTCTCTCATGTAAAATACAGAAATTCTACATTTAAGCGAATCCAAAAAAAATCTAAATATTATCTAGGCACCTCAATGTTAAAAGCAAAATTTCTCTGAATATAATCTGTCAGAAAAAATATACAATGCTTTATTCTACTCTGTTTTGTAGTATATACACCAACTCCATATGCTCTCTCATGTAAAATACAGAAATTCTATATTTAAGCGAATCGAAATGAATCTAAATATTATATAGGCACCCCAATGCTAAAAAAAAATTGCTCTGAATATAATCTGTAAGAAAAAATATACAATGCCCTTTTCTTCTTTGTTTTGGAGTATATACACCAACTCAATATGCTCTCTCAGGTAAAATACGGAAATTCTAATTTTACGCGAATCGACAAAAGTCTAAATAATATCTAGGTGCCTTAAATTTAAAAGAAAATGGCTCTGAATATAGTCTGTTAGAGAAAATATACAATGCCTTATTCTACTCTGTTTTGGAGTATATACACCAACTCAGTATGAGCTCTCATGTAAAATACAGAAATTCTAATTTCACGCAAATCGAAAAAATCTAAATATTATCTAGGCACCCCAATTTTAAAAACAAAATTGCTCTGAATATAATCTGTCAGAAAAAATATACAATGGCCTATTCTACTATGTTTTGGTGTATATACACCAACTCAGTATGCTCTCTCATGTAAAATAGAGAAATTCTAATTTTACGTGAATCAAGAAAAATCTAAATATTATCTAGGCACCACAAAGTTAAAAGCAAAATTGCTCTCAATATAATCTGTCAGAAAAGATATACAATGCCCTATTCTACTCTGTTTTGGAGTATATACACCAACTCCATATGCTCTCTCATGTTAAAAACAGAAACTTTATATTTAAGCGAATAGAGAAAACTCTAAATATTATCTAGGCACCCGAATGTTAAAAGCAAAATTTCTCTGAATATAATCTGTCAGAGAAAATATACAATGCCCTTTTCTACTCTGTTTTCGAGTATATACACCAACTCAATATGCTCTCTCAGGTAAAATACCGAAATTCTAATTTTACGGGAATCAAAAAAAGTCTAAATAATATCTAGGCGCCCCAAATTTAAAAGAAAATATCTTTTAATATAGTCTGTTAGAGAAAATATACAATGCCTTATTCTACTCTGTTTTGGAGTATATACACCAACTCAGTATGCTCTCTCATGTAAAATACAGAAATTCTAATTTCACCCGAATCGAAAAAATCTAAATATTATCTAGGCATCCCAATGTTAAATACAAAATATCTCTGAATATAATCTGTCAGAAAACATATGCAATGCCCTATTTTACTCTGCTTTGGAGTATATAAACCAACGCAGTATGCTCTCTGATGTTAAATACCGAAATTCTAATTTAACGTGAATCGAAATAAATCTAAATATTATATAGGCAACCGAATGTTAAAAGCAAAATTGCCCTGAATACAATGTGTCAGAAAAAATATACAATGCCCTTTTCTACCCTGTTTTCGAGTATATACACCAACTCAATATGCTCTCTCAGGTAAAATACCGAAATTCTAATTTTACGAGACTCGAAAACAATCTAAATAATATTTATGCGCCCCAAAGTTCCAAGAAAATATCTCTGAATATAGTCTGTTAGAAAAAATATAGAATGACTTATTCTACTCTGTTATGGAGTATATACACAAACTCAGTACTCTCTCTCCTGTAAAATAGAGAAATTCTAATTTTACATGAATCTGAAAAAATCTAAATATTATCTAGACACCCCAAAGTAAAAGCAAAATTGCTCTGAATATAATCTGTCAGAAAAAATATACAATGCCTTATTCTATTCTGTTTTGGAGTATATACACCAACTCAATATGCTCTTTAATGTAAAATACAGAAATTCTATATTTAAGCGAGGAGAGAAAAATCTAAATATTATCTAGGCACTCCAATTTTAAAAGCAAACTTGCTCTGAATATAATCTGTCAGCAAAAATATACAATGCCCCATTCTACTCTGTTTTGTTGTATATACACCAACTCAGTATGCTCTCTGATGTAAAATACTGAAATTCTAAATTTACCCGAATGGAAAAAAATCTAAATATTTTCTAAGCACCCCAAAGTTAAAAGCAAAATTTCTCTGAATATAATCTGTCAGAAAAGATATTCAATGCCCTATTCTACTCTGTTTTGAAGTTTATACACCAACTCCATATGCTCTCTCATGTAAAATACAGAGATTCTGTATTTAAGCAAATACAGAAAACTCTAAATATTATCTAGGCACTCGAATGTTAACAGCAAAATTGTTCTGAATAAAATCTGTCAGAAATAATATACAATGCCCTTTTCTACTATGTTTCCGAGTATATACACCAACTTAATATCCTCTCTCAGGTAAAATACGAAAATTCTAACTTTACGCGAATCGAAAAAAGTCTAAATAATATCTAGGTGCCCCAAAGTTAAAAGAAAATGGCTCTGAATATAGTCTGTTATAAAAAATATACAATGCCTTATTCTACTCTGTTTTGGAGTATATACACCAACTCAGTATGCACTCTCATGTAAAATACAGAAATTCTAATTTCACCCGAATCGAAGAAATCTAAATATTATCTAGGCACCCCAATGTTAAAAATAATATTTCCCTGAGTATAATCTGTCAGAAAAAATATACAATGCCCTTTTCTACTCTGTTTTTTAGTATATACACGAAATCAATATGCTCTCTCATATAAAATACCGAAATTCTAATTTTACGTGAATCGAAAAAAATCTAAATATTATCTAGGCACCACTATGTTAAAAGCAAAATTTCTCTGAATATAATATGTCAGAAAAAATATACAATGCCCTTTTCTACTAAGTTTTGGAGTATATACACCAACTCATATGCTCTCTCATGTAAAATACAGAAATTCTATATTTAAGCGAATTGAAAAAAATATAAATATAATCTAGGCACCCCAATGTTAAAAACAAAATTGCTCTGAATATAATCTGTCAGAAAAAATATACAATACCTTTTTCTACTTTTTTTTGGAGTATATACACCACCTCAGTATGCTCTCTCATGTAAAATACTGAAATTCTAATTTTACATGAATCAAAAAAAATCTAAATATTATCTAGGCACCCCAATGTTTAAAGCAAAATTGCTCTGAATATAATCTTTCTGACAACATGTAAAATATCCTTGTCTACTGTGTTTTGGAGTTTATAAACCAACTCAATATGCTCTCTGATATAAAATAAAGAAATTCTTATTTTATGCGAATCGAAAAAAATCTAAATAATATCTAGGCACCAGAATGATAAAAACAAAATTGCTCTGAACATAATCTGTCAGAAAAAAATATACAATGCCCTATTCTACTCTGTTTTTGGGTATATAAAACAACTCCATATGCTCTCTTATATAAAATACAGAAATTCTGTATTTAAGCGAATTGAAAAACATCTAAATATTATCTAGGTACCCCAATGTTAATAAAAATATTGCTCTGAATATAATCTGTCATAAAAAAATGTACAATGCCTTATTCTACTCTGTTTTGGAGTATATACACCAAGTCAGTAGGCTCTCTCATGTAAACTACTGAAATTCTAATTTTACGCGAATCGAAAAATATCTATATATTATCTAGGCACCCCAATGTTATAAACAAAATTGCTCTGAATATAATCTGTCAGAAAAAATATACAATGCCCTATTCTACCATGATTTGGAGTATATACACCAACTCCATATGCCCTCTCATATAAAATACAGAAATTCTATATTTCACCGAATCGAAAAAAATCTAAATAATATCTAGGCACCCCGATGTTTAAAGCAAAATTTCTCTGAATATAATCTCTCATAAAAAATATACAATGCCCTTTTCTACTCCGTTTTCGAGTATATACACCAACTCAATATGCTCTCTCAAGTAAAATACGGAAATTCTAATTTTACGCGAATGGAAAATGTCTAAATAATATCTAGGTGCCCCAAATATTAAATAAAATGGCTCCTAATATAGTCTGTTAGAGAAAATATACAATGCCTTATTCTACTTTGTTTTGGAGTATATACAGCAACTCAGTATGCTCTCTCATGTAAAATACAAAAATTCTAATTTGACCCGAATCGAAAAAATCTTAATATTATTTAGGCACCTTAATGTTAAAAACAAAATTTCTCTGAATATAATCTGTCAGAAAACATATGCAATGCCCTATTTTACTCTGTTTTGGGGTATATAAACGAACTCAGTATGCTTTCTCATTTAAAATACCGAAATTCTAATTTTACGTGAATGGAAATAAATCTAAATATTATATAGGCAACCGAATGTTAAAAGCAAAATTGCTCTTAATAAAATGTGTCAGAAAAAATATACAATGCCCTTTTTTACTCTTTTTTGGATCAATACACACACTCAATATGCTCTCTCATGTAAAATAACAAAATTCTAAATTTATGTGAATCGAAAAACATCTAAATATTGTCTCGACACCCCAATGTTAAAAACAAAATTGCTCTGAATATAATCTGTCAGAAAAAATATACAATGACCTATTCTACTCTGATTCGGAGTATATACACAAACTCCATATGCTCTCTCATGTAAAATACTGAGATTCTATATTTCAGCGAATTGAAATAAATTTAAATATTATCTAGGCATCCCAATGGTAAAAACAAAATTTCTCTGAATATAATATGTCAGAAAAAATATACAATGCCCTATTCTAATCTTTTTTGTTGTATATACACCAACTCCATATGCTCTCTCATATAAAATACAGAAATTCTAATTTTACCCAAATCGAAAAAATCTAAATATTATCTAGGGACCCCAATGTTTAAAACAAAATTGCTCAGAATATAATCTGTCAGAAAAAATATACAATGCCCTATTCTACTCTGTTTTGGAGTATATAAACCAACTTCATATGCTCTCTCATGTAAAATACAGAAATTCTATATTTAGCGAATTGAAAAAACCTAAATATAATCTAGGCACCCCAATGTTAAAAACAAAATTGCTCTGAATATAATCTCTAAGAAAAAATATACAATGCCCTATTCTAATCGGTTTTTGTGTATATAGATTAACTCCATATGCTCTCTCATGTAAAATACAGAAATTCTATATTTAAGCAAATCGAAAAAAATCTAAATATTATCTAGGCACCCCAATGTTGAAAACAATATTGTTCTGGATATAATCTGTTAGACAAAATATACAATGCCCTATTCTACTCTGTTTTGTAGTATATACACCAACTCAATATGCTCTTTGATGAAAAATAAAAAATTCTAATTTTACCCGAATCGAAAAAATCTAAATATTATCAAGGCAACCCTATGATTAAAAACAAAACTTCTCTGAATATAATCTGTCATAAAAAATATACAATGACCTATTCTACTCTGTTTTGGAGTATATATACCAACTCCATATGCTCTCTCATTTAAAATACAGAAATTCTATATTTAAGCGAATCGAAAAAAATCTCAATATTATCTAGGCACCCGAATGTTAAAAGCAAAATTGCTCTGAATATAATCTGTAAGAAAAAATATACAATGCCCTTTTCTACTCTGTTTTGGAGTATATGCAGCAACTCAATATGCGCTCTCATGTAAAATACCGAAATTCTAATTTTACGCGAATTGAAAAAAATCTAAATAATATATAGCCGCCACAAAGTTAAAATAAAATGGCTCTAAATATAGTCTGTTAGAAAAAATACACAATGCCCTATTCTACTCTGTTTTGGAGTATATACACCACCTCAGTATGCTCTCTCATGTAAAATACCGAAATTGTAATTTGCGTCTATCAAAAAAAATCTAAATAATATCTAGGAGCCCTAAAGTTAAAAGAAAATGGCTCTGAATATTGTCTGTTAAAAAAATATACAATGCCTTATTCTACTCTGTTTTGGAGTATATACACCAACTAAATAGGCTCTCTCATGTAAAATATCGAAATTCAAATTTTACGGGAATCAAAAAAAATCTAAATAATATCTAGGTGCCCGAAAGTTAAAGGAAAATGGCTCGAAATATAGTCTGTTAGGAAAAATATACAATGCCTTATTCTACTTTTTTTTGGAGTATATACACCCACTCCGTATGCTCTCTCATGTAAAATACAGAAATTCTATATTTAAGCGAATCGAAAGAAATCTAAATATTATCTAGGTAACCCAATGTTAAAAGCAGAATTGCTCTGAATATAATCTGTCAGAAAAAAAGTACAATGCTTTTTTCTACTCTGTTTTGTAGTATATACACCAACTCAATATGCTCTCTCATGTGAAATACAGAAATTCTATATTTAAACGAATCGAAAAAAATCTAAATATTATCTAGGCTCCCCAGTGTTAAAAGCAGAATTGCTCTGAATATAATCTGTCATAAAAAATATACAATGCCCTTTTCTACTCTGTTTTAAAGTATATACACCAACTCAATATGCTCTCTCAGGTAAAATACCGAAATTCAAATTTTACGCGTATCGAAAAAAGTCTAAAGAATATCTAGGCGCCCCAACATTAAAAGAAAAAGGCTCTGAATATGCTCTGTTAGAGAAAATATACAATGCCTTATTCTACTCTGTTTTGGAGTATATACACCAACTCAGTATGCTCTCTCATGTAAAATACAGAAATTATAATTTTACCGGTATCGAAAAAATATAAATATTATCAAGATACCTCAATGTCAAAAACAAAATTGCTCTGAATATAATCTGTCAGAAAAAATATACACTGTTCTATTCTACTTTTTTTTGGAGTATATACACCAACTCCATATGCTCTCTCATGTAAAATACAGCGATTCTATATTTAGGTGAAGCGAAAAAATCTAAATAATATCTAGGCGCCCCAAAGTTAAAAGAAAATTGCTCTGAATATAGTCTGTTAGGGAAAATATACAATGCCTTATTCTACTCTGTATTGGAGTCTATACACAAACTCAGTATGCTCTCTCATGTAAAATACGGAAATTCTAATTTTACGTGAATCGAAAAAATCTAAATAATATCTAGGGACCCTAATGTTAAAAACTAAATTGCTCTAAATATAATCTGTCAGATAAAATAAACAATGCCCTATTCTACTTTGTTTTGGACTATATGCACCAACTCCATATGCTCTCTCATTTAAAATACAGAAATTCTATCTTTAAGCATATCGAAAAAAATCTAAATATTATCTATTCACCCCAATGTTAAAAGCAAAATTGCTCTGAATATAATCTGTCAGAAAAAATAAACAATGCCTTATTCTACTCTGTTTTGAAGTATATACACCAACTGAGTATGCTCTCTCATATAAAATACAGAAATTCTAATTTTACGGGAATCAAAAAAATCTAAATATTACCTAGGCACCTGAATGTTAAAAGCAAAATTTCTCTGAATATAATCTGTCAGAAAAAATATACGATGTCCTTTTCTTCTATGTTTTGGAATATATAAACCAACTCAATATGCACTCTCATTTAAAATACAGAAATTCTAATTTTACGTGAATTGAATAAAATCTAAATAATATCTTGGTGCCACAAAGTTAAAAGAAAATGGATCTGAATATATTCTGTTAGAGAAAATATAAAATACCCTATTCTACTCTGTCTTTGAGTATATACACCAACTCAGTATGCTCTCTCATGTAAAAAACCGAAATACTAATTTTACGTGAATCAAAAATAATCTAAATGTTTTCCAGGCACAACAATGTTAAAAGAAAAATTCCTCTGAATATAATCTGTCAGAAAAAATATACAATACTTTATTCTACTCTATTTAGGAGTATATACACCAACCCCATATGCTCTCTCATGTAAAATACAGAAATTCTATATTTAAGCAAATCGAAAAAATCTAAATACAATCTAGGCACCAGAATGTTAAAAGAAAAATTGCTCTGAATATAATCTTTCCGAAAAAATATACAATGCCCCTTTCTAATCTCTTTTGGCGTATATTCAACAACTCAATATGCACTCTCATGTAAAATAACAAAATTCTAATTTTACGTGAATCGAAAAAAATCTAATTAATATATAGGCGCCACAAAGTTAAAATAAAATGGCTCTGAATGTAGTCTGTTAGAAAAAATATACAATGCCGTTTTATACTCTGTTTGGAGTATATACACCAACTCAATATGCTCTCTTATGTAAAATACCGAAATTCTAATTTTATGCGAATCGAAAAAAATCTAAATAATATCTAGGCACCCCAAAGTTAAAAAAAAATGGCTCTGAATATAGTCTGTTAAAAAAAATATACATTGCCTTATTCTACTCTGAATTGGACTATATACACAAACTCAGTATGCTGTCTCATGTAAAATACAGAAATTCTAACTATACGTGAATCAAAATAAATATAAATATTATATAGGCACCCCAATGTCAAAAACAAAATTGCTCTGAATATATTCTGTCAGAAAGAATATACAATGCCCTATTCTACTCTGTTTAGGAGTATATACACCAACTCAGTATGCTCTCTCTTGTGAAATACAGAAATTCTAATTTTAAGTGAATCGAGAAAAATTCAAATATTATCTAGGCACCCCAATGTTAAAAGTAAAATTGCTCTGAATATCATGTGTCAGAAAAAATATACAATGCCCTCTTCTACTCCGTTTTGGTGTATATACACCAACTCAATATGCTCTCTCATGGAAAACACGGAAATTATATTTTTACATGAATCGAAAAAAATTTAATAATATTTAGGGGCCCCAAACTTAAACGAAAATGCCTCTGAATATAGTCTGTTAGAAAAAATATAAAATGCCTATTCTACTTTGTTTTGGAGTCTATACACCAACACAGTATGCTCTCTCATGTAAAATACACAAATTCTAATTTTACCCAAATCGAAAAATCTAAATATTATCTAGGCACTGCAATGTTAAAAACAAAATTTCTCTGAATATTATCAGTCAGAAAAAATATACAATGCCCTATTCTTCTCTGTTTTGGAGTACATACACCAACTCCATATGCTCTCCCATTGAAAATACAGAAATTCTATATTTAAGCGAATTGAAAAAAATCTAAATATAGTCTAGGCACCGTAATGTTAAAAACAAAATTGCTCTGAATATTATCTGTCAGAATAAATATACAATGCACTTTCCTTCTCTGTTTTGGAGTATATATACCAACTCAAGATGCTCTCTCATGTAAAATACCGACATTCTAATTTACGTCTATCGAAAAAAATCTAAATAATATCTAGGAGCCCTAAAGTTAAAAGAAAATGGCTCTGAATATAGTCTGTTAAAAAAATATACAATGCCTTATTCTACTCTGTTTTGGAGTATATACACCAACTCAGTATGCTCTCTCAGGTAAAATACCGAAATTCTATATTTAAGCGAATCGAAAAAAATCTAAATATTATCTAGGCGTCTTAATATTACAAGCAAAATTGCTCTGAATACAATCTATCAGAAAAAATATACAATGCCCTTTTCTACTCTGTTTTAGAGAATATTAACGAACTCCATATCCTCTCTAATGTAAAAAAGAGTAATTCTATATTAAAGCGAATCGAAAATATCTAAATATTATATAGGCACCCCAATGTTGAAAGCAAAATTGCTCCGAAGAAAATCTGCCAGAAAAAATATATAATGCGCTTTTCTACTCTGTTTTGGAGTGTATACACCAACTAAATAGGCTCTCTCACGTAAAATACCGAAATTCAAATTTTACAGGAATCGAAAAGAATTTAAATAATATCTAGGTGCCCAAAAGTTAAAGGAAAATGACTCGAAATATAGTCTGTTAGGAAAAATATACAATGCCTTATTCTACTCTGTTTTGGAGTATATACAAAAACTCTGTATGCTCTCTCATATAAAATACAGAAATTCTATATTTAAGCAAATCGTAAAAATCTAAATATTATCTAGGCAACACGATGTTAAAAACAAAATTTCTCTGAATATAATTTGTCAGAAAAAATATACAATGCCTCATTCTACTCTGTTTTGGAGTATATACACCAACTCAGTATGCTCTCTCATGTAAAATACCGAAATTCTAATTTTACGTGAATCGAAAAAAATCTAAATATTACCTAGGCACCCCAATGTTAAAAACAATATTGTTCTGAATATAATCCGTCAGAAAACTATACAATGCCCTATTCTACTCTGTTTATGAGTATGTACACCAACTCCATATGCTCTCTCATGTAAAATAGAGAAATTCTACATTTAAGCAAATCAAAAAATTCTAAATATTATCTAGGCACCTCAATGTTAAAAGCAAAATTTCTCTGAATATAATCTGTCAGAAAAAATATACAATGCCTTATTCTACTCTGTTTTGGAGTATATACAGCAACTCAATACGCTTTCTCATGTAAAATACAGAAATTCTAATTTTACCCGAATCGAAAAAATCTAAATATATTTTCGGCACCCCAATGTTAAAAACAAAATTGCTCTGAATATAATCTGTCAAAAAAATATACAAGGCCCTATTCTCCTCTGTTTTGTAATATATACTCCAACTCAGTATACTCTCTCATGTAAAATACTGAAATTCTAATTTTATGTCAATCAGAAAAAATCTAAATATTACCTAGGCACACCAATGTTAAAAACAAAATTGCTCTGAATATAATCTGTAAAAAAATATATAAAATGCCCTATTCTACTCTGTTTTGGAGTATATACACCAACTCAGTATTCTCTCTCATGTAAAAGATCGAAATTCTAATTTTACGTGAATCGAAAAAAATCTAAATGTTATCTAGGCACCACAATGTTAAAACCAAAATTGCTCTGAATATAATCTGTCATAAAAAATATACAGTGCCCTTTTCTACTCTGTATTGGAGTATATACACCAACTCAATATGCTCTCTCATGTAAAATACTCAAATTCTATTTTTACGAGAATCGAAAAAAATCTAAATAATATCAATTCACCCCAAAGTTAAAAGAAAATGGCTCTGAATATAGCCTGTTAGAATAAATATACAATGCCTTACTCTACTATGTTTTGGAGGATATACAAAAACCCATTATGCTCTCTCGTGTAAAATACAGAAATTCTAATTATACCCGAATTGAAAAAATCTAATTATCTAGGCACCCCAATGTTAAAAACAAAATTGCTCTGAATATAATCTGTCAGAAAAAATATACAATGCCCTTTTCTACTCTGTTTTGGAGTATATACAGCAACTCCATATGCTCTCTCATGTAAAACACAGAAATTCTAATTTTACGTGAATCGAAATATATCTAAATATTATCTAGGCACCCATTCTTAAAATCAAAATTGCTCTGAATATAATCTTCCAGAAAAAATATACAATGCCCTTTTCTACTATGTTTGGGAGTATGTATACCAACCCAATATGCTCTTTCATGAAAAATACCAAAATTCTAAATTTAAGCTAATCAAATGAAATATAAATATTATTGAGGCACCCCAATGGTAGTAGCAAAATTGCTATGAATATAATCTGTCAGAAAATGTATACAATGCTTTTTCTACTCAGTTTTGGAGTATATACACCATTTCAATATGCTCTCTCATGTAAAATACCAAAATTCTAAATTTACGCGAATTGAAAAAAATCTCAATATTATCTAGGCACCCCAAGGTTAAAAGCAAAATTGCTTTGAATATAATCCGTCAGAAAAAATACACAATGCCCTTTTCTACTCTGTTTTGGAGTATATACAACAACTCAATATGCTCTCTCATGTAAAATACAGAAATTCTAATTTTACGCGAATCGAAAAACATCTAAATATTATCTAGGCAAACCAATGTTAAAAGCAAAATTGCTCTGAATATAATCTCTCAGAAAAAATCTACAATGCCCTTTTCTACTCTATTTTGAAGTATATAAACCAACTCAACATGCTCTCTCATGTGAAATACCGAACTTCTAAATTTACGCGAATCGAAAAAAATCTAAATATTATTTAGGCACTCCAATGTTAAAAGCAAAATTGCTCTGAGTATAGTCTGTCATAAAAAATATACAATGCCCTTTTCTACTCTGTTTTGGCGTATATACACCAACTCAATATGCTCTCTCATGTGAAATACCGAAATTCTAATTTGATTCGAGTCGAAAAATATTTAAATATTATCTAGGCACCCCAATGTTAAAAGCAAAATTGCTCTTAATATAGTCTGTCAGAGAAAATACACAATGCCCTTTTCTGCACGGTGTTGGTGTATATACACCAACTCAATATGCTCTCTTATGTAAAATACTGAAATTCTAATTTTACGCGAATAGAAAAAAATCTAAATATTATCTAGGCAAACCAATGTTAAAAGTAAAATTGCTCTGAATATAATCTATCAGAAAAAATATAAAATGGCCCTTTCTACTCCGTTTGGGAGTATATACACCAACTCAACATGCTCTCTCATGTAAAATATCAAAATTCTAATTTTACATGAACCGAAAAAAGTTAATTTTATCTTGGCACCCCAATGTTATAAGTAAAATTGCTCTGAATATAATCTGTCAGAGAAAATATACAATGACGTTTTCTACTCTGTTTTGGATTATATACACCAACTCAAATGCTCTTCCATGTAAAATACTGATATTCTAATTTACACGAAATGAAAAAAATTTACATATTATCTAGGAACCCCAATATTAAAAGCAAATTTGCTCTGAATATCATCTTTCAGAAGAAATATGCAATGCCCTTTTATACTCGGTTTTGGGGTATATACACCAACTCAATATGCTCTCTCATGTAAAATACCGAAATTCTAAATTTACGTGAATCGAAAAAAATCTAAATATTATCTACGCACCTTAATATTAAAAGCAAAATTGCTATGAATATTATTTTTCAGAAAAAAAATACAATGTTTTTTTCTACCTTGTTTTGGAATATATACACCAACCCAATATGGTCTCTCATGTAAAACACTGAAATTCTATATATACTCGATCGAAAATATCTAAATATTATCTAGGCACCCAAATGTTGATAAAAAATGGCTCTGAGTATAATCTGTCAGAAAAAATATACAATGCCGTTTCTACTCTGTTTTGAAGTACATACACCAACTCAGAATGCTCTCTCATGTAAAATACCAAAATTAAAAATTTACGTTAATCAATGGAAATTTAAATATTATCTAGGCACCCCAATGTTAATAGCAAAATTGTTCTGAGTATAAAATGTCAGAAAAAATATACAATGCCATTTTCTACTTTGTTTTGGAGTATATAAACTAACTCAATATGCTCTCTCATGTAAAATACAAAAATTCTAAATTCACTCGAATTGAAAAAAATCTAAATATTAATTTCGCATCCTGATGTTAAAAGCAAAATTTCTCGGAATATTATCTGTCAGAAATAATACACAATGCCCTATTCTCTTCTGTTTTGGAGTATATACACCAACTCAATATGCTCTCTCATGTAAAATACCAAAATTCTAATTTTATGGGAATCGAAAAAAATCTAAATATTATTTAGGAACCCCAAAGTTAAAAGCAAACTTGCTCTGAATAATGTGTCAGAAAAAATATACAATGCCCTATTCTACTTTGTTTTGGAATATATAAACCAACTCAGTATGCTCTCTCATGTAAAATACCGAAATTCTCATTTTACGTCAATCGAAAAAAATCTAAACATTATCTAGGCACCCCAATGTTAAAAACAAAATTGCTCTGAATATAATCTGTCATAAAAATTATACAATGCCCTATTCTACTCGGTTTTCGAGTACATACACCAACTCCATATGCTCTCTCATGTAAAATACAGAAATTCTATATTTAAGTGAATCGACAAAAATCTAAATATTATCTAGGCACCTCAATTTAAAAAGCAAAATTTCTCTGAATATAATCTGTCAGAAAAAATACAAAATGCCCTATCCTACTCTGTTTTGGAGAATACACACCAACTCCATATGCTCTCTCATGTGAAATACAGAAATTACATATTTAAGCGAATCTAAATAAATCTAAATATTATCTAGGCACCACAAGGTTAAAAACAAAATTGCTCTGAATATAATCTGTCAGAAAAAATATATAATGCCCTTTTCTACACAGTTTTGTACTATATACACCAAATCAATATGCTCTTATGTAAATTACAGAAATTCTAATTTTACCCTAATCGAAAATATCTAAATATTGCCTAAGCACCCCAATGTTAAAAACAAAATTGCTCTGAATATAATTTGTCAGAAAAAATAAACAATGCCCTATTCTACTCTCTTTTGGAGTCTATACACCAACTCAGTATGCTCTGTCATGTAAAATACGGAAATTCTAATTTTATGCGAATCGAAAAAACTCTAAATAATATCTAGGCGCCTCAAACTTCAAAGAAAATGGCTCTGAATATAGTCTGTTAGAAAAAATATACAATGCCTTATTCTAATAAGTTTTGGAGTATATACACCAACTCAGGATGCTCTCTCATGTAAAACAGAGAAATTCAAATTTTACCCGATTTGAAAAAATCTAAATATTATCTAGGAAAAACAATGTTAAAACAAAATTGCTCTGAATATAATCAGTCAGAAAAAATATACAATGCCCTATTCTGCCCTGTTTTGGAGTATATACAGCAATTCAGTATGCTCTCTCATATAAAATAAAGAAATTCTAATTTTACGTGAATCGAAAAAAATCTAAATATTTTCTAGGCACCCCAATGTTAAAAGCAAAATTGCTCTGAATATAATCTGTCAGAAAAAATATACAATGTCCTTTTCTACTTTGTTTTGGAGTATATACACAAACTCAATATGCTCTCTAATATAAAATACCGAAATTCTAATTTTAAGCGAATCGAAAAAAATATAAATAATATCTATGCGCTCCAAAGTTAAAAGAAAATGACTCTGAATATAGTCTGTTAGAAAAAATATACAATGCCTTATTCTACTCTGTTTTGGAGTGTATACACCAACTCACTATGCTCTCTCATGTAAAATACAGAAATTCTAAATTTACGTGAATCGAAAAAAATCGCAGTATTATCAAGGACCTTAAAAAATTAAAACAATATTGCTCTGAATATATTCTGTCAGAAATAATATACAATGCCCTGTTCTTCTCGGTTTTGGAGTATATATACCAACTCAATATGCTCTCTCATGTAAAATACAGAAATTCTAATTTTACCCAAATCGAAAAAATCTAAATATTATCTAGGCTCCGCAATGTTAAAAGCGAAATTTCTCTGAATATAATCTGTGAGAAAAAATATACAATGCCCTTTTCTACTCTCTTTTATAGTATATACACCAACTCAATATGCTCTCTTATGTAAAATAAGGAAATTCTAATTTTACACGATTTGAAAAAATCTAAATAATATCTAGGCGCACTAAAGTTAAACGAAAATGCCTCTGAATATAGTCTGTTAAAAAAAAATACAATGCCTTATTCTACTTTGTTTTGGAGTATATACACCAACTCAGTATGCTCTCTCATGTAAAATACAGAAATTGTAATTTTACCCGAATCAAATAAATCTAAATATTATCAATGCTACACAATGTTAAAAACAGAATTCCTCTGTATATAATCTGTCAGAAAAAATATACAATGCCCTATTCTACTCTGTTTTGGTGTATATAAACCAACTCCATATGCTCTCTCATGTAAAATACAGAAATTGTATATTTAAGGGAATCGAAAAAAATCTAAATATTATCCTGGCACCCCAATGTTAAAAGAAAAATTGCTCTGAATATAATCTGTCAGAAAAAATATACAATGGCCTTTTGTACTCTGTTTTGTTGTATATACACCAACACAGTATGCTCTGTCATGTAAAATACAAAAATTCTAATTTTACCCGAATCGAAAAAATATAAATATTATTTAGGCAACCCAATGTTAAAAACAAAATATCTCTAAATATAATCTGTCAGAAAAAAATATACAATGCCCTATTCTACTCTGTTTTGGAGTATATAAACCAACTCCATATGCTCTGTCATGTAAAATACAGAAATTGTATATTTAAGGGAATCGAAAAAAATCTAAATATTATCCTGGCACCCCAATGTTAAAAGAAAAATTGCTCTGAATATAATCTGTCAGAAAAAATATACAATGCCCTTTTGTACTCTGTTTTGTTGTATATACACCAACACAGTATGCTCTGTCATGTAAAATACAAAAATTCTAATTTTACCCGAATCGAAAAAATCTAAATATTATTTAGGCAACCAAATGTTAAAAACAAAATATCTCTGAACATAATCTGTCAGAAAAAAAAATACAATGCACTATTCTACTCTGTTTTGAAGTATATACACCGACTCCATATGCTCTCTCATCTAAAATACAGAAATCCTATATTTAAGTGAATCGAAAAATATCTAAATATTACCTAAGCACCCCAATGTTAAAAGCAAAATTGCTTTGAATATAATCTGTCATAAAAAATACACAATTACATTTTCTATTGTGTTTTGTAGTATATACACCAACTCAATATGCTCTGATATGTAATATACAGTAATTCAAATTTTATCCGAATCGAAATAATCTAAATATTATCTAGGCACGTCAATGTTAAAAACAAAATTGCTCTGAATATAATCTTTCCGAAAAAATATACAATGCCCTATTCTACTCTGTTTTGGAGTATATACACAAACTCAGTATGCTCTCTCAGGTAAAATACCGAAATTCTAATTTTACGTGAATCAAAAAAAATCTAAATATTATCTAGGCACTTTAATGTTAAAAACAAAATTGCTCTGAATATAAGCTGTCAGAAAAAATATACAATGCCCTATTCTACTCTGTTTTGGAGTATATACAGCAACTCCATATGCTCTCTCATGTAAAATACCGAAATTGCAATTTTACGCGAATCGAAATAAATCTAAATAATATCTAGGCACCCCAAAGTTAAAATAAAATGGGTCTAAATATAGTCTGTAAGAAATAATATACGATGCCTTATTCTTCTCTCTTTTGGAGTATATACAGCAACTCAATATGGTGTCTCTAGAAAAATACAGAAATTCTATATTTAAGCGAATTAAAAAAATTCTAGATATTATCTAGGCACCCCAATGTGAAAAGCAAAACTGCTCTTAATATAGTCTGTCAGATAAAATATACAATGCCCTAATCTACTCTGTTTTGGAGAATATGCACCAACTCAACATGCTCTCTCATGTAAAATAGAGAAATTTTATTTTTAAGCGAATCGAAAAAAATCTAAATATTATCTAGGCACCACAAAATTAAAAGCAAAATTGCTCTGAATATAATCTGTCAGAAAAAATATATAATGCCCTTTCCTACTCTGTTTTGTACTATATACACCAAATCAATATGCTCTCTTATGTAAATTAGAAAAATTATAATTCTACCCGAATCAAAAATATCTAAATATTGCTTAGGCACCCCAATGTTAAAAACAAAATTGCTCTGAACATAATTTGTCAGAAAAAATATACAATATGCTCGCTCATGTAAAATACCGAAATTCTAATTTTATGCAAATCGAAAAAAATCTAAATAATATCTAGGCGCCGAAAAGTTCAATGAAAATGGCTCTGAATATAGTCTGTTATAAAAAATGTACAATGTTTTATTCTAATCTGTTTTGGAGTATATACACCAACTCAGGATGCTCTCTCATGTAAAATAGACAAATTCTAACTTTACCCAATTCGAAAAAGTCTAAATATTATCTAGGCAACACAATGTTAAAAATAAAATTGCTCTGAATATAATCTGTCAGAAAAAATATACAATGCCCCATTCTACTCTGTTTTGGAATATATACACCAACTCAATATGCTCTCTCATGTAAAATACAGAAATTCTATATTTAAGCCAATTGAAAAAAATCTAAATATTATCAAGGCACCCCATGTTAAAAACAAAATTGCTCTGAATATAATTTGTCAGAGAAAATATACAATACCCTATTCTACTCTGTTTTGGGGTATATACACCAACTGCATATGCTCTCTTATGTAAAATACAGAATTTCTATATTTAAGCGAATCGAAATATATCTAAATATTATCTAGGCACCCCAATGTTAAAGGCAAAATTGCTCTGAATATAATCTGTAAGAGAAAATACACAATGCCATTTTCTATTCAGTTTTGTATTATATAAGCCAACTCAATATGCTCTTTCATGTAAAATACAGAAACTCTAATTTTACCCGAATCGAAAAAATTTAATATTATTTAGGCACGCCAATGTTAAAAACAAAATTGCTCTGCATAAAATCTGTGAGAGAAAATATACAACGCCCTTTTCTACTTCGTTTTGGGGTATATACACCAACTCCATATGCTCTCTCATGTAAAATACCGAAATTCTAATTTTACATGAATCGAAAAAATCTAAATATTATCTTGGCACCCCAATGTTACAAAAAAATTGCTCTTAATATAACCTGTCAGAAAAAATATACAATGCCCTATTCTAATCTGTTTTGGAGTATATACATGAACCCAGTATGCACTCTCATGTAAAATACCGAAATTCTAATTTTACGTGAATCGAAAAAAATCTAAATAATATCTAGGCACCCCGAAGTTAAAAGAAAATGGCGCTGAATATAGTCTGTTAGAAAAAATATACAATGCCTTATTCTACTCTGTTTTGGAGTATATACACCAAATCAGTATGCTCTCTCATGTAAAATACCGAAATTCTAATTTTACGTGAATCAAAAAAATCTAAATATTATCTAGGAACCCGAATGTTAAAAGTAAAATTGCTCTGATTAGAATCTGTCAAAAAAAATACAATGCCCTTTTCTACTCTGTTTTGGAGTATATACACCAACTCAATATGTTCTCTCATGTAAAATACCGAAATTCTAATCTTACCTGAATCCAAAAAAATCTAGATATTATCTATGCACCTGAATGTTAAAAGCAAAATTTCTCTGAATATAATCTGTCAGAAAAAATATACAATGCCTTATTCTACTGTTTTGGAGTATATACACCAACTCAGTATGTTCTGACATGTAAAATACAGAAATTCTAATTTTACGTGAATCGAAAAAAATCTAAATATTATCTAGGCACCCCAATGTTAAAAAGAAAATTGCTTTGAAAATAATTTATCAGAAAAAATATACAAAGCCCTATTCTACTTTGTTTTGGAGTATATACACCAACTCCATATGCTCTCTCATGTAAAATACAGAAATTCCATATTTAAGCGAATCAAAAAGAATCTAAATATTATCTAGGCACTCCAATGCTAAAAGAAAAATTGCTGTGAATATAATCTGTCAGAAAAAATATACAAAGCCCTTTTGTACTCTGTTTTGAAGTATATACACCAACTCAATATGTTCTCTCATGTAAAATAATGATATTCTAATATTACGCAAATTGAAAGAAATCTAAATAATATCTAGGTGCCCAAAAGTTAAAAGAGAATGTCTCTGAATATAGTCTCTTAGAAAAAATATGCAATGCCTTCTTCTACTCTGCTTTGGAGTATATACACCAACTCAATATGCTCTCTCATGTAAAATACCGAAATTCTAATTTTACGAGAATAGAAAAAAATCTAAATAATATCTAGGCGCCCCAAAGTTAAAAATAATGGCTCTGAATATAGTCTATTAGAGAAAATGTACATTGCCTTATTCTACTCTGATTTGGAGTATATACACCAACTCAGTATGCTCTCTCATGTAAAATACCGAAATTCTAATTTTACCTGAATCGAAACAATCTAAACATTATCTAGGCGCCCCAATGTTAAAAACAAAACTTCTTTGAATATAATGTGTCAGAAAAAATGTACAATCCCCTATTCTAGTTTGTTTTCAAGTATATACACCAACTCCATATGCTCTCTTATGTAAAATACAGAAATTCTATATTTAAGCGAATCGAATAAAATCTAAATATTATCTAGGCACCCCACGTTTAAAACCAAATTGCTCTGAATATCATCTATCAGAAAAAATATACAATGCCCTATTCTACTCTGTTTTGGAGTATATACACCAACTCCATATGCTCTCTCATGTAAAATACCGAAATTCTAATTTTTGGTGAATCGAAAAAAATCTAAATAATATCTAGGTGCCCCAAAGTTAAAAGAAAATGGATCTGAATATAGTCTGTTATAAAAAATATACAATGCCTTATTCTACTCTGTTTTGGAGTATATACACAAACTCAGTATGCTCTCTCATGTAAAATACAGAAATTATAATATTACCCGAATTGATAAAATCTAAATACTATCTAGGCACCCCAATGTTAAAAAGAATATTGCTCTGAATATACTCTGTCAGAAAAAATATGCAATGCCCTATTTTACTCTGTTTTGGAGTATATAAACCAACTCCATATGCTCTCTCATGTAAAATACAGAAAATGTATATTTAAGTGAATCGAAAAAATCTAAATATTATCTAGGCAGTCCAATGTTAAAAACAAAATTTCTCAGAATATAATCTGTTAGAAAAAAATATACAATTCCCTAATGTACTCTGCTTTGGAGTATATACACCAACTCCATATGCTCTCTCTTGGAAAATACTGAATTTCTAATTTTAACTGAATCGAAAAATTCCAAATATTATCTAGTCACCCCAATTTTAAAAACAAAATTGCTTTGAATATAATCTGTCGGAAAAAATATACAATGCCCTCTTCTACTCAGTTTTGGTGTATATACACCTACTCAGTATGCTCTCTCATGTAAAATACCGAAATTCTAATTCTACGTGAATTGAAAAATAACTAAATATTATCTGGGCACCCCAATGTTAAAAGCAAAATTGCTCTGAATATAATCTGTCAGAAAAAATATACAATGCCCTTTTCTACTCTGTTTCGGAGTATATACATTAAGTCAATATGCTCTCCAACGTAAAATAACGAAGTTATAATATTACGTGAATCGAAGAAAATCTAAATAATATCTAGGCGCCCCAAAGTTAAAAGACAATGGCTCTGACTATAGACTGTTAGAAATAATAAACCGTGCCTTATTCTACTTTTTTTTGGAGTATATACACCAACTCAGTATGGTCTCTCATTTAAAATACAGAAATTCCAATTTTACACGAATAAAAAAAATCTAAATATTATCTAGGCACCCCAATGTTAAAAACAATATTGCTCTGAATAGAATCTGTCATAATAAATATACAAGGGTGGAGGACTCAAGATGGCGCTGTGAGAACAACCCAGGATTGGAGTTCTCGTTGTGTCGGCGGAGAGGTGAGTCTGAGCTGCATTTCCAGACTGATCTTTGTTGCTCACAGAACGGGGAAATTTCCAAGTGAAGAGGAGACATGGGACGCCAGGCAGATATTCCGCCTGGCGAAGCCGGCAGCAGGATTGGCTGCGGCCGGCCCTACCCAGCACTCCCCACAGGGCGCACTTGTCCGGGTGCCCCGTTGAACCGGCAACTGGAGACGTGAGAGGGCTGGACTTGAGACTGAGCTAGACTTGGACAGTGGGCCAGCCCAGGGGATTGCAGGAACAGAGCGTTAGGATTGGTTCAGTGGGATGAACAAAACCGCGATTTCAAACAAGCCCCGTGCAGACGGCCCGAGACGCTCTGAGGGGGAGGGGCGGCCACCATTACCGAGGCCATCCGCCCCAACTGAGATACACGCCCATTGCTGACGCAGCCAGCCGTTGCCGAGGCAACCCGTCCCTACTGAGATACACGCCCACAGCTGACCCAGCCTGCCGTTGCCGAGGCAACCCGCTACAACAGAGAGACTCCACTGCAGGGCGTGGGGGAGAACAGCAGACCAGCTGAGCCAGGGTGAGCCTCAAAACAGCAGGGCGGAGCCTCGGCAGGCAAACAGTGGCTAGTCTGCATCCTAGCTGTGCAGGACCTCAACGGACATCCAAAAATAAAGCCCAAACTCCTCAACACAGAGCATTTGAGAAAAAAAAGGGTTTTTTTAATGAGCTCTGTTGCAGCAGAATCAAACATAGCAGCCTAACAGCCCTGAATGAACAACACAGCTCACAGCTCAGCAATTAAAGCCCTATAAAGTAAAAACGGTCTCCTCAAGCAGCTCCCTGACCCCTCTATATCCAAAAGACTGATATTAGGCAGGCACCATCGTGGGACAAAGATAGCAGAAAAAGAAACTGGTAGCATCCCTCGCTGTGCCACAGCTGCTAGAGGTGCACCCCAGACAAGCAGGGTCTGGAGCGGACCTCAGCACTCGTACAGTGAAGGGGCTAGACTGGTAGAAGGAAAACCAAGCAACAGAAATACTTCATCATCAACATTCAGGGTGTCCACTCAGAGACCCAATCGAAAAGTCAGCAACTGCGCAGACAACCAGCGGACAAATCCACAAAGATGGGAAGAAACCAGCACAAAAAGGAGGAAAACACCCGAAACCAGAACACCTCACCTCCTAGAAAGGACCAAAACTCCTCACCAGCAAAGGAGCAAAGCTGGACGGAGAATGACTGTGACAAAATGACGGAATTAGACTTCAGAAGATGGATAATGAGAAACTTTGGTGAGCTAAAAGATCATGTATTAAATCAATGCAAAGAAACTAAGAACCTTGAGAAAAGATTTGAAAAAAGATTTGAGGAAATAATAACAAGAATGGATAACTTAGAGAGGAATATGAATGAATTAAAGGAGCTGAGAAACACAATATGAGAACTTCGCGAAGCATGCACAAGTTTCAATAGCCGAATTGACCAAGCAGAAGAAAGAATATCTGAAGTCGAAGACCAACTCAATGAAATAAAACGAGAAACCAAGATTAGAGAAAAAAACGCAAAAAGGAATGAACAAAATCTCCAAGAAATGTGGGATTATGTGAAAAGACCTAACCTACGTTTGATAGGTGTACCAGAAGGGGACGAAGAGAATGAATCCAAGCTGGAAAATACTCTTCAGGACATCATCCAGGAAAATTTCCCCCACCTAGCAAGACAGGCCAACACTCAATTGCAGGAAATTCAGAGAACACCACAAAGATATTCTGCAAGAAGAGCAACCCCAAGGCACATAATCGTCAGATTCAACAGGGTTGAAATAAAGGAGAGAATACTAAGGGCAGCCAGAGAGAAAGGTTGGGTCGCCCACAAAGGGAAACCCATCAGACTCACAGCAGATCTCTCGGAAGAAACACTACGAGCCAGAAGAGAGTGGGGGCCAATATTCAACATTCTTAAAGAAAGGAACTTTCAACCCAGAATTTCATATCCAGCCAAACTGAGCTTCAGAAGTGAAGGAAAAATAAAATCCTTTGCGAACAAGCAAGTACTCAGAGATTTTGTCACCACCAGGCCTGCTTTACAAGAGCTCCTAAAAGAGGCACTACACATAGAAAGGAACAACCAGTACCAGCCATTCCAAAATCACACTGAATGCTAAAGAGCATCAACATAATGAAGAATCTATAACAACTAACAGGCAAAACAGCCACTTAGCATCAAAATGGCAGTATCAAATTCACACATAACAATATTAACCCTAAATGTAAATGGACTAAATGCACCAATCAAAAGACACAGACGGGCAAATTGGATAAAAAAACAAAACCCATCAGTGTGCTGTATCCAGGAAACCCATCTCACATGCAAGGATACACAGAGGCTCAAAATAAAGGGATGAAGGAAGATTTACCAAGCAAATGGAAAGCAAAAAAAAGCAGGAGTTGCAATTCTCATCTCTGATAAAATAGACTTTAAAGCATCAAAGATCAAAAGAGACAAAGAAGGCCATTACATAATGGTAAAAGGATCGATACAACAAGAAAAGCTAACGATCCTAAACATATATGGACCCAATGCAGGAGCACCCAGATACATAAGGCAAGTTCTTAAGGACTTACAAAAGGACTTAGACTCCCACACAATAATAGTGGGAGACTTTAACACTCCACTGTCAATACTAGACAGATCTACCAGACAAAAAATCAACAAGGATATCCAGGGCTTGAACTCAGACCTGGAGCAAGCAAACCTGATAGACATTTACAGAACTCTCCACTCCAAATCCACAGAATACACATTCTTCTCAGCACCACATCACACCTACTCTAAAATTGACCACATAATTGGAAGTAAAGCACTGCTCAACAAATGCAAAACAACTGAAATCGTAACAAACAGCCTCTCAGACCATAGTGCAATCAAGTTAGAACTCAGAATTCAGAAACCGACCCAGAACCGCACAGCTTCATGGAAACTGAACAACTGGCTCTTGAATGTTGACTGGGTAAACAACGAAATGAAGGCAGAAATAAAGAAGTTCTTCGAAACCAATGAGAACGAAGACACAACGTGCCAGAACCTCTGGGACACATTTAAAGCAGTCTCTAGAGGAAAGTATATAGCAATAAGTACCCATATGAGGAGAATGGAGAGATCCAAAATTGACACCCTATCGTCAAAATTGAAAGAGCTAGAGGAGCAAGATCAAAAAAACTCAAAACCCAGCAGAAGACAAGAAATAACTAAGATCAGAGCTGAGCTGAAGGAGATTGAGACACGAAAAACCCTTCAAAAAATCAATAAATCCAAGAGCTGGTTTTTTGAAAAGATCAACAAAATAGACAGACCACTAGCCAGATTGATTAAAAATAAAAGAGAGAACAACCAAATAGATGCAATAAAAAATGATAAAGGGGAAATCACCACAGATTCCACAGAAATTCAAACCATCATCAGAGAATATTACAAACAACTCTATGCGCATAAACTAGTAAACCTGGAAGAAATGGACAAATTCCTGGACTCCTGTGTCCTCCCAAGCCTAAACCAGGAGGAAGCTGAAACAATGAATAGACCAATAACAAGGTCTGAAGTTGAGGCAGCAATTAAGAGCCTACCACACAAAAATAGCCCAGGTCCAGACGGGTTCACAGCCGAATTCTACCAGACACACAAGGAAGAGCTGGCACCATTTCTTCTAAAACTATTTCAAACAATCCAAAAAGAGGGAATCCTTCCCAAATCATTTTATGAGACCAACATCATCCTGATACCAAAACCCGGCAGAGACCCAACGAGAAAAGAAAACTTCAGGCCAATATCCATGATGAACATAGATGCAAAAATCTTCAATAAAATATTGGCAAGCCGATTGCAAGAGTAAATCAAAAAACTTATTCATCATGAACAAGTAGGATTCATCCCGGGGATGCAAGGCTGGTTCAACATACGCAAGTCTATCAATGTAATTCACCACATAAACAGAACCAAAAACAAAAACCACATGATTATCTCAATTGATGCAGAGAAGGCATTTGACAAAATTCAACAGCCCTTTATGCTAAAAACCCTCAATAAAGTCGGTATCGATGGAACGTATCTCAAAGTAATAAAAGCTATTTATGACAAACCAACAGCCAATATCATACTCAATGGGCAAAAACTGGAAGCATTCCCTTTAAAATCTGGCACTAGACAAGGATGCCCTCTCTCACCACTCCTATTCAATATAGTACTGGAAGTTCTAGCCAGAGCAATCAGGCAAGAAAAAGAAATAAAGGGTATTCAAATAGGAAAGGTGGAAGCCAAATTGTCTCTATTTGCAGACGACATGATAGTGTACCTAGAAGACCGCATCGCCTCAGCCCAAAAACTCCTGAAACTGATAAGCAACTTCAGCAAAGTCTCAGGATATAAAATCAATGTGCAAAAATCACAAGCATTCGTCTACACCAAGAACAGACTTAAAGAAGGCCAAATCAAGAGCAAACTGCCATTCGCAATTGCTACAAAAAGAATAAAATACCTTGGAATACAACTCACAAGGAACGTAAGGGACCTCTACAAGGAGAACTACAAACCACTGCTCAACGAAATCAGAGAGGACACAAACAGATGGAGAAACATTCCATGATCATCATTAGGAAGAATTAATATCGTGAAAATGGCTATACTGCCCAAAGTAATTTACAGAATCAACGCTATCCGCATCAAGCTACCACTGACTTTCTTCACAGAACTGGAAAAAACCACCATGAACTTCATATGGAACCAAAAGAGAGCCCGCATAGCCAAGTCAATTCTAAGCAAAAAGAACACAGCAGGGGATATCACACTACCGGATTTCAAACTATACTACAAGGCTACAGTAATCAAAACACCATGGTACTAGTACCAAAACAGAGATATAGACCAATGGAACAAAACAGAGGCACCGGAGGCAACACAACATACATAAAACTATACAATCTTTGATAAACCTGACAAAAACAAGCAATGGGGAAAGGATTCCATGTTTAACAAATGGTTTTGGGAAAACTGGCTAGCCATGTGCAGAAAGCCGAAACTGGACCCCTTCCTGACACCTTACACTAAAATTAACTCCAGATGGATTAAAGACTTAAACATAAGACCTGGTAACATTAAAACCCTAGAAGGAAATCTAGGCAAAACTATCCAGGACATAGGAGTAGGCAAGGACTTTATGAACAAAACACCAATAGCATTGGCAACAAAAGCCAAAATAGACAAATGGGACCTAATGAAACTCAACAGCTTCTGCACGGCAAAAGAAACAGTCACTAGAGTGGATCGGCAACCAACAGAATGGGAAAAAATTTTCGCAGTCTACCCATCTGACAAAGGGCTGATATCCAGAATTTACAAAGAACTCAAACAGATTTACGGGAAAAAAACAAACAAGCCCATTCGAAAGTGGGCAAACGATATGAACAGACACTTTACGAAAGAAGACATATATGAGGCCAACAATCATATGAAAAAATGCTCATCGTCACTGGTTATCAGAGAGATGCAAATCAAAACCACATTGAGATACCATCTCACGCCAGTTAGAAAGGCGATCATTAAAAAATCTGGAGACAACAGATGCTGGAGAGGATGTGGAGAAAAAGGAACACTTCTACACTGTTGGTGGGAGTGTAAATTAGTTCAACCATTGTGGAAGACGGTGTGGCGATTCCTCAACGCCTTAGAAATAGAAATTCCATTTGACCCAGCAATCCCATTACTGGGTATATATCCAAAAGACTATAAATCGTTCTACTATAAGGACACATGTACACGAATGTTCATTGCAGCACTGTTTACAATAGCAAAGACCTGGAATCAACCCAAATGCCCATTGATAATAGACTGGATTGGAAAAATGTGGCACATATACACCATGGAATATTATGCAGCAATCAGAAATGATGAGTTTGTGTCATTTGTAGGGACATGGATGAATCTGGAGAACATCATCCTCAGCAAACTGAAACAAGAACAGAAAATGCAACACCGCATATTCTCACTCATAGGTGGGTGATGAAAAATGAGAACACATGGACACAGAAAGGGGAGTACTAAACACTGGGGTCTACTGGGGGGAAAAGGGGAGGGCCAGTGGGAGGGGGAGGTGGGGAGGGATAGCCTGGGGAGAAATGCCAAATGTGGGTGAAGGGGAGAAGCAAAGCAAAGCACACTGCCATGTGTGTACCTACGCAACTGTCTTGCATGCTATGCTCATGTACCCCAAAACCTAAAAACAATAAAAAATTTAAAAAAAAAATACAATGTTTTTTTCTACTCTGTTTTGGAGTATATACACCAACTAAATATGCTCTATCAGGTAAAATACCGAAATTCTAATTTTACGCGAATCGAAAAAAGTCCAAATAATATCTAGGCGCCCCAAACTTAAAAGAAAATGGCTCTGAATATAGTCTGTTAGAGAAAATATACAATGCCATATTCTACTCTGTGTTGGAGTATATACACCAACTCAGTATGCTCTCTCACGTAAAATACGTAAATTCAAATTTTACCCGAATCGAAAAAATATAAATATTATCTAGGTACCCCAATGTTAAAAATAAAATTGCTCTGAATTTAATCTGTCATAAAAAATATACAATGTTCTTTTCTACTCTGTTTTGGAGTATATACACCAACTCCATATGCTCTCTCATGTAAAATAAAGAAATTCAATATTTAAGCGAATCGAAAAAAATCTAAATATTATCTAGGCACCAATGTTAAAAGAAAAATTTCTCAGAATATAATCTGTCAGAAAAAATATACAATTCCCTTTTCCACTTAGTATTGGAGTATATACACCAACTCAATATGCTCTGTCATGTAAAATACCGAAATTCTAATTTTACGTGAATCAAAAAAAATCTAAATAATATCCAGGCGCCCTAAAGTTAAAAGAAAATTGCTCTGAATATAGTGTGTTAGAAAAAATATACAATGCCTTATTCTACTATCTCTTAAAGTATATAAACCAATTCAGTATGCTCTCTAATGTGAAATACCGAAATTCTAATTTTAACAAAATCGAAAAAATCTAAATATCATCTAGGCACCCAAATGATGAAAACAAAATTGCTCTGAATATAATCTCTCAGAAAAAATATACAATGCCCTATTCTACTCTTTTTTGGACAATATACACAAACTCCATATGCTCTCTAGGGTAAAATACAGAAATTCTATATTTAAGGGATCCGAAAAGATTCTAAATATTACCTAGGCACCCCAATGATAAAAGCAAAATTGATCTGAATATAATCTGTCAGAAATAATATACAATGCCCTTTTCCACTTTGTTTTAAAGTATATACCCCACCTCAATATGCTCCGTCATGTAAAATACCGAATTTCAAATTTTACGCGAATTAGATAAATCTAAATAATATCTAGGCGCCCCAAAGTTAAAAGAAAATGGCTCTGAATATAGTCTGTTAGAAAAAATATACAATGCCTTATTCTACTCTGATTTGGAGTATATACACCAACTCAGTATCCTCTCTCATGTAAAATACAGAAATTCTAATTTTACGTCAATCAAAAAAAATCTAAATGTAACCTAGACACCCCAATGTTAAAAGCAAAATTGCTCCGAATATAATCTGTCAGAAAAAATATACAATGCCCTTTTCTACTCTGTTTTGGAGTATATACACCAACTCAGTTTGCGCTCTCATGTAAAATACAGAAATTCTAATATTACCCAAATCGAAAAAATCTAGATATTCTGTAGGCACCCCAATGTTAAAAACAAAACTGCTCTGAATATAATCTGTCAGTTAAAATATACAATGCCCTATTCTACTCTTTTTTGGAGTATAAACATTAACTTCATATGCTCTCTCATTTAAAATACAATAATTCTAATTTTACTCGAATCAAAAAAATCTAAATATTATCTAGGCACCCCAATGTTAAAACAAAATTGCTCTGAATATAATCAGTCAGAAAAAATATACAATGCCCTATTCTACTCTGTTTTGGAGTATATACACAAACTGCATATGCTCTCTCAGGTAAAATACAGAAATTCTAATTTTACGCGAATCAAAAAAAATCTAAATAATATCGAGGCACCCCAAAGTTAAAAGAAAATGGCTCTGAATATAGTCTGTTAGAAAAAATATACAATAGCTTATTCTAATGTGTTTTGGAGTATATACACCAACTCAGTATGCTCTCTCATGTAAAATAGAGAAATTTTAATTTTACCCGAATCGAAAAAATCTAAATATTATCTAGGCACACCAATGTTAAAAACAAAATTGCTCAGAATATAATATGTCAGAGAAAATATACAGTGCCCTATTCTACTCTGTTTTGGAGTATACACACCAACTCCATATGCTCTCTCATGTAAAATACAGAAATTGTATATTTAATCGAATCGAAAAAAATCTAAATAATATCTAGACGCCCCAAAGATAAAAGAAAATGGCTCTGAAAATAGTCTCTTAGAAAAAATATACAATGCCTTATTCTACTCTGTTTTGGAGTATATACACCAACTCAGTATGCTCTCTAATGTAAAATACAGAAATTCTAATTTTTCCCGAATCAAAAAAATCTAAACATTATCTAGGCACCCCAATGTTAAAAAAAAATTTTTCTGAATATAATCTGTCATAAAAAATATACAATGCCATTTTCTACTCTGTTTTGGTGTACATAAACCAACTCCATATGCTCTCTCATGTAAAATACAAAAATTCCGTATTTAAGCGAATCGAAAAAAATCTAAATATTATATAGGCACCCCAACGTTAAAAACAAAATTTCTCTGAATATAATCTGTCATAAAAAATATACAATGCCCTTGTCAACTTTGTTTTGGAGTGTATACACCAATTCAGTTAGCGCTCTCAAGTAAAATAGAGAAATTCTAATTTTACCCTAATCAAAAAAATCTAAATATTATTTAGGCACCCCAATGTAAAAAACAAACCTGCTCTTAATATAATCTGTCAGAAAAAATATACAATGCCCTATTCTACGCTTTTTTGGAGTATATACACCACCTCCATATGCTCTCTCATTTAAAAGACATAAAATTTAATTTTACTCGAATCGAAAAAATGTAATTATTATCTAGACACCCCAATGTTAAAAACAAAATGGCTCTGAATATAATCAGTGAAAAAAATATAAAATGCGCTATTCTACTCTGTTTTGAGTATATACACAAACTCCATATGCTCTCTCTTG
This sequence comes from Callithrix jacchus, assembly GCF_049354715.1. Classification (NCBI taxonomy): domain Eukaryota; kingdom Metazoa; phylum Chordata; class Mammalia; order Primates; family Cebidae; genus Callithrix; species Callithrix jacchus. Next base: position 55,398,234 of record NC_133521.1, on the reverse strand, counting down.
TAAAATACAGAAATTCTATATTTAAGCGAATCGAAAAAATTCTAACTATTGTCTACGCACACCAATGTTAAAGCAAAATTGCTCTGAATATAATCTGTGAGAAATAATATACAATGCCCTTTTCTACTCTGTTTTGGATTATATAAACAAACTCAATATGCTCTCTAAGGAAAAATACCGAAATTCTAATTATACGCAAATCGAAAAAAATCTAAATAATATCTAGGCACCCCAAAGTAAAAAGAAAATGGCTCTAAATATAGTCTGTTAGGAAAAATATACAATGCGTTATTCTACTATGTTTTCGAGTATATACACCAACTCAGTATGCTCTCTCATGTAAAATACAGAAATTATAATTTTACCCAAATCATAAAAATCTCAATATTATGTAGGCACCCCAATGTTAAAAACAAAATTGCTCTGAATTTAATCTGTCATAAAATATATACAATGCCCTTTTCTACTCTGTTTTGGAGTATATATACCAACTCCATATGCTCTCTCATGTAAAATACAGATATTCTATATTTAAGCGCATCCAAAAAAAATCTAAATAATATTTAGGTGCCCTAAAGTTAAAAGAAAATGGCTCTGAATATAGTGTGTTAGAAAAAATATACAATGCCTTATTCTACTCTCTGTTAAAGTATATAAACTAACTCAGTATGCTCTCTCATGTGATATACCGAAATCCTAATTCTAACAAAATAGAAAAAATCTAAATATTATCTAGGCACCCAAATGTTAAAAACAAAATTGCTCTGAATATAATCTCTCAGACAAAATATACAACGCCATATTCTACCCTTTTTTGAAGCATATAAACAAACTCCATATGCTCTCTCATGTAAAATACAGAAATTCTATATTTAAGCGAATCGAAAAAAATCAAAATAATATCCAGGCGCCCCAAAGTTCCAAGAAAATGGCTCTGAATATAGTCTGTTAGAAAAAATATACAATGTTTTGTTCTACACTATTTTGTAGTATATACACCATCTCAGTATGCTCTCTCATGTAAAATACAGAAATTCTAATTTTACGTGAATAGAAAAAAACTAAATACAATATAGGAACCCCAAAGTTAAAAGCACAATTGCTCTGAATATAATCTGTCAGAATAAATATGCAATGCCATTTTCTACTCTGTTTTGGAGTACATACACCAACTCAATATGCTCTCTCATGTAAAATTCCGAAATTCTAATTATACACGATTTGAAAAAAATCTAAATATTATCTAGGCACCCAAATGTTAAAAAAAAAATTGCTCTGAATATAATCTGTCAGAAAAAATATACAATGCCTTATTCTACTCTGTTTTGGAGTATATACACCAACTCCATATGCTCTCTTATGTGAAATACAGAAATTCTATATTTAAAAGAATCGAAAAAAATCTAAATATTATCTAGAAACTCCAATGTTAAAAGCAAAATTGCTCTAAATATAATCTGTCAAGAAAAATATACAATACCCTTTTCTACTATGTTTTGTACAATATACATCAACTCAATATACTCTCCCATGTAAAATACCGAAATTCTAATTTTACGTAAATCAAAAAGACTCTAAATAATATCAAGGTGCCCCAAAGTTAAAAGAAAATGGCTCTGAATATAGTCGGTTAAAAAATATATACAATGCGGTATTCTATTCTGTTTGGTAGTATATACACAACTCAGTATGCTCTCTCATGTAAAATACAGAAATTATAATTTTATGTGAATTGAAAAAATCTAAATAATACCTTGGTGCCACAAAGTTAAAAGAAAATGGCTCTGAATATAGTCTGTTAGAAAAAATATACAATGCCTTATTCTACTTTCTTTTGGAGTATACACCAACTCAGTATACTCTCTCATGTAAAATAAAGAAATTCTATATTTAAGCGAATCGAAAAGAATCTAAATATTATTTAGGCACCCCAATGTTAAAAGGAAAATTGCTCTGTATATAATCTGTCAGAAAATATATACAATGCCTTATTGTACTCTGTTTTGTAGTATATACACCACCTCAGTGTGCCCTATGATGTAAAATACAGAAATTCTATATTTAAGCGAATCAAAAAAACAAAATATTATCTAGGCACCCCAATGTTAAAAGCAAAATTGCTCTGAATATAGTCTGTCAGAAAAAATATAAAATGCCTTATTCTACTCTGTTTTGGAGTATATACACCAACTCAGTGTGCTCTCTCATGTAAAATACCGAAATTCTAATTTTACGTGAATCGAAAAAAATCTAAATATTATCTAGGCACTCCAATGATAAAAGCAAAATAGCTCTGAATATAATCTGTCAGAAAAAATATACAATGCCCTTTTCTACTCTGTTTTGGAGTATATACACCAACTCAATATGCTCTCTTACGAAAATACCGAAATTCTAATTTACGCAAATCGAAAAAAATCTAAATAATATATAGGTGCCCTAAATTTAAAAGAAAATGGCTCTGAATATAGTCTGTCAGAGAAAATATGCAATTCCTTGTTCTACTCTGTTTTGGAGTATACACACAAACTCCATATTCTCTCCCATGTAAAATACATAAATTCTATATTTAAGCGAATCGAAAAAATTCTAAATATTATCTATGCACCCCAATGTTAAAAGCAAAATTCCTTTGAATACAATATGTCAGAAAAAGTATACAATGCCCTTTTCTACTCTGTTTTGGAGTATATACACCAACTCAATATGCTCTCTCATATAAAATACAGAAATTCTAATTTTACGTGAACCGAAAAGAATTTAAATATTATCTAGGTGCCCCAAAATTAAAACAAAATGTTTCTGAATATAGTCTGTTAGAAAAAATATACAATGCCTTATTCTACTATGATTTGGATTGTATACACCAACTAAGTATGCTCTCTCATGTATAATAAAGAAATCCTAATTTTATGTGAATCGATAAAAATCTTAATAATATCTAGGCACCCCAATGTTAAAAGCAAAATTGCTCTTAACATAATCTTTCAGAAAAAATATACAATGCCCTTTTCAACTCTGTTTTGTAGTATATACACGAACTCAATATGCTATCTCATATAAAATGCCGAAATAATAATTTTACACGAATCGAAAAAAATCTAAATAATATCTAGGCACCGCAAAAATAAAAGAAACTGGCTCTGAATATAGTTTGTTAGAGAAAATATACAATGCCTTATTCTACTCTGTTTTGGAGTATATACACCAACTCAGTATGCTCTCTCATGTAGAATAACGAAATTTTAATTTTACGCGAATCGAAAAAATCTAAATAATATCTAGGCACCCCAAAATTAAAAGAAAATGGCTCTGAATATAGTCTGTTAGAAAAAATATACAATGCCTTATTCTACTTTGTTTTAACGTATATACACCAACTCAGTATGCTTTCTTATGTAAAATAAAGAAATTCTAATTTTACGTGAATTAACAAAAATCTAAATATTATCTAGGAACCTTAATGTTAAAAACAAAATTGTTCTGAAAATAATCTGTCAGTAAAATGTAAAGTGCCCTATTCTACTCTGTTTTGGAGTATATACACCAACTCCATATGCTCTCTAATATAATATACAGAAATTCTATATTTAAGCGAATTGAAAAAAATCTAAATAGTATCGAGGCACCCCAATGTGAAAAGCAAAATTGCTCAGAATATAATCTGTCAAAAAAATATACAATGCCCTTTTCTACTCTCTTTTGTAGTATATACACCAACTAAATATGCTCTCTTATGTAAAATACAGAAATTCTAATTTGACCCGAATCGAAAAAATCTAAATATTATCTAGGCACCCCAATGTTAGAAACAAAAATTCTCTGAATATAATCTGTCAGAAAAAATATACAATGCCTTATTCTACTCTGTTTTGGAGTATATACACCAACTCAGTATGCTCTCACATGTAAAATACAGAAAATAAAATTTTACCCGAATCGAAAAAATCTAAATATTATCTAGGAAGCCCAATGTTAAAAACAAAATTCCTCTGAATATAATCTGTCAGAAAAAATATACAATGCCCTATACTACTCTGTTTTGGAGTATATACACCAACTCTATATGCTCTCTCCTGTAAAATACAGAAATCCTATATTTAAGTGAACCGAAAAAAATCTTAATATTATCTACGCATCCCCATGTTAAAAACAAAATTGCTCTGAATATAATCTGTCAGAAAAAATATACAAGGCCCTTTTTTACTCTGTTTTGGAGTATATACACCGACTGCATATGCTCTCTCATGTAAAATACCGAAATTCTAATTATACGTGAATCGAAAAAAATTTAAATATCTAGGCGCCCCAAAGTTAAAAGAAAATGGCTCTGAATATAGTGTATTGGAAAACATATGCAATGCCTTATTCTACTCTGTTTTTGAGTATATACACCAACTAAGAATGCTCTCTCATGTAAAATACAGTAATTCAAATTTTAATTGAATTGAAAAAATCTAAATATTATCTAACCCCCCAATGTTTAAAACAAAATTGCTCTGAATATAATCTGTTATAAAAAATATACAATGCCCTATTCTACTCTATCTTCGAGTATATACACCAACTCAATGTGCTCTCTCTTGTAAATACCGAAATTTTAATTTTACGCGAATCAAGAATCGAAAAAATTTTAATTAATATCTAGGCGCCCCAAAGTTAAAAGAAAATGTCTCTGAATATAGTCTGTTAGAAAAAATATACAATGCCTTATTCTACTCTGTTTTGGAGTATATACACCAACTGAATATGCTCTCTCATGTAAAATATCGAAATTCTCATTTTACGCGAATCAAAAAAAATCTAAATAATACCTAGGCGTTTCAAAGTTAAAAGAAAATGGCTCTGAATATAGTCTGTTAGAAGAAATATACAATGCCTTATTCTACTCTGTTTTGTAATAGATACACCAACAAAATATGCTCTCTCATGTAAAATACAGAAATTCTAATTTTACCAGAATCCAAAAGCAAAATTTATCTAGGCACCCCAATGTTGAAAACAAAATTGTTCTGAATCTAATCTGTCAGAAAAAATATACAGCCCTATTCTACTCGGTCTTGGAGTATATACACCATCTCAGTATTCTCTCTCATGTAAAATACTGAAATTCTAATTTTACATGAATCGAAAATAATCTAAATATTATCTGCGCAGACCACTGTTAATGGCAAAATTGCTCTGAATATAATCTGTCCGAAAAAATATACAATGCCCTTTTCTACTATGTTTTGGAGTATATACACCAACTCAATATGCTCTCTCTTTTAAAATACCGAAATTCTAATCTTACTAGAATCGAAAGAAATCTAAATATTATATAGGCACCGCAATGTTTAAAGAAAATGGCTCTAAAGATAATCTGTCAGAAAAAATATAAAATGCCCTTTTCTACTCTGTTTTGGAGTATATATATATATATACCAACTCAATATGCTCCTCGTGTAAAATGCGGAAATTCTAAATTTATGATAATCGAATAAAATCGAAATATTATCTAAGCACCCCAATGTTAAAAACAAAATTGTTCTGAATATAATCTGTCAGAAAAAATATACAATATTCTATTCTACTCTGTTTTGGAGTATATACACCAACTCAATATGCTCTCTCATGTAAAATACCGAAATTCTAAATGTATGAAAATCGAAAAAAATCTAAATATTATCTTGGCACCCCAATGTTAAAGGCAAAATAGCTCTGAATATAATCTGTCAGAAAAAATATACAATGCCCTTTTCAACTCTGTATTGGAGTATATACACAAAATCAATAAACTCTCTCACGTGAAATACCAAAATTCTAAATTTACATGATTCGAGAAAAATCTAAATATTATCTAGACACCCCAATGTTAATTGAAAAATTTCTCTGAATATAATCTGTAAGAGAAAATATACAATGCCCTTTTCTACTATGTTTGGGAGTATATACACCAAGTCAATATGCTCTCTCATATAAAATACCAAAATTCTAAATTTACGCGAATTGAAATAAATTTAAATATTATCTGGTATCCCCAATGTGAAAAGCAGAATTGCTCTGAATACAATCTGTCAGAAAAAATATACAATGTCCTTTTTTACTCTGTTTCGCAGTATATACACCAACTAAATATGCTCTTTCATGTAAAATACCGAAATTCTAAATATACGCTAATCGAATAAAATATAAATAATATCTAGTCATCCCAATGTTCATAGAAAAATTGCTCAGAAAATAATATGTCAGAAAAAATATACAATACCCTTTTCTAATCTGTTTTGGAGTATACACATCAACTCAATATGCTCTCTCATGTAAAATACAGAAATTCTGATTTTACGTAAATCGAAAGAAATCTAAATATTATCTAGGTCCCCCAAGGTAAAAAGGAAAATTTCTCTGAATATAATCTGTCATAAAAAATATGCAATGCCCTGTTCTACTCGGTTTTGGAGTATATACACCAACACAATATGCTCTCTCATGTAAAAGACCAAAATTCTAAATTTATGCGAATTGAAAAAAATCTAAATATTACCTAGGCATCCCAATCTTAAAAGCAAAATTGCTCTCAATATAATCTGTCAGAAAAAATATACAATGTCACTTTCTACTCTGTTTTGAAGTATATACACCAACTCAATATGCTCTCTCACGTAAAATACCGAAATTTTAATTTTACGCGAATCGAAGAAATCTAAATATAATATAGGCACACCAAGGTAAAAAACAAATTTCCTCTGAAAATAATCTGTCAGCTAAAATATACAATGCCCTTTTCTACTCTGTTTTGGAGTATATATATATACCAACTCAATATGCTCTCTCATGTAAAATAGAGAAATTCAAAATTTACAATATTCGAATATAATCTAAATATTTTCTAAGCACCCCAATGTTAGTAGCATATTGCTTTGAATATAATCTGTCAGAAAAATATACAATGCCCCTTTCTACTCTGTTTGGAAGTATATACACCAACTCAAAATGCTCTCTCATGTCAAATACAGAAATTCTAAATATACGCTAATCGAATAAAATCTAAATATTATCTAGGCACCCCAATGTTAAAAACAAAATTTCTCTGAATATAGTCTACCAGAAAAAATATACAATATCCTATTCTACTCTGTTTTGGACTATATAAACCAACTCAGTGTGCTCTCTCATGTAAAATACCGAAATTCTCATTTTACGTGAATCGAAAAAAATCTAAATATTATCCTAGCACCCAAATGTTAAAAACGAAATTGCTCTGAATATAATCTGTCAGAAAAAATATACAATATCCTATTCTACTCTGTTTTGTAGTATATAAACCAACTCCATATGCTCTCTCATGTAAAATACAAAAATTCTATATTTAAGAGAATAGAAAAAATTCTAAATATTATTTAGGCACCACAATATTAAAAACAAAATTGCTCTGAATATAGTCTGGCAGAAAAAATATACAATGCCCTATTCTACTCTGTTTTGGAGTATATACAACAACTCCATATGTTCTCTCATGTAAAATACAAAAATTCTGTATTTAAGCGAATCAAAAAATCAAAATATTATCTACGCACCCCAATGTTAAAAGAAAATGGCTCTGAATATAGTCTGTTAGATAAAATATACAATGCCTTATTCTACTCTCTTTTGGAATATATACACCAAATCAGTATGCTCTCTCATGTAAAATAACGAAATTCAAATTTTACGTGAATCGAAAAAATCTAAATATTATCTAGGCACCCCAATGTTAAAAACAATATTTCTCTGAACATAGTCTGTTAGAAAAAACATACAATGCCCTATTCTACTCTGTTTTGGAGTATGTACACAAACTCAATAAGTTCTTTCATGTAAAATACCAAAATTCTTATTTTACGTGAATCGAAAAAAATCTGAATAATATCTAGGCGCCTCAAACTTAATAGAAAATGGCTCTGAATATAGTCTGTTAGAAAAAATACACAATGCCCTATTCTACTTTATTTTGGAGTACATACACCAACTCAGTATGCACTCTCAAGTTAATACAAAAATTCTAAATTTACCCGAATCGAATAAAATCTAAATATTATCTAGGCACCCAATGTTAAAAGCAAAATTGCTCTGAATATAATCTGTCAGAAAAAATATACAAATTCTTTTTCTACTCAGTTTTGGAGTATATACACCAACTCCATATGCTCTCTCATGTAAAATACAGAAATTCTATATTTAAACGAATCGAAAAAAATCTAAATGTTATCTAGGCACCCCAATCTTAAAAGCAAAATTGCTCTGAATATAATCTGTCAGAGAAAATATACAATGCTATTTTTTACTCTGTGTTGTAGAATATACACCAACTCAATATGCTCTCTCAAGAGAAATACACAACTTCTAATTTTACCCAAATCAAAAAATCAAAATACTATCTAGGCACCCCAATGTTAAAAACAAAATTGCCCTAAATATAATCTCTCATAAAAAATATATAATGCACTACTGTACTCTGTTTTGAAGTATATACAGTAACTCAGTGTGCTCTCTCACGTGAAATACCGAAATTCAAATTTTACGTGAATCGAAAAAATCTAAATATTATATATGCACCCCAATGTTAAAAACAAAATTTCTCTGAATATAATCAGGCAGAAAAAATATACAATGCCCTATTCTACTCTGTTTTTGAGTATATACACCAACTGTACCTTCTATCTCATGTAAAATAAAGTAATTCTATATTTAATCGAATCAAAAATAATTTAAATATTATCTAGGCACCCCAATGTTAAAAGCAAAATTGCTCTGAATATAATTTGTAAGAAAAAATATACAAGGCCTTATTCTATTCCGTTTTGGGGTGTATACACCAAATCAATATGCTCTCTCATGTAAAATAACGAAATTCTAATTTTACACGAATTGAAATAAATGTAAATATTATCTAGGTGCCCCAAAGTAAAAAGACAATGGCTCCGAATATGGTCTGTCAGAAAAAATATACAATGCCTGATTCTACTATGTTTTGGAGTATATACAACAACACAATATGCTCTCTCGTGTAAAATACAGAAATTCTAATTTTACCCGAATCAAAAAAATCTAAATGTTATCTAGGCACTTCAATGTTAAAAGCAAAACTGCTCTGAATATAATCTGTCAGAAAAAAATACAATGCCCTATTCTACTCTGTATTGGAGTATATACACCAACTCAGCATTCTCTCTCATGTAAAATACCAAAATTGTAATTTTACGCGAATCGAAAAAAATCTAAATAATATCTAGGCGCCCCAAACTTAAAAGAAAATGGCTCTGAATATAGTATGTTAGAGAAAATATACAATGCCCTATTCTACTCTGTTTTGGAGTATATACAGCAACTCAGTATGCTCTCTCATATAAAATACCGAAATTCTAATTTCACGTGATCGAAAAAAATCTAAATATTATCTAGGCACCCTAAGGTTAGAAGCAAAATTGCTCTGAATATAATCTGTCAGAAAAAATATTCAATGCCCGATTCTACTCTGTTTTGGTGTATATACACCATCTCCATATGCTCTCTCAAATAAAATACAGAAATTCTATATTTAAGTGAATCGAAATATATCTAAATATTATCTAAGCACCCCAATGTTAAAAGTAAAATTACTCTGAATATAATCTGTCAGAAAAAATATACAATGCCCTATTCTACTCTGTTTTGTAGTATATACACCAACTCAATAATCTCTCCCATGTAAAATACAGAGATTCTCTATTTAAGCGAATCGAAAAAAATCTAAATATTATCTAGGCACCGCAATGTTAAGAACAAAATTGATCTGAATATAATCTGTCAGAAAAAATATAGAATGTTCTATTCTACTCTGTTTTGGGGTATATACACCAACTTTATATGCTCTCTCATGTAAAATAGAGAAACTCCATATTTAAGCGAATTGAAAAAAATCTAAATATTATCTAGGGACCACAATGTTAAAAGCAACCTTGCTCTGAATATAATCTGTCAGAAAAAAATACAATGCCCATTTCTACTCTGTTTTGTACTATAAACACCAACTCAATATGCTCTCTGATGTAAAATACAGAAATTCTATATTTAAGCATATTGAAAAAAATCTAAATATTATCTAGGCACCCCTTGTTAAAAACAAAATTGCTCTGAATATAATGTGTCAGAAAAAATATGCAATGCCCTATTCTACTCTGTTTTGGTGTATATACACCAACTCCATATGCTCTCTCATGTAAAATAACAAAATTCTAAATTTACGTGGTTCGAAAAAAATCTAAACATTATTAGGCACCCGAATATTAAAAGCAAAATTGCTCTGAATATAATCTGTCAGAATAAATATCCAGTGCCCTTTTCTACTCTGTTTTGTAGTATAAACACCAACTCAATATGCTCTGTCACGTAAAATACAGAAATTTGAATTCCACCGGAATCGAAAAATTGTAATTATTATCTAGGCACCCCAATGTTAAAACAAAAATTGCTCTGAATATAATCTGTCAGAAAAAATAGACAATGCCCTATTGTACTCTGTTTTAAAGTATATACACCAACTCCATATGCTCTCTCATGTAAAATACAGAAATTCTAATTCTACCCAAAACGAAATTATCTAAATATTATCTAGGCACCACAATGATAAGAAAAAAATCGCTCTGAATATAATCTGTCAGAAAAAATATACAATGCCCTATTCTACTCTGTTCTGGAGTATATGCACCACCTCAGTATGCACTCTCACATAAAATACCAAAATTCTAATTTTACGTGAATCCAAAAAAATCTAAATATTATGCATGCACCCCTATGGTGAAAGCAAAATTGCTCTCAATATATTCTGTCAGAGAAAATATGTAATGCCCTATTGTACTCTGTTTTGGAGTATATACACCAACTCAGTATGCTCTCTCATGTAAAATACCGAAATTCTAATTTTACGTGAATCAAAAAAATTCTAAATATTATCTAGGCACCCCAAAGCTAAAAGCAAAATTTCTCTGAATGTAATCTTTCAGAAAAAAACTACAATCCCCTATTTTATCCTTTTTTGGTGTATATACACCAACTCAATATGCTCTGACATGTAAAATAGCGAAATTACAATTTTACGTGAATCGAAGAAAATATAAATAATATCTAGGCCCTTCAAAGTTAAAAGAAAATGGCTCTGAATATAGTTTGTTAGAAAAAATATACAATCCCTTATTCTACTCTTATTTAAAGTATATACAAAAACTCAGTATGCTCTCTTAGGTTAAATACCGAAATTCTAAATTTACGTGAACCAAAAAAAAATCTAAATATTTTCTAGGCACCCCAATGTTAAAACTAAAATTGCTCTGAATATAATCTGTCAGAGAAAATATACAATGACTTATTCTACGCTGTTTTGGAGTATATACACCAACTCCGTATGCTGTCTCATTTAAAGTACCGAAATTCTAATTGTACGTGAATCAAAAAAAAAAATCTAAATAATATCTAGGCGCTTAAAAGTTAAAAGAAAATGGCTGTGAATACAGTCTCTTAGAAAAAATATAGAATGCCTTATTCTACTCTGTTTTGGAGTATATACACCAACTCCATATGCTCTCTCAAGTAAAATACAGAAATTCTATAAGCGAATCGAAAAAAATCTAAATATTATCTAGGCACCCCAATGTTAAAAGCAAAATTGCTCTCAATATAATCTTTCATAAAAATTATACAGTGCCCTTTTGTACTCTGTTTTGGAGTATATACACCAACTCAATATTCTCTCTCATGTAAAATAACGAAATTCTAATTGTATGTGAATCGAAAAAAATCTAAATAATATCTAGGCGCTTAAAAGTTACAAAAAATGGCTCTGAATATAGTCTGTTAGAAAAAATATACAATGCCTAATTCTACTCTGTTTTGGAGCATATACACCAACTCACAATGCTCTCTCATGTAAAATACCGAAATTCTAATTTCACGTGAATCGAAAAAAATCTAAATAATATCTAGGCACCACAAAGTTAACAGAAAATGTCTCTGAATATAGTATATTAGATAAAATATACAATGCCTTATTGTACTCTGTTGTGGAGTATATACACCAACTCCATATGCTCTCTCATTTAAATACAGAATTTCTATATTTAAGCGAATCGAAAAAAATCTAAATATTACCTAGGCACCCCAATGTTAAATGCAAAATTGCTCTGAATATAGTCTGACAGAAAAAATATACGATGTTCTTTTCTACTCCGTTTTGTAGTATATAAAACAACTCAATATGCTCTGTCATGTAAAATACCGAAATTCGAATTTTACATGAATTGAAAGAAATAGAAATATTATCTAGGAACCCGAATGTGAAAAGCAAAATTGCTCTGAACATAATCTGTCATAAAAAATATACAATGCCCTTTTCTACTCTGTTTTGGAGTATGTACACCATCTCAATATGTTCTCTCATGTAAAATACAGAAACTCTCATTTTACACGAATCGAAAAAAATCTGAACAATATCTAGGCGCCTCAAAGATAATAGAAAATGGCTCTGAATATAGTCTCTTACAAAAAATATACAATGCCCAATTCTACTCTGTTTTGGAGTGTATACACCAAGTCAGTATGCACTCTCAAGTTAAATACAAAAATTATAAATATACCCGAATAGAAAAAATCTAAATATTATCTAGGCACCCCAGTGTTAAAATCAAAATTGCTCTGAATATAATCTGTCAGAAAAAATATACAATTTCGTTTTCTACTCAGTTTTGGAGTATATACACAAACTCCATATGCTCTCTCATGTAAAATACAGAAATTCTATATTTAAGCGAATCGAAAAATATCTAAATATTATCTAGGCACCCCAATGTTAAGAGAAAAATTGCTTTGAATATAATCTGTCAGAGAAAATACACAATGCCATTTTCTACTCTGTTTTGTATTATATATACCAACTCAGTATGCTCTCTCATGTAAAATACAGAAATTCTATATTTAAGCGAATCAAAAAAAATTTATATATTATCTAGGCACCCGAATGTTAAAAGCAAAATTCCTCTGAATATAATCTGTCAGAAAAAATATACAATGCCCTTTTCTACTCTGTTTTTAATATATGCACAAACTCAATATTCTCTCTCATGTAAAATACAGAAATTCTAATTTTACCCGATTCGAAATAATCAAAATATTATGTAGGCACACCAATGTTAAAAAAAAATTGCTCTAAATATAATCTGTCAGAAAAAATATACAATGCCCTATTCTACTCTGTTTTGGAGTATGTACACCAACTCACTAAGTTCTCTCATGTAAAATACCGAAATTCTTATTTTACGCGAATCAAAAAAAATCTGTATAATATCTAGGCGCCTCAAACTTAATAGAAAATGGCTCTGAATATAGTCTGTTAGAAAAAATATACAATGCCCTATTCTACTTTGTTTTGGAGTATATACACCAACTCAGTATGCACTCTCAAGTTAATACAAAAATTCTAAACTTACCCGAATCGAAAAAAATCTAAATATTATCTAGGCACCCCAACGTTAAAAACAAAATTGCTCTGAATATAATCTGTCAGAAAATATATACAAATTCTATTTCTACTCAGTTTTGGAGTATATACACCAACTCCATAGGCTCTCTCATGTAAAATACAGAAATTCTATATTTAAACGAATCGAAAAAAATCTAAACGTTATCTAGGCACCCCAATCTTAAAAGCAAAATTGCTCTGAATATAATCTGTCAGAGAAAATATATAATGCTTTTTTCTACTCTGTGTTGTAGTATATACACCAACTCAGTATGCTCTCTAATGTGAAATACACAACTTCTAATTTAACCCGAATCGAAAAAATCAAAATATTATCTAGGCACCCCAATGTTAAAAACAAAATTGCTCTGAATATAATCTCTCAGAAAAAATATATAATGCACTATTGTACTTTGTTTTGAAGTATATACAGCAATTCAGTATGCTCTCTCACGTGAAATACCGAAATTTAAATTTTACGTGAATCGAAAAAAATCTAAATATTATATATGCACCCCAATGTTAAAAACAAAATTTCTCTGAATATAATCAGGCAGAAAAAATATACAATGCCCTATTCTACTCTGTTTTTGAGTATATACACCAACTCTACCTTCTATCTCATGTAAAATAAAGTAATTCTATATTTAATCGAATTGAAAATAATTTAAATATTATCTAGGCACCCCAATGTTAAAAGCAAAATTGCTCTGAATATAATTTGTAATAAAAAATATACAATTCCCTTTTCTATTCTGTTTTCGGGTGTATACACCAAATCAATATGCTCCCTCATGTAAAATACTGAAATTCTAATTTTACGCGAATCGAAATAAATGTAAATATTATCTAGGCACCCCAACGTAAAAAGATAATGGCTCTGAATATAGTCTGTTAGAAAAAATATACAATGCCTGATTCTACTATGTTTTGGAGTATATACACCAACACAGTATGCTCTCTCGTGTAAAATACAGAAATTCTAATTTTACCCGAATCGAAAAAATCTAAATGTTATCTAGGCACCCCAATGTTAAAAGCAAAATTGCTCTGAATATAATCTGTCAGAAAAAATATACAATTTCGTTTTCTACTCAGTTTTGGAGTATATACACCAACTCCATATGCTCTCTCATGTAAAATACAGAAATTCTATATTAAAGCGAATCGAAAAAAATCTAAACGTTATCTAGGCACCCCAATCTTAAAAGCAAAATTGCTCTGAATATAATCTGACAGAGAAAATATATAATGCCTTTTTCTACTCTGTTTTGTAGAATATACACCAACTCAATATGCTCTCTCATGTAAAATACACAACTTCTATTTTAACCCGAAACGAAATAATCAAAATATAACCTAGGCACCCCAATGTTAAAAACAAAATTGCTCTGAATATAATCTGTCAGAAAAAATATATAATGCACTATTTTACTCTGTTTTGAAGTATATACAGCAACTCAGTATGCTCTCTCTTACGTAAAATACCGAAATTAAAATTTTACGTGAATCGAAAATAATCTAAATATTATATATGCACCCCAAAGTTAAAAACAAAATTTCTCTGCATATGATCTGGCAGACAAAATATACAATGCCCTATACTACTCTGTTTTTGAGTATATACACCAAGTCTACCTTCTATCTCATGTAAAATAAAGTAATTCTATATTTAATCGAATCGAAAATAATTTAAATATTATCTAGGCACCCCAATGTTAAAATAAAATTGCTCTGAATATAATTTGTAAGAAAAAATATACAATTCTTTTTTCTACTCTGTTTTGGGGTGTATACACCAAGTCAATATGCTCTCTCATGTAAAATACCGAAATTCAAATTTTACGCGAATTGAAATAAACCTAAATATTATCTTGGCGCCCCAAAGTAAAAAGATAATGGCTCTGAATATAGTCTGTTAGAAAAAATATACAATGCCTGATTCTACTATATTTTGGAGTATATACACCAACACAGTATGCTCTCTCGTGTAAAATACAGAAATTCTAATTTTACCCGAATCGAACAAATCTAATTATTATCTAGGCACCCCAATGTTAAAAACAAAATTGCTCTGAATACAATCTGTGAGAAAAAATATACAATGCCCTAATCTACTCTGTTTTTGAGTATATATACAAACTCTACCTGCTCTCTCATGTAAAATACAGAAATTCTATATTTAAGCGAATCGAAAAAAATCTAAATGTTATCTAGGCACCCCAAAGTTATAAGCAAAATTGCTCTGAATATACTCTGTCAGAAAAAAATACAATGCACTATTCTACTCTGTATTGGAGTATATACACCAACTCAGTATTCTCTCTTATGTAAAATACCGAAATTGTAAATTTACGTGAATCAAAAAAAAACCTAAATAATATCTAGGCACCCCAAAGTTAAAAGAAAATGGCTCTGAATATAGTATGTTAGAGAAAATATACAATGCCCTATTCTACTCTGTTTTGGAGTATATACAGCAACTCAGTATGCTCTCGCATATAAAATACCGACATTCTAATTTCATGGGAATCGAAAAAAATCTAAATATTATCTAGGCACCCGAATGTTAAAAAAAAATTGCTCTGCATATAACGTGTCAGAAAAAATATACAATGCCCTTTTCTACTCTGTTTTGTAGTATATACACCAACTCAATAATCTCTCCCATGTAAAATACAGAGATTCTCTATTTAAGCGAATCGAAAAAAAATCTAAATATTATCTAGGCACTGCAATGTTAAGAACAAAATTGATCTGAATATAATCTGTCAGAAAAAATATAGAATGTTCTATTCTACTCTGTTTTGGGGTATATACACCAACTTTATATGCTCTCTCATGTAAAATAGAGAAACTCCATATTTAAGCAAATTGAAAAAAATCTAAATATTATCTAGGGACCACAATGTTAAAAGCAACCTTGCTCTGAATATAATCTGTCAGAAAAAAATACAATGCCCTTTTCTACTCTGTTTTGTACTATATACACCAACTCAATATGCTCTCTTATGTAAAATACTGAAATTCTAATTCTACCCCAATCAAAATAATCTAAATACTATCTAGGCAACCCAATGTTAAAAGCAACATTTCTCTGAATATAATCTGTCAGAAAAAAATATATAATGTTCCATTCTACTCTGTTTTGGAGTATATACACCAACTCAATATGCTCTCTGAGGTAAAATACAGAAATTCTATATTTAAGGGTATTGAAAAAAATCTAAATATTATCTAGGCACCCCTTGTTAAAAACAAAATTGCTCTGAATATAATCTGTCAGAAAAAATATACAATACCCTATTCTACTCTGTTTTGGAGTATATACACCAACTCCGTATTTTCTCTCATGTAAATTACAGAAATTCTAAATTTAAGCCAATCGAAAAAAATCTAAATATTATCTAGGCACCTCAATGTTAAAAGCAAAATTGCTCTGAATATAATCTGTCAGAGAAAATACAAAATGCCATTTTCTACTCTGTGTTGGACTATATACACCAACTCCATATGCTCTCTCAGGTAAAATACAGAAATTCTATATTTAAGCGAATCGAATAAAATCTAAATATTATCTAGGCACCCCAATGTTAAAAGCAAATTTGCTCTGAATACAATCTCTCAGAAAAAATATAAGATGCCCTTTTCTACTCTGTTTTGTAGTACATACACCAACTCAATATGCTCTCTCATGTAAAATACCAAATTCTAATTTTATGCGATTTGAAAAAAAATCTAAATAATATCGAGGCGCCCCAAAGTTAAAAGAAAATGGCTCTGAATATAGTCTGTTTTAAAAAATATACAATGCCTTATTCTACTGTGTTTTGGAGTATAAACACCAACTCAGTGTGCTCTCTCACGTAAAATAAAGAAATTCTAATTTTAAACGAATCTAAAAAATCTAAATATTATCTAGGCAACCCAATGTTAAAAAAAAAATTGCCCTGAACATAATCTGTCAGAAAAAATATACAATGCCGTATTCTACTCTATTCTGGAGTATATACACCAACTCCATATGCTCTGTCATGTAAAATACATAAATTCTATATTTATGCAAATCGAAATAAATCTAAATATTATGTAGGCACTCCAATGTTAAAAACAAAATTGCTCTGAATATAATGTGTCAGAAAAAATATGCAATGCCCCATTCTACTCTGTTTTGGTGTATATACACCAACTCCATATGCTCTCTCATGTAAAATAACGAAATTCTAAATTTACGTGGTTCGAAAAAAATCTAAACATTATTAGGCACCCGAATATTAAAAGAAAAATTGCTCTGAATATAATCTGTCAGAATAAATATACAATGCCCTTTTCTACTCTGTTTTGTAGTATAAAAACTAACTCAATATGCTCTGTCATGTAAAATACAGAAATTTCAATTCCACCGGAATCGAAAAAATGTAATTATTATCTAGGCACCCCAATGTTAAAACCAAAATTACTCTGAATATAATCTGTCAGAAAAAATAGACAATGCCCTATTGTACTTTGTTTTAAAGTATATACACCAACTCCATATGCTCTCTCATGTAAAATACAGAAATTCAATTCTACCCGAAATGAAATTATCTAAATATTATCTAGGCACCACAATGTTAAGAAAAAAATCGCTCTGAATATAATCTGTCAGAAAAAATATACAATGCCCTATTCTACTCTGTTTTGGAGTATATGCACCACCTCAGTATGCTCTCTCATATAAAATACCAAAATTCTAATTTTACGTGAATCCAAAAAAATCTAAATATTATGTATGCACCCCAACGGTGAAAGCAAAATTGCTCTCAATATATTCTGTCAGAGAAAATATGTAATGCCCTATTGTACTCTGTTTTAAAGTATATACACCAACTCAGTATGCTCTCTCATGTAAAATACCGAAATTCTAATTTTACGTGAATCAAAAAAATTCTAAATATTATCTAGGCACGCCAAAGCTAAAAGCAAAATTTCTCTGAATGTAATCTTTCAGAAAAAAACTACAATCCCCTATTTTATTCTTTTTTGGTGTATATACACCAACTCAATATGCTCTGACATGTAAAATAGCGAAATTACAATTTTACGTGAATCGAAGAAAATATAAATAATATCTAGGCGCTTCAAAGTTAAAAGAAAATGGCTCTGAATATAGTCTGTTAGAAAAAATATACAATGCCTTATTCTACTCTTTATTAAAGTATATACAAAACTCAGTATGCTCTCTCAGGTTAAATACCGAAATTCTAAATTTACGTGAACCAAAAAAAATCTAAATATTTTCTAGGCACCCCAATGTTAAAACTAAAATTGCTCTGAATATAATCTGTCAGAGAAAATATACAATGACTTATTCTACGCTGTTTTGGAGTATATACACCAACTGCGTATGCTCTCTCATTTAAAATACCGAAATTCTAATTGTACGCGAATCAAAAAAAAAAATCTAAATAATATCTAGGTGCTTAAAAGTTAAAAGAAAATGGCTGTAAATACAGTCTCTTAGAAAAAATATAGAATGCCTTATTCTACTCTGTTTTAAAGTATATACACCAACTCCATATGCTCTTTCAAGTACAATATAGAAATTCTACATTTAAGCAAATCGAAAAAAATATAAATATTATCTAGGCACCCCAATGTTAAAAGCAAAATTGCTCTCAATATAATCTGTCAGAAAAATTATACAGTGCTCTTTTGTACTCTGTTTTGGAGTATATACACCAACTCAATATTCTCTCTCATGTAAAATAACGAAATTCTAATTTTATGCGAATCGAAAAAAATATAAATAATATCTAGGCGGTTAAAAGTTACAAAAAATGGCTCTGAATATAGTCTGTTAGAAAAAATATACAATGCCTTATTTTACTCTGTTTTGGAGCATATACACGAACTCAGAATGCTCTCTCATGTAAAATACCGAAATTCTAATTTCACGTGAATCGAAAAAAATCTAAATAATATCTAGGCACCACAAAGTTAACAGAAAATGTCTCTGAATATAGTATATTAGATAAAATATACAATGCCTTATTGTACTCTGTTGTGGAGTATATACACCAACTCCATATGCTCTCTCATTTAAAATAAATAAATTCTATATTTAAGCGAATCGAAAAAAATCTAAATATTACCTAGGCACCCCAATGTTAAATGCAAAATTGCTCTGAATATAGTCTGACAGAAAAAATATACGATGTTCTTTTCTACTCCGTTTTGTAGTATATAAAACAACTCAATATGCTCTGTCATGTAAAATACCGAAATTCGAATTTTACGTGAATCGAAAGAAATGGAAATATTATCTAGGCACCCGAATGTGAAAAGCAAAATTGCTCTGAACATAATCTGTCATAAAAAATATACAATGCCCTTTCTAATCTGTTTTGGAGTATGTACACCAACTCAATATCTTCTCTCATGTAAAATACCGAAACTCTCATTTTATGCGAATCGAAAAAAATCTGAATAATATCTAGGTGCCTCAAAGTTAATAGAAAATGGCTCTGAATATAGTCTGTTACAAAAAATATACAATGCCCAATTCTACTCTGTTTTGGAGTGTATACACCAACTCAGTATGCACTCTCAAGTTAAATACAAAAATTAAAAATATACCCGAATCGAAAAAACTCTAAATATTATCTAGGCACCCCAGTGTTAAAAGCAAAATTGCTCTGAATATAATCTGTCAGAAAAAATATACAATTTCGTTTTCTACTCAGTTTTGGAGTATATACACAAACTCCATATGCTCTCTCATGTAAAATACAGAAATTCTATATTTAAGGGAATCCAAAAAAATCTAAAAGTTTTCTAGGCACCCCAATGTTAAAAGAAAAATTTCTCTGAATATAATTTGCAAGAAAAAATATACAATGCTTTTTTCTACTTTGTTTTGGGGTGTATACACCAAATCAATATGCTCTCTCATGTAAAATACCGAAATTCTAATTTTACGCGAATCGAAATAAATCTAAACATTATCTAGGCGCCCCAATGTAAAGAGATAATGGCTCTGAATATAGTCTGTTAGAAAAAATATACAATGCCTGATTCTTCTATGTTTTGGAGTTTATACACCAACACAGTATGCTCTCTCGTGTAAAATACAGAAATTCTAATTTTACCCGAATCGAAAATATCTAATTATTATCTAGTCAACCCAATGTTAAAAACAAAATTTCTCAGAATACAATCTGTCAGAAAAAATATACAATGCCCTATTCTACTCTGTTTATGAGTATATACACCAACTCAACCTGCTCTCTCATGTAAGATACAGAAATTCTATATTTAAGCGAATCGAAAAAAAATCTAAATGTTATCTAGGCTCCCCAATGTTAAAAGCAAAATTGCTCTGAATATAGTTTTTCAGAAAAAAATACAATGCCCTATTCTCCTCTTTATTGAAGTATATACACCAACTCAGTATTTTCTCTCATGTAAAATACCAAAATTGTAATTTTACGTGAATCGAGAAAAATCTAAATAATATCTAGGCGCCCCAAATTTAAAAGAAAATGGCTCTGAATATAGTCTGTTAAAAAAAATATACAATGCCTTATTCTACTCTGTTTTGGAGAATATACACAAACTCAGTATGCTCTATCATGTAAAATACAAAAATTCTAATTTTACCAAAATCGAAAAAATCTAAATATTATTTAGTCAACCCAATGTTATAAACAAAATTGCTCTGAATATAATCTGTCAGAAAAAATATAGAATGCCCTATTCTACTCTGTTTTGCAGTATATACACCGACTCCATATGCTCTTTCATCTAAAATACAGAAATTCCATATTTAAGCGAATCGAAAAATATCTAAATATTATCTAGGCACCCCAATGTTAAAAACAAAATTGCTCTGAATATAATCTGTCAGAAAAAATATACAATGCCCTTTTCTACTTTGTTTTGAAGTATATACAACAACTCAATATGCTCTCTCATGTAAAATACAGAAATCCTAATTTTACCTGAATAGAAATAATCTAAATATTATCTAGGCACCCCAATGTTAAAAACAATATTGCTCTGAATATAATCTATCAAAGAAAATATACAATGCCCTATTCTACTCTGTTTTGGATTATATACACCAACTCAGTATGCTCTTTCATGTGAAATACAGAAATTCTAATTTTACGTGAATCAAAAAAAATCTAAATAATATCTAGGCACCCCAATGTTAAAAGCAAAATTTCTCTGAATAAAATCTATCAGGATAAATATACAATGCCCATTTCTACTCTGTTTTTGAGTATATACACCAAGTAAATATGCTCTCTCATGTAAAATATTGAAATACTAATTTTATGCGAATCGAAAAAAAATCTAGATTATATCTAGGGGCCTCAAAGTTAAAAGAAAATTGCTCTGAATATAGTCTGTTAGAAAAATATACAATGCCTTATTCTACTCTGTTTTGGAGTATATACACCAACTCAGTATGCCCTCTCATGTAAAATACAGAAATTGTAAATTAACCGGAATCAAAATAATCTAAATATCCTCTAGGCACCCCAATGTTAAAAACAAAATTGCTCTGAATATAATCTGTCAGAAAAATTATACAATGACCTATTGTACTCTGTTTTGGAGTATATACACCAACTCAGTATGCTCTCTAATGTAAAATACAGAAATGCTATATTTAACTGAATCAAAAAAAATCTAAATATTATCTAGGCACCCCAATGTTAAAAGCAAAATTGCTCTGAATATAATCTGTCAGAAGAAATATACAATGCAGTTTTCTACTCTGTATTGTAGTATATACACCAATTCAATATGCTCTCTCAAGTAAAATACAGAAATTCTATTTTTAAGCGAATCGAAAAATATCTAAATATTATCTAGGCACCCCAATGTTAAGAGCAAAATTGCTCTGAATATAATCTGTCAGAGAAAATACACAATGCCATTTTCTATTCTGTTTTATATTATATATACCAACTCAGTATGCTCTCTCATGTAAAATACAGAAATTTTATATTTAAGCGAATCGAAAAAAATTTATATATTATCTAGGCACCCGAATGTTAAAAGCAAAACTCCTCTGAATATAATCTGTCAGAAAAAATATACAATGCCCTTTTCTACTCTGTTTTTAATATATGCACCAACTCAATATTCTCTCTCATGTAAAATACAGAAATTCTAATTTTACCCGATTCGAAATAATCAAAATATTATGTAGGCACCCCAATGTTAAAAACAAAATTGCTCTAAATATAATCTGTCAGAAAAAATATACAATTCCCTATTCTACTCTGTTTTGGACTATATACACCAACTCCATATGCTCTCTCATATAAAATACAGAAATTCTATATTTAAGCGAAACGAAAATATCTAAATCTTATCTAGGCAAGCCAATGTTATAAAAAAATTGCTCGGAATATAATTTGTGAGAAAAAATATACAATGCCTTATTCTACTCTGTTTTGGAATATATACACCAACTCCATATTCTCTCTCATGTAAAATACCGAAATTCAAATTTTATGTGAATCGAAAAAATCTAAATATTATCGAGGCACCCCAATGTTAAAAACAATATTTCTCTGAATATAGTCTGTCAGAAAAAATATACAATGCCCTATTCTACTATGTTTTGGTGTATGTACACCAACTCAATATGTTCTCTCATGTAAAATACCGAAATTCTTATTTTACGCGAATAAAAAAAAATATGAATAATATCTAGGCGCCTCAAACTTAATAGAAAATGGCTCTGAATATAGTCTGTTAGAAAAAATATACAATGCCCTATTCTACTTTGTTTTGGAGTATATACACCAACTCAGTATGCACTCTCAAGTTAATACAAAAATTCTAAATTTACCCGAATCGAAACAAATCTAAATATTATCCAGGCACCCCAATGTCAAAAACAAAATTCCTCTGAATATAATCTGTCAGAAAAAATATACAAATTTTTTTTCTACTCAGTTTTGGAGTATATACACCAACTCCATAGGCTCTCTCATGTAAAATACAGAAATTCTATATTTAAACGAATCGAAAAAAATCTAAACGTTATCTAGGCACCCCAATCTTAAAAGCAAAATTGCTCTGAATATAATCTGTCAGAGAAAATATACAATGCTTTTTTCTACTTTGTGTTGTGGACTATACACCAACTCCATATGCTCTCTCATGTAAAATACCAAAATTATATTTTTACGTGATTCAAAAAAGAGGTAAACATTATTTAGGCACCTGAATGTTAAAAGAAAAATTGCTCTGAATATAATATGTCAGAATAAATATACAATGCCTTTTTCTACTCTTTTTGTAGTATATACACCAACTCAATATGCTCTCATGTAAAATACAGTAATTATAATTTTACCAAAATCGAAAAATTCTAAATATTATCGAGGCACACCAATGTTAAAAACAAAATTGCTCTGAATATTATCTGTCAAAAAAATATATAATGACCTATTGTACTCGGTTGTGGAGTATATACACGAACTCAGTATGTTCTCTCATGTAAACAGAAATTCTAATTTTACGTGAATCGAAAAATATCTAAATATTATCTACGGACCCCAATGTTGAAAGCATAATTTCTCTGAATATAATCTGCCAGAAAAAACATAGAATGCCCTTTTCTACTCTGTTTTGTAGTATATACACCAACTCAATATGCTCTCTCATGTAAAATACCGAAATTCTAATTTTACAAGAATCGAAAAAAATCTAAATAATATCTAGGTGCCCCAAAGTTAAAAGCAAATGGATCTGAATATAGTCTGTTCGAAAAAATATACAATGCCTTATTCTACTCTGTTTTGGAGTATATACACACACTCAGTATGCTCTCTCATGTAAAATACAGAAAATCTAATTTTACCCGAATTGAAAAGATCTAAATATTATCTAGGAACCCTAATGTTAAAAAAAAATTGCTCTGAATATAATCTTTCTGATAAAATATACAATGCCCTATTCTACTCGGTTTTGGAGTATATACACCAACTCAGTATGCTCTCTCATGTAAAATACAGAAATTCGAATTTTACACGAATCAAAAATATCTAAATATTATCTAGGTACCCAAATGTAAAAAAGAAAATTGCTCTGAATATAATGTGTCAGAAAAAATACACAATGCCCTATTCTACTCTGTTTTGGAATATATACACCAATTCAATATGCTCTCTCAGGTAAAATGCAGAAATTCTATATTTAAGCAAATCGAAAAAAATCTAAATATTATCTAGGCAACCAATGTTAAAAGCAAAATTGCTCAGAATATAGTCTCTAAGGAAAAATATACAATGCCCTTTTCTACTCCCTTTTGGAGTATATACACCAACTCAATATGCTCTCTCATGTAAAATACCAAAATTCTAATTTTAGGCGAATCGAAAAAAATCTACATAATATCTACGCGCACCAAAGATAAAAGAAAATGGCTCTGATTATAGTTTGTTTAATAAAATATACAATGCCTTATTCTACTCTGTTTTGGAGTATACACACCAACTCAGTATGCTCTCTCATGTAAAATATCGAAATTCTAAATTTACGTGAATCGAAAATAATCTAAATAATATCTAGGCACCCCAATGTTAAAAGCAAAATTGCTCTGAATAAAATCTATCAGAATAAATATACAATGCCCATTTCTACTCTGTTTTTGAGTATATACACCAACTAAATATGCTCTCTCATGTAAAATACCGAAATACTAATTTTATGCGAATCGAAAAAAATCTAAATAATATCTAGGGGCCTCAAAGTTAAAAGAAAATGGCTCTGAATATAGACTGTTAGAAAAATATACAATGCCTTATTCTACTCTGTTTTGGAGTATATACACCAAATCAGTATGCCCTCTCATGTAAAATACAGAAATTGTAAATTAACAGGAATCAAAAAAATCGAAATATTATCTAGGCAACCCAATGTTAAAAACAAAATTGCTCTGAATATAATCTGTCAGAAAAAATATACAATGCCGTATTCTATTCTGTTTTGGAGTATATACACCAATTCAATATGCTCTCTCATGTAAAATACCGAAACTCAAATTTAGGAGAATCAAAAAAAATCTGAATAATATCTAGGCGCCGCAAAGGTAAAATAAAATGGCTCTGAATATAGTGTGTAAGAAAAAATATACAATGCCTTATTCTACTGTGTTTTGGAGTATATACACCAACTCAGGATGCTCTCTCATGTAAAATACTGAAATACTAATTTCACCCGAATCGAAAAAATTTAATATTCTCTAGGCACCCCAATGTTAAAAACAAAATTGCTCTGAATATAATCTGTCAGAAAAATTATACAATGACCTATTCTACTCTGTTTTGGAGTATATACACCAACTCAGTATGCTCTCTCATGTAAAATACAGAAATTCTATATTTAACTGAATCAAAAAAAAATCTAAATATTATCTAGGCACCCCAATGTTAAAAGCAAAATTGCTCTGAATATAATCTGTCAGAAGAAATATACAATGCACTTTTCTACTCTGTATTGTAGTATATACACCAATTCAATATGCTCTCTCAAGTAAAATACAAAAATTCTATTTTTAAGCGAATCGAAAAATATCTAAATATTATCTAGGCACCCCAATGTTAAGAGCAAAATTGCTCTGAATATAAGCTGTCAGAGAAAATACACAATGTCATTTTCTACTCTGTTTTATATTATATATACCAACTCAGTATGCTCTCTCATGTAAAATACAGAAATTTTATATTTAAGCGAATCGAAAAAAAATTTATATATTATCTAGGCACCCGAATGTTAAAAGCAAAACTCCTCTGAATATAATCTGTCAGAAAAAATATACAATGCCCTTTTCTTCTCTGTTTTTAATACATGCACCAACTCAATATTCTCTCTCATGTAAAATACAGAAATTCTAATTTTACCTGATTTGAAATAATCAAAATGTTATGTAGGCACCCCAATGTTAAAAACAAAATTGCTCTAAATATAATCTGTCAGAAAAAATATACAATGCCCTAGTCTACTCTGTTTTGGAGTATATACACCAACTCCATATGCTCTCTCATATAAAATACAGAAATTCTATATTTAAGCGAAACGAAAATATCTAAAAGTTATCTAGGCAAGCCAATGTTATAAAAAATTGCTCAGAATATAATTTGTGAGAAAAAATATACAATGCCCTATTCTACTCTGTTTTGGAGTATACACACCAACTCCATATGCTCTCTCATGTAAAATATAGAAATTCTATATTTAAGCGAATCGAAAAAAAATCTAAATATTATCTAGGCACCCCAATGTTAAAAGCAAAATTTCTCTGAATATAATCTGTCAGAAAAAATATACAATTCCCTTTTCTACTTTGTTTTGTAGTATATACACCAACTCAGTATGCTCTCTCATTTAAATACCGAATTTCTAACTTTACGTGAATCAAAACAAAATGTAAATTATATCTAGGCGCCCCAAAGTTAATAGAAAATGTCAATGAATATAGTCTGTTGGAAAAAATATACAATGCCTTATTCTACTCTGTTTTGGAATATATACACCAACTCAGTATGCTCTCTCATGTAAAATACCGAAATTCTAATTTTACGTGAATCGAAAAAATCTAAATATTATCTAGGCACCCCAATGTAAAAAACAATATTTCTCTGAATATAGTCTGTCAGAAAAAATATACAATGCCCTATTCTACTACGTTTTGGTGTATGTACACCAACTCAATATGTTCTCTCATGTAAAATACCGAAATTCTAATTTTACACGAATAAAAAAAATCTGAATAATATCTAGGCGCCTCAAACTTAATAGAAAATGGCTCTGAATATAGTCTGTTAGAAAAAATATACAATGCCCTATTCTACTTTGTTTTGGAGTATATACACCAATTCAGTATGCACTCTCAAGTTAATACAAAAATTCTAAATTTACCCGAATCGAAAGAAATCTAAATATTATCCAGGCACCCCAATGTTAAAAACAAAATTGCTCTGAATATAATCTGTCAGAAAAAATATACAAATTTTTTTTCTACTCAGTTTTGGAGTATATACACCAACTTTATATGCTCTCTCATGTAAAATACAGAAATTCTATATTTAAACGAATTGAAAAAAATCTAAACGTTATCTAGGCACCGCAATCTTAAAAGCAAAATTGCTCTGAATATAATCTGTCAGAGAAAATATACAATGCTTTTTTCTACTCTGTGTTGTAGAATATACACCAACTCCATATGCTCTCTCATGTAAAATAACAAAATTATATTTTTAAGTGATTCAAAAAAAAGGTAAACATTATTTAGGCACCTGAATGTTAAAAGAAAAATTGCTCTGAATATAATATGTCAGAATAAATATACAATGTTCTTTTCTACTCTTTTTGTAGTATATACACCAACTCAATATGCTCTCTCATGTAAAATACAGTAATTATAATTTTACCAAAATCGAAAAAATCTAAATATTATCGAGGCACACCAATGTTAAAAACAAAATTGCTCTGAATATAATCTGTCAAAAAAATATATAATGACCTATTGTACTCGGTTGTGGAGTATATACACGAACTCAGTATGTTCTCTCATGTAAACAGAAATTCTAATTTTACGTGAATCGAAAAATATCTAAATATTATCTACGGACCCCAATGTTGAAAGCATAATTGCTCTGAATATAATCTGCCAGAAAAAACATAGAATGCCCTTTTCTACTCTGTTTTGTAGTATATACACCAACTCAATATGCTCTCTCATGTAAAATACCGAAATTCTAATTTTACAAGAATCGAAAAAAATCTAAATAATATCTAGGCGCCCCAAAGTTAAAAGCAAATGGATCTGAATATAGTCTGTTCGAAAAAATATACAATGCCTTATTCTACTCTGTTTTGGAGTATATACACAAACTCAGTATGCTCTCTCATGTAAAATACAGAAAATCTAATTTTACCCGAATTGAAAAGATCTAAATATTATCTAGGAACCCTAATGTTAAAAAAAAATTGCTCTGAATATAATCTTTCTGATAAAATATACAATGCCCTATTCTACTCGGTTTTGGAGTATATACACCAACTCAGTATGCTCTCTCATGTAAAATACAGAAATTCGAATTTTACACGAATCAAAAATATCTAAATATTATCTAGGTACCCAAATGTAAAAAAGAAAATTGCTCTGAATATAATGTGTCAGAAAAAATACACAATGCCCTATTCTACTCTGTTTTGGAGTATATACACCAATTCCATATGCTCTCTCAGGTAAAATGCAGAAATTCTATATTTAAGCAAATCGAAAAAAATCTAAATATTATCTAGGCAACCAATGTTAAAAGCAAAATTGCTCTGAATATAGTCTCTCAGGAACAATATACAATGCCCTTTTCTACTCCCTTTTGGAGTATATAAACCAACTCAATATGCTCTCTCATGTAAAATACCAAAATTCTAATTTTAGGTGAATCGAATAAAATCTACATAATATCTACGCGCACCAAAGATAAAAGAAAATGGCTCTGATTATAGTTTGTTTAATAAAATATACAATGCCTTATTCTACTCTGTTTTGGAGTATACACACCAACTCAGTATGCTCTCTCATGTAAAATATCGAAATTCTAAATTTACGTGAATCGAAAAAAATCTAAATAATATCTAGGCACCCCAATGTTAAAAGCAAAATTGCTCTGAATAAAATCTATCAGGATAAATATCCAATGCCCATTTCTACTCTGTTTTTGAGTATATACACCAACTTCATATGCACTCTCATGTTAAATACAGAAATTCGATATTTAAGCGAATCGAAAAACATCTAAATATTATCTAGGCACCCAAAGTTTAAAGCAAAATTGCTGTGAATATAAAGTGTCAGAAAAAATATACAATGCCCTTTTCTACTCTGTTTTGGAGTATATACACCAATTCAATATGCTGTCACATGTGAAATACCGAAAGTCTAATTTTAGGCGAATCAAAAAAGATCTAAATAATATCTAGGCGCAGCAAAGTTAAAAGAAAATGGCTCTGAATATAGTCTGTTTGAAAAAATATACAATGCCTTATTCTACTCTGTTTTGGAGTATATACAGCAACTCAGGATGTTCTCTCATGTAAAATATAGAAATTCTAATTTTACCCGAATCGAAACCATGTAAATATTATCTAGGCACCTCAATGTTAAAAACAAAATTGCTCTGAATATAATCTGTCAGAAAAAAGATACAATGCCCTATTCTACTCTGTTTTCGAGTATATACAACAACTCCATATGCTCTATCATGTAAAATACAGAAATTCTATATTTAAGCAAATCAAAAAAAATCTAAATATTATCTAGGCACCGCAATGTTAAAAACAAAATTGCTCTGAATGAAATCTGTCAGAAAAAATATACAATGCCCTTTTTTACTCTGTTTAGTACTATATACACCAACTCAATATGCTCTCTCATATACAATACCGAAATTCTAATATTACGTGAAATGAAAATAATCCAAATAATATCTAGGCACCCCAAAGTTAAAAGAAAATGGTTCTAAATATAGTTTGTAAGAAAAAAAATACAATGCCTTATTCTTTTCTGTTTTGAAGTATATACACCAACTCCATATGCTCTCTCAAGTAAAATAGAGAAATTCTATATTTAAGCGAATCGAAAAAATTCTAGATAGTATCTAGGCACCCCAATGTGAAAAGAAAAATTGCTGTTAATATAATCTGTCAGATAAAATATACAATGCCCTTCTTTACTTTATTTTGGAGTATATACACCAACTCCATATGCTCTCTCATGTAAAATACAGAAATTCAATATTTATGTGAATCGAAAAAAATCTAAATATTATCTAGGCACCCCAATGTTAAAAGAAAACTTGCTCTGAATATAATATGTCGGAAAAAATATAAAATGTCCTTTTCTACTCTGTTTTGGAGTATATACACCAACTCCATATGCTGTCTCATGTAAAATACAGAAATTCTAATTTTACACGAATCGAAAAATATCTAAATATTATCTAGGTGCCCCAAATTTAAATGAAATTCGCTCTGAATATAGTCTGTTAGAGAAAATATACAATGCCTAATTCTACCATGTTTTGGAGTATATACACCAACTCAGTATGCTCTCTTATGTAAAATACAGCAATTCTTATTTTACGTGAATCAAAAAAAATCTAAATATTATCTAGGCACCCCAATTTTCAAAGCGAAATTGCTCTGAATATAATCTGTCAGAAGAAATATACAATGCCCATTTCTACTCGGTTTTGTAGTATATACACCAACTCAATATGCTCTCTCATGTAAAATATAGAAATTATAATTTTACGCGATTCGAAAAACATCTAAAAAATATCTAGGTGCCCCAAAGTTAAAAGAAAATGGCTGTGAATATATTCTGTTTGAAAAAATATACAATGCCTCATTCTACTCTGTTTCGGAGTATATACAACATCAGAGGTGCACTGTCATATAAAATACAGAAATTCTAATTTTACGTGAATCAAAAAAATCTAAATAATATCTAGGCACCTCAGTGTTAAAAAAATTGCTCTGAATATACTATGTCAGAAAAAATATACAATGCCTTATTCTACTCTGCTTTGGAGTATATACACCAACTCCACATTCTCTCTCATGTAAAATACAGAAATTCTATATTTATGCGACTCGAAAAAAATCTAAATATTATCTAGGCACCCCAAAGTTAAAAACAAATTTGCTCTGAATATAATCTGTCAGAAAAAATATACAATGCCCAATTCTACTCTGTTTTAGAGTATATACACCAACTCCATATGCTCTCTCATGTAAAATACATAAATTCTATATTTAAGCAAATCGGAAAAAATCTAAATATTATCTAGGCATCCGAATGTTAAAAGAAAAATTGCTCTGAATATAATTTGTCAGAAAAAATATACAATGCCCTTTTCTACTTTGTTTTGGAGTATATACATTAACTCAATATGCTCTCTCATGTAAAATAGCCAAATTCTAAATTTACGCAAATCGAAAAAAGTCTAAATAATATCTAGGCGCTCCGAAGTTAAAAGAAAATGCCTCTGAATATAGTGTGTTAGAAAAAACATACAATGCCTTATTCTACTCTGTTTTTGAGTAAATACACCAACTCAGTATGCTCTCTTATGTAAAATACAAAAATTCTAATTTTACCAGGATCGAAAGAATCTAAACATTATCTAGGAACCCCAAGGTTTAAAACAAAATTGCTCTGAATATAAACATCAGAAAAAATATACAATGCCCTATTCTACTCTGTTTTTGAGTATATACACCAACTCTACCTGCTGTCATGTAAAATACAGAAATTCTATATTTCAGCTAATCAAAAAAAATCTAAATATTATCTAGGCACCCCAAAGTTAAAAACAAAATTCCTCGGAATATAATCTGTCATAAAAATATACACTGCCGTATTCTACACTGTTTTGGAGTATATACACCAACTCAGTATGCTCTATCATGGAAAATACAGAAGTTCTAATTTTACGTGAATTGAAAAGAATCTAAATATTATCTTGGAACCCCAACGTTAAAAGCAAAATGGCTCTGAATATAATCTGTTAAAAGAAATAAACAATTCCTTATTCTACTATGTTTTGGAGTATATAAACCAACTCAGTATGCTCTCTCAGGTAAAATATACAAATTCTAATTTTCACCGAATCAAAAAAATCTAAATATAATCTAGGCCCTTCAATGTTGAAAACAAAATTTCTCTGAATATAATCTGTCAGAATAAATATACAATGCCCTATTCTACTTCGTTTTGGAGTATGTACACCAACTCCATATGCTCTCTCATGTAAAATACAGAAATTCTATATTTAAGCGAATCGAAAAAAATCTAAATATAATCTACGCACCCCAATGATAAAACCAAAATTGCTCTGAATATAATCTGTCAGACAAAATATACAATGTCCTTTTCTACTCTGTTTTGTAGCATATACACCAACTCAATATGCTCTCTCCTGTGAAATACCAAAATTCTAATTTTACGCGAATCGAAAAAAATCTAAATAATATCTAGGCACCCAAAATTTAAAAGAAAATGGCTATGAATATAGTCTGTTAGAAAAATATACAATGCTTTATTTTACTCTGTTTTGGAGTATATACACGAACTCAATAAGCTCTCTCATGTAAAATAAAGAAATTCTAATTTTACGTGAATCAAAAAAATCTAAATATTATCTAGGCATCCCAATGTTAAAAGCAAAATTGCTCTGAATATAATCTGTCAGAAAAAATATACAATGCCCTGTTCTACTCTGTTATCGAGTATATACACCAACTCCATATGCTCTCTCATGTAAAATATAAAAATTCTATATTTAAGCAAATCGAAAAAAATCTAAATATTATCTAGGCACCCCAATGTTAAAAACAAAATTTCTCTGAATATTATCTGTCAGAATAAATATACAATGCCCTATTCTACTCTGTTTTGGTGTATATACACCAACTCAGTATGCTCTCTCATGTAAAATACAGAAATTCTAATTTTACGTGTATCAAAAAAATTCTAAATATTATCTAGGCACCCCAATGTTAAAAGCAAAATTGCTCTGAATATAATCTCTCAGAAAAAATGTACAATGCAGTTTACTACTCTCCTTTGGTGTATATACAGCAAATCAATATGCTCTCTCATGTAAAATACCGAAATTTTAATATTACGTGAATCGAATATATATAAATATTATCTAGGCAACCCAATTTCAAAAACAAAATTCATCGGAATATAATCTTTCATAAAATATATAAAATGCCTTTTTCTACTCTGTTTTGGAGTATATACACCAGCTCAATATGCTTTCTCATGTAAAATACCGAAATTCTAATTTTACGTGTATCGAAAAAAATCGAAATAATATCTAAGCGCTTCAAAATTAAAAGGAAATGGCTCTGAATATAGTCTTTTAGGGAACATATACAATGCTTTATTCTACTCTCTTTTGGAGTATATACATCAACTAAGTATGCTGCCTCATGTAAAATACTAAAATTCTAATTTTTCCCGAACCAGAAAAAATCTAAATATTATCTAGGTACCCCAATGTTAAAAAGAAAATTGCTCTGAATATGATCTGTCAGAACAAATATACAATGCCCTATTCTACTCTGTTTTGGAGTATATATACCAACTACATACGGTCTCTAATGTAAAATACAGAAATTCTAATTTTAAGAGCATCGAAAAAAATCTGAATAATATCTAGGCACCCCAAAGTTAAACGAAAATGGCTCTGAATATAGTCAGTTAGAAAAAATATAGAATGCTTTATTCTACTTTATTTTGAAGTATATACACCAACTGAATATGCTCTCTCATGTAAAATACAGAAATTCTATATTTAAGCAAATCGAAAAAATCTAAATATTATCTAGGCAACCCAATGTTTAAAAAAAAATTGCTCTGAATATAATTTGTCAGAAAAAATATACAATACCCTTTTCTACTCTGTTTTGGAGTATATACACCAACTCCATAAGCTCTCTCATCTAAAATACAAAAATTCTATATTTAAGCGAATCGAAAAAATCTAAATATTATCTAGGCACCCCAATGTTAAAAACAAAATTATTCTGAATATAATCTGTCAGCAAAAATATACAATGCCCTATTCTACTCTGTTATGGAGAATATACACCAACTCCAAATGCTCTCTCATTTAAAATACAGGAATTCTATATTTAAGCGAATCAAAAAAAATCTAAATATTATCTAGGCACCCCAATGTTAATAGCAAAATTTCTATGAATATAGTATGTCTGACAAAATATAAAATGCCCTAGTCTACAGTGTTTTGGAGTATATACACCAACTCAATATGCTATCTCACGTAAAATACCGAAATATTAATTTTACATGAATCGAAAAAAATCTAAATAATATCTAGGCGCCCCAATGTTAAAAGAAAATTGCTCTGAATATAGTCTGTTAGAAAAAATATACAATGCCTTATTGTACTATATTTTGGCGTATATACACCAACTCAGTATGCTCTCTCGTGTAAAATACAGAAATTCTAATTTTACCCGAATTGAAATAATCTAAATATTATCTAGGCACCCCAATGTTAAAAACAAAATTGCTCTGAAAATAACCTGTCAAAAAAATATACAATGCCCTATTCTACTTTGTTTTTCAGTATATACACTAACTCTACCTGTTCTCTAATGTAAAATACAGAAATTGTATATTTCAGCAAATCCAAAATATCTAAACATTATCTGGGTGCCCCAAAGTTAAACAAAAATGGGTTTGAATATAGTCTGTTGGAATAAATATACAATACCTTATTCTACTCTGTTTTGGAGTAAATACAACAACTCCGTATGCTCTCTCATGTAAAATACAGAAATTTAATTTTACCAGAATTGAAAAAATCAAAATATTATCTAGGCACCCCAATGTTAAGACCAAAGTGCTCTGAATATAATCTGTCAGAAAAAGTATTCAATGCCCTTTTCTACTTTGTTTTGGAGTATATACACAAACTCAATATGCTCTCTCCTGTAAAACACCGAAATTCTAATTTTACGCGAATCGAAATAAATCTAAATAATATCTAGGCACCACAAAGTTAAACGAAAATATCTATGAATACAGTCAGTTAGAAAAAGTATAGCATGCTTTATTCTACTCTATTTTGGAGTATATACACCAACTCCATATGCTCTCTCATGTAAAACACAGAAATTCTATATTTAAGCGAATCGAAAAAATCTAAATATTATCTAGACACCCCAATGTTAAAAACAAAATTGTTCTGAATATAATTTGTCAGAAAAAATATACAATGCCCTTTTCTACTCTGTTTTGGAGTATATACACCAACTCAATACGCTCTCTCCTGTAAATTACCAAAATTCTAATATTATGCAAATCGAAAAAAAACTAAGCAATATCTAGGCGCCCCAAAGTTAAAAGACAATGTCTCTAAATATAGTCTGTTATAAAAAATATACATTTCCTTATTCTACTCTGTTTTGGAGAATATACACAACTCAATATGCTTTCTGATGTAAAATACAGAAATTCTAACTTTACGTGAATTGAAAAAAATCTAAATATGATCTAGGCTCCCGAATTTTAAAAGTACAATTGCTCTGAATAAAATCTGTCAGAAAAAATATACAATGCCCTATTCTACTCTGTTTTGGAGTATATACACCAAATCCATATGCTCTCTCATGTAAAATAGAGAAATTCTATATTTGAGCAAATCGAAAAATATCTCAATATTATCTAGGCACCCCAATGTTAAAAGCATAATTTCTCTGAATATAATCTGTCAGAAAAAACATACAATGCCCTTTTCTACTCTGTTTTGTAATATATACACCTACTAAATATGCTCTCTCAGGTAAAATACAGAAATTCTAATTTTACCAGAATCGAACACCAAAATTTATCTAGGCACCCCAATGTTAAAAACAAAATTGCTCTAAATCTAATCTGTCAGAAAATATATACAGCCCTATTCTACTCTGTTTTGGAGTATATACACCAACTCAGTATGCTCTCTCATGTAAAATACAGAAATTCTATATATAAGCGAATCGAAATAAATCTAAATATTATCTAGGACACCCAATTTTAAAAGCGAAATTGCTCTAAATATAATCTGTCAGAAAAAATATATAATGCCCATTTTTACTCGGTATGTAGTATATACACCAACTCAATATGCTCTCTCATGTAAAATACCGAAATTCTAATTTTCCAGAATCGAAAAAAATCTAAATAATATCTAGGCGCCACAAATTTAAAAGAAAATGGCTCTAAATATAGTCTGTCAGACAAAATATACAATAACGTATTCTACTCTCTTTTAAAGTATATACACCAACTTCATATGCTCTCTCATGTAAAATATCGAAATTCTAATTTTACCCGAATCGAAAAAATCTAAATATTATCTTGACACCCTAATGTTAAAAACAAAATTGCTCTGAATATAATCTGTCAGAAAAAATATAAAATGCCTTATTCTACACTGTTTTGGAGTATATACACCAAGTCCATATGCTCTCTTATGTAAAATACAGAAATTCTATATTTAAGCGAATCGAAAAAAATCTAAATATTATCTAGGCAAACCAATGTTAAAAGCAACATTGCTCTGAATATAATCTGTCAGAAAAAATATGCAATGCCTTATTCTACTCTGTTTTGGAGTATATACACAAACTCTATATGCTCTTTCATGTAAAATACCGAAATTCGAATTATACGCGAATCGAAAAAAATGTAAATAATATCTAGGCGCCCCAAAGTTAATAGAAAATGGCTCTTAATATACACTGTTGGATAACATATACAATGCCTTATATTACTCAGTTTTGGTGTATATACACCAACTCAGTATGCTCTCTAATGTAGAATACAGAAATTCTAATTATACGCATATCGGAAGAAATCTATATAATATTTAGGCACCCCAAAGATAAAGAAAATGGCTCTAAATATAGTCTGTTAGAGAAAATATACAATGTCTTATTGTACTTGGTTTTGGAATATATACACCAACTACACATGCTGTCTCATGTAAAATACATAAATTGTATATTTAAGCGAAACGAAGAAAATCTAAATATTATCTAGGCACCCCAATGTTAAAAGCAAAATTGCTCTGAATATAGTCTGTCATAGAAAATATACAATGCCCTTTTCTACTCTGTTTTGTAGTATATACACAAACAATATGCTATCTCATGTAAAATACGGAAATTCTAATTATACGCGAATCGAGAAAAATCTAAATATTATCTAGGCACCCGAATGTTAAAAACAAAATTGCTCTGAATAAAATCTGTCAGAAAATATATACAATGCCCTATTCTACTCTGTTCTGGAGTATATACACCAACTCCATATGCTCTCTTATGTAAAATACAGAAATTCTATGATTAAGCGAATCAAAAAAAATCTAAATATTATCTAGGCAGCCCAATGTTAAGAACAAAATTGCTCTAAATATAATCTGTCAGATAAAATATACAATGCCCTTTTCTACTCTGTTTTGGACTATATACACCAACTCAGTATGCTCTCTCATGTAAAATAACGAAATTCTAATTTTACGTGAATCGAAAAAAATCTAAATAATATCTAGGGCCCCAAAGTTAAAAGAAAAGGGCTCTAAATATAGTCTGTTAGAAAAAATATACAATGTTTTATTCTACTCTGTTTATGAGTATCTACACCAACTTCGTGTACTCTCTCATGTAAAATACAGAAATTTTAATTTTACTGGAATAGTGAAAATCTAAATATTACCTAGGCACCCCAATGCTTAAAACAAAATCGCTCTGTATATAATCTGTCATAAAAAATATACAATGCCCTATTCTACTCTCTTTTGGAGTATATACACCAACTCCATATGCTCTCTCATGTAAAAAACAGAAATTCTATATTTAAGCGAATCGAACCAAATCTAAATATTATCTACGCCCCCCAACGTTAAAAGCAAAAGTGCGGTGAATATTTTCGGTCAGAAAAAATATACAATGCCCGTTTCTACTCTGTTTTGTAGTATATACACCAACTCAATATGCTCTCTCATGTAAAATAGAGAAATTCTAATTTTACTCGAATCACAAAAATATAAATATAATCTAGGCACCCCAATGTTATAAACAAAATTGCTCTAAATATAATCTGTCAAAAAAAAATATACAATGCCAAATTCTACTCTGTTTTAAAATATATACACCAACTCAGTATACTCTCTCATGTAAAATACTGAAATTCTAATTTTACGTGAATCGAAAAAATCTAAATATTATCTAGGCACCCCAATGTTAAAAGCAAAATTGCTCTAAATATAATCTGTCAGAAAAAATATACAATGCCCTATTCTACTCTGTTTTTGAGTATATGCACCAACTCTACCTGCTCTCTCATATAAAATACAGAAATTCTATATTTAAGCAAATCTAAAAAAATCTAAATATTATCTAGACACCCCAAAGTTAAACACAAAATAGCTCTGAATATACTCTGTCAGAAAAAATATACAATGCCCTCTTCTACTCTGTTTTCAAGTATATACACCAACTCCATATGCTCTCTCATGTAAAATACAGAAATTCTATATTTAAGCGAATCGACAAATATCTAAATATTATCTACACACCACAATGTTAAAAGCAAAAGTGCTATAAATATATTCGGTGAGAAAAAATATACAATGCCCTTTTCTACTTTGTTTTGTAGGATATACACCAACTCAATATGCTCTCTCATGTAAAATACAGAAATTCTAATTTTACCCGAATCGAAAAAACCTAAAAAATATCTAGGCACCCCAATGTTAAAAACAAAATTACTCAGTATATAATCTGTCAAAAAATATATACAAGGCCATATTGTCCTCTGTTTATGAATATATACGCCAACTCAGTACACTCTCTCATGTAAAATACCAAAATTCTAATTTTACGTGAATCGAAAAAAATCTAAATATTATCTAGGCACCCCGATGTTAAAAGCAAAATTGCTCTGAAAATAATCTGTCATAAAAATTATACAATGCCCTTTTCTATTCTGTATTGGAGTATATACACCAACTCAGTATGCTCTCTCATGTAAAATACCGAAATTCAAATTTTACGCGAATCGAAATAAATCTAAAAAATATCTAGGCGACCCAAAGTTAAAAGAAAGTGGCTCTGAATATAGTCTGTTAGACAAAATATACAACGCCTTATTCTACTCTGTTTTGGAGTATATACACCAATTCAGTATGCTCTCTCATGTAAATCACAGCAATTAAAATTTTACCCGAATCGAAAAATTCTAAATATTATCTAGGCACCCCAATGTTGAAAACTAAATTTCTCTGAATATAATCTGTCATAAAATATATACAATGCCCTTTTCTACTCTGTTTTGGAGTATATACACCAACTCAGAATGTCCTCTCATGGAAAATACAGAAATTCTAATTTATGTGAATCGAAAAAAATCTAAATGTTATCTAGGCACCAGAATCTTAGAAACAAAATTGCTCTGAATAAAATCTGTCAGAGAAAATATACAATGCCCTATTCTACTCTGTTTTGGAGTATATACACCAACTCCATATGCTCTCTCATGTAAAATACAGAAATTCTATATTTAAGCGAATCGAAAGAAATCTAAATGTTATCCAGGCACCCCAATGTTAAAAACAAAATTGCTGTAAATATAATCTGTCAGATAAAATATACAATGTTCTTTTCTACTCTGTTTTGGAGTATATACACCAACTCAATATGCTGTCTCATGTAAAATATGGAAATTCTAATTATATGTGAATCGAAAATAATCTATATAATATCTAGGCGCCCCAAAGTTAATAGAAAATGGCTCTTAATATAGACTGGTAAAAAAAATATACAATGCATTATTCTACTCTGTTTTGGAGTATATACACTAACTCTGTATGCTCTCTAATATAAAATACAGAAATTGTAATTTTATCCGAATCAAAAAAATCTAAATAATATCTAGGAACCCCAATGTTAAAAACAAAATTGCTCTGAATATAATCTGTCAGAAAAAATATACAATCCCTGATTCTTCTCTGTTTTGGAGTATACACCAACTCAGTATACTCTCTCATGAAAAATAATGAAATTCTAATTTTACGTGAATCGAAAAATTCTAAATATTATCTAGGTACCCCAATGTTAAAAGCAAAATTGCTCTGAATATAATCTGTCATAAAAATTATACAATGCCCTTTTTACTCTGTATTGGAGTATATACACCAACTCAATATGCTCTCTCATGTAAAATACTCAAATTCAAATTTTACGTGAATCAAAA
Organism: Callithrix jacchus; assembly: GCF_049354715.1. Taxonomy (NCBI): domain Eukaryota; kingdom Metazoa; phylum Chordata; class Mammalia; order Primates; family Cebidae; genus Callithrix; species Callithrix jacchus. Next base: position 55,357,870 of record NC_133521.1, on the reverse strand, counting down.
AAACATCTAAAAAATATCTAGGCTCCCCAAAGATAAAATAAAAAAGCTCTGAATATAGTCTGTTAGAACAAATGTACAATGCCTTATTCTACTATGTTTTGGAGTTTATACAGGAACTCAGTATGCTCTCTCCTGAAAAATAAATATATTCAAATTTTACCCGAATTGAAAAAATCTAAATATTATCTAGGAACCCAATGTTAAAAACAAAATTGCTCTGAATATAATCTGTCATAAAAAATATACAATGCCCTCTTCTACTCTGTTTTTGGGTATATACACCAACTCTACCTTCTGTCTCATATAAAATACAGAAATTCTATATTTAAGCGAATCGAAAAAAATCTAAATATTATCTAGGCACCCCAAAGTTAAACACAAAATAGCTCTGAATATACTCTGTCAGAAAAAATATACAATGCCCACTTCTACTCTGTTTTCGAGTATATACACCAACTCCATATGCTCTCTCATGTAAAATAAAGAAATTCTATATTTATGCAAATCGATAAAAATCTAAATATTATCTACGCACCACAACGTTAAAAGAAAAAGTGCTACAAATATATTCGGTCAGAAAAAATATACAATGCTCTTTTCTACTTTGTTTTGTAGTATATACACCAACTCAATATGCTCTCATGTAAAATACAGAAATTCTAATTTTACCCGAATCGAAAAAATCTAAAATTTATCTAGGCACCCCAATGTTAAATACAAAATTGCTCTGTATAAAATCTGTCAAAAGAAATATACAATGCCATATTGTTTTCTGTTTTAGAATATATACACAAACTCAGTACACTCTCTCATGTAAAATACCGAAATTCTAATTTTACGTGAATCGAAAATAATCTAAATAATATCTAGGCGCATCGAAGTTAAAAGAAAATGGCTCTTAATATAGTCTGTTAGAAAAAATATAAAATGCCTTATTCTACTCTGTTTTGGAGTATATACACCAACTCAGTATGCTCTCTCATGTAAAATGCAGAAATTCTAATTTTATCTGAATCGAAAAAATCTAAATATTATTTAGGCAAACCAATGTTAAAAACAAAATTGCTCTGAATATAATCAGTCAGAAAAAATATACAATGCACTATTCTATTCTGTTTTAAAGTATATACATTAACTCCATATGCTCTATCATGTAAAATACAGAAATTCTATATTTAAGGGAATTGAAAACAATTTAAATATTATCTGGGCACGCCAACGTTAAAAACAAAATTGCTCTGAATATAATCTGTCAGAAAAAATATACAATGCCCTATTCTACTCTGTTTTGGAGTATATAAACCAACTCCATATGCTCTATCATGTAAAATAAAGAAATTCTATATTTAAGGGAATCGAAAACAATTTAAATATTATCTTGGCATGCCAACGTTAAAAACAAAATTGCTCTGAATATAATCTGTCAGAAGAAATATACAATGCCCTATTCTACTTTCTTTTGGAGTATATACACCAACTCCATATGCTCTATCATGTAAAATACAGAAATTCCATATTTAAGCAAATCGATAAAAATCTATATATCATCTAGGCACCCGAATGTTAAAATCATAATTCCTCTGAATATAATGTGTCAGAAAAAATAAACAATGCCCTATTCTACTCTGTTTTGGAGTATGTACACCAACTCAGTGTGCTCTCTCATATAAAATACAGAAATTCTAATTTTACGTGAATCGAAAAAAATGTAAATATTATCTAGGCACCCCAATGTTAAAAGGAAAATTGCTCTGAATATAATTTGTCAGAAAAAATATGCAATGTCCGATTCTACTCTCTTTTGGAGTATATACACCAGGTCCATAAGCTCTCTCATGTAAAATACAGAAATACTAATTTTACACGAATTGAAAAATATCTAAATAATATCTAGGCACCACAAACTTACAAGAAAATGGCTCTTAATATAGTCTGTTAGAGAAAATATACACTGTTTTATTCTACTCTGTTTTGGAGTATATACAGCAACTCAGTTTGCTCTCTTATGTAAAATACAGAAATTCTAATTTTACCCGAATCGAAAAAATCTAAATATTATTTAGTCAACCCAATGTTAAAAACAAAATTGCTCTGAATATAATCTGTCATAAAAAATATAGAATGCCCTATTCTACTCTGTTTTGGAGTATATACACCGACTCCATATGCTCTCTCATCTAAAATACAAAAATTCTATATTTAAGTGAATCGAAAATATCTAAATATTACCTAGGCACCCCAATGTTAAAAGCAAAATTGCTCTGAATATAATCTGTCAGAAAAAATACACAATGCCATTTTCTACTGTGTTTTGTAGCATATACACCAACTCAATATGCTCTGATATATAAAATACATAAATTCAAATTTTATCCGAATCGAAAAAATCAAAATATTATGTAGGCAACGCAATGTTACAAACAAAATTGCTCTGAATATAATCTGTCAGAACAAATATTCAATTCCCTATTCTACTCTGTTTTGGAGTATATACACCAACTCAGTATGCTCTCTCATGTAAAATACTGAAATTCTAATTTTACGGGAATAGAAAAAAATCTAAATATTATCTAGGCACTTCAATGTTAAAAACAAAATTGCACTGAATATAAGCTGTCAGAAAAAATATACAATGCCCTATTCTACTCTGTTTTGGAATATATAGAGCAACTCCATATGCTCTCTCATGTAAAATACCGAAATTTCAATTTTACGCGAATCGAAATAAATCTAAATAATGTCTAGGCGCCCCATAGTAAAAAGAAAATGGTTCTAAATATAATCTGTAAGAAAAAATACACAATGCTTTATTCTTCTCTGTTTTGGAGAGAATATAAACCAACTCCATATGGTCTCTCAAGTAAAATACAGAAATTAAATATTTAAGCGAATTGAAAAAATTCTAGATATTATCTAGGCACCCCAATGTGAAAAGCAAAATTGCTCTTAATATAATCTGTCATATAAAATATACAATGCCCTTTACTTCTCTGTTTTGTAGTATATGCACCAACTCAATATGCTCTCTCATGTAAAATACAAAAATTCTATTTCTGCCCAAATGGAAAAAATCTAAATATTATCTAGGCACCCCAGTGTTAAAAAAAAATTGCTCTGAATATCATCCGTCAGAAAAAATATACAATGCCCTATTCTACTTTGTTTTGGAGTACATACACCAACTCCCTCTGCTCTCTCATATAAAATACAGAAATTCTATATTTAAGCGAATCGAAAAAAATCTAAATATTATCTAGGCACCGCAATGTTAAAAACAAAATCGCTCTGAATATAATCTGTCAGAAAAAATATACAATGCTCTATTCTACTCTGTTTTGGAGTATATACACCAACTCCATATGCTCTCTCATGTAAAATGCAGAAATTATTTATGCGAATCGAAAAAAATCTAAATATAATCTAGGCACCCCAATGTTAAAAGCAAACTTTCTCTGAATATAATCTGTCAGAAAAAATATACAATGCCCTTTTCTACTCTGTTTTGGAGTATATACACCAACTCCATATGCTCTCTCATGTAAAATAGAGAAATTCTAATTTTACGCAAATCGAAAAAATCTAAATATTATCTAGGCACCCCAATGTTAAAAACAAAATTGCTCTGAATGTAATCTGTCAGAAAAAATATACAATGCCCTATTCTACTCTTTTTTGGAGTATATGCACCAACTCCATATGCTATCTAATTGGAAATACATAAATTGTATATTTAAGCGAATCGACAAAAATCTAAATATTATCTAGGCACCTCAATTTTAAAAGCAAAATTTCTCTGAATATAGTCTGTGAGAAAAAATATACAATGCCTCATTCTGCTCTGTTTTGGAGTATATAAGGCAACTCAGTATGCTCTGTCATGTAAAATACAGAAATTCTATATTTAAGCGAATTGAAAAAAATTTAAATATTATGTAGGCACCCCAATGTTAAAAACAAAATTGCTCTGAATATAATCGGTCAGAATAAATATATAATGCCCTATTCTACTCTGTTTTGGAGTATACACACCAAATCCATATGCTCTCATGTAAAATATAGAAATTCTATATTTAAGCGAACCGAAAAAAATCTTAATATTATCTAGGCACCCCAATGTTAAAAGCAAGATTTCTCTGAATATAATCTGTGAGAGAAAATATACAATGCCCTTTTCTACTCTGTTTTGGAGTATATACACCAACTCAATATGCTCTCTCATGTAAAATACTGAAATTCTAAATTTACGCGAATGGAAGAAAATCTAAATATTATCTAGGCACCCCAATGTTAAACGCAAAATTTCTCTGAATAAATTCTGTTAGAAATAATATACAATTCCCTATTTTAATCTGTTTTGGAGTATATACACCAACCCAATATGCTCTCTCAGGTAAAATACCGAAATTCTAAATTTACACGAATCGAAAGAAATCTAAATATTATTTAGGCACCCAGTGTTAAAAGCAAAATTGCTCTGAATATAATCTGTCAGAAAAAATATACAATTCCCTTTCCTACTATGTTTTAAAGTATATACACCAACTCAATATGCACTCTCATGTAAAATACCAAAATTATAAATTTATGCAAATTAAAAAAATTCTAAATATTATCTAGGCACCCGAATGTTAACAGCAAAATTGCTCTGAATGTAATCAGTCAAAAAAATATACAATGCCTTTTTCTACTTTGTTTTGGACTATATACACCAACTCAATATGCTCTCCCATGTAAAATACAGAAATTCAAATTTTACACGAACCGAAAAAATCTAAGTATTATCTAGGCATTCCAATGTTAAAAGCAAAATTACTCTGAATATAATCTGTCAGAAAAAATAAACAATGCTTTTTTCTACTTGGTTTTGGAGTATATTCACCAACTCAATATGCTCTCTCATGTAAAATACCAAAATTCAAATTTTAAATGAACAGCAAAAAATCTAAATATTATCCTGGCACCCCAATGTTAAAATCAAAATTGCTCTGAATATAATCTCTCAGAAAAAATATACAATGCCCCATTCTACTCTGTTTTGGAGTATATACCAGCTCCATATGCGCTCTCATGTAAAATACGGAAATTCTATATTTGAGAGAATCGAAAAAAATCTAAATATTAACTAGGCACTCCAATGTTAAAAGCAAAATTGCTCTGAATATAATCTGTCAGAAAAAATATACAATGCCCTTTTGTACTCTGATTTTTAATATATACACCAACTCAATATGCTCTCATGTAAAATACAGAAATTCTAAATTTACGTGAATTGAAAAAAATCTAAATGATATCTAGGCGCCCCAAAGTTAAAAGAAAATGGCTCTGAATATAGTCGATAAGAAAAAATATACAATGCCTTATTCTACTCTGTTTTGGATTATATACACCAAGTCAATACGCTCTTTAAGGTAAAATACCGAAATTCTAATTTTATGCAAATCAAAAAAAATCTAAATAATACCTAGGCGCCCCAAAGTTAAAAGAAAATGGCTCTGTATACAGTCTGTTAGAAAAAATATACAATGCCTTATTTTACTCTGTTTTGGTGTATATACACCAACTCAGTATACTCTCTCATGTGAAATACAGAAATTCTAATTTTACATGAATCGATAAAAATCTAAATATTATATAGGAACCCAACGTTAAAAGCAAAGTTGCTGAGAATATAATCTGTCAGAAGTAATATGCAATGCCCTTTCCTACTCTGTTATAAAGTATATAAACCAACTCAATATGCTCACTCATGTAAAATACAGAAATTGTAAATTTACGCAAATTAAAAAATTCTAAATATTATCTAGGCACCCCAATGTTATAAGCAAAATTCTTCTGAATGTAGTCTGTCAGAAAAAATATACAATGCCTTTTTCTACTCTGTTTTGGACTATATACACCAACTCAATATGCTCTCCCATGTAAAATACAGAAGTTCAAATTTTACACGAACCAAAAAAAATCTAAATATTATCTAGGCATTCCAATGTTAAAAGCAAGATTGCTCTGAATATAGTCTGTCAGAGAAAGAACACAATGCCCTCTTCTACTCTTTTTTGGAGTACATAAACCAACTCAATATGCTCTCTCATATAAAATACAAAAATTCTTATTTTACCTGAATCGAAAAAAATCTAAATATTATCTAGGCACCCCAATGTTAAAAGCAAAATTTCTCTGAATATAATCTGTCAGAAAAATATACAATGCATTTTTCTACTCTGATGTGGAGTATATACTCCAACCCAATATGCTCTCTCATATAAAATACAGAAACTCTAAATTTACGATAATCGAAAAAAATCTAAATATTATTTAGGCACCCAATGTTAAAAGCAAAATTGCTCTAAATATAATCTGTCAGAAATAACCTACAATTCACTTTCCTACTCTGTTATAAAGTATATACACCAACTCAATATGCTCTCTCAGGTAAAATACCGAAATTATAAATTTACGAAATTAAAAAAATTCTAAATGTTATCTAGGCAACCCAATGTAAAAAGCAAAATTGTTCTGAATGTAACCTGTCAGAGAAAATATACAATGCCTTTTTCTACTCTGTTTTCGAGTATATACACCAACTCATTTTGCTCTCCCATGTAAAATACAGAAGTTCAAATTTTACACGAACCTAAAAAAATCTAAATATTATCTAGGCATTTCAATGTTAAAAGCAAAATTGCTCTGAATATAGTCTGTCAGAGAAAATACACAATGCCCTCTTCTACTTTTTTTTGGAGTATATAAACCAACTCAATATGCTCTGTCATGTAAAATACCGAAATTCTAATTTTACCTGAATCGAAAAATATCTAAATATTATCTAGGCACCCCAATGTTAAAAGCAAAATTGCTCGGAACATAATCTGTCAGAAAAAATATACAACGCCCTTTTCTACTCTGTTTTGTAGTATATACACCCCATTAATATGCTCTCTCAAGCAAAATACAAAAACTCTATATTTAAGCGGATCGAAAAAAATCAAAATATTATCTAGGCACCCCAATGTTAATAAAAAAATTTCTCTGAATATAATCTGCCAGAAAAAATATACAATGTCCTATTCTACTCTGTTTTGGAGTATATACACCAACTCAATATGCTCTCTCATGTAAAATAGCGAAATTCTAATATTACGTGAATCGAAAATAATCTAAATATTATCTTGGCACCCGAATGTTAAAAGCAAAATTTCTCTGAATATAGTCTGTTAGAAAAAATATACAATGCCCTATTTTACTCTTTTTGGAGTATATACACCAATTCCTTATGTTCTCTCATATAAAATACAGAAATTCTAAATATAAGTGAATCGAAAAAATCTAAATAATACCTAGGCGTCCCAAAGTTAAAAGAAAATGGCTCTGAATATAGTCTGTTAGAGAAAATATACAATGCCTTATTCTACTCTGTTTTGGAGTATATACACCAACTCAGAATGCTGTCTCATGTAAAATACAGAAATTCTATATTTAAGCGAATTGAAAAAAATCTAAATAGTATCGAGGCACCGCAATGTTAAAAGCAAAATTGCTCAGAATATAATTTGTCAAAAAAATATACAATGCCCTTTTCTACTCTTTTGTAGTATATACACCAACTAAATATGCTCTCTCATGTAAAATACAGAAATTCTAATTTTATCCGAATCAAAAAAATCTAAATATTATCTAGGCACCCCAATGTTAAAAAAAATTGCTCTGAATATAATCTGTCAGAAACATTACAGAATCCCCTATTCTACTTTATTTTGGAGTATATACAACAACTCAATATGCTCTCTCATGTAAAATACTGAAATTCTAATTTTACCCGAATCGAAAAAAATTGAAATATTATCTAGGCACCCCAATGTTAAAATCAAAATTGCTCGGAATATAATCTGTCAGAAAAAATATACAATGCCCTTTTCTACTCTGTTTTGTAGTATATACACCCCATTAATATGCTCTCTCAAGTAAAATACAGAAATTCTATATTTAAGCGGATCGAAAAAAATCTAAATATTATCTAGGTACCCCAATGTTAATAACAAAATTGCTCTGAATATAATCTGCCATAAAAAATATACAATGCCCTATTCTACTCTGTTTTGGAGTATATACACCAACTCAATATGCTCTCTCATGTAAAATACCGAAATTCTAATTTTACGTGAATCGAAAATAATCTAAATATTATCTTGGCACCCAAATCTTAACAACAAAATTTCTCTGAATATAGTCTGTTAGAATAAATATACAATGCCTTATTCTACTCTGTTTTGGAGTATATACACCAACTCAGTATGCTCTCTCATGTAAAATACACAAATTCTAATTTTACGTGAATCAAAAAAAATCTAAATATTATATAGGCACCTCAATGTTAAAAACAAAATTTCTCAGAATATAATCTTTCAGAAAAAATATACAGTACCCTATTGTACTCTGTTTTGGAGTATATACACCAACTCTATATGCTGTCTCATGTAAAATACAGAAATTCTGTATTTATGCAAATTGAAAAAAATCTAAATATTATCTAGGCACCCGAATATTAAAATCAAAATTGCTCTGAATATAATCTGCCAGAAAAAATATACAATGCCCTTTTCTACTCTGTTTTGTAGTATATACACCAACTGAATATGCTCTCTCATGTAAAATACCAAAATTCTAATTTTACCCGAATTGAACAAATCTAAATATTATCTAGGCACCCCAATGTAAATAACAAAATTTCTCTCAATATGTTCTGTCAGAGAAAATATACAATGCCCTATTCTACTTTGTTTTGGAGTATATACAACAACTCCATATGCTCTCTCATGTAAAATACAGAAATTCTATATTTAAGCGAATCGAAAAAAATCTAAGTATTATCTAGGCAACCCAAAGTTAACAGGAAAATTGCTCTGAATATAATCTGTTAGAAAAAATATACAATGCCTTTTTTACTCTGAATTGTAGTATATACACCAACTCAATATGCTCTCTCATGTAAAATAAGAAAATTCTAATCTCACCCGAAACAAAAAAAATCTAAATATTATCTAGGAACCCCGATATTAAAATCAAAATTGCTCTGAATATAATCTGTCAGAAAAAATATACAATGCCCTATTCTACTCTGTTTTTCAGTATATACACCAACTCAGTATGCTCTCTCATGTGAAATACCGAAATTGTAATTTTACGTGAATCGAAAAAAATCTAAATACTATCTAGGCGCCCCAAAGTTAAAAGAAAATGGTTCTGAATATAGTCTGTTAGAGAAAATATACAATGCCTTATAATACTGTGTTTTGGAGTATATATACGAACTCAGTATGCTCTCTCCGGTAAAATACTGAAATTCTAACTTTACGTGAAACGAAAAAAATATAAATATTATCTAGGCATCCCAATGTTAAAATAAAATTTCTCTAAATATAATCTGTCAGAAAAAATATACAATCCCATTTTCTACTCTGTTTTGTAGTATATACAGCAACTCAATATGCTCTCCCAGGTAAAATACCGAAATTCTAAGTTTACGCGAATTGAAAAACATCTGAATAATATCTAGGCTCCCCAAAGTTGAAAGAAAATGGCTCTGAATATAGTCTGTTAGAAGAAATATACAGTGCCTTATTCTATTCTGTTGTGGAGTATATACACCAACTCAGGATGCTCTCTCATGTAAAATACAGAAATTCTAATTTTACGTGAATCCAAAACTATCTAAATATTATCTAGGCACGCCAATGATAAAATAAAAATTGCTCTGATAATAATCTGTCAGAAAAAATATACAATGCCCTATTCTACTCTGTTTTGGAGTATATACACCAACTCAGTATGCTCTCTCATGTAAAATACCAAAATTCAAATTTTACGTGAATCGAAAAAAATCTAAATACTATCTAGGCACCCGATTGTTAATAGCAAAATTGCTCTTAATATAATCTGTCAGAGAAAATGTAAAATTCCCTATTCTACTCTGTATTGGAGTATATACATCAACTAAATATGCTCTCTCATGTAAAATACCGAAATTCTAATTTTACGTGAATCGATAAAAATCTAAATAATATCTACGCGCCTTAAAGTTAAAAGAAAATGGTTCTGAATATCGTCTGTTAGAAAAAATATACAAAGCCTTCTTCTATTTTTTTTGGAGTTTGTACACCAACTCAGTATTCTCTCTCATGTAAAATACCGAAATTCTAATTTTACGCGAATCGAAAAAAATGTGAATAATATCAAGGCGCCCCAAAGTATAAAGAAAATGGCTCTGAATATAGTGTGATAAAAAAATATACAATGCCTTATTCTACACTCTTTTGGAGCATATACACCAACTCCGTATGCTCTCTCATGTAAAATACCGAAATTCTAATTTTACGTGAATTGAAAAAAATCTAAATATTATCTAGGCACTCCAATGTTAAAAACAAAATTGCTCTGGATATAATTTGTCAGACAAAAATATAAAATGACCTATTCTACACTGTTTTGGGATATATACACCAACTCCATATGCTATCTCATGTAAAATACAGAAATTCTACATTTAAGCGAATCGAATAAAATCTAAATACTATCTAGGCACCCCAATGTTAAAAGCAAAATTGCTGTGAATATAATCTGTCAAAAAAATATATAATGCGATTTTCTACTCTGTTATGGAGCATATACACCAACTCAATATGCCCTCTCATGTAAAAAATCGAAATTCTAATTTTACGCAAATCAAAAAAAATCTAAATTATATCTAGGTGCTCCAAAGTTAAAAAAAATGGCTCTGAATATAGTATGTTAGAATAAATATACAATGCCTTATTCTACTCTGTTTTGGAGTATATACACCAACTCAGTATGCTCTCTCATGTTAAATAGAGAAATTATAATTCTACGTGAATTGAAAAAAATATAAATATTATCTAGATACCCGAATGTTAATAGCAAAATTTCTCTTAATATAATCTGTCAGAAAAAATATAAAATGCCCTTTTCTACTCTGTTTTGTAGTATGTATGCGAACTCAATATCCTCTCTCAAGTAAAATTATGAAATTTTAATTTTTCACGAAACGAAAAAAATTTAAATAATATCTAGGTGCTCCAAAGGTAAAAGAAATTGGCTCCGAATATAGTCTGTGTGAAAAAATATACAATGCCTTATTCTACTCTGTTTTGTAGTATATACACCAACTCAGTATGCTATCTCATGTAAAATACCGAAATTCTAATTTTAAGTGAATCGAAAAAAATCTAAGTATTATTTAGGCACTTGAATGTTAATAGCAAAATTGCTCTTAATATAATCTGTCAGAAAAAATGTACAATGCACTTTTCTACTGTTTTGTAGTATATACACTAACTCAATATGCTCTCTCATGTAAAATACCAAAATTCTAATTTTATGCAAATTGAAAATAATCTAAATAATATCTAGGCACCCAAAATTTAAAAGAAAATGGCTCTGAATATAGTCTGTTTGAAAAATATACAATGCCTTATTTTACTCTGTTTTGGAATATATACACCAACTCAGTATGCTCTCTCATGTAAAATACCGAAATTCTAAATTTACGTGAATCGAAAAAAATTTAAATATTATCTAGGAAACCCAATGATAAAAACAAAATTGCTCTGAATATAATCTGTCATAAAAAATATACAATGACGTATTCTGCTCTTTTTTTTAGTATCTACACCAACTCCATATGCTCTCTCAGGTAAAATACAAAAATTCTATATTTAACCGAATCAAAAAAAATCTAAATATTATCTAGGCACCCCAATGCTGAAAGCAAAATTGCTCTGAATATAATCTGTCAGAAACATTACAGAATCCCCTATTCTACTCTATTTTGGAGTATATACAACAACTCAGTATGCTCTCTCATGTAAAATACTCAAATTCTAATTTTACCTGAATCGAAAAAAAATTGAAATATTATCTAGTCACCCCAATGTTAAAAGCAAAATTGCTCTGAATATAATCTGTCAGAATAAATATACAATGCCCTTTTCTACTCTGTTTTGTAGTATATACACCCCATGAATATGCTCTGTCAAGTAAAATACAGAAATTCTATATTTAAGCGGATCGAAAGAAATCTAAATATAATCTAGGCACCCCAATGTTAATAAGAAAATTGCTCTGAATATAATCTGCCAGAAAAAATATACAATGTCCTATTCTACTCTGTTTTGGAGTATATACACCAACTCAATATGCTCTCTCATGTAAAATACGGAAATTCTAATTTTATGTGAATCGAAAATAATCTAAATATTATCTTGGCACCCGAATGTTAAAAGGAAAATTTCTCTGAATATAGTCTGTTAGAAAAAATATACAATGCCTTATTCTACTCTGTTTTGGAGGATATACACCAACTCAGTATGCTCTCTCATGTAAAATACAGAAATTCTAATTTTACGTGAATCAAAAAAAATTTAAATATTATCTAGGCACCTCAATGTTAAAAACAAAAGTGCTCAGAATATAATCTTTCAGAACAAATATACAGTGCCCTATTGTACTCTGTTTTGGAGTACATACAGCAACTCCATATGCTGTCTTATGTAAAATACAAAAATTCTATATTTATGCAAATCGAAAAAAATCTAAATATTATCTAGGCACCTCAATGTTAAAAACAAAATTGCTCAGAATATAATCTTTCAGAACAAATATACAGTGCCCTATTGTACTCTGTTTTGGAGTACATACAGCAACTCCATATGCTGTCTTATGTAAAATACAAAAATTCTATATTTATGCAAATCGAAAAAAATCTAAATATTATCTAGGCACACCAATATTAAAAGCAAAATTGCTCTGAATATAATCTGCCAGAAAAAATATACAATGCCCTTTTCTACTCTGTTTTGTAGTATATACACCAACTGAATATGCACTCTCATGTAAAATACCAAAATTCTAATATTACCCGAATCAAAAAAATCTAAATATCATCTAGGCACCCCAATGTAAAAAACAAAATTGCTCTCAATATATTCTGTCAGAGAAAATATACAATGCTCTATTCTACTCTGTTTTTGAGTACATACACCAACTCCATATGCTCTCTCATGTAAAATACAGAAATTCTATATTTAAACGAACCGAAACAATTCTAAATATTATCTAGGCACTTCAATGTTAACAGCAAAATTGCTCTGAATATAATCTGTCAGAAAAAATTTACAATGCGATTTTCTACTCTGTTATGGAGCATATACACCAACTCAATATGCTTTCTCATGTAAAACACCGAAATTCTAATTTTACGCAAATCCAAAATAATCTAAATAATATCTAGGCACCCCAAAGTTAAAAGAAAATGGCTCTAAATATAGTCTGTTAGAAAAAATATACAATGCCTTATTCTACTCTGTTTTGGAATATATACACCAACTCACTATGCTCTCTCATGTAAAATACCGAAATTCTAATTTTAGGTGAATCGAAAAAAATCTAAATATTATCTAGGCAACCCAATGTTAAAAGAAAAATTGCTCTGAATATAATCTGTCAGAAAAAACATACAATGCCCTTTTCTACTCTGTTTTGGGGTGTATACACCAACTCAATATGCTCACTCATGTAAAATACCGAAATTCTAATTTTACGTGAATCGAAAATAATCTAAATAATATCTAGGTGCCCCAATGCTAAATGAAAATGGCTCTGAATATAGTTCGTTTGAAAAAATATACAATGCATTTTTCTACTATGTTTTGGAGTATATACACAAAATCAGTATGCTCTCTCTTATAAAATACTGAAATTCTAATTTTACGTGAATCAAAAAAAATCTAAATATTATTTAGGAACTGTAATGTTAAAAACAAAATTGCTCAGAATATAATCTGTCAGAAAAAATATACAATTACATATTCTACTCTGTTTTTTATTATCTACACCAACTCCATATGCTCTCTGATGTAAAATACAGAAATTCTATATTTAACCGAATCGAAAAAAATCTAAATACTATCTAGGCACCCCAATAATAAAAGCAAAATTGCTCTGAATATAATTTGTCAGAAAAAAAATCCAATGCCCTTTTCTACTCTGTTTTGTAGTATATACACCAACTCAATATGCTCTCTCATGTAAAATAGAAAAATTCTAATTTTACATGAATCGAAATAAATCAAAGTAATATCTAGGTGCCTCAAAGTTAAATGAAAATGGCTCTGAATATAGTCTGTTTGAAAAAATATACAATGCCTTATTCTACTCTGTTTTGGAGTATATACACCAACTCAGTATGCTCTCTCATGTAAAATACAGAAATTATAATTTTACGTGAATCGAAAAAAACCTAAATATTATCTAGATACCCGAATGTTAACAGCAAAATTTCTCTTAAAATAATCAGTCAGAAAAAATTTACAATGCCCTTTTCTACTCTGTTTTGTAGTATATATGCTAACTCAATATGCTCTATCAAGTAAACTTATGAAATTTTAATTTTTGACGAATCAAAGAAAATTTAAATAATATCTAGGCACCCCAAAGTTAAAAGAAATTGGCTCTGAATATAGTCTGTGTGGAAAAAATATACAATGCCTTATTCTACTCTGTTTTGTAGTATATACACCAACTCAGTGTGCTCTCTCATGTAAAATACCGAAATTCTAATTTTAAGTGAATCGAACAAAATCTAAATATTATTTAGGCACTAGAATGTTAATAGCAAAATTGCTCTTAATATAATCTGTCAGAAAAAAATGTACAATGCAATTTTCTACTGTTTTGTAGTATATACACTAACTCCATATGCTCTTTCATGTAAAATACCAAAATTCTAATTTTACACGAATCGAAAATAATCTGAATAATATCTAGGCACCCAAAATTTAAAAGAAAATGGTTCTGAATATAGTCTGTTTGAAAAATATACAATGCCTTATTTTACTCTGTTTTGGAATATATACACCAACTCAGTATGCTCTCTCATGTAAAATACCGAAATTCTAACTTTACGTGAATCAAAAAAAATTTAAATATTATCTAGGCAACCCAATGATAAAACCAAAATTGCTCTGAATATAATCTGTCATAAAAAATATACAATGACGTATTCTGCTCTATTTTTTAGTATCTACACCTACTCTATATGCTCTCTCAGGTAAAATACAAAAATTCTATATTTAAGCGAATCGAAAAAAATCTAAATATTATCTAGGCACCCAAATGCTAAAAGCAACATTGCTCTGAATATTATCTGTCAGAAAAAATATACAATGCTTTTTTCTACTTTGTTTTTGGGTATATACACCAACTCAATATGCTCTCTCATGTAAAATACGGAAATTCTAATTTTACACGAATTCAAATAAATCTAAATAATATCTTGGCGCCCCAAAGTTAAAAGAAAATGGCTGTGAATATAGTCTGTTAGGAAAAATATACAATGCCTTATTCTACTCTGTTTTGAAGTATATACACCAACTCAGTATGCTCTCTCATGTAAAATACAGAAATTCTAATTTTACCCGAATTGAAAATATCTAAATATTGTCTAGGAACCCCAATGTTAAAAACAAAATTGCTCATAATATAATCTGTCAAACAAAATTTACAATGCCATATTCTTCTTTGTTTTGGAGGATATAGACCAACTCAGTATGCTCCCTCATGTTAAAATACCAAAATTCTAATTTTGCATGAATCGAAAAAAATCTAAATATTATCTAGGCACCACAATGTTAATAACAAAATTGCTCTTAATATAATCTTTCAGAAAAAATATACAATGCCCTTTTGTACTCCGTTTTGGAATATATACACCATCTCACTATGCTCTCTATTGTAAAATACAGAAATTCCATTTTTATGTGAATCGATAAACATCTAAATATTATCTAGGCAACCCAGTGTTAAAAGTAAAATGGCTCTGAATATAATCTTTCAGAGAAAATATACAATGCTTTTTTCTACTTTGTTTAGGAGTATATACACCAACTCAATATGCTCTCTCATGTAAAATACGGAAATTGAAATTGTAGGCGAATCCAAAAAATCTAAATAATATCTAGGCACACAAAAGTTAAAAGAAAATGGCTCTAAATATAGTCTGTTAGAAAAAATATAAAATGCCTTATTCTACTCTGTTTTGGAGTAAATACACCAACTCAGTATGCTCTCTCATGTAAAATACTGAAATTATAATTTTACATGAATCAAAAAAAAATTAAAATATTATCTAGGCACCCCAAAGTTAAAAGCAAATTTGCTCTTAATATGGTCTGTCAGAAAGAATATACAATGCCCTCTTTTACCTTGTTTTGGAGTATATACACCAACTAAATATGCTCTCTCATGTAAAATACCGGAATTCTAATTTTACGCGAATCGAAAAATATCTAAATAATATCTAGGCGCCCCAAAGTTAAAAGAAAATGGCTCTGAATATAGTCTGTTAGAAAAAATATAAAATGCCTTATTCTACTTTGTTTTTGAGTATATACACCAACTCAGTATGCTCTCTCATGAAAAATACCGAAATTCTAAGTTTACGTAAATCGAAAAAAATCTAAGTATTATGTAGGCACACCAATGTTAAAAAAAAATTGCTCTGAACGTAATCTGTCAGAAAAAATATACAATGCCCTATTCCACTCTGTTTTGGAGTATATACATCAACTCCATATGCTCACTCATGTAAAATACAGAAATTCTAAGTTTAAGCGAATCGAGAAAAATCTAAATATTATCTAGGCACCACAATGTTAATAACAAAATTCTTCTGAATATAATCTGTCAGAAAAAATATACAATGTTCTATTCTAATTTTATGGAACTATATACACCAAGTTCATATGTTCTCTCATGTAAAATACAGAAATTCTATATTTAAGTGAATCGAAAAAAATCTAAATATTATCAAGGTGCCCCAAATTTAAAAGAAAATGGCTCTGAATATAGTCTGTTAGAAAAACTATACAATGCCTTATTCTACTCTGTTTTGGAGTATATACACCAACTCACTATGCTCTCTCATGTAAAATACAAAATTTCTAATTTTACGTGAATCGAAAAAAATCTAAATATTATCTAGGCACCCCAATATTAACAACAAAATTGCTCTGGATATAATCTGTCATAGAAAATATACAATGCCCTATTCTACTCTGTATTAAAGTATATATACAAACTCAGTATGCTCTCTCATGTAAAATGCCGAAATTCTAATTTTAAGCGAATCGAAAAAAATCTAAATAATATCCAGGCGCCCCAAAGTTAAAAGAAAATGGCTCTCAATATAATCTGTTAGAAAAATATACAATACCTTATTCTACTTTGTTTTGGAGTATATACACCAACTCAGTATGCTCTCTCATGTAAAATACCGAAATTCTAATTTTACGAGAATCAAAAAAAATCTAAATTTTATCTAGGCACCCCAATCTTAAAACAGAATTTCGTTGAATATAGTCTGTCAGAAAAAATATACAATGCGTTTTTCTACTCTGTTTTGGAGTATATACACCAACTCAATATGCTCTCTCATGTAAAATACTGAAATTCTAATTTTATGCGAATCGAAAAAAATTTAATAATATCTAGGTGTCCCAAACTTAAAAGAAAATGGCTCTGAATATAGTCTGTAAGGAAAAATATACTCTGCCTTATTCTACTCTGTTTTGGAGTATATACACTAACTCAGTATGCTCTATCATGTAAAATACAGAAATTCTATATATAAGCGAATCAAAAAAAATTTAAATATTATCAAGGCACCCCAATGTTAAAAACAAAATGGCTCTTAATATAAACTGTCAGATAAAATATATAATGCTCTAATCTACTGTGTTTTCGAGTATATACACCAACTCCATATGCTCTCTCATGCAAAATACAGAAATTGAATATGTAAGCGAATCGAAAAAAATCTAAATATTATCTAGGCACCCCAATGTTAAAAGCAGAATTCCTCTGAATGTAATCTGTCAGAAAAAAATATACAATGCCCTTTTCTACTCTGTTTTGTAGTATATACACCAACTCAATATGGTCTCTCATGTAAAATACTGAAATTCTTATTTTACGCAAATCGAAAAAAATCTAAATAATATCTAGGGGCCCCAAAGTTAAAGAAAAATGGCTATGAATATAGTCTGTTAGAAAAAATATACAATGCCTTATTCTACTCTGTTTTCGAATATACACACCAACTCAGTACGCTATCTCATGTAAAATATCGAAATTCAAATTTTACCCGAATCGAAAATATCTAAGTATTATCTAGGCACCCCAATGTTAAAAGCAAAATTACTCTGTATATAATCTGTCAGAAAAAATATACAATTCCCTTTTCTACTCTGTTTTGGAGTATATACACCAATTCAATATGCTCTTTCATGTAAAATACCGAAATTCTAATTTTACGCGAATCGAAAAAAATTTAATAATATCTAGGTGTCCCAAACTTAAAAGAAAATGGCTCTTAATATAGTCTGTAAGGAAAAATATACAGTGCCTTATTCTACTCTTTTTTGGGGTATATACACTAACTCAGTATGCTCTATCATGTAAAATACAGAAAGTATTATTTTATCCGAATCGAAAAAATCTAAATATAATCTAGGCACACAAATGTTAAAAGCAAAATTGCTCTGAATGTAATCTGTCAGAAAAAATATACAATGCTCTTTTCTACTCGGTTTTGGAGTATATACACCAACTGAATATGCTCTCTCATGTAAAATACCGAAATTGTAATTTTACCCGAATCTATAAAAACCTAAATAATATGCAGGTGCCCCCAAAATAAAAGAAAATGGCTCTGAATATAGTCTGTTAGAAAACATATACAATGCCTTATTCTACTCTGTTTTGGAGTATATACACCAACTCAGTATGCTCTCTCATGTAAAAAACAGATATTCTAATTTTACACGAAGCAAAAAAATCTAAATATTATCTAGGCACCCCAATGTTAAAAAAAAATTGCTCTGAATATAATCTGTCAGAAAAATATTCAATGCCATATTCTACTGTGTTTTGGAGTATATACACCAACTCCGTATGCTCTCTCATGTAAAATACAACAATTCTATATTTAAGAGGATCGAAAAAAATCTAAATATTATCTAAGTACCCCAATGTGAAGAAAAAAATTGCTCTGAATATCGTCTGTCAGAAAAAATATACAATGGCATATTCTACTGTGTTTTGGAGTATATACACCAACTCAGTGTGCTCTCTCATGTAAAATACAAAAATGCTATATTTAAGCGAATGGAAAAAAATCTAAATATTATCTAGGCATCACAATGTTAAAAACAAAATTTCTCGGAATATAATCTGTCAGAAAAAATATACAATGCCCTTTTCTACTCTGCTTTGTAGAATATACACCAACTCAATATGCTCTCTCATGTTAAATAACGAAATTCAAATGTTATAAAAATAGAAAAAAATCAAAATATTATCTAGGCACCCCAATATTAAAAGCAAAATTGCTCTGAATATAACCAGTCAGGAAAAATATACAATGCCGTAATCTACTGTGTTTTAGACTATATACACCAACTCTGTATACTCAATCATGTAAAATACCGAAATTCTAATTTTACGCGAATCGAAAAAGATCTAAATATTATCTAGGCACCCCAATGTTAAAAGAAGAATTGCTCTGAATATAATCTGTCAGAAAAAATATACAATGCCATATTCTAATCTGTTTTGGAGTATATAAACCAACTCAATATGCTCTCTAGAGTAAAATACAGAAATTCTATATTTAAGCGTATCGAAATAAATCTAAATATTATCTAGGCACCCCAATATTAAAAGCAAAATGGCTCTGAATATAATCTGTCAGAAAAAATATACAATGCCCTTTTCTACTCTGTTTTGTAGAATATAAACCAACTGAATATGCTCTCTCATGTTAAATAACGAAATTCAAATTTTACGTGAATCGAAAAAAATCTAAATATTATCTAGGCACCCCAATGTTAAAGGCAATATTGCTCTAAATATCATCTGTCAGAAAAAATATACAATGCCTTTTTCTATTTTGTTTTGGAGTATATACAGCAACCCAATATGCTCTCTCAGGTAAAATACAAAAGTTCTAATTTAACCCGAATCGAAAAAAATCTAAATATTATCTAGGCACCCCAATGTTAAAAACAACATTACTCCTAATATACTCTTTCAGAAAAAATATACAATGCCCTATTCTACTGTGTTTTGGAGTGTATACACAAACTCAATATGCTTTCCCATATAAAATACCTAAATTCCAAATTTATGCGAATCTAAAAAATTCCAAATAATATCTTGGCACCGTAAAGTTAAAAGAAAATGGCTCTGAAGATAGTCTGTTAGAAAAAATATACAATGCCCTATTCTACACTGTTTTGGAGTATATACACTAACTCAGTATGCTCTATCATGTAAAATACAGAAATTATAATTTTACCCGAATTGAAAAGTCTAAATATTATCTAGACACTGCAATGTTAAAAAAAAATTCCTCTAAATATAATCTGTCAGAAAAAATATACAATGCCTTATTTTCTTCTATTTTGGAGTATATAAACCAACTCAGTATGCTCTCTCATATAAAATACCGAAATTCTAATTTTCCGTGAATCGAAAAAAATCTAAATATTATCTAGGCACCCCAATGTTAAAAGGAAAATTGCTCTGAATATAATCTGTCAGAAAAAATATACAATCTTCTTTTCTACTCTGTTTTATAGAATATACACCAACTCAATATGCTCTCTCAGGTAAAATACCGAAATTCTAATTTTATGCAAATCAAAAAAAATCTAAATAATATCTAGGCGCCCCAAAGTTAAAAGAAAATGGCTCTGAATAGAGTCTCTTAAAAAAAATATACAATAACTTATTCTACTCTGTTTTGGAGTATATACACCAACTCAGTATGCTCTCTCATGTAAAATACAGAAATTCTAATGTTACCCAAATCGAAAAAATCTAAATATTATCTAGCACCCCAATGTAAAAAACAAAATATCTCTGAATATAATCTGTCAGAAAAAATATACAATGCCCTATTCTACTCGGTTTTAGAGTATATACACCAACTCCATATGCTCTCTCATGAAAAATACAGAAATTATATATTTATGCGAATCAAAAAAAATCTAAATATTATCTAGGCACCCCAATGATAAAAACAAAATTGCTTTGAATATAATCTGTCAGAGTAAATATAAAATGCCCTATTGTACTCCGTTTTGGAGTATATACACCAACTCCATATGCTCTCTCATGTAAAATACAGAAATTCTATATATAAGCGAATCAAAAAAAATCTAAATCTTATCTAGGCACCCCAATGTTAAGAGCAATATTGCTCTGGATAGAATCAGTCAGAAAAATATACAATGCCGTATTCTACTCTGTTTTGGAGTATATACACCAACTCATTATGCTCTCTCATGTAAAATACCGAAATTCTAATTTTACGTGAATCGAAAAAAATCTAAATATTATGTAGGCACCCCAATGTTAAAAGCAGAATTGCTCTGAATATAATCTGTCAGAAAAAATATTCAATGCGTTTTTCTACTCTGTTTTGGAATATATACACCAACTCAATATGCTCTCTCATGTAAAATACCGAAATTCTAATTTTATGCAAATCGATAGAAATCTAAATAATATCTAGGCTTCGCAAAGTTAAAAGAAAATTGCTCTGAATATAGTCTGTTGGAACAAATATACAATACCTTATTCTACTCTCTTTTGTAGTATATACACCAACTCAGTATGCTCTCTCATGTAAAATACAGATATTCTTATTTTACCCAAATCAAAAAAATCTAAATATTATCTAGGCACCCGCATGTAAAGATCAAATTTTCTCTGAATATAATCTGTCAGAAATAATATACAATGCCCTATTCTACCCTGTTTTGGAGTATATACACCAACTCAATATGCTCTCTCCTTTAAAATACCGAAATTCTTATTTTACTTGAATCTAAAGAAATGTAAATAATATCTAGGCGCTCCAAAGTTAAAAGAAAATGACTCTGAATATACTCTGTTAGAAAAAATATACAATGCCTTATTCTACTCTGTTTTGGAGTATATACACCAACTCAGTATGCTTTATCATGTAAAATACAGAAATTCTAATTTTACCCGAATCGATAAAATCTAAATATCATGTAGGCACCCCAATGTTAAAAACAAAATTGCTCTGAATAGAATCTGTGAGATATAATATACAATGCGCTAATCTACTCTGTTTTCGAGTATATACACCAACTCCATATGCTGTCTCATGTAAATTACAGAAATACTATATTTAAGCTAATCAAAAAAACCCTAAATATTATCTAGGCACCCCAATGTTAAAAGCAGAATTTCTCTGAATATAATCTGTCAGAAAAAATATACAATGCCCTTTTCTACTCTGTTTTGGTGTATATACACCAACTCAATATGCTCTCTCATATAAAATACCGAAATCCTAATTTTACGCAAATCGAAAAAAATCTAAATAATATCTAGGCTTCGCAAAGTTAAAAGAAAATGGCTCTAAATATAGTCTGTTAGAAAAGATATACAATGCCTTATTCTACTCTGTTTTGGAGTATATACACGAACTCAATATGCTCTCTCATGTAAAATACAGAAATTCTATATTTAAGCGAATCGAAAAAAATCTAAATAATATCCAGGCACTACAAAATTAAAAGAAAATGTTTCTGAATATATTGTATTAGAAAAAATATACAGTGCCCTATTCTACTCTATTTTGGAGTATATACAACATCTCAGTATGCGCTCTCATGTAAAATACAGAAATTCTAATTTTACCCAAATCGAAAAAATCTAAATATTGTCTAGGCAATCAAATGTTAAAAAAAAAATTGCTCTGAGTATCATCTGTCAGAAAAAATATACAATGCCCTATTGTACTCTGTTTTGGAGTATATACACTATGTCCATATGCTCTCTCATGTAAAATACAAAAATTCTATATTTAAGCGAATCGAAAAAAATCTAAATATTATCTAGGCACCCCAATGTTAAAAGAAAAATTGCTCTGAATATAATCAGTCAGGGAAAATATACAATGACGTAATCTACCCTGTTTTAGAGTATATACACCAACTCAGTATGCTCAATCATGTAAGATACCGAAATTCTAATTTTACGCGAATCGAAAAAAATCTAAATATCATCTAGGCACCCCAATGTTAAAAGAAGAAATGCTCTGAATATAATCTGTCAGAATAAATATACAATGCTCTATTCTACTCTGTTTTGGAGTATATAAACCAACTCCATATGCTCTTTAAGGTAAAATACAGAAATTCTATATTTAAGCGAATGGAAAAAAATCTAAATATTATCTAGGCACCCCTATGTTAAAGGCAAAATTGCGCTGAATATAATCTGTCAGAAAAAATATACAATGCCCTTTTCTAATTTATTTTGTTGTATATACACCAACTCAATATACTCTCTCATGTAAAATACCGAAATTCTAATTTTACGCAAAATGAAAAAAATCTAAATAATATCTAGGATCCGAAAATTTAAAAGAAAATGGCTCTGAATATAGTCTGTTAGAAAAAATATACAATACCTTATTCTACTCTGTTTTGGAGTATATACACGAACTCAATATGCTCTCTCATGTAAAATACAGAAATTCTAATTTTACCTGAAGCGAAAAAATCTAAATATTATCGAGGCACCCAAATGTTAAAAACAAAATTACTCTGAATGTAATCTGTCAGAAATAATATACAATGCCCTATTCTACTTTGTTTTGGAGTATATACACCAACTCAGTATGCTCTCTCATGTAATATACCGAAATTCTAATTTTACGTGTATCGAAAAAAATCTAAATAATATCCAGGCACCAAAAATTAAAAGAAAATGGCTCTGAATATATTGTTTTAGAAAAAATATACAATGCCCTATTCTACTCTGTTTTGGAGTATATACACCAACTCAGTATGCTCTCTCATGTAAAATACTGAAATTCTAATTTTACGCAAATAGCAAAAAATTTAAATAATATCTAGGTGCCCCAAAGTTAAAAGAAAATGGCGCTTAATATAGTCTGTTAGAAAAAATATACAATGCCTTATTCTACTCTGTTTTTTAGCATATACACCAAGTCAGTTTGCTCTCTCATGTGAAATACAGAAATTCTAATTTTACCTGAATCGAAAAAATCTAAATATTATCTAGGCACCCCAATGTTAAAAACAAAATTGCTCTGAATATAATCTGTCAGAAAAAATATACAATGCCCTATTTTACTCTGCTTTGTAGTATATACTCAAACTCAATATGCTCTCTCATGTAAAATACAGAAATTCTGTATTTCAGAGAATCGATTAAAATCTAAATACTATCTAGGCACCCTAATGTTAAAAGCAAAACTGCTCTGAATATAATCTGTCAGAAAAAATATAGAGTGCCCTATTCTACTCTGTTTTGGAGTATATATAACTACTTTATAAGCTCTCTCATGTAAAATACAGAAATTCTATATTTAAGCGAATAGAAAAAAATCTAAATATTATCTAGGAAACCCAATGTTAAAACCAAAATTGCTCTGAATATAATGTCAGAAAAAATCTACAATGCCCTTTACTACTTTGTTTTGTAGAATATACACCAACTCAATATGCTCTCTCATGTAAAATACCGAAATTCTTATTTTACACAAATCGAAAAAAATCTAAATAATATGTAGGCGCCATAAAGTTAAAAGAAAACGGCTCTGAATATATTCTCTTAGGAAAAATTTACAATGCCTTATTCTACTCTGTTTTGGAGTATATACACCAACTCAGTATGCTCTCTCATGTAAAATACAGAAATTCTAATTTTACCCGAATCGAAAAATTCTAAATATTATCTAGGCACCCCAGTGTTAAAAACAAAATTGCTCTGAATATAATCTGTCCGAAAAAATATACAATGCCCTATTCTACTCTATTTTGGAGTATATCCACCAACTCAGTATGCTCTCTCATGTAAAATACCGAAATTCTAAATTAATGTGAATCGAAAAAAATCTAAATATTGTCTAGGCTCCCCATTGTTAAAAGCAAAATTGCTCTGAATAAAATCTGTCAGAAAAAACATACAATTCCCTTTTCTACTCTGTTTTGGAGTATGTACACAAACTCAATATGCTCTCTCATGCAAAATACCGAAATTCTAATTTTACGGGAATCGAAAAAAATCTAAATAATATCTAGGCGCTTCAAAGTTAAATGGAAGTGGCTCTGAATATAGTCTGTTAGACAGAATATACAATGTCTTATTCTACTCTCTTTTCGAGTATATACACCAACTCAGTATGCTCTCTCCTGTAAATTTCCGAAATTCTAATTTTACGTGAATCGAAAAAAATCTAAATATTATCTAGGCACCCGAATATTAAAAGCAAAATTGCTCTGAATATAATCTGTCAGAAAAAATATACAATGCCCTTTTCTACTCTGTTTTGTCGTATATACACCAACTCAATATGCTCTCTCATGTAAAATACCGAAATGGTAAATTTACGAGAATCAAAATAAATCTAAATAATATCTAGATGCCCCAAAGTTTAAAGCAATATTGTTCTGAATATAATCTGTCAGAAAAAATATACAATGCCCTTTTCTACTTGGTTTTGGTGTATATACAGCAACTCAGTATACTCTCTCATGTAAAATACCGAAATCCAAACATTACTCTAAGTATCTCATTAATTGCACAAGACCCCTGTGATGTTGTTTTTAATAACTAGTGGATTACTGATGACATTACTCACGATATGACTGCAGCTGTTTGCCGGTCCTGTGATAATGTTTCTAATATCCAGAGAAGTAGAGGAGAATGATTCTGCCCATAGGCAAATCCTCTGAATACGGCAAGAGGAGTACACCGTGCTGTGGTATGGTCACTAATGTAAACAAGAAAACAATTATATTAAATTAAATATTGCAAGGTGTTAACCCCCCCTATAATTTTTTTTCTAATTTCAAGTGGGTGAGGAGGACATTTTTGTCAAAATCGCGGAGGTGTAACTACAGCTATTGCCTACTATATGATAAAAAAGGATAAAATTATTATTTACATATGATATGATTGCCAGTATCATATTACACCACATTTTCAAAATATCTGGGCCCCAGCAGCTGTGGGCATGGCAGCCAAGCGAGGGTGTCCCTATGCAACCAGGTTGGGCATTGGGACTGCTACGGGCCCTTTGTGGTTTGTCTGGGGGCTGCTACGGGCCCTCTGGCGGTGGCTGTGGTAACAGCCACATAGCCAGAGGGTCTCTCAGCATCCAGGGAGGGCCTGGCGGCTGCTACTGACACTCTGGCAGGGGCTATGGGCACAGCCACCTAACCAGGGGTCCCTACGTAGCCAGGGTGGAGCTGGAAGCTGCTATAGGCCCTTTGGCGGGAGGTGTGGGGATACCCTGCTCTTCACAGGTACACAGTTTGCACCTATTTCTACATGTGTAGATCGTTTACATAATGGGCAGATATTTGTACACATGTACATATGTTACTATCACAATAAACATATATGTACATAATATGTGTACAATAAATATGTACTTTATACATACCTAATATAAACAATATGTACTTTTTGGTGATATTATGTGATATCTACATATTATTGATTATATATCTTATTGTGATAATATGTATGTTACCACTGAAATTTTTAGAAGGGTACATAGAGTACACTTTATGTACCTATGCATTGTGTACACATTATAGAAATAAATAGGTACATATTTTACAGATTAGGTACATTTTTTCTACATGTGTATTTTGTACACATATGTACAGCAGAGTAAATGTACAGACTATACCTATTTTATACATTTATTGTGATATGTCAATAAATGTACACATGACTGCATTCTGGGATATAATTTTTAGCATATTAGATAGGAATTACACCGGTGACCAAAGTGGGTTTACACCCAGGTGCGCACATAGTTTATACATGTACATGTTGTGCATATTATGTACTCATGTACAGAATGTACATGTCTACATTATATATACATAGGTGTACGCAGCATACATATGTACATACTGTGCACACATATGTACACGTGCATATATTGTACATCTGTACATAATGGGTACATGATGTACATGTGTACACATATCACAATAAATGTAAATATACATAATGTTTGCAATATGTACGTTTATATTATGTATTACGTTTATTGTGATTATATATGCTGTTGTGATATGATATCATTGTGACATTACAAATGTACATATTATACACATTATGTACCTATGCATTGTGCACAGATTATAGAAATAGAAAGAAACATATTTTACAGGTTATGTACATTTTATTTACTTGTGTATTGGGTACACAGAGTAAATGTACAGATCTTACTTACTTTATACATTTATTGTGATATATGCCAATAAGTGTACACATTATGAGTACATTCTGTGATATTACATTTAGAATATAAGATAGAAATTACTCTGGTTACCAAAGTGGGTGTAAACTTATGTGTGCACATACTTTGTACATGTACATACTGTGCATATTACGTACTTGTGTACAGAAGGTAAATATCTACATTATATGTATGTATGGGTACAGAGCGTACATATGTACATACTATGTACATATATCTACACCTGAATTTATTGTACATCCGTACATAATGGATCCATGCTCTATATGTAAACACATCGTCATACCACAATAAATGGAAATGTACATAATGTGTGAAATACGTACATTTATATTATGTATTACATGTGTATTGTGATTGTATATGCTGTTCTGATATCATTGTGATATTACAAATGTACATATTGTACACATTATGGACATACCTATTGTGTACATATTATGTACATATAAATGTACATATTGTACAGATTATGTATATTTATTGTACATCTGTATGGTGCACACATATGTACATCACAGTCAACGTACATATGGTACATATTCTGTGCATTGTTTGTAATATTTCAGTAAGAGTACACATTATAAGTATATTCTGGGATATGATTTTTAGTATGTTAGATAAAAATTACTTTCAATATCAAAGTGGGTATACACTTATGTGTGTCCATTTTGTGATATTATCCATCATATCCTGAGTAGGTATTTCTCTCATTGTGAAAGCAGGTTTACACTCTCGGATTGCTCCAACATCAAGGCAAACTAAAACTCATCTGTGATGTAGTTAATAATATCCTGAGGACAAAGGATGACCATACCCTGAATATCGCAGGAAGTGTACACCACCACTGTAGTATTGTTTCTAATGTTCAAAAACGGAAAGGATATTACTCCAAATATCTCAGAAAGCACACAAGCCCCCCGTGATATTGTTTCTAATAACTAGAGAATTACAGATGACATTACCCACGACGTGACTGGGGTTGTACTCGGGTCCTGGAATATTGTTCCTAATATCCAGAGAAGGAGAGGAAAATGTTACTGCCCATAGGGAAATACTCTTAATACGGCAAAAGGTGTACACCATGCTTTGATATGGCCACTAATGTAAGCAAGAAAACAATTAGATTGAATTAAGCATTGCAAAGAATGAAATTCCCCTATGATTTTCATTCTAATGTCAATGGGGGTGAGGATGACATTTTTGTCAATATGGCAGAGGTGTAACTGGAGCTATTGCCTAATATACAAAAAAACAGAATAAGATTATCATTTTTATATAATATGGTTGCCAGTATCATATTACACCGGATTTGCAAAATAGCTGGGCCTCAGCAGCTGTGGGCAGAGCCCACAAGCGAGGGGACCCCTAAGCAGCCAGGGTGGGCCTGGGGGCTGCTCTGGGCTTTTTGGTGGGGTCTGTGAGCACATCGACCCAGCCAGGGGTCCCCGAGCAGCCATGGTTGGCCTGGGGGCCGCTACGGGCACTCTGGCATGGGTTGTGGGCACAGACACCTACTCAGGGGGTCCCTAAGCAGCCAGGGTGGGCATGGGGGCTGCTACAGGCATTCGAGCAGTGTTTGTGGGCACAGCCCAATTGCCAGGGGGTCTCTAAGCAGCCAGGCTGGGCCTGGGGGCTGCTATAAGGGGGGCTTTGGTAATAGCGTGCTGTGCATCGGTACATAGTTTGCACCTATTACTACATGTGTAAATAGTTTTAATATCGGGTATATATATGTACATGCATACATATGGTGTTATCACGATAAATTTATATTTACATAATATGTGCAAAATACATATGTACCTAATGCATACCTAATGTGTACAATATGTACTTTTTTGTAATATTAGACAATATATATTAC
Source organism: Callithrix jacchus (assembly GCF_049354715.1). NCBI lineage: Eukaryota > Metazoa > Chordata > Mammalia > Primates > Cebidae > Callithrix > Callithrix jacchus. The sequence goes on along the minus strand of NC_133521.1, from coordinate 55,328,582 downwards.
TGTGATTATATATCTTATTGTGATTAAATATATTTTATCACTAATATTTTAAGGAATGTGCATAGTGTACACATTATATACCTATGTATTGGGTACACAATATAGAAATATATAGGTACATATTTTACAGATTATGTACACTTTTTCTACATGTGTATTGTGTACACCTATGCACAGCAGAGTAAATGTACAGACTGTACCTATTTTATACATTTCTTGTGATATGCCAATAAATGTACACATTATGAGTAAATTCTAAAATATAATTTTTACCATATTAGAAATTACTCCATTGACCAAAGTGGGCGTACACCCAGGTGTGTACATAGTTTATACGTACATATTGTGCATATTAGGTACTCATGTACAAAATGTACATGTCAACATTATATGTATTTATGTGTACATAATGTGCACATGTTGCTGCCCATAGGCAAATCCTCTGAATACGGCAAGAGGAGTACACTGTGTTCTGATATGGTCACTAATGAAAACAAGAAAACAATTTTATTGAATTTAACATTGCAAGGGGTGAAACCCCCTTATGATTTCAATTCTAATGTCCAGGGGTGTGAGGATGACATTTTTGTCAATATGGCAGAGGTGTAACTAGAACTATTGCCTAGTATATCAAAAACCAGAATAACATCCTTTCCATATGATATGGTCGACAGCATCATATTACACCACATTTTCAAAATAGCCGGGCACAGCGCCCTAGCCGGGGGGTCCCTAAGCAGCCAGCATCAGCCTGGGGAGCTGTTACGGGCGCTCTGGCGGGGAATGTGGTTACAGCTCCCTAGCCAGGGGGTCTTTAAGCAGCCAGGGTGGGCCTTGGGGCTGCTACAAGGGGGGCTGTGGTAATAGCCTGTTCTGCACAGGTACATAGTTTTATTTTATTTATTTATTTTTATTTTTTTTGAGACAGAGTTTCGCTCTTGTTACCCAGGCTGGACTGCAATGGCGCGATCTCGGCTCACCGCAGCCTCCGCCTCCTGGGTTCAGGCAATTCTCCTGCCTCAGCCTCCCGAGTAGCTGGGATTACAGGCACGCGCCACCATGCCCAGCTAATTTTTTGTATCTTTAGTAGAGACGGGGTTTCACCATGTTGACCAGGATGGTCTCGATCTCCTGACCTCGTGATCCACCCGCCTCGGCCTCCCAAAGTGCTGGGATTACAGGCTTGAGCCACCGCGCCCGGCCTAGGTACATAGTTTTAATAATGAACACATATTTGTATAAGTGTACACATGGTGTTATGATAAATATATATGTACATATGTGCACAATACATATAGACCTAATGCGTATCTACTGTGTACAATATGTACTTTTTTGTGATATTACATGATATATATATATTACTGTGATTATATGCGTTATTTTGATTATATATATTTTATCACTGATATTTTAAGGAATGTGCATAGTGTACACATTATGTACCTATACATTGTTTACACATTATAGAAATATGTAGGTACATATTTTACAGAGTATGTACATTTTTTGTACATGTGCATTGTGTACACATATGTACAGCAGGGTAAATGTACAGATTGTACCTATTTTATACATTTATTGCACTATGCCAATAAATGTACACACTATTACTACATTCTGAATTATTATATTTTGTATATTAGATAGAAATTTCTCCGGTTACCAAAGTGGTTGTACACCCAGGTGTGTACATCGTTTATATGTGTACATATTGTGCATAGAATGTACTCGGGTACAGAAGGTACATATTTACATTATATGTACACATGTGTAGTGTACATATGTACATACTGTACCCACATATGTACACTTGCATATATTGTGCATCTGTACATAATGGGTACATGATGTACATGTTTACATATCATATCACAATAAATGTAAATGTACATCTTGTTTGCAACATGGACATTTATATTGATATTACATATTACATGTGTATTGTGATTTTATATGCAGTTGTGATTATATAACATTGTGATATTACAATAAATGTACATATTGTACACATTATGTGCATACCTATTGTGTGCACATTTTGTACATATATTCGTACAAATGATAGTTTATGTACATTTATTGTACATCTGTATTGTGTACATGTATGTACATCACAGTCAATGTACATATGTTACATATTCTGTACATTGAGTGTAATATCCCAATAAGTCTACACATTATGAGTTTTTTCCGGGTTATGACTTTTAGTATATTAGATAAAAATGACCTCCAATATCACAGTGGGTATATACCCATGTGTGTCCATTTTGTGATATTATCCATCATATCCTAAGTAGGTATTTCTCTCACAATGAAAGAAGGTGTACACTCTGTGATTGTTCCAATATTATAGGCAAAGTGCAATGCTTCTGCGATGTAGTTCCTAATATCCCAGGGACAGAGGATGAGTATACTCTTAATCTCGCAGGAAGTGTACACCACCACTGTAGTGTTGTTTCTAATATTCAGAAACTAAAAGGATATTACTCCAAATATCTCCGAAAGCACACGAGACCCCCGTTACATTGTTCTTAATAACTAGGGGATTACAGATGACATTGCTCACGATGTGACTGGCGCTGTAAGCCGGTCCTGTGATATTCTTCCTAATATCCAGATAAGGAGAGAAAAATGTTGCTGCCCATAGAGAAATATTCTGAATAGTGCAAGAGATGTACACCGTGCTCTGATATGGTCACTAATGTAAACAAGAAAACAATTATATTGAATTAAACATTGCAAGGGGTGAAACCCTCCTATGCTTTCAATTCTAATGTCAATGGGGTGCGGATGACATTTTTGTCAATATGCCAAATGTGTAACTAGAACTATTGCCTAATATGTAAAGAACCACAATAACATTATCATTTCTGTGTGATAGGTTGCCAGTATCATATTACACAACATTTTCGAAATAGCCGGGCCCCAGCAGCTGTACCCACAGCCCCCTAGCCAGCGGGTCCTTAAGCAGCCAGGGTGGGCATTGAGGCTGCTATGAGCAGAGCTGTAGTGATAGCCTGCTGTGCATAGGCATGTAGTTTGCACCTATTTCTGCATGTGTACATTGTTTAAATAGTAGGCACATATTTGTATACGTGTACATACAGTGTTATCATGATACATATATATTTTCATAATATGTGCACTATACATATGTACCTAATACACACCTAATGTGTACAATACGTACCTTTTGGTGATATTACACGACATATATGTATTAGTGTGATTATAGATCTTACTGTGATTATATATATTTTATCACTGATATTTTAAGGAATGTGCATAGTGCACACATTATGGACCTACGCATTGTGTACACATTATAGAACTATATAGGTACATATTTTACAGATTATGTACATTTTTTGTACATGTGCATTGTGTACACCTATGTACAGCAGAGTACATGTACAGATTGTGCCTATTTAATACATTTATCACAATACGACAATAAATGTACACACTATGACTACATTCTGGGATTTTATATTTAGTATATTAGATAGAAATCTCTCCAATTACCAAAGTGGGTATACACCTATATGTGTACCTAGTATATACGTGTACATATTGTACATACTGTGTACTCCTGTACAGAAGGTACATATCTTCATTATATGAACATATGTGTAGTGTACATATGTACATACTGTGCACTTACGTACACGTGTATATACCGCAAATCTGCACGTGTGCATGATGTACATGTGTACATATCGTAATATCACAATAAATGTAAATGTATATAATGTGTGCAATATGTACATTTATATTGATATCATGTATTATATGTGTATTGTGATTATATATGCTGTTGTGATTATATGAAATCATTGTATTACAATATATTTACATATTGTGCACATTATGTACATACCTACTGTGTACACATTATGTACATATAAATGTAATATTGTACATATTATGTACATTTTTTGTACATCTGTATTGTGTACACATATGTACATCACAGTCAATGTACATAAGGTACATATTTTGTACGTTGATTGTAATATCCCAATAAGTGTACACATTATGAGTATATTATGGGATATGATTTATAGTATATAAGAAAATAGTTACTTCCAATATCAATGTGGGTATACTCACATGTGTGTCCATTTTGCTGCACCTTCTATTAATCTTTGCCATTGAACATGATAGTGAGAGTTGGTTCTTTTCTCTAACAAGGTTTTCTGTTAATATAACTCAACTCTACTACCTTGTGGCCTCTGTATCTTCCATTGTAAATTGTAATTACCTATAAAAGAGAATATTTTGACGTCACGTATCTACCTCTTGGATCCATCAGCCAGAGGCCTAAAATAAAAACGACATTCACCCCACGAATGGTTATATAGTGGTTGACAACCCCACTTTCTTCTAGGTAAATAATATCCTCTCTTTAACAGTAGCTACTTAAAAGATTTGTGCATAAAGAATGTGACTTTTTTATCAGTATCTAGTTTATTCTTACATAAATTTCTAAAATACTGAGAGAATATTCTGATCATTGGTTATATACTATTTTAATTTAATTTTTTCCTCTCAAATTTTATCTTAACTGCATACTCTACCCTGTTTATAAGACTGCCCTATGGTTAAATTTAGTAGGTAGTAAATTATCCTGAGCACACAGAACAATTCTTTTTGTAATCAACTCTGAAACATCATTGAAAGAGCAAGGATATGGGAATGAGATTTATCTGGCTTTTATTTCTGGTACTTACTTGCTCTCTGACCTTGGGCAACTTATGTATTGCTCTGAGTCTCATCTTCTTCATCTGTAAAATGATCATAGTAATACCTAATTCATATGCAGCTTGGAAATGTGTAATTTAGTGATTGATATAAAGTTCCTGATACAATTTCTGACAAAATAATAGACACCCCACGAGAGATAACCATAACAATCAGAGTTTATATTCACATTAACTGGGATAAAATTGATCTGAAAATACAGCATAAAAAAGCAGCCAAAAATTCACAAGCATATATTTCGCTTGCCTTTTTATACAGAGCTGGAAAATTTCTCATCATTATCTCATCCATCGCCTGCAGCACGACCCTTCCAAAACTCCTCCTAAGACCGTCTGCCAAGGTGGAACACACCGAACCGCATGTGACTCTGCCTTTTCTGACTATTTTTGCAAGATTTTTCTCATAGAGTATTATTAACAGAAAATGGGGCTGTTATCAAGGTGACTAGGAATGGTGCATTCTCAGTTCAGGCTCTGATGGAATGTCTACTTGATCTGGTGCAACTCCAGCTGTGCTCTTGGCTTTCCTCACTTTTGTGGTTCCGAGAATGCAAATATTCTCCCATGGCTTCCTTATTTTGTCTTTCTCCATGAGGTCTCATTCAAGTATAAACATTCCCTTCAATTTTCTCAACTCATTTTATATTGTCTGAATAACCTTGATAATTTTCCCTTTCCTAAAGCTGTAGACCTTCTTTTTGTGTGTAAGAACAGATTACTCACAAATGTTTACTGTCCGCTAAACATTTATGTGTAATCGGTCCTTAATTCTACACACAAAATATCATCTCTACCAACATTTTACAACTATAGTCTTTCTATAGAGAACTATGAAAGGAACTTGCTCTAAAGGAGAAACTTCCAGAGCTAAACCAAGGGTCTGACAATTTTTAACAATATGTTATTCAGTAAAAATATTTTTTCAGTTAACAGAGAAGAATGCCATGGACAAAATGGCAAAACAGAACTTTTCAGCACTTATTTCTTCACAGAAACATCAATTTGAACAGCCATCCGTGCATCAAAGTGTCTTCAAAAGAGACAAGGAATCCAGGTGAGAGGTTATAGCACGTTTGTGGAGTAGAAAAGTAAGAAAAACGGCATAAAATAGAGTATAAAAGAGAGTTTTCTATTATCTGCATTACCCCGCCCCTAAACCTGGGTAGTGCAGCATGGAAAGAGATACCATGTATGTGCAGAGAGGAGAGTAAATGTAACACCTGACTTCAACATCAACTCCAATGCCAGGCACAATTCAGTGAACTCAACACCAGGCAGGTTTCTATAGCCACAGGCTATGGGACAGACCCTGTCAACCCAAGCTCCAGGCCTTCCCCTATGGCTCTAAGATCTAATGCCTCCAACCTCCATGGCTCCTATCGACATAGGCTCCAGGCCTTCGCCACAACCAGGCCATTTATGGCTTCCCCAGGCTCCACACTGGTTACTATCGACTCATAAGTGCCTGGATAAACAAACCTCTACATCGACACAGTGGAATATTACTCAGCAATGAAAGCAATAATCTTTGAATGTGGCTTTTGTTGCAGAAAAAAAGCACGTGAGCTATGAAGCCATTAAAAGACATAGAGGAAACTCAAATACATACTACTAAGTGAAAGAAACCAATCTCAAATGACCACTTACTATATGAATCCAACTATATGACATTCTGGAAAAGGCAAAACTATAGAGACATCAAAACGTTCAGTGATTGCTGGGGGTTGAAAAGTGGGGAAGGATAAATGGGCAGACCATAGAGGATGTTTAGGGCAATGAAACTACTCTGTGTGTTACTATAATGGTAGACACATGCCATTACACCCTTGTCAAAACTCACTGAATATACGACAGCAAGAATGGTCCCTAATGTCAATTATAAACTATGGGTGACAGTGATAAGTCAATGTTGGTTCATCCATTGTAACAAATGTACCTCTCTAGTGAGGAAGGCTGATAGTGGAGGAGGCTGTGCATTTGGGGAGGTGGGAATGTAGGAACTCTCCGTACTTTCCACTATGCCTCACTATTCACTTTACACTGCCCTAAAAATAAAGCGTATTTTAAAAAAGATTGAGCTGTTGATATAAGCCCAATGTCTACTTTGACGTCCAGAAATGTTTCTTTTAAAACGCTAATACACCACTTCCTGGAAGAAAATATTTGTTAACAAATTCTTTTCTAGAACAATTATTTTTGTGGGTGTTCCTGTCACAACTATACATAAAAATCAGAATATGCAGCAACATCTTGATACTCTAAAAACACAATACCAAAAACGTTAAGAAAATCATTTCTAAATTTGATCTAAGCCAAAATGTGGAGAAGCAAAAGGGAAGAAAATTATTTCTGTATAATGAGATTATAGGTTGTTTCTCCGAACTCCTCTACAGTTTTCAGTATTTTCCAACTTCTATCATGGAGATATATAAATATAGAAGTAGATATGTATATATATACTCATTAGATATATATTTATATATAATAAACAAACAGATACCGTTTTTATTTTTTATTATTTATTTATTTATTTATTTTTTGAGACGGAGTTTCACTCTTGTTTCCCAGGCTGGAGTGCAATGGCGCGATCTTGGCTCACCACAACCTCCACCTCCTGGGTTCAGGCAATTCTCCTGCCTCAGACTCCTGAGTAGCTGGGATTACAGGCACGCGCCACTAAGCCCAGCTAATTTTTTGTATTTTTAGTAGAGACGGGGTTTCACCATGTTGACCAGAATGGTCTCGATCTCTTGACCTCGTGATCCACCCGCCTCGGCCTCCCAAAGTGCTGGGATTACAGGCTTGAGCCACTGCGCCCGGCCTACAGATACCATTTTTAAAAGATATATTCATGTATTTTATATATTTATATAATATATACATGTTCATATATACATCATGTTATCACCATTATGGATATAAAGAAGGACATTAAAATAGTGAAAACATTAAAATAAAATGTACCAATTTGGAAACAGTGATTTAACTCTGCCTAGCTTTATGTGATTAAACAAGGTATTTTTCAAATCTATTTTTCTTTGCTTTCTAGAGGCTTTATAATAAATCTATATTTTTATATTTAAAAGCCTAATTTTTATTAAACAAATAAATATTCAGCAACACTGTCTTTAGAACATTTTTTAAATCAACTTGAGCATGAAGAAAATGTTATGACTATGGTGGTGAGCATTTTGAAAGATTAGCAGAAGCGGGGATAATGTGACATTTAGCTGATCTTTCAAGGGAAGCTAGACAAATGACACTTTTCGAAAAGAAAATAGTAACTAGTGTTGAAACATGGTATCGCCAGTATGACTAAGAAGGAAAGTGTCAACTTCTTCTGTGGAAAATCCTAACATTACCTAACGTAAGAAGGCAAATACTTCAACAACAGAAATGAAAAATATCTTGATTCATTTATTTAACACTTTTTTAGAGTTTAATCCCAAAAAGTCTATTTTGAAGAAAAAAAAAAATCTTACTCGTGTATATTACCCTTTGCAGTGAACTGGCCAAATAAGTCTATCCAAGGTACGTTGAATACCGAGCATGCTAGAAACATTTTTATTTACATCATCTCTAATCCCTACAACAATAGTGCAAGGAAAGGTTTAACATCTTCTTTTTACAGAGAGGAAAGCTGAGGCTCAAAGAGGTATAGTAGCTCATTTAACATTACACATCTAATACGTGGTGGAGGTGGGACCTATACTTACATCTGTCAGACCTTAAAGTCTGTGTTCTTCTTTCTACCTCTCTGCCTCAGTCCAACAATTGGGATCTTTGCCATGATGCCTCACGAGTTCACGAGGCACTTTTCAGGAAGTTTTTGACTCAGACTTTATCACTCAGCAAGATACCTCAACTAATTTACAAAATGTGACTTGAAAAGCAGGTTGTAATTCCAAAAGCAAAAATCCAACCACAAAAGATAAAGTCTTAATCAGTAGAGCTTTACAGAAGGAAATAATGTAGGTAGTAAGGGCACTTTCAGAAATGTCTGGAATTAGAGGAGTCGATGTATCACCTGTTAGAAATTGTACTCGCTTGGTAGCAAAATTTTCCTTGTGTTCACTTCAAATAATAGTCTTGTTGTTTTAAAACCAACGCACAGTCAGAGGGTGACTTGGATGTTTATTTTTTATTCTCTTTGCCTTCTTGTTTTAAGAATGCATTTTTTCTAAATTCTAATTATTATTGTAACTTACATAAGTGCAGCCGATTTTGCTTTTAAGGATAAAACTACATTTAAGTAGCTTTGTCTGGATTATCAAAACCAGGCCCTGAAGAAGTGAGTTCCTAAAGGGTAGGAACTTTGCTTATGTCTATATCTCAGTTGTGTTAAACAGAATAACTGGCGCAAATTGGCAAATGATGCACCGAGGAATCATAGAACAAAAGACTTTATGAAGAACCAAGTTTCAGATTCAGGGTGACGCTAAGGAGCTAGTGTACCTGAGGATGGTATGCCTTCTGCAATCACAAAAGCAGCATTCAGTCTGATCTGGGCTCTAAGAAGTGCTCCTTGAGACCTGACATTTTATCCTAACACTGCCACTAACAGGTTAAGTCAGAAAGAGTTCACTTCCCAGAGCTTTCGATTTCTGGTTTCCAAATCAGCACAATGAGAAACTGAAAAGAAGGAAAGAGGAAAAAAAGAGAGGGTCAGAGATCCCTCCTGCTTATACAATGCCATGATTTGGACACAGGGTTTGGGCAACCATGGCCCATCCACCAATTCCTGCCTGTCGTCTCTTGTCAGACAGCTCACGAGCCACGAATGTGAAAGAATTCAAAAAAGTAACAATATCTTGGGACATGTCAACAATTATATAAAATGCAATTTTCAGTTCTCATAAAAGTACTTTGGAACTCAGCCCCACTCCTTTATTACCCATTTCTATGGCTGCTTTCACACCACAACCGCAGAGATAAGTAGCTGTGACAGAGACCATATGGGCTGCCAAGCCTAAAATATTTACTGCCTTGACCTTTCCAGAAAAAAAAAAAAGGATTGCTGATCTGTTACACAGACAATCAAGCAAGCGATCACCTGAGAACATTAAAATCTGTGTCTAGGACAAATGGGGCCTATAAAAACTAGGGAATAATCTTCCCCACTACTTATGCAAGAACATTCACCCTTGAGAGAGCAGGCTACATGGCTTGGCATCACTACTGCCACCAGTCCAGACTTCCCCTCACCTGTGCCCTATAAGTGACCAGCATTTCTAGGCATTCGTGGAGCAGCGGGGTGCATTCTCATGGCTGGCCCCACACCTTCCCTTCCTCCTGCTTCCTCACATTCTATTTTCTGAGTGGTTGTCAAAGGAACGCTGAATTTTGCTGTCACTTTTTCAGACCCCAATTCCACTTATGACGGTCTTGGTACCAGGAAGCATTCCGAGCTCCTATCTCATTACCACAACCGCCTGCTTCTCACTTAGTCCAGACGAGCTTGCCACAGTGCACTTGCTTTTTAATCACCCTCTCTCTTCTTGCCTTCACCTCCTCTCCCTCCCTCTCTCCCTGGCTCTTTCTGTCACACGGGTGTGTGCACATACACAAGTTCCGATTAGATAAAAGAAGAAACACTTTTTAAGTTTTTTTCTAGGCCTAATAGAAAATTCTTTTTTTTTTTTTTTTTTTTTTTATAAAAACAGAGCTGTTTTTTCCATTGCAAAAGTGTGGGTGTCCTTCCTTTTGGAGAGTAACAATCATTTTCTACATGGCCTTCTGACACATTGCATGTTGTACATATGTGTGTGTGCACATGTGCATATGAGTGTTAGAGTGTGTGTGTGTAGCAGGGAGGAAAGAGATGAAGGAGAGTTTGTATGTGCATGTTGGTTCATATGAGTGTGAGTGTGTGCATGAAAGTGCCTGTGTGTGTGCACATGTGTATGAGCATGCTTGTATTTGTGTATGAGAATGTGCATGTGAGAGAGAAAGAAAGAATGCATGTATGTGTGAATGTGTATGTGTGTGCATAGCAGGGAAGAAGGGGATGAAGGAGAGTATGCTAAAAAGAGAACACCTCAGAACAGTCAAATAAAAGATTTCATATCAACATCATATCTTGTTAAAATACAGGATTCCCAAGTCAGTCACCTTCAAGCTGGAAGCCTGGAGTGTAAAAAGAGTGGGTGTTCTTCTCTGACAACTTATTGTCTAAGACAATTTTATGATCAAAAATATATTCTAATAAAAGTACCTGAGAAAAGTACATAAAGAGAATATAGCAAAATGTTAACAATGGTTTTCTTTGGGTGAGAGGAAGAAGAGGCAGGTTGTGGTTGATCTGTTTCTTTTAGTTCAACTATTCTGCATTCCTCACTTTTAAATTTTGGATATTAAGCTGGAGAGAAAGAACATGAATATAAAGATGAATTCGCTGAATGGAGCAACGAATGCTGAGTTAGCCAAAAATGTATGGCTACCTTCTATATCTAATTATCTGAGGGCAAATCAGAAAACACCACTTTCAGAATTTTTTTTTTTTCTAGAAATGAAGTTTTGCTCTTGTTGCCCAAGCTGGAGTGCAACGGCACAATCTCGGCTCACCGCAGCCTCCACCTTTTGGGTTCAGGCAGTTCTCCTTCCTCAGCCTCCCGAGTAGCTGGGATTACAGGCACGCACCACCATGCCCAGCTAATTTTTTGTATTTTTAGCAGAGACAGGGTTTCACAATGTTGACCAGGATGGTCTCGATCTCTTGATCTTGTGATCCACCCACCTCGGCCTCCCAAAGTGCTGGGATTACAGGCTTGAGCCACCGCGCCCAGCCAGAAATTTTTTAAAATGTGTTTTACGTTATTTTCCCTTTCAGCCTAAGGACTAAAAATTGAACACAACTGGATCTGCGCCATTGCCTCAAAGATTCTTAGCCTAGTTCCAGATCCATTGTCTGGACACTCCTGCTTTTTAGACAGAAAACAGGGCTAAATTCCTATTGACTTCCAAATAGACCCACAGATTTGTCACAGTAGCCTCTCTCTCTCACCCTGTCTCTGTCCGTCTGAGTCTCTCTTTCTTTCTCTCTCTCTTCCCTCACATCATCCCCAAATCAGAATGCATATATAAAAATTTGATTAACTGAAACATAGAATGATCAAGATTTTACTACAAGAGAAATACACAGACTTCAGCTAAGATGTTTGGTTGAATACCTGCATATGCCTTCACTCCATCATTAAACCACATTAACACGGGATGATTAAAAATAAATAAACCAACAAAGATAAAAAGAAAATAAAGACAATCCCTTCAGCATATAGAAAACTGGCAAGCAGAAGCTGTCAGTGACACCTGACAGTAGACCCAGAGATGCTAAATCCCAAGCCAGTGGCAGGAAGGCAACCAGGATCCCAAACGGTTCAAGAGTTGGCAGCTAAATTTACCTAGGGAATTTATGTTTCAGTAGTACGTAGATCCCAGATCCTCTCCCTAGAATCGGTGCCTGCATCCCACGGTGGTGGCAGGGTGGAGGTTTCCTCTCTATACAGTAAAATTTGGTGTCTCTAGGCAGGAGCTCTCTAGACACAAGTGCTTAAATGTACACACTTAACACTGAGATCCTCCAGGTTTTCCTACCACTGAGTTCCAATGAGGGTGGCAGATACACTTGGTCAGAAGTTAAGATGATTTTTCTCTAGAGAGAATCTCTCTTGCTCAAGAAGAAAAGGGCTGACCCAGCAAGACCACCACCCACAAAATGTTACAATCACAGAACTTCCATCAGCTTTTAGCTTTTCAGTGCTCCATTTTTTTCTAACAGACACAGACAGCTAAGGGTCACCAGGCATCTGAGCAAAGCTTCTAACATGAATGGCCGAGACCAGAGCAACAAGACACATAAATGCAGCCTGAATGAGGACTGTGCTAGGAGATAAGACCTTCTGAAACCCATATGAATGTTCACGAAGAGATAAAAGTGTTACCATTTTCATGAAACAAGAACCAAATTTAAAGAAAAAGTAAACGCTTAGAAATTAAAAATATGACAGCAGAACTTGTGAAAAATTCTTGTTAGAATAGTAAGACAACAAAGTTGAATAGATGAACCTTATGTCTTCCAGAAATAGCGATAAGAAAAAAGTTGAAATCCGGAAGAAAATTTGAACAGGTTCAACACTAAAATGATCAGAATTCCAAAGACAGAAATAGAGACAGACAGAGAGAGAGAAAAAAGAACAGACACACGCAGCAAATAAGAAAGAGAGAGATAAACCCTAACACAGTAATTGCTGGAGACTACAACACCCAACTTTCAGCACTGGACAGATCTTCCAGACAGAAAACCAACCAATCAACATGAAATTTAATCTTTACTACAGACCAAATGGAACTGATATTCAAGGAACATTTCATCCAATGACTGCAGAATACACATTTTTTCAACTCAACACATAGATCATTCATAAGTATAGAAGATACCTTAGGTCACAAAGCAAATGCAATCACATTTGAAATCAGGACTAAGAAATTCATTCAAAACCATACACTTACATGGAAACTGAGTAACTTGCTCCTGAATGACTCCTGGGTAAATCATGACATTAAGGCAGAATTCAAGAAGTTTAAGAAGTTCTTTGAAAGTAATGAGAACAAAGGTACAACTTACCAGAGTTTCTTGGATGCAGCTAGTCAAGTAGTGTTGAGAGAAATGTATAGTACTAAATGCTCACATCGAGAAGTGAGAACTCGGGACAGCTGCGGTGACTCACTCTTGTAATCTCAGAACTTTTGGAGGCCAAGGCGGGCAGATTACAAGGTTAGGAGTTTGAGACCAGCCTGACCAACATGGTGAAACCCCATTCTACTAACAATACCAAAATTAGCTGGTGTTGTGGCACATACCTGTAATCCCAGGTACTCAGGAGGCTGAGGCAGGAGAACTGCTTGAACCCAGGAGATAAATGTTGCAGTGAGCTCATATCACACCACTGCACTCCAGCCTGGTTGAGAGAAAAACACTCCATCTCAAAAACAAAATTGAGATCTCAAGTTAACTACCCAACACCACAATTAAAAGAATTAGAAACCCAAGAGCAAAGAACACCCTCAAAGCTATGCTGAATGGGAGTGGGGAGAGAGGGCATCTTTATCTTGTGCCAATTTTTAAGGGGAATGCTTTCAGCTTTTGTCCATTCAGTATGATGCTGGCTGTGGTTTTGTCACATGTGGCTCTTATTATTTTGAGGTATGTTCCTTCAATACCTGGTTTATTGAGAGTTTTTAACACACATGAAAGTTGAATTTTATCAAAAGCTGTTTTTGCATCCATTGAGATAATCATGTGGGTAATTATTTTCTTTAGTTCTGTTTATGTGACGATGACATTTATCAATTTGCATATGTTAAACCAAACTTGCATCTCAGGGAGGGTGGTTGTGACCAGGAATTTATCAGTTTCTTCTAGATTTCTCAATTTTTTCAGGTTCAGTGGCTCACATCTGCAATCCCAGAACTTTGGGAGGTCAAGGTGGATTGATCACCTGAGATTGGGAGTTCAAGACAAGATGGATCAACATGGAGAAACCCCATGTCTACTAAAAATACACAATTAACCAGACATGGTGGCACATGCATGTCATCCCAGCTACTCAGGAAGCTGAGGCAGGAGAATAGCTTGAACTCAGGAGGCAGAGGTTGCACTAAGCCGAGATCTCACCATTGTCCTCCAGCCTGAGCAACAAGCACAAAACTTCATCTCAAAATTAAAGAAAAAAAGTGCCTACAGTTGTACATCATATTCTGTGAGGGTGGTTTGTATTTCTGTTGGGTCAGTGGTAATATTGCCCTTATTGTTTTTGATGGTGGTTATTTGAATCTCTTCCCTTTCTCCTTCATTGGTCTAGCTTCAAGTTTATTATTTTTTAACCAGTATGATTTTAATAGACCAGTTACTGGGTAGTAAATTGAAACATACAGAGTGCCATCTCCAAGAGCAGTCATGATTTCATTTGGGTTCTTGAAAAATGTTAAGAAGTAGGTTGAGTTTTATTATTTTTTTCAGAAAACCAGCTTTTGAAAAATTTATGTGGAACCAAAAACAGCCAAGGCAACCCTAAGCAAGAAGAGCAAAGCTGGAAGCGACATGCTACCAGACTTCAAACTGCATTACAGGGCTACAGGAAACAACGGCATAGTACTGGTACAAAAACAAACACATAGACTAATGGAACAGAATAGAGAATCCAGAAACAAAACCAAGCTTCTACAACTATCTGATCTTTGGAAAACTTAACAAAAACAAGCAAGGGGGAAAAGATTCTCCCTATTCAATAAACGATGCCAGGATAACTGGATAGCCATATGCAAAAGACTGAAACTAGACCCCTTCTTTACATTACATACAAAAATTTTCTCAAGATAGATTAAACACTGATATGTAAAACCAAAAACTATAAAAGCTCTGCAAGACACGAGACAATGCCATTCAAAACATAAGCACAGGCAAAAATTTTATCATGAACATGCCAAAAGAAAAGGTAACAAAAGCAAAATTGAAAACTGGGGTCAAATTAAAATGAGAAACTTTCACACAGCAAAATAAACTATCAACAGAGAAAACTGACAACCTACAGAATGTGAGAAAATGTTTGTAAACTATGCATTCCACAAAATTCTAATATCAAACATCGGTAGGGAAATTCAATTTACAAGAGGAAAACAACCAACCCATAAAAAAGTGGGCAAAGAACATAAACAGACACTTTTAAAACGAGACATATATGCAACAAGCAATCATATTAAAAAAGCTCAACGTCACTGATTATTAGAGAAATGCAAATGAAAATTATAATAAGATACCATCTCACACCAGTCATAATGGCAATTATTAAAGCAAAAAAAAAAAACACATACTGGCAAGGTTAGAGAGAAAAACAACACTGACACACTGTATTCGGGAATACAAATTAGTTTTGCCATTGTGAAAAAGTGTCATGATTCCTCAAAGACCTAAAGAATGAAATACCATTTGATTCAGCAAACCTAGTAATGGGTTACTAGGTATGTACCCAAAGGAATATAAATCCTTCTGTTATAGAGACATGTGCACGCATATGTCCATGGCAGCACTGTTCACAATAGCAAAAATATGGAATCAAGCTAAATGCCCATCAATGGTAGACTGGATAAAGAAAATGTGGTACATATACAACAAAAAACACTAGGCAGCCACAAAAGAATGCGATCATGTTCTCTTCAGGGACATAGATGAAGCTGGAGACTATTATTCTTAGCAAACTAACGCAGGAACACAAAATCCAAATACCAGATATTTTCACTTGCAAGTGGGAGCTAAATGAGGAGAACACAGGAACATACAACAGGCGGAAGAACAACACACACTAGAGCCTTTCAGAGAGTGGAGAATGAGAGAAGGAAGAAGATCAGGAAAAACAACTAAATGGGACTAGGCTTAATACCGGAGTAATGAAATGATCTGTACAACAACCCTCATGACAGACTTTACCTAAATAACAAACCTGTGCTTGAACCTTTGGATTTAAATAAAAGTTAAAAAAAAGGCAACTTCTCAAGTTGAATAACATAACCTCCTAGGTTTAAACACATGAACACAAACTCACACCAAGGAACATTGTCTTGAAAATCTGCAATATATGACAAAGGAAAACAGCTCTCCTAAGTTTTCAGAAAAGTTTTTTAAAAAACAGTATTTACAAAGAATCAGAAATCAGAATGATTTCAGGCTTCTCAACAGCACTACCAGAAGCTGGGAAATAATGGAATAGTATCTTTAAAACTTGAATGGGAAATTATTTTCAATCAAAAATTCTATGCCCCACCAGTCATGTAAGTGTAAGAAGAAATAAAGTCATATTTCAGAACAATTTGCTTCAGTGTATCCTTGCTTGAATAAGTTACTGGAGGATACAGTCCACAAACAAGAGATTCAGGGCACGGGGCAGTGCAAAACAACAGAGTGGGTTTGTATTTGTATTGAAAAGACAGCAGCATTCAAGAGTTAGGGAATACTGGAGGAGGAGTTTTCTCCAGCATCCCTGGAGCCCACACCTCTCATTTCCACATTCCTATGTCCCATTGCTGCCCATGAATTCTGATCACCTATTCCTTTGATAGAGGTATTTCTCTCACCGATTAGCTGTAGTCAAGTGGCTCTTTCTTGGGCTACAGGAGGAAATCTATTGCTTTTCATTAAACATCAATTGGATTAACCTAGGCTTAAGGTCAGCATTATGCCATCAGCTGTACGTTCTTGGGAAGACATCTACTCACAAACTGGTTAAAGAACGTGGCCCTCCTACCTCTGACTTGTGTGATTCTAAGCAAGCTATTTAGCACACTCTCATCTGTGAAACAAACAAAGTTCTTATCTTGGGCTCCACAAACAGAAAGTGTTGAACAAGAAGAGTTTCTTCTCCTCCAAGGCCAGACCATATGGAGGACCCTAAGACAGCCACAGCCTTGGTCAGTAGGACAAACACAGGGTTCAAATTGCACCATTAAAACTGTGGCCAAACGTTTGCTCTGCCTCTGAGTCACTCACTGTCATAAGGCTCTACCGGTTCCCATTCCAGATAGAAAGTGGGCTTTTGTTGGTTTTTGTTGTGTTTTTCAAGAGATGGAGTCACCCAGGCTGGAGTACAGTGGCATGACCATAGCTCACTGCAGCCCCAAACTCCTGAGCTCAAGTGACCTTTCTGCCATGGCCTCCTGACAGAAGCTGGGCCAACAGGGCAGCAGGTATGCATCCCCACACCCAGTAATTTTTTTTTTTTGAGAGATGGGGTACCGCTATGTTGCCCAGACTGCTCTCAAATTCCTGGCCTGAAGCAATTTCCCCATATTAGCCTCCTAAATTTCTAGGATTACAGGTGTGAGCCACTGTGTCCAACAGGTGTTCTTAAGTGCAATTTCCACACTGCTATTCTGAAGAAGGGCAAGAAGCTAAGAGACCCTCCTTGAAACATATAAAATAAAAGCATTCACTATTAAGTGGAGGCAGAGTTGGTGATCAGCCAAAACTACTTCAACTGTAATCCAGAAGTCCCATTGATACAGGAGTTCTAAAGAAATTATTTAGTCAGAGATTGAAAGTAAGGAAGTCTTTGGTAAGGTTTCCCTTTGAATAAAAAGCAGCCCCAAAACCATTTCTAACAAAGAGCGGCCTGTAAAATCGAGCTGCAGATATAGACAAGCGAGCTGGAAGCTTGCACAGGCGAATGCCAGCAGCTGTAACAATAGGAGGCTACTTGGGTGCCAGGCATGCTCAACCTGACGGCTTTATCTTCCTTTTTCTTTATCAACCACAAGTGCAGTAAGGGACAGACAACATGCACTGGCCAAGTAGAAAACCTATATGCATAAGAAGATTCGGGTGGATAGCCAGCTTCTTCACGAGCTATGTAAAGCTCTCACCTGGTCCAACCCATATTTGGACCCTATGTAAATCAAACACCACCTCCTCAACAAGTCTATAAAACCTTGTGCAGTTCACCAGAAAACACACTCAGAAGCCCCTCTCTCTCTCTGCAGAAGAGAGAGATGTTCTCTTTTCTTCTTTTGCCTGTAAAACCTCCATTCTTAACCTCACTCCATGTGTATTCACGTCCTTGATTTCCTTGACATGAGGCAATGTACCTTGGGTATTACCTCAGATGGACAATGCTGCTTCATCATAGTTCTGTTTTGTTCAGGTTGTGGGACAAACGGCTCCTTTCCTCTGCAACCTCAGCTCAACCTTACTCAGGCCTCCTTCCAGCAGAATCACAGAGCCAAATGAAACCCCTTAAGTCTTCTTTTAAATTGGCAGCCGCTCCAAAGAAAGCAGCATGATGAGTTTCAGGTGGCCCGGGGTGGGGGCAGTGCTACTCTGGCTTCTCCGTGCTCAGTCCCTCTCAGTTCAAAAGCGCACCACGTGGAGCAATAGAACACCTCCTCATCTGGGTTTTAAAAATAGTGGGAGGAAAAGCGCTGTCTTCATGCTTATTTCCCTGGCAGAGGGGAGGTCATAAAACACTAATTTCTAAGCAGTGGACCAGAGTTTTACTGATCTCTTCTGTTACTGACTCATGTTTACCCAGAGAAACCACATCACAAATCTGAGTCTCCTCTGGCAAGAGAAGGAATCGGATTCATGATTCTCTCAGCCCCCTTTCCACAGTGGAGTTCTGACTCCACTTCTAAAATACTTTTCTGCAAGCCTCTGTACCTCATAAATGTTTTACTATACTCGAGACAGCAAAGGGAAGCACAGATTAGCTACTGTTTTCAGAACAGTGGAAACATGCTGTCTTCTCCACGTTTGGCATTGGAGTCAAAGATCAAGCGCCAAACAGTAGTTGTCAAGAATCCTTTCATTTACAATCAGGTTCTAGACTTTTCAAATGGTGTGGGCAAGAACCAGTTTTGCCAGAATAGGTTATTATCTACCTCTTACCTTTATAGGACAGGACTAAAAATTCTCTTTTTAAAGACAGAGTCTTGCTCTGTTCCCGAGGCTGGAGTGCAGTGGCATGATCTCGGCTCACTACAACTTCTGCCTCTCAGGTTGAAGTGATTTTCCTGCCTAAGCCTCCTGAGTAGCTGGAATTACAGGGGCCCACCACTACACTCAGCTAATTTTTTAATTTTTAGTAGAGACAGGGTCTCCCCATGTTTGCCAGGGTAGTCTCCAAAGCCTGACCTTATGATCTGCCTACCTGAGCTGCCCAAAGTACTGGGATTACAGATGTGAGCCACCGCGCTGGGCATTTTTTTTAATTACACTGAAGACTTTTGAAAGGGTTGTGTGTTGTATGAACTCCCTCCTCACCCAATTCTCATGGATGGGAGAAGGCTGCTGCTTCATTTTAAAGCTAATGAGCTGCCTGAACAGGAACTTCTAATTAACCATTCAAACCGATTAGCTCACGTCCCTGAAGGCTGGAGAACACGGGAACTGCTATCCCATCTGAATACAATCCAAAGGCAAAAGGCTGTGGCCAAGTTGAAATAATGGGGCAGATAGAAGCGATAAAGACTGGAGCTGGGAGTGGCCCGTACTTCAAGTTAAGCCAAACAAAGGTGTTTGCATGTTTTATATGGGCCAAATAGGAATTCCATAATAGAGAAAACCATTGATTTTAAGGAGGACGCTGCCCTGAAAAGCTTCCTGCCAGGGGTAAGGAAGAGGCTGCCCAGGACCCCCAGAGGCAGGTGGTAGGAGGGCTCTTAGTGGCTTCCTAGAAACTGTATTACCTGAGGTAGTGAACTGCTGTCAGAGATCCCTACCAGGAGAATTTCTCAGGAATGCATGAGAAAGGGCCCAAAACTGCATGCCTGCTCCTAAAATGTGACACCATAATACAGCTGAACTATTCAATAAGGCCCTATCTGTTCCTCTGTCTCTCCTTTCTCCCTGCCCCTATCCAACCCTAGAAGAGCCAGAAAGCACCGCTAAGAAGTGAGGGTGGGTGGTCATAAACAAACACACTGCCCTCCTTTCCCTTCCCACTGTGGGTTTCTCAGGCTGAGGCTGTCACAGAGGAGGAGGGATGAAAATTGTTTTCGTTGATATTTTATCATGAACATTTATGAACGTACAGCAAAGTTGAAAAAACTTTACAGTGAACACTTTAACTGTATCTTCACCAACTTGGAGTCTTGTTTTATCTCATGTCCATCCATAGATCCATCTTTCTATCCATCCAGTAATCCATTATAGTTTTTAGGCATTTTAAAGTAAATTGCAGACATCAGTAACTCAACGTGCATTAACTAGAATTTGGTACCTTTTTTTTTCCTTTTGGTGTAAAGTTTACAAATGATGAAATGCAAACATTTTAAGTATGTATTTACCGAACTTTAACAAAAGTATACATATGTGTAACCCAATACTCGATAAAGAACATTACTATAATCCCTGATATGGTTTGGCTGTGTCCTCACCCAAATCTCTTCTTGAATTGTAGCTCCCAGAATTCCCACGTGTTGTGGGAGGGACCTGGTGGGAGAGAATTTAATCATGGTGACAGTTTCCCCCATACTGTTCTTGTGATAGTGAATAAGTCTCACAAGAGCTGATGCTTCTATAAGAGGAAAGCCCTTTTGCTTGTTTCTCATTTCTCTCTTGTCTGCCACCATGTAAGATGTCCCTTTGACTTTCTGCCGTGATGATGAGGCCTCCCCAGCCAGGTGCAACTGTGAGTCCCTTAAACCTTTTGTGAATAAAGTACCCAGTATCACGTATGTCTTTATCAGCAGTGAAAAAACGGACTAATACAATCCCAGAAAGTTTCCTCATGACTTGTCTCAGTCTCCAGCTCTGTACCCTTGGATTTTTTTCATTGTAGACTAAGTTTGCCAACTTTAGAAATTCCACGTAACTTGAATCATGTTGTGATAACCCTATATATAAGGCTCCCTTCAGTCCACAAAATAATTTTTATATTTATCAGTCAGGTTACACATATCAGTATCTCTTTCATTTTTATTGCTGAGTAGTATTTCATGCTATGAAATAACGTAGTTCGCTACCTGATCCTCTATTTGTGGTCACCAGAAACATTTTCAACTTTTGATTATTATGAGTAAAGCTATTGTGGTCTTCTATAAGTATTTTTATTAACATGTATTTTCACTAATTGGGGTAGATTCCTAACTCGGAAATTTATAATAGATGAGATGTATATTCGTTCTGTAAGAAAATTCCAGAAATTTGACAAAGTAGTTGTACTGTTTTATAGTCCCATTAGCAATAGTCATAGTTGTGCTGTATTCTTGCCAACATTTGGTGTTTAGTCTTTCCCAACCTAGTTATTTTGTGGGGTGTGTAGTAGTATCTCACTGTGGTTTTAATCTGCATTTCCTTGATGTTAACCATTTTGTCCCACTTGTATATTGTCTTTGCAAAGTGACTCCTCAAACTTTTTCCCCTTCTAAACAGTAATTGTTCTCTTTTTTTCTTTTAGTTGTTCTGTCATCCAGGCTGGAAGGCAATGGTGCAATCTTGGCTCACTACAGCCTCTGCTTCCTGGGCTCAAGCGATCCTCCCACCTCAGTCTCCCAATTAGCTGATACCAGGCTAACTTTTTGTATTGATATTAGCCAACATACAAGGCTAATTTTTTGTACTTATACTAGGTTTCAGGGTCTCACCATGTTGCCCAGACTAGTCTCAAACTCCTGGCCTTAAGCCATTCATCCTCCTCGGCCTCCCAAAGTACTGGCACTACAGGTGTGAGCCACTGTGCCCAGCCTTATTTTCAGGTTATAAAACTGCTTTATGTATTCTGGAAATCAGGCTCTTTACTGAAAATAGATTTATGACCATTTTCTGTCAGGCTGTGGCTTGCATATTCTTTTGTTTAATGTATCTTTTAATTTTCCCAGACACATATTCTGCAAAATTTGTGTTAGTTTTTGTTGTATTTTTCAGATACTTTGTTCATTTCATCTAAGTTGCAGAATTTGTCACCATGACGTTGTTTATGATAGTCTCTTATTATCCTTTTCACGTCTGCAGGATCTGTAGTGATAGTTTCACTTCGCTTTCACTTCTGATATTGATACTCACCATTTGTGTTTCCTCTCTTTTTTTCATGATCAGAGTAGCTTAAGGTTTATTAATGTTGATATTTTAAAACAACCAGCTTCTTTGCTTTGTTAGTTTTCTCTATTATTTTGTCTGTCTTCAATTTGGTTTATCTCTGCACTTTTACCTTTATTGTTTCCTTTTTTCTACTTCGTTGGAGTTTTCTTTGCTCTGTGTGTGTGTGTGTGTGTGTGTGTGTGTTTTTTCAATCTTCTTTAGGTGAACATTTACGTCACTGATTTTAGACCTTTCTCTTTTCTTCTATTGCAGTGTAAGCATGTACGGCTATACTTCCCTCTGGGAACTCCCATAGCTGTAATTCATAAGTGTTGGCATGTTGTATTTTGATTATCCCTTAGAATAAAATATTTTATATTCTATCTTTTGATTTCTTCTTGGGCTTGTGTATTATATTTAATCTCCAAGTACTTGGAGCTTTCCTAGTTCTCTTATTGTTAATTTCTGTTTTAATCCTATTGTGGTCAGGTAACATACACTGCATGAATTCAATTTGATTTAATCTATTCAGTCTTGTTTTACGACCTAGCATGTGACCTATCCTAGTGAACACTACATGTACTTGAAACATACAGTATTCTGTGGTTATTGGGTGTCGTCTTCCATTGGTTTGTTTAAGATGGTGGAGAGTGTTGTTCAGGTCATCTGCATCTTGACTAAGATTTTGTCTAGTTTATCTATCAATTGCTTGGGAGATGGGTATTAAAATCACTAATAAAAATTGTGGATTGTTTGTTTATTCCTTTAGTTCAATTTTGTTTTGTGCAAATTGATGCACAAATTATTTTCAATCCATTTTTTGATGAAATGACTCTTCTGTAATCATGAACTATCCCTCTTTATCTTTGGAAATACTGTTTTGACTTAAGCATATATTATTTGGTATTAATATAGCTTCTTCACACTTCCATTACTGACTGTTTGCATAGTATATCATTTTAAATGTACTCATTTAGGGTCAGGTACAGTGGCTCACACCTGCAATCCCAGCACTTTGGGAGGCTGAGGCAGGTAGATCACTTCAGGTCAAAAGTTTAGGACAAGCCTATCCAATGCAGTGAAACTCCAGCTTTCTTAAAAATACCCCAACATTTAGCTAGGCGTGGTGGCAGGTTTCTGTATTCCCGGCTACTCAAAAGGCTGAGGCAGGAGAATTGCTCGAACCCAGGAGGCGGAGTTTACAGTGAGCAGAGATCGCACCACTGTACTCCAGCCTGGGAGATAGAGTAGGACACTGTCTTAAAAAAATTAAAATGTACTTATTTAGACCTACGTATATTTGTCTTTTTTTTTTCTATTCAAAGCGTGTATTTCATATACAGCACTGGGTCTTGTGGGTTTTTTAAATCAATTCTGGCAATCTCTGCACTTGAATTGGAGTATGTGGTATGATTCATTAACATTTAACGTTATTAAATATAGATTTATTAGTGGTTGAATGATGTAATTGGATTCAAGCTTACAATTGAATGGTTTGTTTCATTATTTTGTTTGTTTTTGTTTGCATCCCCTTCCCCAGTTTTTGTCCTGTCCCTTTTCTCCTGATGTCTTTTGGACTCTTTAAATACTTTTAAAATTTCATTTTAAAGTATCCATGACTTATTAGATGTAGTGGTTGAATATTCCTTATCTGAATTCCTTGGGACTAGAAGAGTTTTGCATTTTAAACTTTTTTCATATTTTGGAACATTTACATATACATAAAGAGATCTCTTAAAGATATAACTGAAGTCTAAACACAAAATTCACCTATGTTTACGTACACCTCATACACATAACACAAATAAAATTTTACATATTTTTAGCAATTTTGTGCACGAATCAAAGTTTGTATACATTGAACCATCAGAAAGCACACATATCGCTATCTCAGCCATCGATGTGGATGAATTTCAGATCTTGGAATATTTTGGATTTTGGGGTTTATGGATCAGAGATGCTCAGCCTCTACCTGTTTTCATTGTTGATTATTTTATGTGTTAAAATATGTAAAAAAGGGTTAAGTTTTCAGCTGAATGAGATTTTTGAGTTTGGAAATTAAACTAAACAGGATTTTTCAGAAGTTCCAGGATACAGGTGCAGAATGTGTAGGTTTATTATATAGGTATATGTGTACCATGGTGCTTTGCTGCACCTATCAACCGTTCATCTAGGTTTTAAGCTTCACATGCACTAGCTATTTGTCCTAATGGTCTCCCCGTCTCACCCTCCTCTGACCCCCAACTGATCCCAATGTGTGTTGTTCTCTACCTGTGTCCATGTGTTCTCACTGTTCGACTCCCAATTATGAGTGCGAAAGTGTGGTGCTTGGTTTTCTGCTCCTGTTTTGAACTAGACAGAATTTCTTAATATCTTAAATTGCTCAGTGAAATAGAAAATATCAAAGATTCTACCCAACAGGTGGGTAAGAATGAGTCCACGTAGCAACTTTGATAAAGTGAAGGGAAATAACAAACCATTTCTGATTGCTCCCTGCCACAGCCAGTGCATTCAACCTTTTTACTGTCCTTTTATTATTTTTTCATTGTTCTTACAGTCATTATTATTTTTCCCCAAATGAAAAAATAAAAGTGGTGGGATTGATAGTGAGGAAACAGACTGACAGCTGCCCCTACACCTGAGTTTAACTTTTGAGAAATATAGTCAACATGATGATTTTCACACAGGGCTAGTAGGCCTTCTGCATCTGTTATAATTCCTGTTATGTTGTGGACAGAAAATAAATTTTTCTCTCCATGGGAACCTGTTAGTGATACTTGAGAACAATGTCAACTGTAGACCAAAACCGAATACAAGTGGAAATATTGTTTCATTTTTTTTGCAGTATTCCTTTTTTAAGACCTGAGATAGGAGGATAAAAAAGGAAAGTATTGACATGTGCAACAACATGGCTGAATATCAAAAACATTTTCTTGACTAAAAGAAACCTTACATATGGAGTGATCACAATATAATTCTATTTCTATCAAACTTTAAAATGTGTTCTGAAAGAATATTTAAAAGTATATTTGGGCTCGGGACCGACTAAGCGGAGGCAAAACTGAACTTTCTAGTCTCTGCTGTGATCCAAAACCCATGCTATAAACTTTGTACACAGTATCTCATTTAATCCTCAAAATCACCCTAACAGGTAGTTACTGTCACTTCCCCTGCTTAAAACAGAACATAAAGCTCAGAGAATCCAGGTACTGTGTTTTTTTTTGTTTGTTTGTTTTGTTTTTGAGATGGAGTTTTGCTCATGCCACCCAGGCTGAAGTGCAATGGCGTGATCTCGGCTCACTGCAAGCTCCGCCTTCTGGGTTCAGGCAATTCTCGTGCCTCAGCCTCCCAAGTAGCTGGGACTACAGGAACGCACCACCATGCCCAGCTAATTTTTTGTATCTTTAGTAGAGATGGGGTTTCACCATGTTGACCAGGATGGTCTCGATCTCTTGACCTCGTGATCCACCTGCCTCGGCCTCCCGAAGTGCTGGGATTACAGGTGTGAGCCACCATGCCTGGACCGGTACTGTGTTTTACACCTACTTAGAAGTCACCAATTCCTAAAGTTCTATAAAATGTTCTAAATAAAAATGAATAAAGTAGGCAAAAAAGACCATGTAAATAGCATTTCTACAAATATCTCCTAAGACAATTTTCACATCGATGTCCAAAGACATTTACAAGAACGTTTTCCACAACACTGTTTAAAATAATAGAAAACTACAAGCAACCTAAATGTCCATGGAAGAGTTAGATTCTTTCTCTTATTTCCGTATAATGCAATACTGTGCTGATGTAGAGATATCATATTCATTTTTAAAAATTACATTCACCTTCTTCTTATGGATCCAAGGAGATATGTTAGAGAATATCTATTGCATTTGGACATAAACATAAATACAAAGGAAATAGTAGGGGCTCTCTACAAGTGGTTATATATTGGAAGAGGAAGAAGAGAAAAATAAAAGGGATTATGAACTTGTATATGCTTTGGTAGTGTCTGGTTTTGTATATAACTTGAATTTTTCATAAATATATTTTACAGTCTGCATAATTACTAGGTAAGAAGACAAGTAAGTCACTTTAGTAAAAGTTCTTCCAATTACTGCAACTGATTTCTACAGCCAGAATGTTCCCAGAACCTGAAAAGAGGAAGCACTATAAATGGAAGGCAGAAATACTGACACTAGAGGGCCAGAGCCGGAGAGGGTGGATCTAATGCAGCAAATCCATCAGCAGTTCTCATCGCCATCTTTGAGAAACCTCACAATTTTCCGTGCGTAATAAATGAGTTAAATTGAAAACAAATCGATGACAGTGGTGCATGAGAAAGGTTACATGTGTCCCGAATAATAAAGTCTGCGCACAATATAAATTAAAACATACCATTTTACATTCATAAGATTGACAAACAAAAAGTAAAAGCCTAGGAATATCAAGTGAAGCCAAACACAAAACAAGTTTCCCCACATTTCCTGTGGGAATACCAATTGTTACAACTACTTTAAACAATTGGAAATTCATAGTAAAAATGAAGACAAGCCTCCCCTACAACTTACCAATCCCTCTTCTGGGAACACAGTAAGAGAGATTCTTCCCAAGAAACCTGTAAACAAATGTATATGGCACTATGCATGTAATTGTACATCGTGGTATTTCCATATGGTAAAGTATTATTCGGCAGGGAAAGTAAGTAGACCAGAGGTAGACATTTCAATATCAATAAGTTTTAGAAAAATAAAATTGAGTATAGGAAGCTGCAACTATATCTGTAATGCTTTGTTTTGCCAGGAAAATAAAGGGACACGTGGGGAGGGCAAAGAACAACAAAAACTAAACAATCTGAAACACATGCAGAAAAATACCCATATTTTAAAATTTTCCATTGCTGCTTATATTAGTTTCTGTCTTTTCTATACGCTTGAAGTACTTGATAATCAAGAAAATATAAAAGGCATAGGAAAAAGTATTCTGAGAAAATACATCGAAAGGTTTATGGTTATTAGATTTGGTAAGATTTTAAATGACTTTAATTTTCTTTGTTATATCTCTCTATATGTCCTAGTCATACCATATTAAATGTGTATTTCATTTATGACAATAAAAATGTATTGTTTAAAAACTCATATATATGCAGTTTTATCTGACATATGATGAAACTCTATGAAACATACATTCAGCAAAAATACTGAGAACAAGAACAAAAATAATGATATTAAGAGTTGTTGACTTTTGGATGGAGCTATGAGTGACTTTACATTTATCTCTAAACTCGATTTTTCTATAGTGGGCAAATAAAATATTTGTGAAAACTAGATTAAATAGAAAGCTATAGGTTTTAAATGAAAAGGAATTCAAATAATTTTCCAGCATGATAAAATGTTCATATTCCTAAATATGAACTACTTTACAAAAGCACCAGTGATTTTAAAGAAACATTAGATGATTTTTAAAGGAAGTCAGTTATGATACTGCAGTTTATAGTGATACTGAGTGTTTGCTAGCTCCACTAATCAGGATATTAAGTTAATAGTATATAATATGCCATAAAGAA
Source organism: Callithrix jacchus (assembly GCF_049354715.1). Classification (NCBI taxonomy): domain Eukaryota; kingdom Metazoa; phylum Chordata; class Mammalia; order Primates; family Cebidae; genus Callithrix; species Callithrix jacchus. The sequence continues at coordinate 55,300,696 of NC_133521.1, read as the reverse complement.
ATTATATGAGCAGAGGTTACTGCAAAAGGAGAACACAATGATTTTAAGTGGGCTGGTGACCTGAATTTCTTCCAGTGAGGGGAAACATCAGAGTCATTTGATCAATGAAGTGCCTTTTATAAATCTTCAGGAAATTTCCTATGAAGGCTTTAAGAAGATGGATTTCTTATTACTTCTGATGTATGTTCCCATGAAATTTTTCCATTGCCACCATGGGCCTGCCCAGCCTAAGAGATGGAAACTGTGAGTCCAGCCCACTGACGCCCACCATCAGTAAGAAGATTGCACACTGAGGAGGCCATGACCAGCCTGCTGACTGAAATCTATACTGTAAAAGGATGATGCTGCTCCAGCAATCCTGAAACCCTGCCCTAGGATCAATGCAAAGTGGTGTCAACCTTAGAATTTCAATACGCCTAGGCAGATAGTTATCTTTAAATATAAGAACAGTATCATTTTCTGGAGAAACCAAAAGAATCCAGAAAAATTCTACAGTAGTCTACTCTGCCCTTCCTCCCCGTTCCGTCTTGTTAGTAACAGCCAAATCCAGGCACAAAGATGTCCTAACTTCTACACCTGAGGTTGCCCACAATGTGTGCTAGGTGACGCATCTTATAGAGCACATATGCAAACAATTATGGGATCTGAAAAACAATAACTCAGGCAGAAACATTAGGAATTGGTGCCCCTAAGTGAACCAGTGGGAAAAAAGGAGGCTTAGAGAGTTTAAACAACTTTCCCCAGTAGCTGATAAGTTACGGTGGCCTTAGACAAGCTGACAAGAGTGGTAGCAAAAAGGCTTCAAGGATTACAAATTGTTCTACTATAAGGTTTTAAAAAGGGTTCAAAGGCAAAGAAGAGCAAATGAAGCCATGAATTTTACAATCTACATATTTTTAGCCCTTTCTCTTTTCTGCTTTTCTTGGGTAAACTAATTAGACCCTGCAAACACATTCCCATTCACAATGTGGTCTCCATTGCTTTAGGGCCTCACCTCTGAGCAGCCGGAGGAAATGCAGCTGACCCCTTATCTAGTTAAGAACCTTTTATACTCTGCCCTTTCGCTTTGCTTTCTCCATGCCAACATAAGACATACAAAGATTCTTCTGCCTCCAAGATGCTGCAGCTTTCTTCTCAGCTAGTTACCCCCAGCTAAAAATAACTGTTCCACATACTCAGAGATATATGGCAATCAAGCAACCAAGTGCCCCTTTTGCCAATGACATGTTTTTAAAAAATATGTTCAATGAGAGGCTCTTTGAAAATTATTCACTTTTTTCTGAGTTGCAAAGGAAAACGAAAGGCAAATTATGGCTCTATAAGCAACTGTTTGCACAGATCCCATTAATTCGCCATCCACAGGGCTATTGACAACTAGCTCTTTTCTCTTGTCATTTCACTTACCAGGCAGAAATGATTACAAACTTAATTTCTTTGGGGGGTTATTTAGGTTAGAGAGGGCCCCTTGATAATGCAGAAGTCATAACGGCCACCAGACACAGGAGAACAATACCTCCCAGTGCTTCCACAATGGAGAGAGAGATAACTGAATGTCATATTCGGAAGAAATTCAAACCATCATTGATTTTTTCAGATGAAAAAACTGAGGCTCAAAGAGGTTAGGGGGTTAACCAAAGTCAGTCAGTGTTTTAGTTTGCAGCAAAGCTGAAAGCAGGCGCTAAGCATTGCAACACCTGGTGTCTTCCTTCCTCCCCTCCATCCTGCTGCTAGTAGTGTCAGTGGCAAATACAAGCCAGTTCAAGGAAATGTGGCCTCAGCGAGGAGTACTAAGGACCAAGCACCAATGCATCTTGCCATTTACAACAAATTCCTTAATTACAAGGCTTCATTTATTCACAGAAGCTGCCTCTTTTGTACATAGCCAAACACACACACACACACACACACACACACACACACACACACACACACACAGTGTGACAGAGATAATTCATCATTATCTGAACGCACTCAGGGTGGTCAATTTCAGCCAGAGTGAAGAACAGAGAAAGGCAGGGTCAAGGGCACTATAGAAATAGCTGTTCCTGCTTCACTTTTCAGCCGTCCTTCCCCTCCCATCAGCCCACTTTCATTACTTTTCTCTTTGATGCAAAATCTGAAAATCTTGGTCAGGCAGCTCTGCTTATCAGTGGGTTCTGAATAACCCACTTTTATCAAACTTCATCTGATGGACCCAAAATATATTTGATCTTAGCAAAAATTACCCTTATCAGTCCTAAAATGACACTGTCCCAAAGTGAATAGTGTTAGCAGCCAACTCTCTAGAACCAGAAAGAAGTATGTTTAAATCCTCAATCCATCACTTTCTAGCCATGCTGTCATGTCCAACTCATTCTTCTTAAACAATATCTCACTAAGCACACTAGACTGTAGAAATGCACACAGATAGGGCCTTACCTTTTCTGGCTTTATTCCTGCGAGGCAGCAGTGGACACTAACATATCTGTCACTCCAGTTAATGTAAAGGTTTAACTGGTACAAGTGCTGTGCAGGCAGGTCTCTGGAACAATGAGAGCACCCAGGAGAAGGCTTTGCTTTAGTTACAAAGGTCAGGAAAGGTTTCCCCTAGGGAGGGACCGAGATCAGAAGCATGAGTGGGCAGTAAGTGGGCAATGTAAGGATGATCTGGCATTCCTGGCAAATATGTGGTGCAGGGGGACCTGGACCTTGGCCAGTACAAGATGCTGAGTCTTTGCAGTGCAGAGCAGAGAGGAGGGGCACGCCATGAGGACAGAGTAATGGAAAGAAGACTGTGGCCATCGTGAGGAGGTTTGTCCTCATTCTAAGAAGGACTGGGAGGTATGGGGCATGGTCTGACTTATGTGGAGGACACACTGGAGACAACATGGACACAGACACACAGGTGGAAAGCCAGGAGGTAATCCACAGAAGGGCTGCAATGAGAATTTTAATGGAAAGAAAAAACAGAAGCTAAGGGATATTTAAGAACTAAAATCAGCAGGCCTGAATGGTCAGTTGGATATGAGAAGTGAGAGAGAAAGGGATATACCAGAGCTCACTCATAGGACTTTGGCTTGTGTGACTGGATAGGTGGTGGCACCATTTTCTAAAAACCAGAATGGAAGAAGGAGCAGACTAGTGACTTAAACCTCATAGCCTCAGTTTTCTCATCTGTAAAATGGGAATAGTCCTACATATATCACAATGTTTTTGAAAGCATTAGAAAATATTCCTAGAAAATGAAGCCTTCATACAAAGCGGTGTATGTTTCTCCCCCAAATAAATGGGACCTATTCTTATAGGCTTCTTTTTCTTGATCTGATTGGAAACTCAGGATCTTAGATATTCATTTCTTTTCATCCTCTTCTCTGATGGCTCTACCAAATTGCTGGTTTACTGATCTCATCACACTAAACAACGTATGGTACTACATACTAGTCAAATAGGCAAGCTGGCAATTACTCTTCTGAACAAATTATTGTAAATGTCACTGCTACAGTGCAGCTCATAGTGGCTCACTTGGCTGTTCAAGTGAAAAATTCTTGCAAATGCAGCTCTTATTATTTGCCAAATGATCATGCACAAATGCATTTATTTTACCAAGAGCGTAGTGTTGGGTCATTTAAGGAGAATGGAAAAACACCACTCACAATTGAAGAGGCAAAATAGCATACATACAGCACTCCAGAGCTTGCAAACCCCTTCATATACACTATACCAATGGTACCTCACACTGACTGCGGAGAGGCTGAGATGACGAGAAAGGGCAGGTATATTTATGATTATTTTTTCAAGTAAGGTTAACTTAGACAAAGTAACTCTCTCCAGGTCACAACTCAAGGAAGTAATACATTTCTGTGATGAAAATACAAGTCTTGGGGCTTCTGATTTTATCATGTGTCTATCAAAATCCCCCACCTGCCAACGTTAAGCCATACAATGTAGAACATAAAAACCATACAGCCTCTGAAACAGAGGAGAGGGGCGAGATCAAAACTCATTTGAACTTACATAATCATATTTTATCAATTCATTATTAGTCCACTATGATCATTGTGGTCGTCATTAATAGACAAGACGTGTTGAGCAACTACTACCTGCCAGACCAAATAGGAAGGACTTCATCTGTGCTGTTTCACTGAACCTTTACTTTCAACAAAGGTGCTCTTAAAAATCAGAATTATGAAAGTACAGATGAGAAAATGGAAGCCGAGAAGGCTTGAGTTGCCTAAACCTGCTCCTAAATCCCAGCCTTTTGCCAAGGCCACTCTACTAGACTTGCTTCTGTGGGATCTATTGTATTCATAGTCAAATACCAATAAGGCCAAGACAATGAGTACTTTTTAGTTCTTCTGGGTTTTGGGGAAAATTTAAACAATGTCTCCCAATATCCTGAATGCATTGAATGTATTTGGCCGATTCGATAAGCGAACAGGCATGAACGCTTATCTGAGATGATACCACTCTAGTTTCACTGTAACAGTACATTTTGTGTAGAATATTTCTATCTCAAATGCTGATCCTCATTCTGTTACTTACTGGCTGTATATCGTTGGACAAGTGGCTTAGCAGCTCAGACACTCAATTTAGTAGTCTGCGAAGTAGGGTTGACGATAGTTCCAATAGTAAAATAAAAGTGGAACCATCTGCAGAAAGCACTTGACATGGTTTCTAGAACATGGTTAGTAAGCCACACATATGAACTATGATTATTTTTTATTTTGATGATCCTTGTGACCACAGAACAGAAGTTAGCTACATTCTACAGAGAGGAAACTGGTTCTAAGATATAAAGTGTTTTGTGTAAATTCACCCAGCTTGATAGAATTAAGATAAGGAAGCACGTCTCCTAAATGTGACAGAGAAAATTTTTGTTACTAAAATCTCCAGCAACTCTCTGAGGAGGTGGGTCTTGGTAGCTGAAGAATTCTGAAAGTAGAAGTGGACAGAAGCTAAAATGCTCATCGGGAAAAGATAAGAAATCAAGAAACCTGAACATGATTCAATAGTGAGCAAAGAGAAAAACAGGGGAGAGGGAGAATATGTTCAAAGGGATTTGAGAAATTTGCTCCCACACACAATGTAAATTACTATGAAAATACTGTGTTAGAAAAAATATACAAGGCCCTTTTCTACACTATTTTAAAGTATATACACCATCTCAATATTGGCTGTCTTGTAAAATACAAAAATTCTATTTTTATGCAGTTACAGAAAATATAAATACTCTAATTTAACCTTAAAAAATTTACTCTGAAGACACTCTGATAGAAAACACATACAATGCAATTTTCTACTATGTTTTAAAGTATATGCACCGACTCAATATTCTCTACCTTGTAAAATACAGAAATTCTAATTTTATGCGGTTACAGAATATATACATACTCATTTTAACACAAATGCTAAACACAAAATTACTAAAAATATAAATATTCTCTTTTTACCCCAACGTTAAAAACAAAATTGTTCTGACAATTCTCTGTTAGAAAAAATATACAACACCCTTTTCTATTCTGTTTTAGAGTATATAGACCATCTCCATATTCCCTCTTGTAAAACATGGAAATTCTGTTATTACGTGGATAGAGAAATTGTAAGTATTTCCGTTTGACTTCAATGTTAAAAACCGAATTACTCTAAAGACACTCAGTTAGAAAAAAATACACAATGCTTTTTTTACTATCTTCTTTAGTATATACACTATCTCAATATTCTCTCACATGTAAAATACAAAAATTCTAAATTTACGTGGTTAGACACAAATATAAATATTCTCTATGCACCCCAATGTAAAAAACAAAATTGCGTGGAAGATACTCTGTTAGAAAAAAAATACAATGCTCTTTTCTACTCTCTTATGGTGTATATATACCATCTCAATGTTCTCTCTCATGTAAAATACTGAAAATCTAAATTTACGCTGTTAGAAATAAATATAAATATCCTCTATGTCCCCGAATGATATAAGCAAAATTGCTCGAAAAATAATCTGTTAGAAAAAATATACAATGCCCTCTTCTACATTCTTTTGGAGTATATACACAATCTCAATATTCTTTGTCATGTAAAATAACAAAATTCAAAATATACGTGAATAGAAAAATATAAATATTATCTAATTACCCAAATGCTGAAAGAAAAATTGCTCTAATGATAATCTGTATGAAAAAATATACAATGCCCTTTTCTATACTCTTTTGGAGTATATAAACCAAATCAATATGCTCTCTCATGTAAAATATTAAAATTCTAAATGTACGCGGATAAAAAATATATAAATATTATCTATGTAACACAATGTTAAAAGCAAAATTGCTCTAAAGAAAATCTGTTCGAAAAAATGTACAATGCCCTTTTCTACACTGTTTTGGAGTATATACACCATATCAATAAGCTCTCCCATGTAAAATATTTAAATCCTCAATTTACGCGGTTACAAAAAATATAAATATTTACTATGTACATCACCGTTAAAAGCAAAATTGCATATAATATAATGTGTAAGAGAAAATATACAATGCCCTTTTTTACTCTTTCTTGGAGTATATCCACCAAATAAATAGGCTCTCTCACGTAAAATACAGAAATTTTAAATTTAGGCCAATATAAAAAAATCTAAATATTATCTAGGCACCCCAATCTTAAAAGCAAAATTAGACTGAATATCGTCTGTCAGAAAAAATATACAATGCCCTTTTCTACTCTGTTTGGAGTATGTACACCAACTCAATATGCTCTATCATGTAAAATACCGAAATTCTAATTTTACGCGAATCGAAAAAAATCTAAATATAATCTAGGCACCCCAATGTTAAAACCAAAATTGCTGTGAATATAAACTCTCATAAAAAACATACAATGCTCTTTTCTACTCTGTTTTAAAGTATATACACCAACTCAATATGCTCTCTCATGTAAAACACCAAAATTCTAAATTTACGCAAATCGAAAACAATCTAAATATTATCTAGGCACCTCAATGTTAAAAGCAAAATTGCTCTGAATATACTCTGTCAGAAAAAATACACAATGCCCTATTCTACTCTGTTTTAGAGTATATACACCAACTCAATATGCTCTCTCATGTAAAATACTGAAATTTTAATTATACGCGAATCGAAAAAAATCTAAATATTACCTAGGCACCCCAATGTTAAAAGCAAAATTGCTCTAAATATGATATTTCAGAGAAAATATACAATTCCACTTTCTACACTGTTTTGAAGTATATACACCAACTCAATATGCACTCTCGTGTAAAATACTGAAATATTAAATTTACGCGAATTGAAAAAAATCTAAATATTATCTAGGCACCCCAATGTAATAATCCAAATTTCTCTGAATACAATCACTCAGCAAAAATATACAACACCAATTTCTACTCTGTTTCGGAGTATATACACCAACTCAATATGCTCGCTCACGTAAAATAAAGAAATTCTAATTTTACATGAATCGAAAAAATCAAAATATAATCTAGGCACCACATTGTAAAAACTAAATTTCTCTGAATATAATCTGTCAGAAAAAATATACAATGCCCTATTTTACTCTGTTTTGGAGTATATACACCAACTCAATATGCTCTCTGATGTAAAATACCGAAATTCTAAATTTACGCGAATCAAAAAAAATCTAAATATTATCTAGGCACGTCAAAGTTAAAAGCAAAATTGCTCTGAATATAGTCTGTCAGAAAAAATACACAATGCCTTTTTCTACTCTGTTTTGAAGTATATACTCATACTCAATATGCTATCCCATGTAAAATACCGAAATTCGAAATTTATGCGAATTGAATAAAATCTAAATATTATCTAGGCACCTCAATGTTAAAAGCAAAATTGCTCTGAATATAATCTTTCAGTTAAAATATACAATGCTCTTTTCTACCATGTTTGGGGTATATACACCAACACAATATGCTCCTTCATGTAAAATAGAAAAATTCTAAATTTACACGAATCGAAAAAATCTAAATATTATCTACGCACTCCAATGTTAAAAGAAAAATTGCTCTGAATATAGTCTGTCAGAAAAAATATACAATGCCCTATTCTACTCTGTTTTGGAGTATATACACCAACTCAATATGCTCTCTCATATAAAATAACGAAACACTAATTTTACGTGAATCGGGAAAAATCTAAATAATATCTAGGCGCCCCAAAGTTCAAAGAAAATGGCTCTGAATATTATCTGTTAGAAAAAATATACAATGCCTTATTCTACTCTGTTTTGGAGTATATACACCAACTCAGTATGCTCTCTCATGTAAAATACAAAAATTCTATATTTAAGCGAATCGAAACATATCTAAATATTATCTAGGCACCCCAATGTTAAAAACAAAATAACTCTGAGTATAGTGTGTCCAGAATAATATACAATGCCCTATTCTACTCTGTTTAGGAGTATATACACCAACTCCATATGCTCTCTCATGTAAAATAAATTCTATATTTAAATAAATCGAAAAAAATCTAAATATTATCTGGGCACCCCAATATTAAAAGCAAAATTACTCTGAATATAATCTGTAAGAAAACATATACAATGCCCTTTTCTACTCTGTTTTGTAGTATATACACAAACTCAATATGCTCTCTCATATAAAATAGCGACATTCTAATTTTATGTGAATCGAAAAACATCTAAATAATGTCTAAGCACCACAAAGTTAAAAGAAAACGGCTCTGAATATAGTCTGTGAGAAAAAATATACAATGCCTTATTCTACTCTGTTTTGGAGTATATACACCAATTCAGTATGCCCTCTCATGTAAAATAAAGAAATTCTGATTTTCCGTGAACCAAAAAAAATTTAAATATTATCTAGGCACCCCAATCTTAAAAATAAAATTTATCTGAATATAATCTGTCAGAAAAAATATACAATGCTCTATTCTACTCTGTTTTGGATTATATACACCAACTTTATATGATCTTTCATATAAAATACAGATATTCTATATTTAAGAGAATCGAAAATTATCTAAATTTTATCTAGGTACCCCAATGTTAAAAGCAAAATTGCTCTGAATATAATCTGTCAGAAAACATATACAATGCCCTTTTCTACTTTGTTTTGTACTATATACACCAACTCAATATGCACTCTCATGTAAAATACCTAAATTAGAATTTTACGCAAATCGAAAAAAATCTAAATAATATCTAGGCACCCCAAAGTTAAAAGAAAATGGCTCTGAATATAGTCTGTTAGAAAAAACATACAATGCCTTATTGTACTCTGTTTTGGAGTATATACACCAACTCAATATGCTCTCTCATGTAAAATACAGAAATTCTAATTTTACTCGAATGAAAAAAAATCTAAATATTATAGAGGCAACCCAATGATACAAACAAAATTTCTCTGAATATAATCTGTCTGAAAAAATATACAATGCCCTATTCTACTCTGTTTTGGAGTATATACACCAATTCAATATGCTCTCTCATGTAAAATACAGAAATTCGAATTTAACACGAATCGAAAAATATAAATATTATCTAGGCTACCCAATGTTAAAACAAAATTGCACTGAATAGAATCTGTCAGAGAAAATATACAATGCCCTATTCTACTCTGTTTTGGAGTATATACACCAACTCAGTATGCTCTCTCATGTAAAATACCGAAATTCTAATTTTACATGAATGGAAAAAAATCTAAATATTACCTAGGCACCCTAATGTTAAAAAAAAAATTGCTCTGAATAAAATCTTTCAGAAAAAATATACAATGCCCTTTTCTACTCTGTTTTTGAGTATATACACCAATTCCATATGCTCTCTCATGTAAAATACAGAAGTTCTATATTTAAGCGAACCGAAAACAATCTAAATATTATCTAGGCACCCCAATGTTAAAAGCAAAATTACTCTGAATATAATCTGTCAGAAAACATGTACAATGCCCTTTTCTACTCTGTTTTGTAGTATATACACCAACTCTATATGCTCTCTCATGTAAATACAGAAATTCTATATTTAAGCGAATCGAAAATTATCTAAATATTATCTAGGCACCCCAATGTTAAAAGAAAAATTGCTGTGAATATAATCTGTCAGAAAACATATACAATGCCCTCTTCTATTTTGTTTAGTACTATATACACCAACTCAATATGCACTCTCATGTATAATACCTAAATTAGAATTTTACACGAATCAAAAAAATGTAAATAATATCTAGGCACCCCAAAGTTAAAAGAAAATAGCTCTGAATATAGTCTGTTAGAAAAAATATACAATGCCTTATTCTACTCTGTTTTGGAGTATATACACCAACACAATATGCTCTCTCATGTAAAATACAGAAATTCTAATTTTACTCCAAAAAAATCTAAATATTATCGAGGCAACCAAATGTTGAAAACAAAATTGCTCTGAATATAATCTGTCTGAAAAAATACACAATGCCCTATTCTACTCTGTTTTGGAGTATATACACCAACTCAGTATGCTCTCTCATGTAAAATGCAGAAATTAAAATTTTACGAAATCGAAAAAATGTAAATGTTATCTAGGAACCGCAATGTTAAAAACAAAATTGCTCTCAATACAGTCTGTAAGAAAAAATATACAATGCCCTATTCTACTCTGCTTTGGAGTATATACAGCAACTCCATATGCTCTCTCATGTAAAATACAGAAATTCTATATTTAAGCGAATCGAACAAATTCTAAATATTCTTTAGGCATTCCAATGTTAAAAGCAAAATTGCTCTGAATATAATCTGTCAGATCAAATACACTATGCCCTTTTCGACTGTGTTTTGTAATATATACACCAATTCCATATGCTCTCTCAGGTAAAATACAGAAATTCTAATTTTACGCGAATCGAAAAAAATCTGAATAATATCAAGGTGCGCCAAAGTTAAAAGAAAATGGCTCTAAATTTCGTCTGTTAGAAAAAATAAACAATGCCTTATTCTACTCTGTTTTGGAGAATACACACCTACACAGTATGCTCACTCATGTAAAATTACGAAACTATAATTTTACGTGAATCGAAAAAAATCTAAATATTATTTAGGCACCCCAATGTTAAAAGAAAATTGCTCTGAATATAATCTGTCAGAAAAAATATACAATGACCTTTTCTACTCTGTTTTGGAGTATATACATCAACTCAATATGCTCTCTTGTAAACTAATGAAATTCTAATTTTACACGAATCGAAAAAAATCTAAATAATATCTAGGCGCCCCAAAGTTAAGGAAAATAGCTCTGAATATAGTCTGTTAGATAAAACATACAATACCTTATTCTACTCTGTTTTGGATATATAAACCAACTCAGTATGCTCTCTCATGTAAAATACCGAAATTCTAATTTTACCTGAATCGAAAAAATCTAAATATTATCTCAGCACTTCAATGTTAAAAACAAAATTGCTCTGAATATAATCTGTCAAAAAAATATACAATACCCTATATTACTCTGTTTTGAAGTATATAGACCAACTCCATTTTCTCTCTTGTAAAATACAGAAATTCTATATTTAAGGAAATTGAAAGAAATCTAAATATTATCTAGGCACCCCAATGTTAAAAGCAAAACTGCTCTGAATATAATCTGTCAGAAAAAATATACAATGCCCTATTCTACTCTGTTTTTTAGTATATACACCAACTCCATATGCTCTCTCAGGTAAAATACCGAAATTATAATTTTACGCGAATCGAAAAAAATTTAATATATTTAGGTGCCCTAAATTTAAAAGAAAATGGCTCTGAATATAGTCTGTTAGAAACAATATACAATGCCTTATTGTACTCTGTGTTGGAGTAGATACACCAACTCAGTATGCTCTCTCAGGTAAAATACAGAAATTCTATATTTAAGCGACTCGAAAAAAATCTAAATATTATTTAAGCACCCCAATGTTAAAAGCAAAATTGCTCAGAATATAATCTGCCAGAAAAAATATACAATTCCCTATTCTACTCTGTTTTGGAGTATATACACCAACTTAGTGTGCTCTCTCATGTTAAATACAAAAATTTTACATTTAAGCAAATCGAAAATAATCTAAATATTATCTAGGCACCCCAATGATAAAAGCTTTATTGCACTGAATATAATCTGTCAGAAAAAATATACAATGCCCTATTCTACTCTGTTTTGGAGTATATACACCAATTTCATATGCTCTCTCATGTAAAATACAGAAATTCAATACTTAAGTGAATCGAAAAAAAGCTAAATATTATCTAGGCACCCCAATGTTAAAAGCAAAATTTTTCTGATTATAGTCTGTCAGAACAAATGTACAATGACCTTTTCTACTCTTTATTGGAGTATATACACCAACTCTATATGCTCTCTCATGTAAAATACCGAAATTGTAATTTTATGCGAATCGAAAAAAATCTAAATAATATCTAGGCGCCCCAAAGTTAAAAGAAAATGGCTCAGAATATAGTGTGTTAGAAAAAATATACAATGCCTTATTCTACTCTCTTTTGAAGTACATACACCAACTCACTGTGCTCTCTCATGTAAAATACGGAAATTCTAATTTTACGTGAATCGCAACAAATTTAAATATTATCTAGGCACCCCACTGTAAAAACAAAATTTGTCTGAATATAATCCGTCAGAAAAAATATACAATGCTTTATTCTACTTTGTTTTGGAGTATATACACCAACTCCATATGCTCTCTCATTTAAAAAACAGAAATTCTATACTTAAGCGAATCGAAAAAAATCTAAATATTATCTAAGACCCCAATGTTAAAAGAAAAATTGCTCTGAATATAATCTGTCAGAAAAAATATACAATGCCCTTTTCTCCTTGGTTTTGGAGTATATACGCCAACTCCATATGCTCTATCATGAAAATACAGAAATTTTAATTTTACGTGAATCGAATAAATCTAAATATTATCTAGGCATCCCACAGTTAAAAATAAAATTGCTCTGAATATAATCCGTCAGAAAAAATACACAATGCCCTTTTCTACTCTGTTTTGGAATATATACACCAACTTAATATGCTCTTTCATGTAAAGTACAGACATTCTATATTTAAGCGAATCGAAAAAAATCTAAAAAATATCTAGGCGTTCAAAAGTTAAAAGAAAATGGCTCTGAATATAGTCTGTTCGAAAAAATATACAATGCCCTTTTCTTCTCTGTTTTGGTGTATATACACCAACTCAGTATGCTCTCTCATATAAAATACAGAAATTCTAATTTTACGTGAATAGAATAAAATTTAAATATTATCTAGGCACACCGATGTTAAAAACAAAATTGCTCTAAATATAATCAGTCAGAAAAAATATACAATGTTCTATTCTACTTCTTTTTGGAGTATATACACCAACTCCATATACTCTATCATATAAAATACAGAAATTCTGTATTTAAGCGAATCGAAAAAAATCAAAATATTATCTAGGCACCCCAATGTTAAAAGGAAAATTTCTCTTAATATAATTTGTCATAAAAAATATACAATGCCCTATTCTACTCTGTTTTGGAGTATATACAGCAATTCCATATGCTCTATCATGTAAAATACAGGAATTCTAAATTTAAGCGAATCGAAAAAAATCTAAATATTATCTAGGCACCCCAATGTTAAAAACAAAATTGCTCTGAATATAATTTGTCAGAAAAAATATACAATGCCCTATTCTACTCTGTTTTGGAATATATAAACCAACTCCATATGCTCTCTCATGTAAAATACAGAAATTCTATATTTAAGCGAATCGAAAAAAATCTAAATAATATCTAGGTGCACTGAAGTTAAAAGAAAATGACTCTGAATATGGTCTGTTAGAAAATATATACAATGCCTTTTTCTACTCTGTTTTTGAGTATATAAACCAACTCCATATGCTCTCTTTTGTAAAATACAGAAAATCTATATTTAAGCGAATCCAAAAAAAATCTAAATATTATCTAGGCACCCCAATGTTAAAAACAAAATTTCTCTGAATATATTCTGTCAAAAAAAATATACAGTGCCTTATTCTAGTCTGTTTTCGAGTATATAAACGAACTCAATATGCTCTCTTTTGTAAAATACAGAAATTCTATGTTTTAGCAAATCGAAAATAATCTAAATATCATCTAGGCTCCCCAATGTTGAAACCAAAATTTCTCTGAATATAATCTGTTAGAAAAAATATACAATGCCTTTTTCTACTTTTTTTTGGAGTATATACACCAACTGAGTATGTTCTCTCATGTAAAATACCGAAATTCTAATTTTACGTGAATCAAAAAAATCTAAATATTATCTAGGCACCCGAATGTAAAAAGCAAAATTGCTCTGAATATAGTCGTTCAGAAAAAAGATACAATTCCCTTTTCTACTCTGTTTTGCAGTATATACACCAACTCAATATGCTCTCTCATGTAAAATACAAAAATTCTAATTTTACCTGAATTGAAAAAAATCTAAATATTATCTAGGCACCCCAATGTTAAAAGCAAAATTTCTCTGAATATAGTCTTTCAGGAAAGATATACAATGCCCTTTTCTATTCTGTTTTGGAGTATATACAGCAACCCAATATGCTCTCTCAGGTAAAATATCGAAATTCTAAATTTACACGAATCGAAAAAAATCTAAATAATATTTAGGCAGCCAATGTTAAAACCAAAATTTCTCTGAATATAATCTGTCAGAAATAATATACAATTCCCTTTCCTACTCTGTTTTAAAGTATATACACCAACTCAATATGCTCTCTCATGTAAAATACCGAAATTATAAATTTACGCAAACTAAAAAAATTCTAAATATTATCTAGGCACCCCAATGTTAAAAGCAATGTTGCTCTTACTGTAATCCGTAAGAAAAAATATACAAACCCTTTTTGTACTCTGTTTTGAAGTATATACACCAACTCAATATGCTCTTCCATGTAAAATACAAAAATTCAAATTTTACACGAACCGAAAATAATCGAAATATTATCTAGGCCGTCCAATGTTAAAAGCAAAATTGCTCTCAATATAATCTTACAGAAAAAATATACATGCTCTTTTCTATTCTGTTTTGGATTATATACACCAACTCAATATGCTCTCTCATGTAAAATACCGAAATTCTAAATTTACGCAAATCAAAAAAATCTAAATATTATCTAGACACCCCAATGTTAAAAGGAAAATTGCTCTGAATAAACTCTTTCAGAAATAATATACAATGTCCTATTTTACTCTGTTTTGGAGTATATAAACCAATTCAATATGCTCTGTCTTGTAAAATACCGAAATTCTAATTTTACGTGAATCGAAAAAAATCTTAATATTATCTAGGCACCCCAATGTTAAAAGGAAAATTGCTCTGAATAAATTCTTTCAGAAATAATATACAATGCTTTATTTTACACTGTTTTGGAGTATATAAACCAATTCAATATGCTCTGTCATGTAAAATACCAAAATTCTAAATTTACGTGAATCAAAAAAAAACTTAATGTTATCTAGGCACCCCAATGTTAAAAGTAAGATTTCTCTGAATATAATCTGTGAGAAAAAATATACAATGCCCTTTTCTACTCCGTTTTGGACTATATACACCAACTCAATATGCTCTCTCATTTAAAATACTGAAATTATAAATTTATGTGAATCGAAAAAATCTAAATATTATCTAGGCACCCCAATGTTAAAAGCAAAATTTCTCTGAATTAATTCTGTTAGAAATAATATACAATGCCCTATTTTAATCTGTTTTGGAGTATATACACCAATTCAATATGCTATCTCATATAAAATACCCAAATTTTAATTTTACGGGAATCGAAAAAAATCTAAATATTATCTAGAAACCCCAATGTTAAGAGCAAAATTGGTCGGAATATAATCTGTCAGAAAAAATATACAATGCCTTATTTTACTTTGTTTTGGAGTATATACACCAACTCAATATGCTCTCTCATGTAAAATACCGAAATTCTAATTTTACGGGAATCGAACAAAATCTAAATATTATCTAGGCACCCAATGTTAAAAGCAAAATTGTTCAGAATATAATCTGTCAGAAATAATATACAATGCGCTTTCCTACTCTGTTATAAAGTATATAAACCAACTCAATATGGTCTCTCATGTAAAATACAGAAATTGTAAATTTACGCGAATTAAAAAATTCTAAATATTATTTAGGCACCCCAATGTTATAAGCAAAATTCTTCTGAATGTAATCTGTCAGAAAAAATATACAATGCCTTTTTTTACTTTGTTTTGGAGTATATACACCAACTCAATATTCTCTCCCATGTAAAATGAAACGTTCAAATTTTACACGAACCAAAAAAAATCTAAATATTATCTAGGCTTTCCAATGTTAAAAGCAAGATTGCTCTTAATATAGTCTGTCAGAGAAAGAACACAATGCCCTCTTCTACTCTTTTTTGGAGTATATAAACCAACTCAATATGCTCTCTCATTTAAAATACGAAAATTCTAATTTTACCTGAATTGAAAAATATCTAAATATTATCTAGGCACCCCAATGTTAAAAGCAAAATTTCTCTGAATATAATCTGTCAGAAAAATATACAATGCATTTTTCTACTCTGATTTGGAGTATATACACCAACCCAATATGCTCTCTCATATAAAATACAGAAATTCTAAATTTACGAGAATCGAAATAAATCTAAATATTATTTAGGCACCCAATGTTAAAAGCAAAATTGCTCGAAATATAATCTGTCAGAAATAACATACAATTCCCTTTCCTAGTCTGTTATAAAGTATATACACCAACTCAATATGCTCTCTCAGGTAAAATACCGATATTATAAATTTACAAAATTAAAAAAATTCTAAATGTTATCTAGGCAACCCAATGTAAAGAGAAAAATTGTTCTGAATGTAATCTGTCAGAGAAAATATACAATGCCTTTTTCTACTCTGTTTTCGAGAACATACACCAACTCATATTGCTCTGCCATGTAAAATACAGAAGTTCAAATTTTACACGAACCTAAAAAAATCTAAATATTATCTAGGCATTTCAATGTTAAAAACAAAATTGCTCTTAATATAGTCTCTCAGAGAAAATACACAATGCCCTCTTCTACTTTTTTTGGAGTATATAAACCAACTCTATATGCTCTCTCATGTAAAATACCGAAATTCTAATTTTACCTGAATCGAAAAATATCTATATATTATCTAGGCACCCATATGTTAACAACAAAATTGCTCTGAATATAGTCTTTCAGAAAAAAATATACTATGTCCTTTTGTATTCAGTTTTGGATTATATACACCAACTCAATATGCTCTCTCATGTAAAATACCGAAATTCTAAATTTACACGAATCGAAAAAAACGTAAATAATATTTAGGCACCCAATGTTAAAAGCAAAATTGCTCTGAATATAATCTGTCAGAAAAAATATACAATTCTTTTTCCTAATCTGTTTTAAAGTATATACACCAACTCAATATGCTCTCTCATGTAAAATACCAAAATTATAAATTTACGCAAATTAAAAAAATTCTAAATATTATCTAGGCACCCGAATGTTAACAGCAAAATTGCTCTGAATGTAGTCAGTCAAAAAAATATACAATGCCTTTTTCTACTCTGTTTTGGAGTATATACACCAACTCAATATGCTCTCTGATGTAAAATACAGAAATTCATATTTTACACGAACCGAAAAATCTAAATATTATCTAGGCATTTCAATGTTAAAAGCAAAATTGCTCTGAATATAATCTGTCAGAAAAAATAAACAATGCTTTTTTCTACTCTGTTTTGGAGTATATTCACCAACTCAATATGCTCTCTCATGTAAAATACCAAAATTATAAATTTCCGCGAATCGAAAAAAATCTAAATATTTTCTAGGACCCCAATGTTAAAAGCAAAATTGCTCTGAATAAAATCTTTCAGAGAAAATATATAATGCCCTTTACTGTTCTGTTTTGGGGAATATAAACCAACCCAATATGCTCTCTCATGTAAAATACCAAAATTCTAAATTTACGCGAATCGAAAAAAATCTAAATATTATCCAGGCACCCAATGTTAAAAGCAAAATTGCTCTGAATATAATCTGTCAGAAATAATATACAATGCCCTTTCCTACTCTGTTATAAAGTATATACACCAACGCAATATGCTCTCTCATGTAAAATAAAGAAATTATAAATTTATGGAAATTAAAAAATTCTAAATATTATCTAGGCACCCCAATGTTAAAAGCAAAATTGTTCTGAATGTAATCTGTCATAAAAAATATACAATGCCTTTTTCTACTATGTTTTCCAATATATACACCAAGTCAATATGCTCTCACATGTAAAATACAGTAGGTCAAATTTTACACGAACCGAAAAAAATCTAAATATTATTTAGGCATTCCAATGATAAAAGAAAAATTGCTCTGAATATAATCTGTCAGAAGAAATATACAATGCTTTTTTCTACTCTCTTTTGGCGCATATACACTAACCCAATATGCTCTCTCATGTAAAATATCGAAATTCTAAATTTACGCAAAGCGAAAAAAATCTGAATATTATCTAGGCACCACAATGTAAAAACCAAAATTTCTCGGAACAAAACCTGTCAGAGAAAATATACATTGCTCTTTTCTACTCTGTTTTGGAGTATATAAACCAACTCAATATGCTCTCCCATGCAGAGTAACGAAATTCTAAATTTAAACGAATAGAAAAAAATCTAAATATTATCTAGGCATACCAATGTTAAAAGCAATATTGCTCTGAATATAATCTGTCAGAAGAAATATACAATGCTTTTTTGTACTCTCTTTTGGCGCATATACACTAACCCAATATGCTCTCTCATGTAAAATATCGAAATTCTAAATTTACGCGAATCGAAAAAAATCTAAATATTATCTAGGCACCCGAATGATAAAATAAAATAGCTCTGAAGATAATCAGTCAGAAAAAATATACAATCCCCTTTTCTACTTTGTTTTGGAGTATATACACCAACTCAATATGCTCTCTCATGTAAAATACCGAAATTGTAAATTTATGCGACTCGAAAGAAATCTAAATATTATTGAGGTACCACAATGTTAAAACCAAAATTTCTCTAAATATAATCTGTCAGAAATAATATACAATGCCCTATTCTACTCTGTTTTGATGTATATACACAAATTCAATATGTTCTCTCATGTAAAATACCGAAATTCGAATTTTACGGGAATCGAGAAAAATCTACATATTATCTAGGCACCCCAATGTTAAAGGAGAATGGCTCTGAATATAATCTGTCAGAAAAAATATAAAACGCTTTTTTCTACTCTGTTTTGGAGTATATACACCAACTCAATATGCTCTCTCATGTAAAATACCAAAATTCAAAATTTAAATGAACAGCAAAAAGTCTAAATATTATCTAGGCATTCCAATGTTAAAAGCAAAATTGTTCTGAATATAATCTGACAAAAATAATATACAATGCCCTTTCCTAACCTGTTATAAAGTATATACACCAGCTCAATATGCTCTCTCATATAAAATAAGAAAATTCTAACTTTACGTGAATCGAAAAAAATCTAAATATTATCTAGGCACCCCAATGTTAAAAGAAAAATTGCTCTGAATATAATCTGTCAGAATAAATATACAATGCCCTTTTGTACTTTGATTTTTAATATATACACCAACTCAATATACTCTCATGTAAAATACAGAAATTCTAATTTTACGTTAATTGAAAAAAATCTAAATGATATCTGGGAGCCCCAAAGTTAAAGAAAATGGCTCTGAATATAGTCGGTAAGAAAAAATATACAATGCCTTCTTCTACCCTGTTTTGGAGTATAGACCAACTCAGTATGATCCCTCATGTAAAATACCGAAATTCTAATTTTACGTTAATCGAAAAAAATCTAAATATTATCCTGGCACCCCAATGTTAAAATCAAAATTGCTCTAAATATAATCTCTCAAATAAAATATACAATGCCCCATTCTACTTTGTTTTGGAATATATACACCACCTCCATATGCTCTCTAATGTAAAATACAGAAATTCTATATTTAAGTGAATCGAAAAAAATCTAAATATTATCTAGGCACCCCAATGTTAAAAGCAAAATTGCTCTGAAAATAATCTGTCAGAAAAAATATACAATGCCCTTTTCCACTATGTTTTGTAGTATATAAACCAACTCAATATGCTCTCTCATGTGAAATACCGAAATCCTAAATTTACACAAATCGAAAAATATATAAATAATATCTATGTGCCCCAAAGTGAAACGAAAATGGCTCTAAATATAGACTGTTATAGAAAATATACAATGCCTTATTCTACTCTGTTTTGGATTATATACACCAAGTCAGTATGCTCTCTAATGTAAAATATCGAAATTCTAATTTTACGCAAATCAAAAAAAATCTAAATAATATCTAGGCTCCCCACAGTTAAAAGAAAATGGCTGTAAATATAGCCTGTCAGAAAAAATATACATTGCCTTATTCTACTTCATTTCGGTGTATATACACCAACTCAGTATGCTATCCCATGTAAAATAAAAAAATTCTAATTTTACGCAAATCTAAGAAAATCTAAATAATACCCAGGAGGCCCAAAGGTAAAAGAAAATGGCTCTGAATATAGTCTGTTAGAAAAAATATACGATGCATTTTTCTACACTGTTTTGCAGTATATACACGAACTCAGTATGCTCTCTCATGTAAAATATTGAAATTCTAAATTTACGTGAATCGAAGAAAATCTAAATAATATCTAGGGGCCCCAAAGTTAAAAGAAAATGGCCCTCAATATAGTCTGTTAGACAAAATATACAATGCCTTATTCTACTCTGTTTTGGAGTGTATACACCAACTCAGTATGCTCTCATGTAAAATACAGAAATTCTAATTTTACGTGAATCGATAAAAATCTAAATATTATGTAGGCACCCGAATGTTAAAAGCAGAATTGCTCTGAATATAATCTGTCAGAAAAAATATACAATGCCCTTTTATACTCTGTTTTGGACTATATACACTAACTCAATATGCTCTCTCATATAAAATACCGAAATTCTAATTTTATGTGAATCGAGAAAAATCTAAATAATATCTAGGCACCACAAAGTTAAAAGAAAATGGCTCTAAATATAGTCTGTCAGAAAAAATATACAATGCCTTATTCTACTCTGTTTTGGAGTATATACACCAACTAGATATGCTCTCTCATGTAAAATACCAAATTCTAATTTTACTCGAATCGAAAAAATCTAAATATTATCTCGACACCCCAATGTTAAAAACAAAATTGCACTGAATATAATCTGTCAGAAAGAATACACAATGCCTTATTCTACTCTGTTTTGGAGTACATACAGCAAATCCATATGCTCTCTTATGTAAAATACAAAAATTCTATATTTAACCGAATTGAAAAAAATCTTAATATTATCTAGGCACCCCAATGTTAAAAGCAAAATTGCTCTGAATATAGTCTGTCAGAAAATATATACAATGGCTTATTCTACTCTGTTTTGGAGTATATACACCAACTCCTTATGCTCTCTCATGTAAGATACAGCAATTCTAATTTTACGTGAATGGAAAAAATCTAAATATTACCTAGTCAACCAAATGTTAAAAACAAAATTACTCTGTATATAATCTGTCAGAGAAAATATACAATGCCCTATTCTACTCTGTTTTGGAGTATATACACCAACCCCATATGCTCTCTCATGTAAAATACCGAAATTCTAATTTTACGCGAATCAAAAAAAATCTAAATAATATCTAGGCGAACCAAAGTTAAAAGAAAATGCCTCTGAATATAGTCTGTTAGAAAAAATATACAATGCCTTATTCTACTTTGTTTTGGAGTATATACACCAACTCAGTATGCTCTCTCACGTAAAATACAGAAACTCTAATTTTACCCAATTTGAATAAATCTAAATACTTACTAGGCACCCCAATGTTAAAAACAAAATTACTCTGAATATAATCTGTCAGAAAAAATATACAATGCCCTATTCTCCTCTGTTTTGCAGTATATACACCAACTCCAAATGCTCTCTCATGTAAAATACCAAATTTCTATATTTAAGCGAATTGAAAAAAAAATAAATATAATCTAGGCACCACTATGTTAAAAGCAAAATTGCTCTGAATATAATCTCTCAGACAAAATATACAATGCCCTTTTCAACTCTCTTTTGGCGTATATACAACAACTCAATATGCACTCTCATGTAAAATACAGAACTTCTAATTTTACGTGAATCAAAAGAAATCTAAATATTTTCCAGGCACCACAATGTTAAAAGAAAAATTCTTCTGAATATAATCTGTCAGAGAAAATATACAATGCCCTCTTCTACTCTGATTTGGAGTATATACATCAACTCAATATGATCTCTCATGTAAAATACCGAAATACTAATATTACGTGAATCAAAATAAAATCTAAATATTTTCCAGGCATCACAATGTTAAATACAAAACTCCTCTGAATATAGTCTGTTAGAAAAAATAAACAACGCCTTATTCTAAACTTTATGGAGTATATGCACCAACTCAGTGTGCTCTCTCATGTAAAATACAGAAATTCCAATTTTACCTGAATCGAAAATATCTAAATATTATCTAGGTACCCCAATGTTAAAAGCAAAATTGCTCTGAATATAATCTGTCAGAAAAAATATACAATGACCTTTTCTACTCTGTTTTGGAGTATATACACCAACTCAATATGTCTCTTGTAAAATAATGAAATTCTAATTTTACGCGAATCGAAAAAAAACTAAATAATATCCAGGCGCCCCAAAATTAAGGAAAACTGCTCTGAATATAGTCTGTTATAAAAAATATACAATGCCTTATTCTACTCTGTTTTGAAGTATATAAACCAACTCAGTATGCTCTCTCATGTAAAATACAGAAATTCTAATTTTACTTGAATCAAAAAAATCTAAATATTATCTAGGCACCCAAATGTTAAAAACAAAATTGCTCTGAATATAATCTGTTAAAAAATATACAATGCCCTATATTACTCTGTTTTGAAGTATATAGACCAACACCAGTTGCTCTCTTGTAAAATACAGAAATTCTATATTTAAGCGAATTGAAAGGAATCTAATTATTATCTAAGCACCCCAATGTTAAAAGCAAAACTGCTCTGAATATAGTCTGTCAGAAAAAATATACAATGCCCTATTCTACTCTCTTTTGTAGAATATACACCAACTCCATATGCTCTCTCAGGTAAAATACCGAAATTATAATTTTACGCAAATCGAAAAATATTTAATAATATCTAGGAACCCCAAATTTAAAAGAATATGGCTCTGAATATAGTCTGTTAGAAAGCATATACAATGCATTATTGTACTGTGTGTTGGAGTATATACACCAACTCCATACGCTCCCACATGTAAAATACAGAAATTCTATATTTAAGAGAATCGAGAAAAATCCAAAAATTATATAGGCACCCCAATGTTAGAAGAAAAATTGCTCTGAATATAATCTGTCAGAAAAAATATACAATTCCCTATTTTACTCTGTTTTGTCATATATAAACCAACTCAATATTCAATATCATGTAAAATACAGAAATTCAAATTTTACCTGAATCGAAAAAGTCTAAATATTACCTAGGCACCCCAATGTTAAAACAAAATTTCTCTGAATATAATCTGTCAGAAAAAAATATGGAATGCTTTATTTTACTCTGTTTCGGAGTACATACACCAACTCAGTATGCTCTCTCATGTAAAATACCGAAATTCTAATTCTAGGTGAATCAAATAAAATCTAAATATTATCTAGGCACCCCAATGTAAAAAACAAAATTGCTCTTAATATAGTCTGTTAGAAAAAATATACAATGCCCTATTCTACTTTGATTTGGAGTATATACATCAACTCGATATGCTCTCTCATGTAAAATACAGAAATTCGATATTTAAGCGAATCGAAAAAAATCTAAATATTATATAGGCACCACAATATTATAAGCAAAATTGCCCTGAATATAATCTGTCAGAAAAAATATTCAATTACCTTTTCTACTCTGTTTTGTAGTATATACACCAACTCAATATGCTGTCTCATGTAAAATACCAAAATTCTAATTTTACCTGAATTGAAAAAATCTAAATATTGCCTAGGTACCCCAATGTTAAAAACAAAATTTCTCTGAATATAATCTGTCAGAAAAAAATGTACAATGCCCTATTTCATTCTGTTTTGGTGTGTATACACCAACTCAGTATGCTCTCCCATGTAGAATACCGAAATTCTAATTTTACGCGAATCGAAAAAAATCTAAATCATATCTAGGCGCACCGAAGTGAAAAGAAAATGACTCTGAATATAGTCTATTAGAAAAAATATACAATGCCTTTTTCTACTCTGTTTTAGAGTATATACACTAACTCAGTATGCTCTCTCATGTAAAATACAGAAATTCTAATTTTACCCTATTCAAAAAAATCTAAATATTATCTAGGCACCCCAATGTTAAAAACAAAATTGCTCTGAATATAATCTGTCAGAGCAAAATATACAATACCCTGTTCTACTCTGTTTTGGAGTATATACACCAACTCCATATGCTCTTTCATGTAAAGTACAGATATTCTATATTTAAGCGAATCGAAAAAAATCTAAAAAATATCTAGGCGCTCCAAAGTTAAAAGAAAATGGCTCTGAATATAGTCTTTTAGAAAAAACAGACAATGCCTTATTCTACTCTGTTTTGGAGTATATACACAAACTCAGTATGCTCTCTCATGTAATATACAGAAATTCTAATTTTACCCGAATCAAAAAAATCTAAATATTACCTAGGCACACCAATGTTAAAAACAAAATTGCTCTGAATATAATCTGTCAGAAAAAATATACAATGCCCTATTCTACTCTTTTTTGGAGTATATACACCAACTCCATATTCTCTCATGTAAAATACAGAAATTGTACATTTAATCAAATCGGAAAAAATCTAAATATTATCTAGGTACCCCAAAGTTAAAAACAAAATTTATCTGAATATAATCTGTCAGAAAAAATATACAATTCCCTATTCTACTCTGTTTTGGAGTATATACACCAACTCAATATGCTCTCTCTTGTCAAATACAGAAATTCTATATTTGAGCGAATCGAAAAAAATCTAAATATTATCTATGCACCCCAATGTTAAAAGCAAAATTGCTCTGAATATAATCTGTCAGAAAAAATATACAATGCCCTTTTCTACCCTGTTTTGGAGTATATACACCAACTTCATAAGCTATTTCATGTAAAGTACAGAAATTATATATTTAAGCGAATTGAAAAAAATATAAAAAATATCTAGGTGCTCAACATTTAAAAGAAAATGGCTCTAAATATAGTCTGTTAGAAAAAATATACAATGCTTTTTTCTTCTCTGTTTTGGTGTATATACACCAACTCAGTACGCTCTCTCATGTAAAATACAGAAATTCTAATTTTACGTGAATAGAAAAAAATCTAAATATTATCTAGGCACATCGATGTTAAAAACAAAATTGCTCTGAATATAATCTGTCAGAAAAAATATACAATGCCCTATTCTACTCTGTTTTGGAGTATATACACCAACTCCATATGCTCTATCATATAAAATACAAAAATATTGTATTTAAGCGAATCGAAAACAACCTAAATATTATCTAGGCACCCCAATGTTAAAAGCAAAACTGCTCTGAATATAATCTGTCAGAAATAATATACAATGCCCTATTCTACTCTGTTTTGGATTATATACAGCAATTCCATATGCTCTGCTATGTAAAATACTGAAATTCTAATTTCATGCGAATCGAAAAAAATCTAAATGATATCTAGGCGCCCCAAAGTTAAAAGAAAATGGCTCTGAATATACTCTGTTAGGAAAAATATACCATACCTTATTCTACTGTGTTTTAGAGTATATACCTTAACTCAGTATGCTCTCTAATATAAAATACCAAAATTCTAATTTTAAGTGAATCGAAAAAATCTAAATATTATCTAGGCACCCCAGTGTTAAAAACAAAATTACTCTGAATATAATCTGTCAGAAAAAATATACAATGCCCTATTCTACTCTGTTTTGGAGTGTATACACCAACCCCATATGCTCTCTTATGTGAAATAAAGAAATTCTATATTTTAGCGAATCCAAAAGAAGCTAAATATTCCCTAGACATCCCAATGTTAAAAACAAAATTGCTCTGAATATATTCTGTGAGAAAAAATATACAGTGCCTTATTCTACTCTGTTTTGCAGTATATAAACCAACTCCATATGCTCTCTCATGAAAAATACAGAAATTCTATATTTAAGCGAATCGAAAAAAATCTAAATATTTTCCAAGGACTCCAATGTTAAAAGCAAAATTCTTATGAATATGATCTGGCAGAAAAAATATAAAATGACCTTTCTACTCTGTTTTAGAGTATATACACCAACTAAATATGCTCTCTCATGTAAAATACAGAAATTCTATATTTAAGCGAATTGAAAAAAATCTAAATATTATCTAGGAACCACAATGTTAAAAGCAAAATTCCTCTGAATATAATCTGTCAGAAAAAATATAAAATGACCTTTTCTACTCTGTTTTGGAGTATATATACCAACTCAATATGCTCTCTCATATAAAATACCAAAATTCTAATTTTACATGAATCGAAAAAATCTAAATATTATATAGGCACCCCAATGTTATAAGCAAGATTGCTCTGACTATAATCTGTCAAAAAAATATACAATGCCCTTTTCTACTCTGTTTTGGAGTATATACACCAACTCAATATGCTCTCTTCTGTAAAATACCGAAATTCTAATTTTAGGCGAATCGAAAAAAATCCAAATAACATCTAGGCACTGCAAAGTTCGAAGAAAATGGCTCTGAATAGAGTTTGTTAATAAAAATATACAATGCCTTATTCTACTCTGTTTTGGAGTATATACAGCAACTCAGTATGCTCTCTCATCTAACATACAGAAATTCTAATTTTACCCAAGTCGAAAAAATCTAAATATTATGTAGGCACCCAAAAGTTAAAAACAAAATTGCTCTGAATATAATCTGTGAGAAAACATATACAACGGCCTATCCTACTCTGTTTTGGAGTATATACACCACCTCAGTGTGCCCTACCATGTAAAATACAGAAATTCTATATTTAAGCGAATCGAAAAAATCTAAATATTATCTAGGAACCCCAATGTTAAAAGCAAAATTGCTCTTAATATAATCTGTCAGAAAAAATATAAAATGTCTTATTCTACTCTGTTTTGGAGTATATACACCAACTCAGTGTGCTCTCTCAGGTAAAATACCGAAATTCTAATCTTACGTGAATCAAAAAGAATCTAAATAATATCTAGGTGCCACAAAGTTAAAAGCAAATGGCTCTGAATATAGTCTGTTAGAAAATATATGCAATGCCTTATTCTACTCTGTTTTAGAGTATACACACCAACTCAGTATGCTCTCTGATGTAAAATACATAAATTCTAATTTTACCTGAATTGAAAAAATCTAAATATTATCTAGGCACTTCAATGTTAAAAGGAAAATTACTCTAAATATAATCAGTCAGAAAAAATATAAAATGCCCTATTCTACTCTGTTATGGGGTATATACACCAACTCCATATGCTCTCTCATGTAAAACACAGAAATTCTATATTTAAGCGAATCGAAAAAAATCTAAACATTATCTAGGCACCCAATGTCAAAAGCAAAATTTCTCTGAATATAATTTGTCACAAAAAATATACAATGCCCTTTTCAACTCTGTTTTGGAGTATATACACCAACTCAATATGCTCTCTCATGTAAAATGCCGAAATTCTAATTTTACACGAATCGAAAAAAATCTAAATAAGATCTAGGAGCCCCAAAGCTAAAAGAAAATGGCTCTGAATATACTCTGTTAGACAAAATATACAATGCCTTATTCTACTCTGTTTTGGAGTATATACACCAACTCCATATGCTCTATCTTGTAAAATACCGAAATTCTAATTTTACCCGAATCGAAAAAATCAAGATATTATGTAGGCACCCCAATGTTAAAAACACAATTGCTCTGAATATAATCTGTCAGAAAAAATATACAATGCCCTATGCTACTCATTTTTGGAGTATATACACCAACTCAGTATGCTCTGTCATGTAAATTATAGAAATTCTAAATTTACGTGAATCGAAAAAAATCTAAATATTATGTAGGCACCCCTATGTTAAAAACAAAATTGCTCTGAATATAATCTGTCAGAAAAAATATACAATGCCCTATTCTACTCTGTTTTGGAGTATATACACCAACTCCATATGCTCTCTCATGTACAATACAGAAATTCCATATTTAAGAAAATCGAAAAACATCTATATATTATGTAGGCACCCGAAAGTTAAAATCAAAATTCCTCTGAATATAATTTGTCAGAAAAAATAAACAATGCCCTATTCTACTCTGTTTTGGAGTATGTACACCAACTCAGTATGCTCTCTCATGTAAAATACAGAAATTGTAATTTTACCCGAATTGAAAAAATCTAAATATTATTTAGTCAACCCAATGTTAAAAACAAAATTTCTCTGAATATAATATGTCAGAAAAAATATACAATGCCCTATTCTAATCTGTTTTAAAGTATATACACCGACTCCATATGCTCTCTCATGTAAAATTCAGAAATTTTATATTTAAGTGAATCGAAAAAAATCTAAATATTATCTAGGCACACCTATGTTAAAAGCAAAATTTCTCTGAATATAATCTGTCAGAAAAAATATAAAATGCCCTTTTCTACTCGGTTTTGTTATATACACCACCTCAATACGCTCTGTCATCTAAAATAGAGAAATTCTAATTCTACCCGAATCGAAAAAATCTAAATATTACCTAGGCATCCCAATGTTAAAAGCAAAATTGCTCTGAATGTAATCTGTTAATGAAAATATACAATGCTGTTTTCTACTCTGTTTTGGAGTATATACACCAACTCAATATGTTCTCTCATGTAAAATAACAAAATTCTAATTTTAGGCGAATCAAAAAAACTCAAAATAATATCTAGGTGCCCCAAAGTTAAAATAAAACGGCTTTGAATATAGTCTGTTAGAAAAAATATACAATGCCTTATTCTAATCTGTTTTGGAGTATATAAACCAACTCAGTATGCTCTCTCATGTAAAATAAAGAAATTCGAATTTTACGTGTATCAAAAGAAATCTAAATATTATCTAGGCACCCCAATGTTAAAAACGAAATTGCTCTGAATAAAATCTGTCACAATAATTAAACAATGCCCTATTCTACTCAGTTTTGGAGAATATACACCAACTCCATATGCTCTCTCATGTAAAATACCGAAATTCTAATTTTACACGAATCGAAATAAATCTAAATAATATCTAGGCACCCGAAAGTTAAAAGAAAACGGCTCTGAATATAATCTGTTAGAAAAAATATACAATTCCTTATTCTACTCTGTTTTGGAGTATATACACCAACTCAGTATGCTCTCTCATATAAAATACAGAATTTCTAATTTTACGTGAATCGAAAAAAATCTAAATATTATGTAGGACACCCAATATTAAAAACAATTGCTCTGAATATAATCTGTCACAATAATTTTACAATGCCCTATTCTACTCGGTTTTGAAATATATACATCAACTCAGTATGCTCTCTCATATAAATAAAGAAATTCTATATTTAAGCAAATCGAAAAGAATCTAAATATTCTCTAGGCACCCTAATGTTAAAAGCAAAATGGCTCTGAATATAATGTGTCAGAAAAAATATACAATGCCCTTTTCTACTCTGTTTTGTAGTGTATACCTTAACTCAATATGCTCTCATGTAAAATACAGAAATTCTAATTTTACCCGAACCGAAAAAAATCTACATATTATCTAGGCACCCCAATGTTAAAAGAAATATTGCTCTGAATATAATCTGTCAGAAAAATATACAATGCCCTCTTCGATTCTGTTTTGTAGTATAAACACCAATTCAATATGCTCTGTCATGTAAAATACAGAAATTCTAATTCTACCCGAATCGAAAAAATGTAAATATTATCTAGGCACCCCAATGTTAAAAGCAAAACTGCTCTGAACATAATCTGTCAGAAAAAATATACAATGCCTTTTTCTACTCTGTTTTGGAGTATATACAGCAACTCAACATGCTCTCTCATGTAAAATACGGAAATTCTAATTTTAGGTGAATCAAAAAAAATCTAAATAATATCTAGGCGCCCAACTCACTATGCTCTCTTTTGTAAAATACAGGAATTCTATATTTAAGCGAATCGAAAAAATCTAAATAGTATCTAGGCACCCCAATGTTAAAAACAAAATTGCTCTGAATATAATCTGTCAGAAAAAATATACAATGCCCTTATCTACTCTGTTTTGGAGTATATACACAAACTCCATAAGCTCTGTCATGTAAAATACAGAAATTCAATATTTAAGCGAATCGAAAAAAATCTAAATATTATCTAGGCACCCAAATGTTAAAAACAATATTTCTCTGAATACAATCTGTCAGAAAAATATACAATGCCATATTCTACTGTGTTTTCGAGTATATACACCAACTCAGTATTCTCTCTCATTTAAAATAAAGAAATTCTAATTTTATGTGAATCGAAAGTAATCTAAATAATATCTAGGGGCCCCAAAGTTAAAAGAAAATGGCTCTGAATATAGACTGGTAGAAAAAATATACAATGCCTTATTCAACTGTGTTTTCGAGTATATACACCAACTCAGTATTCTCTCTCATTTAAAATAAAGAAATTCTAATTTTATGTGAATCGAAAGTAATCTAAATAATATCTAGGGGCCCCAAAGTTAAAAGAAAATGGCTCTGAATATAGTCTGTTAGAAAAAATATACAACGTTTTATTCTACTCTGTTTATGAGTATATACACCAACTTCGTGTACTCTCTCATGTAAAATACAGAAATTCTAATTTTACCAGAATAGTTAAAATCTAAATATTACCTAGGCACCCCAATGTTTAAAACAAAATTGCTCTGTATATAATCTGTCAGAAAAAATATACAATGCCCTATTCTACTTTGTTTTCGAGTATATACACCAACTCCACATGCTCTCTCATGTAAAAAACAGAAATTCTATATTTAAGCGAATCGAACAAAATCTAAATATTATCTACGTACCCCAACATTAAAAGCAAAATTGCGGTGAATATATTCGGTCAGAAAAAATATACAATGCCCGTTTCTACTCTGTTTTGTAGTATATACACCAACTCAATTTGCTCTCTCATGTAAAATAGAGAAATTCTAATTTTACCCGAATCAAAAAAATTTAAATATAATCTAGGCACCCCAATGTTATAAACAAAATTGCTCTGAATATAATCTGTCAAAAATAATATACAATGCCCTATTCTACTTTGTTTTGGAATATATACACCAACTCAGTATACTCTCTCATGTAAAATACCGAAATTCTAATTTTACGTGAATCGAAAAACATCTAAATATTATCTAGGCAACCCAATGTTAAAAGCACAATTGCTCTGAATATAATTTGTCATAAAAATTATACAATGCCATTTTTTACTCTGTATTGGACTATATACACCAACTCAATATGCTCTCTCATGTAAAATACCCAAATTCAAATTTTACACGAATCAAAAAAAATCTAAAAAATATCTATGCTCCCCAAAGTTAAAAGAAAGTAGCTTTGAATATAGTCTGTTAGAACAAATATACAATGCCTTATTCTACTATGATTTGGAGTATATACATCAACTCAGTATGCTCTCTCATGTAAAATACCGAAATACTAATTTTACGTGAATCGAAAAAAATCTAAATAATATCTATGTGCCCCAAAGATAAAGAAAATTGCTCTGAATATAGTCTGTTAAAGAAAATATACAATGTCTCATTCTACTTTTCTTTGGAGTATATACACCAACTCAATACGCTGGCTCATGTAAAATACAGAAATTATTATTTTAGCGGAATCGAAATAATCTAAATATAATCTAGGCACCCCAATGTTAAAAACAAAATTGCTCTGAATATAATCTGTAAAATAAAATATAAAATGCCCTATTCTACTCTGTTTTGGAGTATATACACCATATCAGTATTCTCTCTCATGTAAAAGATCGGAATTCTAATTTTACATGAATTGAAAAAAATCTAAATGTTATCTAGGCACCACAATGTTAAAATCAAAATTGCTCTGAATATAATCTGTCATAAAAAATATACAGTGCATTTTTCTACTCTGTATTGGAGTATATACACCAACTCAATATGCTCTCTCATGTAAAATACCCAAATTCTAATTTTACGAGAATCGAAAAAATCTAAATAATATCAATTCACTTCAAAGTTAAAAGAAAATGGCTCTAAATATAGTCTGTTAGAAGAAATATACAATGCCTTACTCTACTATGTTTTGAAGGATATACACGAACTCAGTATGCTCTCATGTAAAATACAGAAATTTTAATTTTACCCGAATTGAAAAAATCTAAATATTATCTAGGCACCCCAATGTTAAAAACAAAATTGCTCTGTATATAATCTGTCAGAAAAAATACACAATGCAGTTTCCTACTTTGTTTTGGAGTATATACACCAACCCAATATGCTCTCTAATGTAAAATACTGAAATTCTAAATTTATGCTAATCAAATGAAATATAAATATTATCGTGGCACCCCAATGGTAGTAGCAAAATTGCTCTGAATATAATCTGTCATAAAATATATGCAATGATTTTTCTACTCAGTTTTGGATTATATACACCATCTCAATATGCTCTCTCATGTAAAATACCAAAATTCTAAATTTACGCGAATTGAAAAAAATCTCAATATTATCTAGGCACGCGAAGGTTCAAAGAAAAATTGCTCTGAATATAATCCGTTAGAAAAAATACACAATGCCCTCTTCTATTCTGTTTTGGAGTATATACAACAACTCAATATGCTCTCTCATGTAAAATACGGAAATTCTAATTTTACGCGAATCAAAAGAAATCTAAATATTATCTAGGCAAACCAATGTAAAAGCAAAATTGCTCTAAATATAATCTCTCAGAAAAAATCTACAATGCCCTTTTCTACTCTATTTTGGAGTATATAAACCAACTCAATATGCTCTCTTATGTGAAATACCGAAATTCTAAATTTAAGCAAATCGAAAAAAATCTAAATATTTTTTAGGCACCCCAATGTTAAAAGCAAAATTGCTCTAAGTACAATCTGTCAGAAAAAATATACAATGCCCTATTCTACTCTATTTTGGCGTATATACACCATCTCAATATGCTCTCTCATGTAAAATACCGAAATTATAATTTGACTCGAGTCGAAAAATATCTAAATATTATCTAGGCACCCCAATGTTAAAAGCAAAATTGCTCTTAATATAGTCTGTCAGAGAAGATACACAATGCCCTTTTCTGCACGGTGTTGGTGTATATACACCAACTAAATATGCTCTCTCATGTAAAATACTGAAATACTAATTTTACGAGAATCGACAAAAGTCTAATATTGTCTAGGGACCCCAATGTTAAAGGTAAAATTGCTCTGAATATAATCTATCAGAAAAAATACAAAATGGCCTTTTCTAGTCTGTTTGGGAGTATATACACCAGCTCAACATGCTCTCTCATGTAAAATATCGAAATTCTAATTTTACATGAACCGAAAACATTTAATTTTATCTTGGCACCCCAATGTTAAAAGTAAAATTGCTCTGAATATAATTTGTCAGAGAAAATATACAATGACCTTTTCTAAAAAATGGCCATTTCTAGTCTGTTTTGGAGTATATACACCAACTCAATATGGTCTTCCATGTAAAATACCGATATTCTAATTTACACGAACCGAAAAAAATCTACATATTATCTAGGAACCCCAATATCAAAAGCAAAATTTCTCTGAATATCATCTGTTAGAAGAAATATGCAATGCCCTTTTATACTCTGTTTTGGGGTATATACACAAACTCAATATGCTCTCTCATGTAAAATACCGAAATTCTGAACTTACGCGAATCGAAAAAAATCTAAATATTATCTACGCACCCCAATATTAAAAGCAAAATAGCTATGAATATGATTTTTCAGAAAAAAATATACAATGCCTTTTTCTACCCTGTTTTGGAGTATATACACCAACCAAATATGGTCTCTCATGTAAAACACTGAAATTCTATATATACTCAATCGAAAAATTCTAAATATTATCTAGGCACCCAAATGTTGATAAAAAATGGCTCTGAATATAATCTGTCAGAAAAAATATACAATGCCATTTCTACTCTGTTTTGGAGTACATATACAAACTCAGAATGCTCTCTCATATAAAATACCAAAATTATAAATTTACATTAATCAAAGGAAATTTAAATATTATCTAGGCACCCCAATGTTAATAGCAAAACTGCTCTGAATATCAAATGTCAGAAAAAATATACAATGCCCTTTTCTACTTTGTTTTGGAGTATATACACTAACTCAATATGCTCTCTCACGTAAAATACAGAAATTCTAAATTCACTCGAATTGAAAAAAATCTAAATATTAATTTGGCATCCCGATGTTAAAAGCAAAATTTCTCGGAATATTATCTGTCAGAAATAATACACAATGCCCTATTCTACTCTGTTTTGGAGTATATACACCAACTCAATATGCTCTCTCATATAAAATACCAAAATTCTAATTTTACGGAAATCGAAAAAAATTTAAATAATATCTAGGCGCCCCAAAGTTAAAAGAACTTGGCTCTGAATATAGTCTGTTAGAAAAAATATACAATGTCTTATTTTACTCAGTTTTGTTGTATATACACCAACTCAGGATGCTCTCTCATGTAAAATAGAGAAATTCTAATTTTACCCGATTCGAAAAAATCTAAATATTATCTATGCAACACAATGTTAAAAACAAAATTGCGCTGAATATAATCTGTCAGAAAAAATATACAATGCCCCATTTTACTCTTTTTTGGAGTATATACAACAACTCAATATGCTCTCTCAAGTAAAATACAGATATTCTATATTTAAGCGAATTGAAAAAAATCTTAATATTATCTATGCACCCCATGTTAAAAACAAAATTGCTCTGAATATAATCTGTCAGAGAAAATATACAATACCCTATTCTACTCTTTTTGGAGTATATACACCAACTTCATATGGTCTCTCATGTAAAATACAGAAATTCTATATTTCAGCGAATTGAAAAATATCTAAATATTATCTAGGCACTCCAATGTTAAAAGCAAAATTGCTCTGAATAATATCTTTCAGAGAAAATACACAATGCCATTTTCTACTCTGTTTTGTATTATATAAACCAACTCAATATGCTCTTTCATGTAAAATAATGATACTAAAACTTTATCCAAATCGAAAAAATCTAAATATTATGTAGGCACGCCAATGTTAAAAACAAAATTGCCCTGAATAAAATCTGTCAGAAAAAATGTACAATTCTACTCTGTTTTGGAGTATATACAACAACTAAGTATGCTCTCTCATGTAAAATACCGAAATTCGAAATTTACGCGAATCGAAAAAAATCTAAATATTATCTAGGAACTTCAATGTTAAAAACAATATTGCTCTGAATATAATCCGTCAGACAAACTATACAATGCCCTATTCTACTCTGTTTTTGAGTATATACACCACCTCCATATGGTCTCTCATGTAAAATACAGAAATTCTACATTTAAGCGAATCGAAAATAATCTAGATATTATCTAGGCACCTGAATGTTAAAAGCAAAATTTCTCTGAATATAATCTGTCAGAAAAAGTATACAATGCCGTATTCTACTATGTTTCAGAGTATATACACCAACTCCATAAACTCTCTCATGTAAAATACAGAAATTTTATATTTAAGGAAAACAAAAAATATCTAAATATTTTCTAGGCACCCCAATGTAAGTAGCAAAATTTATCTGAATATAAAGTGTCAGAAAAAATACACAATTGCATTTTCTACTTTGTTTTTTAGTATATACACAAACTCAATATGCTCTGTCATGTAAAATTCCGAAATTCTAATTTTACGCGAATCGAAAAAAATCTAAATAATATCTAGGCGCCTCAAAGTTTAAAGAAAATGGCTCTTAATATAGTCTGTTAGAGAAAATATACAATGCCTTATTCTACTCTGTTTTGGAATATATACACCATCTCAGTATGCTCTTTCATGTAAAATACAGAAATTGTATATTTAAGCGAATCGAATCAAATCTAAATATTATCTAGGCACCCGTATGTTAAAAGCAAAATTCCTATGAATATAATCTGTCATAAAAAATATACAATGCCGTTTTCTACTCTGTTTTTAGTATATACACCAACTCAATATGCTCTCTCATGTAAAATACAGGAGTTCTAATGTTAGCCGAATCAAAAAAATCTAAATATTATGTAGGCACCCCAGTGTTAAAAACAAAATTGCTCTGAATATAATCTGTCAGAAAAAATATACAATGCCCTATTCTACTCTTTTTTGGTGTATATACAGAAACTCCATATGCTCTCTAATGTAAAATACCGAAATTCTAATTTTACATGAACCGAAAAAAATCTAAATAATATCTAGGCGCCACAACGTTCCAAAAAAATAGCTCTGAATATAGTCTGTTAGAAAAAATATACAATGCGTTATTCTACTTTGTTTTGTAATATATAAACTAACTCCATATGCTCTATCCTGTAAAATACAAAAATTCTAATTCTACCCGAATCGACAAAATATAAATATTGTCTAGGCACCACAATGTTAAAAACAAAATTGCTCTGAATATAATCTGTCAGAAAAAATATACAATGCCCTATTCTACTCTGTTTTGGAGTATATAATCCAACTCCATATGCTCTCAAATATAAAATACACAAATTCTATATTTAAGGGAATCGAAAAAAATCTAAATATTATCCTGGCACCCCAATGTTAAAAGCAAAATTGCTCTGAATATAATCTGTCAGAAAAAATATACAACGCCCTTTTGTACTTTCTTTTGTTTTATATACACCAACACAGTATGGTCTCTCATGTAAAATATAAAAATTCTTATTTTACCCGAATCGAAAAAAATCTAAATATTATTTAGGCAACTCAATGTTAAAAACAAAACATCTCTGAATATAATCTGTCAGAGAAAAATATACAATGCACTATTCTACTCTGTTTTGGAGTATATACACCAACTCCATATGCTCCATCATGTAAAATATAGAAATTCTATATTTAAGCGAATCGAAAACGATTTAAATATTATCTAAGCACCCCAATGTTAAAAACAAAATTGCTCTGAATATAATCTGAAAGAAAAAATATACAATGCCTTATTCTACTCTGTTTTGGAGTATATACACCAACTCAGTATGCCATCTCATGTTAAATACCGAAATTCTAATTTTACATAAATCGAAAAAAATCTAAATATTATCTAGGCACTTCAATGATAAAAACAAAATTGCTCTGAATATAATCTGTCAGAAAAAATATACAATGCCCTATTCTACTCTGTTTTGGAGTATATACAGCAACTCTATATGCTCTCTCATGTAATATACAGAAATTGTAATTTTATGCAAATCGAAAAAAATCTAAATAATATATAGGCGCCCCAACGTTCAACAAATTGGCTCTGAATATAGTCTGTTAGAAAAAATATACAATGCCTTAGTCGACTTTGTTTTGGAGTATACACACCAACCCCATATGCTCTCTCATGTAAAATAGAGAAATGCTAACTCTATCAGAATCGAATAAATATAAATACTCTCTATGCACCCCAATGTTAAAAACAAAATTGCTCTGAATATAATCTATCCGAAAAAATATACAATGCCCTATTCTACTCTGTGTTAAAGTATATACACCAACTCCATATGCTCTCTCATGTAAAATACAGAAATTCTATATTTAAGGAAATCGAAAAAAATCTAAATATTATCTAGGCACCCCAATGTTAAAAGCAAAATTGCTCTGAATATAATATGTCAGAAAAAATATACAATGCCCTTTTCTACTTTGTTTTGTAGTATATACACCAACTCAATATGCTCTCTCATGTAAAATACAGAAACTCAAATTTTACCCCAATCAAAAAAATCTAAATATTATCTCGGCACCCCAATGTTAAAATCAAAATTGCTCTGAATATAATTTGTCAGAAAAAATATACAATGCCCTATTCTACTCTATTTTTGAGTATGTACACCAACTCAGTATGCTCTCTCATGTAAAATACCGTAATTCAAATTATACGTGATTCGAAAAAACTCTAAATATTATCTAGGCACCCCAATGTTAAAAGCAAAATTGCTCTGAATATAATCTGTCAGAAAAATATACAGTGTCCTGTTCTACTCTGTTTTGGAGTATATACACCAACTCCATAGGCTCTCTCATGTAAAATACAGAAATTCTAATTTTACAAGAATCGAAAAAATCCAAATAATATCTAGGCGCCTCGAAGTTAAAAGAAAATGTCTCTAAATATAGTCTGTTAGAAAAAATATACAATGCCTTATTCTACTCTGTTTTGGAGTATATACACCAACTCAGTATGCTCTCTCATGTAAAATACCGAAATTCTAATTTTACGTGAATCGAAAATAATATAAATATTATCTAGGCACCCCAATGATAAAAACAAAATTTCTCTGAATATAATCAGTCAGAAAAAATATACAATGCACTATTCTACTCTGTTTTAAAGTATATACACCAACTCCATATGCTCTATAATGTAAAACACAGAAATTCTATATTTAAGTGAATCGAAAAATATCTAAATATTACCTAGGCACCCCAATGATAAAAGCAAAATTGCTCTGAATATAATCTGTCAGAAAAAATACACAATGCCATTTTCTACTGTGTTTTGTAGTATATACACCAACTCAATATGCTCTAATATGTAAAATACAGAAATTCAAATTTTATATGAAGCGAAATAGTCTAAATATTATGTAGGCACGTCAATGTTAAAAACAAAATTGCTCTGAATATAATCTTTCAGAAAAAATATACAATGCCCTATTCTACTTTGTTTTGGAGTATATATACCAACTCAGCATTCTCTCTCATGTAAAATACCGAAATTCTAATTTTACCCGAATCGAAAAAATCAAAATATTATGTAGGCAACGCAATGTTACAAACAAAATTGCTCTGAATATAATCTGTCAGAAAAAATATTCAATTCCCTATTCTACTCTGTTTTGGAGTATATACACCAACTCACTATGCTCTCTCATGTAAAATACCGAAATTCTAATTATACGTGTATCGAAAAAAATCTAAATATTATCTAGGCACTTCAATGTTAAAAACAAAATTGCTGTGAATATAAGCTTTCAGAAAAAATATACAATGCCCTCTTCTACTCTGTTTTGGAGTATATACAGCAACTGCATATGCTCTCTCATATAAAATACCGAAATTCCAATTTTACGCAAATCGAAATAAATCTAAATAATATCTAGGTGCCCCAAAGTAAAAAGAAAATGGCTCTAAATATAGTCTGTGAGAAAAAATATACAATGTTTTATTCTCCTCTGTTTTCGAGTATATACACCAACTCCATATGGTCTCTCAAGTAAAATACAGAAATTCTATATTTAAGCGAATTGAAAAAATTCTAGATAGTATCTAGGCACCCCAATGTAAAAAGCAAAATTGCTCCTAATATAATCTGTCAGATAAAATATACAATGCCCTTTACTTCTCTGTTTTGTAGTATATACACAAACTCAATATGCTCTCTCACGTAAAATACAAAAATTCTAATTCTACAAAAATCGAAAAAATCTAAATATTATCTAGGCAACCCAGTGTTAATAAAAAATTTCTCTGAATATTATCCGTCAGAAAAAATATACAATGCCCTATTCTACTCTGTTTTGGAGTATATACACCAACTCCCTATGCTCTCTCATGTAAAATACAGAAATTCTATGTTTAAGCGAATCGAAAAAAACTAAATATTATCTAGGCACCGCAATGTTAAAAACAAAATCGCTCTAAATATAATCTGTCAGAAAAAATACACAATGCTTTCTTCTACTCTGTTTTGGAGTATATACACCAACTCAGTATGCTCTCTCATTTAAAATACAGAAATTATTTATGGGAATCGAAAAAAATCTAAATATAATCTAGGTACCCCAATGTTAAAAGCAAACTTGCTCTGAATATAATCTGTTAGAAAAAATATACAATGCCTTTTTCTACTCTGTTTTGGAGTATATACACCAACTCAGTATGCTCTCTTATGTAAAATACAGAAATTCTACTTTTACCCAAATCGAAGAAATCTAAATATTATTTAGTCAATTCAATGTTAAAAACAAAATTGCTCTAAATATAGTCTGTCAGAAAAAATATAGAATGCCCTATTCTACTCTGTTTTGGAGTATATACACCGGCTACATATGCTCTCTCATCTAAAATACAGAAATTCTATATTTAAGTGCATCGTAAAATATCTAAATATTACCTAGGCACCCCAATGTTAAAAGCAAAATTGCTCTGAATATAATCTGTCAGAAAAAAAACACAATGCCACTTTCTACTGTGCTTTGTAGTATGTACACCAACTCAATATGCTCTGATATGTAAAATACAGAAATTCAAATTTTATCCGAATCGAAATAATCTAAATATTATTTAGGCACGTCAATGTTAAAAACAAAATTGCTCTGAATATAATTTTTCAGAAAAAATATGCAATGCCCTATTCTACTCTGTTTTGGAGTATATACACCAACTCAGTATGCTCTCTCATGTAAAATACCGAAATTCTAATTTTACCCGAATTGAAAAAATCTAAATATTATCTAGGCACCTCAGTGTTAAAAAAAATTGCTCTGAATATAATATCTCAGAGAAAATATACAATGCACTATTCTACTCTGTTTTGGAGTATATACACCAACTCCATATGCTCTATCATGTAAAATACAGAAATTCTATATTTAAGCGAATCGTGAACAATTTAAATATTATCTAGGCACCTTAATTTTAAAAACAAAATTGCTCTGAATATAATCTGTCAGAAAGAATATACAATGCCCTATTCTACTCTGTTTTGGAGTATATACACCAACTCCATATGCTCTCTCATCTAAAATACAGAAATTCTATATTTAAGCGAATCGAAAAATATCTAAATATTATTTAGGCACCCCAATGTTAAAAAAAAATTGCTCTGAATATAATTTTTCAGAAAAAAAATACAATGCCCTATTCTACTTTGTTTTGGAGTATATACAGCAACTCTATATGCTCACTCATGTAAAATACGGAAATTCTAATTTTACGCGAATCGAAAAAAATCTAAATAATATGTAGGCGCCCCAACGATCAACAAAAATGGCTCTCAATATAGTCTGTTAGAAAAAATATACAATGCCTTATTCTACTTTGTTTTGGAGTATATACACAACTCCATATGCTCTCTCATGTAAAATACAGTAATTCTAATTCTACCCTAATCGAAAAAATATACATATTGTCTAGGCACCTGAATGTTAAAAACAAAATTGCTCTGAATATGATCTGACAGAAAAAATATACATTACCCTATTTTACTCTGTTTTGGAGTATATACACCAACTCCATATGCTCGCTCCTGTAAAATACAGAAATTCTATATTTAAGGGAATCGAAAAAAATCTAAATATTTTATAGGCACCCCAATATTAAAAATAAAATTACTCTGAATATAAACTGTCATAAAAAATATAAATGCCCTTTTCTACTCTGTTTTGTAGTATATACACCAACTCAATATTCTCTCTCATGTAAAATACAGACATTCTAATTTTACCGGAACCAAAAAAATCTAAATATTATGTAGTCACCCCAATGTTAAAAACAAAAATTCTCTGAATATAATCTGTTAGAGAAAATATACAATGCCCTATTCTACTCTGTTTTGGAGTTTGTACACCAACTCAGGATGCTCTCTCATGTTAAATACCGAAATTCTAATTTTACGTGAATCGAAAAAAATATAAATATTATCTAGGCACTTCAATGATAAAAACAAATTGCTCTGAATATAATCTGTCAGAAAAAATATACAATGCCCTATTGTACTCTATTTTCGAGTATATACTGCAACTCAATATGCTCTCTCATGTAAAATACAGAAATTCTAATATTACATGAATCGAAAAAAATCTAAATTATATCTAGGTGCCCCGAAGTTAAAAGAAAATGGCTCTGAATATAGTCTGTTAGAAAAAAGATACAATGCCTTATTCTACTCTGTTTTGGAGTATATACACAAACTCAGTATGCTCTCACATGTAAAATACAGAAATTCTATATTTAGGCGAATCAAAAAAAATCTAAATATTATCTAGGCACCCCAATGTTAAAAGCAAAATTGGTCCCAATATAAAGTGTCAGAAAAAATATACAATGCCCTTTTCTACTCTGTTTTGGAGTATATACTCCAACTCCATATGCTCTCTCATATAAAATACAGAAATTCTATATTTAAGCGAATCGAAAAAAATCTAAATATTATCCAGGCACGCCAATGTTAAAGCAAAATTGCTCTGAATATAATCTGTCAGAAAAAATACATAATGCCCTTTTCTACCCTGTTTTGTAGTATATACACCAACTCAATATGCTCTCCCATGTAAAATACAGAGATTCTAATTTTACCCGAATCAAAAAAATCTAAATAG
This sequence comes from Callithrix jacchus, assembly GCF_049354715.1. Taxonomy (NCBI): domain Eukaryota; kingdom Metazoa; phylum Chordata; class Mammalia; order Primates; family Cebidae; genus Callithrix; species Callithrix jacchus. The sequence goes on along the minus strand of NC_133521.1, from coordinate 55,257,937 downwards.
TATTTAGGCACCACAATGTTAAAAACAAAATTGCTCTGAATATACTCTGTCAGAGAAAATATACAATGCCCTATTCTACTCTGTTTTGCAGTATATACACCAACTCCATATGCCCTCTCATGTAAAATACAGAAATTCTATATTTAAGCGAATTTAAAAAAATCTAAATATTATCTAGGCACCCCAATGTTAAACGCAAAATTTCTCTGAATATAATCTGTCAGAAAAAATATACAATGCTCTTTTCTACTCTGTTTTTGAGTATACACACCAACTCCATATGCTCTCTCATGTAAAAAAGCGAAATTCTAATTTTACGCTAATCGAAAAAAATCTAAATAATAATTAGGCACCCCAAAATTAAAAGAAAATGGCTCTCAATGTAGTGTGTTAGAAAAAATATACAATGCCTTATTCTACTTTGTTTTGGAGTATATACACCAACTAATTATACTCTCATATGTACAATAACAAAATTCAAATTTTACATGAATTGAAGAATTCTAAATATTATTTACGCACACGAATGGCAAAAGGAAAATTGTGCTGAATATATTCTGTGAGAAAAAATATACACTGTCCTTTGCTACTCTTTTTTGGAGTATATACACCAACTCAATATGCTCTCTCATGTCAAATACCGAAATTCTAATTTTACCCAAATCTAAAAAAATCTAAATAATATGTAGGCGCCCCAAAGTTAAAAGAAAATGGCTCTGAATATAGTCTGTCAGAAAAAACATACAGTGCCTTATTCTACCCTGTTTTGGAGTATATACACCAACTCAGTATGCTCTCTCATGTAAAATACCGAAATTCTAATTTTACGGGAATCGAATAAAATCCAAATATTATGTAGGCACCCCAACGTTAAAAACATAATTGCTCTTAATGTAATCTGTCATAAAATATATACAATGCCCTATTGTACTGTATTTTAAAGTATATACACCAACTCCATATGCTCTCTCATGTAAAATACAGAAATTCTATATTTAAGTGAATCGAAAAAAATCTAAATATTATCTAGGGACCACAATGTTAAAAGCAAAATTACCCTGTATATAATGTCAGAAAAAATATACAATGCCATTTTCTACTCTGTTTTAAAGTATATACACCAACTCAATATGCTCTCTCTTGTAAAATACAGAAATTCTAATTTTAGTCAAGTCAAAAAATCTAAATATTATCTAGGCACCCGAATGTTAAAAACAACTTTGCTTTGAATATCATCTATCAGAAAAAATATACAATGCCCTATTCTACTTTGTTTTGGAGTATATACACCAACTCAGTATGCTCTTTCATATAAAACAACGAAATTCTAATTTTACGTGAATCAAAAAAAATCTAAATATTATCTAGGCACCCCAATGTTAAAAGTAAAATTTCTCTGATTAGAATCTGTCAAAAAAATACACAATGCCCTTTTCTACTCTGTTTTGTAGTATATACACCAACTCAATTTGCTGTCTCACGTAAAATACCGAAATTCTAATCTTACGTGAATCAAAAAAAATCTAAATATTATCTATGCACCCGAATGTTAAAAGCAAAATTGCTCTGAATATAATCTGTCAGAAAAAATATACAATTCCTTATTCTACTGTTTTGGAGTATATACACCAACTCAGTATGCTCTCTTATGTAAAATACCCAAATTCTAATTTTACGTGAATCAAAAAAAATCTAAATATTATCTAGGCACTCCAATGTTAAAAAGAAAATTGCTCTGAATATAATCTGTCAAAAAAAATGTACAAAGCCCTATTCTACTCTGTTTTGGAGTATATACACCAACTCCATATATTCTCTCATGTAAAATCCGGAAATTCCATATTTAAGCGAATCGAAAAGAATCTAAATATTATCTAGGCACCCCAATGGTAAAAGCAAAATTGCTCTGATTATAATCTGTCAGAAAAAATATACAATGCCCTTTTCTACTCTGTTTTGGAGTATATACACCAACTCAATATGCTCTCTCATGTAAAATACAGAAATTCTAATTTTATGCGAATCTAAAAAAATCTAAATAATATCTAGGTGCCGCAAAGTTAAAAGAAAATGGCTATGAATATAGAATGTTAGAAATAATAAACAATGCCTTATTCTACTTTTTTTTGGAGTATATACAAAAACTCATAATGCTCTCACATGTAAAATACAAAAATTCCAATTTTGCCAGAATAAAAAAAATCTAAATTTTATCTAGGCACCCAATGTTAGAAACAATATTGCTCTGAATATAACCTGTCAGAAAAAATATACAATGCCCTTTTCTACTCTGTTTTGCAGTATATACACCAAATCAATATGCGCTCTCGTGTTAAATAAAGAAATTCTAATTTTACCCGAATCGAAAAAATCTAAATATTATTTCAGCACTCCAATGTTAATAACAAAATTTCTCTGAATATAAAGTGTCAGAAAAAAAATAAAATGCCCTATTCTACTCTGTTTTTGAGTATATACACCAACTCTACCTGCTCTCTCATGTAAAATATAGAAATTCTATATTTAAGCAAATCGAAAAAAATCTAAATATTATCTAGGCACCCCAATGTTAAAAGCAAAATTGCTCTGAATATAATCAGTCAAAAAAAATATAGAAAGCCCTTTTCAACTCTGTTTTGGAGTATGTACACCAAATCAATATGCTCTCTCATGTAAAATACAAAAATTGTAATTTTACACGAATCGAAAATAATCTAAATAATATCTAGGCGCCCCAAAGTTAAAAGAAAATGGCTCTGAATATAGTCTGTTAGAGAAAATATACAATGCCTTATTCTACTCTGTTTTGGAGTATATACACCAACAAAATATGTTCTCTCATGTAAAATATAGAAATTCTATATTTAAGCAAATTGAAAAAAATCTAAATATTATCTAGGCACCCCAATGTTAAAAGCAAAATTTCTCTGAATATAATCTGTCAGAAAAAATATACAATGTTCTTTTCTACTCTGTTTTGGAGTTTATACACCAACTCAATATGCTCTCTCATGTAAAATAACGAAATTCTAAATTTCCGCGAAACAAAAAAAATCTAAATAATATCTAGGTGCCCCAAAGCTACAGGAACAGGGCTCTGAATATAATCTGCTAGAAATAATATACAATGCCTTATTCTACTCTGTTATTGGGTAAATACACCAACTCAGAATGATCTCTCATGTAGATAGAGAAATTCTACTTTTACCCGAATCAAAAAATCTAAATATTATCTCGGCACCCGAATGTTAAAAACAAAATTGCTCTGAATATAATCTGTCAAAGAAAATATACAATGCCCTATTCTCTGTTTTGTAGTATATACACCAACTCAACTCAATATGCTCTCTCATGTAAAATACAGAAATTCTAATTTTACCCGAATCGAAAAAATCTAAATATTATCTAGGCTTCCCAATGTTAAAAACAAGATTGCTCTAAATATATTCTGTAAGAGAAAATATACAATGCCGTATTCTACTCTGTTTTGGAGTATATACACCAACTCAATATGCTGTCTCATGTAAGATATCGAAATTCTAAGTTTACGCGAATCAAAGAAAATCTAAATAATATCTATGCACCCCAAAGGTAAAATAAATTGGCTCTAAATATAGTCTGTTAGAAAAAATAAACAATGCCTTATTCTGTTTTTTTTGGAGTATATAAACTAACTCAGTATCCTCTCTCATGTAAAATACAGAAATTCAAATTTTACCTGAATCGAAAATATCTAAATATTATCTGGGCACCCCAATGTTAAAAAAAAAATTGCTCCGAATATAATCTGTCAGAAAAAATATACAATGCCCTATTCTACTCTGTTTTGGAGTATATACACCCACACAGTTTGCTCTCTCATATAAAATACAGAAATTCAAATTTTACCCAAATTGATAAAATCTAAATATTCTGTAGGCACCCCAATGCTAAATACAAAATTGCTCTGAATATAATCTGTCACAAAAAATATACAATGCCGTATTCTACTCTTTTTATATACACTAACTCCATATGCTCTCTCATGTAAAATACAGAAATTCTATATTTAGGTAAATCAAAAAAAAAACTAAATATTATCTAGGCACCCCAATGTTAAAAGCAAAATTGCTCTGAATATAATCTGCCATAAAAAATATACAGTGCCCTTTTCTACTCTGTTTTAGAGTATATACACCAACTCACTATGCTCTCTCATGTAAAATACCGTAATTCTAATTTTACGTGAATTGAAAGAAATCTAAATATTATGGAGGCACACCAATGTTAAAAACAAAATCGCTCTGAATATAATATGTCAGAAAAAATATACAATGCCCTTTCTACTCTGTTTTGGATTATATACACCAACTAAATATGCTCTCTCATGTAAAATAGCAAAATTTTTATTTTACGCAAAAAGAAAAAAATCTAAATAGTATCGAGGCGCTCCAAAGTTAAAAGAAAATGGCTCTGACTATAGTCTGTTAGAAAAAATAAACAATGCCTTATTCTACTCTGTTTTGGAGTACATACACCAACTCAGTATGCTCTCTCATGTAAAATACAGGAATTCTAACTTTACGTGAATTGAAAAAGATCTAAATATTATCTAGGCACCGCAATGTTAAAAGTAAAATTTCTCTGAATATAATCTGTCAGAAAAAATATATAATGCCCTTTTCTACCCTGTTTTGGAGTATATATACCAACTCAATATGCTCTCTCATGTAAAATACGGAAATTCTAATTCTCCGCGAATCGAAAAAAATCTAAATTATATCTATCCGTTCCAAAGCTAAAAGAAAATGGCGCTGAATATAGTCTGTTAGAAAAAATATACAATGCCTTATTCTACTCTGTTTTGGAGTATATAAACCAACTCAGTATGCTCTCTCATGTAAAATACCGAAATTCTAAATTTACGTGAATCGAAAAAAATCTAAATAGTATCTAGGCACTCTAATGTTAAAAACAAAATTGCTCTGAATATATTCTGTCAGAAAAAATATGCAGTGCCTGATTGTACTCTGTTTTGGAGTATATACACGAACTCCATATGCTCTCTCATGTAAAACAGAGAAATTCTATATTTAAGGGAATTGAAAAAAATCTAAATATTATCTACGCACCCCAATGTTGAAAGTAAAATTGCTCTGAAAATAATATGTAATAAAAATATACAATTCTCTATTCTACTTTGTTTTGTAGTATATACACCAACTCGATATGCTCTCTTGTGTAAAATACCGAAATTCTAAATTTACGTGAATCGAAAAAAATCTAAATATTATCTAGGCACCCCAATGTTAAAAGCAAAATTGCTCTGAATATAACATGTCACAAAAAATATACAATGCCCTTTTCTACTCTGTTTTTGAGTACATACACCAACTCAGTATGCTCTCTCACGTAAAACACCGAAATTTTTACGTGAATCGACAAATAACTAAATATTATCAGGGCACCCCAATAATAAAAGCAAAATTGCTCTTAATATAATCGGTCAGAGAAAATATATAATGCCCTATTCTACACTGTTTTGGAGTATATTCACAAACTCAATATGATCTCTCATGTAAAACACCGAAATTCTAATTTTACGTGAATAGAAAAAAATCTAAATAATATCTAGCCACACCAAATTTAAAAGCAAATGCCTATGAATATAGTCTGTTAGAAAAAATATACAAGGCCTTCTTCTACTCTGTTTTGGAGTAAATACACCAACTCCGTATGCTCTCACATGTAAAATACAGAAATTTAATTTTACCAGAATCGAATAAATCTAAATATTATCTAGGCACCCCAATGTTAAAAACAAAATTGCTCTGAATATAATCTGTCAGAACAAATATACAATGCCCTATTCTACTCTTTTTTGGAGTATATATACCAACTACATACGGTCTCTAATGGAAAATACAGAAATTCTAATTTTACGAGAATCTAAATAAATCTGAATGATATCTAGGCACCCCAGAGTTAAACGAAAATGGTTCTGAATATAGTCAGTTAGAAAAAATATAGAAAGCTTTATTCTAATCTATTTTGGAGTATATACACCAACTGCATATGCTCTCTCATGTAAAATACAGAAATTCTATATTTAAGCGAATCGAAAAAAACTAAATATTATCTAGGAACCCCAATGTTAAAAACAAAATTGCTCTTAATATAATTTGTCATAAAAAATATACAATGCCATTTTCTACTCTGTTTTGAAGTATATACACCAACTCCATATGCTCTCTTATTAAAAATACAGAAATTCTATATTTAAGCGAATTGAAAAAGATCTAAATATTATCTAGGCACCCCAATGTTAGAAGCAAAATTACACTGAATATAATGTATCAATAAAAATATTCAATGTACTTTTCTACTATGTTTTTGAGTATATAAACCAAATCAATATGTTCTCTCATGTAAAATACCGAAATTTTAATTTTACATGGATCGAAAAAAATATAAATATTATCTAGGCACCCCAATGTTAAAAACAGAATTGCTCTGAATATAATCTGTCAGAAAAAATATACAATGCCCTGTTCTACTCTGTTTTGGAGTATCTACACCAAATCAATATGCTCTCTCATGTAAAATACAGAAATTCTATATTTAAGCGAATCGAAAAAAATCTAAATGTTATCTAGGCAACCCAATGTTAAAAGCAAAATTTCTCTGAATATAATATGTCAGAAAAAATATACAATGCCTTATTCTACTCTGTTGTGGAATATATACACCAACTCAGTATGCTCTCTCATGTAAAATACCGAAATTCTAATTTTACGTGATTCGAAAATAATCTAAATATAATCTAGTTACCCTAATGTTAAAAACAAATTTGCTCTGAATATCATCTGTCAGAAAAAATATACAATGCCCTATTTTACTCTGTTCTGGAGTATATACACCAACTCAGTATGCTCTCCCATGTAAAATATGGAAATTCTGATTTTACGCGAATCGGTAAAAATCTAAATAATATCTAGGCGCACTGAAGTAAAAAGAAAATGACTCTGAATATAGTCTGTTAGAAAAAATATACAATGCCTTTTTCTACTTTTTTTTGGAGTATATAAACCAACTCCATATGCTGTCTTCTGTAAAATACAGAAAATCTATATTTAAGCGAATCCAAAATAATCTAAATATCATCTAGGCACCCCAATGTTAAAACCAAAATTGCTCTAAATATAATCTGTCAGAAAAAATATACAATGCTTTTTTCTACTCTGTTTTGGAGTATATACACCAACTCCATATGCTCTTCCATGTAAAATACCGAAATGCTAATTTTACGTGAATCGAAATAAATCTAAATAATATCTAGGTGCCCAGAAGTTAAAACAAAATCGCTCTGAATATAGTCTGTTAGAAAAAATATACAATGCCTTTTTCTACTCTGTTTTCGAGTATATACACCAACTGAGTATGCTCTCTCATGTAAAATACCGAAATTCTAATTTTTTGCGAATTGAAAAAACTCTAAATATTATCTAGGCAACCGAATGTTAAAAGCAAAATTGCTCTGAATATAATCGTTCAGAGAAAATACACAATGCCCTTTTCTACTCTGTTTTGGAGTATATACAACAACTCAATATGCTCTCTCATGTAAAATACCAAAATTCTAATTCTACGCGCATCGAAAAATATCTAAATGATATCTAGGTGCCCCTAAGTAAAAAGAAAATTGCTCTGAATATACTCTTAGTAAAAATATACAATGCCTTATTCTACTGTGTTTTAGAGTATATACCCCAACTCAGTATGCTCTCTCATGTAAAATACCGAAATTCTAATTTTAAGTGAATCGAAAAAATCTAAATATTATCTAAGCACCCCACTGTTAAAATCAAAATTTCTCTGAATATAATCTGTCAGAAAAAATATACAATGCCCTATTCTACTCTGTTTTGGAGTATATACACCAACTCCATAAGCTTTCATGTAAAATAAAGAAATTCTATACTTAAGCAAATCCAAAAAAACTAAATATTACCTAGACACCCCAATGTTAAAAACAAAATTGCTCTGAATATATTCTGTCAGAAAAAATATACAGTGCCTTATTCTACTCTGTTTTGGAGTATGTAAACCAACTCCATATGCTCTCTCATGTAAAATACAGAAATTCTATATTTAAGCGAATTGAAAATAATATAAATATGATCTAGGAACCAAAATGTTAAAAGCAAAATTTCTCTAAATATAATCTGTCAGAAAAAATATAAAATGACATTTCTATTCTGTTTTGGAGTTTATAAACCAACTAAATATACTCTCTAATGTAAAATACAGCCATTCAATATTTAAGCGAATCGAAAAAAATCTACATATTATTTAGGAACCCCAATGTTAAAAGCAAAATTCCTCTGAATATAATCTGTCAGATAAAATATAAAATGACCTTTTCTACTCTGTTTTGGAGTATATATACCAACTCAATATGCTTTCTCATGTAAAATACTGAAATTTTAATTTTACGTGAATCGAAAATAATCTAAATAATATATAGGCGCCCCAAAGTTAAAGAAATATGGCTCTAAAACTAGTCTGTTAGAAAAAATATACAATGCCTTATTCTACTCTGTTTTGGAGTATATACACCAACTCAGTATGCTCTCTCATATAAAATATTAAAATCCTAATTTTACGTGAATCGAAAAAATCTAAATATTATATCGGCACACCAATGTTATAAGGAAGATTGCTCTGACTATAATCTGTCAGACAAAATATACAATGCCCTATTCTACTCTGTTTTTGAGTATATACACCAACTGCATATGCTCTATCATGTAAGATACAGAAATTCTATATTTAAGCGAATCGAAAAATATCTACAATGCCTTATGCTACTCTATTTTGAAGTATATACACCAACACAGTATGCTCTCTCATGTAAAATACAGAAATTCTAATTTTACTTGAATCGAGAAATATCTAAATATTATCTAGGCACCCCAATGTTAAAAACAAAATTGCTCTGAATATAATCTGTAAAAAAAATATTCAATAACCTATTCTACTCTGTTTTGGATTATATACACCAACTCCATATGCTCTATCATGTAAAATACAGAAATCCTAATGTTACGCAAATGGAGAAAAACCTAATTGATATCTAGGCGCCCCAAAGTTAAAAGAAAATGGCTCTGAATATAGTGTATTAGAAAAAATATACAATGCCTTATTCTACTCTGTTTTGGAATATATACACCAACTCAGTATGCTCTCTCATGTAAAATACCGAAATTCAAATTTTACGTGAATCGAAAAAATCTGAATAATATCTAGGCGCCCGAAAGGTAAAAGAAAATGGCTCTGAATATAGTCTGTTAGAGAAAATACACAATGTCTTATTCTACTTTGTTTTGGAGTATATACACCAACTCAGTATGCTCTATCATGTAAAATACAGAAATTCTAATTCTACACTAATCGAAAAAATCTAAATATTATCTAGGCACCCCAATGCAAAAAATATTTTTTTCTGAATATAATCTGTCAGAAAAAATATACAATGCCCTCTTCTACTCTGTTTTCGAGTACATACACCAACTCAATATGCTCTCTCATGTAAAATACAGAAATTCTAATTTTACCCTAATCGAAAAAATCTAAATATAATCTACGAACCCCAATGTTAAAAGCAAAATTGCTCTGAATATAATCTGTCATAAAATTTATACAATGCCCTTTTCTACTCTGTATTGGAGTATATACACCAACTCAATATGCTCTATCATGTAAAATACCCAAATTCTAATTTTACGCGAATCGAAAAAAATCTAAATAATATATAGGCGCCTTAAAGTTAAAAGAAAATGGCTCTGAATATAGTCTGTTAGAACAAATAGACAATGCCTTATTCTACTATGTTTTGGAGTATATACACGAACTCAGTATGCTCTCTTTATAAAATAAACATATTCTAATTTTACACGAATTGAAAAAATCTAAACATTATCTAGGCACCACAATGTTAAAAACAAAATTGCTCTGAATATAATCTGTCAGAAAAATTATAGAACGCCTTATTCTACTCTGTTTTGGAATATATACACAAACTCTACCTGCTCTCTCATGTAAAATAACGAAATTATATATTTAATCGAATCAAAAAAAATCTAAGTATTATCTAGGCACCCCAATGTTAAAAGCAAAATTGCTCTGAATACAATCTGTCAGGAAAAATATACAATGCCCTTTTCTACTCTGTTTTGGAGTATATACACCAAATCAGTATGCTCTCTCTTGTAAAGCACCGAAATTCTATATTTTAGCGAATCGAAAAAAATCTAAATAATAGCTAGGCGCCCCAAAGTTAAAAGAAAATGGCTCTGAATATAGTCTGTTAGAGAAAATATACAATGCTCTATTCTACTTTCATTTGAACTATATACACCAACTCAGTATGCTCTCTCATGTTAAATATCGAATTTCTAAGTTTACGTGAATCAAAAAAATTCTAAATATTACCCAGGCACCACAATGTTAAAAGCAAAATTGCTCTGAATATAATTTGTTAGAAAAAATAAAGAATGCCCTTTTCTACTCTGTTTTGGAGTATATACACCAACTCAATATGCACTCTCACGTAAAATATCGTAATTATAATTTTACGTGAATCAAAAATTCTAAATAATATCTAGGCACCTCAAAGTTAAAAGAAAATGTCTCTGAATATAGTCTGTAAGAAAAAATATACAATGCATTATTCTACTCTGTTTTGGAGTGTATACACCAACACAGTATGCTCTCTCATATAAAATACAGAAATTCTAATTTTACCCGAATCGAAAAAATTTAAATATTATCTAGGCACCCCAATGTTAAAAACAAAACTGCTCTGAATATAATCTTTCAGAAAAAATATAAAATGCACGATTCTTCTCCGTTTTTGAGTATACACCAACTCCATATTCTCTCTCATGTAAAATACAGAAATTCTATATTTAAGCTACTCGAAAAAAATCTAAATATTATCTAGGCAGCCCTATGTTAAAAACAAATTGCTCTGAATATAATCTGTCAGAAAAAATATACAATGCCGTTTTCTACTCTGTTTTGTAGTATATACACCAACTCAATATGATCTCTCAAATAAAATAACAAAATTCTAATTTTACGTGAATCGAAAAATATCTAAATATTATCTAGGCACCCCAATGTTAAAAGCAAAATTTCTCTGAATATAATCTATCAGAAAAAGTATACAATAACTTTTTCTACTCTGTTTTGGTGTATATACACCAACTCAATATGCACTCTCATGTACAATACCTAAATTATAATTTTACACTAATCGAAAAAAATCTAAATATTATTTAGGAACCCAATGTTAAAACAAAATGGCTCTTAATATAACCTTTCAATCAAAATATACTATTACCTTTTCTACTGTGTTTTGCAGTATATAAACCAACATAATATGCTCTCTAATGTAAAATACCGAAATTCTAATTTTACGCGAATTGAAATAAATCTAAATATTAACTAGGCACCCCAATGTTAAAAGCAGCATTGATCTAAATATAATCTGACAGAAAAAATATACAATGTTCTTTTCTACTCTGTTTTGAATTACATACACAAACTCAACATGCTCTTTCAGCTATAATACCAAAATTCAAAATTTACGTGAATCAAAAAAATTCTAAATATTATCTAGGCACCCCAATGATAAAAGCAAAATGGCTTTGAATATAATCTTTCAGAAAAAATATACAATGCCCTTTTCTACTCTGTTTCGGAGTATATACACCAACTCAATACGCTCTCTCATGTAAAATACAGAAATTCTAATTTTACCTGAATCGAAAAAATCTAAATATAATCTAGGCACCCCAAAGTTAAAAACAAAATTGCTCTGAATATAATCTGTCAAAAAAAATATACAATGCCCTATTCTCCTCTGTTTTGGAATATATACACCAACTCAGTATACTCTCTCATGTAAAATACCGAAAATCTAATTTTACATGAATTGAAAAAAATCTAAATATTATCTAGGCACCCCAATGTTAAAAGCAAAATTTCTCTGAATATAATCTGTCATAAAAATTATACTATGCCCTATTCTACACTGTATTGGAGTTTATACACCAACTCAATAGGCTCTCTCATGTAAAATACTTACATTCTAATATTACGTGAATTGAAAAAAATCTAAACAATATCTAGGCGCCCCAAGGTTGAAAGAAAATGGCACTGAATATAGTCTGTTATAAGAAATATACAATGCCTTATTCTACTATGTTTTGGAGTATATACACGAACTCAGTATGCTCTTTCGTGTAAAATAAGGATATTTTACTTTTACTCGAATCGAAAAAATCTAAATATTATCTAGGCACCACAATGTTAAAAACAAAAGTGCTCTGAATATAATCTGTCAGAAAAAATATACTATACCCTATTCTACTCTGTTTTTGAGTATATAAACCAACTCTACCTCCTCTCATGTAAAATACAGAAATTCTATATTTAAGCGAATTGAAAAAAATCGAAATATAATCTAGGCACCCCAATGTTAAAAGCAACATTGCTCTGAATATAATCTGTCAGATAAAATATACAATTCCCTCTTCTACTCTGTTTTGGAGTATATACACTAACTCAATATGCTCTCTCATGTAAAATACCATAATTCTAATTTTACGTGAATCAAAAAAATCTAAATATTATCTAGGCACCCCAATGTTGAAATCAAAATTGCTCTGAATATAATCTGTTAGAAAAAATATACAATGCCCTATTCTACTCTATTTTGGAGTATATACACCAACTCGAAATGCTCTACAATGTAAAATACAGAAATTCTTTATTTAAGAGAATCGAACAAATCTAAATATTATCTAGGCACCCGAATGTTAAAAGAAAAATTTCTCTGAATATTATCTGTCAGGAAAAATATACAATGCCCCTTTTTACTCTGTTTTGTAGTATATAAACCAACTCAATATAATCTCTCATGTAAAATACAGAAATTCAAATTTTACCCGAATCGAAAAATTCTAAATATTATCTAGCCACCCCAATGTTAGAAAGAAAATTGCTCTGAATATAATCTGTCAGAAAAAATATAAAATGCCCTATCCTACCCTGTTTTGGAGTATATAAACCAACTCCATATGCTCTCTCATGTAAAATACAGAAATTCTAACTTTACCTGAATCAAATAAATCTAAATATTATCTAGGCAACCCAATGTTAAAAACAAAATTGCTCTGAATATAATCTGTCAGAAAAAATATACAGTGCACTATTCTACTCTGTTTTGGCGTATACACACCAACTGAATATGCTCTCTCATATAAAATACAGAAATTCTATATTTAAGCGAATCGAAAAAAATTTCAATAATATCCAGGCGCCCAAAATAAAAAGAAAATGGCTCTGAATATAGTCTGTAACAAAAAATATACAATGCCTTATTCTACTCTGTTTTGGAGTATATACACCAACTCAGTATGCTCTCTCATGTAAAATACCGAAATTGTAATTTTACACGAATCGAAAAAATCTAAATTATATCTAGGCGCCCCAAAGTTAAAAGAAAATGGCTCCGAATATAGTCTGTTAAAAAAATATAAAATGCCTTAATCTACTCTGTTTTGGAGTCTATACACCAACTCAGTGTGCTCTCTCATGTAAAATACCGCAATTCGAGTTTTACATAAATCAAAAATATCTAAATATTATCTAGGCATCCGAATGTTAAAAGCAAAATTGCTCCGAATATAATCTGTCAGAGAAAATATACAAGGCCCTTTTCTACTCTGTTTTGGTGTATATACACCAACTCAATATGCTCTCTCATGTAAAATACCGTAATTCTAATTTTACACGAATCAAAAAAAATCTAAATAATATCTAGGCACCCCAAAGTTAAAAGAAAATGGCCAACAATATAGTCTCTTAGAAAAAATATACAATGCCTTATTCTATTCTGTTTTGGAGTAAATACACCAACTCAGTATGCTCTCTCATGTAAAATACCGAAATTCTAATTTTACGTGAATCGAAAATAATCTAGATATTATGTAGGTTCCCCAATGTTAAAAACAAAATTGCTCTGAATATAATCTGTCATAAAAAATATACAATGTTCTTTTCTACTCTGTTTTGGAGTATATACACCAACTCAATATGCTCTCTCATATAAAATACCGCAATTCTTAATTTACGTGAATCAAATAAAAACTAAATATTATCTAGGCACCCCAATGTTAAAAGCAAAATTGCTCTAAATAGAATCTGTCAGAAAAAATATACAATGCCCGTTTCTACTCTGTTTTGGTGTATATACACCAACTCAATATGCTCTCTCATGTAAAAAACCGAAATTCTAATTTTATGCGAATCGAAGAAAATCTAAATAATATCTAGGCGCCACAATATTAACAGAAAATGGCTCTGAATATAGTCTGTTAGAACAAATATACAATGCCTTATTCTACTCTGTTTTGGAATATAGACACCAACTCAGCATGCTCTCTCATGTAAAATACCAAAATTCTAATTTTACGTGAATCGAAAAAAGTCTAAATATTATCTAGGCAACCCAATGTTAAAAACAATATTGCTCTGAATATAATCTGTGAGAAAAAACATACAATGCCCATTTCTACTGTGTTTGGTAGTATATACACCAACTCAATATGCTCTCTCACGTAAAATACAAAAATTCTAATTTTACCCAAATCGAAAATATTTAAATATTATCTAGGCAACCCAATGTTAAAAACAAATTAGCTATAAATATTATCTGTCAGAAAAAATGTACAATGCCCTCTTCTACTCTGTTTTGGAGTATATACACCAACTCAGTATGCTCTCTCATGTAAAATACAAAAATTCTAATTTTACGTGAATCGAAAAAAATCTAAATATTATCTAGGCACCCCAATGTTAAAAGAATAATTGCTCTGAATATAATATGTCAGAAAATATATACAATGCCCTTTTCTACTCTGTTTTGTAGTATATACACCACCTCAATATGCTCTCTCATGTAAAATACCGAAATTTTAATATTATGTGAATCTAAAAAATCTAAATAATATCCAGGCACCCAAAAATTAACAGAAAATGGCTCTGAATATAGTCTGTTAGAAAAAATATACAATGTTTTCTTCTAATCTGTTTTGGAGTATATAAACCAACTCAGTATGCTCTCTCATGTAAACTACTGAAATTCGAATTTTACATGAATCGAAAAAAAACTAAATATTATCTATGCACGCCAATGTTAAAAACCAAATTGCTCTGAATATTATCTGTCAGAAAAGATATACAATGCCTGATTCTACTGTGTTTTGAATTATACACACGAACTCCATATGCTCTCTCAAGGAAAATACAGAAATTCTATATTTGAACGAATTGAAAAAAAATCTAAATATTATCTAGGCACCCCAATGTTAAAAGAAAAATTGCTCTGAATATAATCTGCCAGAGAAAATATACAATGCGCTATTCTACTCTGTTTTGGAGTATATACACCAGCTCCATATGCTCTCTCATGTAACATACCGAAATTCTAATTTTACGCGAATCGATAAAAATATAAAAAATATCTAGGAGCCCCCAAGTTAACAAAAAATGGCTTTGAATATAGTCTGTTAGAAAAAATATACAATGCCTTACTCTACTCTTTTTTGGAGTATATACACCAACTCAGTATGCTCTCTCATGTAAAATACCGAAATTCAAATTTTACGAGATTCAAAAAAAATCTAAATATTATCTAAGCATCTCAATGTTAAAAGCAAAATTGCTCTGAATATAATCTGTCAGAAAAAATATACAATGCCCCTTTCTATTCTGTTTTGTGATATATACTACAACTAAATATGCTCTCTCATGTAAACTACCGAAATTCTAATTTTACGCAAATCGAAGAAAATCTAAAAAATATCTGAGTGCCTTAAAGTTAAAATAAACTGGCTGTGAATATAGTTTGTTAGAAAAATATACAATGCATAATTCTACTCTGTTTGGAGTATATACACCCACTCAGTATGCTGTCTCATGTAAAATACAGAAATTCGATATTTACGTGAATAGAAAAAATTTAAATATTATCTAGGCATCCCAATGTTAAAAACAATATTGCTCTGAATATAATCTCTCAGAAAAAAAATACAATGTCCTATTCTACTCTATTTTGGAGTATATACCCTAACTCCCTATGCTCTCTCATGTAAAATACAGAAATTCTATATTTAAGCGAATTGAAAAACATCTAAATATTATCTAGGCACCCCAATGTAAAAATATAAATTGCTCTGAATATGATCTGTCAGAAAATATATACAATGCCCTTTTCTACTCTGTTTTGGAGTATATACACCAACTCAGCATGCTCTCTCATGTAAAATACCGAAATTCTAATCTTACGGGAATCGAAATAAACCGAAGTAATATCTAGGCACCCCATAACTAATCGAAAATGGCTCTGAATATAGTGTGTTAGAAAAAATATACAATGCCTTCTTCTATTGTGTTTTGGAGTATATATACGAACTCAGTATGCTCTCTCATGTAAGATACCGAAATTCTAAATTCACGTGAATCGAAAAAAATATAAATATTATCTAGGCACCCCAATGTTAAAAGCAAAATTGCTCTAAATGTAATCTGTCAGAAAAAATATACAATTCTTTTTTCTACACTGTTTTCGAGTACATAGACCAACTCAATATGCTCTCTCATGTAAAATACCGAAATTCTAATTTTATGAGAATCGAAAAAAATCTAAATAGTACCTAGGCGCCCCAAAGTTAAAAGAGAATGGCTCTGAATATAGTCTGTTAGAAAAAATATAAAATGCCTTACTCTACTATGTTTTGGAGTATATACACCAACTCAGTACGCTCTCTCATGTAAAATCGAGAAATTTTAATTTTACGCGAATCGATAAAAATCTAAAAAATATCTAGGAGCCCCAAAGTTAAGAGAAAAGGGCTCAGAATATAGTCTGTTAGAAATAATATACAGTGCCTTATTCTATTCTGTTTCGGAGAATATACACCAACTCTGTATGCTCTCTTATGTAAAATACCGAAATTGTAATTTCACGTGAATCGAAAAAAATCTAAATATTATTTAGGCACCCTAATATTAAAAACAAAATTGCTCTGAATGTAATCTGTCATAAAAAATATACAATGCCCTATTCTACTCTGTTTTGAAGTATATAAACCAACACAATATGCTCTCTCATGTAAAATACAGAAATTCTATATTTATGCGAATCAAAAAAATCTAAATATTATCTAGGCACCCCAATGTTAAAAGCAAAATTGCTCTGAATATAATCTGTCAGAAAAAATACACAATGCCTTTTTCGACTCTGTTTTGTAGTATATTAACCAACACAATATGCTCTCTCATGTAAAATACAAAAATTCTAATTTTACCTGAATCGAAAAAATCTAAATATAATCTAGGCACCCTAATGGTAAAAACAAAATTGCTCTGAATATAATCTGTCTGAAAAAATATACAATGCCCTATTCTACTCTGTTTTGGAGTATATACACCAACTCAATATGCTCACTCATATAAAATACAGAAATTCTAATTTACATGAATCGAATAAAATCTAAATATTATCTAGGCACCCCAATGTGAAAAACAAAATTGCTCAGAACGTAATCTGTCGAAAAAATATACAATAACGTATTCTACTCTGTTTTTGAGTATATACACCAACTCCATATGTTCTCTCCTGTAAAATACAGAAATTCTATATTTAAATGAATCGAAATAAATCTAAATATTATCTAGGCACCCCAATGTTAACAGGAAAATTGCTCTGAATATAATCTGTCAGAAAATATATACAACCTTGTTTTCTACTCTGTTTTGTAGTATATACACCAACTGAATATGCTCTCTCATATAAAATACCGAAATTCTAATTTTACGCGAATTGAAAAAAATCTAAATACTATCTAGGAGCCCCAAAGTTAAAAGAAAATGGTTCTGAATATAGTGTCTTAGAGAAAATATACAATGCCTTATTCTACTGTGTTTTGGAGTATATATACCAACTCAGTATGCTCTCTCATGTAAAATACCGAAATTTCAATTTTACGTGAAATAAAAAAAATATAAATATTATCTAGGCACCCCAATGTTAAAATATAATTGCTCTGAATATAATCTGTCAGAAAAAATATACAATGCCCTTTTCTACTCTGTTTTATGCTATATACACCAACTCAATATGCCCTCTCATGTAAAACACCGAAATTCAAATTTTACGCGAATCGAAAAACATCTAAATAATATCTAGGCTCCCCAAAATTAAAAGAAAATGGCTCTGAATATAGTCTCTTAGAAAAAATTTACACTGCCTTATTCTATTCTGTTTTGGAGTATATAAACCAACTCAGTGTGCTCTCTCATTTAAAATACAGAAATTATAATTTTACATGAATCGAAAAAAATCTAAATATTATCTAGGCACCCCAATGTTAAAAACAAAATTGTTCTGAATATAATCTGTCAGAAAAAATATACAATGCTTTATTCTACTTTGTTTTGGAGCATAGACACCAACTCCATATGCTCTCTCATGTAAAATACAGAAATTCTATATTTACGTGAATAAAAAAAATTTAAATATTATCTAGGCACCCCAATGTTAAAAACAATTTTTCTCTGAATATAATCTCTCAGAAAAAAATACAATAACTTATTCTACTCTGTTTTGGAGTATATACCCCAACCCCATATGCTCTCTCATGTAAAATACAGAAATTCTATATTTAAGCGAATCGAAAAACATCTAAATATTATCTAGGCACCCCAATGTTAAAGGAAAAATTGCTCTGAATATAATCTGTCAGAAAATATTTACAATGCCCTTTTCTACTCTGTTTTGGAGTATATACACCAATTCAATATGCTCTCTCATGTAAAATACCAAAATATTAATATTACGCGAATCGAAAAAAATCTAAATAATATCTAGGTGCACCAAAGTTAAAAGAAAATGGCTCTCAATATAGTCTGTTAGAGAAAATATACAATGCCTTAATCTACTCTGTTTTGGAGTATATACACCAACTCAGTACACTCTCTCATGAAAATGCAGAAATTCAAATTTTACGCGAATCGAAAAAATTCTAAAAAATATCTAGGTGTCCGAAAGATAACAGAAAAGAGCTCTGATAATAGTCTGTTAGAAATAACATACAATGCCTTATTCTACTCTGTTTCGGAGAATATACACCAACTCAGTATGCTCTCTTAAGTAAAATACCGAAATGGTAATTTTACATGAATCGAAAAAAAAATCTAAATATTATTTAGGCACCCTAATGTTAAAAAAAAATTGCTCTGAATGTAATCTGTCAGAAAAAATATACAATGCCCTATTCTACTCTGTTTTGGAGTATATACAACAACACAGTATGCTCGCTCATGTAAAATACAAAAATTCTAATTTTATCTGAATCGAAAAAATCTAAATATAATCTAGGCACCCCAATGTTAAAAACAAAATTGCTCTGAATATAATCTGTCAGAAAAAATATACAATGCCCTATTCTCTCTGTTTTGGAGTATATACACCAACTCAATATGCTCACTCATGTAAAATACAGAAATTCTAATTTACGTGAATCGAATAAAATCTAAATATTATCTAGGCACCTCAATGTTAAAAACAAAATTTCTCGGAACATAATATGTCGAAAAAATATACAATATCGTATTCTACTCTGTTTTTGAGTATATACACCAACTCCATATGCTCTCATGTAAAATACAGAAATTCTATATTTAAACGAATCAAAATAAATCTAAATATTATCTAGGCACCCCAGTGTTAACCGCAAAACGGCTCTGAATAGAATCTGTCAGAAAAAATATACAACGTTGTTTTCTACTCTGTTTTGTAGTATATACACCAACTCAATATGCTCTCTCATATAAAATACCAAAATTCTAATTTTACACGAATCGAAAAAATCTAAATATTATCTAGGCACCCCATGTTAAAAGCAAAATTGCTCTGAATATAATCTCTCAGAAAAAATGTACAGTGCAATTTACTACTCTCTTTTGAAGTACATACACCAACTCAATATGCTCTCTCATGTAAAATACCGAAAGTTTAATATTACAGGAATTGAAAAATCTAAATAATATCTAGGCAACCCAAAGTTAAAAGAAAATGGCTCTGAATATAGTCTGTTAATAAAAATACACAATGCTTTATTCTACTCTGTTTTGGAGTATATACACCAACTAATTATGCTCTCTCATGTAAAATACCGAAATTCTAATTTACCCGAATTGAAAAAATCTAAATATTATCTAGGCACCTTAATGTTAAAAACCAAATAGCTCTGAATATACTCTGTCAGAAAAAAATATACAATGCCCTATTATACACTGTTTTCGAGTATATACACCAATTCAATATGCTCTCTCATGTAAAATACAGAAATTCTATATTTAAGGGTATCGAATAAAATCTAAATATTATCTAGGCACCCCAACGTTAAAAGGAAAATTGCTCTGAATATAGTCTGTCAGAGAAAATATTCAGTGCCCTTTTCTAGTTTGTTTTGTAGTATATACACCAACTCAATATGCTCTCTCATGTAAAAAACAGAAACCTTAATTTTACCCGAATCGAAAAAATCTAAATATTATCTAGGCAACCCAATGTTAAAAACAAAATTGCTCTGAGTATAATCTGTCAGAAAATATATACAATGCCCTATTTTATTTTTTCTGGAGTATATACACCAACTCCATATGCTCTCTCATGTAAAATACAGAAATTCTATATGTAAGCGAATGGAAAAAAATCTAAATATTATCTAGGTACCCCAATGTTAAAAGAAAAATTGCTCTGAATATAATCTGTAATAAAAAACATACAATGCCCTTTTCTATTCTGTTTTGGAGTATATACACCAACTCCATAGGCTCTCTCCTGTAAAATACCGAAATTCTAATTTTACGTGAATCGAAAAAAAATCTAAATAATACCTAGGCGCCCCAATGTTAAAAGAAAATGGCTCTGAATATAGTCTGTTAGAAAGAATATACAATGCCTTATTCTACTGTGTTTTGGAGTATATACACCAACTCCATATGCTCTCTCGTGTAAAATACAGAAATTCTAATTCTATCCGAATCGAAAAAATCTAAATATTATCTAGGCACCCCAATGTTAAAAGCAAAGTTGCTCTGAATATAAACTGTCAGAAAAAATATACAATGCCCTATTCTACTCTGTTTTTGAGTATATACACCAACTCTACCTGCTCTCTAATGTAAAATACAGAAATTCTATATTTAGGCGAATCGAAAAATATCTAAATATTATCTAGGCACCACAATGTTTAGAACAAAATTGCTCTGAATATAATCTGCCAGAAAAAATATACAATGCCCTTTTCTACTCTGTTTTGGAGTATATACACCAACTCCATATGCTCTCTCATGTAAAATAAAAAAATTCTATATTTAAGCAAATTGAAAAAAATCTAAATATTATCTAGGTACCCCAATGTTAAAAACAAAATTTCTCTGAATATAATCTGTCAGAAATAAAATACAATGCCTTATTCTACTCTGTTTTGAATTATATACACCAACTCCATATGCACTCTCATGTAAAATAGAGAAATTCCATATTTATGCAAATCCACGAAAATCTAAATATAATCTAGGCACCCCAAAGTTAAAATCAAAATTGCTCTTAATATAATCTGTCAGAAAAAATATACAATGCCCTTTTCTACTCTGCTTTGGAGTATATACACCAAATCAATAAGCTCTCTCATGTAAAATACCAAAATTCGAATTTTACGTGAATCGAAAAAAATCTAAATAATATCTAGGCATCCCAAAGTTAAAAGAAAATGGGTATGAATATAGTCTGTTAGAAAAAATATACAATACCTTATTCTACTTTGTTATAAAGTAAATACAACAACTCCGTATGCTCTCTCATATAAAATACAGAAATTTAATTTTACCAGAATCGAAAAAATCTAAATATTATCTAAACACACCATTGTTAAAAACAAATTGCTCTGAATATAATCTGTCAGAAAAAATATACAATGCCCTTTTCTACTTTGTTTTAAAGTATATACACCAACTCAATATGCTCTCTCATGTAAAATACCGAAATTCTAATTTTACGTGAATCGAAATAAATCTAAATAATATCTAGGCACCTTAAAGTTAAACGAAAATCTCTCTGAATATAGTCAGTTAGAAAAAATATAGAATGCTTTATTCTACTCTATTTTGGAGTATATACACCAACTCCATATGCACTCTCATGAAAAATACAGAAATTCTATATTTAAGCAAATCGAAAAAATTTAAATATTATCTAGACACCCCAATGTTAAAAACAAAATTTCTCTGAATATAATTTGTCAGAAAAAATATACAATGCCCTTTTCTACCCTGTTTTGGAGTATATACACCAACTCCATAAGCTCTCTCATGTAAAATACAGAAATTCTATGTTTAAGCGAATCGAAAAATATCTAAATATTATCTAGGTACCTGAATAATAAAAACAAAATTGCTCTGAATATAATCTGTCAGAAAACATATACAATGCCCTATTCTACTCTGTTTTGAAGTATATACACCAACTCCATATGCTCTCTCATTTAAAATTCAGGAACTCTACATTTAAGCGAATCGCAAAAATTCTAAATATTATCTAGGTACCCCAATGTTAATAGAAAAATTACTATGAATATAGTCTGTCTCACAAAATATAAAGTGCCCTTGTCTACTTTGTTTTGGAGTATATACACCAACTCAGTATGCTCTCTCATGTAAAATACAGAAATTCTAGTTTTATGCGAATCGAAAAAATTCTAAATAATATCTAGGCGCCCCAATGTTAAAAGAAAATTGCTGTGAATATAGTCTGTTAGAAGAAATATACAATGCCTTATTCTACTATGTTTTGGAGTATGTACACCAACTCAATATGCTCTCTCATTTAAAATACAGAAATTCTATCGTTAAGCAAATCGAAAATATCTAAATATTATCTAGGCACGCCAATGTTAAAAACAAAATCGCTCTGGATATAATTTGTAAGAAAAAATATACAATGCCCTTTTCTACTCTTTTTTGGAGTATATACACCAACTCCATATGCTCTCTCATGTAAAATACAGAAATACTATATTTAAGCGAATAGAAAAAAATCTAAATATTAATTAGGCACCCCAATGTTAAAAAAAATTGCTCTGAATATAATCTGTCATAAAAAATATACAATGCCTTATTTTACTCTGTTTTGGTGTATATACACCAACTCAATTTGCTCTCTCATGTAAAATACAAAAATTCTATATTTAAGAGAATCGTAAAAAATCTAAATATTATCTAGCCACCCCAATGTTAAAAACAAAATTGCTCTGAGTATAATCTGTCAGAAAAAATATCCAATGCCTTATTATACTCTGTTTTGGAGTATATACACCACCTCAATATGCTCTCTCATATAAAATAGAGAAATTCTATATTTAGCGAATCGAAAAAAATCTAAATATTATCTAGGCACCCCAATGTTAAAAGAAAAATTGCTCTGAATATGAACTGTCAGAAAAAATATACAATGTTCTTTTCTACTCTGTTTTTTAGTATATACACCAAATCAATATGCTTTCTCATATAAAATACTGAAATTCTAATTTTACGCGAATCGAATAAAATCTAAATATTATCTAGGCACCCCTATGTTAAAAGCAAAATTTCTCTGAATATAATCTTTCAGAAAAAATATACAATGTCCTTTTCTACTCTATTTTGGAGTATATACACCAACTCTACATGCTCTCTCATGAAAAATACAGAAATTCTATATTTAAGCAAATGAAAATAAATCTAAATAATATCTAGGTGCCCCAAAGTTAAAAGAAAATGGCTCTGAATATAGTATGTTATAAAAAATATACAATGCCTTATTCTACTATGTTTTAAAGTATATACACCAACTCAATATGCTCTCTTGTGTAAAATAGTTAAATTCTAATTTTACCCAAATCGAAAAAATCTAAATATTATCAAGGCACCCCAATGTTAAAAACAAAATGGCTCTGGATATAAACTCTAAGAGAAAATATACAATGCCCAATTCTACTCTGTTTTTGAGTATATACACCAAATCAACATGCTCTCTCATGTAAAATACAGAAATTCTATATTTAAGCGAATCGAAAAAAATCTAAATATTATCTAGGCACCCTAATGTTAAAAGCAAAATTGCTCTGAATATAATCTATCAGAAAAAATACACAATGCCCTTTTCTACTTTGTTTTGGAGTATATACACCAACTCAGTATGCTCTCTCATATAAAATACTGAAATTCTAATTTTACGTGAATCGAAAAAAATCTAAATATTATATAGGCACCCCAATGTCAAAAGCAAAATTGCTCTGAATATAATCTGTCTGACAAAATATACAATGTTTTTGTCTACTCTGTTTTGAAGTGTATAAACCAACTCAATATGCTCTCTCATGTAAAATACCGAAATTCTTAAGTGAATCAAAAAAAATCTAAATAATATATAGGCACCACTATAATAAAAACAAAATTCCGCTGAATATAATCTGTCAGAAAAAATATACTATGCCCTTTTCTACTCTGTTTTGGGGTATATAAAACAACTCTAAATGCTCTCTCATATAAAATACAGAAATTCTATATTTAAGTGAATCAAAAACAATCTAAATATTATCTAGGCACCCTGATGTTGAAAACAAAATTTCTCTGAATATAATCTGTCAGAAAAAATATACAATGCCCTATTCTACTCCATTTTGTAATATATACACAAACTCCATATGCTCTCTTATGTAAAATACAGATATTCTAATTTTAGCAGAATCGAAATAATCTAAATATTATCCAGGCACCCCAATGTTAAAAACAAAATTGCTCTAAATATAATCACTCAGAAAAAATATACAATGCCCTATTCTACTCTGTTTTGGAGTATGTACACCAACTCAATATGCTCTCTTATGTAAAATAACAAAATACAAATTTTACGCAAATCGAAACAAATCTGAATAATATCAAGGCGCCCCAAAGTTAAAAGAAAATGGGTCTGAATATAGTCTGTTAGAAAAAATATACAATGCCTTATTCTACTCTGTTTTGGAGTATATACACCAGTTCACTATGCTCTCTCATGTAAAATACAAAAATTCTATATTTAAGAGAATCGAAAAAAATCTAAATATTATCTAGGCACCCCAATGTTAGAAGCAAAATTTCTCTGAATATACTCTGTCAGAAAAAAATATACAATGCCATTTTCTACTCTGTATTGTAGTATATACATCAACTCAATATGCTCTCTCGTGTAAAATAAAGAAATTCTAATTTTACCTGAAGCGAAAAAATATAAATATAATCTAGGCACCACTATGTGAAAAACAAAATTGTGTTGAATATAATCTGTCAGAAAAAATATAGAATGCCCTATTCTACTCTGTTTTGGAGTATATACACCAACTCCATATACTCTCTCATGTAAAATACAAAAATTCTGTATTTAAGCGAATGAAAAAAAATCTAAAAATTATCTAGGCAACCCAATGTTAAAAGCAAAATTGCTCTGAATATAATCTGTCAGAAAAAATATACAATGTCACTTTCTACTCTATTTAGGAGTATATACACCAACTCAATATGCTCTCTCATGTAAAATACAGTAATTCTAATTTTACGTGAATCGAAAGAAATCAAAATAATATCTAGGTTCCCAAAAGATAAAGGAAAATTGCTCTGAATATATTCTGTCAGAAAAATATACAATGCCTTATTCTACTCTGTTTTGGAGTGTATACACCAAATCAGTATGCTCTGTCATGTAAAATACAGAAATTCTAATTTTACCCGAATCGAAAACATCTAAATATTATCTAAGCACACCAACGTTCAAAACAAAACTTCTCTGAATATAATGTGTCAGAAAAAATATACAATGCCCTTTTCTACTTTTTATCGGAGTATATACACCAACTCAAAATGCTCTGTCATGTAAAATACCGAAATTCAAATTTTACGTGAATCGAAAAAAATCTAAATAATATCTAGGCGCCCTAACATTAAAAGAAAATGGCTCTGAATATAGTGTGTTAGAAAAAATATACAATGCATTATTCTACTCTCTCTTAAAGTATATAAACAAACTCCGTATGCTCTCTCATGTGAAATACCAAAATTCTAATTTTAACAAAATTGAAAAAATCTAAATATTATCTAGGCACCTAAATGTTAAAAACAAAATTGCTCTGAATATAATCTTTCAGAAAAGATATACAATGCCCTATTCTACTCTTTTTTGGAGTATATACACCAACTCCATATGCTCTCTCATGCAAAATACAGAAATTCGTATTTTACCCGAATCGAAAATATCTAAATATTATGTAGGCACCACAATGTTAAAAACAAAACTGGTCTGAATATAATCTCTCAGATAAAATATACAATGCCCTATTCTCCTCTGTTTTGGAGTATATACACAAACTCCATATGCTCTCTCATGTAAAATACAGAAATTCTATATTTAAGTGAATCAAAAAATTCTAAATATTATCTAGGCTCCGCAAAGGTAAAAGAAAATGTCTCAGAATATAGTCTGTTAGAAAAAATATACAATGCCTTATTCTACTCTGATTTCAAGTATATACACCAACTCGGTATGCTCTCTCATGTAAAATACCGAAATTCTAATTTTACGCAAATCAACAAAAATCTAAATAATATCTAGGCGCCCCAAAGTTAAAAGAAATTGGCTCTAAATACAGTCTGTTAGAAAAAATATACAGTGCCTTATTCTACTCTGTTTTGCAGTATATACACCAACTCAGTATGCTCTCTCATATAAAATAACGAAATTCTAATTTTACGTGAATCGAAAAAAATCTAAATGTTATCTAGGAAACCCAATGTTAAAAGCAAAATTGCTCTGAATATAATCAATCAGAATAAATATACAATGTCCTTTCCTACTCTGTTTTGGAGTATATACACCAACTCAAAATGCTGTCTCATGTAAAATATTGAAATTCAAATTTTACGCGAATCGAAAAAAAATCTAAAGAATGTCTAGGCACCCCAAAGTTAAAAGAAAATGGCTCTTAATATAGCCTGTTAGAAAAAATATACAATGCCTTATTCTACTCTGTTTTAAAGTATATTCACCAACTCACTATGCTCTCTCATGTAAAATATCAAATTCTAATTATACCCGAATCAAAAAAATTTAAATATTATCTAGGCACCCCAATGTTAAAAACAAAATTGCTCTGAATATAATCTTTCAGATAAAATATAGAATGCCCTATTCTACTCTGTTTCCGAGTATATACATGAAATCCATATGGTCTCTAATAGAAAATACATAAATTCTATATTTAAGCATATCGAAAAAAATCTAAATATAATCTAGGCATTTTTATGTTAAAAGCAAAATTGCCTAGAATATAATCTGTTATAAAAAATAAACGATGCCCTTTTCTACTCTGTTTTGGAGTATATACACCAACTCAATATGAACTCTAATGTAAAATACCGCAATTCTAATTTTACGTGACTCGAAAAAAAATCTACATTATATCCAGGGGGCCCAAAGTTAAAAGAAATTGACTCTGAATATACTCTGTTAGAAAAATTATACAATGCCTTATTCTACTTTGTTTTAGAGTATATACACCAAGTCAGTATGCTCTCTTAAGTAAAATACCGAAATTCTAAATTTACGTGAATCGAAAAAATTCTAAATAATATCTAGGCACCCGAATGTTAAAAGCAAAATTTCTCTGAATATAATCTTTCTAAAAAATATACAATGACCTAATCTCGTCTGTTTTGGAGTATATACACCAACTCAATATGTTCTCTCATGTAAAATACTGAAATTCTAATTTTACGCGGATCGAAAAAAATCTAAAGGATATCTAGGCGCCCCAAAGTTAAAAGAAAATGGCTCTGAATATAGTCTGTTAGAAAAAATATACAATGCCTTATTCTACTCTGTTTTGGAGTATATACACCAACTCAGTATGCTCTCTCATGTGAAATACAGAAATTCTAATTTTACCAGAATCGTAAAAATCTAAAAATTATCTAGGCACTGTAATCTTAAAAACAAAATTGCTCTGAATATAATCTGTCAGAAAAAATATACAATGCCCTATTCTACTTTGTTTTGGTGTATATAAAACAACTCAATATGCTCTCTCATATAATATACCAAAATTCTAATTTTACGAGAATAAAAATATCTAAATAATATCTAGGCGTCCCTAAGTTAAAAGAAAATGGCTCTGAATAAAGTCTGTTAGAAAAAATATACAATGCCTTATTCTACTGTGTTTTGGAGTATATACACCAACTCAGTTTGCGCTATCATGTAAAATACAGAAATTCTAATTTTACCCGAATCGAAAAAATCTAAATAATATCTAGGCACTCCAAAGTTAAAAGCAAAATTGCTCTGAATATAATCTGTCAGAAAAAATATACAATGCCATTTTCTACTCTGTTTTGTAGTAGGTACCCCCACTTAGTATGCTCTCTCATGTAAAATGAAAAAATTTTAATTTTAACTGAATTGAAATAATCTAAATATTATCTAGGCACCCCAATGTTAAAAGCAAAATTGCTCTGAATATAATCTGTCAGAAAAAATAACACAATGCCCTATTCTACTCTGTTTTGTAGTATATACACCAAATCCATATGCTCTCACATGTAAAAAACGAAATTCTATGTTTAAGCAAATCGAAAAAAATCTAAATATTATCTAGGCACCCTAAGGTTAAAGACAAAATTGCTCCGAATATCATCTGTCAGAAAAAATATACAATGACTTTTTGTACTTTGTTTTGGAATACATACACCAACTCAGTATGCTCTCTCATGTAAAATACCGAAATTCAAATTTTACCTGAATCGAAAAAATCTAAATATTGTCTAGGCACCCCAATGTTAACAAAAAATGGCTCTGAATATAATCTGCCAGAAAAACTATACAATGAACTATTCTACTCTGTTTTCGAGTATATACACCAACTCAATATGCTGGCTCATGTAATATACAGAAATTAAAATTTTAGCCGAATCGAAATAATCTAAATATAATCTAGGCAACAAAATGTTAAAAACAAAATTGCTCTGAGTATAATCTGTAAAATAATATATAAAATGCCCTATTCTACTATGTTTTGGTGTATATACACCAACTCAGTGTTCTCTCTCATGTAAAAGATCGAAATTCTAATTTTACGTGAATCGAAAAAAATCTAAATGTTATCTAGGCACCACAATGTTAAAATCAAAATTGCTATGAATATAATCTGTCATAAAAAATATAGAGTGCCCTTTCCTACTCTGTATTGGAGTATATACACCAACTCAATATGCACTCTCATGTAAAATACTCAAATTCTAATTTTACGAGAATCAAAAAAAATCTAAAAAATATCAATTCGCCCCAAAGTTAAAAGACATGGCTCTGAATATAGTCTGTTAGAAGAAATATACAATGCCTTACTCTACTATGTTTTGGAGGATATACACGATCTCATTATGCTCTCTCGTGTAAAATACAGAAATTCTAATTTTACCCGAATTCAAAAAAGCTAAATATTATCTAGGCACCCCAATGTTAAAAACAAAATTGCTCTGAACATAATCTGTCAGAAAAAATAAACAATTCAGTTTCCTACTTTCTTTTGGAGTATATACACCAACTCCATATGCTCTCTCATGTAAAATACCGAAATTCTAAATTTACGCTAATCAAATGAAATATAAATATTATCGAGGCACCCCAATGGTAGTAGCAAAATTGCTATGAATATAATCTGTTAGAAAATATATACAATGCTCTTTCTACTCAGGTTTGGAGTATATACACCATCTCAATATGCTCTCTCATGTAAAATACCAAAATTCTAAATTTATGCGAATTGAAAAAAATCTCAATATTATCTAGGCACCCCAAGGTTAAAAGCAAAATTGCTGTGAATAAAATCCGTAAGAAAAAATAAACAATTCCCTTTTCTACTCTGTTTGGGAGTATATACAACAACTCAATATCCTCTCTCATGTAAAATACGGAAATTCTAATTTTACGCGAATCGTAACAAATCTAAATATAATCTAGGCATCCCAATGTTAAAAGAAAAATTGCTCGAAATATAATCTGTCAGAAAAAATATACAATTCCTTATTCTACTCCGTTTTGGAGTATATAAACCAACTCAGTATGCCCTCTCATGTAAAATACAGAAATTCTAATTTTACACGAATCGAAAAAATCCAAGTATTACCTAGGCACCCCAATGTTAAAAATAAATTGCTCTTAATATAATCAGTCAGAAAAAGTTTTCCATGCCCTATTCTACTTTTTTTTGGAGTATATACACCAACTCCATATGTTCTCTCATGAAAAATATAGAAATTCTATATTTAAGCGAATCGAAATAAATGTAAATATGATCTAGGCACCCAAATGTTAAAAACAATATTGATCTGAATATAATCTGTCAGAAAAAATATAAAATGCCTTATTCTACATTGTGTTGGAGTATATACACCAACTCCATATGCTCTCTCATGTAAAATACAGAAATTCTATATTTAAGCGAATCGAAAAATATCTAAATATTATCTAGACACCCCAATGTAAAAAGCAAAATTGCCCTGAATATAATCTGTCAGAAAAAATATACAATGCTTTTTTCTACTCGGTTTTGTAGTATATACACCAACTCATTATGCTCTCTCATGTAAAATAGAGAAATTCTAATTTTACCCGAATAGAAGAAATCTAAATATTATCTAGGCACCACAATGTTAACAACAAAATTCCTCTGAATATAATCTGTCAGAAAAAATATACAATGCCCTATTCTACTCTGTTTTGGAATATATAAACCAACTCAATATGCTCTATGATGTAAAATACCGAAATTCTAATTTGACGTGAATCAAAAAAAATCTAAATAGTATCTAGGCGTTCCAAAGTTAAAAGAAAATGGTTCTCAATATAGTCTATTAGAAAAAATATAGAATACCTTATTCTATTCTGTTTTGGAGTATATACACCAACTAAGTATGCTCTCTTATTTAAAATACCGAAATTCTAAATTTACGTAAATCGAAAAAAATATAAATATTATCTGGGCACCCCAATGTTAAAAGCAAAATTGCTCTGAATATAATCTTTCTGAAAAAATATACAATGCTTTTTTCTACTCTGTTTTGGAGTATATACACCAACACAATATGCTCTCTCATGTAAAACACCGAAATTCTCATTTTACGTGAATCGAACAAAATCTAAATATTATGTAGGCACCCCAATGGTAACAGCAAAATTGCTTTGAATAAATTCTGTCAGAAAAAATATGCAATGCCCTTTTGAACTCTGTTTTGGAGTATATACACCAACTCAATATGCTCTCTCATATAAAATACCGAAATACTACTTTTACGTGAATCGAAAAAATTCTAAATATAATATAGGCACCCCAATGTTAAAAACAAAATTGCCCTGAATATAATCTGTCAGAAAATATATACAATGCCGCATTCTACGCTGTTTTGGAGTATATATTCCAACTCCATAAGCTCTCTCATGTAATATACAGAAATTCTATATTTAAGCGAATCGAAAAAAATCTAAATATTATCTAGGCACCTTAATGTTAAAAGCAAAATTGCTCTTAATATAATCTGTCAGAAAAAATAAACAATGCCATTTTCTACTTTGTTTTGTAGTATATACACCAACTCTATATGCTGTCTCATGTAAAATACAGAAATTCTAATTTAATGTGAATCGAAAAAAATCTAAATAATATCTAGGCGCCCCAAAGTTAAAAGAAAATGGCGATGAATATAGTCTGTAAGAAAAAATATACAATGCCTTATTCTACTCTGTTTTGGAGTATATACACCTACTCAGTATGCCCTTTCACGTAAAATACAGAAATTTTAATTTTACCCGAATCTGAAAAATCTAAATATTATCTAGGCACCCCAATTTTATTTTTATTTTTATTTTTTTAAAATTTTTTATTGGATTATAGGTTTTGGGGTACATGATCAGAGCATGCAAGACAGTTGCGTAGGTACACACATGTCAGTGTGCTTTGCTTTTCTTCTCCGTTTCACCCACATTTGGCATTTCTCCCCAGGCTATCCCTCCCCATCTCCCCCTCCCACTGGCCCTCACCTTTTCCCCCCAATAGACCCCAGTGTTTAGTACTCCCCTTTCTGTGTCCATGTGTTCTCATTTTTCATCACCCACCTATGAGGCACCCCAATTTTAAAAACAAAATTGCTATGATTATAATCTGTCCGAAAAAATAAACAATTCTCAATTCTACTCTGTTTCGGAGTATATACACCAACTCCATATGCTCTCTTATGTAAAATACAGAAATTCAAAATTTAAGGAAATCGAAAAAAATCTAAATATTATCTAGGCACCCCAATGTTTAAAGCAAAATTGCTCTGAATATAGTCTGTCAGAAAAAATATACAATGCCCTTTTCTACTCCATTTTGTAGTATATACAACAACTCAATATGCTCTCATGTAAAATACCGAAATTCTAGTTTTACTTGAATCGAAATAAATCTAAGTATTATCTTGGCACCGAAATGCTAACAGTAAAATTGTCCTGAATATAATCTGTCACAAAAAATATACAATGCCCCTTTCTACTCTGTTTTGTAGTATATACAGCAACTCAATATGGTCTCTCATGTAAAATACAGAAATTCTAATTTTACCCGAATAGAAAAAATCTAAATATTATCTAGGCACCCCAATGTTAAAAACAAAATTGCTCTGAATATAATCTGTCAGAAAAAATATACAATGCCTTATTCTACTCTGTTTTGGAGTATATACACCAACTAAGTATGCTCTCACATGTAAAATACAGAAATTCTAAGTTTACCCGAATAAAAAATCTAAATATTATCTAGGCACACCAATGATAAAGAAATATTTCTCTGAATGTACTCTGTCAGAAAAAATATACAATGCCCTATTCTACTCTGTTTTGGAGTACATACACCAACTCAGTATGCTCTCTCATGTAAAATACCGAAATTTTAAATTTACGTGAATCAAAAAAAATCTAAATATTATCTAGGCACCCCAAAGTTAAAAGCAGAATTTCTCTGAATGTAATCTTTCAGAAAAAAACTACAATGCCCTATTTTATTTTTTTCGTGTATATACACCAACTCAATATGCTCTGACATGTAAAATAGTGAAATTCCAATTTTAAGCGAATCGAAAAAAATCTAAATAATATCTAGGCGCTTCAAAGTTAAAAGAAATTGGCTCTGAATATAGTCTGTTAGAAAAAATATACAATGCCTTATTCTACTCTTTCTTAAAATATATACAAAAACTCAGTATGCTCTCTCAGGTTAAATACCAAAATTCTAAATTTACATCAATCAAAAAAAAAAATCTAAATATTTTCTAGGCACCCCAATGTTAAAACTAAAATTGCTCTGAATATAATCTGTCAGAGAAAATATACAATGCTGTATTCTACGCTGTTTTGGAATATATACACCAACTCTGAATGTTCTCACATTTAAAATACCGAAATTCTAATTGTACGCGAATCAAAAAAAATATATAAATAATATCTAGGGGCTTAAAAGTTAAAAGAAAATGGCTGTGAATACAGTCTCTTAGAAACAATATAGAATGCCTTATTCTACTCTGTTTTGGAGTATATACACCAACTCCATATGCTCTCTTATGTAAAACACAGAAATTCTATATTTAAGCAAATCGAAAAAAATCTAAATAATATCTAGGCGCTTAAAAGTTACAAAAAATGGCTCTGAATATAGTCTGTTAGAAAAAGTATACAATGCCTTATTCTACTCTGTTTTGGAGCATATACACCCACTCAGAATGCTCTCTCATGTAAAATACCGAAATTTTATTTCACGTGAATCGAAAAAATTCTAAATAATATCTAGGCACCACAAAGTTAAAAGAAAATGTCTTTGAATATAGTATATTATAAAAAATATACAATGCCTTATTGTACTCTGTTGTGGAGTATATACACAAACACCATATGCTCTCTCATATAAAATACAGAAATTCTATATTTAAGCGAATCGAAAAAAATTTAAATATTACCTAGGCAGCCCAATGTTAAAAGCAAAATTGCTCTGAATTTAGTCTGATAGAAAAAATATACAATGTTCTTTTCTACTCCGTCTTATACTATATAAAACAACCAAATATGCTCTGTCATGTAAAATACGGAAATTCTAATTTGACGTGAATTGAAAGAAATGGAAATATTATCTAGGCACCCGAATGTTAAAAGCAAAATTTCTCTGAACATAATCTGTCAGAAAAAATATACAATGCCTGATTCTACTCCGTTTTGAAGTATATACACCAACTCAGTATGCTCTCTCATGTAAAATACAGAAATTTTAATTTTACGCAAATCGAAAAAAATCTAAATATTATTTAGGCACCCCAATGTTAAAAACAAAATTGCTCTGAATAAAATCTGTCAGAAAAAACATACACTGCCCTTTTCTACTCTGTTTTCTAGTATATACACCAACTCAATATGCTCACTCACGTAAAATACAGAAATTCAAATTTACACGAATCGAAAAAAATCTAAACAAATTCTAGACGCCCCAAAGATGAAAGAAAATGGCTCTGAATATAGTCTGTTAGAAAAAAAATACATCGCCCTATTCTACTCTTATTTGAAGTACATACACCAACTCAGTGTGCTCTCTCATGTAAAATACAGAAATTCTAATTTTACATGAATCAAAAATAATCTAAATATTATCTAGGCACCCCAATGTTAAAAACAAAATTGCTCTGAATATAATCTGTCACATAAAATTTACAATCCCCTATTCTACTCAGTTTTAAAGTATATACACCAACTTCATATGCACTCTCATGTAAAATACAGAAATTCGATATTTAAGTGAATCGAAAAAAATCTAAATATTACCTAGGCACCCGAATGTTAAAGCAAAATTGCTCTGAATATAATCTGTCAGAAAAAATATACAATGCCCTTTTCTACTCTGTTTTGCAGTATATACACCAACTCAATATGCTGTCTCATGTAAAATACCGAAAGTCTAATTTTAGGCAAATCAAAAAAGATCTAAATAATATCTAGGCGCCCCAAAGTTAAAAGAAAATGTCTCTGAATATAGTCTGTTAGAAAAAATATACAATGCCTTATTCTACTCTGTTTTGGAGTATATACAGCAACTCAGGGTGTTCTCTCATGTAAATTATAAAATTCTAATTTTACCCGAATCGAAAAAATCTAAATATTATCTAGGCATCTCAATGTTAAAAACAAAATTGCTCTGAATATATTCTGTCAGAGAAAATAGACAATGCCCTATTCTACTCTGTTTTGGAGTATATACATTAACTCTATATGCTTTCTCATGTAAAATACAGAAATTCTATATTTAAGCGAATCGAAAAAATTCTAAATATTATCTAGGCACCCCAATGTTAAAAGCAAAATTGCTCTGAATATAATCTGTCAGAAAAAATATACAATGCCCTATTCTACTCTGTTTTGGATTATATACACCAACTCAGTATGCTATCTCATGTAAAATACCAAAATTCTAATTTTACGTGAATCGAAATAAATCTAAATAATATCTAGGCACCACAAAGTTAAAAGAAAATGGCTCTGAATACAGTCTGTAATAAAAAATATACAATTTCTTATTCTACTCTGTTTTATAGTGTATACACCAACTCCATATGCTCTCTCAAGTAAAATACAAATATTCTATTTTCAAGCGAATTGAAAAAAATCTAAATATTATCTAGGCAACCTAATGTTAAAAGCAAAATTTCTCTGAATATAATCTGTCAGAAAAAATATACAATGCAATTTACTACTCTGTTTTGCCATATATACACCAACTCAATAAGCTCTCTCCTGTAAAATACCGAAATACTAATTTATGAGAATCGAAAAAAATCTAAATAATATCTAGGCGACCCAAAGTTAAAAGAAAATGGCTCTGAATATACTCTGTTAGAAAATAATACAATGCCTTATTCTACTTGGTTTTGGAGTATATACACAAACTCAGTATTCTCTCTCATGTAAAATACCGAAATTATAATTTTACGTGTATCGAAAAATATCTAAAAATTATCTAGGCACCCCAATGTTATAAACAAAATTGCTCTGAATATAATCTGTCAGAAAAAATATACAAGGCCCTATTCTACTCTGTTTTGGAGTATACACACCAACTCCATATGCTCTCTCATGTAAAATAGAGAAATGCTATATTTGAGCAAATCGAAAAATATCTCAGTATTATCTAGGCACCCCAATGTTAAAAGCATAATTGCTTTGAGTATAATCTGACAGAAAAAATATACAATGCCTTTTTCTACTCTGTTTTGTAATATATACACCAACTAAATATGCTCTCTCATGTAAAATACAGAAATTCTAATTTTACCAGAATCGAAAAACCAAAATTTATCTAGGCACCCGAATGTTAAAAGCAAAATTGCTCTGAATATAATCTGTCAGAAAAAATATACAATGCCATTTTCTACTCTGTTTTGGACTATATACACCAACTCAATATGCTCTCTCATGTAAAATACCGAAATTCTAATTTTACGCGAATCGAAAAAAAATCTAAATAATATCTAGGTGACCCAAAGTTAAAAGAAAATGGCTCTGAATATAGTCTGTTAGAAAAAAATACAATGCCTTATTCTCCTCTGTTTTGGAGTATATACACCAACTCAGTATGCTATCTCATGTAAAATACCGAAATTCTAATTTTACGTGAATCGAAAAATATCTAAATATTATCTAGGCACCCCAATGTTAAAAAAAATTGCTCTCAATATAATCTGTCAGAGAAAATATACAATGCCCTATTCTACTATGTTTTGGAGTATATACATTAACTCCATATGCTCTATCATGTAATATAAAGAGACTCTATATTTAAGCGAATCGAATAAATTCTAAATATTATCTAGGAACCCCAATGTTAAAAGCAAAATTGCTCTGAATATAATCTGTCAGAAAAATATACAATGCCCTTTTCTACTCTGATTTGTAGTGTAAACACCAACTCAATACTCTCTCTTATGTAAATTACCGAAATCCTAATTTTACGCGAATCGAAAAAAATCTAAATAATATCTAGGTGCCTCAAAGTTAAAAGAAAATGGCTCTGAAAATAGTCTGTTATAAAAAATATACAATTCCTTATTCTACTCTGTTTTGGAGTATATACACCAACTCAGTATTCTCTCTGATATTAAATACCGAAATTCTAATTTTACGTGAATCGAAAATAATCTAAATATTATCTAGGCACGGGAATGTTAACTGTACAGTTGCTCTGAATATAATCTGTCAGAAAAAATATACAATGTTCGATTCTACTCTATTTTGGAGTATATACACAAAATCCATATGCTCTCTCATATAAAATACTGAAATTCTAATTTTATGCAAATCAAAAAAAATCTATATAATATCTAGGCACCTCAAAGTTCAAAGAAAATAACTCTGAATATAGTCTGTTAGAGAAAATATACAATGCCTTATTCTAATCTGTTTTGGAGTATATACACCAACTCAGGATGCTCTCTCATGTAAAATAGAAAATTCTAATCTTAAGTGAAGCAAATAAATCTAAATATTATCTAGGCACCTTAATGTTAAAAACAATAATGCTCTGAATATAATTCGTCTGAAAAACTATACAATGCCCTATTCTACTCTGTTTTTGATTATATACACCAACTCCATATGCTCTCTCATGTAAAATACAGAAATTCTAAATTTAAGGAAAAGAAAATATAACTAATTATTATGTAGGCACCCCAATGTAAATAGCAAAATTTATCTGAATATAATCTGTCAGAATAAATACACAATTGCATTTTCTACTCTGTTTTTTAGTATATACACCTACTCAATATGCTCTCTCATGTAAAATTTTGAAATTCTAATTTTACGTGATCGAAAAAAATCTAAATAATATCTAGGTGCCCCAAAGTTTAAAGAAAATGGCTCTTAATATAGTCTGTTAGAGAAAATATACAATGCCTTATTCTCCTCTGTTTTGGAGTATATACACCAACTCAGTATGCTCTCTTATGTAAAATACAGAAATTGTATATTTAAGCGAATCGAAACAAATCTAAATATTATCTAGGAACCCGAATGTTAAAAGCAAAATTCCTCAGAATATAATCTGTCAGAAAAAATATACAATGCCCTTTTCTACTCTGTTTTTAGTATATACACCAACTCAATATGCTCTCTCATGTAAAATACAGAAATTCTTATTTTAGCCGAATCGAAAAAATCTAAATATTATGTAGGCACCCCAATGTTAAAAACAAAAATGCTCTGAATATAATCTGTCAGAATAAACATACAATGCCCTATTCTACTCTTTTTTGGAGTATATACAGAAACTCCATATGCTCTCTTATGTAAAATACCGAAATTCTAATTTTACACGAATCGAAAAAAATCTAAATAATATCTAGGTGCCACAACATTCTAAAAAAATAGCTCTGAATAAATTCTGTTAGAAAAAATATACAATGCCTTATTCTACTTAGTTTTGGAGTATATACACCAACTCCATATGCTCTCTCATGTAAAATACAAAAATTATAATTCTACCCAAATCGAAAAATTATAAATATTGTCCAGGCACCCCAATGTTAAAAACAAAATTGTTCTGAATATAATCTGTCAGAGAAAATATACAATGCCCTATTCTACTCTGTTTTGGAGTATATACACCAACTCCATATGCTCTCTCATGTAAAATACAGAAATACTATATTTATGCAAATCCAAAAAAATCTAAATATTATCTAGGCACCCCAGTGTTAAAAGCAACCTTGCTCTGAATATAATCTGTCAGAAAAAATATACAATGCCCTTTTCTACTCTGTTTTGGAGTATATACACCAACTCAATATGCTCTCTAATTTAAAATACAGAAATTCTAATTTTATGCGAATCGAAAAAAATCTAAATAATATCTAGGCTCCCCACAGTTAAAAGAAAATGGCTGTGAATATAGTCTGTTAGAAAAAATATACAATGCCTTATTCTACTTAGTTTCGCGGTATATACACCAACTCAGTATGCTATCTCACGTAAAATAACAAAATTCTAATTTTACGCGAATCTAAGAAAATCTAAATAATACCCAGGAGGCCCAAAGGTAGAAGAAAATGGCTCTGAATATAGTCTGTTAGAAAAAATATACAATGCATTTTTCTACACTGTTTTGGACTATATACACGAACTCAGTATGCTCTCTCATGTAAAACACTGAAATTTTAAATTTACGTGAATCGAAGAAAATCTCAATAATATCTAGGCGCCCCAAAGTTAAAAGAAAATGGCCCTCCGTATAGTCTGTTAGAGGAAATATACAAGGCCTTATTCTACTCTGTTTTGGAGTGTATACACCAACTCAGTATGCTCTCTCACGTAAAATACAGAAACTCTAATTTTACCCAATTCGAATAAATCTAAATATTTTCTAGGCACCCCAATGTTAAAAAAAAAATTGCTCTGAATATAATCTGTAAGAAAAAATATACAATGCCCTATTCTCCTCTGTTTTGGAGTATATACACCAACTCCAAATGCTCTCTCATGTAAAATACCAAATTTTTATATTTAATCAAATTGAAAAAAATATAAATATAATCTAGGCACCACTATGTTAAAAGCAAAATTGCTTTGAATATAATCTCTCAGACAAATTATACAATGCCTTTTTCAACTCTCTTTTGGCGTATATACAACAACTCAATATGCACTCTCATGTAAAATACCGAAATTCTAATTTTACGTGAATGGAAAGACATCTAAATATTTTCCAGGCACCACAATGTTAAAAGCAAAATTCTTCTGAATATAATCTGTCAAAGAAAATATACAATGCCCTCTTCTACTCTGATTTGGTGTACATACATCAACTCAGTATGATCTCTCATGTAAAATACCAAAATAGTAATATTACGTGAATCAAAATAAAATCTAAATATTTTACAGGCACCACAATGTTAAAAGCAAAATTCCTCTGAATATAATCTGTCACAAAAAATATACAATGCCCTATTTTACTCTGTTTTGTAGTATATACACCAACTCCATATGCTCTCTCAGGTAAAATACCGAAATTA
Source organism: Callithrix jacchus (assembly GCF_049354715.1). Classification (NCBI taxonomy): domain Eukaryota; kingdom Metazoa; phylum Chordata; class Mammalia; order Primates; family Cebidae; genus Callithrix; species Callithrix jacchus. Next base: position 55,217,617 of record NC_133521.1, on the reverse strand, counting down.
CAATTTTACGCGAATCGAAAAAAATTTAATAATATCTAGGCACCCCAAATTTAAAAGAAAATGGCTCTGAATATAGTCTGTTAGAAAAAATATACAATGCATTATTGTACTGTGTGTTGGAGTATATACACCAACTCCATATGCTCTCACATGTAAAATACAGAAATTCTATATTTAAGAGAATCGAAAAAAATCTAAAAATTATATAGGCACCCCATTGTTAGAAAAAAAATTGCTCTGAATATAATCTGTCAGAAAAAATATACAATTCCCTTTTTTACTCTGTTTTGTCATATACAAACCAACTCAATATTCAATATCATGTAAAATACAGAAATTCAAATTTTACCTGAATCAAAAAAATCTAAATATTACCTAGGCACCCCAATGTTAAAACAAAATTTCTCTGAATATAATGTGTCAGAAAAAATATGCAATGCTTTATTTTACTCTGTTTTGGAGTATATAAACCAACTCAGTATGCTCTCTCATGTAAAATACCGAAATTCTAAATTTAGGTGAACCAAATAAAATCTAAATATTACCTAGGCACCCCAATGTTAAAAACAAAATTGCTCTGAATATAATCTGTCAGAAAAAATATACAATGCCCTATTCTACTTTGTTTTGGAGTATATACACCAACTCGATATGCTCTCTCATGTAAAATACAGAAATTCTATATTTAAGCAAATCGTAAAAAATTTAAATATTATATAGGCACCACAATATTATAAGCAAAATTGCCCTGAATATAATCTGTCAGAAAAAGTATTCAATTACCTTTTCTACTCTGTTTTGTAGTATATACACCAACTCAATATGCTGTCTCATGTAAAATACCGAAATTCTAATTTTACCTGAATCGAAAAAATCTAAATATTGCCTAGGCACCCCAATGTTAAAAACAAAATTTCTCTGAATATAATCTGTCAGAAAAAAATGTACAATGCCCTATTTCACTCTGTTTTGGTGTATATACACCAACTCAGTATGCTCTTCCATGTAGAATACTGAAATTCTAATTTTACGTGAATCGAAAAAATGTAAATCATATCTAGGCGCACCGAAGTGAAAAGAAAATGACTCTGAATATAGTCTATTAGAAAAAATATACAATGCCTTTTTCTACTCTGTTTTGGAGTATATACAACAACTCAGTATGCTCTCTCCTGTAAAATACAGAAATTCTAATTTTACCCTATTCGAAAAAATCTAAATATTATCTAGGCACCCCAATGTTAAAAACAAATTTGCTCTGAACATTGTCAGAGCAAAATATACAATACCCTGTTCTACTCTGTTTTGGAGTTTATACACCAACTTTATATGCTCTTTCATGTAAAGTACAGATATTCTATATTTAAGCGAACCAAAAAAAATCTAAAAAATATCTAGGCACTCCAAAGTTAAAAGAAAATGGCTCTGAATATAGTATGTTAAAAAAATAGACAATGCCTTATTCTACTCTGTTTTGGAGTATATACACAAACTCAGTATGCACTCTCATGTAATATACAGAAATTCTAATTTTACCCGAATCAAAAAAATCTAAATATTACCTAGGCACACCAATGTTAAAAACAAAATTGCTCTGAATATAATCTGTGAGAAAAAATATACAATGCCCTATTCTACTCTTTTTTGGAGTATATACACCAACTCTATATTCTCTCATGTAAAATACAGAAATTGTATATTTAATCGAATCGAAAAAAATCTAAATATTATCTAGGCACCCCAAAGTTAAAAAAAAAATGGCTGTGAATATAATCTGTCAGAAAAAATATACAATTCCCTATCCTACTCTGTTTTGGAGTATATACACCAACTCAATATACTCTCTCTTGACCAATACAGAAATTCTACATTTAAGCGAATCGAAAAAAATCTAAATATTATCTATGCACCCCAATGTTAAAAGCAAAATTGCGCTGAATATAATCTGTCAGAAAAAATATACAATGCCCTTTTCTACTCTGTTTTGGAGTATATACACCAACTCAATATGCTCTCTCATGTAAAATACAGAATTTCAAATATTACGCGAATCGAGAAAAATCTAAATAATATCTAGGCGCCCCAAAGTTAAAAGAAAATGGCTGTGAATATAGTCTGTTAGAGAAAATATAGAATGCCTTATTTTACTCTGTTTTGGAGTATATACACCAACTCCATATGCTCTATCCTGTAAAATACAGAAATTCTATATTTAAGCGTATTGAAAAATATCTAATTATCTAGGCACCCCTTGTTAAAAACAAAATTGCTCTGAATATAATCTGTCAGAAAAAATATACAATACCATATTCTACTCTGTTTTGAAGTATATAAACCAACTCCATATGCTCTCTCATGTAACATACAGAAATTCTAAACTTAAGTGAACCGAAAAAATCTAAATATTATCTAGGCACCTCAATGTTAAAAGCAAAATTGCTCTGAATATAATCTGTCCGAGAAAATACAAAATGCCATTTTCTACTCTGTGTTGGACTATATACACCAACTCCATATGCTCTCTCATGTAAAATACAGAAATTCTATATTTAAGCGAATCGAATAAAATCTAAATATTATCTAGGCACCCCAATGTTACAAGCAAATTTTCTCTGAATACAATCAGTCAGAAAAAATATAAGATGCCTTTTCTACTCGGTTTTGTAGTACATACACCAACTCAATATGCTCTCTCATGTAAAATACCAAATTCTAATTTTATGTGAATCGAAAAAAAATCTAAATAATATCGAGGCACCCCAAAGTTAAAAGAAAATGGCTCTGAATATAGTCTGTTTTAAAAAATATACAATGCCTTAATCTACTGTGTTTTGGAGTATATACACCAACTCAGTGTGCTCTTTCATGTAAAATAAAGAAATTCAAATTTTAAACGAATCTAAAAAATCTAAGTATTATCTAGGCAACACAATGTTAAAAACAAAATTGCCCTAAATATAATCTGTCAGAAAAAATATACAATGCCGTATTCTACTCTATTTTGGAGTATATACACCAACTCCATTTGCTCTGTCAGATAAAATACAGAAATTCTATATTTATGCGAATCGAAATAAATCTAAATATTATATAGGCACTCCAATGTTAAAAACACAATTGCTCTGAATATAATTTGTCAGAAAAAATATGCAATGCCCTATTGTACTCTGTTTTGGTGTATAAACACCAACTCCATATGCTCTCTCATGTAAAATAACGAAATTCTAATTTTACGTGGTTCGAAAAAAATGTAAACATTATCTAGGCACCCGAATATTAAAAGCAAAATTGCTCTGAATATAATCTGTCAGAATAAATATACAATGCCCTTTTCTACTCTTTTTTGTAGTATATACACCCACTCAATATGCCCTCTCATGTACAATACAGTAATTCTAATTTTACCAATATCGAAAAAATCTAAATATTATCGAGGCACACCAATGTTAAAAACAAAATTGCTCTGAATATAATCTGTCAAAAAAATATATAATGACCTATTGTACTCGGTTTTGGAGTATATACACCAACTCAGTATGCTCTCTCATGTAAACTGAAATTCTAAATTTACTTGAATCGAAAAAAATCTAAATATTATCTAGGTACCCCAATGTAGAAAGCATACTTTCTCTGAATATAATCTGCCAGAAAAAACATAGAATGCCCTTTTCTACTCTGTTTTGTAGTATATACACCAACTCAATATGCTCTCTCATGTAAAATACCGAAATTCTAATTTTACATGTATTGAAAAAAATCTAAATAATATCTAGGCACCCCCGAGTTAAAAGAAAATGGATCTGAATATAGTCTGTTTGAAAAAATATGCAATGCCTTATTCTACTCTGTTTTGGAGTATATACACAAACTCAATATGCTCTCTCATGTAAAATACAGAAATTTTAATTTTACCAGAATTGAAAAGATCTAAATATTATCTAGGAACCCTAATGTTAAAAACAAAATTGCTCTGAATATAATCTTTCTGATAAAATATACAATGCCCTATTCTACTCGGTTTTGGAGTATATACACCAACTCATGATGCTCTCTCATGTAAAATACAGAAATTCGAATTTTACACGAATCAAAAATATCTAAATATTATCTAGGTACCCCAATGTAAAAAAGAAAATTGCTCTGAATATAATCTGTCAGAAAAAATACACAATGCCTTATTCTACTCTGTTTTGGAGTATATACACAAATTCCATATGCTCTCTCAGGTAAAATGCAGAAATTCTATATTTAAGCAAATCGAAAAAATTCTACATATTATCTAGGCAACCAATGTTAAAATCAAAATTGCTCTGAATATAATCTGTCATAAAAAACATAGAATGCCCTTTTCTACTCTGTTTTGTAGTATATACACCACCTCAATATGCTCTCTCATGTAAAATACCGAAATTCTAATTTTATGCGAATCGAAAAAAATCTAAATAATATCTACGGGCCTCAAAGTTAAAAGAAAATGGCTCTAAATATAGTCTGTTAAAAAAATATACAATGCCTTATTCTACTCTGTTTTGGAGTATATACACCTACTCAGTATGCTCTCACATGTATAATAACGAAATTCTAATTTTACATGAATTTAAAAAATCTAAATATTATCTAGGTACCCCAATGTTAAAGCAAAATTGCTCTGCATAAATCTGTCAGAAAATATATACAATGCCCGATTCTACTCTGTTTTGGAGTATATACACCAACTCCATATGCTCTCTCATGTAAAATACCGAAATTCCATATTAAAGAAAATCGAAAAACATCTATATATTATCTAGGCACCCGAAAGTTAAAATCAAAATTCCTTTGAATATAATTTGTCAGAAAAAATAAACAATGCCTTATTCTACTTTGTTTTGGAGTATGTACACCAACTCAGTATGCTCTCTCATGTACAATCCAGAAATTCTAATCTTATGCAAATCGAAAAACATCTAAATATTATCTAGGTGCCTCAGTGTTAAAAGAAAATTACTCGGAGTATAGTCTGTTAGACAAAATATACAATGCCTTATTCTACTCTGCTTTGGAGTATATACACCAACTCAATATGCTCTCTCATGTAAAATACCGAAATTCTAATTTTATGCAAATAGAAAAAAATATGAATAATATCTAGGCGCTCCAATGTTAAAAGCAAATGGCTCTGAATATAGTCTGTTAGAAAAAATATACAATGACTTATTCTACTATGTTTTCGAATATAGACACCAACTCAGTATGCTCCCTCGTGTAAAATACAGAAATTCTAATTTCATCCGAATAGAAAATATCTAAATATTATCAAGGCACCCCAATGTTAAAAGCAAAATTGCTCTGAATATAAACTGTCAGAAAAAATATACAATGCCCTATTCTACTCTGTTTCGGAGTATATACACCAACATCCTATGCACTCTCATGTAAAATAGAGAAATTCTATATTTAAGCAAATCGAAAAAAATCTAAATATTATCTAGGTACACCAATGTTACAAGCAAAATTGCTCTGAATATAATCTGTCAGAAAAAATATATAATACCTTTTTCTCCTGTGTTTTGGAGTATATACACGAACTCCATATGCTCTCTCATGTAAAATAGAGAAATTCTATATTTAAGCAAATTGAAAAAAATCTAAATATTATCTAGGTAACCCAATATTAAAAATAATATTGCTCTGAACATAATCTGTCATAAAATATATACAATACCCTATTCTACTCTGTTCTGGAGTACATACACCAACTCAATATGCACTCTCATGTAAAATAGAGAAGATATATATTTATGCAAATTGAAAAAAATCTAAATATAATCTAGGCACTCCAAAGTTAAAAGCAATAGTGCTCGGGATATAATCTGTCAGAAAAAATATACAATGCCTTTTTCTACTCTGCTTTGGAGTATATACACCAAATCAATATGCTCTCTCATGTAAAATACCGAAACTCTAATTTTACGTTAATCGAAAAAAATCTAAATAATATCTAGGCGCCCCAACGTTAAACGAAAATGGGTATGAATATAGTCTGTTAGAAAAAATATACAATGCCTTATTCTACTCTATTTTGGAGAAAATACACCAAATCCGTATGCTCCCTCATGTAAAATACTGAAATTCTAATTTTTCCCGAATCGAAAAGAATCTAAATATTATCTATGCACCCCAATGTTAAAAGCAAAATTGCTATGAATATAGTCTGTCTGACAAAATATAAAATGCCCTTGTCTACTCTGTTTTGGAGTATATACACCAACTCAATATGCTCTCTCATGTAAAATACCGAAATACTAATTTTACGTGAATCGAAAAAATTCTAAATATTATCTAGGCACCCCAATGTAAAAGCAAAATTGCTCTGAATATAATCTGTCAGAAAAAATATACAATGCCCTTTTCTACTACATTTTGGAGTATATATATTAACTCCATATGCTCTCGCATGCAAAATACAGAAATTCAATATTTAAGCGAATCGAAAAAAATCTAAATATTATATATGCACCCCAATGTTCAAAACAAAATTGCTCTGAATACTATCGGTCATAAAATATATACAATGCCCTATTCTACTTTGTTTTGGAGTATATACACCAAATTAATATGCTCTCTCATGTAAAATAAAAAAATTCTATATATATGCGAAAGGAAAAAAATCTAAATATTATCTAGGCACCCCAATGTTAAAAGCAAAATTGTTCTGAATATAATCTGTCATAAAAAATATACAATGTCGTTTTCTCCTCTGTTTTGGAGTATATACACCAACTCCATATGCTCTCTCATGTAAAATACCGAAATTCTAATTTTACGTGAATCGAAAAAATCTGAATAATATCTAGGCACCCCAATGTTAAAAAAAAATTTCTCTGAATATAGTCTGTTAGAGAAAATATACAATGCCTTATTCTACTGTGTTTTGTAGGATATACACCAATTCAGTATGCTCTCTTGTGTAAAATAGAGAAATTCTAATTGTACCAGAATCGAAAAAAATCTAAGTATTATCTAGGCACCCCAATGTTAAAATCAAAGTGCTCTGAATATAATCTGTCAGAAAAAATATACAATGCCCTTTTCTACTTTGTTTTGGAATATATACACCAACTCAATATGCTCTCTCATGTAAAATACTGAAATTCTAATTTTACACGAATCGAAATAAATCTAAATAATATCTAGGCACCACAAAGTTAAACGAAAATGTCTCTGAATATAGTCAGTTAGAGAAAATATAGAATGCTTTATTCTACTCTTTTTTGGAGTATATACAGCAACTACATACGCACTCTCATGTAAAATACAGAAATTCTATATTTAAGCGAATCGAAAAAATAATCTAGACACCCCAATGTTAAAAAAAAAATTGCTCTGAATATAGTTTGTCAGAAAAAATGTACAATGCCCTTTTCTACTCTGGTTTGGAGTATATACAGCAACTCAATATGCTCTCTCATGTAAAATACTGAAATTCTAATTTTACGCGAATCGAAAAAAATCTAAATAATATCTAGGCGCCCCAATGTTAAAAGAAAATTGCTCTGAATATAGTCTGTTAGAAAAAATATACAATGCCTAATTCTACTATGTTTTGGAGTATATACACCAACTCAGTATGCTCTCTCGAGTAAAATACAGAAATTCTAATTTTACCCGAATTGAAATAATCTAAATATTATCTAGGCACCCCCATGTTAATAACAAAATTGCTCTGAAAATAACCTGTGAAAAAAATATACAATGCCCTATTCTACTTTGTTTTTGAGTATATGGACCAACTCTACCGGTTCTCTAATGTAAAATACAGAAATTCTATATTTCAGCGAATCAAAAAAAATCTAAATATTATCTAGGCACCCCAATGTTAAAAGCAAAATTTCTCTGAATATAATCTGTCAGAAAAAATATACAATTCCCTTTTCTACTTTGTTTTGGAGTATATACACCAAATAAATATGCTCTCTCATGTAAAATACCGAAATTCTAATTTTAAGCGAATCGAAAATAATCTAAATAATATCTAGGCGCCCCAAAGTTAAAAGAAAATGGCTCTGAATATATTCTGTTAGACAAAATATACAATGCCTTATTCTACTCTGTTTTGGAGTATATACACCAACTCAATATGCTCTCTCATGTGAAATACCGAAATTCTAATTTTACGTGAATCGAAAAAAATCTAAATATTATCTAGGCACCCCAATGTAAAAGCAAAATTGCTCTTAATATAGTCTGTCAAAAAAATATACAATGCCCTTTTCTACTACGTTTTGGAGTATATACACCAACTCCATATGCTCTCTCATGTAAAATACAGAAATTCAATATTTAAGCAAATCGAAAAAAATCTAAATATTATCTATACACCACAATATTCAAAACAAAATTTCTCTGAATATTAACTGTCATAAAAAATATACAATGCCCTATTCTACTCTGTTTTGGAGTATATACACCAACTTGATATGCTCTCTCATGTAAAATACAGAAATTCTACATATAAGCGAATCGAAAAAATTCTAAATATTATCTAGGAACCCCAATGATAAAAGCAAAATTGACCTCAATATAATCTGTCAGAAAAAATATACAATGCCATTTTTTACTACGTTTTGGAGTAAATACACCAACGCCGTATGCTCTCTGATGTAAAATACAGAAATACTAATTTTACCAGAATCGAAAAAATCTAAATATTATCTAGGCACCCCAATGTTAAAAACAAAATTTCTTTGAATATAATCTGTCAGAAAAAATATACAATGGCCTATTGTACTCTGTATTGGAGTATATACACCAACTCCCTATGCTCTCTTATGTAAAATACAGAAATTCTATATTTAAGCGAATCGAATAAATCTAAATATTATCTAGGCACTACAATGTTAAAAACAAAATTTCTCTAAATATAATTTGTCAGAAAAAATATACAATGCCCCTTTCTACTCTGTTTTGGAGTATATACACAAACACCATAATCTCTCTTATGTAAAATACAGAAATTCTATATTTAAGCGAATCAAAAGAAATCTAAATATTATCTAGGCACCCCAATGTTAAAAACAAAATTTCTCTGAATACAATCTGTCATAAAAAATATACAATGCCCTATTCTACTCTGTTTTAAAGTATATACACCAACTCCATATGCTCTCTCATTTAAAATAAAGGAATTCTATATTTAAGCGAATCAAAAACCATCTAAATATAATGTAGGCACCCCAATGTTAAAAGCAAAATTGCTATGAATATAGTCTGTCTGACAGAATATAAAATGCCCTTGTCTACTGTGTTTTGGAGTATATACACCAACTCAATATGCTCTCTCATGTAAAATACCGAAATTCTAATTTTACGTGAATCGAAAAAAATCTAAATAATATCTAGGCGCCCCAATGTTAAAACAAAATGGCTCTGAATATAGTCTGTTAGAAAAAATATACAATGCCTTATTCTACTATGTTTGGAGTATGGACACGAACTCAGTATGCTCCCTCGTGTAAAATACAGAAATTCTAATTTTACCCGAATCGAAAATATTTAAAAAATATCAAGGCACCCCAATGTTAAAAGCAAAATTGCTCTGAATATAAACTGTCAGAAAAAATATACAATGCCCTATTCTACTCTGTTTTGGAGTATATAGACCAACATCATACGCACTCTTATGTAAAATAGAGAAATTCTATATTTAAGCAAATCGAAAAAAATCTAAATATTATCTAGGTACCCCAATGTTAAAAGCAAAATTGCTTTGAATATAATCTGTCAGAAAAAATATACAATGCCCTTTTCTACTCTGTTTTGGAGTATATACACCAACTCCATATGCTCTCTCATGTAAAATAGAGAAATTCTATATTTAAGCAAATCAAAAAAATCTAAATATTATCTAGGTACCCCAATATTAAAAAGGAAATTGCTCTGAATATAATGTGTCATAAAATATATACAATGTCCTATTCTACTCTGTTATGGAGTATATACACCAACTCAATATGCACTCTCATGTAAAATAGAGAAGATATATATTTATGCAAATTGAAAAATATTTAAATATAATGTAGGCACTCGAAAGCTAAAAGCAATATTGCTCTGGATATAATCTGTCAGAAAAAATATACAATGCCTTTTTCTACTCTGCTTTGGAGTAAATACACCAAATCAATATGCTCTCTCATGTAAAATACCGAAATTCTAATTTTACACGAATCGAAAAAAATCTAAATAATATATAGGCGCCCCAAAGTTAAAAGAAAATTGCTCTGAATATAATCTGTCATAAAACATATACAATGCACTATTCTACTGTGTTTTGGAGTATATACAGCAACTCCATATGGTCTCTCATTTAAAATACAGGAATTCTATATTTAAGTGAATCGAAAAAAATCTAAATATAATCTATGCACCCCAATGTTAAAAGCAAAATTGCTATGAATATAGTTTGTCTGACAAAATATAAAATGCCCTTGTCTACTCTGTTTTGGAGTATATACACCAACTCAATATGCTCTCTCATGTAAAATACCAAAATTCTAATTTTACATGAATCGAAAAAATTCTAAATATTATCTAGGCACCCCAATGTAAAAGCAAAATTGCTCTGAATATAATCTGTCTGAAAAAATGTACAATGCCCATTTCTACTACGTTTTGGAATATATACATTAACTCCATATGCTCTCGCATGCAAAATACAGAAATTCAATATTTAAGGGAATCGAGAAAAATCTAAATATTATATATGCACCCCAATGTTCAAAACAAAATTGCTCTGAATACTATCTGTCATAAAAAATATACAATGCCCTATTCTACTTTGTTTTTGGAGTATATACACCAACTTTATATGCTCTTTCATGTAAAATAAAAAAATTCTATATGTAAGCGAATGGAAAAAAATCTAAATATTATCTAGGCACCCCAATGTTAAAAGAAAAATTGCTCTGAATATAATCTGTCATAAAAAATATACAATGTCATTTTCTACTCTGTTTTGGAGTATATACACCAACTCCATATGCTCTCTCATGTAAAATACCGAAATTCTAATTTTCCGTGAATCGAAAAAAATCTAAATAATATCTAGGCGCCCAAATGTTAAAAGAAAATGGCTCTGAATATAGTCTGTTAGAAAAAATATACAATGCCTTATTCTACTGTGTTTTGTAGTATATACACCAACTCAGTATGCTCTCTTGTGTAAAATACAGAAATTCTAATTTTACCAGAATCGAAAAAATCTAAATATTATCTAGGCACCCCAATGTTAAAAGCAAAATTGCTTTGAATATAAAGCGTCAGAAAAAATATACAATGCCGTATTCTACTCTGTTTTTGAGTATATACACCAACTCTACCTGCTCTCTAATGTAAAATACAGAAATTCTATATTTAAGCGAATCGAATAAAATTTCAATATTATCTAGGTACCCCAATGTTTAAAACAAAATTGCTCTGAATATAATTTGTCAGAAAAAATATACAATGCTTTTTTCTACTCTGTTTTGGAGTATATACACCAACTCCATATGCACTCTCATGTAAAATAAAGAAATTCCATATTTATGCACATCGAAAAAAATCTAAATATAATCTAGGCACCCCAAAGTTAAAAGCAAAATTGCTCTTAATATATTCTGTCAGAAAAAAATATACAATGCCCTTTTCTACTCTGCTTTCGAGTATGTACACCAAATCAATATGCTCTCTCATGTAAAATACCGAAATTATAATTTTACGAGAATCGAAAAAAATCTAAATAATATCTAGGCGTTTCAAAGTTTAAAGAAAATGGCTCTTAATATAGTCTGTTAGAGAAAATATACAATGCCTTATTCTACTCTGTTTTGGAGAATATACACCAACTCAGTATGCTCTTTCATGCAAAATACAGAAATTGTATATTTAAGCGAATTGAAACAAATCTAAATATTATCTAGGTACCCGTATGTTAAAAGCAAAATTCCTCTGAATATAATCTGTCAGAAAAAATATACAATGCCCTTTTCTACTCTGTTTTTAGTACATACACCAACTCAATATGCTCTCTCATGTAAAATACAGAAATTCTAATTTTAGCCGAATCGAAAAAATCTAAATTTTATGTAGGCACCCCAATGTTAAAAACAAAATTAGTCTGAATATCATCTGTCAGAAAAAATATACAATGCCCTATTCTACTCTTTTTTGGAGTATATACAGAAACTCCATATGCTCTCTCATGTAAAATACCGAAATTCTAATTTTACGCGAACGGAAAAAAATCTAAATAATATCTAGGCGCCACAACGTTCCAAAAAAATAGCTCTGAATATAGTCTGTTAGAAAAAATATACAATGCGTTATTCTACTTTGTTTTGGAGTATATAAACTAACTCCATATGCTCTCTCCTGTAAAATACAAAAATTCTAATTCTACCCGAATCGAAAAATATAAATATTGTCTAGGCACCACAATGTTAAAAACAAAATTGCTCTGAATATAATCTGTCAGAAAAAATATTCAATGCCGTATTCTACTGTGCTTTGTAGTATATACACCAACTCAATATGCTCTGATATGTAAAATAAAGAAATTCAAATTTATCCAAATGGAAATAATCTAAACATTATTTAGGCACGTCAATGTTAAAAACAAAATGGCTCTGAATATAATTTTTCAGAAAAAATATACAATGCCCTATTCTACTCTGTTTTGGAGTATATACACCAACTCAGTATGCTCTCTCATGTAAAATACAGTAATTCTAATTTTACCCAAATCGAAATAATCTAAATATTATCTAGGCACCCCAATGTTAAAAGCAATATTGCTGTAAATATAATCTGTCAGAAAAAATATACAATGCCTTTTTCTACTCTGTTTTGTAGTATAGGCACCAACTGAATATGCTCTCTCATGTAAAATATAGAAATTCTAATTTTACGTGAATCAAAAAAATCGAAATATTATCTAGGCAACTTAATGTTAAAAACAAAATTGCTCTGAATATAATCTGTCACAATAATTATACAATTCCCTATTCTACTCGGTTTTGGAGTATATACACCAATTGAGTATGCTCTCTCATGTAAAATACATAAATTCAAATTTTTCCCGAAGTGAAATAATCTAAATATAATCTAGGCACCCCAATATTAAAAGCAAAATTTCTCTTAATATAATCTGTCAGAGAAAATAAACAATGCCCTTTACTTCTCTGCTTTGTAGTATATACACCAACTCAATATGCTCTCTCATGTAAAATTCAGAAATTCCAATTCTACCCAAATCGATAAAATCTAAATAATATCTAGGCACCCCAATGTTAAAAAATAAATTGCTCTGAATATAGTCTGTGAGAAAAAATATATAATACCCTATTCTACTCTGTTTTGGAGTATATACAATAACTCAGTATGCTCTCTCATGGAAAATACCGAAATTCTAATTTTAAGTGAATCGATAAATTTCTAAATATTATTTAGGCACCGCAATGTTAAAAACAGAATTGCTATGAAAAAAATCTGTCAGAAAAAAGGTACAATACCCTTTTTTACTCTGTTTTGTAGTTTATACACCAACACAATATGCTCTGTCATGTAAAATACAGAAATTATAATTCTACCCGAATCGAAAAATCTAAATATTATCTAGTCAACCCAATGTTAAAAACAAAATTGCTCTGAATATAATTTGTCAGAAATAATATACAATGCCCTATTCTACTCTGTTTTATATTATATACACCAACTCAATATGCTCTTTCATGAAAAATACAGCTATTCTAATTTTACGCGAATCGAAAAAATCTAAATATTATCTAGGCACCCCAATGTTAAAAACAAAATTGCTCTGAATATAATCTGTCAGAGAAAATGTGCAATACCCTATTCTTTTCTGTTTTGGGGTATATACAACAACTGCATATGCTCTCTGATGTAAAATACACAAATTCTATACTTAAGCGAATCGAAAAATATCTAAATAATATCTAGGCACCCCAATGTTAAAAGCAAAATTGCTCTGCATATAATCTGTCAGAGAAAATACACAATGCCATTTTCTACTCTGTTTTGTATTATATAAACAACTAAATATGCTCTTTCATGTAAAATACAAAAACTCTAATTTTACCCGAATCGAAAATATCTAAATATTTTTTAGGCATGCCAATTTTAAAAACAAAATTGCTCTGCATAAAATCTGTCAGAAAAAATATACAATGCCCTTTTCTACTTCGTTTTGGAGTATATAAACCAACTCCATATGTTCTCTCATGTAAAATACCGGAATTCTAATTTTACGCAAATCGAAAAAAATCTAAATGATATCTAGATGCCCCGAAGTTAAAAGTTAATGGCTCGGAATATAGTCTGTTAAAAAAAATATACAATGCCTTATTCTACTCTGTTTTGGAGTATATAAACCAACTCAGTATGCTCTCTCATGTCAAATAGAGAAATTCTATATTTAAGCAAATCGAAAAAAATTTAAATATTATCTAGGCACCCGAATGTTAAAAGAAAAATAACTCTGAATATAATCTCTCAGAAAAAATATACAATGCCCTATACAACTCTGTTTTTAGTAAATACACCAACTCAATATGCTCTCTCTTGTAAAATACAGAAATTCTAATTTTACACGAATCGAAAAAATCAAAATATTATCTAGGCACCCCAATGTTAAAAGTAAAATTTCTCTGAATATAATGTGTCAGAAAAAATATACAATGGCGTATTCTACTCTGTTTTGGAGTATATACACCAATTCACTATGCTCTCTCAAGTAAAATAGAGAAATTCTATATTTAAGTGAATCGAAAAAAATTTAAATATTATCTAGGCACCACAGTGTTAATAGCAAAATTGCTCTGCATATAATCTCTCAGAAAAAATATACAATGTTTTTTTCTACTCTTTTTTGTAGTATATACACCAACTCATATGCTCTCTCATGTAAAATACAAAAATTTTAATTTTACGTGAATCGAAAAAAAATCTAAATAACACCTAGGCGCCTCGAAGTTAAAATAAAATGGCTCTTAATACAGTCTTTTAGAAAAAATATAGAATGCCTTATTCTACTTTGTTCTGGAGTATATACACCAACTCAGTATTCTATCTCATGTAAAATACTGAAATTCTAATTTTACCTGAATCGAAAAAATCTAAATATTATTTAGGCAACCCAATGTTAAAAACAAAATTGCTCGGAATATAATCAGTCAGAAAAAATATA
Source organism: Callithrix jacchus (assembly GCF_049354715.1). Classification (NCBI taxonomy): domain Eukaryota; kingdom Metazoa; phylum Chordata; class Mammalia; order Primates; family Cebidae; genus Callithrix; species Callithrix jacchus. Next base: position 55,202,394 of record NC_133521.1, on the reverse strand, counting down.
CAATGCACTATTCTACTCTGTATTGGAGTATATACAGCAACTCCATATGCTCTATCATGTAAAATACAGAAATTCTATATTTAACCGAATCGTGAACAATTTAAATATTATCTAGGCACCTTAATTTTAAAAACAAAATTGCTCTGAATAAAATCTGTCAGAACGAATATACAATGCCCTATTCTACTCTGTTTTGGAGTATATACACCAACTCCATATGCTCTCTCATCTAAAATACAGAAATTCTATATTTAAGCGAATCAAAAAATATCTAAATATTATTTAGGCACCCCAATGATAAAAAAAATTGCTCTGAATATAATCTTTCAGAAAAAAATACAATGCCCTATTCAACTCTGTTTTGGAGTATATACAGCAACTCTATATGCTCTCTTATGTAAAATACGGAAATTCTAATTTTACGGGAATCGAACAAAATGTAAATAATATCTAGGCGCCCCAACGATCAACAAAAATGGCTCTGAATATAGTCTTTTAGAAAAACTATACAATGCCTTATTCTACTTTGTTTTGGAGTATATACACAACTCCATATGCTCTCTCATGTAAAATACAGAAATTCTAATTCTACCCTAATCGAAAAAATATACATATTGTCTAGGCACCTGAATATTAAAAACAAAATTGCTCTGAATATAATCTGTCAGAAAAAAATATACAATGACCTATTTTACTCTGTTTTGGAGTATATACACCAAAGCCATATGCTCGCTCCTGTAAAATACAGAAATTCTATATTTAAGGGAATCGAAAAAAATCTAAATATTTTATAGGCACCCCAATATTAAAATCAAAATTGCTCTGAATATAATCTGTCAGAAAAAATATAAATGCCCTTTTCTACTTTGTTTTGTAGTATATACACCAACTCAATATTCTCTCTCATGTAAAATACAGAAATTCTAATTTTACCCGAATCAAAAAAATCTAAATATTATGTAGGCACCCCAATGTTAAAAACAATAATTCTCTGAATATAATCTGTTAGAGAAAATATACAATTCCCTATTCTACTCTGTTTTGGACTTTGTACACCAACTCAGTATGCTCTCTCATGTAAAATATTGAAATTCTAATTTTACGTGAATCGAAAAAATTATAAATATTATCTAGGCACTTCAATGATAAAAAAAAATTGCTTTGAATATAATCAGTCTGAAAAAATATACACTGCCCTATTCTACTCTATTTTCGAGTGTATACAGCAACTCTATATGCTCTCTCATGTAAAATACAGAAATTCTAATATTACATGAATCGAAATAAATCTAAATAATATCTAGGCGCCCCAAAGTTCAAAGAAAATGGCTCTGAATACAGTCTGTTAGAATAAAGACACAATGACTTATTCTACTCTGTTTTGGAGTATATACACAAACTCAGAATGCTCTCACATGTAAAATACAGAAATTCTATATTTAGGCGAAGCGAAAAAAATCTAAATATTATCTAGGCACCCCAATGTTAAAAGCAAAATTGGTCTCGATATAATGTGTCAGAAAAAATATACAATGCCCTTTTCTACTCTGTTTTGGAGTATATACACTAACTCCATATGCTCTCTCATATAAAATACGGAAATTATATATTTAAGCGAATCGAAAAAAATCTAAATATTATCCAGGCACGCCAATGTTAAAGCAAATTTGCTCTGAATATAATTTGTCAGAAAAAATATATAATGCCCTATTCTACTGTTTTGTAGTATATACACCAACTCAATATGCTGTCCCATGTAAAATACAGAGATTCTAATTTTACCCGAATCAAAAAAAACTAAATATTATCTAGGCACAACAATGTTAAAAACAAAATTGCTCTGAATATACTCTGTCAGAGAAAATATACAATGCCCTATTCTACTCTGTTTTGCAGTATATACACTAACTCCATATGCTCTCTCATGTAAAATACAGAAATTCTATATTTAAGCGAATTTAAAAAAATCTAAATATTATCTAGGCACCCCAATGTTAAACGCAAAATTGCTCTGAATATAATCTGTCAGAAAAAATATACAATGCTTTTTACTACTCTGTTTTGGAGTATACACACCAACTCCATATGCTCTCTCATGTCAAAAAGTTAAATTCTAATTTTACGCTAATCGAAAAATCTAAATAATATCTAGGCACCCCAAAATTATAAGAAAATGGCTCTCAATGTAGTGTGTTAGAAAAAATATACAATGCCTTATTCTACTTTGTTTTGGAGTATATACACCCACTATGTATACTCTCATATGTACAATACCGAAATTCAAATTTTACATGAATTGAAAAATTCTAAATATTATTTAGGCACCCGAATGGCAAAAGCAAAATTTTTTTGCTACTCTTTTTTGGAGTATATACACCAACTCAATAAGTTCTCTCATGTCAAATACCGAAATTCTAATTTTACCCGAATCTAAAAAAATCTAAATAATATGTAGGCACCCCAAAGTTAAAAGAAAATGGCTCTGAATATAGTCTGTCAGAAAAAACATACAGTGCCTTATTCTATCCTGTTTTGGAGTATATACACCAACTCAGTATGCTCTCTTGTGTAAAATACCGAAATTCTAATTTTATGGGAATCGAATAAAATGCAAATATTATGTAGGCACCCCAACGTTAAAAACATAATTGCTCTTAATGTAATCTGTCATAAAAAATATACAATGCCCTATTCCACTGTATTTTAAAGTATATACACCAACTCCATATGCTCTCTCATGTAAAATACAGAAATTCCATATTTAAGCGAATCGAAAAAAATCTAAATATTATCAAGGCACGCCAATGTTAAAAGCAAATTTGCTCTGAATCTAATCTGTTAGAAAAAAATATACAATTCTTTTTCTACAATGTTTTGGAGTATATAGACCACCTCAATATGCTCTCTCATGTAAAATACCAAAATTATAATTTAACGTGAAAAAAAAAAACTAAATAATATCTAGGCTCCCCAAAGTTAAAAGAAAATGGCTCTAAATATAGTCTGTTAGAGAAAATATACAATGCCTTATTTTACTCTGTTTTGGAGTATATACACCAACTCCATATGCTCTCTCATATAAAACAGAGAAATTCTATATTTAAGGGAATTGAAAAAAATCTAAATATTATCTAGGCACCCCAATGTTGAAAGCAAAATTGCTCTGAAAATAATCAGTCAAAAAAATATACAATTCTCTATTCTACTCTCTTTTGTAGTATATACACCAACTCGATATGCTCTCTCATGTAAAATACCGAAATTCTAAAGTTACGTGAATCGAAAAGAATCTAAATATTATATAGGCACCCCAATGTTAAAAGCAAAATAGCTCTGAATATAACATATCACAAAAAATATACAATGCCCTTTTCTACTCTGTTTTTGAGTACATACACCAACTCAGTATGCTCTTTCATGTAAAACACCGAAATTCTAATTTTACGTGAATCGAAAAATAACTAAATATAATCAGGGCACCCCAATAATAAAAGCAAAATTGCTCTTAATATAATAGATCAGAGAAAATATATAATGCCCTATTCTACACTGTTTTGGAGAATACACCCCAACTCAATATGCTCTTTCATGTAAAATACCGAAATTCTAATTTTACGTGAATAGAAAAAAATCTAAATAATATCTAGGCACCCCAAATTTAAAAGAAAATGGCTATGAATATAGTCTGTTAGAAAAAATATACAAGGCCTTCTTCTACTCTCTTTTGGAGTAAATACACCATCTCCGTATGCTCTCACATGTAAAATACAGAAATTTAATTTTACCAGAATCAAAAAAATCTAAATATTATCTAGGCACCCCAATGTTAAAAACAAAATTGTTCTGAATATAATCTGTCAGAAAAAATATACAATGCCCTATTCTACTCTGTTTTGGAGTATATATACCAACTACATACGGTCTCTAATGGAAAATACAGAAATTCCAATTTTACGAGAATCAAAATAAATCTGAATAATATCTAGGCACCACAAAGTTAAACGAAAATGGCTCTGAATATTATCAGTTAGAAAAAATATAGAATGCTTTATTCTACTCTATTTTGGAGTATATACACCAACTCCATATGCTCTCTCATGTAATATACAGAAATTCTAAATTTAAGCGAATCAAAAAAATCTAAATATTATCTAGGCACCCCAATGTTAAAAACAAAATTGCTCTGACTATAATTTGTCAGAAAAAATATACAATGCCCTTTTCTACTCTGTTTTGGAGTATATACATCAACTCCATAAGCTCTCATGTAAAATACAGAAATTCTATATTTAAGCGAATTGAAAAAATTCTAAATATTATCTAGGTACCCCAATGTTAAAAACAAAATTGCTCTGAATATAATCTGTCAGAAAAAATATACAATGCCCTATTTTACTCTGTTTTGGAGTATATACACCAACTACATACGGTCTCTAATGTAAAATACAGAAATTCTAATTTTACAAACATCGAAATAAATCTGAATAATATCTAGGGACCCCAGAGTTAAACAAAAATGGCTCTGAATATAGTCAGTTAGAAAAAATATAGAATGCCTTATTCTACTATGTTTTGGAGTATATACACAAACTCAGTATGCTCTCTCGTGTAAAATACAGAAATACAAATTTTACCCGAATCGAAATAATGTAAATATTATCTAGGCACCTCAATGTTAAAAACAAAATTGCTCTGAATATAAACTGTCAGAAAAAATATCCAATGCCCTATTCTACTTTGTTTTTGAGTATATACACCAACTCTACCTGTTCTCTAATGTAAAATACAGAAATTCTATATTTCAGCGAATCAAATAAAATTATATATTATCTAGGCACCCCAATGTTAAAAGCAAAATTGCTCTGAATATAATGTGTCAGAAAAAATATAGAATTCCCATTCTACTTTATTTTGGAGTATATACACCAAATCAATATGCTCTCTGATGTAAAATACTGAAATTCTAATTTTACGCGAATCGAAAATAATCTAAATAATATCCAGGCGCCCCACAGTTAAAAGAAAATGGCTCTGAATATATTCTGTTAGAAAAAATATACAATGCCTTATTCTACTATGTTTTGGAGTATATACACCAACTCAATATGCGCTCTCATGTAAAATACCAAAATTCTAATTTTACGTGAATCGAAAAAAATCAAAATATTATCTAGGCACCCCAATGTAAAAGCAAAATTGCTCTGAATAGAATCTGCCAGAAAAAATATACAATGCCCTTTTCTACTACGTTTTGGAGTATATACACCAACTCCATATGCTCTCTCATGTAAAATACAAAAATTCAATATTTCAGCAAATAAAAAAAAATCTAAATATTATCTATGCACCCCAATGTTCAAAACAAAATTGCGCTGAATACTATCTGTCAGAAAAAATATACAATGCCCTATTCTACTTTGTTTTGGAGTATATACACCAACTTTATATGCTCTCTCATGTAAAATACAGAAATTCTATATATAAGCGAATCCAAATAAATCTAAATATTATCTAGGCACCCGAATGATGAAAGCAAAATTGCTCTGAATATAATCTGTCAGACAAAATATACAATGCCCTTTTCTACTACGTTTTGGAGTAAATACACCAAGGCCGTATACTCTCCCATGTAAAATACAGAAATTCTATATTTAAGTGAATCGAAAAAAATCTAAATATTATCTAGAAACCACAATGTTAAAAGCAAAATTACTCTGTATATAATGTCAGAAAAAATATACAATGCAATTTTCTACTCTGTTTTAAAGTATATACACTAACTCAATATGCTCTCTCTTGTAAAATACAGAAATTCTAATTTTAGCCAAGTCAAAAAATCTAAATATTATCTAGGGACCCGAATGTTAAAAACAAATTTGCTTTGATTATCTATCTATCAGAAAAAATACACAATGCCCTATTCTAATTTGTTTTGGAGTATATACACCAACTCAGTATGCTCTCTCATGTAAAACACCGAAATTCTAATTTTACGTGAATCGAAAAAAATCTGAATAATATCTAGGCGCCCCAAAGTTAAAAGAAAATGGCGCAGAACATACTCTGTTAGAATAAATATACAATGCCTTATTCTACTCTGTTTTGGAGTATATACACCAAATCAGTATGCTCTCTCATGTAAAATACCGAAATTCTAATTTTACGTGAATCAAAAAAAATCTAAATATTATCTAGGCACCCGAATGTTAAAAGTAAAATTGCCCTGATTAGAGTCTGTCAAAAAAATATACAATGCCCTTTTATACTCTGTTTTGGAGTATATACACCAACTCAATTTGCTGTCTCATGTAAAATAACGAAATTCTAATCTTACGTGAATCAAAAAAAATCTAAATATTATCTATGCACCCGAATGTTAAAAGCAAAATTGCTCTGAATATAATCTGTCAGAAAAAATATACAATGCCTTATTCTACTGTTTTGGAGTATATACACCAACTCAGTATGCTCTCTTATGTAAAATACCCAAATTCTAATTTTACGTGAATCGAAAAAAATCTAAATATTATCTAGGCACCCCAATGTTAAAAAGAAAATTGCTCCGAATATAATCTGTCAGAAAAAATGTACAAAGCCCTATTCTACTCTGTTTTGGCGTATATACACCAACTCCATATGTTCTCTCATGTAAAATACAGAAATTCCATATTTAAGCGAATCGAAAAGAATCTAAATATTATCTAGGCACCCCAATGGTAAAAGCAAAATTGCTCTGATTATAATCTGTCAGAAAAAATATACAATGTTCTTTTCTACTCTGTTTTGGAGTATATACACCAACTCAATATGCTCTCTCATATAAAATACCGAAATTCTAATGTTACGCAAATCGAAAAAAATCTAAATAATATCTATCCGTTCCAAAGTTAAAAGAAAATGGCTCTGAATATAGTCTGTTACAACAAATATACAATGCCTTATTCTACTGTTTTTTGGAGTATATACACCAAATCATTATGCTCTCTCATGTAAAATAGAAAAATTCTAATTTTACATGAATCGAAAAAAACCTAAATATTATCTAGGCACCCCAATGTTAAAAACAAAATTGCTCTGAATATAATCTGTCAGAAATAATATACAATGCCCTGTTCTTCTCTGTTTTGGAGTATATACATTAACTCAATATGCTCTCTCATGTGAAATACAGAAATTCTAATTTTACCCAAATCAAAAAATCTAAATATTATCTGGGCTACCCAATGTAAAAAGCAAAATTGCTACGAATATAATCTGTTAGAAAAAATGTAAAATGCCCTTTTCTACTCTATTTTGTAGTATATATACCAACTCAATATGCTCTCTCATGTAAAATAACAAAATTCCAATTTTACACGAATCAAAAAAAATCTAAATAATATCTAGGCGCCCCAAAGCTAAAAGAAAATGGCTCTGAATATAGTCTGCTAGAAATCATATACAATGCCTTATTCTACTTTGTTTTGGAGTATATACACCAACTCAGTATGCTCTCTCTTGTAAAATACCGAAATTCTAAATTGACATGAATCGAAATAAATCTAAATATTACCCAGGCACCCCAATGTTAAAAGCAAAATTGCTCCGAATATAATCTGTCAGAAAAAATATACAATGCCCTTTTCTACTCTGTTTTGGAATATATACAATAACTCAATATGCTCTCTAATGTAAAATACCGAAATTCTAACTTTACACGAATCTAAAAAAATCTAAATAATATCTAGGTGCACCAAAGTTAAAAGAAAACGGCTATAAATATAGACTGTTAGAAATAATAAACAATGCCTATTCTACTCTTTTTTGGAGTATATACACCAACTCATTATGCTCTCTCGTGTAAAATACAGAAATTCCAATTTTGCCCGAATACAACAATATAAATATTATCTAGGTACCCCAATGTTAGAAAAAATATTGCTCTTAATATAATCTGTCAGAAAAAATATACAATGCCCTATGCTACTCTGATTTGGAGTATATACACCATCTCCATATGATCTCTCCTGTAAAATACAGAAATTCTATATTTAAGCGAATCGAATAAAATCTAAATAATATCTAGGCACCCCAATGTTAAAAGAAAATGGCTCTGAATATAGTCTGTTATAAAAAATATACAATGCCTAATTCTACTATGTTTTGGAGTATATACACCAACTCAGTATGCTCTCTCGAGTAAAATACAGAAATTCTAATTTTACCCGAATCGAAAAAATCTAAATATTATCTAGGCACCCCAATGATAAAAGCATAATTGCTCTCAATATAATCTGTCAGAAAAAATATACAATGCTTTTTTCTACTCTGCTGTGGACTATATACACCAAATCAATATGCTCTGTCATGTAAAATACCGAATTTCTAATTTTACACGAATCGAAAAAAATCTAAATAATATCTAGGCGCCCCAAAGGTAAACGAAAATGGGTATGAATATAGTCTGTTAGAAAAAATATACAATACCTTATTCTACTCGGTTTTGGAGTAAATACAACAACTCCGTATGCTCTCTCATGTAAAATACAGAAATTTAATTTTAGCAGAATCGAAAAAATCTAAATATTATCTAGGCACCACAATGTTAAAAACAAAATTGCTTTGAATATAATCTGTCATAAAAAATACACAATGCCCTTTTCTACTTCGTTTTGGAGTATATACACCAACTCCATATGCTCTCTCACGTAAAATACCGAAATTATAATTTTACGTGAAACGAAATAAATCTAAATAATATCTCGGCACCCCAAAGTTAAACGAAAATGTCTCTGAATATAGTCAGTTAAAATAATTATAGAATGCTTTATTCTTCTCTATTTTGGAATATATACACCAACTGAGTATGCTCTCTCATGTAAAATACCGAAATTATAACTTACCCGAATCGAAAAAAATCTAAATATTATCTAGGCACCCCAATGTTAAAATCAAAGTTGCTCTAAATATAAACTGTCAGAAAAATATACAATGCCATATTCTACTCTATTTAGGAGTACGTACACCAACTCCATATGCTCTCTCATTTAAAATACATGAATTCTATAAGCGAATGGAAAAAAATCTAAATATTATCTAGGCACCTTAATGTTAAAAGCAAAATTGCTCTGAATATAATCTGTCAGAAAAAATAGACAATGCCCTTTTCTACTCTGTTTTGGAGTATATACACGAACTCAATATGCTCTCTCATGTAAAATACCGAAATTCTAAGTTTACGTGAATCGAAAAAATCAAAATAATATCTAGGGGCCCCAAAGTTAAAAGAAAATGGCTCTGAATATAGTCTTTTAGAGAAAATATACAATGCTTTATTCTATTCTGTTTTGGAGTATATACACCAACTAAGTATGCTCCCTCATGTAAAATAACGAAATATTAATTTTTCCCGAATCAAAAAAAATCTAAATATTATCTAGGAACCCCAATGTTAAAAACAAAATTGCTCTTAATATAATCTGTCAGAAAAAATATACAATGCACTATTCTCTGTTTTGGAATATATACAGCAACTCCATATGCTCTCTCATTTAAAATACAGGAATTATATATTTAAGCGATTCGAAAAAATTCTAAATATTATCTAGGCACCCCAATGTTAACAGCAAAATTGCTATGAATATAGTCTGTCTCACAAAATATAAAATGCCCTTGTCTACTCTGTTTTGGACTTTATACATGAACTCAATATGCTCTCTCATGTAAAATACCGAAATTCTAATTTTACGTGAATCAAAAAAAATCGAAATAATATCTAGGCGCCCCAAAGTTAAAAGAAAATGGCTCTGAATATAGTCTTTGAGAGAAAATATACAATGCTTTATTCTATTCTGTTTTGGAGTATATACACCAACTAAGTATGCTCCCTCATGTAAAATACTGAAATTCTAATTTTTCCCGAATCGAAGAAAATCTAAATATTATCTAGGATCCCCAATGTTAAAAGCAAAATTGCTCTTAATATAATCTGTCAGAAAAAATATACCATGCACTATTCTACTCTGTTTTGTAGTATATACACCAACTCCATATGCTCTCTCATTTAAAATACAGGAATTCTAAATTTAAGCGAATCGAAAAAAATCTAAATATTATCTAGGCACCCCAATGTTAAAAGCAAAATTGCTATGAATATAGTCTGTCTGACAAAATATAAAATGCCCTTGTCTACTCTGTTTTATAGTATATACACCAACTCAATATGCTCTCTAAAGTAAACTACCGAAATTCTAATTCTACGCTAATCGAAAAAAATCTAAATAATATCTAGGCACCCCAATGTTAAAAGAAAATTGCTCTGAGTATAGTCTGTTAGAGAAAATATACAATGCCTTATTCTACTCTTCTTTGGAGTATATACACCAACTCAATATGCTCTCTCATATAAATACCGAAATTCTAATTTTACGTGAATCGAAAAAATTCTAAATATTATCTAGGCACCCCAATGTAAAAGGAAAATTGCTCTGAATATAATCTGTCAGAAAAATATACAATGCCATTTTCTACTACGTTTTGCAGTATATACACCAACTCCATATGCTCTCGCATGTAAAATACAGAAATTAAATATTTAAGCGAATCGAAAATAATCTAAATATTATATATGCACACCAATGTTCAAAACAAAATTGCTCTGAATGCTATCTGTCGAAAAAATATACAATGCCATATTCTACTCTGTTTTGGAGTATATACACCAACTTTATATGCTCTCTCATGTAAAATACATAAATTCTATATGTAAGCGAATGGAAAAAAATCTAAATATTATCTAGGCACCCCAATGTTAAAAGAAAAGTTGCTCTGAATATAATCTGTCATAAAAATTATAGAATGTCGTTTTCTACTCTGTTTTGGTGTATATACACCAACTCCATATGCTCTCTCATGTAAAATACCGAAATTCTAATTTTACGTGAATCGAAAAAAATCTAAATAATATCTAGGCGCCACAATGTTAAAAGAAAATGGCTCTGAATATAGTCTGTTAGAAAAAATATACAATGCCTTATTCTACTGTGTTTTGGAGTATATACACCAAGTCAGTATGCTCTCTCGTGTAAAATACAGAAATTCTAATTTTACCCGAATCAAAAAAATCTAAATATTATCTAGGCACCCCAATGTTAAAAGCAAAATTGCTCTGAATATAAACTGTCAGAAAAAATATACAATGCCCTATTCTACTCTGTTTTTGAGTATATACACAAACTCTACTTACTCTCTAATATAAAATACAGAAATTCTATATTTAAGCAAATCGAAAAAAATCTAAATATTATCTAGGTACCCCAATGTTAAAAACAAAATTGCTCTGAATATAATCTGTCAGAAAAAATATACAATTACCTATTCTACTCTGTTTTGGAGTATATACACCAACACCATATGCTCACTCATTTAAAATACAAAAATTCTATATTTAAGCAAATCGAAAAAATTCTAAATATTATCTAGGCACCCTAATGTAAATAGCAAAATTGCTATGAATCTAGTCTGTCTCACAAAATATAAAATGCCGTTGTCTACTCTGTTTTGGAGTATATACACCAGCTCAATATGCTCTCTCATGTAAAATACCGAAATTCTAATTTTACGCCAATCAAAAAAATCTAAATAATATCTAGGCGCCCCAAAGTTAAAAGAAAATTGCTGTGAATATAGTCTGTTAGACAAAATACAGAATGCCTTATTCTACTATGTTTCCAAGTATATATACCAACTCAGTATGCTCTCTCATGTAAAATACAGAAAATCTAATTTTACCCGAATCGAAATAATCTAAATATTATCTATGCACCCCAATGTTAAAACCAAAATTGCTCTGAATATAATCTGTCAGAAAAAATATACAATGCCCTATTCTACTCTGTTTTGGAGTATATACACCAACTCCATATGCTCTCTCATTTAAAATACAGGAATTCTATATTTAAGTGAATCGAAAAAAATCTAAATATAATGTAGGCACCCCAATGTTAAAAGCAAAATTGCTATGAATATAGTCTGTCTGACAGAATATACAATGCCCTTTTTTACTCTGTTTTGGAGTATATACACCAACTCAATATGCTCTCTCATGTAAAATAGAGAAATTCTATATTTAAGCAAATCGAAAAAAATCTAAATATTATCTAGGTATACCAATGTTAAAAACAAAATTGCTGTGAATATAATCTGTCAGAAAAAATATACAATGCCCTATTCTACTCTGTTTTGGAGTATATACACCAACTCCATATGCACTCTCATGTAAAATAGAGAAATTCCATATTTATGCACATCGAAAAAAATCTAAATATAATCTAGGCACCCCAAAGTTAAAAGAAAAATTGCTCTGAATATAATCTGTCAGAAAAAATATACAATGCCCTTTTCTACTCTGCTTTCGAGTATATACACCAAATCAATATGCTCTCTCATGTAAAATACAGAAATTCTATATTGAAGCGAATCGAAAGAAATCTAAATATTATCTAGGCACACCAATGTGAAAAACAAAATTTCTTTGAATATAATTGTCAGAAAAAAATACACAATGCCTTATTCTACTTTCTTTTGGAGTATATACACCAACTCCATTTGCTCTGTCATGTAAAATACAGAAATTCTATATTTCAGAGAATCGAAAAATATCTAAATATTATCTAGGCACCCCAATGTTAAAAACAAAATTGCTGTGAGTATAATCTGTCATAAAAAATATCCAATGTTCTATTATACCCTGTTTTGGAGTATATACACCAACTCCATATGCTCTCATGTAAAATACAAAAATTCTATATTTAAGCAATTCAAAAAAAATATAAGTATGATCTAGGAACCCCAATGTAAAAACAAAATTGCTCTGAATATAATCTGTCAGAAAAAATATACAATGCCCTATTCTACTCTGTATTGGAGTATATACACCAACTCCATATGCTCTCTCATGTAAATACAGAAATTCTATATTTATGTGAATCAAAAAAAAAACCTAAATATTATCTAGGCACCCCAATGTTAAACGCTAAATTGCTCTTAATATAATCTGTCAGAAAAAATATACAATGCCCTTTTCTACTCTGCTTTCGAGTATATACACCAAATCAATATGCTCTCTCATGTAAAATACCGAAATTATAATTTTACGAGAATCGAAAAAAATGTAAATAATATCTATGTGCCCCAAAGATAAAAGAAAATGGGTATGAATATAGTCTGTTACAAAAAATATAAACTACCTTATTCTACTCTGTTTTGGAGTAAATACAACAACTCCATAAGCTCTCCTATGTAAAATACAGAAATTTAATTTTACCAGAATCCAAAAAAACTAAATATTATCTAGGCACCCCAATGTTAAAAACAAATTGCTCTGAATATAATCTGTCAGAAAAAATATACAATGCCCTTTTCTACTTTGTTTTGGAATACATACACCAACTCAGTATGCTCTCTCATGTAAAATACCGAAATTCTAATTTTACGCGAATCGAAATAAATCTAAATAATATCTAGGCACCACAAAGTTAAACAAAAATGTCTCTGAATATAGTCAGTTAGAAAAACTATAGAATGCTTTATTCTACTCTATTATGGCGTATATACACCAACTCCATATGCACTATCATGTAAAATACAGAAATTCTAATTTTACCCGAATCGAAATAATCTAAATATTATCTATGCACCCCAATGTTAAAAACAAAATTGCTCTGAATATAAACTGTCAGGAAAAATATACAATGCCCTATTCTACTCTGTTTTGGAGTATATACACCAACTCAATATGCTCTCTCATGTAAAATAGAGAAATTTTATCGTTAAGCAAATCGAAAATATCTAAATATTATCTAGGCACCCCAATGTTAAAAACAAAAGAGCTTTTAATATAATTTGTAAGAAAAAATATACAATGCCCTTTTCTACTCTGTTTTGGAGTATATACACCAACTCCATATGCTTTCTCATGTAAAATACAGAAATTCTATATTTAAGCAAATCGAAAAAAATTTAAATATTATCTAGGCACACCAATGTTAAAACCAAAATTGCTCTGAATATAATCTTTCAGAAAAAATATACAATGCCCTCTTCTACTCTGTTTTGGAGTATATACACCAACTCCATATGCTCTTCCATGTAAAATACCGAAATTCTAATTTTATGTGAATCAAAATAAATCTAAATAATATCTAGGTGCCTCGAAATTAAAAGAAAATTGCTCTGAATATAGTCTGTTAGAAAAAACATACAATGCCTTTTTCTACTCTGTTTTCAAGTATATACACCAACTGAGTATGCTCTCTCATCTAAAATACCAAAATTCTAATTTTATGCGAATCGAAAAAATTCTAAATATTATCTAGGCACCCGAATGTTAAAAGCAAAATTGCTCTGAATATAATCGTTCAGAAAAAATATACAATGCCCTTTCTACTCTGTTTTGGAGTATATACTCCAACTCAATAGGCTCTCTCATGTAAAATACCGAAATTCTAATTTTACGGGGATCGAAAAAAATCTAAATGATATCGAGGCGCCCGTCAGTTAAAAGAAAATGGCTCTGAATATACTCTTTTAGTCAAAATATACAATGTCTTATTCTACTGTGTTTTAGAGTATATACCCCAACTCAGTATGCTCTCTCATGTAAAATACCGAAATTCTAATTTTAAGTGAATCGAAAATATCTAAATATTATCTAGGCACCCCACTGTTAAAAACAAAATTGCTCTTGATATAATCTGTCAAAAAAAATATACAATGCCCTATTCTACTCTGTTTTGGAGTATATACACCAACTCCATAAGCTCTCTTATGTAAAATAAAGAGATTCTATATTTAAGCGAATCCAAAAAAACTAAATATTACCTAGACACCCCAATTTTAAAAACAAAATTGCTCTGAATTTATTCTGTCAAAAAAAATATACAGTGCCTTATTTTACTCTGTTTTGGAGTATGTAAACCAACTCCATATGCTCTCTCATGTAAAATACAGAAATTCTATATTTAACAAAATCGAAAATAATCTAAATATGATCTAGGAACCCCAATGTTAAAAGAAAAATTTCTCTGAATATAATCTGTCAGAAATAATATAAAATGATACTTTCTACCCTGTTTTGGAGTACATAAACCAACTAAATATGCTCTTATGTAAAATACCGCAATTCAATATTTAAGCAAATTGAAAAAAATCTACATATTATTTAGGAACCCCAATGTTAAACGCAAAATTCCTCTGAATATACTCTGTCAGATAAAATGTAAAATGACCTTTTCTACTCTGTATTGGAGTATATATACCAACTCAATATGCTCTCTCAAGTAAAATACCAAAATTTTAATTTTATGCGAATCAAAAATAATCTAAATAATATATAGGCACCCCAAAGTTAAAGGAATATGGCTCTGAAAATAGTCTGTTTGAAAAAATATATAATGCCTCATTCTACTCTGTTTTGGAGTATATACACCAACTCAGTATGCTCTCTCATATAAAATACCAAAATTCTAATTTTACGTGAATTGAAAAAATCTAAATATTATATCGGCACACCAATGTTATAAGCAAGATTGCTCTGATTATAATCTGTCAGAAAAAATGTACAATGCCCTATTCTACTCTTTTTTTGAGTATATACACCAACTCCATATGCTCTATCATTTAACATACAGAAATTCTATATTTAAGTGAATCGAAAAAAATCTACAATGCCTTATGCTATTCTATTTTGAAGTATATACACCAACTCAGTATGCTCTCCCATGTGAAATACAGAAATTCTAATTTTACGTGAATTGAGAAATATCTAAATATTATCTAGGCACCCCAATGTTAAAAACAAAATTGCTCTGAATATAATCTGTCAGAAAAAATATACAATAACCTATTCTACTCTGTTTTGGATTATATACACCAACTACATATGCTCTATCATGTAAAATACAGAAATTCTATATTTAAGCGAATTGAAAAAATCTAAATATAATCTGTCAGAAGAAATATACAATGCCCTTTTATACTCTGTTTTGGAGTATATACACCAACTCAATATTCTCTCTCATGTAAAATACAGAAATTCTAATATTACGCGAATGGAGAAAAACCAAATTGATATCTAGGCGCCCCAAAGTTAAAAGAAAATGGCTCTGAATATAGTGTGTTAGAAAAAAGATACAATGCCTTATTCTACTCTGTTTTGGAATATATACACCAACTCAGTATGCTCTTTCATGTAAAATACCGAAATTCTAATTTTACGTGAATCGAAACAAATCTAAATATTATATAGGCACCCCAATGTTAAAAAAAATTGCTCTGAATATAATCTGTCAGAAAAAATAGACAATGACCTATTCTACTCTGTTTTGGAGTATATACACCATCTCCATATGCTCTCTCATGCAAAATACAGAAATTCTATATTTAAGCGAATCGAAAAAAATCTAAAAATTATATAGGCACCCCAATGTTATAAGCAAAATTGCTCTGAATTTAATCTGTCATAAAAAATATACAATGTTCTTTTCTACTCTGTTTTGTAGTATATACACCAACTCAATATGCAATCTCATGTAAAATACAGAAATTCTAATTTTACCTGATTTGAAAAAATCTAAATATTACCTAGGCAACCAAATGTTAAAACAAAATTTCTCTGAATATCATCTGTCAGAAAAAATATGCAATGCCCCATTTTACTCTGTTTTGGAGTATATACACCAACTCAGTATGCTCTCTCATGTAAAATACAGAAATTCTAATTTTACGTGAATCGAAAAAGATCTAAATATTATCTAGGCATGTGAAGATTAAAAGGAAAATTTCTCTGAATGTAATCGGTCAGAAAAAATATACACTGCCCTTTTCTACATTTTTTTGGAGTATATACACCAACTCAATATGCTATCTCATGTAAAATATTGAAATTCTAATTTTACGTGAATCGAATAAAATCTAAATAATGTCTAGTGCCCGAAAGTTAAAAGAAAATGGCTCTGAATATACTCTGTTAGGAAAAATATACAATGCCCTTTTCTACTCTGTTTTGGAGTATATACACCAAATCCATATGCTCTCCCATGTAAAATACAGGAATTCTCTATTTAAGCGAATAAAAAAAAACTAAAATATATCTAGGCGCCCCAAAGTTAAAAGAAAATGGCTCTGAATATAGTCTCTTAAAAAAAGTATACAATGCCTAATTCCACTCTGTTTTGTAGTATATACACCAACTCAGTTTGCTCCCTCATGTAAAATAACGAAATTCTAATTTTACGCGATTCGAAAAAATTCTAAATAATATCTAGGTGTCCCAAGGTTAAAAGGAAATGGCTCTGAATATACTCTGTTAGAAAAAATATACAATGCCTCATTCTACTCTGTTTTGGGATATATACACCAACTCAGTATGCTCTCTCATTTAAAATATCGAAATTCTAAATTTACGTGAATAGAAAATAATCTAAATATTATCCAGGTACCCCAATGTTAAAATCAAAATTGCTCTGAATATAATCTGTCAAAAAAATATACAATGCCCTATTGTACTCTCTATTGGAATATATACACCAACTCAGTATACTCTCTCATGTAAAATACCGGAATTCTAATTTTACATGAATCGAAAAAAATCTAAATATTATCTAGGCACCCCAATCTTAAAATCAAAATTGCTCTGAATATATTCTTTCATAAAAATTATACAATGCCCTTTTTTACTCTGTATTGGAGTATATAGACCAACTCAATATGCTCTCTCATGTGAAATATGGAAATTCTAATTATATGTGAATCGAAAATAATCTATATAATATCTAGGCGCCTTAAAGTTAAAAGAAAATGGCTCTTAATATAGACAGGTAGAAAAAATATACAATGCCTTATTCTACTGTGTTTTGGAGTATATACACCAACTCAGTATGCTCTCTCATGTAAAATATAGAAATTCTAATTTTACAAGAATCGAAAAAATCTAAAAATTATCTAGGCACCCCCCAAAGTTAAAAACAAATTTGATCTGAATGTAATCTGTCAGAAAGAATATACAATGCCCTATTCTACTCTGTTTTGGAGTATATACACCAACTCCATATGCTCTCTCATGTAAAATAGAGAAATTATATATTTGAGCAAATCGAAAAATATCTCAATATTATCTAGGCACCCCAATGTTAAAAGCATAATTGCTCTAAATATAATCTGTCAGAAAAAATATACAATGCCCTTTTCTACTCTCTTTTGGAGTATATACACCAACTCAATATGCTGTCTCTTCTAAAATACGGAAATTCTAATTATATGCGAATCGAAAATAATCTATATAATATCTAGGCGCCCCAAAGTTAAAAGAAAATGGCTCTTAATATAGACTGGTAGAAAAAATATACAATACCTTATTCTACTGTGTTTTGGAGTATATACACCAACTCAGTATGCTCTCTCATGTAAAATAACAAATTCTAATTTTACGTGAATCGAAAAAAATCTAAATAATATCTAGTGTTCCCAAAGTTAAAAGAAAATGGCTCTGAATATAGTCTGTTAAAAAAAAATACAATGTTTTATTCTACTCTGTTTATGAGTATATACACCAACTTCGTGTACTCTCTCATGTAAAATACAGAAATTCTAATTTTACCGGAATAGTAAAAATCTAAATATTACCTAGGCACCCCAATGTTTAAAACAAAATTGCTCTGTATATAATCTGTCAGAAAAAATATAAACTGCCCTATTCTACTCTGTTTTCGAGTATATACACCAACTCCACATGCTCTCTCATGTAAAAAACAGAAATTCTATATTTAAGCGAATCGAACAAAATGTAAATATTATCTACGCACCCCAATGTTAAATAAAAAATTGCTCGGAAGGTAATCTGTCAGAAAAAATATACAATGCCTTTTTGTACTCTAATTATAATTTCAGCCGAATCGAAATAATCTAAATATAATCTAGGCACCCCAATGTTAAAAACAAAATTGTTCTGAATATAATCTGTAAAATATAATATAAAATGCCCTATTCTACTCTGTTTTGGAGTATATACACCAACTCACTATTCTCTCTCATGTAAAAGATCAAAATTCTAATTTTACATGAATCGAAAAAAGTCTATATGTTATCTAGGCACCACAATGTTAAAATCAAAATTGCTCTGAATATAATCTGTCATAAAAAATATACAATGCCCTTTTCTACTCTGTTTTGGAGTATATACACCAACTCCATATGCTCTCTCATGTAAAATACAAAAATTCTAATTTTACGCGAATCGAAAAATATCTAAATATTATCTAGGCACCCATTGTTAAAAGCAAAATTGCTCTGAATATAATCTTCCAGAAAAAATATACAATGCCATTTTCTACTATGTTTTGGTGTATGTACACCAACCCAATATGCTCTCTCATGTAAAATACCGAAATTCTAAATTTACGCTAATCAAATAAAATATAAATATTATCGAGGCACCCCAATGGTAGTAGCAAAATTGCTATGAATATAATCTGTCAGTAAATATATACAATGCTTTCTCTACTCAGTTTTGGAGTATATACACCATCTATATATGCTCTCCCATGTAAAATACAAAATTCTAAATTTACGCGAATTGAACAAAATCTCAATATTATCTAGTCACCCCGAGGTTAAAAGAAAAATTGCTCTGAATATAATCCGTCATAAAAAATACACAATGCCCTTTTCTACTCTGTTTTGGAGTATATACCACAACTCAATATGCTCTCTCATGTAAAATATGGAAATTCTAATTTTACGTGAATCGAAAAAAATGTAAATATTATCTAGGCAAACCAATGTTAAAAGCAAAATTGCTCTGAATATAATCTCTTAGAAAAAATCTACAATGCCCTTTTCTACTCTATTTTGGAGTATATAAACCAACTCAATATGCTCTCTCATGTGAAATACCGAAATTCTAAATTTACGTGAATCGAAAAAAATCTAAATATTATTTAGGCACCCCAATGTAAAAATCAAAATTTCTCTGAGTATAATCTGTCAGAAAAAATATGCAATGCCCTTTTCTACAATGTTTTGGCGTATATACACCAACTCAATATGCTCTCTCATGTAAAATACCAAAATTCTAATTTGACTCAAGTCGAAAAATACCTAAATATTATCTAGGCACCCTAATGTTAAAAGCAAAATTGCTCTTAATATAGTCTGTCAGAGAAAATACACAATGTTCTTTTCTGCACGGTGTTGGTGTATATACACCTACTCAATATGCTCTCTCGTGTAAAATACTGAAATTCTAATTTTACGCAAATAAAAAAAAATCTAAATATTATCTAGGCATCCCAATGTTAAAAGTAAAATTGCTCTGAATATAATCTATCAGAAAAAATATAAAATTGCCTTTTCTACTCTGTTTGGGAGTATATACACCAACTTAACATGCTCTCTCATGTAAAATATCGAAATTCTAATTTTACATGAACCGAAAAAAATTAATTTTATCTTGGCACCCCAATGGTAAAAGTAAAATTGATCTAAATATAATCTGTCAGAGAAAATATACAATGACCTTTTCTACACTGTTTTGGAGTATATACACCAACTCAATATGCTCTTCCATGTAAAATACCGATATTCTAATTTACACGAACCGAAAAAAATCTACATACTATCTAGGAACCCCAACATTAAAAGCAAAATTGCTCTGAATATCATCTGTCAGAAGAAATATGCAATGCCCTTTTATACTCTGTTTTGGGGTATATACACCAACTCAATATGCTCTCTCATGTAAAATACCGAAATTCTAAATTTACGCGAATTGAAAAAAATCTAAATATTATCTACGCACCCCAATATTATAAGCAAAATTGCTATGAATATTATTTTTCAGAAAAAAATATACAATGCCTTTTTCTACCCTGTTTTGGAGTATATACACCAACCCAATATGGTCTCTCATGTAAAACACTGAAATTCTATATATACTCGATCGAAAAAATCTAAATATTATCTTGGCACCCAAATGTTGATAAAAAATGGCTTTGAATATATTCTGTCAGAAAAAATATACAATGCTGTTTCTACTCTGTTTTGGAGTACATATACCAACTCAGAATTCTCTCTCATGTAAAATACCAAAATTACAAATTTACGTTAATCAAAGGAAATTTAAACATTATCTAGGCACCCCAATGTTAATAGCAAAATTGTTCTTAATATAAAATGTCAGAAAAAATATACAATGCCCTTTTCTACTTTGTTTTGGAGTATATACACTAACTCAATATGCTCTCTCATGTAAAATACAGAAATTCTATATTCACTCGAATTGAAAAAAATCTAAATATTAATTTGGCATCCCGATGTTAAAAGCAAAATTTTTCAGATTATTATCTGTCAGAAATAATACACAATGCCCTATTCTATTCTGTTTTGGAGTATATACACCAACTCAATATGCTCTCTCATGTAAAATACCTAAATTCTAATTTTATGGGAATCGAAAAAAATCTAAATATTATTTAGGAACCCCAAAGTTAAAACCAAAATTGCTCTGAATATAATCTGTCAGAAATAATATACAATGCCCTTTTCTACTCTGTTTTGGAGTATACACATCTACTCAATATCCTCTCTCATGTAAAATACAGAAATTCAAATTTTTCGCGAATCAAAAAAAATGTAAATATTATCTAGGAACCCTAATGTGAAAAGAAAATGGCTCTGAATATAATCTGTAAGAACATATATAGAATGACTTTTTCTACTTCGTTTTGGTGTATATACACCAACTCAATATTCTCTCTCATGTAAAATACCGAAATTATAAATTTACGCATATTAAAAAAATTCTAAATATTATGTAGGCACCCCAATGTTAAAAGCAAAATTGTTCTGAATGTAATCTGTAAGAAGAAACATAAAATGCCTTTTTCTACACTCTTTTGTAGTATATACACCAACTCAATATGCTCTCCCATGTAAATTGCAAAAATTATAATTTTACACGAACCGAAAAAATCTAAATATTATCTAGGCATTCCAATGTTAAAACCAAAATTGCTCTGAATATAATCTGTAACAAAAAATACACAATGCTTTTTACTACTCTGTTGTGGAGTACATACAGCAACTCAATATGCTCTCTCATGTAATATACCGAAATTCTAAATTTACGTGAAGCATAAAAAATCTAAATATTATCTAGGCACCCCAATGAGAAAAGCAAAATTGCTCTGAATATAATCTGTCCAAAAAAATATGCAATGCCTTCTTCTCCTCTGTTTTGGAATATATAAACCCACACAACATGCTCTGTCATGTAAAGTACTGAAGTTCTATTTATACGCGAATCGAATAAATCTAAATATTATCTAGGCAGCCCAATGTTAAAAGAAAATGGCTCTGAATATAATTTGTACGAAAAAACATACAATGCCATTTTCTACTCTGTTTTGAAATATATACACCAACTCAATATGCTCTCTCATGTAAAATACGTAAATTCTAATTTTACGTGAATCGAAAAAAATCTAAATGTCATATAGGCAACCCAATGTTAAAAGCAAAATTTCTCTGATAATAATCTGTCAAAGAAAATATACAATGCCCTTTTCTACTCAATTTTGGAGTATAGACACCAACTCAATATGCTCTCTCATGTACAATACCGAAATTATAAATTTACACAAATCGAAAAGAATATAAAAATTATCTACGCTCTGCATTGTTAAAAGCAAAATTTCTCTGAATATTATGTGTCAGAAAAAATATACAGTGCGATATTCTACTCTGTTTGGGAGTATATGCAACAAATCTAAATGCTCTCTGACGTAAAATAGCAAAATTCTAATTTTACCTGAACTGAAAAAATCTAAATATTATCTAGGCACCCCAATGTAAAAAGCAAAATTTCTCTGAATATAATCTGTCAGAAAAAATATACAATGACCTCTTCTATTCTGTTTTGTAGTATAAACACCAACTCAATATGCCCTGTCATGTGAAATACAGAAATTCTAATTCTACCTGAATCGAAAAAATATAAATATTATCTAGGCACTCCAATGTTAAAAGCAAAATTGCTCTGAATATAATCTGTCAGAAAAAATATACAATGCTCTTTTCTACTCTGTTTTGGCGTATATACACCAACTCAACTTGGTCTCGCATGGAAAATACGGAAATTCTAATTTTAGGTGAATCAAAAATAATCTAAATAATATCTAGGCTCCTCAAAGTTAAAAGAAAATGGCTCTAAATATAGTCTTTTAAAAAAAATATACAATGCATTATTTCACTCTGTTTTGGAGTATATACACCAACTCAGGATGCTATCTCATGTCAAATACCGAAATTCTAATTTTACCCGAATTGAAAATAATCTAAATATTATCTAGGCACCCCTGTGTTAAAAAAAAATTGCTCCAAATATAATTCATCAGAAAAAATATCTAATGCCCTATTCTACTCTGTTTTGGAGTATAAACACCAAATCCATATGCTCTCTCATGTAAAATACAGAAATTCTATATTTAAGCGAATCGAAAAAAAACTAAATATTATCTAGGCACCCCAATATTAAAAAAAAATTACTCTGAATATAAACCGGCAGAAAAAATATACAATGCCCTATTCTAATCTGTTTTAAAGTATATACACCAACTTCATATACACTCTCATGTAAAATACAGAAATTTTATATTTAAGCAAATCGAAAAAAATCTAAATATTATCTAGGCACACCAATGTTAAAAGAAAAATTTCTCTGAATAAAATTTGTCAGAAAAAATATACAATGCCCTATTCTACTCTGTTTTGGAGTATATACACCAACATCATATGCTCTCTTATGTAAAATACAGAAATTCTATATTTAGCGAATCGAAACAAACCTAAATATAATCTAGGAACCTCAATGTTAAAAACAAAATTGCTCTGAATATAATCTGTGAGAAAAAATATACAATGCCCTATTCTACTCTGTTTTCGAGTATATACAACAACTCCATATGCTCTCTCATGTAAAATACAGAAATTCTATATTTAAGCGAATCGAAAAAAATCTAAATATTATCTATGCACCCGAATGTTAAAAACAAAATTGCTCTGAATGAAATCTGTCAGAAAAAAATATACAGTGCCCTTTTCTACTCTGTTTTGTAGTATAAACAAAAACTAAATATGCTCTCTCATATAAAATACCGAAATTCTAATTTTACGTGAAACGAAAAAAATCTAAATAATATCTAGGCGCCCCAAAGTTAAAAGAAAATGGTTATAAATATAGTCTGTAAGAAAAAATATACAATGCCTTATTCTTCTCTGTTTTGAACTATATACACCAACTCAATATGCTCTCTCAAGTAAAATACAGAAATTCTATATTTAAGCTGATCATGATAATTCTAGATATTATCTAGGCACCCCAAAGTGAAAAGCAAAATTGCTCCTAATATAATCTGTCAGATAAAATATACAATGCCCTTTACTTCCCTGTTTTGTAGTATATACACCAACTCAATATGCTCTCTCATGTAAAATACAGAAATTCTAATTCTAGCCAAATCGAAAAAATCTAAATATTATCTAGGCACCCAAGTATTAAAAAAATTGCTCTGAATATATTCCGTCAGAAAAAATATACAATGCACTATTCTACTCTGTTTTGCAGTATATACACCAACTCAGTATGCTCTTTCATGTAAAATACCAAAATTAAAATTTTACGTGAATCGAAAAAAATCTAAATATTATCTAGGCACCCCAATGTTAAAAGCAAAATTGCTCTGAATATAATCCGTCAGAAAAACTATACAATGCCCTATTCTACTCTGTTTTTGAGTATATACACCGACTCCATATGCTCTCTCATGTAAAATAGAGAAATTCTACGTTTAAGCGAATCAAAAAAAATCTAGGTATTATCTAGGCCCCTCAATGTTAAAAGCAAAATTTCTCTGAATATAATTTGTCAGTCAAATTATACAATGCCCTATTCTACTCTGTTTTGGAGTATATAAACCAACTCCATATTCTCTCTCATGTAAAATACAGAAATTCTATATTTAAGCGAATCTAAAAAGATCTAGATATAATCTAGGCACCTCACTGTTAAAAGAAAAATTTCTCTGAATATAATTTGTCAGAAAAAATATACAATGCCCTATTCTACTCTGTTTTGGAGTATATACACCAACTCCATATGCTCTCTCATGTAAAATACATAAATTCTGTATTTAAGGAAAACAAAAATTATCTAAATATTATCTAGGCACTTCAATGTA
Source organism: Callithrix jacchus (assembly GCF_049354715.1). Classification (NCBI taxonomy): domain Eukaryota; kingdom Metazoa; phylum Chordata; class Mammalia; order Primates; family Cebidae; genus Callithrix; species Callithrix jacchus. The sequence goes on along the minus strand of NC_133521.1, from coordinate 55,177,123 downwards.
AATAGCAAAATTTATCTGAATATAATCTGTCAGAAAAAATACACAATTTCATTTTCTACTTTGTTTTTTAGTATATACACCAACTCAATATGCTCTCTCAAGTAAAATTCCAAAATTCTAATTTTACACGAATCGAAAATAATCTAAATATTATCTAGGCACCCCAATGTTAAAAACAGAATTGCTCTGAATATGATCTGTCAGAAAATATATACAATGTTCTAATCTACTTCTATTGGAGTATATACACCAACTCAGTATGCTATCTCATGTAAAATACTGAAATACGAATATTACGTGAATCAAAAAAATGTAAATATTATCTAGGCACCCCAATGTTAAAAGCAAAATTGCGCTGAATATGATTTGTCAGAATAAAATACAATGCTCTTTTCTACTCTGTTTTGGGGTATGTACACCAACTCAGTATGCTCTCTCATGAAAAATACCGAAATTCTAATTTTACACGAATCGCGAAAAATCTAAATAATATCTAGGCGTTCCAAAGTTAAAAGATAATGTCTCTGAATATAGTCTGTTAGAAAAAATATACAATGCCATATTCAACTCAGTTTTGGTGTATATACACGAACTCGGTATGGTCTCTCATTTAAAATACTGAAATTCTAAATTTTCGTGAATCGAAAAAAATCTAAATATTATCTAGGCACCCCAATGTTAAAAGAAAAATTTCTCTGATTACAATCTGTCAGAAATATGTACAATGCCCTTTTCTACTCTCTTTTGGAGTATATACACCAAAGCAATATGCTCTATCATGTAAAATAGCGAAATTCTAATTTTACACGAATCAAAATATATCTAAATAATATCTAGGTGCCCCAAAGTTAATAGAAAATGGCTCTGAATATAGTCTGTTAGAGAAAATATACAATGCCTTATTCTACTCTGTTTTGGAGTATATACACCAACTCAGTATGCTCTCACATGTAAAATACCGAAATTATAATATTACCCGAATAGAAAAAATCTGAATATTATCTAGGCACTCAATTTTAAAAGCAAAATTGCTCTGAATATAATCTGTCAGAAAAAATATTCAATGCTTTTTTCTACTCTGTTTTGTAGTATATACACCACCTCAATATGCTCTCTTATGTAAAATACCGAAATTATAAATATACGGGAATCGAAAGAAATCTAAATAATATGTAGGCGCCCGAGGTTAAAAGAAAATGGAGGTGAATATAGTCTGTTAGAAAAAATATACATGGCCTTATTCTACTCTGTTTTGGAGTATATACACCAACTCAATATGCTCTCTCATGTAAAATACCAAAATATTAATATTACGCAAATCTAAAAAAATATAAATAATATCTAGGCGCACCAAAGTTAAAAGAAAATGGCTCTAAATATAGTCTTTTAGAGAAAATTTACAATGCCTTATTCTACTCTGTTTTGGAGTATATACACCAATCAGTACGCTCTCTCATGTAAAATCCAGGAATTCTAATTTTATGCAAATCGATAAAAATCTAAAAAATATCTAGGAGCCCCAAAGTTAAGAGAAAAGGGCTCAGAATATAGTCTGTTAGAAATAATATACAATGCCTTATTCTACTCTGTTTCGGAGAATATACACCAACTCAGTATGCTCTCTTAGGTAAAATATCGAAATTGTAATTTTACATGAATTGAAAAAAATCTAAATATTATTTAGGCACCCTAATGGTATCAGCAAAATTGCTTTGAATATACTCTGTCATAAAAAATATACAATGCCCTTTTCTATGCTGTTTTGTGGTATATACACCAACTGAATATGCTCTCTAAAGTGAAATACCGAAATTCTAAATTTACGTGAATTGAAAAAAAACTAAATATTATCTAGGCACCCAAAAGTTAAACGAAAATGGCTCTCAATATAGTCTGTTAGAAAAAATATACAATGCCTTATTCTACTCTGTTTTGGAGTATATACACAAATTCAGTATGTTCTCTCAAGTAAAATACAGAAATTCTAATTTTACCCGAATCGAAAGAATCTAAATATAATCTAGGCAACGCAATGTTAAAAACAAAATTGCTCTGAATATGATCTGTCAGAAAAAATATACAATGCCCTATTCTACTCTGTTTTGGAGTATATACACCAACTCCATATGCTCTCTCATGGAAAATACAGAAATTCTATATTTAAGCGAATTGAAAATAATCTAAATATAATCTAGCCACTTCAATATTAAAAACAAAATTTCTCTGAATATAATCTATCAGAAAAAATATACAATGCCTTATTCTACTCTGTTTTAAAGTATATACACCAACTCCGTATGCTCTCTCATGTAAAATACCGAAATTCTAATTTTACGTGAATCGAAAAAATCTAAATATTATCTAGGCAACCGAATGTTAAAAGCAAAATTGCTCTGAATATAATCTGTCAGTAAAAATATACAATGCCCTTTTCTACTCTGTTTTGGAGTATATAAACCAACTCAATATGCTCTCTCAGGTAAAATAGAGAAATTATAACTTTACGTGAATCCATAATAATCTAAATATATCTAGGCACCCCAAAGCTAAAAGAAAATGGCTCTGAAAATAGTCTGTTAGAAAAAATATACAATGCCCTATTCTACTCTCTTGGAGTATATACACCAACTCAGTAGGCTCTCTCATGTAAAATAACTTAATTCTAATTTACGTGAATCAAAAATAATCTAAATATTATCCAGGCACCCCAATGTTAAAAGCAAAATTACTCTGAATATAATCTGTTCAGAAAAAAAATACAATGTTCTTTTCTACTTTGTTTTGGAGTATATGCACCAACTCCATATGCTGCCTCATGTAAAATACACAAATTCCATATTTAAGCAAATCGAAAAATATCTAAATATTATCCAGGCACCCCAATGTTAAAAGCAAAATTGCTCTGAATATAATCTGTTCAGAAAAAATATACCATGCCCTTTTCTACTCTGTTTTGGAGTATATACACCAACTCAACATGCTCTCTTATGTAAAATACAGAAATTCTAATTTTACGTGAATCGAAAAAAATCTAAATAATATCTAGGCGCCCCAAAGTTAAAAGAAAATGGCTCTGAATATAGTCTGTTAGAAAAGATATACATTGCCTTATTCTACTCTGTACTGGAGTATATACACAAACTCAGTATGCTCTCTCATTTAAAACACAGAAATTCTAATTTTACCCGTATCAAAAAAATCTAAAAATTATCTAGGCACCCCAATGTTAAAAACAAAATTGCTCTGAATATAATCTGTCAGAAAAAATATACAATGCCCTGTTCTTCTCTGTTTTGGAGTACATACACAACTCAATATGCTCTCTCATGTAAAATACAGAAATTCTATATTTGAGCGAATCGAAAAATATCTCAATATTATCTAGGCACCTTAATGTTAAAAGCAAAATTTCTCTGAATATAATCTGTCAGAAATAATATACAATGCCTTTTTCTACTCTGTTTTGTAGTACATACACCAAATCCGTACGATCTCTCATGTAAAATAACGAAATTATAAATTTACGCGAATCGAAAAAAATCTAAATAATATCTATGCACCCCAAAGTTAAAAGGAAATGGCTCTGAATATAGTCGGTTACAAAAAATATACAATTCCTTATTCTACTCTCTTTTGGAGTATATACAGCAACTCCATATGCTCTCTCAAGTAAAATAGAGAAATTCTATATTTAAGCAAATCAAAAATAATCTAAATATTATCTAGGCAACCCAATGTTAAAAGCAAAATTTCTCTGGATATAGTCTGTCAGAAAAAATATACAATGCCCTTTACTACTGTGTTTTGCAGTATATACACCAACTCAAATGCTCTCTCATGTAAAATACAGAAATTCTAATTTACGCGAATCGAAAAAAATCTAAATAATATCTAGGCGACCCAAATGTAAAGAAAATGCCTGTGAATATAGTGTGTCAGAAAAATATACAATGCCTTATTCTACTCTGTTTTGGAGTATATAAACCAACTCAGTATGCTCTCTCATGTAAAATACTGAAATTCTAATTTTGCGTGAATCGAAAAATATATAAATATTATCTAGGCACCCCAATGTTAAAAACAAAATTGCTCTGAATATAATCTGTCATAAAAAATATACAATGCCCTATACTACTCTGTTTGGGAGTACATACACCAACTCCATATGCTCTCTCATGTAAAATACAGAAATTCTATATTTAAGCAAATCGAAAAAATTTAAATATTGTCTAGGCAACCGAAGGTCAAAAGCAAAATTGCTCTGAATATAATCTGTCAGAGATAATATATAATGCCCTATTCTACTCTGTTTTGGAGTATATACACCAACTCCATAAGCTCTCTCATGTAAAATACTGAAATTCTAATTTTACGTGAATGGATAAAACCTAAATAATATCTAGGCGCCCCAAAGTTAAAAGGAAATGGCTCTGAATATAGTCTGTTAGAAAAAATATACAATACCTTATTCTACTCTGTTTTTGAGTATATAAACCAACTCAGTTTGCTCTCTCATGTAAAACAAGGAAATTCTAATTTTACCCAAATCGAAAGAATCTAAATATTATCTACACACCCCAAGGTTAAAAACAAAATTGCTCTGAATATAATCTGTCAGACAAAATATGCAATGCCCTATTCTACTCTGTTTTGGAGTATATACACCAACTCCATATGCTCTCTTTTTTAAAATACAGAAATTCTGTATTTAAACGAATTGAAAAAAATCTAAATATTATCTAGGCACCCCAATGTTAAAAGCTAAATTGCTCTGAATATAATCTGTCAGAAAAAATATACAATGCTTTATTCTACTCTGTTTTGGAGTATGTACACCAACTCAATATGCTCTCTCATGTAAAATACCGAAACTCTAATTTTACCCGAATCGAAAAAATGTAAATATTATCTAGGCACCCCAATGATAGAAACAAAATTGCTCTGAATAAAGTCTGTCAGAAAAAATATACAATGCCCTATTCTACTCTGTTTTGGAGTATATACACCACCTTAATATGCTCTCAAATAAAAATACATAAATTCTATATTTAAGCGAACCGAAAAAAATCAAAATATTATCTAGGCATCCCTATGTTAAAAGCAAAATTTCTCTGAATATAATCTGTCAGAAAAAATATACAATGCGCTTTTCTATTCTGTTCTGCAGTATATTCACCAACTCAATATGCTCTCTCATGTAAAATACCGAAATTCTAATTTTACGCGAATGGAAAAAATCTGAATAATATCAAGGCGACCCAAAGTTAAGAGAAAATGGGTCTAAATATATTCTTTCAGAAAAAATATAGAATGCCCTATTCTACTCTGCTTTGGAGTATATACATCAACTCCATATGCTCTCTCATGTAAATTACAGAAATTCTGTATTGAAGCGAATCGAAAAAAATCTAAATATTATCTAGGCACCGCAATGTTAAAAACAAAATCGCTCTGAATATAATCTGTCAGAAAAAGTATACAATGCCCTATTCTACTCTGTTTTGGAGTATATACACCAACTCCACATGCTATCTCATGTAAAATACAGAAATTCTATATTTAAGCGAATCGAAGAAAATCTAAATATCTAGGCACCCCAAAGTTAAAAGCAAAATCGCTCTGAATATAATCTGTCAGAAAAAATATATAATGCCCTATTCTACTCTGTTTTGGAGTACATACACCAACTCCATATGATCTCTCATGTAAAATACAGAAATTCAATATTTAAGCGAATCGAAAAAATTGTAGATATTATCTAGGCAACCCAATGTGAAAAGCAAAATTGCTCTATATAATCTGTCAGATGAAATATACAATGCCCTTTACTTCTCAGTTTTGTAGTATATACACCAACTCAATATGTTCTCTCATGTAAAATACAGAAATTCTAATTCAACCCAAATCGAAAAAATCTAAATATTATCTAGGCACCCCAATGTTAAAAACAAAATTGCTCTGAATATAATCTGTCAGAAAAAATATACAATACCCTATTCTACTCTGTTTTGGAGTATATACGCCAACTCCATATGCTCTCTCATGTATAATATTGAAATTCTAATTCTACGCGAATCGAAAAAAACCTAAATAATATCTAGGCGCTCGAAAGTTAAAAAAAAATGGCTCTGAATATAGTCTGTTAGAAAAACTATACAATGCCTTATTCTACTCTTTTTTGGAGTTTATACACCAACTCAGTATGCTCTCTCATGTAAAATACAGAAATTCAAATTTTACGGGAATCGAAAAAAATCTAAATATTAACTAGGCACCCCAATGTTAAAAACAAAATTGCTCTGAATATAATCTGTCACAAGAATTATACAATGCCCTATTCTACTCTGTTTTGAAGTATATACACGAACTCAGTATGCTCTGTCATGTAAAATACAGAAATACTATATTTAAGCAAATTGAAAAAAATCTAAATATTATCTGGCACCCCAAAGTTAAAAACAAAATTGCTCTGAATATAATCTGTCAGAAAAAATATACAAGGCCCTTTTCTACTCGGTTTTGTATATATACACCAACTCAATATGCTTTCTCATGTAAAATAGCGAAATTCAAATTTTAGGTGAATCGAAAAAAATCTAAATATTATCTAGGCACCCCAATGTTAAAAACAAAAGTGTTCTGAATATAATTTGTCAGGGAAATTATACAATGCCCTATTCTACTCTGTTTTGGAGTATATACACCAACTCAATATGCTCTCTCATATAAAATAAAGAAATTCTATATTTAAGGAATCGAAATAAATCTAAATATTATCTAGGCACCCCAATGTTAAAAACAAAATTTCTCTGAATATAATCTGTCAGAAAATATATACAATGCACTATTCTACTCTGTTTTGGTGTATGTACAACAACTCTGTATGCTCTCTCATGTAAAATACCGAAATTCTAATTTTAAGTGAATCGATAAGTTTCTAAATATTATCTAGGCACCGCAATGTTAAAATCAAAATTGCTCTGAGTAAAATCTGTCAGAAAAATTGTACAATGCCCTTTTCTACTCTGTTTTGTAGTATATACACCAACTCCATATGCTCTCTCATGTAAAATACAAAACTTCAAATTTTCCGTGAATCGAGAAAAATCTAAATATTATCTAGATACCCCAATGTTAAAATCAAAACTGCTCTGAATATAATCTAGCAGAATAAATATACAATGGCCTTTTCTACTCTCTTTTGTAATATATACACCAACTAAATATGCTCTCTCATGTAAAATACAGAAATTCTAGTTTTACCAGAATTGAAAAACCAAAATTTATCTACTCACCCCAATGTTAAAAACAAAATTGCTCTGAATATATCCTGTCAGTAAAAATATACAGCCCTATTCTACTCTGTTTTGGAGTATATACACAAACTCAGTATTCCCTCTCATGTAAAATACAGAAATTCTCATTTTACATTAATCGAAAAAAATCTAAATATTATCTAGGCACCCCAATGTTAAAAACAAAATTGCTCTGCTGTCAGAATAAATATACAATGTTCTATTCTACTTAGTTTTGGCGTGTATACAACAACTCAGTATGCTCTCTCATGTAAAATACCAAAATTCTAATTTTACGTGAATCGATAAAAATCTAAATATTATCTAGGCACCCCAATGTTAAAAGCAAAATTGGTCTGAATACAATCTGTCCGAGAAAATATACAATGCCCTTTTCTACTCTGTTTTGGACTATATACAACAACTCAATATGCTCTCTCATGTAAAATACCGAAATTCTAATTTTACCTGAATCGAAAATATCTAAATATTATCTAGGCACCCAAATGTTAAAAACTATATTGTTCTGAATATAATCTGTCAAAAAAAATATACAGTGCCTTATTCTACTCTGTTTTGGAGTATATACACCAACTCAGTATGCTCTCTCATGTAAAATACCGAAATTCTAATTTTACCTGAATCTAAAAAAAATCTAAATAATATCTAGGTGCAACAAAGTTAAAAGAAAATGGCTCTGAATATAGTCTGTTAGAAAAAATATACAATGCAATATTCTACTCCGTTTTGGAGTATATACAACAAATCAGTATGCTCTCTCATGTAAAATACCGAAATTCTACTTTTACGTGAATTGAAAAAAATCTAAATAATATCTAGGTGCCACAAAGTTAAAAGAAAATGGCTCTAAATATAGTCTGTTAGACAAAATATACAATGCCTTATTTTACTGTGTTTTGGAGTATATACACCAACTCAGTATGCTCTCTCATGTAAAATACAGAAATTCTAATTTTACCCGAATCGAAAGAATATAAATATTATCTAGTTTCCCCTATGATATAAGCAAAATTGCTCTGAAAATAATCTGTAAAAAAAAATATACAATGCCCTTTTCTATTCTGTTTTGGAGTATATGCACCAACTCCATATGCTCTCTCATGTAAAATACAGATATTTTATATTTAGGCGTATCTAAAACAATCTTAATAATATCTAGGCACCCCAAAGTTAAAAGAAAGTGGCTCTGAATGTAGTATGTTAGAAAAAATATACAATGCCTTATTCTACTATGTTTTGGAGTATATACACCAACTCAATATGCTCTCTCGTGTAAAATACAGAAATTCTAATTTTACCCGAATCGAAAAAATCTAAATATTATCAAGGCACCCCAATGTTAAAAACAAAATTTCTCTGAATATAAACTCTCAGAAAAAATATACAATGCCCTATTCTACTCTTTATTTGAGTATATACACCAACTCTATATGCTCTCTCATGTAAAATATCGAAATTCTATATTTAAGCGAATCAAAAAAAATCTAAATAATATCTAGGCACCCCAAAATTAAAAGAAAATGGCTCTGAAAATACTATGTTAGAAAAAATATACAATGCCTTATTCTACTATGTTTTGGAGTACATACACCAACTCAGTATGCTGTTTCATGTAAAATACCGAAATTCTAATTGTACCCAAATTGAAAAAAATCTAAATATGATCTAGGGAACCGAATTTTAAGAGAAAAATTGCTCTGAAAATAATCTGTCAGAAAAAATATACAATGCCCTTTTCTACTCTGGTTTGGAGTATATACACCAACTCAATATGCTGTCTCTTTTAAAATACCGAAATTGTAATTTTATGCAAATCGAAACAAATCTAAATTATATCCAGGAGCTCGAAAGTTAAAAGAAAATGGCTCGGAATATAGTCTGTTAGGAGAAATATACAATGCCCTATTCTACTCTGTTTTGGAGTATATACAGCAACTCAGTATGGTCTCTCATGTAAAATACTGAAATTCTAATTTTACGTGTATCGAAAAAAATCTAAATATTATCAAGGCACCCCAATGTTAAAAACAAAATTGCTCTGAATGTAGTCTGTCAGAAAAAATATACAATGCCCAATTCTACTCTGTTTTGGAGTATATACACCAACTCTGTATGCTCTCTCATGTAAAATACAGAAATTGTATATTTAAGCGAATCAAAAAAAATCTAAATTTTATGTAGGCTCCCCAATGTTAAAAGCAAAATTGCTCTGAATATACTCTGTCAGATAAAAGATACAATGCCCTTTTCTACTTTGTTTTGTAGTACATATACCAACTCAGTATGCTCTCTCTTGTAAAATACAGAAATTCTAATTTTACACGTATCAAACAAATATAAATATTATGAAGGTAACCCAATGTCAAAAACAAAATTGCTCTGAATATAATCTGTCAGAAAAAATATACAAAGCCCTATTCTACTCTTTTTTGGAGTATATACACCAACTCCATATGCTCTCTCATGTAAAATTCAGAAATTCTATATTTAAGCGAATCGAAATAAATCTAAATATTATCTAGGCACCGCAATGTTAAAAACAAAATTTCTCTGAATATAATCTGTAAGAAAAAATATAAAATACCCTATTCTACTCTTTTTTGGACTATATGCACCAACTCCATATGCTCTCTTATTTAAAATACAGAAATTCTAATTTTACCCCAATCGAAAAAATCTAAATATTATCTAGGCACCACAATGTTAAAAACAAAATTGCTCTAAATATAGTCTGTCAGAAAAAATATACAATACCCTATTCTACTCTGATTTGGAGTATATAAGGCAACTCAGTATGCTCTCTCATATAAATTACCGAAATTCTAATTTTACGTGAATCAAAAAAAGTCTAAATATTATCTAGCCACCCGAATGTTAAAAGGAAAATTGCTGTGAATACAATGTGTCAGAAAAAATATACAATGCCCTTTTCTACTTTGTTTTGGAGTATATACACCAACTCAATATGCTCTCTCATGTAAAATACCGAAATTCTAATTTTTCACGAATCGAAAAAAATCTAAATACTATCTATGCGTCCCAAAGTTAAAAGAAAATGTCTCTGAATACAGTGTGTTAGAAAAAATATACAATGCCTTATTCGACTCTGTTTTGGAGTGTATACACCAACTCAATATGCTCTCTCCTGTAAAATAGAGAAATTACAATTTTACGTTAATTTAAAAAAAATCGAAACATTATCTAGGCACCCCAAAGTACAAAAAAACTTGCTCTTAATATAATCTGTGAGAAAAAATATACAATGCCCTATTCTACTTTATTTTGGGGTATATACACCAATTCGATATGCTCTCTCATGTAAAATACAGAAATTTTATATTTAAGCGGATCGAAAAAAATCGAAATATTATCTAGGCACCCCAATGTTAAAAGCAACATTGCTCTGAATATAATCTGTCAGATAAAATATACAATTCCCTCTTCTACTCTGTTTTGGAGTATATACACCAACTCAATATGCTCTCTCATGTAAAATAGAGAAATTCTAATTTTACGCGAATCGAAATAAATGTAAATAATATATATGTGCCCCGAGGTTAAAAGAAAATGGCTCTGAATATTGTCTGATAGAAAAAATTTGCAATGCCTTATTCTACTCTGTTTTGGAGTATATACACTAAATCAGTATGCTCTCTCATGTAAAATACAGAAATTCTATATTTAAGCAAATCGAAAAAAATCTAAATATTATCTAGGCACCCCAATATTAAAAACAAAATTGCTCTAAATATAATGTGTCTGCAAAAATATACAATGCCCTATTCTACTCATTTATTGGAATATATACACCAACTCAATATATTCTCTCATGTACAATACAGAAATTCAATATTTAAGTGAATCGAAAAAAATCTAAATATTATCTAGGCACCCCAATGTTAAAAGCAAAATTGCTCTGAATATAATCTGTCATAAAAAATATACAATGCCGTTTTCTACTCTGTTTTCGATTATATACACCAACTCAATATTCTCTATAAGGTAAAATACGGAAATTCTAATTTTACGAGAATCGTAAAAAGTATAAATAATATCTAAGCGCCCAAATTTAAAAGAAAATGGCTCTGAATATAGTCTGTTAGAGAAAATATACAATGCGTTATTCTACTCTGTTTTGGAGTATATACACCAACTCAGTATGCTCTCTCATGTAAAATACAGAAATTCTAATTTCACCCGAATCGAAAAAATCTAAATATTATCTAGGCACCCGAATGTTAAAAACAAAATTGCTCCGAATATAATCTGTCAAAAAAAATATACAGCCCTATTCTACTCTGTTTTGGAGTATATACACAAACTCAGTATTCTCTCTCCTGTGAAATACCGAAATTCTCATTTAACATGAATGGAAATAATTCTAAATATTATCTAGGCACCCCAACGTTAAAAACAATATTTCTCTGAATATAATCTGTCAGAATTAATATACAATGCCCCATTTTACTCTATTTTGGAGTATATACACCAACTCAGTATGCTCTCTCATGTAAAATACCGAAATTTTGATTTTACGTGAATCGAAAAAAATCTAAATATTATTTGGCACACGAATATTAAAAGCAAAATTGCTCTGAATATAATCTATGATAAAAAATATACAATGTTCTTTTCTACTCTGTTTTGGAGTATATAAACCAACTCAACATTGTCTCTCATGTAAAATACAAAAATTCTAATTTTACGTCAATCGTAAAAAATCTAAATAATATCTAGGCGCCCCAAAGTTAAAAGAAAATGGCCCTGAATATAGTCTGTCAGAAAAAATATACAATGCCTTATTCTACTCTGTTTTGGAGTGTATACACCAACTCAATATGCTCTCTCATGTAAAATATCGAAATTCTAATTTTATGCAAATCAAAAAAATCTAAATATTATCTTGACACCCCAATGTAAAAACAAAATTGCACTGAATACAATCTGTCAGAGAAAATATACAATGACCTATTCTACCATGTTGTGGAGTATATACACCAACTCAATATGCTCTCTCACGTAGAATACCGAAATTCTAATTTTACGTGAATCGAAAAAAATATAAATAATATCTAGGCACCACAAATTTAAAAGAAAATGGCTCTAAATATAGTCTGTTAGACAAAATATACAATGCCTTATTCTACTCTGTTTTGGAGGATATACACCAACTCAGTATGCTCTCTCATGTAAAATATAGAAATTCTAATTTTACATGAATCGAAAATATCTAAAAATTATCTAGGCACCCCAAAGTTAAAAACAAAATTGCTCTGAATATAATCTGTCAGAAAAAATATACAATGCCCTATTCTACTCTGTTTTTGAGTATATACACCAACTCCATATGCTCTCTAATGTAAAATACAGGAATTCTATATTTGAGCGAATCAAAAAAAATCTCCATATTATCTATGCACACCAATGTTAAAATCAAAATTGCTGTGAATATAATCTTTCAGAGAAAATATGACATGCCATTTTCTACTCTGTTTTGGAGTATATACACCAACTCCATATGCTCTCTCATTTAAATTACTGAAATTCTAATTTTACGCGAATCGAAAATAATCTAAATATTATCTAGGCATCCGAATTTTAAAAGTACAATTGCTCTGAATAAAATCTGTCAGAAAAAATGTGCAATGCCCTTTTCTACTCTGTTTTGGAGTATATACACCAACTCAATATGCTCTCTCATGTAAAATATGGAAATTCTAATTTTACCTGTATCGAAAAAAATCTACATAATATCTAGGCATTCCAAAGGTAAAATAAAATGGCTGTGAATATAGTCTGTTAGAAAAAATATACAATGCCTTATTCTACTCTGTTTTGGAGTATATACACCAACTCCATATGCTCTCTAATTTAAAATACAGAAATTCTATATATAAGCGAATCGAAATAAATCTAAATATTATCTAGGCAACCCAATGTTAAAAGCAAAATTTCTCTGAATATAATCCTTCAAAAAAAATACACAATGCTCTTTACTACTCTGCTTTGCAGTATATACACCAACTCAATATGTTCTCTCATGTAAAATTCCGAAATTCTAATTTTACGTGAATCGAAAAAAATCTAAATAATATCTAGGTGACCCAAAGTTAAAAGAAAATGGCTCTGAATATACTCTGTTAGAAAAACATACAATGCCTTATTCTACTCTGTTTTGGAGTGTATACATCAACTCCATATGCTCTCTCATGTTAAATTCAGAAATTCTAATTTTACCCGAATCGAAAATATCGAAAAATTATCTGGGCACCCCAATGTTAAAGACAAAATTGCTCTGAATATAATTTGTCAGAAAAAATATGCAATGCCATATTCTAATCTGTTTTTGAGTATATACACCAACTCCATATGCTCTCTCATGTAAAATACAGAAATTCTATATTTGAGCGAATCAAAAAAACCTCAATATAATCTAGGCACCCCAATGTTAAAAGCAAAATTGCTCCGAATATAATCTGTCAGTAAAAAAATACAATGCCCTTTTCTGCTCTATTTTGTAGTATATACACCAACTCAATACGCTCTCTCCTGTCTATTACCGAAATTCTAATTTTACGCGAATCGAAAAAAATCTAAATAATATCTAGGCGCCCCAAAGTTAAAAGAAAATGGCTCTGAAAATAGTCTGGTATAAACAATATACAATGTCTTATTCTTCTCTGTTTTAGAGTATATACACCAACTTAGTATGCTCTCTTATGTAAAATAACGAAATTCAAATGTTACGTGAATCAAAAAATCTAAATATTATCTAGGCACCGGAATGTTAACAGTACAGTTGCTCTGAATATATTGTGTCATAAAAAATATACAATGCCCTTTTCTACTTAGGTTTGGTGTAGATACACCAACTCAATATGCTCTCTCATGTTAAATAAAGCAATTCTAATTTTAGGTGTATAAAAAAAATCTAAATATTATCTAGGCACCCCAACGTTAAAAGCAAATTTTCTCTGAGTATAGTCTGTTAGAAAAAATATAAAACGCCCTTTTCTACTCTGTTTTGGAGTATCTACACCAACTCAATATGCTTTCTCATGTAAAATACCGAAATTCTAATTTTATGCGAATCGAAAAAAATCTAAATAATATCTAGGCGCCCCTAAGTTAAAAGAAAATGGCTCTGAATATAGTCTGTTAGGAAAAATATACAATGCCTTATTCTACTCTGTATTGGAATATATAGAAAAACTCAGTATGCTCTCTCATGCAAAATACAGAAATTGTATATTTAAGCGAATCGAAAAAAATTTAAATAATATCTAGGCGCCCTAAAGTTAAAAGAAAATGGCTTTGAATATAGAGTGTTAGAAAAAATATACAATGCCTTATTCTACTCTCTCTTAAAGTATAGAAACAAACTCAGTATGCTCTCTCATGTGAAATACCGACATCCTAATTTTAACAAAATCGAAAAATTGTAAATATTATCTAGGCACCCAAATGTTAAAAACAAAATTTCTCTGAATATAATCTCTCAGAAAAAATATACGACACCATATTCTACTCTTTTTTAAAGTATATACACCAACTCCATATGCTCTCTCATGTAAAATACAGAAATTCTATATTTAAGGGATCCGAAAAAATTCTAAATATTATCTAGGCACCCCAATGTTAATAGCAAAATTGATCTGAATATAATCTGTCAGAAATAATATACAATGCTCTTTTCCACTTTGTTTTGGAGTATATACACAAACTCAATATGCTCTATCATTTAAAATACCGAATTTCTAATTTTACGCAAATCGAAAATATTCTAAATAATATCTAGGCACCTTCAAGTTAAAAGAAAATGGCTCTGAATGTAGTGTGCTAGAAAAAATATACAATGCCTTATTCTAATCTGTTTTAAAGTAAATACACCAACTCAGTATGCTCTCTCATATAAAATACCGAAATTGTAATTTTAACCAATAGAAAAAATCTAACTATTATCTAGGCACCCAAATGTTAAAAACAAAATTGCTCTGAATATACTCTCTCAGAAGAAATATACAATGCCCTATTCTATCCTGTTTTGGAGTATATACACCAACACAATATGCTCTCTCATGTAAAATACAGAAATTCTATATTTAAGCGAATCGAAAAAATTCTAAATATTATCTAGGCTCCCCAATGTTAAAAGCAAAATTGCTCTGAATACAATCGGTCAGAAAAAATATACAATGCCCTTTTCTACTCTGTTTTGGAGTATATACACCAACTAAATATGCTCTCTCATGTCAAATAGCAAAATTCTAATTTTATGTGACTCGAAAAAAATCTAAATAATATCTAGGCGCCCCAAAGGTTAAAAAAAAAGTCTCTGAATATAGTCTGTTAGAAAAAATATACAATGCCTTATTCTACTCTGATTTCAAGTATATACACCAACTCTGTATGCTCTCATGTAAAATACCGAAATTCTAATTTTACGTGAATCGAAAAAAATCTAAATGTTATCTAGGCACCCCAATATTAGAAGCCAAATTGTTCTAAATATAATCTGTCAGAAGAAATATTCAATGCCCTTTTCTACTCTGTTTTTGGAGTATATATAACAACTCAATGTGCTCTCTCATGTAATATAAAGAAATTCTAATTTTATGAGAATAAAACAAATCTAAATAATATCTAGGCACCCCTAAGTTAAAAGAAAATGGCTCTGAATATAGTCTGTTATTAAAATAATACAATGCCTTATTCTACTCTGTTTTGGAGTATATACACCAACTCAGTTTGCGCTCCCATGTAAAATACAGAAATTCTAATTTTACCCGAATCGAAAAAGTCTAAATAATATTTAGGCACCCGAATGTTAAAAGCAAAATTGCTCTGAATATAACCTGTCAGAAAAAATATACAATGCCCTTTTCTACTCCGTTTTGTAGTATATACCCCCACTTAGTATGCTCTGTCATGTAAAATGAAGAAATTCTAATTTTACCCGAATTGAAAAAAATCTAAATATGATCTAGGCACCGCAATGTTAAAAAAAAAATTTCTCTGAATATAATCTGTCAGAAAAAATATACAATGACCTATTCTACTCTGTTTTTGAATATATACACCAACTCCATATGCTCCCTCATGTAAAATACGGAAATTCTAAATTTGCGTGAATCGAAAAAAATATAAATATTATCTAGGTACCCCAATGTTAAAAGCAAAATGATATAAATATAATCTGTAATAAAAAATATATAATGCTTCTTTATACTGTGTTTTGTAGTATATACACCAACTCAATATGCTCTCTCACGTAAAGTACCGAAATTCTAATTTTACGCAAATTGAAATAAATCTAAATACTATCTAGGTGCCCCAAAGTTAAAAGGAAATGGCTCTGAATATAGTCTGTTTGAAAAAATATACAATGCCTTATTCTACTCTGTTTTGTAGTATATATACCAACTCAGTATGCTATCTCATATAAAATACCGAAATTCTAATTTTACGTGAATCAAAAATAATTTAGATATTATCTAGGCACCGCAATTTTAAAAGCAAAATTGCTCTGAGTATAATCTGTCAGGAAAAATATACAATGCCCTATTCTACTCTTTTTTGGAGTATATAAACAAACACCTTATGCTCTCTCACATAAAATACAGAAATTCTATATTTAAGCGAATCGAAAAAAATCTAAATATTATCTAGGCACCCCAATGTTAAAAACAAAATTGCTCTGAATATAATCTGTCAGAAAAAATATACAATGCCCTATTCTATTCTGTTTTGTAGTATATACACCAACTCAATATGCTCCCTCACATAAAATACAGAAATTCTATATTTAAGCGATTCGAAAAAAATATAAATATTATCTAGGCACCCCAATGTTAAAAACAAAATTGCTCTGAGTGTAATCTGTCAGAAAAAATATACAATGCCTTATTCTACTCTGTTTTGGAGTATATACACCAACTCAGTATGCTCTCTCATGTAAAACACAGAAATTATAATTTTGCATAAATCGAAAAAAATCTAAATATTATCTAGGCATCACAACGTTAAAAGCAAAATTGCTATGAATATAAACATTCAGAAAAAATATACAATGCTCTTTTCTACAGTGTTTTGTAGTATATTCACCAACTCAATATGCTCTCTCATATAAAATACTGAAATTCTATATTTGAGTGAATCTAAAAAAATCTAAATAATATCTAGGCGCCCAAAAGGAAAAAGCAAATGGCTCTGAATATAGTCTGTTAGAAAAAATATACAATTCCCTATTCTACTCTGTTTTGGAGTATATACACCAACTCAATATGCTCTCTCACGTAAAATACCGTAATTATAATTTTATGCGAATCAAAAATTCTAAATAATATCTATGTGCCTCAAAGTTAACAGAAAATGGCTATGAATATAGTCTGTTAAAAAAAATTTACATTGCCTTATTCTACTCTGTTTTGGAGTATATACACCAACTAATTATGCTCTCTCATGTAAAATACCGAAATTCTTATTTTACCCGAATCGAAAAAATCTAAATATTATCTAGGCATCCCAATCTTAAAAACAAAATTGCTCTGAATATAATCTGTCAGAGAAAATATACAATGCCCTATTCTACTTTGATTTGGAGTATATTCACCAAATCCATATGCTCTCTCATATAAAATTCAGAAACTCTATATTTATCGAATCGAAAAAAATCTAAATATTATCCAGCACCCCAGTGTTAAAAGCAAAATTGCTCTGAATATAATCTGTCAGAGAAAATATACAATGCCCTATTCTACTCTGTTTTGGAGTATATACACCAACTCCATATGCTCTCTCATGTAAAATACAGAAATTCTATATTTAATTCAATCAAAACTAATCTAAATATTATCTAGGCACCCCTATGTTAAAAGCAAAATTGCTCTGAATATAATCTGTCAGAAAAAAAATACAATGCCCTTTTCTACTCTGTGTAGGAATATATACACCAACTCAATATGCTCACTCATGTAAAATACCGAGATTCTATATTTTAGCTAATCGAAAAAAAAACAAATAATATCTAGGCGCCCCAAAGTTAAAAGAAAATGGCTCTGAATGTAGTCTGTTTGAAAAAATATACAATGCCTTATTCTACTTTTTTTTGCAGTATATACACGAACTCAATATGCTCGATCATACAAAATACAGAAATTCTATATTTAAGCGAATCGAAAATAATCTAAATATTATCTACGCAACCCAACGATAAAAGAAAAACTGCTATGAATATATTCGGTCATAAAAAATATACAATGCCCCTTTCTACTCTGTTTTGTAGTATATACACCAACTCAATATGCTCTCTGATGTAAACTACTGAAATTCTAATTTTACCCGAATCGAAAAACTCTATGTATAATCTATGCACCCCAATTTTAAAAGAAAATTGCTCTGAATATAATCTGTCACAAAAATTACACAATGCCCTTTTCTACTCTGTTTAAGAATATATACACCAACTCAATATGCTCTCTCATGTAAAATACCAAATTCTAATTTTACGCGAATCGAAAAAAATCTAAATAATATCTAGGCACCCCAAAATTAAAAGAAAATGGCTCTGAATATAGTGTGTTAGAAAAAATATACAATGCCTTATTCTACTTTGTTTTGGTGTATATACACCAATTCAGTGTGCTGTCTCATGTAAAATAACGAAATTCTAATTTTACCCGAATCCAAAAAATATGAATATTATCTAGGCACCCCAAAATTAAAAAAAAATTGCTCTGAATATAATCTGTCAGAAAAAATATACAATGCCTTATTCTATTCTGTTTTGGAGTTTATACACCAACTCCACATGCTCTCTCATTGAAAATACAGAAATTCTATATTTAATTGAATCTAAACAAATCTAAATATTATCTAGGCACCCCAATGTTAAAAGCAAAATTGCTCTGAATATAATCTGACAGAAAAAATATACAGTGCCCTTTTTTACTCTGTTTTGTAGTATATACACCAAATCAATATGCTCTATCATGTAAAATACTGAAATTCTAATTTTACGCGAATCGAAAAAAATTTAAGTAATATCTAGGTGCCCCAAAGTTAAAAGAAAATGGCTCTGAACATAGTCTGTTAGAAAAAAAAATAAAATGCCTTCTTCAACTCTCTTTTGGAGTATATACCCCAACTCAGCATGCTCTCTCATGTAAAATACAGAAATTCTAATTTTACGTGAATCAAATGATAGCTAAATATTATCTAGGCACCCCAATGTTAAAAGAAAAATTGCTCTGAATATAATCTGTAAGATGAAATATACAATGCACCTTTCTACTCTGTATTGTAGTATATACACCAACTCAATATGCTCTCTCATGTAAAATACAGAAATTCTATATTTAAGCGAATCGAAAACAATCTAAATATTATCTAGGCACCCCAAAGTTAAAAACAAAATCGCTCTGAATATAATCTGTCAGAAAAAATATACAATACCCTATTCTTCTCTGTTTTGCAGTATATACGCCAACTCCATATGCTCTCTCATGTAAAATACAGAAATTCTAAATTTAAGCGAATCAAAAAAAATCTAAATATTATCTAGGCACCCCAATGTTAAAAGAATAATTGCTCTGAATATAATCTGTCAGAAAAAATATACAATGCCCTTTTCTAATCTGTTTTGGAGTATATACACCAACTCAGTATGCTCTCTCATGTAAAATACAGAAATTCAAATTTAAGGTGAATCAAAAATAATCTAAATAATATCTAGGGGCCCCAAAGTTAAAAGAAAATGGCTCTGAATATAGTCTGTTAGAAAAAATATACAATGCCTTATTCTACTTTGTTTTGGAGTATATACACCAACTCAGTATGCTCTAGCATGTAAAATACAGAAATATTATATTTAAGGTAAACAAAAACTATGTAAATATTATCTAGGCACCCCAATGTAAATAGCAAAATATATCTGAATATAATCTGTCAGAATAAATACACAATTGCATTTTCTACTTTGTTGTGTAGTATATACACCAACTCAATATGCTCTCTCATGTAAAATTCCGAAATTCTAATTTTACGCGAATCGAAAAAAATCTAAATATCTAGGCGCGCCAAAATTTAAAGAAAATAGCTCTTAATATAGGCTGTTAGAGAAAATATACAATGCCTTATTCTACTCTGTTTTAAAGTACATACACCAACTCAGTATGCTCTCTCATGTAAAATACAGAAATTGTATATATAAGCGAATCGAAACAAATATAAATAATATCTAGGCGCCCCAATGTTAAAAAGATAATTGCTCTGAATATAATCTGTCATAAAAAATATACAATGCCTTATTCTACTCGGTTTTGGAGTATATACACCAACTTAGTATGCCATCTCATGTAAAATACAGAAATTCTAATTTTACATGAATCGAAAAAAATCTAAATATTATCTAGGCATCCCATTGTTGAAAGCAAAATTGCTCTAAATATAATCTGTCAGAAAAAATATACAATGCTCTTTTCTACTGTGTTTTGTAGTATTTTCACCAACTCAATATTCTCTCTCATATAAAATACTGAAATTCTATATTTACGTGAATCGAAAAAAATATAAATATTATCTAGGGACCCCAATGTTAAAAACAAAATTGCTCTGAATATAGTCTGTCAGAAAAAATAAACAATGCCCTTTTCTATTTTGTTTTGGAGTATATACACCAACTCAGTTTGCGCTCTCAAGTAAAATAGAGAAATTCTAATTTTACCCTAATCAAAAAAATCTAAATATTCTTTAGGCACCCCAATGTTAAAAACAAAACTGCTTTGAATATAATCTATCAGAAAAAAAATACAATGCCCTATTCTTCTCTTTTTTGGAGTATATACACCAACTCCATATGCTCTCCCATGTAAAATACATAAATTCTAATTTTACTCGAATCGAAAAAATGTAAATATTATCTAGGAACCCCAATGTTAAAAACAAAATGGCTCTTAATAGAATCAGTCAGAAAAAATATACAATGCCCTATTCTACTCTGTTTTGGAGTATATACACCAACTCCATATGCTCTCTCATGTAAAATACAGAAATTCTATATTTAAGCGAATCGAAAAAAAGCTAAATATTATCTAGGCACGCCAATGTTAAAAGCAAAATTGCTCTGAATATAATTTGTGAGAAAAAATATACAATGCCCTTTTCTACTCTGTTTTGGATTATATAAACCAACTCAATATGCTCTCTATGGTAAAATACCGAAATTCTAATTTTACGTGAATCGAAAAATATCCAAATAATATGTAGGCACCCCAAAGTTAAAAGAAAATGGCTCTGAATATATTCTGTTAGGAAAAATATACAATGCCTTATTCTACTATGTTTTCGAGTATATACACCAACTCAGTGTGCTCTCTCATGTAAAATACAGAAATTCTAATTTTACCCGAATCATAAAAATCTCAATATGATCTAGGCACCGCAATGTAAAAAATAAAATTGCTCTGAATTTAATCTGTCATAAAAAATATACAACGCCCTTTTCTACTCTGTTTTGGCGTATATACCATAACTCAGTTTGCGCTCTCATGTAAAATACGGAAATTCTAATATTAATCGAATCGAAAAAATCTAAATATTCTGTAGGCACCCCAATGTTAAAAACAAAACTGCTCTGAATATAATCTGTCAGATAAAATATACAATGCCCTATTCTACTATTGTTTGGAGTATATAAACCAACTCAATATGCTCTCTCCTATAAAATACAGAAATTCAAATTTTACTCGAATCGAAAAAATCTAAATATTATCTAGGCACCCCAATGTTAAAAACAAAATTGCTCTGAATATAATCAGTCAGAAAAAATATACAATGCCCTATTCTACTCTGTTTTGGAGTATATACACGAACTGCATATGCTCTCTCAGGTAAAATACCGAAATTCTAATTTTACGTAAATCGAAAAAAACCTAAATAATATCTAGGCACCCCAAAGTTAAAAGAAAATGGCTGTGAATATAGTCTGTTAGAAAAAATATACAATAGCTTATTCTACTGTGTTTTGGAGTATATACACCAACTCTGTATGCTCTCTCTTGTGAAATACAGAAATTCTAATTTGACGTGATTCGAAAAAAATTTAAATATTATCTAGGCACCCCAATGTTAAAAGCAAAATTGCTCTGAATATTATCTCTCAGAAAAAATATACAATGCCCTTTTCTACTCTGTTTTGTTGTATATACACCAACTCAATATGCTCTCTCGTGGAAAATACAAAAATTATAATTTTACGTGAATCGAAAAATATCTAAATAATATCTAGGCGCCCCAAAGTTAAACGAAAATTCCTCTGAATATAGTCTGTTAGAAAAAACCTAAAATGCCTTATTCTACTTTGTTTTGGGGTCTATACACCAACTCAGTATTCTCTCTCATGTATAATACCGAAATTCTAAATTTCCGTGAATCGAAAAAAATCTAAATAATATCTAGGCGCCCCAATGTTAAAAAATAAATTGCTCTGAATATAGTCTGTCAGAAAAAATAAACAATGCCCTATTCTACTCTGTTTTGGAGTATTTGCACCAACTTTATATGCTCTCTCATGTAAAATACAGAAATTCTATATTTAAGCGAATCGAAAAAAATCTAAATATTATCTATGCACCCCAATTATTATAAGCAAAATTGCTCTGTATATGATTTGTCAGAGAAAATATACAATGCCGTTTTCTACTCTGTTTTGGAGTATATACACCAACTCACTGTGCTCTCTTATGTAAAATAACGAAATTCTGATTTTACCCAAATCGAATAAATATGAATATTATCTAGGCACCCCAATGTTAACAACAAAATTGCTCTGAATATAATCTGTCATAAAAAATATACAATGCCGTTTTCTACTTTTATTTGGAGTATATACAGCAACTCAATATGCTCTCTGATGTAAAATACAGAAATTGTAAATTTACGCAAATCGAAAAAAATCTAAATATTATCTAGGCACCCCAATGTTGAAAGAAAATGGCGCTGAATATAAACTGTCAGAAAAAATATACAATGCCCTTTTCTACTTTATTTTGGAGTATACACACCAATTCAATATGCTCTCTCATGGAAAATACAGAAATTCTAAATATACGGGAATCGAAGGAAATCTAATTATTATCTAGGCACCCCAATGTAAAAACCAAAATATCTCGGAACAAAATCTGTCAGAGAAAATATACTATGTCCTTTTCTACTCTGTTTTCGAGTATATACACCAACTCAATATGCTCTCTTATGTAAAATACCAAAATTATAAATTTACGCTAATCAAATGAAATCTAAATATTATAGGCTCCCCAATGTTAATAGGAAAATTGCTCTGAATATAATATATCAGAAGAAATATACAATGCCTTTTCTCCTCTGTTTTGGAGTATATACACCAACTCAATATTCTCTTTCATGTAAAATACCGAAAATCTAAATTCACTTGAATCGAAAAAAATCTATTATCAAGGCACCCCAATGTTAAAAGCAAAATTGCTCTAAATGTAATCTGTTCAGAAATAATATACAATGCCCTATTCGTCTCTGGTTTGGGGTATATACACCAAATCAATATGCTCTCTCATGTAAAATACCGAAACTTTAAATTTACGCATATTGAAAAAAATCTAAATATTATGTAGGAAAACCAATGTTAAAAGAAATTAGCTCTGAATATAATCTGTCAGAAAAAATATACAATGACTTTTTCTACTCTGTTTTGGAGTACATACACCAAATCAAAATGCTCTCTTATATAAAGTACCGAAATTCTAAATTTGCGCTAATTGAATAAGATCTAAATATTATCTAGGCACCCCAAAGTTAAAGGAAAATGGCTCTGAATATAATCTATCAGAAAAAATATACAATACTATTTTCTACTCTATTTTGGAGTATATACACTAATTCAATATGCTCTCTCATGTAAAATATCGAAATTGTAAATATACACGAATCGGAAAACATCTAAATATTATCTAGGCACCACAATGTAAAAAGCAAAATTTCTCGGAACAAAGTCTGTGGGAGAAAATATACAGTGCCGTTTTCTACTTTGTTTTGGAGTGTATACACCAACTCAATATGCTCTCTAATGTAAAATACAGAAATTCTAATTTCACACGAACGGAAACAAATCAAAATATTATCTAGGTACCCCATTGTTAAAAGCAAAATTGCTCTGAATATAGTCTGTCAGAAAAAATACACAATGCCCTTTTCTACTCTGTTTTGGAGTATATACACCAATTCAATATGCTTTCTCATGTAAAATACCGAAATTCTAAATTTACGCGAATCGAAAAAAATCTAAATATTACCTAGGCACTCCAATGTTGAAAGCAAAATTGCTCTGAATATAGTCTGTCAGAAAAAATATACAATACCCTTTTCTACTACGTTTTGGAGTATATACACAAACCCAATATGCTCTCTCATATAAAATACCGAAATTCTTATTATACGCGAATTGAAAAAAATCTAAATATTATCTCGACACCCCAATATTGAAAGAAAATGGCTCTGATTATAATCTGTCAGAAAAAATATACAATGCGCTTTTCTCCTCGGTTTTGGAGTATATGGACCAACTCAATATGCTCTCTCATGTAAAATACCGAAATTCTAAATTTACGTTAATCAAATGAAATCTAAATATTATCTAGGCACCCCAATGGTAATAGCAAAATTGCTCTGCATGTATTTCGTCAGATAAAATATACAATGCCGTTTTCTACTCTGTTTTGGAATATATACACCAACTCAATATACTCTCTCATGTAAAATACAGAAATTCTAATTTTACGAGAATCGAAAAAAATCTAAATATTATCTAGGCACCCCAAAGTTAAAAGAAAATGTCTCTGAATATATTCTGTCAAAAATAATACAATGCCCTTTTCTACTCTGTTTTGGAGTATATAAACCAACTCAATATACTCTCTCATGTAAAATACAGAAATTCTAAATTTATGCGTATCAAAAAAAATCTAAATATTATCTAGGCACCCCAATGTTAAAAGCAAAATTTTTCTGAATATAATCTGTCAGAGAAAATATACAATGCCCTTTTCTACTTTGCTTTGTAGTATATACACCAACTAAATATGCTCTCTCATGTAAAACACCGAAATTCTAATTTTACGCAAATCGAAGAAATTCTCAATATTATCTAGGCACCCGTAGGTTAAAAGAAAATGGCTATAAATATAATCTGTCAAAAAAATATACAATGCCTTATTCTACTCTGTTTTGGAGTATACACACCAACTCAATATGCTCTCTCATGTAAAATACAGAAATTCTGATTTTACGCCAATCGAAAAAAATCTAAATAATATGTAAGAACCCCAATGTAAAAAGCTAAACTTCTCTGAATATAATCTGTCAGAAAAAGTATACAATGCTCTTTTCCACTCTGTTTTGGAGTATATACACCAACTCAATATGCTCTCTCATGTAAAATACTGAAATTCTAATTTTACGTGAATCTAACAAACTCTAAATATTACCTAGGCACAACAATGTTGAAAGCAAAATTGCTCTGAGTATAATCTGTCAGAAAAAATATACAATGCCCTATTCTACTCTGTTTTGGGGTATATACACCAACTCAATATGCTCTCACATGTAAAATACCGAAATTCTAATTTACACGAATCGAAAAAAATGTAAATATAATCTAGGCACCCCAATGTTAAAAGCAAAGGTTCTCTGAATATAGTCTGTCAGAAAAAATATTCAATGCCCTTTTCTGCACTGTTTTGGATTATATACACCAACTCAATATGCTCTCTCATGTAGAATACCGAGATTCTAATTTTACGTGAATCGAAACAATCTAAATATTATCTAGGCACACCATTGTTAAAAGAAAAATTTCTCTGAATATAATCTGTCAGAAAAAATATACAATGCGCTATTCTACTTTGTTTTGGAGTATATACACCAAGTCAATATGCTCTCTCATGTAAAATACCGAAATTCTAATTTTACGCAAATCGAAAAAAATCTAAATATTATCTACGCACCCCAATGTTAACAGCAACATTGCTCTTAATATTATCTGTCAGAAAACATATAAAATGCGCTTTTCTACTCTGTTTTGGAGTATATACACCAATTCAATATGCTCTATTATTTAAAATATGGAAATTCTAAATTTACGCGAATCGTAAAAAATCTAAATATTATCTAGGCAACCCAATGTTAAAAGCAAATTTGCTCTGAATATGATCTGTCAGAAATAATATACAATGCCCTATTCTACTCTGTTTTGGGGTATATACACCAATTCAATATGCTCTCTTGTTTAAAATACTGAAATTCTTAATTTACACTAATCGAAAAAAATCTAAATATTATCTAGGTACCCCAATGTTAAAAGCAAAATTGCTCTCAATATAATCTGTCAGAAAAAATATACAATGCCCTTTTCTACTGTGTTTTGGAGTGTATACACCAACTCAATATTCTCCCTCATGTAAATTACCCAAATCCTAACATTACTCTAAGTATCTCATAAAGTGCACAAGACCCCCTTGATGTTGTTTTTTATAACTAGGGGATTACAGATGACATTACTCACGATATGACTGCGGCTGTTTGCCGGTCCTGTGATAATGTTTCTAATATCCAGAGAAGGAGAGGGGAATGTTTCTGCCCATAGGCAAATCCTCTGAATACGGCAAGACGAGTACACCGTGCTGTGATATTTTCACTAATGTAAACAAGAAAACAATTATATTGAATTAAATATTGCAAGGTGTTAACCCCCCCTATAATTTTTCTTGTAATTTCAAGGGGTTGACGAGGACATTTTTGTCAAAATGGCGGAGGTGTAACTACAGCTATTGCCTACTATATAATAAAAAACGATAAAATTATTATTTACATATGATATGATTGCCAGTATCATATTACACCACATTTTCAAAATATCTGGGCCCCAGCAGCTGTGGGCATGGCAGCCAAGCGAGGGTGTCCCTATGCAACCAGGTTGGGCATTGCAGCTGCTACGGGCCCTTTGTGATTTGTCTGGGGGCTGCTTCGGGCCCTCTGGCGGTGGCTGTGGTAACAGCCACATAGCCAGAGGGTCTCTCAGCATCCAGGGAGGGCCTGGCGGCTGCTACTGTCACTCTGGCAGGGGCTATGGGCACAGCCACCTAACCAGGGGGTCCCTACGTAGCCAGGGTGGGGCTGGAAGCTGCTATAGGCCCTTTGGCGGGAGGTGTGGGGATACCCTGCTCTTCACAGGTACACAGTTTGCACCTATTTCTACATGTGTAGATTGTTTACATAATGGGCACATATTTGTACACATGTACATATAATATCACAATAAACATATATGTACATAATATGTGTACAATAAATATGTACTTTATACGTACCTAATATAGACAATATGTACTTTTTGGTGATATTATGTGATATCTACATATTATTGATTATATATCTTATTGTGATAATATGTATGTTACCACTGAAATTTTTAGAAATGTACATAGAGTACACTTTATGTACCTATGCATTGTGTACACATTATGGAAATAAATAGGTACATATTTTACAGATGATGTACATTTTTTCTACATGTGTATTTTGTACACATATGTACAGCGGAGTAAATGTACAGACTATACCTATTTTATACATTTATTGTGATATGTCAATAAATGTACACATGAGTATATTCTGGGATATAATTTTTAGCATATTAGACAGGAATTATACCGGTGACCAAAGTGGGTTTACACCCAGGTGCGCACATAGTTTATACATGTACATGTTGTGCTTATTATGTACTCATGTACAGAATGTACATGTCTACATTATATGTACATAGGTGTACGCAGCATACATAGGTACATACTGTGCACACATATGTACACGTGCATATATTGTACATCTGTACATAATGGGTACATGATGTACATGTGTACACATCATATCACAATAAATGTAAATACACATGTTTGCAATATGTACGTTTATATTATGTATTACGTTTATTGTGATTATATATGCTGTTGTGATATGATATCATTGTGACATTACAAATGTACATATTATACACATTATGTACTTATGCATTGTGCACAGATTATAGAAATAGAAAGAAACATATTTTACAGGTTATGTACATTTTATTTACTTGTGTATTGGGTACACAGAGTAAATGTACAGATCTTACTTACTTTATACATTTATTGCGATATGCCAATAAATGTACACATTATGAGTACGTTCTGTGATATTACATTTAGAATATAAGATAGAAATTACTCTGGTTACCAAAGTGGGTGTAAACTTATGTGTGCACATATTTTGTACATGTACATACTGTGCATATTATGTACTTGTGTACAGAAGGTAAATATCTACATTATATGTATGTATGGGTACAGAGTGTACATATGTACATACTATGTACATATATCTACACCTGAATTTATTGTACATCCGTACATAATGGGTCCATGCTCTACATGTAAACACATCGTCATACCATAATAAATGGTAATGTACATAATGTGTGAAATACGTACATTTATATTATGCATTACATGTGTATTGTGATTGTATATGCTGTTCTGATATCATTGTGATATTACAAATGTACATATTGTACACATTATGGACATACCTGTTGTGTACATATTATGTACACATAAATGTACATATTGTACAGATTATGTATATTTATTGTACATCTGTATGCTGCACACATATGTACATCACAGTCAACGTACATATGGTACATATTCTGTGCATTGTTTGTAATATTTCAGTAAGAGTACACATTATAAGTATATTCTGGGATATGATTTTTAGTATGTTAGATAAAAATTACTTTCAATATCAAAGTGGGTATACACTTATGTGTGTCCATTTTGTGATATTATCCATCATATCCTGAGTAGGTGTTTCTCTCATTGTGAAAGCAGGTTTACACTCTCGGATTGTTCCAATATCAAGGCAAACTAAAACTCGTCTGTGATGTAGTTAATAATATCCTGAGGACAAAGGATGACCATACCCTGAATATCGCAGGATGTGTACACCACCACTGTAGTATTGTTTCTAATGTTCAAAAACGGAAAGGATATTACTCCAAATATCTCAGAAAGCACACAAGCACCCCGTGATATTGTTTCTAATAACTAGAGAATTACAGATGACATTACCCACGACGTGACTGGGGCTGTACCCTGGTCCTGGAATATTGTTTCTAATATCCAGAGAAGGAGAGGAAAATGTTGCTGCCCATAGGGAAATACTCTTAATACGGCAAGAGGTGTACACCATGCTTTGATATGGTCACTAATGTAAGCGAGAAAACAATTACATTGAATTAAGCATTGCAAGGAATGAAACTCCCCTATGATTTTCATTCTAATGTCAATGGGGGTGAGGATGACATTTTTGTCAATATGGCAGAGGTGTAACTGGAGCTATTGCCTAATATACAAAAAAACAGAATAAGATTATCATTTTTATATAATATGGTTGCCAGTATCATATTACACCGGATTTGCAAAATAGCTGGGCCTCAGCAGCTGTGGGCAGAGCCCACAAGCGAGGGGACCCCTAAGCAGCCAGGGTGGGCCTGGGGGCTGCTCTGGGCTTTTTGGTGGGGTCTGTGAGCACATCGACCCAGCCAGGGGTCCCCGAGCAGCCATGGTTGGCCTGGGGGCCGCTACGGGCACTCTGGCATGGGCTGTGGGCACAGACACCTAGTCAGGGGGTCCCTAAGCAGCCAGGGTGGGCATGGGGGCTGCTACAGGCATTCGAGCAGTGTTTGTGGGCACAGCCCAATTGCCAGGGGGTCTCTAAGCAGCCAGGCTGGGCCTGGGGGCTGCTATAAGGGGGGCTTTGGTAATAGCGTGCTGTGCATCGGTACATAGTTTTCACCTATTACTACATGTGTAAATAGTTTTAATATCGAGCATATATATGTACATGCATACATATGGAGTTATCACGATAAATTTATATTTACATAATATGTGCAAAATACATATGTACCTAATGCATACCTAATGTGTACAATATGTACTTTTTTGTAATATTAGACAATATATATTACTGTGATTATATATCTTATTGTGATTAAATATATTTTATCACTAATATTTTAAGGAATGTGCATAGTGTACACATTATATACCTATGTATTGTGTACACAATATAGAAATATATAGGTACATATTTTACAGATTATGTACACTTTTTCTACATGTGTATTGTGTACACCTATGCACAGCAGAGTCAATGTACAGACTGTACCTATTTTATACATTTCTTGTGATATGCCAATAAATGTACACATTATGAGTACATTCTAAAATATAATTTTTACCATATTAGAAACTACTCCATTGACCAAAGTAGGTGTACACCCAGGTGTGTACATAGTTTATACGTGTACATATTGTGCATATTAGGTACTCATGTACAAAATGTACATGTCAACATTATATGTATTTATGTGTACATAGTGTGCACATGCACATACTGTTCACACATATGTACATGTGCATATTTTGTACATGTGTACATAATGGGTACATGATGTGCATGTGTACACACTGTGATACCACAATAAATGTAAATGTACACGATGTGTGCAATATGTACATTTATATTATGTATCACTTGTGTATTGTGATTTTATATGCTGTTGTGATTATATGATATCATTGTAATATTACAATAAATGTACATATTGCACACATTTCGTACATACCTATTGTGTACACATTATGTACCTGTAATTGCACATATTGTACAGATTATGTACATTTTTGGTACATCTGTATTGTGTACACATGTACATAACACTCTATGTACATATGGTATGTATTCTGCACATTGATTGTAACATCTCAATAAGTGTACACATTATGAGTATATTGTGATATATGATTTTTAGTATATTAGATAAAAATTTCTTTCTATATCAAAGTGGGTATACACCCATGTGTGTCCATTTTTTGATATTATCCATCATATTTTAAGTAGGTATTACTCTCATTTTGAAAGCAAGTGTTCACTCTGTGATTGTTCCAATATCACAG
Organism: Callithrix jacchus; assembly: GCF_049354715.1. NCBI lineage: Eukaryota > Metazoa > Chordata > Mammalia > Primates > Cebidae > Callithrix > Callithrix jacchus. The sequence continues at coordinate 55,145,721 of NC_133521.1, read as the reverse complement.
GCAAAGTACAAGGCTTCTTTAATGTACTACGTAATATCCTGGGGACAAAAGATTATTATACCCTGAATATCGCAGGAACTGTACACCACCACTGTAGTATCATGTCTAATATCCAAAAACGGAAAAGATATTACTCCAAGTATCTGATAAAGCACACAAGACCCCCATGATAATTTTTCTAATAACTAAGGGATTACAGATGACATTACTCACGATATGACTGGGGCTGTCCGCCGGTCCTGTGATATTGTTCCTAATATCCAGAGAACGAGAGAATAATGTTGCTGCCCATAGGCAAATCCTCTGAATACGGCAAGAGGAGTACACTGTGCTCTGATATGGTCACTAATGTAAACAAGAAAACAATTCTATTGAATTTAACATTGCAAGGGGTGAAAACCCCTTATGATTTCAATTCTAATGTCCAGGGGTGTCAGGATGACATTTCTGTCAATATGGCAGAGGTGTAACTAGAACTATTGCCTAGTATATCAAAAACCAAAATAACATCATTTCCATATGATATGGTCGCCAGCATCATATTACACCACATTTTCAAAATAGCCGGGCACAGCGCCCTAGCCAGGGGGTCCCTAAGCAGCCAGCGTCAGCCTGGGAGCTGTTACGGGCCCTCTGGCGGGGAATGTGGTTACAGCTTCCTAGCCAGGGGGTCTTTGAGCAGCCAGGGTGGGCCTTGGGGCTGCTACGAGGGGGGCTGTGGTAATAGCCTGTTCTGCACAGGTACATAGTTTTAATAATGAACACATATTTGTATAAGTGTACACATGGTGTTATGATAAATATATATGTACATATGTGCACAATACATATAGACCTAATGCGTACCTACTGTGAACAATATGTACTTTTTTGTGATATTACATGATATATATATATTACTGTGATTATATGCGTTATTTTGATTATATATATTTTATCACTGATATTTTAAGGAATGTGCATAGTGTACACATTATGTACCTATACATTGTTTACACATTATAGAAATATGTAGGTACATATTTTACAGAGTATGTACATTTTTTGTTCATGTGCATTGTGTACACATATGTACAGCAGGGTAAATGTACAGATTGTACCTATTTTATACATTTATTGCACTATGCCAATAAATGTACACACTATTACTACATTCTGAATTATTATATTTGTATATTAGATAGAAATTTCTCCGGTTACCAAAGTGGTTGTACACCCAGGTGTGTACATAGTTTATATGCGTACATATTGTGCATAGAATGTACTCGGGTACCGAAGGTACATATCTACATTATATGTACACATGTGTAGTGTACATGTGTACATACTGTACCCACATATGTACACTTGCATATATTGTGCATCTGTACATAATGGGTACATGATGTACATGTTTACATATCATATCACAATAAATGTAAATGTACATGTTTGCAATATGTACATTTATATTGATATTACATATTACATGTGTATTGTGATTTTATATGCAGTTGTGATTATATAACATTTTGATATTACAATAAATGTACATACTGTACACATTATGTGCATACCTATTGTGTGCACATTTTGTACATATATTCGTACAAATGATAGTTTATGTACATTTATTGTACATCTGTATTGTGTACATGTATGTACATCACAGTCAATGTACATATGTTAAATATTCTGTACATTGAGTGTAATATCCCAATAAGTCTACACATTATGAGTTTTTTCTGGGTTATGACATTTAGTATATTAGATAAAAATGACTTCCAATATCACAGTGGGTATATACCCATGTGTGTCCATTTTGTGATATTATCCATCATATCCTAAGTAGGTATTTCTCTCACAATGAAAGAAGGTGTACACTCTGTGATTGTTCCAATATTATAGGCAAAATGCAAGGCTTCTGCGATGTAGTTCCTAATATCCCAGAGGATGAGTATACTCTTAATATCGCAGGAAGTGTACACCACCACTGTAGTATTGTTTCTAATATCCAGAAACTAAAAGGATATTACTCCAAATATCTCCAAAAGCACACGAGACCCCCGTTACATTGTTCTTAATAACTAGGGGATTACAGATGACATTGCTCACGATGTGACTGGCGCTGTAAGCCGGTCCTGTGATATTCTTCCTAATATCCAGATAAGGAGAGAAAAATGTTGCTGCCCGTAGAGAAATATTCTGAATACTGCAAGAGATGTACACCGTGCTCTGATATGGTCACTAATGTAAACAAGAAAACAATTATATTGAATTAAACATTGCAAGGGGTGAAACCCTCCTATGCTTTCAATTCTAATGTCAATGGGGTGAGGATGACATTTCTGTCAATATGTCAAATGTGTAACTAGAACTATTGCCTAATATGTAAAGAACCACAATAACATTATCATTTCTGTGTGATATGGTTGCCAGTATCATATTACATCACATTTTTCAAAATAGTCGGGCCCCAGCAGCTGTGGGTACAGCCCCCTAGCCGGGGGTCTTTAAGCAGCCAGGGTGGGCATTGAGGCTGCTACGAGCAGAACTTTAGTAATAGCCTGCTGTGCATAGGTATGTAGTTTGCACCTATTTCTGCATGTGTACATTGTTTAAATAGTAGGCACATGTTTGTATACATGTACATACGGTGTTATCATGATACATATATATTTTCATAATATGTGCACTATACATATGTACCTAATACATACCTAATGTGTACAATACGTACTTTTTGGTGATATTACACGACATATATGTATTAGTGTGATTATATATCTTACTGTGATTATATATATTTTATCACTGATATTTTAAGGAATGTGCATAGTGTACACATTATGTACCTATGCATTGTGTACACATTATAGAAATATATAGGTACATATTTTACAGATTATGTACATTTTTGTACATGTGCATTGTGTACACCTATGTACAGCAGAGTACATGTACAGATTGTGCTTATTTAATACATTTATCACAATACGACAATAAATGTACACACTATGACTACATTCTGGGATTTTATATTTAGTATATTAGATAGAAAACTCTCCGGTTACCAAAGTGGGTATACACCTATATGTGTACCTAGTATATACGTGTATATATTGTACATACTGTGTACTCCTGTACAGAAGGTACATATCTACATTATATGAACATATGTGTAGTGTACATATGTACATACTGTGCACACTTATGTACACGTGTATATACCGCAAATCTGCACGTGTGCATGATGTACATGTGTACAAATCATATCACAATAAATGTAAATGTATATAATGTGTGCAATATGTACATTTATATTGATATTATGTATTATATGTGTATTGTGATTATATATGCTGTCGTGATTATATGAAATCATTGTAATATTACAACATATTTACATATTGTACACATTATGTACATACCTACTGTGTACACATTATGTACATATAAATGTACATATTGTACAGATTATGTACATTTTTTGTACATCTGTATTGTGTACACATATGTACATCACAGTCAATGTACATATGGTAAATATTTTGTACGTTGATTGTAATATCCCAATAAGTGTACACATTATGAGTATATTCTGGGATATGATTTATAGTATATAAGAAAAAAGTTACTTCCAATATCAATGTGGGTATACTCGCATGTGTGTCCATTTTGCTGTACCTTCTATTAATCTTTGCCATTGAACATGATAGTGAGAGGTGGTTCTTTTCTCTAACAAGGTTTTCTGTTAATATAACTCAACTCTACTACCTTGTGGCCTCTGTATCACTGTATCTTCCATTGTAAATTGTAATTACCTATAAAAGAGAATATTTTGACATCACGCATCTACCTCTTGGATCCATCAGCCAGAGGCCTAAAATAAAAAAGACATTCACCCCACGAATGGTTATATAGTGGTTGACAACCCCACTTTCTTCTAGGTAAATAGTATCCTCTCTTTAACAGTAGCTACTTACAAGATTTGTGCATAAAAAATGTGACTTTTTATCAGTATCTAGTTTATTCTTACATAAATTTCTAAAATACTGAGAGAATATTCTGATCATTGGTTATGTACTATTTTAATTTAATTTTTTCCTCTCAAATTTTATCTTAACTGCATACTCTACCCTGTTTATAAGACTGTCCTATGGTTAAATTTAGTAGGTAGTAAATTATCCTGAGCACACAGAACAATTCTTTTTGTAATCAACTCTGAAACATCATTGAAAGAGCAAGGATATGGGAATTAGATTTATCTGGCTTTTGTTTCTGGTACTTACTTGCTCTCTGACCTTGGGCAACTTATGTATTGCTCTGAGTCTCATCTTCTTCATCTGTAAAATGATCATAGTAATACCTAATTCATATGCAGCTTGGAAATGTGTAATTTAGTGATTGATATAAAGTTCCTGATACAATTTCTGACAAAATAATAGACACCCCACGAGAGATAGCCATAACAATCAGAGTTTATATTCACATTAACTGGGATAAAATTGATCTGAAAATACAGCATAAAAAAGCAGCCAAAAATTCACAAGCATATATTTCGCTTGCCTTTTTATACAGAGCTGGAAACTTTCTCATCATTATCTCATCCATTGCCTGCAGCACGATTTTTCCAAAACTCCTCCTAAGACCGTCTGCCAAGGTGGAACACACTGAACCGCATGTGACTCTGCCTTTTCTGACTATTTTTGCAAGATTTTTCTCATAGAGTATTATTAACAGAAAATGGGGCTGTTATCAAGGTGACTAGGAATGGTGCATTCTCAGTTCAGGCTCTGATGGAATGTCTACTTGATCTGGTGCAACTCCAGCTGTGCTCTTGGCTTTCCTCACTTTTGTGGTTCCGAGAATGCAAATATTCTCCCATGGCTTCCTTATTTTGTCTTTCTCCATGAGGTCTCATTCAAGTATAAACATTCCCTTCAATTTTCTCAACTCATTTTATATTGTCTGAATAACCTTGATAATTTTTCCTTTCCTAAAGCTATAGACCTTCTTTTTGTGTGTAAGAACAGATTACTCACAAATGTTTACTGTCCGCTAAACATTTATGTGTAATCGGTCCTTAATTCTACACACAAAATATCATCTCTACCAACATTTTACAACTATAGTCTTTCTATAGGGAACTATGAAAGGAACTTGCTCTAAAGGAGAAACTTCCAGAGCTAAACCAAGGGTCTGACAATTGTTAACAATATGTTATTCAGTAAAAATATTTTTTCAGTTAAGAGAGAAGAATGCCATGGACAAAATGGCAAAACAGAACTTTTCAGCACTTATTCCTTCACAGAAACATCAATTTGAACAGCCATCCGTGCATCAAAGTGTCTTCAAAAGAGACAAGGAATCCAGGTGAGAGGTTATAGCACGTTTGTGGAGTAGAAAAGTAAGAAAAACGGCATAAAATACAGTATAAAAGAGAGTTTTCTATTATCTGCATTACCCCCCCCCAAACCTGGGTAGTGCAGCATGGAAAGAGATACTATGTATGTGCAGAGAGGAGAGCAAATGTAACACCTGACTTCAACATCAACTCCAATGCCAGTCACAATTCAGTGAACTCAACACCAGGCAAGTTTCTATAGCCACAGGCTATGGGACAGACCCTGTCAACCCAAGCTCCAGGCCTTCCCCTATGGCTCTAAGATCTAATGCCTCCAACCTCCATGGCTCCTATCGACATAAGCTCCAGGCCTACGCCACAACCAGGCCATTTATGGCTTCCCCAGGCTCCACACTGGTTACTATAGACTCGTAAGTGCCTGGATAAACAAACCTCTACATCGACACAGTGGAATATTATTCAGCAATGAAAGCAATAATCTTTGAATGTGGCTTTTGTTGCAGAAAAAAGGCACGTGAGCTATGAAGCCATTAAAAGACATAGAGGAAACTCAAATACATACTACTAAGTGAAAGAAACCAATCTCAAATGACCACTTACTATATGAATCCAACTATATGACATTCTGGAAAAGGCAAAACTATAGAGACATCAAAACGTTCAGTGATTGCTGGGGGTTGAAAAGTGGGAAAGGATAAATGGGCAGACCATAGAGGATGTTTAGGGCAATGAAACTACTCTGTGTGTTACTATAATGGTAGACACATGCCATTACACCCTTGTCAAAACTCACTGAATATACGACGGCAAGAATGGTCCCTAATGTCAATTATAAATTATGGGTGACAGTGTTAAGTCAATGTTGGTTCATCCATTGTAACAAATGTACCTCTCTAGTGAGGAAGGCTGATAGTGGAGGAGGCTGTGCATTTGGGGAGGTGGGAATGTAGGAACTCTCTGTACTTTCCACTATGCCTCACTATTAACTTTACACTGCCCTAAAAATAAAGCGTATTTGAAAAAAGATTGAGCTGTTGATATAAGCCCAATGTCTACTTTGACGTCCAGAAATGTTTCTTTTAAAACGCTAATACACCACTTCCTGGAAGAAAATATTTGTTAACAAATTCTTTTCTAGAACAATTATTTTTGTGGGTGTTCCTGTCACAACTATACATAAAAATCAGAATATGCAGCAACATCTTGATACTCTAAAAACACAATACCAAAAACGTTAAGAAAATCATTTCTAAATTTGATCTAAGCCAAAATGTGGAGAAGCAAAAGGGAAGAAAATTATTTCTGTATAATGAGATTATAGGTTGTTTCTCCGAACTCCTCTACAGTTTTCAGTATTTTCCAACTTCTATCATGGAGATATATAAATATAGAAGTAGATATGTAGATATATAGTCATTAGATATATATTTATATAATAAATAAACAGATACCATTTTTATTATTTATTTATTTATTTATTTTTTGAGACGGAGTTTCGCTCTTGTTTCCCAGGCTGGAGTGCAATGGCGCGATCTTGGCTCACCACAACCTCCACCTCCTGGGTTCAGGCAATTCTCCTGCCTCAGCCTCCTGAGTAGCTGGGATTACAGGCACGCGCCACCAAGCCCAGCTAATTTTTTGTATTTTTAGTAGAGACGGGGTTTCACCATGTTGACCAGGATGGTCTCGATCTCTTGACCTCGTGATCCACCCGCCTCGGCCTCCCAAAGTGCTGGGATTACAGGCTTGAGCCACAGCGCCCGGACTACAGATACCATTTTTAAAAGATATATTTATGTATTTTATATATTTATATAATATATACATGTTCATATATACATCATGTTATCACCATTATGGATATAAAGAAGGACTTTAAAATAGTGAAAAGATTAAAATAAAATGTACCAAAATGGAAACAGTGATTTAACTCTGCCTAGCTTTATGTGATTAAACAAGGTATTTTTCAAATCTATTTTTCTTTGCTTTCTAGAGGCTTTATAATAAATCTATATTTTTATATTTAAAAGCCTAATTTTTATTAAACAAATAAAAATTCAGCAACACTGTCTTTAGAACATTTTTTAAATCAACTTGAGCATGAAGAAAATGTTATGACTATGGTGGTGAGCATTTTGAAAGATTAGCAGAAGCTGGGATAATGTGACACTTAGCTGATCTTTCAAGGGAAGCTAGACAAATGACACTTTTCGAAAAGAAAATAGTCACTAGTGTTGAAACATGGTATCGCCAGTATGATTAAGAAGGAAAGTGTCAACTTCTTCTGTGGAAAATCCTAACATTACCAAACGTAAGAAGGCAAATACTTCAACAACAGAAATGAAAAAGATCTTGATTCATTTATTTAACACTTTTTTAGAGTTTAATCCCAAAAAGTCTATTTTGAAGAAAAGAAAAAATCTTACTCGTGTATATTACCCTTTGCAGTGAACTGGCCAAATAAGTCTATCCAAGGTACGTTGAATACCGAGCATGCTGGAAACATTTATATTGACATCATCTCTAATCCCTACAATAATAGTGCAAGGGAAGGTTTAACATCTTCTTTTTACAGAGAGGAAAGCTGAGGCTCAAAGAGGTATAGTAGCTCATTTAACATTACACATCTAATACGTGGTGGATGTGGGACCTATACTTACATCTGTCAGACCTTAAAGTCTGTGTTCTTCTTTCTACCTCTCTGCCTCAGTCCAACAATTGGGATCTTTGCCATGATGCCTCACGAGTTCACGAGGCACTTTTCAGGAAGTTTTTGACTCAGACTTTATCACTCAGCAAGATACCTCAACTAATTTACAAAATGTGACTTGAAAAGCAGGTTGTAATTCCAAAAGCAAAAATCCAACCACAAAAGATAAAGTCTTAATCAGTAGAGCTTTACAGAAGGAAGTAATGTAGGTAGTAAGGGCACTTTCGGAAATGTCTGGAATCAGAGGAGTCGATGTATCACCTGTTAGAAATTGTACTCGCTTGGTAGCAAAATTTTCCTTGTGTTCACTTAAAATAATAGTCTTGTTGTTTTAAAACCAACGCACAGTCAGAGGGTGACTTGGATGTTTATTTTTTATTCTCTTTGCCTTCTTGTTTTAAGAATGGATTTTTCCTAAATTCTAATTATTATTGTAACTTACATAAGTGCAGCCGATTTTGCTTTTAAGGATAAAACTACATTTAAGTAGCTTTGTCTGGATTATCAAAACCAGGCCCTGAAGAAGTGAGTTCCTAAAGGGTAGGAACTTTGCTTATGTCTATATCTCAGTTGTGTTAAACAGAATAACTGGCGCAAATTAGCAAATGATGCACTGAGGAATCATAGAACAAAAGACTTTATGAAGAACTAAGTTTCAGATTCAGGGTGACGCTAAGGAGCTAGTGTACCAGAGGATGGTATGCCTTCTGCAGTCACTAAAGCAGCATTCAGTCTGATCTGGGCTCTAAGAAGTGCTCCTTGAGACCTGAAATTTTATCCTAACACTGCCACTAACAGGTTAAGTCAGAAACAGTTCACTTCCCAGAGCTTTCGATTTCTGGTTTCCAAACCAGCACAATGAGAAACTGAAAAGAAGGAAAGAGAAAAAAAGAGAGGGTCAGAGATCCCTCCTGCTTGTACAATGCCATGATTTGGACACAGGGTTTGGGCAACCATGGCCCATCCACCAATTCCTGCCTGTCGTCTCTTGTCAGACAGCTCATGAGCCACGAATGTGAAAGAATTCACAAAAGTAACAATATTTTGGGACATGTCAACAATTATATAAAATGCAATTTTCAGTTCTCATAAAAGTACTTTGGAACTCAGCCCCACTCCTTTATTACCCATTTCTATGGCTGCTTTCACACCACAACCACAGAGATGAGTAGCTGTGACAGAGACCATATGGGGTGCCAAGCCTAAAATATTTACTGCCTAGACCTTTCCAGAAAAAAAAAAAGGATTGCTGATCTTTTACACAGACAATCAAGCAAGCGATCACCTGAGAACATTAAAATCTGTGTCTAGGACAAATGGGGCCTATATAAACTAGGGAATAATCTTCCCCACTATTTATGCAAGAACATTCACCCTTGAGAGAGCAGGCTACATGGCTTGGCAGCACTACTGCCACCAGTCCAGACATCCCCTCACCTGTGCCCTATAAGTGACCAGCATTTCTAGGCATCCGTGGAGCAGCGGGGTGCATTCTCATGGCTGGCCCCACACCTTCCCTTCCTCCTGCTTCCTCACATTTTATTTTCTGAGTGGTTGTCAAAGGAACGCTGAATTTTGCTGTCACTTTTTCAGACCCCAGGCAGGTATGCATCCCCACACCCAGTAATTTTTTTTTGAGAGATGTGGTACCGCTATGTTGCCCAGACTGCTCTCAAATTCCTGGTCTGAAGCAATTTCCCCATATTAGCCTCCTAAATTTCTAGGATTACAGGGGTGAGCCACTGTGCCCAACAGGTGTTCTTAAATGCAATTTCCACACTGCTATTCTGAAGAAAGGCAAGAAGCAAAGAGTCCCTCCTTGAAACATAGAAAATAAAAGCATTCACTATTAAGTGGAGGCAGAGTTGATGATCAGCCAAAACTACTTCAACTGTAATCCAGAAGTCCCATTGATACAGGAGTTCTAAAGAAATTATTTCGTCAGAGATTGAAAGTAAGGAATTCTTTGGTAAGGTTTCCCTTTGAATAAAAAGCAGCCCCAAAACCATTTCTAACAAAGAGCGGCCTGTAAAATAGAGCTGCAGATACAGACAAGCAAGCTGGAAGCTTGCACAGGCGAATGCCAGCAGCTGTAACAATAGGAGGCTACTTGGGTGCCAGGCATGCTCAACCTGACGGCTTCATCTTCCTTTTTCTTTATCAACCACAAGTGCAGTAAGGGACAGACAACATGCACTGGCCAAGTAGAAAACCTATATGCATAAGAAGATTCGGGTGGATAGCCAGCTTCTTCACGAGCTATGTAAAGCTCTCACCTGGTCCAACCCATATTTGGACCCTATGTAAATCAAACACCTCCTCCTCAACAAGTCTATAAAACCTTGTGCAGTTCACCAGAAAACCAGAAAACACACTCAGAAGCCCCTCTCTCTCTCTGCAGAAGAGAGAGATGTTCTCTTTTCTTCTTTTGCCTGTAAAACCTCCATTCTTAACCTCACTCCATGTGTATTCACGTCCTTGATTTTCTTGACATGAGGCAATGTACCTTGGGTATTACCTCAGATGGACAATGCTGCTTCATCATAGTTCTGTTTTGTTCAGGTTGTGGGACAAACGGCTCCTTTCCTCTGCAACCTCAGCTCAACCTTACTCAGGCCTCCTTCCAGCAGAATCACAGAGCCAAATGAAACCCCTTAAGTCTTCTTTTAAATTGGCAGCCGCTCCAAAGAAAGCAGCATGATGAGTTTCAGGTGGCCCGGGGTGGGGGCAGTGCTACTCGGGCTTCTCCGTGCTCAGTCCCTCTCAGTTCAAAAGCGCACCACGTGGAGCAATAGAACACCTCCTCATCTGGGTTTTAAAAATAGTGGGAGGAAAAGCGCTGTCTTCATGCTTATTTCCCTGGCAGAGGGGAGGTCATAAAACACTAATTTCTAAGCAGTGGACCAGAGTTTTACTGATCTCTTCTGTTACTTACTCATGTTTACCCAGAGAAACCACATCACAAATCTGAGTCTCCTCTGGCAAGAGAAGGAATCGGATTCATGATTCTCTCAGCCCCCTTTCCACAGTGGAGTTCTGACTCCACTTCTAAAATACTTTTCTGCAAGCCTCTGTACCTCATAAATGTTTTACTATACTCGAGACAGCAAAGGGAAGCACAGATTAGCTACTGTTTTCAGAACAGTGGAAACATGCTGTCTTCTCCACGTTTGGCATTGGAGTCAAAGATCAAGCGCCAAACAGTAGTTGTCAAGAATCCTTTCATTTACAATCAGGTTCTAGACTTTTCAAATGGTGTGGGCAAGAACCAGTTTTGCCAGAATAGGTTATTATCTACCTCTTACCTTTATAGGACAGGACTAAAAATTATCTTCTTTAAGACAGAGTCTTGCTCTGTTCCCGAGGCTGGAGTGCAGTGGCATGATCTCGGCTCACTACAACTTCTGCCTCTCAGGTTGAAGTGATTTTCCTGCCTAAGCCTCCTGAGTAGCTGGAATTACAGGGGCCCACCACTACACTCAGCTAATTTTTTAATTTTTAGTAGAGACAGGGTCTCCCCATGTTTGCCAGGGTAGTCTCCAAAGCCTGACTTTATGATCTGCCTACCTGAGCTGCCCAAAGTACTGGGATTACAGATGTGAGCCACCACGCTGGGCATTTTTTTTAATTACACTGAAGACTTTTGAAAGGGTTGTGTGTTGTATGAACTCCCTCCTCACCCAATTCTCATGGATGGGAAAAGGCTGCTGCTTCATTTTTAAGCTAATGAGCTGCCTGAACAGGAACTTCTATTTAACCATTCAAGCTGATTAGCTCAAGTCCCTGAAGGCTGGAGAACACGGGAACTTGCTATCCCATCTGAATACAATCCAAAGGCAAAAGGCTGTGGCCAAGTTGAAATAATGGGGCAGATAGAAGCGATAAAGACTGGAGCTGGGGGTGGCCCCTACTTCAAGTTAAGCCAAACAAAGGTGTTTGCATGTTTTATATGGGCAAAATAGGAATTCCATAATAGAGAAAACCATTGATTTTAAGGAGGACGCTGCCCTGAAAAGCTTCCTGCCAGGGGTAAGGAAGAGGCTGCCCAGGACCCCCAGAGGCAGGTGGTAGGAGGGCTCTTAGTGGCTTCCTAGAAACTGTATTACCTGAGGTAGTGAACTGCTGTCAGAGATCCCTACCAGGAGAATTTCTCAGGAACGCATGAGAAAGGGCCCAAAACTGCATGCCTGCTCCTAAAATGTGACACCATAATACAGCTGAACTATTCAATAAAGCCCTATCTGTTCCTCTGTCTCTCCTTCCTCCCTGCCCCTATCCAACCCTAGAAGAGCCAGAAAGCACTGCTAAGAAGTGAGGGTGGGTGGTCATAAACAAACACACTGCCCTCCTTTCCCTTCCCACTGTGGGTTTCTCAGGCTGAGGCTGTCACAGAGGAGGAGGGATGAAAATTGTTTTCGTTGATATTTTATCATGAACATTTATGAACGTACAACAAAGTTGAAAAAACTTTACAGTGGACACTCTAACCGTATCTTCACCAACTTGGAGTCTTGTTTTATCTCATGTCCATCCATAGATCCATCTTTCTATCCATCCAGTAATCCATTATAGTTTTTAGGCATTTTAAAGTAAATTGCAGACATCAGTAACTCAACGTGCATTAACTACAATTTGGTACCTTTCTTTTTCCTTTTGGTGTAAAGTTTACAAATGATGAAATGCAAAAATTTTAAGTATGTATTTACCGAATTTTGACAAAATATACATATGTGTAACCCAAAACTCTATCAAATAAAGAACATTACTATAATCCCTGATATGGTTTGGCTGTGTCCTCACCCAAATCTCTTCTTGAATTGTAGCTCCCAGAGTTCCCACGTGTTGTGGGAGGGACCTGGTGGGAGAGAATTTAATCATGGTGACAGTTTCCCCCATACTGTTCTTGTGATAGTGAATAAGTCTCACAAGAGCTGATGCTTCTATAAGAGGAAAGCCCTTTTGCTTGTTTCTCATTTCTCTCTTGTCTGCCACCATGTAAGATGTCCCTTTGACTTTCTGCCGTGATGATGAGGCCTCCCCAGCCAGGTGCAACTGTGAGTCCCTTAAACCTTTTGTGAATAAAGTACCCAGTATCACGTATGTCTTTATCAGCAGTGAAAAAACGGACTAATACAATCCCAGAAAGTTTCCTCATGACTTGTCTCAGTCTCCAGCTCTGTACCCTTGGATTTTTTTCATTGTAGACTAAGTTTGCCAACTTTAGAAATTCCACGTAACTTGAATCATGTTGTGATAACCCTATATATAAGGCTCCCTTCAGTCCACAAAATAATTTTTATATTTATCAGTCAGGTTACACATATCAGTATCTCTTTCATTTTTATTGCTGAGTAGTATTTCATGCTATGAAATAACGTAGTTCGCTACCTGATCCTCTATTTGTGGTCACCAGAAATATTTTCAACTTTTGATTATTATGAGTAAAGCTATTGTGGTCTTCTATAAGTATTTTTATTAACATGTATTTTCACTAATTGGGGTAGATTCCTAACTCGGAAATTTATTAGAGATGAGATGTATATTCGTTCTATAAGAAAATTCCAGAAATTTGACAAAGTAGTTGTACTGTTTTATAGTCCCATTAGCAATAGTTATAGTTGTGCTGTATTCTTGCCAACATTTGGTGTTTAGTCTTTCCCAACCTAGTTATTTTGTGGGGTGTGTAGTAGTATCTCACTGTGGTTTTAATCTGCATTTCCTTGATGTTAACCATTTTGTCCCACTTGTATATTATCTTTGCAAAGTGGCTCCCCAAATTTTTTCCCCTTCTAAACAGTAATTGTTCTCTTTTTTTCTTTTCGTTGTTCTGTCATCCAGGCTGGAAGGCAATGGTGCAATCTTGGCTCACTACAGCCTCTGCTTCCTGGGCTCAAGCGATCCTCCCACCTCAGTCTCCCAATTAGCTGATACCAGGCTAACTTTTTGTATTGATATTAGCCAACATACAAGGCTAATTTTTTTGTACTTATACTAGGTATCAGGGTCTCACCATGTTGCCCAGACTAGTCTCAAACTCCTGGCCTTAAGCCATTCATCCTCCTCGGCCTCCTAAAGTACTGGCACTACTTTAGAAGGTGAGCCACTGTGCCCAGCCTTATTTTCAGGTTATAAAACTGCTTTCTATATTCTGGAAATCAGGCTCTTTACTGAAAATAGATTTATGACCATTTTCTGTCAGGCTGTGGCTTGCATATTCTTTTGTTTAATGTATCTTTTAATTTTCCCAGACACATTTTCTGCAAAATTCGTGTTAGTTTTTGTTGTATTTTTCAGATACTTTGTTCATTTCATCTAAGTTGCAGAATTTGTCACCATGACGTTGTTTATGATAGTCTCTTATTATCCTTTTCACGTCTGCAGGATCTGTAGTGATAGTTTCACTTCGCTTTCACTTCTGATATTGATACTGACCATTTGTGTTTCCTCTCTTTTTTTCATGATCAGAGTAGCTTAAGGTTTATTAATGTTGATATTTTAAAACAACCAGCTTCTTTGCTTTGTTAGTTTTCTCTATTATTTTGTCTGTCTTCAATTTGGTTTATCTCTAAACTTTTACCTTTATTGTTTCCTTCTTACTACTTCGTTGGAGTTTTCTTTGCTCTGTGTGTGTGTGTTTTCAATCTTCTTTAGGTGAACATTTACGTCATTGATTTTAGACCTTTCTCTTTTTCTTCTATTGCAGTATAAGCATATATGGCTATACTTCCCTCTGGGAACTCCCATAGCTGTAATTCATAAGTGTTGGCATGTTGTATTTTGATTATCCCTTAGAATAAAATATTTTATATTCTACCTTTTGCTTTCTTCTTGGGCTTGTGTATTATATTTAATCTCCAAGTACTTGGAGCTTTCCTAGTTCTCTTATTGTTAATTTCTGTTTTAATCCTATTGTGGTCAGGTAACATACACTGCATGAATTCAATTTGATTTAATCTATTCAGTCTTGTTTTACGACCTAGCATGTGACCTATCCTAATGAACACTACATGTACTTGAAACATACAGTATTCTGTGGTTATTGGGTGTCGTCTTCCATTGGTTTGTTTAAGATGGTGGAGAGTGTTGTTCAGGTCATCTGCATCTTGACTAAGATTTTGTCTAGTTTATCTATCAATTGCTCGGGAGATGGGTATTAAAATCACCAATCAAAATTGTGGATTGTTTGTTTATTCCTTTAGTTCAATTTTGTTTTGTGCAAATTGATGCACAAATTATTTTTAATCCATTTTTTTGATGAAATGACTCTTCTGTAATCATGAACTATCCCTCTTTATCTTTGGAAATACTGTTTTGGCTTAAGCATATTTTATTTGGTATTAATATAGCTTCTTCACACTTCCATTGCTGACTGTTTGCATAGTATATCATTTTAAATGTACTCATTTAGGGTCAGGTACAGTGGCTCACACCTGCAATCCCAGCACTTTGGGAGGCTGAGGCAGGTAGATCACTTGAGGTCAAAAGTTTAGGACAAGCCTATCCAATGCAGTGAAACCCCAGCTTTATCAAAAATACCCCAACATTTAGCTAGGCATGGTGGCAGGTTTCTGTATTCCTGGCTACTCAAAAGGCTGAGGCAGGAGAATTCCTCGAACCCAGGAGGCGGAGTTTACAGTGAGCAGAGATTGCACCACTGTTCTCCAGCCTAGGAGATAGAGTAGGACACTGTCTTAAAAAAATTCAAATGTACTTATTTAGACCTACGTATATTTGTCTTCTTTTTTTCTATTCAAAGCGTGTATTTCATATACAGCACTGGGTCTTGTGGGTTTTTTAAATCAATTCTGGCACTTTAATTGGAGTATGTGGTATGATTCAATAACATTTAACGTTATTAAATATAGATTTATTAGTGGTTGAATGATGTAATTGGATTCAAGCTTACAATTGAATGGTTTGTTTCATTATTTTGTTTGTTTTTGTTTGCATCCCCTTCCCCACTTTTTGTCCTGTCCCTTTTCTCCTGATGTCTTTTGGACTCTTTAAATACTTTTAAAATTTCATTTTAAAGTATCCATGACTTATTAGATGTAGTGGTTGAATATTCCTTATCTGAATTCCTTGGGACTAGAAGAGTTTTGGATTTTAAACTTTTTTCATATTTTGGAACATTTACATATACATAAAGAGATCTCTTAAAGATATAACTGAAGTCTAAACACAAAATTCACCTATGTTTACGTACACCTCATACACATAACGCAAATAAAATTTTACATATTTTTAGAAATTTTGTGCACGAATCAAAGTTTGTATACATTGAACCATTAGAAAGCACACATATCGCTATATCAGCCATCGATGTGGATGAATTTCCGATCTTGGAATATTTAAGATTTTGGGGTTTATGGATCAGAGATGCTCAACCTCTACCTGTTTTCATTGTTGATTATTTTATGTGTTAAATATGTAAAAAAGCGTTAAGTTTTTAGCTGAATGAGATTTTTGAGTTTGGAAATTAAACTAAACAGGATTTTTCTTAAGTTCCAGGATACAGGTGCAGAATGTGTAGGTTTATTATATAGGTATATGTGTACCATGGTGCTTTGCTGCACCTATCAACCGTTCATCTAGGTTTTAAGCTTCACATGCACTAGCTATTTGTCCTAATGGTCTCCCCGTCTCACCCTCCTCTGACCCCCAACTGGCCCCAATGTGTGTTGTTCCCTCCCTGTGTCCATGTGTTCTCACTGTTCGACTCCCAATTATGAGTGAGAAAGTGTGGTGCTTGGTTTTCTGCTCCTGTTTTGAACTAGACAGAATTTCTTAATATCTTAAGTTGCTCAGTGAAATAGAAAATATCAAAGATTCTACCCAACAGGTGGGTAAGAATGAGTCCACGTAGCAACTTTGATAAAGTGAAGGGAAATAACAAACCATTTCTGATTGCTCCCTGCCACAGCCAGTGCATTCAACCTTTTTACTGTCCTTTTATTATTTTTTCATTGTTCTTACAGTCATTATTATTTTTCCCCAAATGAAAAAATAAAAGTGGTGGGATTGATAGTGAGGAAACAGACTGACAGCTGCCCCTACACCTGAGTTTAACTTTTGAGAAATATAGTCAACATGATGATTTTCACACAGGGCTAGTAGGCCTTCTGCATCTGTTATAATTCCTGTTATGTTGTGGACAGAAAATAAATTTTTCTCTCCATGGGAACCTGTTAGTGATACTTGAGAACAATGTCAACTGTAGACCAAAAACGAATACAAGTGGAAATATTGTTTCACTTTTTTTGCAGTATTCCTTTTTTAAGACCTGAGATAGGAGGATAAAAAAGGAAAGAACTATTGACATGTGCAACAACATGGCTGAATATCAAAAACATTTTCTTGACTAAAAGAAACCTTACATATGGAGTGATCACAATATAATTCTATTTCTATCAAACTTTAAAATGTGTTCTGAAAAAATATTTGAAAGTATATTTGGGCTCGGGACCGACTAAGAGGAGGCAAAACTGAACTTTCTAGTCTCCGCTGTGATCCAAAACTCATGCTATAAACTTTGTACACAGTATCTCATTTAATCCTCAAAATCACCCTAACAGATAGTTACTGTCACTTCCCCTGCTTCAAACAGAACATAAAGCTCAGAGAATCCAGGTACTGTGTTTTTTTTTTGTTTGTTTGTTTTGTTTTTGAGATGGAGTTTTGCTCATGCCACCCAGGCTGAAGTGCAATGGCGTGGTCTCGGCTCACTGCAAGCTCCGCATTCTGGGTTCAGGCAATTCTCGTGCCTCAGCCTCCCAAGTAGCTGGGACTACAGGAACGCACCACCATGCCCAGCTAATTTTTTGTATCTTTAGTAGAGATGGGGTTTCACCATGTTGACCAGGATGGTCTCGATCTCTTGACCTCGTGATCCACCTGCCTCGGCCTCCCGAAGTGCTGGGATTCCAGGTGTGAGCCACCATGCCTGGACCGGTACTGTGTTTTACACCTACTTAGAAGTCACCAATTCCTAAAGTTCTATAAAATGTTCTAAATAAAAATGAATAAAGTAGGCAAAAAAGACCATGTAAATAGCATTTCTACAAATATCTCCTGAGACAATTTTAACATCGATGTCCAAAGACATTTACGAGAACGTTTTCCACAACACTGTTTAAAATAATAGAAAACTACAAGCAACCTAAATGTCCATGGAAGAGTTAGATTCTTTCTCTTATTTCCGTATAATGCAATACTGTGCTGATGTAGAGATATCATATTCATTTTTAAAAATTACATTCACCTTCTTCTCATGGATCCAAGGAGATATGTTAGAGAATATCTATTGCATTTGGACATAAACATAAATACAAAGGAAATAGTAGGGGCTCTCTACAAGTGGTTATATATTGGAAGAAGAAGAAGAGAAAAATAGAAGGGATTATGAACTTGTATATGCTTTGGTAGTGTCTGGTTTTGTATATAACTTGAATTTTTCATAAATATATTTTACAGTCTGCATAATTACTAGGTAAGAAGACAAGTAAGTCACTTTAGTAAAAGTTCTTCCAATTACTGCAATTGATTTCTACAGCCAGAATGTTCCCAGAACCTGAAAAGAGGAAGCACTATAAATGGAAGGCAGAAATACTGACACTAGAGGGCCAGAGCTGGAGAGGGTGGATCTAATGCAGCAAATCCATCAGCAGTTCTCATCGCCATCTTTGAGAAACCTCACAATTTTCCGTGCGTAATAAATGAGTTAAATTGAAAACAAATCCATGACAGTGGTGCATGAGAAAGGTTACATGTGTCCCGAATAATAAAATCTACGCACAATATAAATTAAAACATACCATTTTACATTCATAAGATTGACAAACAAAAAGTAAAAGCCTAGGAATATCAAGTGAAGCCAAACACAAAACAAGTTTCCCCACATTTCCTGTGGGAATACCAATTGTTACAACTACTTTAAACAATTGGAAATTCATAGTAAACATGAAGACAAGCCTCCCCTACAACTTACCAATCCCTCTTCTGGGAACACAGTAAGAGAGATTCTTCCCAAGAAACCTGTAAACAAATGTATATGGCACTATGCATGTAATTGTACATCGTGGTATTTCCATATGGTAAAGTATTATTCGGCAGGGAAAGTAAGTAGACCAGAGGTAGACATTTCAATATCAATAAGTTTTAGAAAAATAAAATGGAGTATAGGAAGCTGCAACTATATCTGTAATGCTTTGTTTTGCCAGGAAAATAAAGGGACACGTGGGGAGGGCAAAGGACAACAAAAACTAAACAATCTGAAACACATGCAGAAAAATACCCATATTTTAAAATTTTCCATTGCTGCTTATATTAGTTTCTGTCTTTTCTATACGCTTGAAGTACTTGATAATCAAGAAAATATAAAAGGCATAGGAAAAAGTATTCTGAGAAAATACATCGAAAGGTTTATGGTTATTAGATTTGGTAAGATTTTAAATGACTTTAATTTTCTTTGTTATATCTCTCTATATGTCCTAGTCATACCATATTAAATGTGTATTTCATTTATGACAATAAAAATGTATTGTTTAAAAACTCATATATATGCAGTTTTATCTGACATATGATGAAACTCTACGAAACATAGATTCAGCAAAAATACTGAGAACAAGAACAAAAATAATGATATTAAGAGTTGTTGACTTTTGGATGGAGCTATGAGTGACTTTACATTTATCTCTAAACTCGATTTTTCTATAGTGGGCAAATAAAATATTTGTGAAAGCTAGATTAAATAGAAAGCTATAGGTTTTAAATGAAAAGGAATTCAAATAACTTTCCAGCATGATAAAATGTTCATATTCCTAAATATGAACTACTTTACAAAAGCACCAGTGATTTTAAGGAAACATTAGATGATTTTTAAAGGAAGTCAGTTATGATACTGCAGTTTATAGTGATACTGAGTGTTTGCTAGCTCCACTAATCAGGATATTAAGTTAATAGTATATAATATGCCAAAAAGAAATTATATGAGCAGAGGTTACTGCAAAAGGAGAACACAATGATTTTAAGTGGGCTGGTGACCTGAATTTCTTCCAGTGAGGGGAAACATCAGAGTCATTTGATCAATGAAATGCCTTTTATAAATCTTCAGGAAATCTCCTATGAAGGCTTTAAGAAGATGGATTTCTTATTACTTCTGATGTACGTTCCCATGAAATTTTTCCATTGCCACCATGGGCCTGCCCAGCCTAAGAGATGGAAACTGTGAGTCCAGCCCACTGACGCCCACCATCAGTAAGAAGATTGCACACTGAGGAGGCCATGACCAGCCTGCTGACTGAAATCTATACTGTAAAAGGATGATGCTGCTCCAGCAATCCTGAAACCCTGCCCTAGGATCAATGCAAAGTGGTGTCAACCTTAGAATTTCAATACGCCTAGGCAGATAGTTATCTTTAAATATAAGAACAGTATCATTTTCTGGAGAAACCAAAAGAATCCAGAAAAATTCTACAGTAGTCTACTCTGCCCTTCCTCCCCGTTCCGTCTTGTTAGTAACAGCCAAATCCAGGCACAAAGATGTCCTAACTTCTACACCTGAGGTTGCCCACAACGTGTGCTAGGTGATGCATCTTATAGAGCACATATGCAAACAATTATGGGATCTGAAAAACAATAACTCAGGCAGAAACATTAGGAATTATTGCCCCTAAGTGAACCAGTGGGAAAAAAGGAGGCTTAGAGAGTTTAAACAACTTTCCCCAGTAGCTGATAAGTTACGGTGGCCTTAGACAAGCTGACAAGAGTGGTAGCAAAAAGGCTTCAAGGATTACAAATTGTTCTACTATAAGGTTTTAAAAAGGTTTCAAAGGCAAAGAAGAGCAAATGAAGCCATGAATTTTACAATCTACATATTTTTAGCCCTTTCTCTTTTTTGCTTCTCTTGAGTAAACTAATTAGACCCTGCAAACACATTCCCACCCACAATGTGGTCTCCATTGCTTTAGGGCCTCACCTCTGAGCAGCCAGAGGAAATGCAGCTGACCCCTTAACTAGTTAACAACATTTTATACTCTGCCCTTTCGCTTTGCTTTCTCCATGCCAACATAAGACATACAAAGATTCTTCTGCCTCCAAGATGCTGCAGCTTTCTTCTCAGCTAGTTACCCCCAGCTAAAAATAACTGTTCCACATACTCAGAGATATATGGCAATCAAGCAACCAAGTGCCCCTTTTGCCAATGACATGTTTTTAAAAAATATGTTCAATGAGAGGCTCTTTGAAAATTATTCACTTTTTTCTGAGTTGCAAAGGAAAACGAAAGGCAAATTATGGCTCTATAAGCAACTGTTTGCACAGATCCCATTAATTCGCCATCCACAGGGCTACTGACAACTAGCTCTTTTCTCTTGTCATTTCGCTTACGAGGCAGCAATGATAACAAAATTAATTTCTTTGGGGGGTTATTTAGGTTAGAGAGGGCCCCTTGATAATGCAGAAGTCATAACGGCCATCAGAGACAGGAGAACAATAGCTCCCAGTGCTTCCACAATGGAGAGAGAGATAACTGAATGTCATATTCCGAAGAAATTCAAACCATCATTGATTTTTTCAGATGAAAAAACTGAGGCTCAAAGAGGTTAGGGGGTTAACCAAAGTCAGTCAGTGTTTTAGTTTGCAGTAAAGCTGAAAGAAGGCGCTAAGCATTGCAACACCTGGTGTCTTCCTTCCTCCCCTCCAACCTGCTGCTAGTAGTGTCAGTGGCAAATACAAGCCAGCAAGGAAATGTGGCCTCAGCGAGGAGTACTAAGGACCAAGCACCAATGCATCTTGCCATTTACAACAAATTCCTTAATTACAAGGCTTCATTTATTCACAGAAGCTGCCTCTTTTGTACATAGCCAAACACACACACGCACACACACACGCACACACACAGTGTGACAGAGATAATTTATCATTATCTGAACGCACTCAGGGTGGTCAATTTCAGCCAGAGTGAAGAACAGAGAAAGGCAGGGTCAAAGGAACTATAAAAATAGCTGTTCCTGCTTCACTTTTCAGCCGTCCTTCCCCTCCCATCAGTCCACTTTCATTACTTTTCTCTTTGATGCAAAATCTGAAAATCTTGGTCAGGCAGCTCTGCTTATCAGTGGGTTCTGAATAACCCACTTTTATCAAACTTCATCTGATGGACCCAAAATATATTTGATCTTAGCAAAAAGTACCCTTATCAGTCCTAAAATGACAAGGTCCCAAAGTGAATAGTGTTAGCAGCCAACTCTCTAGAACCAGAAAGAAGTATGTTTAAATCCTCAATCCATCACTTTCCAGCCATGCTGTCATGTCCAACTCATTCTTCTTAAACAATATCTCACTAAGCACACTAGACTGTAGAAATGCACACAGATAGGGCCTTACCTTTTCTGGCTTTATTCCTGCGAGGCAGCAGTGGACACTAACATATCTGTCACTCCAGTTAATGTAAAGGTTTAACTGGTACAAGTGCTGTGCAGGCAGGTCTCTGGAACAATGAGAGCACCCATGAGAAGGCTTTGCTTTAGTTACAAAGGTCAGGAAAGGTTTCCCCTAGGGAGGGACCGAGATCAGAAGCATGAGTGGGCAGTAAGTGGGCAAAGTAAGGACGATCTGGCATTCCTGGCAAATATGTGGTGCAGGGGGACCTGGACCTTGGCCAGTACAAGATGCTGAGTCTTTGCAGTGCAGAGCAGAGAGGAGAGGCACGCCATGAGGACAGAGAAATGGAAAGAAGACTGTGGCCGTGGTGAGGAGGTTTGTCCTCATTCTAAGAAGGACTGGGAGGTATGGGGCATGGTCTGACTTATGTGGAGGACAGACTGGAGACAACATGGACACAGACACACAGGTGGAAGGCCAGGAGGTAATCCACAGAAGGGCTGCAATGAGAATTTTAATGGAAAGAAAAAACAGAAGCTAAGGGATATTTAAGAACTAAAATCAGCAGGCCTGAATGGTAAGTTGGATATGAGAAGTGAGAGAGAAAGGGATAAACCAGAGCTCACTCATAGGACTTTGGCTTGTGTGACTGGATAGGTGGTGGCACCATTTTCTAAAAACCAGAATGGAAGAAGGAGCAGACTAGTGACTTAAACCCCATAGCCTCAGTTTTCTCATCTGTAAAATGGGAATAGTCCTACATATATCACAATGTTTTTGAAAGCATTAGAAAATATTTCTAGAAAATGCAGCCTTCATACAAAGCGGTGTATGTTTCTCCCCCAAATAAATGGGACCTATTCTTATAGGCTTCTTTTTCTTGATCTGATTGGAAACTCAGGATCTCAGATATTCATTTCTTTTCATCCTCTTCTCTGATGGCTCTACAAAATTGCTGGTTTACTGATCTCATCACCCTAAACAACGTATAGTACTCCATACTAGTCAAATAAGCAAGTTGGCAATTGCTCTTCTGAACAAATTATTGCAAATGTCACTGCTACAGTGCAGCTCATAGTGGCTCACTTGGCTGTTCAAGGGAAAAATTCTTGCAAATGCAGCTCTTATTATTTGCCAAATGTTCATGCACAAATGCATTTATTTTACCAAGAGCGTAGTGTTGGGTCATTTAAGGAGAATGGGAAATCACCACTCACAACTGAAGAGGCAAAATAGCATACATACAGCACTCCAGAGCTTGCAAACCCCTTCATATACACTATACCAATGGTACCTCACACTGACTGCGGAGAGGCTGAGATGACAAGAAAGGGCAGGTATATTTATGATTATTTTTACAAGTAAGGTTAACTTAGACAAAGTAACTCTCTCCAGGTCACAACTCAAGGAAGTAATACATTTCTGTGATGAAAATATAAGTCTTGGGGCTTCTGATTTTATCATGTGTCTATCAAAATCCCCCACCTGCCAACGTTAAGCCATACAATGTAGAACATAAAAACCATATGAAACAGAGGAGAGGGGCGAGATCAAAACTCATTTGAACTTACATAATCATATTTTATCAATTCATTATTAGTCCACTATGATCATTGTGGTCGTCATTAATAGACAAGACGTGTTGAGCAACTACTACCTGCCAGACCAAATAGGAAGGACTTCATCTGTGCTGTTTCACTGAACCTTTACTTTCAACAAAGGTGCTCTTAAAAATCAGAATGATGAAAGTACAGATGAGAAAATGGAAGCCGAGAAGGCTTGAGTTGCCTAAACCTGCTCCTAAATCCCAGCCTTTTTCCAAGGCCTCTCTACTAGACTTGCTTCTGTGGGATCTATTGTATTCATAGTCAAATACCAATAAGGCCAAGACAATGAGTACTTTTTAGTTCTTCTGGATTTTGGGGAAAATTTAAACAATGTCTCCCAATCTCCTGAATGCATTTAATGTATTCCGCAGATTCGATAAGCGAACAGGCATGAACGCTTATCTGAGATGATACCACTCTAGTTTCACTGTAACAGTACATTTTGTGTAGAATATTTCTATCTCAAATGCTGATCCTCATTCTGTTACTTACTGGCTGTATATCGTTGGACAAGTGGCTTAGCAGCGCAGACACTCAATTTAGTAGTCTGCGAAGTAGGGTTGACGATAGTTCCAATAATAAAATAAAAGTGGAACCATCTGCAGAAAGCACTTGACATGGTTTCTAGAACATGGTTAGTAAACCACACATATTAACTATGATTATTTTTTATTTTGATGATCCTTGTGACCACAGAATAGAGGTTAGCTACATTCTACAGAGAGGAAACTGGTTCTAAGATATAAAGTGTTTTGTGTAAATTCACCCAGCTTGATAGAATAAAGATAAGGAAGCACGTCTCCTAAATGTGACAGAGAAAATTTTTGTTAGTAAAATCTCCAGCAACTCTCTGAGGAGGTGGGTCTTGGTAGCTGAAGAATTCTGAAAGTAGAAGTGGACAGAAGCTAAAATGCTCATCGGGAAAAGATAAGAAATCAAGAAACGTGAAAATGATTCAATAGTGAGCAAAGAGAAAAACAGGGGAGAGGGAGAATATGTTCAAAGGGATTTGAGAAATTTGCTCCCACACACAATGTAAATGACTATGAAAATACTGTGTTAGAAAAAATATACAAGGCCCTTTTCTACACTATTTTAAAGTATATACACCGTCTCAATATTGGCTGTCTTGTAAAATACAAAAGTTCTATTTTTATGCAGTTACAGAAAATATAAATACTCTAATTTACCCTTAAAAAAATTACTCTGAAGACTCTCTGATAGAAAAAATATACAATGCAATTTTCTACTATGTTTTAAAGTATATGCACCGACTCAATATTCTCTATCTTGTAAAATATAAAAATTCTAATTTTATGCGGTTACAGAATATATACATACTCATTTTAACACAAATGTTAAACACAAAATTACTAAAAATATAAATATTCTCTTTTTACCCCAACTTTAAAAACAAAATTGTTCTGACAGTACTCTGTTAGAAAAAATATACAATGCCCTTTTCTATTCTGTTTTAAGGTATATACACCATCTCCATATTCCCTCTTGTAAAACATGGAAATTCTATTATTACGTGGATAGAGAAAATGTAAGTATTTCCTTTGACTTCAATGTTAAAAACCTAATTACTCTAAAGACACTCTGTTAGAAAAAATACACAATGCTGTTTTTTACTATCTTTTTTAGTATATACACAATCTCAATATTCTCTCACATGTAAAATACAAAAATTCTAAATTTACGTGGTTAGACAAAAATATAAATATTCTCTATGCACCCCAATGTAAAAAACAAAATTGCGTGGAAGATACTCTGTTAGAAAAAAAATACAATGCTCTTTTCTACTCTCTAATGGTGTATATATACCATCTCAATATTCTCTCTCATGTAAAATACTGAAAATCTAAATTTATGCTGTTAGAAATAAATATAAATATCCTCTATGTCCCCGAATGATATAAGCAAAATTGCTCGAAATATAATCTGTTAGAAAAAATATACAATGCCCTCTACTACATTCTTTTGGAGTATATACACTATCTCAATATTCTTTGTCATGTAAAATACCAAAACTCTAAATTTACGTGAATAGAAACACATATAAATATTATATATTTACCCAAATGCTGAAAGCAAAATTGCTGTAATAATAATCTCTATGAAAAAATATACAATGCCCTTTTCTACACTCTTTTGGAGTATATACACCAAATCAATACGCTCTCTCATGTAAAATATTAAAATTCTAAATTTACCGGATAAAAAAGTATATAAATATTATGTAAGTACCACAATGTTATAAGCAAAATTGCTCTAAAGAAAATCTGTTCCAAAACATATACAATGCCCTTTTCTACTCTGTTTTGGAGTATATACACCATATCAGTAAGCTCAATCATGTAAAATATATAAATTCTCAATTTACGTGGTTACAAAAAATATAAATATTTTCTATGTACACCAACGTTAAAAGCAAAATTGCACATAATATAATGTGTAAGAGAAAATATACAATGCCCTTTTTTACTCTTTCTTGGAGTATATACACCAAATCAATAGGCTCTCTAATGCAAAATACCGAAATTCTAAATTTACGCAAATAGAAAAAAATCTAAATATTATCTAGGCACCCCAATGTTAAAAGAACAAATGCACTGAATATCATCTGTCAGAAAAAATACACAATGCCCTTTTCTACTCTGTTTTGGAGTATATACACCAAATCAATATGCTGTCTCATGTAAAATACCGAAATTCTAATATTATGAGAATCAAAAAAATATAAATGTTATCTAGGCACCCCAATGTTAAAATCAAAATTGCTCTGAATAAAATCTGTCAGAAAAAATATACAATGCCTCCTTCTACTCTGTTTTGGAGTATATACACCAACTCAATATGCTCTCTCATGTAAAATACAGAAATTCTAAATTTACACGAATCGAAAATAATCTAAATATTATCTAGGCACCCCAATATTAAAAGCAGAATTGCTCTGAATATAATCGCTCAGAAAAAATTTACAATGCTATTTCTACTCTGTTGTAAAGTATAGACACCAACTTAATATGCTCCCTCATGTAAAATACAAAAATTCTAAATTTACGCAAATCGAAAAAAAACTAAATATTATATAAGCACCTCAATGTTAAAAGCAAAATTGCTCTGAATATAATCTATCAGAGAAAATATTCAATGCCCTATTCTACTCTGTTTTGCAGTATATAAACCAACTCCAT
The DNA here is from genome assembly GCF_049354715.1 of Callithrix jacchus. Classification (NCBI taxonomy): domain Eukaryota; kingdom Metazoa; phylum Chordata; class Mammalia; order Primates; family Cebidae; genus Callithrix; species Callithrix jacchus. Next base: position 55,118,478 of record NC_133521.1, on the reverse strand, counting down.
GTGCTCTCTCATGTAAAATAAAAAAATTCTACAATGAAGCGAATCGAAAAAAATCTAAATACTATCTAGGCACCCCAATGTTAAAAGCAAAATTGCTCTGAATATAATCTGTCAGAAAAAATATACAATGCGATTTTTTACTCTGGTTTGGAGTATATACACCAACTCTATATGCTCTCTCATGAAAAATAACGGAATTCTATATTTACGTGAATCGAAAAATAACTAAATAATATCTAGGCACCCGAAAATTAAAAGAAAATGACTCTGAATATAGTCTCTTAGAAAAAATATACAATGCTTTATTCTACTCTATTTTGGAGTATATACACCAACTTAGTATGCTCTCTCATGTAAAATACAGAAATTCTTATTTTACCCAAATTTAAAAAATCTAAATATTATCTAGCCACCCCAATGTTAAAAACAAAATTGCTCTGAATATAATCTGTCTGAAAAAATATACAATGGCCTATTCTACTCTTTCTTAGAGTATATAAAATAACTAAATATGCTCTCTCATATAAAATACAGAAATTCTATATTTAAGTGAATGGAAAAAATCTAAATATTATCCAGGTACTCCAATGTTAAAAGCAAAATTGCTCTGAATATAATCTGTGAAAAAAAAATTTACAATGCCCTTTTCCACTCTGTTTTGGTGTATATACACCAACTCAATATGCTCTATCATGTAAAATACCAAGATTCTAATTTAATGCGAATCGAAAAAAATATAAAAAATGTCTAGGCGCCCCAAAGTTAAAAGAAAATGGCTCTGAATATAGTCTGTAAGAAAAAATATACAATGCCTTATTCTACTCTGTTTTGGAGTATATACACCAACTCTTTATGCTCTCTCAGGTAAAACAGAGATATTCTACATTTAAGCGAATCTAAAAAAATTTAAATAGAGAGAGGGGACTCAAGATGGCGCTGTGAGAACAACCCAGGATTGGAGCCCGCGTTGAATTCGCAAACGGTGAGTCAGTGCTGCATTTCCAGACTGATCTTTGTTGCCCACAGAACGGGGAAACTCCCAAGTATAAAAAGACACGGGACGCCAGGCAGTAGGTCTGCCTGGCGAAGCCGGCAGCCGGGGAGGCGGCGGCCGGCCCTACCCAGCAATCCCCACAGGGTGCGCTGGTCCGGGTGCCTTGTTGAACCGGCAACCTGAGACTTGAGAGGGCTGGACTTGAGACTGAACGAGACTTGCACAGTAGGCCAGCCCAGGGGATTGCAGGGACAGATCGTTTGGGATACCCAGTGGGACGAACAAAACCGCGATTTCAAACTATCCCGGGCAGACGGTCCGAGACGCTCTGCGGGGGAGGGGCGTCCACCACTACGGAGGTAACCTGCCCCAACTGAGATACACGCCCACTGCTGAGGCAGCCAGCCGTTGCCGAGGCCACCCGCCCCAACTGAGATACACGCCCACTGCTGAGGCAGCCAGCCGTTGCCGAGGCAACCCGCCCCTACTGAGATACACGCCCACTGCTGACGCAGCCTGCCATTGCTGAGACAACACGCTACAAGGAAGAGACTCCGCCGCAGGGCGTGGCGGAGACCACAGCAGAGCCGGCAGGAACAGCGCGAATCACACAACAGCAGGGCGGAGCCTCGGCAGCCAAACAGTGGCTAGTCTGCCTTTGAGCTGGGCAGGACACCTGATCGGACATCCAAAAATAAAGCCCAAACCCCTCAACACAGAGCATTTGAGAAAAAAAAAAAGGGTTGTTTAATGAGCTGTGTTGCAGCAGAATCAAACATCGCAGCCTAACAGCCCTGAATGAACAACAGAGTGCACAGCTCAGCAATTAAACCCCTATAAAGTACAAACTGTCTCCTCAAGCAGCTCCCTGACCCCTCTATATCCAAAAGACTGTCATTAGGCAGGCATCATCCTGGGACAAAGAGAGCAGAAAAAGAAACTGGTAGCATCCCTCGCTGTGCCACGGCTACTAGAGGTGCACCCCAGACAAGCAGGGTCTGGAGCGGACCTCAACAGTCGTACAGCGAAGGGGCTAGACTGGTAGAAGGAAAACCAAGCAACAGAAATACTTCATCATCAACATTCTGGGTGTCCACTCAGAGACCCAAACGAAAAGTCAGCAACTACGCAGACGACCAGCGGACAAATCCACAAAGATGGGAAGAAACCAGCGCAAAAAGGAGGAAAACACCCGAAACCAGAACACATCGCCTCCTAGAAAGGACCAAAACTCCTCACCAGCAAGGGAACAAAGCTGGACGGAGAATGACTGTGAGGAAATGACGGAATTAGACTTCAGAAGATGGATAATGAGAAACTTTTGTGAGCTAAAAGATCATGTATTAAATCAATGCAAAGAAACTAAGAACCTTGAAAAAAGATTTGAAAAAAGATTCGAGGAAATGATAACAAGAATGGATACCTTAGAGAGGAATATGAATGAATTAAAGGAGCTGAAAAACACAATACGAGAACTTCACGAAGCAAACGCAAGTTTCAATAGCCGAATTGACCAAGCAGAAGAAAGAATATCTGAAGTCGAAGACCAACTCAATGAAATAAAACGAGAAACCAATATCAGAGAAAAAAGCGCAAAAAGGAATGAACAAAGTCTCCAAGAAATGTGGGACTATGTGAAAAGACCTAACCTACGTTTGATAGGTGTACCAGAAGGGGACGAAGAGAATGAATCCCAGCTGGAAAATACTCTTCAGGACATCATCCAGGAAATTTCCTCCACCTAGCAAGACAGGCCAACACTCAATTGCAGGAAATACAGAGAACACCGCAAAGATATTCCGCAAGAAGAGCAACCCCAAGGCACATAATCGTCAGATTCAACAGGGTTGAAATAAAGGAGAGAATACTAAGGGCAGCCAGAGAGAAAGGTCGGGTCACCCACAAAGGGAAGCCCATCAGACTCACAGCAGATCTCTCGGCAGAAACACTACAAGCCAGAAGAGAGTGGGGGCCAATATTCAACATTCTTAAAGAAAAGAACTTTCAACCCAGAATTTCCTATCCAGCCAAACGGAGCTTCAGAAGTGAAGGAAGAATAAAATCCTTTGCGAACAAGCAAGTACTCAGAGATTTTGTCACCACCAGGCCTGCTTTACAAGAGCTCCTAAAAGAGGCACTACACATAGAAAGGATCAATCAGTACCAGCCATTCCAAAATCACACTGAATGCTAAAGAGCTTCAACATAATGAAGAGTCTACAACAACTAACAGGCAAAACAGCCACTTAGAATCAAATTGGCAGTATCAAATTCACACATAACAATATTAACCCTAAATGTAAATGGACTAAATGCACCAATCAAAAGACACAGACTGGCAAATTGGATAAAAATCCAAAACCCATCAGTGTGCTGTATCCAGGAAACCAATCTCACATGCAAGGATACACAAAGGTTCAAAATAAAGGGATGGAGGAAGATTTACCAAGCTAATGGAGAGCAAAAAAAAGCAGGAGTTGCAATTCTCATCTCTGATAAAATAGACTTTAAAGCAACAAAGATCAAAAGAGACAAAGAAGGCCATTACATAATGGTAAAAGGATTGATACAACAAGAAGAGCTAACGATCCTAAACATATATGGACCCAACACAGGAGCACCCAGATACATAAGGCAAGTTCTTAATGACTTACAGAAGGACTTAGACTCCCACACAATAATAGTGGGAGACTTTTACACTCCACTGTCAATACTAGACAGATCAACCAGACAGAAAATCAACAAGGATACCCAGGGCTTGAACTCAGACCTGGAGCAAGCAAACCTGGTGGACATTTACAGAACTCTCCACCCCAAATCCACAGAATACACATTCTTCTCAGCACCACATCACACCTACTCTAAAATTGACCACATAATTGGAAGCAAAGCACTGCTCAACAAATGCAAAACAACTGAAATCATAACCAACAGCCTCTCAGACCATAGTGCAATCAAGTTAGAACTCAGAATTCAGAAACCGACCCAGAACCGCACAGCTTCATGGAAACTGAACAACTGGCTCTTGAATGTTGACTGGGTAAACAACGAAATGAATGCAGAAATAAAGAAGTTCTTCGAAACCAATGAGAACGAAGACACAACGTGCCAGAACCTCTGGGACACATTTAAAGCAGTCTCTAGAGGAAAGTATATAGCAATAAGTGCCCATATGAGGAGAATGGAGAGATCCAAAATTGACACCCTATTGTCAAAATTGAAAGAGCTAGAGGAGCAAGATCAAAAAAACTCAAAACCCAGCAGAAGACAAGAAATTACTAAGATCAGAGCTGAGCTGAAGGAGATTGAGACACGAAAAACCCTTCAAAAAATCAATAAATCCAAGAGTTGGTTTTTTGAAAAGATCAACAAAATAGACAGACCACTAGCCAGATTGATTAAAAATAAAAGAGAGAACAACCAAATAGATGCAATAAAAAATGATAAAGGGGAAATCACCACAGATTCCACAGAAATTCAAACCATCATCAGAGAATATTACAAACAACTCTATGCACATAAACTAGTAAACCTGGAAGAAACGGATAAATTCCTGGACTCCTGTGTCCTCCCAACCCAAACCAGGAGGAAGCTGAAACTATGAATAGACCAATAACAAGGTCTGAAGTTGAGGCTGCAATTAAGAGCCTACCTCACAAAAAAAGCCCAGGTCCAGATGGGTTCACAGCCGAATTCTACCAGACACACAAGGAGGAGCTGGTACCATTCCTTCTAAAACTATTTCAAACAATCCAAAAAGAGGGAATCCTTCCCAAATCATTTTATGAGACCAACATCATCCTGATACCAAAACCCGGCAGAGAGCCAACGAGAAAAGAAAACTTCAGGCCAATATCCATGATGAACATAGATGCAAAAATCTTCAATAAAATATTGGCAAGCCGATTGCAACACCAAATCAAAAAACTTATTCATCATGATCAAGTAGGATTCATCCCGGGGATGCAAGGCTGGTTCAACATACGCAAGTCTATCAACGTAATTCACCACATAAACAGAACCAAAAACAAAAACCACATGATTATCTCAATTGACGCAGAGAAGGCATTTGACAAAATTCAACAGACCTTTATGCTAAAAACCCTCAATGAACTCGGTATCGATGGAACATATCTCAAAGTAATAAAAGCTATTTATGACAAACCAACAGCCAATATCATACTGAATGGGCAAAAACTGGAAGCATTCCCTTTGAAATCTGGTACTAGACAAGGATGCCCTCTCTCACCACTCCTATTCAATATAGTACTGGAAGTTCTAGCCAGAGCAATCAGGCAAGAAAAAGAAATAAAGGGTATTCAAATAGGAAAGGTGGAAGCCAAATTATCTCTATTTGCAGACGACATGGTAGTATATCTAGAAGACCCCATCGCCTCAGCCCAAAAACTCCTGAAACTGATAAACAACTTCAGCAAAGTCACAGGATATAAAATCAATGTGCAAAAATCACAAGCATTCGTCTACACCAATAACAGACTTAAAGAAAGCCAAATCAAGAGCGAACTGCCATTCGCAATTGCTACAAAAAGAATAAAATACCTTGGAATACAACTCACAAGGAACGTAAGGGACCTCTTCAAGGAGGACTACAAAACACTGCTCAACGAAATCAGAGAGGACACAAACAGATGGAGAAACATTCCATGTTCATGGTTAGGAAGAATTAATATCGTGAAAATGGCTATACTGCCCAAAGTAATTTACAGAATCAACGCTATCCCCATCAAGCTACCATTGACTTTCTTCACAGAACTGGAAAAAACCACCATGAACTTCATATGGAACCAAAAGAGAGCCCGCATAGCCAAGTCAATTCTAAGCAAAAAGAACACAGCGGGGGGCATCACACTACCGGATTTCAAACTATACTACAAGGCTACAGTAATCAAAACAGCATGGTACTGGTACCAAAACAGAGATATAGACCAATGGAACAAAACAGAGGCACCGGAGGCAACACAACATACATACAACTATACAATCCTTGATAAACCTGACAAAAACAAGCAATGGGGCAAGGATTCCATGCTTAACAAATGGTGTTGGGAAAACTGGCTAGCCATGTGCAGAAAGCAGAAACTGGACCCCTTCCTGACACCTTACACTAAAATTAACTCCAGATGGATTAAAGACTTAAACATAAGACCTGGCACCATAAAAACCCTAGAAGGAAATCTAGGCAAAACTATCCAGGACATAGGAGTAGGCAAGGACTTCCTGAACAAAACACCAAAAGCATTGGCAACAAAAGCCAAAATAGACAAATGGGACCTAATCAAACTCCACAGCTTCTGCACGGCAAAAGAAACAGTCACTAGAGTGGATCGGCAACCAACAGAATGGGAAAAAATTTTCGCAGTCTACCCATCTGACAAAGGGCTGATATCCAGAATTTACAAACAACTCAAGCAGATTTACAGGAAAAAAACAAACAAGCCCATTCAAAAGTGGGCAAAGGATATGAACAGATACTTTACGAAAGAAGACATATATGAGGCCAACAATCATATGAAAAAATGCTCATCGTCACTGGTCATCAGAGAGATGCAAATCAAAACCACATTGAGACCATCTCACGCCAGTTAGAATGGCGATCATTAAAAAATCTGGAGACAACAGATGCTGGAGAGGATGTGGAGAAAAAGGAACACTTTTACACTGTTGGTGGGAGTGTAAATTAGTTCAACCATTGTGGAAGACGGTGTGGCGATTCCTCAAGGCCTTAGAAATAGAAATTCCATTTGACCCAGCAATCCCATTACTGGGTATATATCCAAAAGACTATAAATCGTTCTACTATAAGGACACATGTACACGAATGTTCATTGCAGCACTGTTTACAATAGCAAAGACCTGGAATCAACCCAAATGCCCATTGATAATAGACTGGATTGGAAAAATGTGGCACATATACACCATGGAATATTATGCAGCAATCAGAAATGATGAGTTCGTGTCGTTTGTAGGGACATGGATGAATCTGGAGAACATCATCCTCAGCAAACTGCCACAAGAACAGAGAATGAAACACCGCATATTCTCACTCATAGGTGGGTGATGAAAAATGAGAACACATGGACACAGAAAGGGGAGTACTAAACACTGGGGTCTATTGGGGGGAAAAGGGGAGGGTCAGTGGGAGGGGGAGGTGGGGAGGGATAGCCTGGGGAGAAATGCCAAATGTGGGTGAACCGGAGAAGGAAAACAAAGCACACTGCCATGTGTGTACCTACGCAACTGTCTTGCATGCTCTGCTCATGTACCCCAAAACCTATAATCCAATAAAAAATTAAAAAAAAAATTTAAATAATATCTAGGCACCCCAATGTTAAAGCAAAACTGCTCTGAATATAATCTGTCAGCAAAAATATACAATGCTCTTTTCTACTCTGTTTTGTTGTATATACACCAACTCAATATGCTCTCTCATGTAAAATACCGAAATTCTAATTTTATGTGAATTGAAAAAAATCTAAATAATATCTAGGCTCCCCAAAGTTAAAAGAAAATGGCTCTGAGTATAGTCTGTTAGAAAAAATATACAATGCCTTATTCTTCTCCGTTTTGGAGTATATACATCAACTCAGTATGCTCTCTCATGTAAAATACTGAAATTCTATTTTAACGTGAATCGAAAAAAATCTAAATAATATCTAGGTACCCCAAAGTTAAAAGAAAATGGCTCTGTATGTAGAATGTTAGAAAAAATATACAATGCCTTATTCTACTTAGTTTAGGATTATATACACACACTCAATATGCTCTCTCAGAGAAAATACGGAAATTCTAATTTTATGCAAATGGAAAAAATCTAAATATTATCTAGGCACCCCAATAATAAAAGCAACATTGCTGTGAATATAATCTGTCAGACAAAATATACAATGCCCTTTTCTACTCTGTTTTGGAGTATATACACCAATTCAATATGCTCTCTCATGTCAACTACCAAAATTCTAATTTCATGCGAATCGAAAAAAATCTAAATATTATCTAGGCACCCCAATGTAAAAAGAAAAATTGCTCTGAATATAATCTGTCATAAAAAATATACAATGCCCTTTTCTACTCTGTTTTGCATTATATACACCAACTAAATATGCTCTCTCATGTAAAACACCGAAATTCTAATTTTACGCGAATCGAAAAAAATCTAAATAATATCTAGGCGTCCCACAGCTAAAAGAAAATGGCTCTGAATATAGTCTGTTAGATAAAATATACAATACCTTATTCTACTCTGTTTTGGAGTATATACAACAACTCCATATGCTCTCTCATGTAAAATACAGAAATTCTAATTTTACCCGAATCGAAAAAATCTAAATATGATCTAGGCAACCCAATATTAAAAACAAAATTGCTCTGAACCAAATCTGTCAGAAAAAATATACAATGCCCTATTCTACTCTGTGTTGGAGTATATATACTACCTCCATATGCTCTCTCATGTAAAATACAGAAATTCTATATTTAAGCGAATCAAAAAAAATCTACATTTTATCTAGGCACCTTAATGTTAATAGCAAGATTATTCTGAATATAATCTGTCAGAATAAATATACAATGCCTTACTCTACTCTGTTTTGGAGTATATACACCAACTCAATATGCTCTCTCATGTAAAATACCGAAATTCTAATTTTACGTGAATCGAAAAAAATCTAAATATTATCTAGGCCACCGAATAATAAAAGTAAAATTGCTCTGAATATAATCTGTCAGAAAAAATATACAATGTGTTTTTCTACTCTGTTTTGGAGTATATACACCAACTCAATATGTTCTCTCATGTAAAATAGGGAAATTCTAATTTTACGTGAATCGAAAATATCTAAGTATTATCTAGGTGCCCCCAAATTAAAAGAAACCATCTCTGATTATAGTCTGTAAGAAAAAATATACAATACCTATTTCTACTCTTTTTTGGAGTATATACCCCAACTCAGTATGCTCTCTCATGTAAACTACCAAAATTCTAATTTTACGCGAATCGAAAAAAATCTAAATAATATCTAGGCATACCACAGCTAAAAGAAAATGGTTCTGAATAGAGTCTGTTAGGTAGAATATACAATACATTATTCTAACCTGTTTTGGAGTATATAAAGCAACTCCGTATGCTCTCTCATTTAAAATACAGAAATTCTAATTTTACCCGAATCGAAAAAATCTAAATATGATCTAGGCACCTGAATATTAAAAACAAAATTGCTCTGAACAAAATCTGTCAGAAAAAATATACAATACCCTATTCTACTCTGTGTTGGAGTATATACACCACCTCCATATGCTCTCTCGTGTAAAATACAGAAATTCTATATTTAAGCGAATCGAAAAAATCTAAATATTATCTAGGCACCTTAATGTTAAAAGCAAAATAGCTCTGAATACACGCTGTCAGAAAAAATATACAATGCCTTATTATACAATGTTTCGGAGTATATATACCAACTCAGTATACTCTCTGATGTAAAATACCAAAATTCGAAATTTACGTGAATCAAAAAAAATCTAAATAATATCTAGGCGCCCCAAAGTGAAAAGAAATTGGCTCTGAATATAGTTTGTTAGAAAAAATATACAATGCCTTATTCTACTCTGTTTTGGAGTATATACACCAACTCAGTATGCTCTCTCATGTAAAATAACGAAATTCTTATTTTACGTGGATCGAAAAAAATCTAAATATTATCTAGGCAACCCAGTGTTAAAAGCAAATTTGCTCTGAATATAGTCTGTCAGAAAAAATATACAATGCCCTTTTCTACTCTGTTTTGGAGTACATACACCAACTCCATATGCTCTTATGTAAAATACAGAAATTTTATATTTAAGAGAATCGAAAATAATCTAAATATTATCTAGGCAACCCAATGTTAAAAACAAAATTGCTCTGAATATAATCTGTCACAGAAAATATACAATGCCCTATTCTACTATTTCTTGGAGTATATACACCAACTCAATATGCTCTCTTACGTAAAATACCAAAATTCTAATTTTACACGAACCGAAATAAATCTAAGTAATATCTAGGCGCCCCAACGTTAAAAGAAAATTTCTCTGAATATAGTCTGTTAAAAAAATATACATTGCCTTATTCTACTCTGTTTTGGAGTATATACACCATCTCAGTATGCTCTCTCATTTTAAATAACGAAATTCTAATTTTTCGCAAATCGAAAAAAATCTAAGTAATATCTAGGTGCCCGGAAGATAAAATAATATGGCTCTGATTATAATCTGTTAGAAAAAATACACAGTGCCTTATTCTACTCTGTTTTGGAGTATATAAACAAAGTATGCTCTCTCATGTAAAATACAGAAATTCTAATTTTACCCGAATTCAAAAAATCTAAATATTATCTAGGCACCCCAATGTTAAAAACAAAATAGCTCTGAATATAATCTGTCACAAAAAATATACAATGCTTTATTCTACTCTTTATTGGAGTATATACACCAACTTCATATGCTCTCTTATGTAAAATAAAGAAATTCTAATTTTACCCGAATTGAAAAAATCTAAATACGATCTAGTCACCTGAATATTAAAAAAAAATTACTCTGAACAAAATCTGTCAGAAAAAATACACAATGACTTATTCTACTCTGTGTTGGAGTATATACACTACCTCCATATGCTCTCTCATGTAAAATACAGAAATTCTATATTTAAGCGAATCGACAAACTAAATATAATCTAGGCACCCCAATGTTAAAAGCAAAATTGCTCTCAATATAATCTGTCAGAAATAATTTACAATGCCTTATTCTACTCTGTTTTGGAGTATATACCCCAACTCATTATGCTCTCTCATGTAAAATACCGAAATTCTAATTTTACGTGAATCAAAAAAAATTTAAATAAAATCTAGGCACCCGAATGTTAAAAGCAAAATTTCTCTGAATATAATCTGTCAGAAAAAATAAACAATGCCCTTTTCTACTCTGTTTTGTAGTATATACACCAACTCAATATGCTCTCTCATGTAAAATTCCGAAATTCTAATTTTGCGTGAATCGAAAAAAATCTAAATAATATCTAGGCGCCCAAAGTTGAAAGAAAATGGCTCTGAATATAGTCTGTTAGAAAAAACATACAACGCCTTATTCTACTCTGTTTTGAGGTATATACACCAACTCCCTATGTTCTCTCATGTAAAATACCGAAATTCTAATCTTACGCGAATCAAAAAAAATCTAAATATTATCTAGGCACCCCAGTTTAAAAGAAAAATTGCTCTGAATATAATCTGTAACAAAATATATACAATGCCCTTATCTACTCTGTTTTGGAGTAAATACACCAACTCCATATGCTCTCTCATGTAAAATACAAAAATTCTATATTTAAGCGAATCGAAAATAATCTAAATATAATCTAGGCACCCCAATGTTAAAAACAAAATTTCTCTTAATATAATCTGTCAGAAAAAATATACAATGCCATATTCTACTCTGTTTTGGAGTATATACACCAACTCCATATGCTCTCTCCTGTAAAATACAGAAATTCTATATTTAAGCAAATCGAAAAAATCTAAATATTATCTAGGCACCCCAATGTAAAAAGCAAAATTGCTCTGAATATATTCTGTCAGAATAAATATACCATGCCCTTTTCTACTCTGTTTTGTACTATATGCACCAACTCAATATGCCCTCTCATGGAAAATACCGAAATTCTAATTTTACGCGAATCGAAATAGATCTAAATAATATTTATGCGCCACAAAGTTAAAAGAAAATGGCTCTGAATATAGTCGGTAAGAAAAAATTTACAATGCCTTATGCTACACTGTTTCGGAGTATATACACCCACTCAGTATGCTCTCTCATGCAAAATCCAGAAATACTAATTTTACCCAAATCGAAAAAATCTAAATATAATCTAGGCACCCCAATGTTAAAAACAAAATTGCTCTGAATATAATCTGTCAGAAGAAATATACAATACCCTATTCTACTCTTTTTTGGAGTAAATACACCAACTCCTTATGCTCTCATGTAAAATAAAGAAATTCTGTATTTAAGCGAATCAAAATAATCTAAATATTATTTAGGCACCCCAATGTTAAAAACAAAATTGCACTGAATATCATTTCTCAGAAAAAATATACAATACCCTATTCTACTCTGTTTTGGAGTATATACAGAAACTACATATACGCTCTCATGTAAAATACAGATATTCTCTATTTAAGCAAATCGAAAAAATCCTAAATATTATCTAGTCACTTCAATGTTAAAAGCAAAATTTCTCTGAATATAATCTTTCAGAAAAAATATACAATGCCCTATTCTACTCTGTTTTGGAGTATATAGCTTAACGCCATATGCTCTCTCATGTAAAATAGAGAAACTCTATATTTAGGCGAATCTACAAAAATCTAAATATTTCCTTAGCATCCCAATGTTAAAAACAAAATTACTCTGAATACAATCTGTCCGAAAAAATATACAATGCACTTTATACTTTTTTTTTGGAGTATATACACCTACTCAATATGCTCTCTCATGTAAAATACGGAAATTCTAATGTTACGCGAATCGAAAAAAATCTAAATATTATCTAGGCACCCCAGTTTGAAATAAAAATTGCTCTGAATATAATCTGTCAGAAAAAATATACAATGCCCTTTTCTACTCTGCTTTGGAGTACATACACCAACTCCATATGCTCTCTCATGTAAAATACAAAAATTCTATATTTAAGTGAATCGAAAATAATCTAAATATAATCTAGGCACCCCAATGATAAAAACAAAATTGCTCTGAATATAATCTGTCCGAGAAAATATACAATGCCCTACTCTACTCTGTTTTCGAGTATATACACCAACTCCATATGCTCTTTCATGTAAAATACCGAAATTCTAATTTTACACCAATCGAAAACAATCTAAATAATATCTAGGCTCCTCAAAGTTAAAAGAAGATGGCTCTGAATATAGTCTGTTAGAAAAAATATACAATGCCTTATTCTACTCTGTATTGGAGTATATACACCAACTCAGTATGCTCTCTGAAGTAAAATACCGAAATTCTAATTTTACGTGAATCAATAAAAATCTAAATATAATCTAGGCTCCCCAATGTTAAAAGAAAAATTTCTCTGAATATGATCTGTCAGAAAAAATATACAATGCCCTATTCTACTCTGTTTGGAGTATATACACCAATTCCATATGCTCTCTTCTGTAAAATAAAGAAATTCTATATTTAAGCGAATCGACAAAATCTAAATATTATCTAGGCACCACAATGTAAAAAGCAAAATTGCTCTGAATATAATCTGTCAGAAAAAATATACAATGTCTTGTTCTACTCGGTTTTGGTGTAAATACACCAACTCAGTATGCTCTCTCATGTAAAATACCGAAACTCTAATTTTACCCGAATTGAAAAAAATCTAAATATTATCTAGGTACCCGGAGATTAAAAGCAAAATTGCTCTGAATATAATCTGTCAGAAAAAATATACAATGCCCTATTCTACTCTGTTTTGGAGTATATACACCAACTCAATATGCTGTTTCATGTAAAATACCGAAATTTTAATTTTACCCGAATCGACAAAATCTAAATATTATCTAGGCACCCAAATGTTAAAAACAAAACTGCTCTGAATATAATCTCTCAGAAAAAATATACAATGCCCTATTCTACTCGTTTTCGGAGTATATACACCAACTCCATATGCTCTGTCATGTAAAATACAGGAATTCTAATTTTACCCGAATCGAAAAAATCTAAATATTATCTAGGCACCCCAATGTTAAGAACAAAATTTCTCTCAATATAATCTGGCAGAAAAAATATAAAATGCCCTTTTCTACTCTGGTTTGGAGTATATACACCAACTCACTTTGCGCCCTCATGTAAAATACAGAAATTCTAATATTACCCAAATCGAAAAAATCTAAATATTCTGTAGGCACCACAATGTTAAAAACAAAACTGCTCTGAATATAATCTGTCAGATAAAATATACAATGCACAATTCTACTCTTTTTTGGAGTATATACACCAACTGCATTTGCTCTCTCATGTAAAATACAGAAATTCTAATTTTACTCGAATCGAAAAAATCTAAATATTATCTAGGCACCCCTATGTTAAAAACAAAATTGCTCTGAAAATAATCAGTCAGAAAAAATATACAATGCCCTATTCTACTCTGTTTTAAAGTATATACAAAAACTGCATATGCTCTCTCAGATAAAATACCGAAATTCTAATTTTACATGAATCTAAAAAAATCTAAATAATATCTAGGCACGCCAAAGTTAAAACAAAATGCCTCTGAATATAGTCTGTTAGAAAATATATACAATAGCTTATTCTACTCTGTTTTGGAGTATATACACCAACTCAGTATGCTCTCTCATGTAAAATACAGAAATTCTAATTTTACCCGAATTGAAAAAATCTAAATATTATCTAGGCACACCAATGTTAAAAACAAAATTGCTCTGAATATAGTCTGTCAGAGAACATATACAATGCCCTATTCTACTCTGTTTTGGAGTATATACACCAACTCCATATGCTCTCTCATGTAAAATACAGATATTCTATATTTAAGTGAATTGAAAATAATCTAAATAATATCTAGACGCCCCAAAGTTAAAAGAAAATGGCTCTGAATATAGTCTGTTAGAAAAAATATACAATGCCTTATTCTACTCTGTTTTGGAGTATATAAACCAACTCAGTATGCTCTCTCATGTAAAATACCGAAATTCTAATTTTATGCGAATCGATATAAATCTAACAAATCTGTAGCCACCCCAAATATAAAAGAAAACGGCTCTAAATATAGTCTGTTAGAAAAAATATACAATGCCCTATTCTACTCTGTTTTGGAGTATATACAACAACTCAGTATGCTCTCTCATGTAAAATACAGAAATTCTAATTTTTCCCAAATCAAAAAAATCTAAACATTATCTAGGCACCCCAATGTTAAAAACCAAATTGCTCTGAACATAATCTGTCATAAAAAATATACAATGCCATTTTCTACTCTGTTTTGGAGTACATACACCAACTCCATATGCTGTATCATTTAAATAAAGAAATTCTATATTTAAGCGAATCGAAAAAAATCAAAATATTATCTAGGCACCCCAATGTTAAGAACAAAATTTCTCTGAATATAATCTGTCAGAAAAAATATACAAGGCCCTTTTCTACTCTGTTTAGCAGTATATACAATAACTCAGTTTGCGCTCTGAAGGAAAATAGAGAAATTCTAATTTTACCCTAATCAAAAAAATCTAAATATACTTTAGGCACCCCAATGTTAAAAACAAAACTGCTCTGAATATAATCTGTCAGAAAAAATATACAGTGCCCTATTCTACTCTTTTTTGGAGTATATACACCAACTCCATATGCTCTCTCATGTAAAATACAGTAATTCTAATTTTACATGAATAGAAACAATCTAAATATTATCTAGGCACCCCATTGTCAAAAACAAAAAGGCTCTGAATATAATCAGTCAGAAAAAATAAACAATGCTTTATTCTACTCTGTTTTGTAGTACATACACCAACTCCATATGCTCTCTCATGTAAAATACAGAAATTCTATATTTAAGCGAATCAAAAAAATCTAAATATTATCTAGGCACCCGAAGGTTAAAAGCAAAATTGCTCTGAATATAATCTGTCAGAAATAATATATAATGTCATATTCTACTCTCTTTTTGGAATATATACACCAGCTCCATAAGCTCTCTCATGTAAAATACTGAAATTCTTATTTTACGTGAATGGAAAAAAACCTAAAAAATATCTAGGTGCCCCAAAGTTAATAGAAAATGGCTCTGAATATACTCTGTAAGAAAAAATATACAATGCCTTATTCTACTCTGTTTTGGAGTATATACACCAACTCAGTATGCTCTCTCATGTAAAATACCGAAATTCTAATTTTACCCGAATCGAAAAAATCTAAATATTTTCTAGGCAACCCAATGTTAAAAGCAATATTACTCTGAATATAATCTGGCATAAAAAATATAAAATGCCCCTTTCTACCCTTTTTTGTAGTATATACACCACCTCAATATGCTCTCTCACGTAAAATACAGACATTCGAAATTTACGTGAATTGAAGAAAATCTAAATAATATCTACACGCCCCAAAGTTCAAAGAAAATGGCTTTGAATATAGTCTGTTAAAAAAATATGCAATACCATATTCTACTGTGTTTTACAGTATATACACTAACTCAGTATGCTCCCTCATGAAAAATACCGAAATTGTAAATTTACGCGAATCGAAAAAAATGTAAATAACCTCTGGACGCCCAAAGTTATAAGAAAATGGCTCTGAATATAGTCTGTTAGAAAAAATATACAATGCCTCATTCTAATCTGTTTTGGAGTATATACACCAACTCAGTATGATCTCTCACGTAAAATACCGAAATCCTAATTTAACACGAATCGAAAAAATCTAAATATTATCTAGGCACCCCAATGTTAGAAACAAAATTGCTCTGAATATAATCTGTCACAAAAAATATTCAATCCCCTATTCTAATTTGTTTTGGTGTATATACACCAACTCATTATGCTCTCCCATGTAAAATAGAGAAATTCTAAATTTACGTGAATCTAAAAGAATCTAAATATTATCTAGGCACCCCAAAGTAAAAAGCAAAATTGCTCTAAATATAATCTGTCAGAAAAAATATACAATGCCCTATTCTACTCTGTTTTGGAGTATATACACCAACTCCATATGCTCTCTCATGTAAAATACAGGAATTCTATATTTAAGGGAATAGAGAAAACTCTAAATATTATCTAGGCACTCCAATGTTAAAAGCAAAATTGCTCTGAATATAATCTGTCAGAAAAAATATACAATGCTTTTTTCTACTCTGTTTTGGAGTATATACACCAACTCAATATGCTCTCTCATGTAAAATACAGAAATTATTTATTTACGTGAATCGAAAAAAATTTGAATATTATCCCGGCACCCCAATGTTGAAAACAACATTGCTCTGAATATAATCTTTCAGAAAAAATATACAATGCCCTATTCTACTCGTTTTTGGAGTATATACACCAACTCCATATGCTCTGTCATGTAAAATAGTGAAATTCTAATTTTACCTGAATCAAAAAAATCTAAATATTATCTAGGCACCCCAATGTTAAGAACAAAATTTCTCTCAATATAGTCTGGCAGAAAAAATATACAAAGCCCTTTTCTACTCTGGTTTGGAGTATATACACCAACTCACTTTGCGCCCTCAAATAAAATACAGAAATTCTAATATTACCCAAATCGAAGAAATATAAATATTCTGTAGGCAGCACAATGTTAAAAACAAAACTGCTCTGAATATAATCTGTCAGATAAAATATACAATGCACTACTCTACTCTTTTTTGGAGTATATACACCAACTCCATTTGCTCTCTCATGTAAAATACAGAAATTCTAATTTTACTCGAATCGAAAAAATCTAAATATCATCTAGGCCCCCCAATGTTAAAAACAAAATTACTCTGAAAATAATCAGTCAGAAAAAATATACAATGCCCTATTCTACTCTGTTTTGGAGTATATACAAAAACTGCATATGCTCTCTCAGGTAAAATACCGAAATTCTAATTTTACGTCAATCGAAAAAAATCTAAATAATATCTAGGCACCCCAAAGTTAAAACAAAATGCCTCTGAATATAGTCTGTTAGAAGAAATATACAATAGCTTATTCTACTTTGTTTTGGAGTATATACACCAACTCAGTATGCTCTCTCATGTAAAATACCGAAATTCTATATTTAAGGGAATCGAAAGAGATCTAAATACTATCTAGGCACCCAAATGTAAAAAGCAAAATTGCTCTAAATATAGTCTGTCAGAAAAAATATACAATTCCCAATTCTACTCTGCTTTGGAGTATATACACCATCTCAATATGCTCTCTCATGTAAAATACAGAAATTCTATATTTAAGCGAATCGAAAAACATCTAAATATTATCTAGGCACCCCAAGGTTAAAAGCAAAATTTCTCGGCATATAATCTGTCATAAAAAGTATACAATGCCGTATTCTAATCTGTTTTGAAGTATATAAACCAACTCAATATGCTCTCTCATGTAAAATACCGAAATTCTATCTTTAAGTGAATGGAAAAAAACCTAAAGAATATCTAGGCGCCCCAATGTTCAAAGAAAATGGCTCTGAATATAGTCTGTAAGATAAAAAAAACAATGCCTTATTCTACTCTGTTTTGGAGTATATACATCAACTCAGTATGCTCTCTCATGTAAAATACAGAAATTCTAATTTTCCCCGAATCGAAAAAATCTAAATATGGTCTAGGTGCCCCAAAGATAATGGAAAATGGCTCAAAATAAAGTCTGTAAGAAAAAATATCCAATGCCTTATTCTACTTTGTTTTGGAGTATATACACCAACTCAGTATGCTCTCTCATTTAAAATACCGAAATTCTAATTTTACCCGAATCGAAAAAATCTAAATATGATCTAGGCACCCCAATGTTAAAAACAAAATTGCTCTGAATATAGTCTGTCAGAAAAAATATACAATGCCCTATTCAACTCTTTTTTGGTGTATATAAACCAACTCATTATGCTCTCTCATGTAAAATAGAGAAATTCTAAATTCACGTGGATCTAAAAAAATCTAAATATTATCTAGGCACTCCAAAGTTAAAAGCAATACTGCTCGGAATATAATCTGTCAGAAAAAATATACAATGCCATTTTCTACTCTGTTTTGGAGTATATACACCAACTCCATATGCTCTCTCATGTAAAATACAGAAATTCTATATTTAAGCGAATAAAGAAAATCTAAATATTATCTAGGAAATCCAATGTTAAAAGCAAAATTGCTCCGAATATAATCTGTCAGAAAAAATATCCAATGGCCTTTTCTACTCTGTTATGGTGTATATACACCAACTCAATATGCTCTCTCATGTAAAATACCGAAATTCTCAGTTTACGGGAATCGAAAAAAACCTAAATTATATCTACGCGCCCCAAAGTTAAAAGTAAATGGCTCTGAATATAGTCTGTTAAAAAATATATACAATTCTTTATTCTACTGTGTTTTACAGTATATACATCAACTCAGTATGCTCCCTCATGTAAAATACCGAAATTCTAAATTTACGCGAATCGAAAAAAATGTAAATAACATCTAGATGCCCTAAGTTAAAAGAAAATGGCTCTGAATATAGTCTGTTACAAAAAATATACAATGACTTATTCTACTTTGTTTTAGAGTATATACACCAACTCCATATGTTCTCTCATGTAAAATACAGAAATTCTATATTTAAGCGAATAGAGAAAACTAAATATTATCTAGGCACTCCAATGTTAAAAGTAAAATTGCTCTGAATATAATCTGTCAGAAGAAATATACAATGCCCTACTCTACTCCGTTTTGGTGTAAATACACCAACTCAGTATGCTCTGTCATGTAAAATACCGAAATTCTAATTTTACCCGAATCGAAAAAAATTTAAATATTATCTAGGTACCCAAAGATTAAAAGCAAAATTGCTCTGAATATAATCTGTCAGAAATAATATACAATGCCCTTTTCTACTCTGTTTTGAAGTATATACACCAACTCAATATGCTCTCTCATGTAAAATACTAAAATTATTAATTTACGTGAATCGAAAAAAATCTAAATATTATCCCGGCACCCCAATGTTAAGAACAAAATTGCTCTGAATATAATCTCTCAGAAAAAATATACAATGCCCTATTCCACTTTGTTTTGCAGTATATACAGCAACTCCATCTGCTCTCTCATGTAAAATACAGAAATTATATATTTAAGCAAATCGAAAAAATTCTAAATATTATCTAGGCAACACAATGTTAAATGCAAAACTGCTCTGCATATATTGTTATAAAAATATACAATGTCCTTTTCTACTCTGTTTTGGAGTATATACAACAACTCAATATGCTCTCTCAGGTAAAATACGGAAATTCAAATATTACGTGAATCGAAAAAAATGTAAATAACATCTAGACGACCGAAGTTAAAAGAAAATGGCTCTGAATATAGTCTGTTAGACAAAATATACAATGCCGTATTCTACTCTATTTTGGAGTATATACACCAACTCAGTATGCTCTCTTGGTAAAATACAGAAATTCTAATTTTACCCGAATCGAAAAGATATAAATATTCTGTAGGTAACCCAATGTTAAAAATAAAATTGCTTTGAATATAATCTGTCAGAAAAATATAAAATTCCCTATTCTACTCTTTTTTGGAGTATATACATCAACTCCATATGCTCTCTCATGTAAAATACAGAAATTCTAATTTCACCCGAATCGAAATAATCTAAATATTATCTAGGCACCGCAATGTTAATATCAAAATTGCTCTGAATATCATCTGTCAGAAAAAATATACAATGCCCTATTCTACTCTTTTTTGGAGCGTACACACCAACTCCATATGCTCTCTCATGTAAAATACAGAAATTCCATATTTAAGCGAATCAAAAAAAATCTAAATATTATCTAGGCACCCCAATGTTAAAAACAAAATTGCTCTGAATATAATCTGTCAGAAAAAATATACACTGCCCTATTCTACTCTTTTTTGGAGTATATACATCAACTCCATATGCTCTCTCTTGTAAAATAGAGAAATTCTAATTTTACCCGAATCAAAAACATCTAAATATTATCTAGGCACCCCAATGTTAAAAACAATATTGCTCTGAATACAATCTGTCAGAAAAAATATACAATGCCCTATTCTACTTTTTTCTGGAGTATATACACCAGCTCCATATGCTATCTAATTGAAAATGCATAAATTCTATATTTAAGCGAATCAAAAATAATCTAAATATTATCTAGGCACCCCAATGTAAAAAGCAAAATTTCTCTGAATATAATCTGTCAGAAAAAATATACAATTCTTTTTTCCACTCTGTTTTGGAGTATATACACCAACTCAGTATTCTCTCTCATGTAAAATACTGAAATTCTAATTTTATGCGAATCGATATAAATCTAACTAATACGTAGCAACCCCAAATATAAAAGAAAATGGCTCTGAATATAGTCTGTTATAAAAAATTTACAATGCCTTATTCTAATTTGTTTTGGAGTATATACAACAACTCAGTATGCTCTCTCATGTAAAATATAAAAATTCTAATTTTTCCCGAATCAAAAAAATCTAAACATTATCTAGGCACCCCAACGTTAAAAAGAAAATTGCTCCGAATATAATCTGTCATAAAAAATATACAATGCCCTTTTCTACTTTGTTTTGGAGTACATACACCAATTCCATATGCTCTATCATTTAAATAAAGAAATTCCATATTTAAGCGAATCAAAAAAAATCTAAATATTATCTAGGCAACAAAATGTTAAAAACAAAATTTCTCTGGATATAATCTATCAGAAAAAATATACAATGAGTTTTTCTACTCTGTTTTGGAGTATATACACCAACTCAGTTTGCGCTCTGAAGGACAATAGAGAAATTCTAATTTTACCCTAATCAAAAAAATCTAAGTATTTTTAGGCACCCCAATGTTAAAAACAAAACTGCTCTGAATATAATCTGTCAGAAAAAATATACAGTGCCCTATTCTACTCTTTTTTGGAGTATATACACCAACTCCATATGCTCTCTCATGTAAAATACAGAAATTCTATATTTAAGCGAATAGAGAATATCTAAATATTATCTAGGCACCCCAATATTTAAAACAATATTGTTCTGGATATAATCTGTCAGAGAAAATATACAATGCCCTTTTCTACTCTGTTTTGTAGTATATACACCAACTCAGTATGCTCTCTCATGTAAAATACAGAAATTGTATATTTGAGCAAATCGAAAAGAATCTAAATATTATCTAGGCACCCCATGTTAAAAGCAAAATTGCTCTGAATATAATCTGTCAGAAAAAACATACAATGCTTTCTTCTACTTTGTTTTGTAGTGTATACACCAAATCAATATGCTCTGTCATGTAAAATACAGAAATTCTAATTTTACCTGAACCTAAAAAATCTAAATATTATCTAGGCACCCCAATGTTAACAGCAAAATTGCTCTGAATATAATCTGTTAGAAAAAATATACAATTCCCTCTTCTATTCTGTTTTGTTGTATAAACACCAACTCAATATGCTCTGTCATGTAAAATACAGAAATTCTAATTCTACCCAAACCGCAAAAATCTAAATATTATCTAGGCACCCACATGTTAAAAGCAAAACTTCTCTGAATAAAATCTGTCAGAAAAAATATACAATGCCTTTCTCTACTCTGTTTTGGAGTATATACAGCAACTCAACATGCTCTCTCATGTAAAATACGGAAATTCTAATTTTAGGTGAATCAAAAAAATCTAAATAATATCTAGGCTCCCCAAAGTTAAAAGAAAATGGCTCTGAATATAGTCTGTTAGAAAAAATATACAAAGCCTTATTTTACTCTGTTTTGGAGTATATACACCAACTCAGGATGCTCTCTTATGTAAAACACCGAAATTCTAATTTTACCCGAATAGAAAATAATCTAAATATTATATAGGAACCTCAGTGTTAAAAAAAATTGCTTTGAATATAGTCTGTTAGAAAAAATATACAAGGCCTTATTCCACTTTGTTTTGGAGTATATACACCAAGTCCATATACTCTCTCATGTAAAATACAGAAATTCTATATTTGAGCGAATTGAAAAAAATCTAAATATTATTTAGGCACCCAAAAGTTAAAAACAAAATTGCTCTGAATATAATCTGTCAGAAAAAATATACAATGCCCTATTCTACTCTGTTTTGGAGTATATACACCAACTCCATATGCTCTCTCATGTAAAATACCGAAATTCTTATTTCACACGAATCGAAAAAAATCTAAATATTATCTAGACGCCCCAAAGTTAAAAGATAATGGCTCTGAATATAGTCTGTTAGATAAAATTTACAATGCCTTATTCTACTCATTTTTGAAGTATATACACCAACTCAGTATGCTCTCTTATGTAAAATACCGAAATT
The DNA here is from genome assembly GCF_049354715.1 of Callithrix jacchus. NCBI lineage: Eukaryota > Metazoa > Chordata > Mammalia > Primates > Cebidae > Callithrix > Callithrix jacchus. Next base: position 55,095,381 of record NC_133521.1, on the reverse strand, counting down.
CTATATTTAAGCGAATCGAAATAATTCTAGATATAATCTAGGCACCCCAATGTGAAAAGCAAAATTGGTTTTAATATACTCTGTCAGGTAATATATACAATGCCCTTTACTTCCCTGTTTTGTAGTATATACAACAATACAATATGCTCTCTCATGTAAAATAGAAAAATTCTAATTCTACCAAAATCGAAAAAATCTAAATATTATCTAGGCACCCCAATGTGAAAAGCAAAATTGCTCTGAATATAATATGTCAGAAAAAATATACAATGCCCTTTTCTACTCTGTTTTGTAGTATATACACCAACTCAATATGCTCTCTCATGTAAAATACAGAAATTCTAATTTTACCCGAATCGAAAAAATCAAAATATTATCCAGCCACCCCAATGTTAAAATAAAAATTGCTCTGAATATAATCTGTCAGAAAAAATATACAATGCCCTATTCTACACTGTTTTTGAGTATGTACACCAACTCAGTATGCTCTCTCATGTAACATACCGTAATTAAAATTTTACGTGAATCGAAAAAAATCTAAATATTATCTAGACACCCCAATGTTAAAAGAAAACTTGCTCTTAATATAATCTGTCAGGAAAAATATACAGTGTCCTTTTCTACTCTGTTTTGGAGTATATACACCAACTTTATAGGCTCTCTTACGTAAAATACAGAAATTCTAATTTTACAAGAATTGAAAAAATCTAAATAATATCTAGGCGCCTCGAAGTTAAAGAAAATGGCTCTTAATATCGTCTGTTAGAAAAAATATACAATGCCTTATTCTACTCTGTTTTGGAGTATATACACCAACTCAGTATGCTCTATAATGTAAAATACAGAAATTCAAATTTTATCCAAATAGAAAAAATCTAAATATTATCTAGGCACCCGAATGTTAAAAGCAAAATTGCTCTGAATACAATGTGTCAGAAAAAAATACAACGTTCTTTTCTACTCAGTTTTGGAGTATATACAACAACTCAATGTGCTGTCTCATGTAAAATACAGAAATTCTAATTATACGTGAATCGAAAAAAATCGAAATAATATCTAGGCACCCGAAAGTTAAAAGAAAATGGCTCTGAATATAGTCTGTTAGAAAATATATACAATGCCTTATTCTACTCTGTTTTGGAGAATATAAACCAACGCAGTATCCTCTCTCCAGTAAAATACCAAAATTCTAATATTACGTGAATCCAAAAAAATCTAAATAATATCTAAGTGCTTCAAAGTTAAAAGAAAATGGCTCTGAATATGTCCTGTTAAAAAAATATACAATGCCTTATTCTACTCTATTTTGAATTATATATACCAACTCAGTATGCTCTCTAATGTAAAATACCGAAATTCTAATTTTCCGTGAATCGAAAAAAGTCTAAATATTACCTAGGCACCCTAATGTTAAAAGCAAAATTGCTACGAGTATAATCTGTGAGAAAAAATATACATTGCCCCTTTCTACTCTATTTTGGAGTATATACACCAAGTCAATATGCTCTCTCTTGTAAAATACCGAAATTCCAATTTTACGTGAATCGAAAAAATCTAAATAATATCTAGACACCCCAATGTTAAAACAAAATTGCTCTGAATATAATGTGTCAGTAAAAATATACAATGCCCTTTTCGACTCTGTTTTGGAGTATGTACACCAACTCCATATGCTCTCTCATGTAAAATACAGAAATTCTATATTTAAGCTAATCGAATAAAAATCTAAATATTAACTAGGCACCTGAATGTAAAAAGCAAAATTGCTCTGAATATAATCTGTAAGAACAAATATACAATGCCCCTTTCTACTCTGTTTTGGAGTATGTACACCAACTCAATATGCTCTCTCATCTGAAATACAGAAATTCTATATTTAAGCGAATCGAAAAAAATCTAAATATTATCTAGGCACCCCAATGTTAAAAACAAAATTGCTGTGAATATAATCTGTCAGAAAAAATATACAATGCTTTATTCTACTCTGTTTTGAAGTATATACACAAACTCCATATGCTCTCTCATGTAAAATAGTGAAATTCTAATTTTACGCGAATCGGAAAAAATCTAAATAATATCTAGGCGCCCCAGATGTAAAAGAAAATAGCTCTGAATATAGTCTGTAGGAAAAAATATACAATGTTTTATTATACTTTGTTTTGGAGTATATACACAAACTCACTCTGCTCTCTCATGTAAAATAACGTATACTAAATTTACGTGAATAAAAATAATCTAAATATTATCTATGCACCCCAATGTTAAAATAAAAATTGCTCTGAATATAATCTGTCAGGAAAAATATACAATGCTTTTTTCTACTCTGTTTTCGAGTATATACACCAACTCAATATGCTCTCTCATATAAAACACCGAAATTCTAATTTTACACGAATCGAAAAAAATCTAAATAATATCTAGGCGCCCAAAGGTTAAAAGAAAATGGCTCTGAATATAGTCTGTTAGAAAAAATATACAATGCCTTATTCTACTCTGTTTTGGAGTATATACATCAACTCAGTATGCTCTCTCATGTAAAGTATCGAAATTCTAAATTTGCCTGAATCGAAAATATCTAAATATTATCTAGGCACCCCAATGTTAAAAGCAAAATTGCTCTGAATATAATTTGTCAGAAAAAATATACAATGCCCTTTTCTACTCTGTTTTGAAGTATATACACCAACTCAATATTCTCTCTCATGTAAAATACCGAAATTCTAATTTTGCGTGAATTGAATAAAATCTAAATAATATCTAGTTGCCCCAAATTTAAAGAAAATGGCTCTGAATACAGTCTGTTAGAAATAATATACAATGCCTTATTCTACTCTATTTTGGATTATATACACCAACTCATTATGCTCTCTAATGTATAATACCGAAATTCTTATTTTACGTGAATAGAAAAAAATCTAAATATTATGTAGGCACCCTAATGTTAAAAGCGAAATTGCTATGAATATAATCTGTCAGAAAATATATACAATGTCCCTTTCTTCTCTGTTTTGGAGTATATACACCAAGTCAATATGCTCTCTCATGTAAAATACTGAAATTCTAATTTTATGCGAATCGAAAAACATCTAATTAATATCTAGGCACCCCAATGTTAAAAACAAAATTCCTCTGAATATAAACTGTCAGAAAAATATACAATTCCCTTTTCGACTCGGTTTTGGAGTATGTACACCAACTCAATATGGTCTCTCATGTAAAATAGAGAAATTCTATATTTACGAGAATCGAAAAAAATCTAAATATTATCTAGGCACCCGAATTTTAAAAGCAAAATTGCTCTGAATATAATCTGTAAAAAAAAATACACAACGCCCTTTTCTACTCTGTTTTGGAGTATATACACCAACTCCATATGCTCTCTCATATAAAATACAGAAATTCTATATTTACGCGAATCGATAAAAGTCTACATATTATCTAGGCACCACAATGTTAGTAGCAAAATTGCTCTGAATATAATCTGTCAGAAAACATATTCAATGCCATTTTCTACTCTATTTTGTAGTATATACACCAACTCAATATGCTCTCTCATGTAAAATATCGATATTTTAATTTTACATAAATCGAAAAATATCTAAATAATATGTAGGCGTCCCAAAGTTAAAAGAAAATGTCCCTGAATATAGTCTGTTAGAAAAAAAATACAATTCCTTATTCTACTATGTTTTGGAGTATATACACCAACTCAGTATGCTCTCTCATATAAAATAACAAAATTCCAATTTTACCCGAATCGAAAAAATATAAATATTATCTAGGCACCCCAATGTAAAAAGCAAAATTTCTCTGAATACAATCTGTCAGAAAAAATATACAATGCCCTATTCTACTCTGTTTTGTAGTACATACATCAACACAATATGCTCTCTCATGTAAATTACCGAAATTCTTATTTTACGCGAATCGAAAGAAATCTAAATAATATCTAGGGCCCCAAAGATAAAAGAAAACGGCTCTCAATATAGTCTGTTAGAAAAAATATACAATGCCTTATTCTACTTTTTCTTCAAGTATATACACCCACTCAGTATGCTCTCTCATGTAAAATACACAAATTCTAATATCACCCGAATCGAAAAAATCTAAATATCACCTAGGCGCCCCAATGTTAAAAACAAAATTGCTTTGAATATAATCAGTCAGAAAAAATATACAATGTTTTATTCTACCCTCTTTTGGGGTATATACACCAACTCAGTATGCTCTCTCATGTAAAATACCAAAATTCTAAATTGACGTGAATAGAAAAAAATCTAAAAATTATATAGGCAACCCAATGTTAAAAGCAGAATTGCTCTGAATATAATCTCTCAGAAAAAATATACAATGCCCTATTCTACTCTGTTTTGTAGTATATACACCAACTCCATATGCTCTCTCATGTAAAATACAGAAATTCTAATTTTACCTGAATCGAAAAAATCTAAATATCTAGGCGCACGAAAGTTAAAAGAAAATGGGTCTGAATATAGTCTGTTAGAATAAATATACAATACCTTGTTCTACTCTGTTTTGGAGTATATACACCAACTCAGTATGCTCTCTAATGAAAAATACAGAAATTCTAATTTTACCCGAATCGAAAAAATCTAAATATGATCTAGGCAACCCAATGTTTAAAGCAAAATTGCTCTGAATATAATTTGTCAGAAAAAATATACAATGCCCTATTCTACTCTGTTTTGGAGTATATACACCAACTCCATATGCTCTCTCATGTAAAATACGGAAATTCTATATTTAAGGAAATTGAAAAAAATGTAAATATTATCCAGGCACCCCAATGTTAAAAGCAAAATGGCTCTGAAATTAATCTGTGAGAAATATTATACAATAACCTTTTCTACTTTGTTTTGTAGTATATAAACCAACTCAATATGCTCTCTCATGTAAAATACCGAAATTCTAATTTTACGCTAAACGAAAAAAGTCTAAATAATATCTAGGCGCCCCAAAGTTAAAAGAAAATTGCTCTCAATATAGTCTGTTAGAAAAAATATACAATGCCTTGTTCTACTCTGTTTTGGAGTATATACACCAACTCAGTATGCAATCTCGAGTAAAATACAGAAATTGTATATTTAAGCGAATTGAAAAAAATCTAAATATTATCTAGGAACTCTAATGTTAAAAGCAAAATTGCTCTAAACATAATCTGTCAGAAAAAATATACAATGCCTTATTCTATTATGCTTTGTTGTATATACACCAACTCAGTGTGCTCTCTCATGTAAAATGCCAAAATTCTAAATTTACGTGAATCGAAAAAAATCTAAATATTATCTAGGCACCCGAATGTTAAAAGCAAAATTGCTCTAAACATAATGTGTCAGAAAAAATATACAATGCCTTATTCTACTCTGTTTTGGAGTATATACACCGACTCAGTATGCTCTCTTATGTAAAATACATAAATTCTAATTTTACCCGAATGAAAAAAATCTAAATATTATCTAGGCACCCCAATGTAAAAAACAATATTGCTCTGAATATAATCTCTCAGAAAAAATATACAATGCCTTATTCTTCTCTGTTTTGGAGTATATACACCAACTCAGTATGCTCTCTCATGTAAAATACCGAAATTCTATATTTAAGCGAATTGAAAAAAATCTGAATATTATCTAGGCACCCCAATGTTAAAAGCAAAATTGCTCTGAATATCATCTGTCAGAAAAATATACAATGCTTTCTTCTACTTTGTTTTGTAGTATATACACCAACTCAATATTTTCTCTCATGTAAAATACGTAAATTCTAATTTTACGCGAATCGAAAAAAACGTTAATAATATCTAGGCGCCCCAATGTTAAAAAAAAAAATGTCTCTGAATATAGTCTGTTAGAGGAAATGTACAATGCCTTATTCTACTCTTATTTGGAGTATATAAACCAACTCAGTATGCTCTCTCATATAAAGTACCGAAATTTTAATTTTACATTCATCGAAGAAAATCTAAATATTTTCTTGGCAACCCAATGTTAAAAGAAAAATTTCTCTGAATATAATCTGTCAGAAAAAATATACAATGCCCTTTTCTACTTTGTTTCAGAATATATACACCCACAAAATATGCTCTCTTATGTAAAATACCGAAATTCTAAATTTACGCAAATCGGAAAAAATATAAATAATATCCAGGTGCCACAAAGTTAATAGAAAATTGCTGTGAATATAGTCTGCTAGAAAATATATAAAATGCCTTATTCTACTCTGTTTTGGAGTATATACACCAAATCAGTATGGTCTCTCATGTAAAATAACAATATTCTAATTTTACCCCAATTGAAAAAATCTAGATATTATCTAGGCACCACAATGTTATAAACAAAATTGCTCTGAATATAATATGTCAGAAAAAATAAACAATGCCCTATTCTACTTTGTTTTAAAGTTTTTACACCAACTCAGTATGCTCTCTCATGTAAAATACCGAAATTCTAATTTTACGTGAATCGAAAAAGATCTAAATATTATCTAGGCACCCCAATGTTAAAAATGAAATTGCTCTGAATATAATCTGTCAAAAAAATATACAATGTCATATCCTACTCTGTTTTGGAGTATATACACCAACTCCATATGCTCTCTCATGTAAAATACAGAAATCCTATATTTAAGAGTATCGAAATAAATCTAAATATTATCTATGCACCCCAATGTAAAAAGCAAAATTGCTCTGAATATAATCTGTCAGAAAAATATACAATGCCCATTTCTGTTGTGTTTTCGATTATATACACCAACTCAATGTGCAATCTCATGTAAAATACAGAAATTCTAATTTTACGTGAATCGAAAATAATCTAAATAATATCTAGGCGCCCCAAAGTTAAAAGAAAATGGCTCTTAATATAGTCTGTTAGAAAAAATATACAATTGCTCATTCTACTCTCTTTTGGAGTATATACACCAGTCAGTATCCTCTCTCATGTAAAATACCGAAATTCTAAATTTACATGACTCGAAAAAAATCTAAATAGTATGTAGGCACCCCAATGTTAAAAGTAAAATCGCTCTGAATATAATCTCTCAGAATAAATATACAATGCTCTTTTCTACTATGTTTTGGAGTATATACACCAACCCAATATGCTCTCTCATGTAAAATTATGAAATTCAAATTTTACGCGGATCGAAGAAAATCTAAATAATATCTAGGTGCCCCAAACTTAAAAGAAAATGGCTCTGAATAGAGTCTCTTAGAAAAAATATACAATGCCTTATTCTACTCTGTTTTGGAGTATATACCTCAACTCAGTATGCTCTCTCATTTAAAATACCGAAACTCTAATTTTACGTGAATCGAAAAAAATCTAAATATAATCTAGGCACCAGAATGTCAAAAGCAAAATTGCTCTGAATATAGTCTGTCAGAAGGAATATACAATGCCCATTTCTACTCTGTTTTGGGTTATATACACGAACTCAATATGCTCTCTCATGTAAAATACCAAAATTCTAAATTTACGTGAATCGAAAAAATCTAAATAATATCTAGGTGCCCCAAAGTTAAAATAAAATGGCTCTGAATACAGTCTGTTAGAAAAAATATACAATGCCTTATTCAATTCTGTTTTGGAGTATATACACCAACTCAGTATGCTCTCTCATGTAAAATACAGAAATTCTAATTTTACGTGAATCAAAAGAAATCTAAATAATATCTAGGCGCCTCAACGTTCAACAAAAAGGGCTTTGAATACAGTTTGTTAGAAAAAATATACAATGTTTTATTCCACTTTGTTTTAAAGTATATACACCAACTCAATATGCTGTATCATCTAAAATACTCAAATTCTAATTTTACGTGAATCCAAAATAATCTAAATAATATCTAGGCGCCCAAAAGTTAAAAGAACATGGCTCTGAATATACTCTGTCAGAGAAAATATACAATGCCCTATTCTACTCTGTTTTGGAGTATATACACCAACTCCATATGCTCTCTCAAGTAAAATACCGAAATTCTAATTTTACGTGCATCGAAAAAAATCTAAATAATATCTAGACACCCCAAAGTTAAAAGAAAATGGCTCTAAATATAGTCTGTTGAATAAAATTTACAATGCCTTATTCTACTCTTTTTTGGAGTATATACACCAACTCAGTATGCTCTCTCATGTAAATTACAGAAATTCTAATTTTACGTGAATCAAAAGAAATCTAAATATTATCTAGGCACCCCAATGTTAAAAACAAAATTGCTCTGAATATAATCTGTCAGAAAAAATATCTAATGCCCTATTCTACTGTTTTAAAGTATATACAACCACTCCATATGCTCTCTCATGTAAAATACAGAAATTCTATATGTAACCGAATCGAAAAAATTCTAGATAGTATCTAGGCACCCCAATGTGAAAAGCAAAATTGCGCCTAATATAATCTGTCAGATATAATATACAATGCCCGTTACTTCTCTGTTTTGGAGTAGATACACCAACTCAATATACTCTCTCATGTAAAATACAGAAATTCTAATTCTACCCAAATCGAAAAAATATAAATATTATCTAGGCATCCTAATGTTAAAAACAAAATTGCACTGAATGTAATCTGTCAAAAAAAATATACAATGACCTATTCTACTCTGTTTTGGAGTATACACACCAACTCCATATGCTCTCTCATGTAAAATACAGAAATTCTATATTTATGTGAATCGAAAATAATCTAAATATTATCTAGGCACCCCAATGTTAAAAGCAAACTTGCTCTGAATATAATCTGTCAGAAAAAATATACAATGCCCTATTCTACTCTGTTTTGGAGTATACACACCAACTCCATATGCTCTCTCATGTAAAATACAGAAATTCTATATTTAAGCGAATCGAAAAAAATCTAAATATTATCTAGGCACCGCAATGTTAAAAACAAAATTGCTCTGAATATAATCTGTCAGAAAGAATATACAACGCCCTATTCTACTCTATTTTGGAGTATATACACCAACTCCATATGCTCTCTCATATAAAATAAAAAATTCTATATTTATGCGATCGAAAAAAAATCTAAATATTATCTAGGCACCCCAATGTTAAAAGCAAACTTACTCTGAATATAATCTTTCAGAAAAAATATACAATGCCCTATTCTACTCTGTTTTGGTGTATATACACCAACTCCATATGCTCTCTCGTATAATACAGAAATTCTATATTTAAGCGAATTGAAAAAAATCTAAATATTATCTAGGCACCGAAATTTTAAAAGCAAAATCTCTCTGAATATAATCTATCAGAAAAAATATACAATCCCCTGTTCTACTCTGTTTTGGAGTATGTAAACGAACTCCCTATGCTCCTCATGTAAAATACAGAAATTCTATATTTAAGGGAATCGAAAAAAATCTAAATATTATCCTGGCACCCCAATGTCAAAAGCAATATCGCTCTGAATATAATCTGTCAGCAAAAATATACAATGCCCTTTTTTACTCTGTTTTGTTGTATATACACCAACACAGTATGGTCTCTCATGTAAAATACAAAAATTCTAATTTTACCTGAATCGAAAAAAATCTAAATATTATTTAGGCAACCCAATGTTAAAAACAAAATATCTCTGAATATAATCTGTGACAAAAAAATATACAATGCACTATTCTACTCTGTTTTGGAGTATATACACCAACTCCATATGCTCTATCATGTAAAATACAGAAATTCTATATTTAAGCAATTCGAAAAAAATCTAAATATTATCTAGGTACCCCAATGTTAAAAACAATATTGCTCTGAATATAATCTCTGAGAAAAAATATACAATGCCCTCTTCTACTCTGTTTTGGAGTATATACACCAACTCCATATGCTCTCTCATGTAAAATACTGAAATTCTATATATAAGGGAATCGAAAAAAATCTAAATATTATCTAGGCACCCCAATGTTAAAAGCAAAATTTCTCTGAATATAATATGTCAGAAAATATATACAATGCCCTTTTCTACTCTGTTTTGTAGTATATACACCAACTTCATATGCTCTCTCATGTAAAATACAGAAACTCTAATTTAACCCGAATCGAAAAAATCTAAATATTATCTAGGCACCCCAATGTTAAAATCAAAATTGCTCTGAATATAATTTGTCACAAAAAATATACAATGCCCTATTCTACTCTGTTTGTGAGTATGTACACCAACTCAGTATGGTCTCTCATGTAAAATACCGAAATTCTAAATTAATGTGAATCGAAAAAAATCTAAATATTATCTAGGCTCCCCATTGTTAAAAGCAAAATTGCTCTGAATAAAATCTTTCAGAAAAAACATACAATGCCCTTTTCTACTCTGTTTTGGAATATGTACACAAACTCAATATGCTCTCTCATGTAAAATACCGAAATTCTAATTTTACGCGAATCGAAAAAAATCTAAATAATATCTAGGCGCTTCAAAGTTAAATGGAAATGGCTCTGAATATAGTCTGTTAGACAAAATATACAATGCCTTATTCTACTCTGTTTTCGAGTATATACACCAACTCAGTATGCTCTCTCCTGTAAATTTCCGAAATTCTAATTTTACGTGAATCGAAAAAAATCTAAATATTATCTAGGCACCCGAATGTTAAAAGCAAAATTGCTCTGAATATGATCTGTCAGAAACAATATACAATGCGCTTTTCTACTTTGTTTTGGTTTATATACACCAACTCAGTGTGCTCTCTCATGTAAAATACCAAAATCCAAACATTACTCTAAGTATCTCATTAATTGCACAAGACCCTCGTGAAGTTGTTTTTAATAACTAGGGGATTACAGATGACATTACTCACGATATGACTGCAGCTGTTTGCGGGTCCTGTGATAATATTTCTAATATCCAGAGAAGGAGAGGAGAATGTTTCTGCCCATAGACAAATCCTCTGAATACGGCAAGAGTAGTACACTGTGCTGTGGTATGGTCACTAATGTAAACAAGATAACAATTATATTGAATTAAATATTGCAAGGCGTTAACCTCCCCTATAATTTCTTTTCTAATTTCAAGTGGGTGAGGAGGACATTTTTGTCAAAATGGCGGAGGTGTAACTACAGCTATTGCCTACTATATAATAAAAAAGGATAAAATTATTATTTACATATGATATGATTGCCAGTATCATATTACACCACATTTTCAAAATATCTGGGCCCCAGCAGCTGTGGGCATGGCAGCCAAGCGCGGGTGTCCCTATGCAACCAGGTTGGGCATTGGGGCTGCTACAGGCCCTTTGTGGTTTGTCTGGGGGCTGCTACCGGCCCTCTGGCGGTGGCTGTGGTAACAGCCACATAGCCAGAGGGTCTCTCAGCATCCAGGGAGGGCCTGGCGGCTGCTACTGACACTCTGGCAGGGGTTATGGGCACAGCCACCTAACCAGGGGGTCCCTACGTAGCCAGGGTGGGGCTGGAAGCTGCTATAGGCCCTTTGGCGGGAGGTGTGGGGATACCCTGCTCTTCACAGGTACACAGTTTGCACCTATTTCTACATGTGTAGATGGTTTACATAATGGGCACATATTTGTACACATGTACATATGTTACTATCACAATAAACATATATGTACATAATGTGTGTACAATAAATATGTACTTTATACGTACCTAATATAAACAATATGTACTTTTTGGTGATATTATGTGATATCTACATATTATTGATTATATATCTTATTGTGATAATATGTATGTTACCACTGAAATTTTTAGAAATATACATAGAGTACACTTTATGTACCTATGCATGGTGTACACATTATAGAAATAAATAGGTACATATTTTACAGATTAGGTACATTTCTTCTACATGTGTATTTTGTACACATATGTACAGCAGAGTAAATGTACAGACTATACCTATTTTATACATTTATTGTGATATGTCAATAAAAGTACACATGAGTAAATTCTGGGATATAATTTTTAGTATATTAGATAGGAATTACACCGGTGACCAAAGTGGGTTTACACCCAGGTGCGCACATAGTTTATACATGTACATGTTGTGCATAGTATGTACTCATGTACAGAATGTATATGTCTACATTATATATACATAGGTGTACGCAGCATACATATGTACATACTGTGCACACATATGTACACGTGCATATATTGTACATCTGTACATAATGGGTACATGATGTACATGTGTACACATCATATCACAATAAATGTAAATATACATAATGTTTGCAATATGTACGTTTATATTATGTATTACATTTATTGTGATTATATATGCTGTTGTGATATGATATCATTGTGACATTACAAATGTACATATTATACACATTATGTACCTATGCATTGTGCACAGATTATAGAAATAGAAAGAAACATATTTTACAGGTTATGTACATTTTATTTACTTGTGTATTGGGTACACAGAGTAAATGTACAGATCTTACTTACTTTAGACATTTATTGTGATATATGCCAATAAATGTACACATTATGAGTACATTCTATGATATTACATTTAGAATATAAGATATAAATTACTCTGGTTACCAAAGTGGGTGTAAACTTATGTGTGCACATACTTTGTACATGTACATACTGTGCATATTACGTACTTGTGTACAGAAGGTAAATATCTACATTATATGTATGTATGGGTACAGAGTGTACATATGTACATACTATGTACATATATCTACACCTGAATTTATTGTACATCCGTACATAATGGGTCCATGCTCTACATGTAAACACATCGTCATACCACAATAAATGGAAATGTACATAATGTGTGAAATACGTACATTTATATTATGTATTACATGTGTATTGTGATTGTATATGCTGTTCTGATATCATTGTGATATTACAAATGTACATATTGTACACATTATGGACATACCTATTGTGTACATATTATGTACACATAAATGTACATATTGTACAGATTATGTATATTTATTGTACATCTGTATGGTGCACACATATGTACATCACAGTCAACGTACATATGGTACATATTCTGTGCATTGTTTGTAATATTTCAGTAAGAGTACACATTATAAGTATATTCTGGGATATGATTTTTAGTATGTTAGATAAAAATTACTTTCAATATCAAAGTGGGTATACACTTATATGTGTCCATTTTGTGATATTATCCATCATATCCTGAGTAGGTATTTCTCTCATTGTGAAAGCAGGTTTACACTCTCGGATTGCTCCAATATCAAGGCAAACTACAACTCGTCTGTGATGTAGTTAATAATATCCTGAGGACAAAGGATGACCATACCCTGAATATCGCAGGAAGTGTACACCACCACTGTAGTATTGTTTCTAATGTTCAAAAATGGAAAGGATATTACTCCAAATATCTCAGAAAGCACACAAGCCCCCCGTGATATTGTTTCTAATAACTAGAGAGTTACAGATGACATTACCCACGACGTGACTGGGGTTGTACTCTGGTCCTGGAATATTGTTCCTAATATCCATAGAAGGAGAGGAAAATGTTACTGCCCATAGGGAAATATTCTTAATACGGCAAGAGGTGTACACCATGCTTTGATATGGTCACTAATGTAAGCAAGAAAACAATTAGATTGAATTAAGCATTGCAAACAATGAAACTCCCCTATGATTTTCATTCTAATGTCAATGGGGGTGAGGATGACATTTTTGTCAATATGGCAGAGGTGTAACTGGAGCTATTGCCTAATATACAAAAAAACAGAATAAGATTATCATTTTTATATAATATGGTTGCCAGTATCATATTACACCGGATTTGCAAAATAGCTGGGCCTCAGCAGCTGTGGGCAGAGCCCACAAGCGAGGGGACCCCTAAGCAGCCAGGGTGGGCCTGGGGGCTGCTCTGGGCTTTTTGGTGAGGTCTGTGAGCACATCGACCCAGCCAGGGGTCCCCGAGCAGCCATGGTTGGCCTGGGAGCCGCTACGGGCACTCTGGCATGGGCTGTGGGCACAGACACCTAGTCAGGGGGTCCCTAAGCAGCCAGGGTGGGCATGGGGGCTGCTACAGGCATTCGAGCAGTGTTTGTGGGCACAGCCCAATTGCCACGGGGTCTCCAAGCAGCCAGGCTGGGCCTGGGGGCTGCTATAAGGGGGGCTTTGGTAATAGCGTGCTGTGCATCGGTACATAGTTTGCACCTATTACTACATGTGTAAATTGTTTTAATATCGGGCATATATATGTACATGCATACATATGGTGTTATCACGATAAATTTATATTTACATAATATGTGCAAAATACATATGTACCTAATGCATACCTAATGTGTACAATATGTACTTTTTTGTAATATTAGACAATATATATTACTGTGATTATATATCTTATTGTGATTAAATATATTTTATCACTAATATTTTAAGGAATGTGCATAATGTACACATTATATACCTGTGTATTGTGTACACAATATAGAAATATATAGGTACATATTTTACAGATTATGTACACTTTTTCTACATGTGTATTGTGTACACCTATGCACAGCAGAGTCAATGTACAGACTGTACCTATTTTATACATTTCTTGTGATATGCCAATAAATGTACACATTATGAGTACATTCTAAAATATAATTTTTACCATATTAGAAATTACTCCATTGACCAAAGTGGGTGTACACCCAGGTGTGTACATAGTTTATACGTGTACATATTGTGCATATTAGGTACTCATGTACAAAATGTACATGTCAACATTATATGTATTTATGTGTACATAGTGTGCACATGTACATACTATTCACACATATGTACATGTGCATATTTTGTACATGTGTACATAATGGGTACATGATGTGCATGTGTACACACCGTGATACCACAATAAATGTAAATGTACACGATGTGTGCAATATGTACATTTATATTATGTATTACTTGTGTATTGTGATTTTATATGCTGTTGTGATTATATGATATCATTGTAATATTACAATAAATGTACATATTGCACACATTTCGTACATACCTATTGTGTACACATTATATACCTGTAATTGCACTTATTGTACAGATTATGTACGTTTTTGGTACATCTGTATTGTGTACACATATGTACATAACACTCTATGTACATATGGTATGTATTCTGCACATTGATTGTAACATCTCAATAAGTGTACACATTATGAGTATATTGTGATATATGATTTTTAGTATATTAGATAAAAATTTCTTCCTATATCAAAGTGGGTATACACCCATGTGTGTCCATTTTTTGATATTATCCATCATATTTTAAGTAGGTATTACTCTCATTTTGAAAGCAAGTGTTCACTCTGTGATTGTTCCAATATCACAGGCAAAGTACAAGGCTTCTTTAATGTACTACCTAATATCCTGGGAACAAAAGATTATTATACCCTGAATATCGCAGGAAGTGTACACCACCACTGTAGTATCGTGTCTAATATCCAAAAACGGAAAAGATATTACTCCAAGTATCTGATAAAGCACACAAGACCCCCGTGATATTTTTTCTAATAACTAAGGGATTACAGATGACATTACTCACGATATGACTGGGGCTGTCCGCCGGTCCTGTGATATTGTTCCTAATATCCAGAGAACGAGAGAATAATGTTGCTGCCCATAGGCAAATCCTCTGAATACGGCAAGAGGAGTACACTGTGCTCTGATATGGTCACTAATGTAAACAAGAAAACAATTTTATTGAATTTAACATTGCAAGGGGTGAAACCCCCTTATGATTTCAATTCTAATGTCCAGGGGTGTGAGGATGACATTTTTGTCAATATGGCAGAGGTGTAACTAGAACTATTGCCTAGTATATCAAAAACCAGGATAACATCATTTCCATATGATATGGTCGCCAGCATCATATTACACCACATTTTCAAAATAGCCGGGCACAGCGCCTTAGCCAAGGGGTCCCTAAGCAGCCAGCGTCAGCCTGGGAGCTGTTACGGGCCCTCTGGCGGGGAATGTGGTTACAGCTCCCTAGCCAGGGGGTCTTTAAGCAGCCAGGGTGGGCCTTGGGGCTGCTACGAGGGGGGCTGTGCTAATAGCCTGTTCTGCACAGGTACATAGTTTTATTTTATTTATTTATTTTTATTTTTTTTTGAGACGGAGTTTCGCTCTTGTTACCCAGGCTGGAGTGCAGTGGCGCGATCTCGGCTCACCGCAACCTCCGCCTCCTGGGTTCAGGCAATTCTCCTGCCTCAGCCTCCCAAGTAGCTGGGATTACAGGCACGCGCCACCATGCCCAGCTAATTTTTTGTATCTTTAGTAGAGACGGGGTTTCACCATGTTGACCAGGATGGTCTCGATCTCCTGACCTCGTGATCCACCCGCCTCGGCCTCCCAAAGTGCTGGGATTACAGGCTTGAGCCACTGCGCCCGGCCTAGGTAAATAGTTTTAATAATGAACACATATTTGTATAAGTGTACACATGGTGTTATGATAAATATATATGTACATATGTGCACAATACATATAGACCTAATGCGTATCTACTGTGTACAATATGTACTTTTTTGTGATATTACATGATATATATATATTACTCTGATTACATGCGTTATTTTGATTATATATATTTTATCACTGATATTTTAAGGAATGTGCATAGTGTACACATTATGTACCTATACATTGTTTACACATTATAGAAATATGTAGGTACATATTTTACAGAGTATGTACATTTTTTGTACATGTGCATTGTGTACACATATGTACAGCAGGGTAAATGTACAGATTGTACCTATTTTATACATTTATTGCAATATGCCAATAAATGTACACACTATTACTACATTCTGAATTATTATATTTTGTATATTAGATAGAAATTTCTCTGGTTACCAAAGTGGTTGTACACCCAGGTGTGTACATCGTTTATATGTGTACATATTGTGCATAGAATGTACTCGGGTACAGAATGTACATATCTACATTATATGTACACATGTGTAGTGTACATATGTACATACTGTACCCACATATGTATGCTTGCATATATTGTGCATCTGTACATAATGGGTACATGATGTACATGTTCACATATCATATCACAATAAATGTAAATGTACATCTTGTTTTCAACACGTACATTTATACTGATATTACATATTACATGTGTATTGTGATTTTATATGCAGTTGTGATTATATAACATTGTGATATTACAGTAAATGTACATATTGTACACATTATGTGCATACCTATTGTGTGCACATTTTGTACATATATTCGTACAAATGATACAGTTTATGTACATTTATTGTACATCTGTATTGTGTACATGTATGTACATTACAGTCAATGTACATATGTTACATATTCTGTACATTGAGTGTAATATCCCAATAAGTCTACACATTATGAGTTTTTTCCGGGTTATGACTTTTAGTATATTAGATAAAAATGACCTCCAATATCACAGTGGGTATATACCCATGTGTGTCCATTTTGTGATATTATCCATCATATCCTAAGTAGGTATTTCTCTCACAATGAAAGAAGGTGTACACTCTGTGATTGTTCCAATATTATAGGCAAAGTGCAACGCTTATGTGATGTAGTTCCTAATATCCCAGGGACAGAGGATGAGTATACTCTTAATATCGCAGGAAGTGTACACCACCACTGTAGTATTGTTTCTAATATCCAGAAACTAAAAGGATATTACTCCAAATATCTCCAAAAGCACACGAGACCCCCGTTACATTGTTCTTAATAACTAGGGGATTACAGATGACATTGCTCACGATGTGACTGGCGCTGTAAGCCGGTCCTGTGATATTCTTCCTAATATCCAGATAAGGAGAGAAAAATGTTGCTGCCCGTAGAGAAATATTCTGAATACTGCAAGAGATGTACACCGTGCTCTGATATGGTCACTAATGTAAACAAGAAAACAATTATATTGAATTAAACATTGCAAGGGGTGAAACCCTCCTATGCTTTCAATTCTAATGTCAATGGGGTGAGGATGACATTTCTGTCAATATGTCAAATGTGTAACTAGAACTATTGCCTAATATGTAAAGAACCACAATAACATTATCATTTCTGTGTGATATGGTTGCCAGTATCATATTACATCACATTTTCAAAATAGTCGGGCCCCAGCAGCTGTGGGTACAGCCACCTAGCCGGGGGTCTTTAAGCAGCCAGGGTGGGCATTGAGGCTGCTACGAGCAGAACTGTAGTGATAGCCTGCTGTGCATAGGCATGTAGTTTGCACCTATTTCTGCATGTGTACATTGTTTAAATAGTAGGCACATATTTGTATACGTGTACATACGGTGTTATCATGATACATATATATTTTCATAATATGTGCACTATACATATGTACCTAATACATACCTAATGTGTAAAATACGTACCTTTTGGTGATATTACACGACATATATGTATTAGTGTGATTATATATCTTACTGTGATTATATATATTTTATCACTGATATTTTAAGGAATGTGCATAGTGCACACATTATGTACCTATGCATTGTGTACACATTATAGAAATATATAGGTACATATTTTACAGATTATGTACATTTTTTTGTACATGTGCATTGTGTACACCTATGTACAGCAGAGTACATGTACAGATTGTGCCTATTTAATACATTTATCACAATACGACCATAAATGTACACACTATGACTACATTCTGGGATTTTATATTTAGTATATTAGATAGAAATCTCTCCGGTTACCAAAGTGGGTATACACCTATATGTGTACCTAGTATATACGTGTACATATTGTACATAATGTGTACTCCTGTACAGAAGGTACATATCTTCATTATATGAACATATGTGTAGTGTACATATGTACATACTGTGCACTTACGTACACGTGTATATACCGCAAATCTGCACGTGTGCATGATGTACATGTGTACATATCGTAATATCACAATAAATGTAAATGTATATGTGTGCAATATGTACATTTATATTGATATTATGTATTATATCTGTATTGTGATTATATATGCTGTTGTGATTATATGAAATCATTGTATTACAATATATTTACATATTGTACACATTATGTACATACCTACTGTGTACACATTATGTACATATAAATGTAATATTGTACAGATTATGTACATTTTTTGTACATCTGTATTGTGTACACATATGTACATCACAGTCAATGTACATAAGGTACATATTTTGTATGTTGATTGTCATATCCCAATAAGTGTACACATTATGAGTATATTCTGGGATATGATTTATAGTATATAAGAAAAAAGTTACTTCCAATATCAATGTGGGTATACTCGCATGTGTGTCCATTTTGCTGTACCTTCTATTAATCTTTGCCATTGAACATGAGAGAGGTGGTTCTTTTCTCTAACAAGGTTTTCTGTTAATATAACTCAACTCTACTACCTTATGGCCTCTGTATCTTCCATTGTAAATTGTAATTACCTATAAAAGAGAATATTTTGACATCACGTATCTACCTCTTGGATCCATCAGCCAGAGGCCTAAAATAAAAAAGACATTCACCCCACGAATGGTTATATCGTGGTTGACAACCCCACTTTCTTCTAGGTAAATAATATCCTCTCTTTAACAGTAGCTACTTACAAGATTTGTGCATAAAGAATGTGACTTTTTATCAGTATCTAGTTTATTCTTACATAAATTTCTAAAATACTGAGAGAATATTCTGATCATTGGTTATATACTATTTTAATTTAATTTTTTCCTCTCAAATTTTATCTTAACTGCATACTCTACCCTGTTTATAAGACTGCCCTATGGTTAAATTTAGTAGGTAGTAAATTATCCTGGGCACACAAAACAATTCTTTTTGTAATCAACTCTGAAACATCATTGAAAGAGCAAGGATATGGGAATGAGATTTATCTGGCTTTTATTTCTGGTACTTACTTGCTCTCTGACCTTGGGCAACTTATGTATTGCTCTGAGTCTCATCTTCTTCATCTGTAAAATGATCATAGTAATACCTAATTCATATGCAGCTTGGAAATGTGTAATTTAGTGATTGATATAAAGTTTCTGATACAATTTCTGACAAAATAATAGACACCCCACGAGAGATAACCATTACAATCAGAGTTTATATTCACATTAACTGGGATAAAATTGATCTGAAAATACAGCGTAAAAAAGCAGCCAAAAATTCACAAGCATATATTTCGCTTGCCTTTTTATACAGAGATGGAAAATTTCTCATCATTATCTCATCCATTGCCTGCAGCACGATCCTTCCAAAACTCCTCCTAAGACCGTCTGCCAAGGTGGAACACACTGAACCGCATGTGACTCTGCCTTTTCTGACTATTTTTGCAAGATTTTTCTCATAGAGTATTATTAACAGAAAATGGGGCTGTTATCAAGGTGACTAGGAATGGTGCATTCTCAGTTCAGGCTCTGATGGAATGTCTACTTGATCTGGTGCAACTCCAGCTGTGCTCTTGGCTTTCCTCACTTTTGTGGTTCCGAGAATGCAAATATTCTCCCATGGCTTCCTTATTTTGTCTTTCTCCATGAGGTCTCATTCAAGTATAAACATTCCCTTCAATTTTCTCAACTCATTTTATATTGTCTGAAAAACCTTGATAATTTTCCCTTTCCTAAAGCTATAGACATTCTTTTTGTGTGTAAGAACAGATTACTCACAAATGTTTACTGTCCGCTAAACATTTATGTGTAATCGGTCCTTAATTCTACACACAAAATATCATCTCTACCAACATTTTACAACTACAGTCTTTCTATAGAGAACGATGAAAGGAACTTGCTCTAAAGGAGAAACTTCCAGAGCTAAACCAAGGGTCTGACAATTGTTAACAATATGTTATTCAGTAAAAATATTTTTTCAGTTAAGAGAGAAGAATGCCATGGACAAAATGGCAAAACAGAACTTTTCAGCACTTATTCCTTCACAGAAACATCAATTTGAACAGCCATCCGTGCATCAAAGTGTCTTCAAAAGAGACAAGGAATCCAGGTGAGAGGTTATAGCACGTTTGTGGAGTAGAAAAGTAAGAAAAATGGCATAAAATAGAGTATAAAAGAGAGTTTTCTATTATCTGCATTACCCCGCCCCTAAACCTGGGTAGTGCAGCATGGAAAGAGATACTATGTATGTGCAGAGAGGAGAGCAAATGTAACACCTGACTTCAACATCAACTCCAATGCCAGGCACAATTCAGTGAACTCAACACCAGGCAGGTTTCTATAGGCACAGGCTATGGGACAGACCCTGTCAACCCAAGCTCCAGGCCTTCCCCTATGGCTCTAAGATCTAATGCCTCCAACCTCCATGGCTCCTATCGACATAGGCTCCAGGCCTTCGCCACAACCAGGCCATTTATGGCTTCCCCAGGCTCCACACTGGTTACTATAGACTCGTAAGTGCCTGGATAAACAAACCTCTACATCGACACAGTAGAATATTATTCAGCAATGAAAGCAATAATCTTTGAATGTGGCTTTTGTTGCAGAAAAAAAGCACGTGAGCTATGAAGCCATTAAAAGACATAGAGGAAACTCAAATACATACTACTAAGTGAAAGAAACCAATCTCAAATGACCACTTACTATATGAATCCAACTATATGACATTCTGGAAAAGGCAAAACTATAGAGACATCAAAACGTTCAGTGATTGCTGGGGGTTGAAAAGTGGGGAAGGATAAATGGGCAGAGCATAGAGGATGTTTAGGGCAATGAAACTACTCTGTGTGTTACTATAATGGTAGACACATGCCATTACACCCTTGTCAAAATTCACTGAATATACGACAGCAAGAATGGTCCCTAATGTCAATTATAAACTATGGGTGACAGTGATAAGTCAATGTTGGTTCATCCATTGTAACAAATGTACCTCTCTAGTGAGGAAGGCTGATAGTGGAGGAGGCTGTGCATTTGGGGAGGTGGGAATGTAGGAACTCTCTGTACTTTCCACTATGCCTCACTATTCACTTTACAGTGCTCTAAAAATAAAGCGTATTTTAAAAAATATTGAGCTGTTGATATAAGCCCAATGTCTACTTTGACGTCCAGAAATGTTTCTTTTAAAACGCTAATACACCACTTCCTGGAAGAAAATATTTGTTAACAAATTCTTTTCTAGAACAATTATTTTTGTGGGTGTTCCTGTCACAACTATACATAAAAATCAGAATATGCAGCAACATCTTGATACTCTAAAAACACAATACCAAAAACGTTAAGAAAATCATTTCTAAATTTGATCTAAGCCAAAATGTGGAGAAGCAAAAGGGAAGAAAATTATTTCTGTATAATGAGATTATAGGTTGTTTCTCCGAACTCCTCCACAGTTTTCAGTATTTTCCAACTTCTATCATGGAGATATATAAATATAGAAGTAGATATGTAGATATATAGTCATTAGATATATATTTATATATAATAAATAAACAGATACCATTTTTATTATTTATTTATTTATTTATTTTTTGAGACGGAGTTTCACTCTTGTTTCCCAGGCTGGAGTGCAATGGCGCGATCTTGGCTCACCACAACCTCCACCTCCTGGGTTCAGGCAATTCTCCTGCCTCAGCCTCCTGAGTAGCTGGGATTACAGGCACACGGCACCAAGCCCAGCTAATTTTTTGTATTTTTAGTAGAGACGGGGTTTCACCATGTTGACCAGGATGGTCTCGATCTCTTGACCTCGTGATCCACCCGCCTCGGCCTCCCAAAGTGCTGGGATTACAGGCTTGAGCCACTGCGCCCGGCCTACAGATACCATTTTTAAAAGATATATTCATGTATTTTATATATTTATATAATATATACATGTTCATATATACATCATGTTATCACCATTATGGATATAAAGAAGGACATTAAAATAGTGAAAAGATTAAAATAAAATGTACCAAAATGGAAACAGTGATTTAACTCTGCCTAGCTTTATGTGATTAAACAAGGTATTTTTCAAATCTATTTTTCTTTGCTTTCTAGAGGCTTTATAATAAATCTATATTTTTATATTTAAAAGCCTAATTTTTATTAAACAAAAATTCAGCAACACTGTCTTTAGAACATTTTTTAAATCAACTTGAGCATGAAGAAAATGTTATGACTATGGTGGTGACCATTTTGAAAGATTAGCTGAAGCAGGGATAATGTGACATTTAGCTGATCTTTCAAGGGAAGCTAGACAAATGACACTTTTCGAAAAGAAAATAGTAACTAGTGTTGAAACATGGTATCGCCAGTATGATTAAGAAGGAAAGTGTCAACTTCTTCTCTGGAAAATCCTAACATTACCAAACGTAAGAAGGCAAATACTTCAACAACAGAAATGAAAAAGATCTTGATTCATTTATTTAACACTTTTTTAGAGTTTAATCCCAAAAAGTCTATTTTGAAGAAAAGAAAAAATCTTACTCGTGTATATTACCCTTTGCAGTGAACTGGCCAAATAAGTCTATCCAAGGTACGTTGAATACCGAGCATGCTGGAAACATTTTTATTGACATCATCTCTAATCCCTACAACAGTAGTGCAAGGGAAGGTTTAACATCTTCTTTTTACAGAGAGGAAAGCTGAGGCTCAAAGAGGTATAGTAGCTCATTTAACATTACACATCTAATACGTGGTGGATGTGGGACCTATACTTACATCTGTCAGACCTTAAAGTCTGTGTTCTTCTTTCTACCTCTCTGCCTCAGTCCAACAATTGGGATCTTTGCCATGATGCCTCACGAGTTCACGAGGCACTTTTCAGGAAGTTTTTGACTCAGACTTTATCACTCAGCAAGATACCTCAACTAATTTACAAAATGTGACTTGAAAAGCAGGTTGTAATTCCAAAAGCAAAAATCCAACCACAAAAGATAAAGTCTTAATCAGTAGAGCTTTACAGAAGGAAGTAATGTAGGTAGTAAGGGCACTTTCGGAAATGTCTGGAATCAGAGGAGTCGATGTATCACCTGTTAGAAATTGTACTCGCTTGGTAGCAAAATTTTCCTTGTGTTCACTTAAAATAATAGTCTTGTTGTTTTAAAACCAACGCACAGTCAGAGGGTGACTTGGATGTTTATTTTTTATTCTCTTTGCCTTCTTGTTTTAAGAATGGATTTTTCCTAAATTCTAATTATTATTGTAACTTACATAAGTGCAGCCGATTTTGCTTTTAGGGATAAAACTACATTTAAGTAGCTTTGTCTGGATTATCAAAACCAGGCCCTGAAGAAGTGAGTTCCTAAAGGGTAGGAACTTTGCTTATGTCTATATCTCAGTTGTGTTAAACAGAATAACTGGCGCAAATTAGCAAATGATGCACTGAGGAATCATAGAACAAAAGACATTATGAAGAACTAAGTTTCAGATTCAGGGTGACGCTAAGGAGCTAGTGTACCAGAGGATGGTATGCCTTCTGCAGTCACAAAAGCAGCATTCAGTCTGATCTGGGCTCTAAGAAGTGCTCCTTGAGACCTGAAATTTTATCCTAACACTGCCACTAACAGGTTAAGTCAGAAAGAGTTCACTTCCCAGAGCTTTCGATTTCTGGTTTCCAAATCAGCACAATGAGAAACTGAAAAGAAGGAAAGAGGAAAAAAAGAGAGGGTCAGAGATCCCTCCTGCTTGTACAATGCCATGATTTGGACACAGGGTTTGGGCAACCATGGCCCATCCACCAATTCCTGCCTGTCGTCTCTTGTCAGACAGCTCATGAGCCACGAATGTGAAAGAATTCAAAAAAGTAACAATATCTTGGGACATGTCAACAATTATATAAAATGCAATTTTCAGTTCTCATAAAAGTACTTTGGAACTCAGCCCCACTCCTTTATTACCCATTTCTATGGCTGTTTCACACCACAACCGCAGAGATAAGTAGCTGTGACAGAGACCATATGGGCTGCCAAGCCTAAAATATTTACTGCCTAGACCTTTCCAGAAAAAAAAAAGGATTGCTGATCTGTTACACAGACAATCAAGAAAGCGATCACCTGAGAACATTAAAATCTGTGTCTAGGACAAATGGGGCCTATAAAAACTAGGGAATAATCTTCCCCACTACTTATGCAAGAACATTCACCCTTGAGAGAGCAGGCTACATGGCTTGGCAGCACTACTGCCACCAGTCCAGACTTCTCCTCACCTGTGCCCTATAAGTGACCAGCATTTCTAGGCATTCGTGGAGCAGCGGGGTGCATTCTCATGGCTGGCCCCACACCTTCCCTTCCTCCTGCTTCCTCACATTCTATTTTCTGAGTGGTTGTCAAAGGAACGCTGAATTTTGCTGTCACTTTTTCAGACCCCAATTCCACTTATGACGGTCTTGGTACCAGGAAGCATTCCGAGCTCCTATCTCATCACCACAACCGCCTGCTTCTCACTTAGTCCAGACGAGCTTGCCACAGTGCACTTGCTTTTTAATCGCCCTCTCTCTTCTTGCCTTCACCTCCTCTCCCTCCCTCTCTCCCTGGCTCTTTCTGTCACACGGGTGTGTGCACATACACAAGTTCCGATTAGATAAAAGAAGAAACACTTTTTAAGTTTCTTTCTAGGCCTAATAGAAAATTCTTTTTTTTTTTTTTTTTTTTACAAAAACAGAGCTGTTTTTTCCATTACAAAAGTGTGGGTGTCCTTCCTTTTGGAGAGTAACAATCATTTTCTACATGGCCTTCTGACACATTGCATGTTGTACATATGTGTGTGTGCACATGTGCATATGAGTGTTAGAGTGTGTGTGTGTAGCAGGGAGGAAAGAGATGAAGGAGAGTGTGTATGTGCATGTTGGTTCACATGAGTGTGAGTGTGTGCATGAACGTGCCTGTGTGTGTGCACATGTGTATGAGCATGCTTGTATTTGCGTATGAGAATGTGCATGTGAGAGAGAAAGAAAGAATGCATGTATGTGTGAATGTGTATGTGTGTGCATAGCAGGGAAGAAGGGGATGAAGGAGAGTATGCTAAAAAGAGAACACCTCAGAACAGTCAAATAAAAGATTCCATATCAACATCATATCTTGTTAAAATACAGGATTCCCAAGTCAGTCACCTTCAAGCTGGAAGCCTGGAGTGTAAAAAGAGTGGGTGTTCTTCTCTGACAACTTATTGTCTAAGACAATTTTATGATCAAAAATATATTCGAATAAAAGTACCTGAGAAAAGTACATAAAGAGAATATAGCAAAATGTTAACAATGGTTTTCTTTGGGTGAGAGGAAGAAGAGGCAGGTTGTGGTTGGTCTGTTTCTTTTAGTTCAACTATTCTGCATTCCTCACTTTTAAATTTTGGATATTAAGCTGGAGAGAAAGAACATGAATATAAAGATGAATTCGCTGAATGGAGCAACGAATGCTGAGTTAGCCAAAAATGTATGGCTACCTTCTATATCTAATTATCTGAGGGCAAATCAGAAAACACCACTTTCAGAAATTTTTTTTTTTTTTTTTTTTTTTTAGAAATGATGTTTCCCTCTTGTTGCCCAAGCTGGAGTGCAATGGCACAATCTCGGCTCACCGCAGCCTCCGCCTTTTGGGTTCAGGCAATTCTCCTTCCTCAGCCTCCCGAGTAGCTGGGATTACAGGCACGCAACACCATGCCCAGCTAATATTTTGTATTTTTAGCAGAGACAGGGTTTCACAATGTTGACCAGGATGGTCTCGATCTCTTGATCTTGTGATCCACCCACCTCGCCTCCCAAAGTGCTGGGATTACAGGCTTGAGCCACCGCACCCAGCCAGAAATTTTTAAAAATGTGTTTTACGTTATTTTCCCTTTCAGCCTAAGGACTAAATACTGAACACAACTGGATCTGCGCCATTGTCTCAAAGATTCTTAGCCTAGTTCCAGATCTATTGTCTGGACACTCCTGATTTTTAGACAGAAAACAGGGCTAAATTCCTATTGACTTCCAAATACGCAGACCCACAGATTTGTCACAGTAGCCTCTCTCTCTCACCCTGTCTCTGTCCGTCTGTGTCTCTCTTTCTTTCTCTCTCTCTTCCCTCACATCATCCCCAAATCAGAATGCATATATAAATATTTGATTAACTGAAACATAGAATGATCAAGATTTTACTACAAGAGAAATACACAGACTTCAGCTAAGATGTTTGGTTGAATACCTGCATATGCCTTCACTCCATCATTAAACCACATTAACACGGGATGATTAAAAATAAATAAACCAACAAAGATAAAAAGAAAATAAAGACAATCCCTTCAGCATATAGAAAACTGGCAAGCAGAAGCTGTCAGTGACACCTGACAGTAGACCCAGAGATGCTAAATCCCAAGCCAGTGGCAGGAAGGCAACCAGGATCCCCAACGGTTCAAGAGTTGGCAGCTAAATATACCTAGGGAATTTATGTTTCAGTAGTAGGTAGATCCAAGATCCTCTCCCTAGAATCGGTGCCTGCATCCCACGGTGGTGGCAGGGTGGAGGTTTCCTCTCTATACAGTAAAATTTGGTGTCTCTAGGCAGGAGCTCTCTAGACACAAGTGCTTAAATGTACACACTGAACACTGAGATCCTCCAGGTTTTCCTACCACTGAGTTCCAATGAGGGTGGCAGATACACTTGGTCAGAAGTTAAGATGATTTTTCTCTAGAGAGAATCTCTCTTGCTCAAGAAGAAAAGGGCTGACCCAGCAAGACCACCACCCACAAAATGTTACAATCACAGAACTTCCATCAGCTTTTAGCTTTTCAGTGCTCCAATTTTTTCTAACAGACACAGACAGCTAAGGGTCACCAGGCATCTGAGCAAAGCTTCTAACATGAATGGCCGAGACCAGAGCAAGAAGACACATAAATGCAGCCTGAATGAGGACTGTGCTAGGAGATAAGACCTTCTGAAACCCATATGAATGTTCACGAAGAGATAAAAGTGTTACCATTTTCATGAAACAAGAACCAAATTTAAAGAAAAAGTAAACGCTTAGAAATTAAAAATATGACAGCAGAACTTGTGAAAAATTCTTGTTAGAATAGTAAGACAACAAAGTTGAGTAGATGAACCTTATGTCTTCCAGAAATAGCGATAAGAAAAAAGTTGAAATCCGGAAGAAAATTTGAACAGGTTCAACACTAAAATGATCAGAATTCCAAAGACAGAAATAGAGACAGACAGAGACAGAGAAAAAAGAACAGACACACGCAGCAAATAAGAAAGAGAGAGATAAACCCTAACACAGTAATTGCTGGAGACTACAACACCCAACTTTCAGCACTGGACAGATCTTCCAGACAGAAAACCAACCAATCAACATGAAATTTAATCTTTACTACAGACCAAATGGAACTGATATTCAAGGAACATTTCATCCAATGACTGCAGAATACACATTTTTTCAACTCAACACATAGATCATTCATAAGTATAGAAGATACCTTAGGTCACAAAGCAAATGCAATCACATTTGAAATCAGGACTAAGAAATTCATTCAAAACCATACACTTACATGGAAACTGAGTAACTTGCTCCTGAATGACTCCTGGGTAAATAATGACATTAAGGCAGAAATCAAGAAGTTTAAGAAGTTCTTTGAAAGTAATGAGAACAAAGGTACAACTTACCAGAGTTTCTGGGATGCAGCTAGACAAGTAGTGTGGAGAGAAATTTATAGTACTAAATGCTCACATCGAGAAGTGAGCACTTGGGACAGCTGCGGTGATTCACTCTTGTAATCTCAGCACTTTTGGAGGCCAAGGCGGGCAGATTACAAGGTCAGGAGTTTGAGACCAGCCTGACCAACATGGTGAAACCCCATTCTACTAAAAATACAAAAATTAGCTGGTGTTGTGGCACATACCTCTAATCCCAGGTACTCAGGAGGCTGAGGCAGGAGAACTGCTTGAACCCAGGAGATAAATGTTGCAGTGAGCCCATATCACACCACTGCACTCCAGCCTGGTTGAGAGAACAACACTCCATCTCAAAAACAAAATTGAGATCTCAAGTTAACTACCCAACATCACAATTAAAAGAATTAGAAATCCAAGAGCAAAGAACACCCTCAAAGCTATGCTGAATGGGAGTGGGGAGAGAGGGCATCTTTATCTTGTGCCAATTTTTAAGGGGAATGCTTTCAGCTTTTGTCCATTCAGTATGATGCTGGCTGTGGTTTTGTCACATGTGGCTCTTATTATTTTGAGGTATGTTCCTTCAATACCTGGTTTATTGAGAGTTTTTAACACACATGAAAGTTGAATTTTATCAAAAGCTGTTTTTGCATCCATTGAGATAATCATGTGGGTAATTTTTTTCTTTAGTTCTGTTTATGTGACGATGACATTTATCAATTTGCATATGTTAAACCAAACTTGCATCTCAGGGAGTGTGGTTGTGACCAGGAATTTATCAGTTTCTTCTAGATTTCTCAATTTTTTCAGGTTCAGTGGCTCACATCTGCAATCCCAGAACTTTGGGAGGTCAAGGTGGGTTGACCACCTGAGATTGGGAGTTCAAGACAAGCTGGATCCACATGGAGAAACCCCATGTCTACTAAAAATACACAATTAACCAGACATGGTGGCACATGCATGTCATCCCAGCTACTCAGGAAGCTGAGGCAGGAGAATAGCTTGAACTCAGGAGGCAGAGGTTGCACTAAGCCGAGATCTCACCATTGTCCTCCAGCCTGAGCAACAAGCACAAAACTTCATCTCAAAATTAAAGAAAAAAAGTGCCTACAGTTGTACATCATATTCTGTGAGGGTGGTTTGTATTTCTGTGGGGTCAGTGGTAATATTGCCCTTATTGTTTTTGATGGTGGTTATTTGAATCTCTTCCCTTTCTCCTTCATTGGTGTAGCTTCAAGTTTATTATTTTTTAACCAGTATGATTTTAATAGACCAGTTACTGGGTAGTAAATTGAAACATACAGAGTGCCATCTCCAAGAGCACTCATGATTTCATTTGGGTTCTTGAAAAATGTTAAGAAGTAGGTTGAGTTTTATTATTTTTTTCAGAAAACCAGCTTTTGAAAAATTTATGTGGAACCAAAAACAGCCAAGGCAACCCTAAGCAAGAAGAGCAAAGCTGGAAGCGACACGCTACCAGACTTCAAACTGCATTACAGGGCTACAGGAAACAACGGCATAGTACTGGTACAAACACAAACACATAGACTAATGGAACAGAATAGAGAATTTAGAAACAAAACCAAGCTTCTACAACTATCTGATCTTTGGCAAACTTAAGAAAAACAAGCAAGGGGGAAAAGATTCTCCCTATTCAATAAACGATGCCAGGATAACTGGATAGCCATATGCAAAAGACTGAAACTAGACCCCTTCTTTACATTACATACAAAAATTTGCTCAAGATAGATTAAACACTGATATGTAAAACCAAAAACTATAAAAGCTCTGCAAGACACGAGACAATGCCATTCAAAACATAAGCACAGGCAAAGATTTCATCATGAACATGCCAAAAGAAAAGGTAACAAAAGCAAAATTGAAAACGGGTCAAATTAAAATGAGAAACTTTCACACAGCAAAATAAACTATCAACAGAGAAAACTGACAACCTACAGAATGTGAGAAAATGTTTGTAAACTATGCATTCCACAAAAATCTAATATCAAACATCGGTAGGGAAATTAAATTTACAAGAGGAAAACAATCCATAAAAAGGTGGGCAAAGAACATAAACAGACACTTTTAAAACAAGACATATATGCAACAAGCAATCATATTAAAAAAGCTCAACGTCACTGATTATTAGAGAATTGCAAATGAAAATTATAATAAGATACCATCTCACACCAGTCATAATGGCAATTATTAAAGCAAAAAAAAAAAAAACAAAAACACATACTGGCAAGGTTAGAGAGAAAAACAACACTTACACACTGTATTCGGGAATGCAAATTAGTTCTGCCATTGTGAAAAAGTGTCATGATTCCTCAAAGACCTAAAGAGTGAAATACCATTTGATTCAGCAAACCTAGTAATGGGTTACTAGGTATGTACCCAAAGGAATATAAATCCTTCTGTTATAGAGACACGTGCACGCATAAGTCCATGGCAGCACTGTTCACAATAGCAAAAATATGGAATCAAGCTAAATGCCCATCAATGGTAGACTGGATAAAGAAAATGTGGTACATATACAACAAAAAACACTAGGCAGCCACAAAAGAATGCGATCATGTTCTCTTCAGGGACATAGATGAAGCTGGAGACTATTATTCTTAGCAAACTAACGCAGGAACACAAAATCCAAATACCAGATATTTTCACTTGCAAGTGGGAGCTAAATGAGGAGAACACAGGAACATACAACAGGCGGAAGAACAACACACACTAGAGCCTTTCAGAGAGTGGAGAATGAGAGAAGGAAGAAGATCAGGAAAAACAACTAAATGGGACTAGGCTTAATACCGGAGTAATGAAATGATCTGTACAACAACCCTCATGACAGACTTTACCTAAATAACAAACCTGTGCTTGAACCTTTGGACTTAAATAAAAGTTAAAAAAAAGACAACTTCTCAAGTTGAATAACATAACCTCCTAGGTTTAAACACATGAACACAAACTCACACCAAGGAACATTGTCTTGAAAATCTGCAATATATGACAAAGGAAAACAGCTCTCCTAAGTTTTCAGAAAAGTTTTTTAAAAAACAGTATTTACAAAGAATCAAAAATCAGAATGATTTCAGGCTTCTCAACAGCACTACCAGAAGCTGGGAAATAATGGAGTAGTATCTTTAAAACTTGAATGGGAAATTATTTTCAATCAAAAATTCTATGCCCCACCAGTCATGTAAGTGTAAGAAGAAATAAAGTCATATTTCAGAACAATTTGCTTCAGTGTATCCTTGCTTGAATAAGTTACTGGAGGATACAGTCCACAAACAAGAGATTCAGGGCACGGGGCAGTGCAAAACAACAGAGTGGGTTTGTATTTGTATTGAAAAGACAGCAGCATTCGAGAGTTAGGGAATACTGGAGGAGGAGTTTTCTCCAGCATCCCTGGAGCCCACACCTCTCATTTCCACATTCCTACGTCCCATTGCTGCCCATGAATTCTGATCACCTATTCCTTTGATAGAGGTATTTCTCTCACCGATTAGCTGTAGTCAAGTGGCTCTTTCTTGGGCTACAGGAGGAAATCTATTGCTTTTCATTAAACATCAATTGGACTAACCTAGGCTTAAGGTCAGCATTATGCCATCAGCTGTACGTTCTTGGGAAGACATCTACTCACAAACTGGTTAAAGAACGTGGCCCTCCTACCTCTGACTTGTGTGATTCTAAGAAAGCTATTTAGCACCCTCTCATCTGTGAAACAAACATAAAGTTCTTATCTTGGGCTCCACAAACAGAAAGTGTTGAACAAGAACAATTTCTTCTCCTCCAAGGCCAGATCATATGGAGGACCCTAAGACAGCCACAGCCTTGGTCAGTAGGACAAACACAGGGTTCAAATTGCACCATTAAAACTGTGGCCAAACGTTTGCTCTGCCTCTGAGTCACTCACTGTCATAAGGCTCTACCGGTTCCCATTCCAGATAGAAAGTGGGCTTTTGTTGGTTTTTGTTGTGTTTTTCAAGAGATGGAGTCACCCAGGCTGGAGTACAGTGGCATGACCATAGCTCACTGCAGCCCCAAACTCCTGAGCTCAAGTGACCTTTCTGCCATGGCCTCCTGACAGAAGCTGGGCCAACAGGGCAGCAGGTATGCATCCCCACACCCAGTAATTTTTTTTGAGAGATGGGGTACCGCTATGTTGCCCAGACTGCTCTCAAATTCCTGGCCTGAAGCAATTTCCCCATATTAGCCTCCTAAATTTCTAGGATTACAGGTGTGAGCCACTGTGCCCAACAGGTGTTCATAAGTGCAATTTCCACACTGCTATTCTGAAGAAGGGCAAGAAGCAAAGAGTCCCTCCTTGAAACATAGAAAATAAAAGCATTCACTATTAAGTGGAGGCAGAGTTGATGATCAGCCAAAACTACTTCAACTGTAATCCAGAAGTCCCATTGATACAGAAGTTCTAAAGAAATTATTTAGTCAGAGATTGAAAGTAAGGAATTCTTTGATAAGGTTTCCCTTTGAATAAAAAGCAGCCCCAAAACCATTTCTAACAAAGAGCGGCCTGTAAAATCGAGCTGCAGATATAGACAAGCAAGCTGGAAGCTTGCACAGGCGAATGCCAGCAGCTGTAACAATAGGAGGCTACTTGGGTGCCAGGCATGCTCAACCTGACGGCTTTATCTTCCTTTTTCTTTATCAACCACAAGTGCAGTAAGGGACAGACAGCATGCACTGGCCAAGTAGAAAACCTATATGCATAAGAAGATTCGGGTGGATAGCCAGCTTCTTCACGAGCTATGTAAAGCTCTCACCTGGTCCAACCCATATATGGACCCTATGTAAATCAAACACCACCTCCTCAACAAGTCTATAAAACCTTGTGCAGTTCACCAGAAAACACACTCAGAAGCCCCCCTCTCTCTCGGCAGAAGAGAGAGATGTTCTCTTTTCTTCTTTTGCCTGTAAAACCTCCATTCTTAACCTCACTCCATGTGTATTCACGTCCTTGATTTTCTTGACATGAGGCAATGTACCTTGGGTATTACCTCAGATGGACAATGCTGCTTCATCATAGTTCTGTTTTGTTCAGGTTGTGGGACAAACGGCTCCTTTCCTCTGCAACCTCAGCTCAACCTTACTCAGGCCTCCTTCCAGCAGAATCACAGAGCCAAATGAAACCCCGTAAGTCTTCTTTTAAATGGGCAGCCACTCCAAAGAAAGCAGCATGATGAGTTTCAGGTGGCCCGGGGTGGGGGCAGTGCTACTCGGGCTTCTCCGTGCTCAGTCCCTCTCAGTTCAAAAGCGCACCACGTGGAGCAATAGAACACCTGCTCATCTGAGTTTTAAAAATAGTGGGAGGAAAAGTGCTGTCTTCATGCTTATTTCCCTGGCAGAGGGGAGGTCATAAAACACTAATTTCTAAGCAGTGGACCAGAGTTTTACTGATCTCTTCTGTTACTGACTCATGTTTACCCAGAGAAACCACATCACAAATCTGAGTCTCCTCTGGCAAGAGAAGGAATCGGATTCATGATTCTCTCAGCCCCCTTTCCACAGTAGAGTTCTGACTCCACTTCTAAAATACTTTTCTGCAAGCCTCTGTACCTCATAAATGTTTTACTATACTCGAGACAGCAAAGGGAAGCACAGATTAGCTACTGTTTTCAGAACAGTGGAAACATGCTGTCTTCTCCAAGTTTGGCATTGGAGTCAAAGATCAAGCGCCAAACAGTAGTTGTCAAGAATCCTTTCATTTACAATTAGGTTCTAGACTTTTCAAATGGTGTGGGCAAGAACCAGTTTTGCCAGAATAGGTTATTATCTACCTCTTACCTTTATAGGACAGGACTAAAAATTATCTTTTTTAAGACAGAGTCTTGCTCTGTTCCCGAGGCTGGAGTGCAGTGGCATGATCTCGGCTCACTACAACTTCTGCCTCTCAGGTTGAAGTGATTTTCCTGCCTAAGCCTCCTGAGTAGCTGGAATTACAGGGGCCCACCACTACACTCAGCTAATTTTTTAATTTTTAGTAGAGACAGGGTCTCCCCATGTTTGCCAGGGTAGTCTCCAAAGCCTGACCTTATGATCTGCCTACCTGAGCTGCCCAAAGTACTGGGATTACAGATGTGAGCCACCACGCTGGGCATTTTTTTTTAATTACACTGAAGACTTTTGAAAGGGTTGTGTGTTGTATGAACTCCCTCCTCACCCAATTCTCATGGATGGGAAAAGGCTGCTGCTTCATTTTAAAGCTAATGAGCTGCCTGAACAGGAACTTCTAATTAACCATTCAAACCGATTAGCTCACGTCCCTGAAGGCTGGAGAACACGGGAACTTGCTATCCCATCTGAATACAATCCAAAGGCAAAAGGCTGTGGCCAAGTTGAAATAATGGGGCAGATAGAAGCGATAAAGACTGGAGCTGGGAGTGGCCTGTACTTCAAGTTAAGCCAAACAAAGGTGTTTGCATGTTTTATATGGGTCAAATAGGAATTCCATAATAGAGAAAACCATTGATTTTAAGGAGGACGCTGCCCTGAAAAGCTTCCTGCCAGGGGTAAGGAAGAGGCTGCCCAGGACCCCCAGAGGCAGGTGGTAGGAGGGCTCTTAGTGGCTTCCTAGAAACTGTATTACCTGAGGTAGTGAACTGCTGTCAGAGATCCCTACCAGGAGAATTTCTCAGGAACGCATGAGAAAGGGCCCAAAACTGCATGCCTGCTCCTAAAATGTGACACCATAATACAGCTGAACTGTTCAATAAGGCCCTATCTGTTCCTCTGTCTCTCCTTTCTCCCTGCCCCTATCCAACCTTAGAAGAGCCAGAAAGCACTGCTAAGAAGTGAGGGTGGGTGGTCATAAACAAACACACTGCCCTCCTTTCCCTTCCCACTGTGGGTTTCTCAGGCTGAGGCTGTCACAGAGGAGGAGGGATGAAAATTGTTTTCGTTGATATTTTATCATGAACATTTATGAACGTATAGCAAAGTTGAAAAAACTTTACAGTGAACACTTTAACTGTATCTTCACCAACTTGGAGTCTTGTTTTATCTCATGTCCATCCATAGATCCATCTTTCTATCCATCCAGTAATCCATTATAGTTTTTAGGCATTTTAAAGTAAATTGCAGACATCAGTAACTCAACGTGCATTAATTAGAATTTGGTACCTTTGTTTTTCCTTTTGGTGTAAAGTTTACAAATGATGAAATGCAAAAATTTTAAGCATGTATTTACCGAATTTTGACAAAAGTATACATATGTGTAACCCAAAACTCTATAAATAAAGAACATTACTATAATCTCTGATATGGTTTGGCTGTGTCCTCACCCAAATCTCTTCTTGAATTGTAGCTCCCAGAATTCCCACGTGTTGTGGGAGGGACCTGGTGGGAGAGAATTTAATCATGGTGACAGTTTCCCCCATACTGTTCTTGTGATAGTGAATAAGTCTCACAAGATCTGATGCTTCTATAAGAGGAAAGCCCTTTTGCTTGTTTCTCATTTCTCTCTTGTCTGCCACCATGTAAGATGTCCCTTTGACTTTCTGCCGTGATGATGAGGCCTCCCCAGCCAGGTGCAACTGTGAGTCCCTTAAACCTTTTTTGAATAAAGTACCCAGTATCACGTATGTCTTTATCAGCAGTGAAAAAACGGACTAATACAATCCCAGAAAGTTTCCTCATGACTTGTCTCAGTCTCCAGCTCTGTACCCTTGGATTTTTTTCATTGTAGACTAAGTTTGCCAACTTTAGAAATTCCACGTAACTTGAATCATGTTGTGATAACCCTATATATAAGGCTCCCTTCAGTCCACAAAATAATTTTTATATTTATCAGTCAGGTTACACATATCAGTATCTCTTTCATTTTTATTGCTGAGTAGTATTTCATGCTATGAAATAACGTAGTTCGCTACCTGATCCTCTATTTGTGGTCACCAGAAATATTTTCAACTTTTGATTATTATGAGTAAAGCTATTGTGGTCTTCTATAAGTATTTTTATTAACATGTATTTTCACTAATTGGGGTAGATTCCTAACTCGGAAATTTATTAGAGATGAGGTGTATATTCGTTCTATAAGAAAATTCCAGAAATTTGACAAAGTAGTTGTACTGTTTCATAGTCCCATTAGCAATAGTTATAGTTGTGCTGTATTCTTGCCAACATTTGGTGTTTAGTCTTTCCCAACCTAGTTATTTTGTGGGGTGTGTAGTAGTATCTCACTGTGGTTTTAATCTGCATTTCCTTGATGTTAACCATTTTGTCCCACTTGTATATTATCTTTGCAAAGTGGCTCCTCAAATTTTTTCCCCTTCAAAACAGTAATTGTTATCTTTTTTTCTTTGAGTTGTTCTGTCATCCAGGCTGGAAGGCAATGGTGCAATCTTGGCTCACTACAGCCTCTGCTTCCTGGGCTCAAGCAATCCTCCCACCTCAGTCTCCCAATTAGCTGATACCAGGCTAACTTTTTGTATTGATATTAGCCAACATACAAGGCTAATTTTTCGTACTTATACTAGGTGTCAGGGTCTCACCATGTTGCCCAGACTAGTCTCAAACTCCTGGCCTTAAGCCATTCATCCTCCTCGGCCTCCCAAAGTACTGGCACTACAGGTGTGAGCCACTGTGCCCAGCCTTATTTTCAGGTTATAAAACTGCTTTCTATATTCTGGAAATCAGGCTCTTTACTGAAAATAGATTTATGACCATTTTCTGTCAGGCTGTGGCTTGCATATTCTTTTGTTTAATGTATCTTTTAATTTTCCCAGACACATTTTTCTGCAAAATTTGTGTTAGTTTTTGTTGTATTTTTCAGATACTTTGTTCATTTCATCTAAGTTGCAGAATTTGTCACCATGACGTTGTTTATGATAGTCTCTTATTATCCTTTTCACGTCTGCAGGATCTGTAGTGATAGTTTCACTTCGCTTTCACTTCTGATATTGATACTGACCATTTGTGTTTCCTTTCTTTTTTTCATGATCAGAGTAGCTTAAGGTTTATTAATGTTGATATTTTAAAACAACCAGCTTCTTTGCTTTGTTAGTTTTCTCTATTATTTTGTCTGTCTTCAATTTGGTTTATCTCTGCACTTTTACCTTTATTGTTTCCTTTTTACTACTTCGTTGGAGTTTTCTTTGCTCTGTGTGTGTGTGTGAGTGTGTGTGTGTGTGTGTGTGTGTGTGTGCTTTCAATCTTCTTTAGGTGAACATTTACGTCATTGATTTTAGACCTTTCTCTTTTTCTTCTATTGCAGTATAAGCATGTACGGCTATACTTCCCTCTGGGAACTCTCATAGCTGTAATTCATAAGTGTTGGCATGTTGTATTTTGATTATCCCTTAGAATAAAATATTTTATATTCTATCTTTTGATTTCTTCTTGGGCTTGTGTATTATATTTAATCTCCAAGTACTTGGAGCTTTCCTAGTTCTCTTATTGTTAATTTCTGTTTTAATCCTATTGTGGTCAGGTAACATACACTGCATGAATTCAATTTGATTTAATCTATTCTGTCTTGTTTTACGACCTAGCATGTGACCTATCCTAGTGAACACTACATGTACTTGAAACATACAGTATTCTGTGGTTATTGGGTGTCGTCTTCCATTGGTTTGTTTAAGATGGTGGAGAGTGTTGTTCAGGTCATCTGCATCTTGACTAAGATTTTGTCTAGTTTATCTATCAATTGCTTGGGAGATGGGTATTAAAATCACTAATAAAAATTGTGGATTGTTTGGATATTCGTTTAGTTCAATTTTGTTTTGTGCAAATTGACGCACAAATTATTTTTAATCCATTTTTTGATGAAATGACTCTTCTGTAATCATGAACTATCCCTCTTTATCTTTGGAAATACTGTTTTGACTTAAGCATATTTTATTTGGTATTAATATAGCTTCTTCACACTTCCATTACTGACTGTTTGCATAGTATATCATTTTAAATGTACTCATTTAGGGTCAGGTACAGTGGCTCACACCTGCAATCCCAGCACTTTGGGAGGCTGAGGCAGGTAGATCACTTGAGGTCAAAAGTTTAGGACAAGCCTATCCAATGCAGTGAAACCCCAGCTTTCTTAAAAATACCCCAACATTTAGCTAGGCGTGGTGGCAGGTTTCTGTATTCCCGGCTACTCAAAAGGCTGAGGCAGGAGAATTGCTCGAACCCAGGAGGCGGAGTTTACAGTGAGCAGAGATCGCACCACTGTACTCCAGCCTGGGAGATAGAGTAGGACACTGTCTTAAAAAAATTCAAATGTACTTATTTAGACCTACGTATATTTGTCTTTTTTGTTCTATTCAAAGCGTGTATTTCATATACAGCACTGGGTCTTGTGGGTTTTTTAAATCAATTCTGGCAATCTCTGCACTTGAATTGGAGTATGTGTTATGATTCATTAACATTTAACGTTATTAAATATAGGTTTATTAGTGGTTGAATGATGTAATTGGATTCAAGCTTACAATTGAATGGTTTGTTTCATTATTTTGTTTGTTTTCGTTTGCATCCCCTTCCCCACTTTTTGTCCTGTCCCTTTTCTCCTGATGTCTTTTGGACTCTTTAAATACTTTTAAAATTTCATTTTAAAGTATCCATGACTTATTAGATGTAGTGGTTGAATATTCCTTATATGAATTCCTTGGGACTATAAGTGTTTTGGATTTTAAACTTTTTTCATATTTTGGAACATTTACATATACATAAAGAGATCTCTTAAAGATATAACTGAAGTCTAAACACAAAATTCACCTATGTTTACGTACACCTCATACACATAACGCAAATAAAATTTTACATATTTTTAGCAATTTTATGCACGAATCAAAGTTTGTATACATTGAACCATCAGAAAGCACACATATCGCTATCTCAGCCATCGATGTGGATGAATTTCAGATCTTGGAATATTTTGGATTTTGGGGTTTATGGATCAGAGATGCTCAACCTCTACCTGTTTTCATTGTTGATTATTTTATGTGTTAAAATATGTAAAAAAGGGTTAAGTTTTCAGCTGAATGAGATTTTTGAGTTTGGAAATTAAACTAGACAGGATTTTTCTTAAGTTCCAGGATACAGGTGCAGAATGTGTAGGTTTATTATATAGGTATATGTGTACCATGGTGCTTTGCTGCACCTATCAACCGTTCATCTAGGTTTTAAGCTTCACATGCACTAGCTATTTGTCCTAATGGTCTCCCCGTCTCACCCTCCTCCGACCCCCAACTGGCACCAATGTGTGTTGTTCCCTCCCTGTGTCCATGTGTTCTCACTGTTCGACTCCCAATTTTGAGTGAGAAAGTGTGGTGGTTGGTTTTCTGCTCCTGTTTTGAACTAGACAGAATTTCTTAATATCTTAAATTGCTCAGTGAAATAGAAAATATCAAAGATTCTACCCAACAGGTGGGTAAGAATGAGTCCACGTAGCAACTTTGATAAAGTGAAGGGAAATAACAAACCATTTCTGATTGCTCCCTGCCACAGCCAGTGCATTCAACCTTTTTACTGTCCTTTTATTATTTTTTCATTGTTCTTACAGTCATTATTATTTTTCCCCAAATGAAAAAATAAAAGTGGTGGGATTGATAGTGAGGAAACAAAGACTGACAGCTGCCCCTACACCTGAGTTTAACTTTTGAGAAATATAGTCAACATGATGATTTTCACACAGGGCTAGTAGGCCTTCTGCATCTGTTATAATTCCTGTTATGTTGTGGACAGAAAATAAATTTTTCTCTCCATGGGAACCTGTTAGTGATACTTGAGAACAATGTCAACTGTAGACCAAAACCGAATACAAGTGGAAATATTGTTTCATTTTTTTTTTGCAGTATTCTTTTTTTAAGACCTGAGATAGGAGGATAAAAAAGGAAAGAACTATTGACATGTGCAACAACATGGCTGAATATCAAAAACATTTTCTTGACTAAAAGAAACCTTACAAATGGAGTGATCACTATATAATTCTATTTCTATCAAAGTTTAAAATCTGTGCTGAAAGAATATTTAAAAGTATATTTGGGTTCGGGACCGACTAAGAGGAGGCAAAACTGAGCTTTTTAGTCTCTGCTGTAATCCAAAACCCATGCTATAAACTTTGTACACAGTATCTCATTTAATCCTCAAAATCACCCTAACAGGTAGTTACTGTCACTTCCCCTGCTTCAAACAGAACATAAAGCTCAGAGAATCCAGGTACTGGGTTTTTTTTTTTTTTGTTTGTTTTTGAGATGAAGTTTTGCTCATGCCACCCAGGCTGAAGTGCAATGGCGTGATCTCGGCTCACTGCAAGCTCCGCCTTCTGGGTTCAGGCAATTCTCGTGCCTCAGCCTCCCAAGTAGCTGGGACTACAGGAACGCACCACCATGCCCAGGTAATTTTTTGTATCTTTAGTAGAGATGGGGTTTCACCATGTTGACCAGGATGGTCTCGATCTCTTGACCTCGTGATCCACCTGCCTCGGCCTCCCGAAGTGCTGGGATTACAGGCGTGAGCCACCATACCTGGCCCGGTACTGTGTTTTACACCTACTTAGAAGTCACCAATTCCTAATGTTCTATAAAATGTTCTAAATAAAATGAATAAAGTAGGCAAAAAAGACCATGTAAATAGCATTTCTACAAATATCTCCTGAGACAATTTTCACATCGATGTCCAAAGACATTTACAAGAATGTTTTCCACAACACTGTTTAAAATAATAGAAAACTACAAGCAACCTAAATGTCCATGGAAGAGTTAGATTCTTTCTCTTATTTCCGTATAATGCAATACTGTGCTGATGTAGAGATATCATATTCATTTTTAAAAATTACATTCACCTTCTTCTCATGGATCCAAGGAGATATGTTAGAGAATATCTATTGCATTTGGACATAAACATAAATACAAAGGAAATAGTAGGGGCTCTCTACAAGTGGTTATATATTGGAAGAGGAAGAAGAGAAAAATAAAAGGGATCATGAACTTTGTATATGCTTTGGTAGTGTCTGGTTTTGTATATAACTTGAATTTTTTCATAAATATATTTTACAGTCTGCATAATTACCAAGTAAGAAGACAAGTAAGTCACTTTAGTAAAAGTTCTTCCAATTACTGCAACTGATTTCTACAGCCAGAATGTTCCCAGAAGCTGAAAAGAGGAAGCACTATAAATGGAAGGCAGAAATACTGACACTAGAGGGCCAGAGCTGGAGAGGGTGGATCTAATGCAGCAAATCCATCAGCAGTTCTCATCGCCATCTTTGAGAAACCTCACAATTTTTTGTGCGTAATAAATGAGTTAAATTGTAAACAAATCCATGACAGTGGTGCATGAGAAAGGTTACATGTGTACCGAATAATAAAGTCTGTGCACAATATAAATTAAAACATACCATTTTACATTCATAAGATTGACAAACAAAAACTAAAAGCCTAGGAATATCAAGTGAAGCCAAACACAAAACAAGTTTCCCCACATTTCCTGTGGGAATACCAATTGTTACAACTACTTTAAACAATTGGAAATTCATAGTAAAAATGAAGACAAGCCTCCCCTACAATTTACCAATCCCTCTTCTGGGAACACAGTAAGAGAGATTCTTCCCAAGAAACCTGTAAACAAATGTATATGGCACTATGCATGTAATTGTACATCGTGGTATTTCCATATGGTAAAGTATTATTCGGCAGGGAAAGTAAGTAGACCAAAGGTAGACATTTCAATATCAATAAGTTTTAGAAAAATAAAATTGAGTATAGGAAGCTGCAACTATATCTGTAATGCTTTGTTTTGCCAGGAAAATAAAGGGACACGTGGGGTGGGCAAAGGACAACAAAAACTAAACAATCTGAAACACATGCAGAAAAATACCCATATTTTAAAATTTTCCATTGCTGCTTATATTAGTTTCTGTCTTTTCTATACGCTTGAAGTTCTTGATAATAAAGAAAATATAAAAGGCATAGGAAAAAGTATTCTGAGAATATACATCGAAAGGTTTATGGTTATTAGATTTGGTAAGATTTTAAATGACTTTAATTTTCTTTGTTATATCTCTCTATATGTCCTAGTCATACCATATTAAATGTGTATTTCATTTATGAAAATAAAAATGTATTATTTAAAAACTCATATATATGCAGTTTTATCTGACATATGATGAAACTCTACGAAACATAGATTCAGCAAAAATACTGAGAACAAGAACAAAAATAATGATATTAAGAGTTGTTGACTTTTGGATGGAGCTATGAGTGACTTTACATTTATCTCTAAACTCGATTTTTCTATAGTGGGCAAATAAAATATTTGTGAAAGCTAGATTAAATAGAAAGCTATAGGTTTTAAATGAAAAGGAATTCAAATAATTTTCCAGCATGATAAAATGTTCATATTCCTAAATATGAACTACTTTACAAAAGCACCAGTGATTTTAAAGAAACATTAGATGATTTTTAAAGGAAGTCAGTTATGATACTGCAGTTTATAGTGATACTGAGTGTTTGCTAGCTCCACTAATCAGGATATTAAGTTAATAGTATATAATATGCCATAAAGAAATTATATGAGCAGAGGTTACTGCAAAAAAAGAACACAATGATTTTAAGTGGGCTGGTGACCTGAATTTCTTCCAGTGAGGGGAAACATCAGAGTCATTTGATCAATGAAGTGCCTTTTATAAATCTTCAGGAAATTTCCTATGAAGGCTTTAAGAAGATGGATTTCTTTTTTTTTTTTTTTTTAATTTTTTATTGGATTATAGGTTTTGGGGT
The DNA here is from genome assembly GCF_049354715.1 of Callithrix jacchus. Lineage (NCBI taxonomy): Eukaryota > Metazoa > Chordata > Mammalia > Primates > Cebidae > Callithrix > Callithrix jacchus. The sequence continues at coordinate 55,052,089 of NC_133521.1, read as the reverse complement.
ACATGAGCAGAGCATGCAAGACAGTTGCGTAGGTACACACATGGCAGTGTGCTTTGCTTTTCTTCTCCCCTTCACCCACATTTGGCATTTCTCCCCAGGCCATCCCTCCCTACCTCCCCCTCCCACTGGCCCTCCCCTTTTCCCCCCCAATAGACCCCAGTGTTTAGTACTCCCGTTTCTGTGTCCATGTGTTCTCATTTTTCATCACCCACCTATGAGTGAGAATATGCGGTGTTTCATTTTCTGTTCTTGTGTCAGTTTGCTGAGGATGATGTTTTCCAGATTCATCCATGTCCCTACAAACGACACGAACTCATCATTTCTGATTGCTGCATAATATTCCATGGTGTATATGTGCCACATTTTTCCAATCCAGTCTATTATCAATGGGCATTTGGGTTGATTCCAGGTCTTTGCTATTGTAAACAGTGCTGCAATGAACATTCGTGTACATGTGTCCTTATAGTAGAACGATTTATAGTCTTTTGGATATATACCCAGTAATGGGATTGCTGGGTCAAATGGAATTTCTATTTCTAAGGCCTTGAGGAATCGCCACACCGTCTTCCACAATGGTTGAAATAATTTACACTCCCACCAACAGTGTAAAAGTGTTCCTTTTTCTCCACATCCTCTCCAGCATCTGTTGTCTCCAGATTTTTTAATGATCGCCATTCTAACTGGCGTGAGATGGTCTCAATGTGGTTTTGATTTGCATCTCTCTGATGACCAGTGACGATGAGCATTTTTTCATATGATTGTTGGCCTCATATATGTCTTCTTTCGTAAAGTATCTGTTCATATCCTTTGCCCACTTTTGAATGGGCTTGTTTGTTTTTTTCCTGTAAATCTGCTTGAGTTGTTTGTAAATTCTGGATATCAGCCCTTTGTCAGATGGGTAGACTGCGAAAATTTTTTCCCATTCTGTTGGTTGCCGATCCACTCTAGTGACTGTATCTTTTGCCGTGCAGAAGCTGTGGAGTTTCATTAGGTCCCATTTGTCTATTTTGGCTTTTGTTGCCAATGCTCTTGGTGTTTTGTTCATGAAGTCCTTGCCTACTCCTATGTCCTGGATAGTTTTGCCTAGATTTCCTTCTAGGGTTTTTATCGTGCCAGGTCTTATGTTTAAGTCTTTAATCCATCTGGAGTTAATTTTAGTGTAAGGTGTCAGGAAGGGGTCCAGTTTCTGCTTTCTGCACATAGCTAGCCAGTTTTCCCAACACCATTTGTTAAACATGGAATCCTTGCCCCATTGCTTGTTTTTGTCAGGTTTATCAAAGATTGTATAGTTGTATGTATGTTGTGTTGCCTCCGGTGCCTCTGTTTTGTTCCATTGGTCTATATCTCTGTTTTGGTACCAGTACCATGCTGTTTTGATTACTGTAGCCTTGTAGTATAGTTTGAAATCCGGTAGTGTGATGCCCCCCGCTGTGTTCTTTTTGCTTAGAATTGACTTGGCTATGCGGGCTCTCTTTTGGTTCCATATGAAGTTCATGGTGGTTTTTTCCAGTTCTGTGAAGACAGTCAATGGTAGCTTGATGGGGATAGCGTTGATTCTGTAAATTACTTTGGGCAGTATAGCCATTTTCACGATATTAATTCTTCCTAACCATGAACATGGAATGTTTCTCCATCTGTTTGTGTCCTCTCTGATTTCGTTGAACAGTGGTTTGTAGTTCTCCTTGAAGAGGTCCCTTACGTTCCTTGTGAGTTGTATTCCAAGGTATTTTATTCTTTTTGTAGCAATTGCAAATGGCAGTTCGCTCTTGATTTGGCTTTCTTTAAGTCTGTTATTGGTGTAGACGAATGCTTGTGATTTTTGCACATTGATTGTATATCCTGAGACTTTGCTGAAGTTGTTTATCAGTTTCAGGAGTTTTTGGGCTGAGGCGATGGGGTCTTCTAGGTATACTATCATGTCGTCTGCAAATAGAGACAATTTGGCTTCCACCTTTCCTATTTGAATACCCTTTATTTCTTTTTCTTGCCTGATTGCTCTGGCTAGAACTTCCAGTACTATATTGAATAGGAGTGGTGAGAGAGGGCATCCTTGTCTAGTACCAGATTTCAAAGGGAATGCTTCCAGTTTTTGCCCATTCAGTATGATATTGGCTGTTGGATTGTCATAAATAGCTTTTATTACTTTGAGATACATTCCATCGATACCGAGTTTATTGAGGGTTTTTAGCATAAAGGGCTGTTGAATTTTGTCAAATGCCTTCTCTGCGTCAATTGAGATAATCATGTGGTTTTTGTTTTTGATTCTGTTTATGTGGTGAATTACGTTGATAGACTTGCGTATGTTGAACCAGCCTTGCATCCCTGGGATGAATCCTACTTGATCATGATGAATAAGTTTTTTGATTTGCTGTTGCAATCGGCTTGCCAATATTTTATTGAAGATTTTTGCATCTATGTTCATCATGGATATTGGCCTGAAGTTTTCTTTTCTCGTTGGGTCCTTCCGGGTTTTGGTATCAGGATGATGTTGGTCTCATAAAATGATTTGGGAAGGATTCCCTCTTTTTGGATTGTTTGAAATAGTTTTAGAAGGAATGGTACCAGCTCCTCCTTGTGTGTCTGGTAGAATTCGGCTGTGAACCCATCTGGACCTGGGCTTTTTTTGTGAGGTAGGCTCTTAATTGCTGCCTCAACTTCAGACCTTGTTATTGGTCTATTCATAGTTTCAGCTTCCTCCTGGTTTAGGCTTGGGAGGACACAGGATTCCAGGAATTTATCCATTTCTTCCAGGTTTACTAGTTTATGTGCATAGAGTTGTTTGTAATATTCTCTGATGATGGTTTGAATTTCTGTGGAATCTGTGGTGATTTCCCCTTTATCATTTTTTATTGCATCTATTTGGTTGTTCTCTCTTTTATTTTTAATCAATCTGGCTAGTGGTCTGTCTATTTTGTTGATCTTTTCAAAAAACCAGCTCTTGGATTTATTGATTTTTTGAAGGGTTTTTCGTGTCTCAATCTCCTTCAGCTCAGCTCTGATCTTAGTAATTTCTTGTCTTCTGCTGGGTTTTGAGTTTTTTTGATCTTGCTCCTCTAGCTCTTTCAATTTTGACGATAGGGTGTCAATTTTGGATCTCTCCATTCTCCTCATATGGGCACTTATGAAGATGGATTTCTTATTACTTCTGATGTATGTTCCCATGTAATTTTTACCATTGCCACCATGGGCCTGCCCAGCCTAAGAGATGGAAACTGTGAGTCCAGCCCACTGACGCCCACCATCAGTAAGAAGATTGCACACTGAGGAGGCCATGACCAGCCTGCTGACTGAAATCTATACTGTAAAAGGATGATGCTGCTCCAGCAATCCTGAAACCCTGCCCTAGGATCAATGCTAAGTGGTGTCAACCTTAGAATTTCAATATGCCTAGGCAGATAGTTATCTTTAAATATAAGAACAGTATCATTTTCTGGAGAAACCAAAATAATCCAGAAAAATTCTACAGTATTCTACTCTGCCCTTCCTCCCCGTTCCGTCTTGTTAGTAACAGCCAAATCCAGGCACAAAGATGTCCTAACTTCTACACCTCAGGTTGCCCACAACGTGTGCTAGGTGACGCATCTTATAGAGCACATATGCAAACAATTATGGGATCTGAAAAACAATAACTCAGGCAGAAACATTAGGAATTATTGCCCCTAAGTGAACCAGTGGGAAAAAAGGAGGCTTAGAGAGTTTAAACAACTTTCCCCAGTAGCTGATAAGTTATGGTGGCCTTAGACAAGCTGACAAGAGTGGTTGCAAAAAGGATTCAATGATTACAAATTGTTCTACTATAAGGTTTTAAATAGGTTTCAAAGGCAAAGAAAAGCAAATGAAGCCATGAATTTTACAATCTACATATTTTTAGCCCTTTCTCTTTTTTGCTGTTCTTGGGTAAACTAATTAGACCCTGCAAACACATTCCCGCCCACAATGTCGTCTCCATTGCTTTAGGGCCTCACCTCTGAGCAGCCAGAGGAAATGCAGCTGACCCCCTATCTAGTTAACAACCTTTTATACTCTGCCCTTTCGCTTTGCTTTCTCCATGCCAACATAAGACATACAAAGATTCTTCTGCCTCCAAGATGCGGCAGCTTTCTTCTCAGCTAGTTACCCCCAGCTAAAAATAACTGTTCCACATACTCAGAGATATATGGCAATCAAGCAACCAAGTGCCCCTTTTGCCAATGACATGTTTTTAAAAAATATGTTCAATGAGAGGCTCTTTGAAAATTATTCACTTTTTCTGAGTTGCAAAGGAAAACGAAAGGCAAATTATGGCTCTATAAGCAACTGTTTGCACAGATCCCATTAATTGGACATCCACAGGGCTATTGACAACTAGCTCTTTTCTCTTGTCATTTCACTTACCAGGCAGAAATGATTACAAACTTAATTTCTTTAAGGGATTATTTAGGTTAGAGAGGGCTCCTTGATAATGCGGAAGTCATAACGGCCACCAAAGACAGGAGAACAATAGCTCCCAGTGCTTCCACAATGGAGAGAGAGATAACTGAATGTCATATTCGGAAGAAATTCAAACCATCATTGATTTTTTCAGATGAAAAAACTGAGGCTCAAAGAGGTTAGGGGGTTAACCAAAGTCAGTCAGTGTTTTAGTTTGCAGCAAAGCTGAAAGCAGGCGCTAAGCATTGCAACACCTGGTGTCTTCCTTCCTCCCCTCCAACCTGCTGCTAGTAGTGTCAGTGGCAAATACAAGCCAGTTCAAGGAAATGTGGCCTCAGCGAGGAGTACTAAGGACCAAGCACCAATGCATCTTGCCATTTACAACAAATTCCTTAATTACAAGGCTTCATTTATTCACAGAGGCTGCCTCTTTTGTACATAGCCAAACACACACACACACACACACACACACACACACACACACACACAGTGTGACAGAGATAATTTATCATTATCTGAACGCACTCAGGGTGGTCAATTTCAGCCAGAGTGAAGAACAGAGAAAGGCAGGGTCAAGGGCACTATAGAAATAGCTGTTCGTGCTTCACTTTTCAGCCCTCCTTCCCCTCCCATCAGCCCACTTTCATTACTTTTCTCTTTGATGCAAAATCTGAAAATCTTGGTCAGGCAGCTCTGCTTATCAGTGGGTTCTGAATAACCCACTTTTATCAAACTTCATCTGATGGACCCAAAATATATTTGATCTTAGCAAAAAGTACCCTTATCAGTCCTAAAATGACACTGTCCCAAAGTGAATAGTGTTAGCAGCCAACTCTCTAGAACCAGAAAGAAGTATGTTTAAATCCTCAATCCATCACTTTCTAGCCATGCTGTCATGTCCAACTCATTCTACTTAAACAATATCTCACTAAGCACACTAGACTGTAGAAATGCACACAGATAGGGCCTTACTTTTCTGGATTTATTCCTGCGAGGCAGCAGTGGACACTAACATATCTGTCACTCCAGTTAATGTAAAGGTTTAACTGGTACAAGTGCTGTGCAGGCAAGTCTCTGGAACAATGAGAGCACCCAGGAGAAGGCTTTGCTTTAGTTACAAAGGTCAGGAAAGGTTTCCCCTAGGGAGGGACCGAGATCAGAAGCATGAGTGGGCAGTAAGTGGGCAAAGTAAGGACGATCTGGCATTCCTGGCAAATATGTGGTGCAGGGGGACCTGGACCTTGGCCAGTACAAGATGCTGAGTCTTTGCAGTGCAGAGCAGAGAGGAGGGGCACGCCATGAGGACAGAGAAATGGAAAGAAGACTGTGGCCGTGGTGAGGAGGTTTGTCCTCATTCTAAGAAGGACTGGGAGGTATGGGGCATTGTCTGACTTACGTGGAGGACAGACTGGAGACAACATGGACACAGACACACAGGTGGAAGGCCAGGAGGTAATCCACAGAAGGGCTGCAATGAGAATTTTAATGGAAAAAAAAACAGAAGCTAAGGGATATTTAAGAACTAAAATCAGCAGGCCTGAATGGTAAGTTGGATATGAGAAGTGAGAGAGAAAGGGATAAACCAGAGCTCACTCATAGGACTTTGGCTTGTGTGACTGGATAGGTGGTGGCACCATTTTCTAAAAACCAGAATGGAAGAAGGAGCAGACTAGAGACTTAAACCTCATAGCCTCAGTTTTCTCATCTGTAAAATGGGAATAGTCCTACATGTATCACAATGTTTTTGAAAGCATTAGAAAATATTCCTAGAAAATGAAGCCTTCATACAAAGCGGTGTATGTTTCTCCCCCAATAAATGGGACCTATTCTTATAGGCTTCTTTTTCTTGATCTGATTGGAAACTCAGGATCTCAGATATTCATTTCTTTTCATCCTCTTCTCTGATGGCTCTACCAAATTGCTGGTTTACTGATCTCATCGCCCTAAACAACGTATGGTACTCCATACTAGTTAAATAGGCAAGTTGGCAATTGCTCTTCTGAACAAATTATTGTAAATGTCACTGCTACAGTGCAGCTCATAGTGGCTCACTTGGCTGTTCAAGTGAAAAATTCTTGCAAATGCAGCTCTTATTATTTGCCAAATGTTCATGCACAAATGCATTTATTTTACCAAGAGCGTAGTGTTGGGTCATTTAAGGAGAATGGAAAAACACCACTCACAATTGAAGAGGCAAAATAGCATACATACAGCACTCCAGAGTTTGCAAACCCCTTCATATACACTATACCAATGGTACCTCACACTGACTGCGGAGAGGCTGAGATGATGAGAAAGGGCAGGTATATTTATGATTATTTTTACAAGTAAGGTTAACTTAGACAAAGTTACTCTCTCCAGGTTACAACTCAAGGAAGTAATACATTTCTGTGATGAAAATACAAGTCTTGGGGCTTCTGATTTTATCATGTGTCTATCAAAATCCCCCACCTGCCAACGTTAAGCCATACAATGTAGAACATAAAAACCATATGAAACAGAGGAGAGGGGCGAGATCAAAACTCATTTGAACTTACATAATCATATTTTATCAATTCATTATTAGTCCACTATGATCATTGTGGTCGTCATTAATAGACAAGACGTGTTGAGCAACTACTACCTGCCAGACCAAATAGGAAGGACTTCATCTGTGCTGTTTCACTGAACCTTTACTTTCAACAAAGGTGCTCTTAAAAATCAGAATTATGAAAGTACAGATGAGAAAATGGAAGCCGAGAAGGCTTGAGTTGCCTAAACCTGCTCCTAAATCCCAGCCTTTTGCCAAGGCCACTCTACTAGACTTGCTTCTGTGGGATCTATTGTATTCATAGTCAAATACCAATAAGGCCAAGACAATGAGTACTTTTTAGTTCTTCTGGGTTTTGGGGAAAATTTAAACAATGTCTCCCAATCTCCTGAATGCATTTAATATATTCCGTCGATTCGATAAGCGAACAGGCATGAAGACTTATCTGAGATGATACCAATCTAGTTTCACTGTAACAGTACATTTTGTCTAGAATATTTCTATCTCAAATGCTGATCCTCATTCTGTTACTTACTGGCTGTATATCGTTGGACAAGTGGCTTAGCAGCTCAGACACTCAATTTAGTAGTCTGCGAAGTAGGGTTGACGATAGTTCCAATAGTATAATAAAAGTGGAACCATCTGCAGAAAGCACTTGACATGGTTTCTAGAACATGGTTAGTAAGCCACACATATTAACTATGATTATTTTTTATTTTGATGATCCTTGTGACCACAGAACAGAGGTTAGCTACATTCTACAGAGAGGAAACTGGTTCTAAGATATAAAGTGTTTTGTGTAAATTCACCCAACTTGATAGAATTAAGATAAGGAAGCACATCTCCTAAATGTGACAGAGAAAATTTTTGTTACTAAAATCTCCAGCAACTCTCTGAGGAGGTGGGTCTTGGTAGCTGAAGAATTCTGAAAGTAGAAGTGGACAGAAGCTAAAATGCTCATAGGGAAAAGATAAGAAATCAAGAAACCTGAACATGATTCAATAGTGAACAAAGAGAAAAAGAGGGGAGAGGGAGAATATGTTCAAAGGGATTTGAGAAATTTGCTCCCCACACACAATGTAAATTACTATGAAAATACTGTGTTAGAAAAAATATACAAGGCCCTTTTCTACACTATTTTAAAGTATATACACCGTCTCAATATTGGCTGTCTTGTAAAATACAAAAATTCTATTTTTATGCAGTTACAGAAAATATAAATACTCTAATTTAACCTTAAAAAATTTACTCTGAAGACACTCTGATAGAAAAAATATACAATGCAATTTTCTACTATGTTTTAAAGTATATGCACCGACTCAATATTCTCTATCTTGTAAAATATGGAAATTCTAATTTTATGCGGTTACAGAATATATACATACTCATTTTAACACAAATGTTAAACACAAAATTACTAAAAATGTAAATATTCTCTTTTTACCCCAACGTTAAAAACAAAATTGTTCTGACAATACTCTGTTAGAAAAAATATACAATGCCCTTTTCTATTCTGTTTTAAAGTATATACGCCATCTCCATATTCCCTCTTGTAAAACATGGAAATTCTATTATTACGTGGATAGAGAAATTGTAAGTATTTCCGTTTGACTTCAATCTTAAAAACCGAATTACTCTAAAGACACTCAGTTAGAAAAAATACACAATGCTTTTTTTACTATCTTTTTTAGTATATACACAATCTCAATATTCTCTCACATGTAAAATACAAAAATTCTAAATTTACGTGGTTAGACACAAATATAAATATTCTCTATGCACCCCAATGTAAAAAACAAAATTGCGTGGAAGATACTCTGTTAGAAAAAAAATATAATGCTCTTTTCTACTCTCTTATGGTGTATATATACCATCTCAATATTCTCTCTCATGTAAAATATTGAAAATCTAAATTTACGCTGTTAGAAATAAATATAAATATCCTCTATGTCCCCGAATGATATAAGAAAATTGCTCGAAAAATAATCTGTTAGAAAAAATATACAGTGCCCTCTTCCACATTCTTTTGGAGTATATATCAATATTCTTTGTCATGTAAAATAACAAAATTCTAAATATACGTGAATAGAAAAACATAAATATTATCTAATTACCCAAAGGCTGAAAGCAAAATTGCTCTAATGATAATCTGTATGAAAAAATATACAATGCCCTTTTCTACACTCTTTTGGAGTATATAAACCAAATCAATATGCTCTCTCATGTAAAATATTAAAATTCTAAATTTACACGGATAAAAAATATATAAGTGTTATCTATGTAACGCAATGTTAAAAGCAAAATTGCTCTAAAGAAAATCTGTTCCAAAAAATATACAATGCCCTTTTCTACACTGTTTTGGAGTATATACACCATATCAATAAGCTCTCTCATGTAAAATATTTAAATTCTCAATTTACGCAGTTACAAAAAATATAAATATTTTCTATGTGCACCACCGATTAAAGCAAAATTGCCTATAATATAGTGTGTAAGAGAAAATACACAATGCCCTTTTTTACTCTTTCTTGGAGTATATCCACCAAATAAATAGGCTCTCTCATGTAAAATACCGAAATTTTAAATTTACGCCAATATAAAAAAATCTAAATATTATCTAGGCACCCCAATCTTAAAAGCAAAATCGCACTGAATATCATCTGTCAGAAAAAATATACAATGCCCTTTTCTACTCTGTTTGGAGTATATACACCAACTCAATATGCTCTCTCATGTAAAATACCGAAATTCTAATTTTACGCGAATCGAAAAAAATCTAAATATAATCTAGGCACCCCAATGTTAAAAGCAAAATTGCTGTGAATATAAACTCTCAGAAAAAATATACAATGCTCTTTTCTACTCTGTTTTAAAGTATATAAACCAACTCAATATGCTCTCTCATGTAAAATACAGAAATTCTAAATTTACGCAAATCGAAAAAAATCTAAACATTATCTAGGCACCTCAATGTTAAAAGCAAAATTTCTCTGAATATAATCTGTCAGAAAAAATATACAATGCCCTAATCTACTCTGTTTTGGAGTATATACACCAACTCAATATGCTCTCTCAGGTAAAATACTGAAATTTTAATTATACGCGAATCGAAAAAAAACTAAATATTATCTAGGCACCCCAATGTTAAAGCAAAATTGCCCTGAATATAATATTTCAGAGAAAATATACAATGCCGCTTTCTACACTGTTTTGGAGTATATACACCAACTCAATATGCTCTCTCGTTTAAAATACCGAAATTCTAAATTTACGTGAATCGAAGAAAATCTAAATATTATTTAGCACGCCAAAGTTAAAAGCAAAATTGCTATGAATATAATCTGTCAGAAAAAATATACAACGACCTTTTCTACTCTGTTTTGGAGTATATACACCAACTCAATATGCTCTCTCGTGTAAAATACCGAAATACTAAATTTCCGCGAATCGAAAAAAATCTAAATATTATCTAGGCACCCCAATGTAATAATCCAAATTTCTCTGAATACAATCACTCAGCACAAATATACAATGCCCTTTTCTACTCTGTTTTGGAGTATATACACATACTCAATATGCCATCCCATGTAAAATACCGAAATTCGAAATTTATGCGAATCAAATAGAATCTAACTATTATCTAGGCACCTCAATGTTAAAAGAAAAATTGCTCTGAATATAATCTCTCAGTTAAAATATACAATGCACTTTTCTACCATGTTTGGGGTATATACACCAACACAATATGCTCTCTCATGTAAAATACAGAAATTCTAAATTTACACGAATCAAAAAATTCTAAATATTATCTATGCACTCCAATGTTAAAAGGAAAATTGCTCTGAATATAGTCTGTCAGAAAAAATATACAATGCCCTTTTCTACTCTGTTTTGGAGTATATGCACCTACGCAATATGCTCTCTCATGAAAAATCTAGAAATTCAAATTTTACGCAAATAGAGAAAAATCTCAACATAATCTACGTACTCCAATGTTAAAAGCAAAATTGATCCGAATGTCAACTGTCAGTAAAAATATACAATGCCCTTTTCTACTCTGTTTTGGAGTATATACACAAAATCAATATGCTCTCTCATGTAAAATACCGAAATTTTAATTTTTCACGAATACAAAAAAAATCTAAATATTATCTAGGCACCCCAATGGTAAAAGCAAACTTGCTCTGAATAGAGTCTCTCAGAAAATATATACAATGCTCTCTTGTAATCTGTTCTGGAGAATATACACCAACTCAATATGCTCTCTCATGTAAAATACCGAAATTATAAAATGACACAAACCGATAAAAATCTAAATATAATCTAGGCACCCCAATGTTAAAAGCAAAATTACTCTGAATATAATATTTCAAAAAAAATATACAATGTTTTCTTCTAATCTGTTTTGGAGTATATAAAACAACTCAAAAGGCTCTCTCATGTAAAATACCGAAATTTTAAATTAATCCGAATCGAAAAAAATCTAAATATTACCTAGGAACACCAATGTCAAAAGAAAAATTGTTCTGAATATAATCTGTCAGAAAAAATATACAATGCCCTTTTCTACTCTGTTTTGGCATATATACACCAACTCAATATGCTGTCTCAGTAAAATACTTAAATTCTAATTCTACACGAATCAAAAAAAACGTAAATATTATCAACTCACCCCAATGTTAAAATAAAAATTGCTCTGAATACAATCTGTCAGAAAAAATATACAATGCCCTTTTCTACTCTGTTTTGGAGTATATACAGCAACTCAGTATGCTCTCTCATGTAAAATATAGAAATTCTAATTTTACGTGAATGACAATAAATCTAAATAATATCTAGGCGCCCCAAAGTTAAAAGAAAATGGCTCTAAATATAGTCTGTTACAAAAAATATACAATGCTTTATTCTACTCTGTTTTGGAGGATATACACCAACTCAATATGCTCTCTCATGTAAAATACTGAAATTCTAATTTTACTTGAATTGATAAAAATCTAAATATTATCTAGGAACCCAAAGGCTAAAAGTAAAATTGCTCTGAATATAATCTGTCAGAAAAAATATACATTGCCCTTCTCTACTCTGGGTTGGAGTATATACACCAACTCAATATGCTCTCTCATGTAAAATTACGAAATTCTAATTTTAGGCGGATCGAAAAAAATCTAAATAATATCTAGGCACCTCAAAGTTAAAAGAAATTGGCTCTGAATATAGTCTGTTAGAAAAAATATACAATGCCTTATTCTACTCTGTTTTGGAGTATATGCACCAAATCAGTATGCTCTCTCATGTAAAATACAGAAATTCTAATTTTACCGGAATCGAAAATATCCAAGTATTACCTAGGCACCCCAATGTTAAAAACAAAATTTCTCGTAATATAATCAGTCGGAAAAAATATACCATTCCCTATTCTACTCTGTTTTGGAGTATATACACCAACTCCATATGTTCTCTCATGAAAAATACAAAAATTCTATATTTAAGCGAACCAAAATAAATCTAAATATTATCTAGGCACCCAAGTGTTAAAAACAATATTGATCTGAATATAATCTGTCAGAAAAAATATGAAATGCCTTATTCTACTCTGTTTTAAAGTATATACAAAAACTCAGTATGCTCTTTCAGGTTAAATACCGAAATTCTAATATTACGTGAATCAAAAAAAAATCTAAACATATTCTAGGCACCCCAATGTTAAAACTAAAATTGCTCTGAATATAATCTGTCAGAGAAAATAAACAATGCCGTATTCTACGCTGTTTTAAAGTATATACACTAACTCTGTGTGATCTCTCACTTAAAATACCGAAATTCTAATTGTAGGCGAATCAAAAAAAAATCTAAATAATATCCAGGCGCTTAAAAGTTTGAAAAAAATGGCTGTGAATACAGTCTGTTAGAAAAAATATAGAATGCCTTATTCTATTCTGTTTTGGAGTATATACACCAACTCCATATGCTCTCTCAAGTAAAATACAGAAATTCTATATTTAAGCGAATCGAAAAAAATCTAAATATTATCTAGGCACCCCAATGTTTTAAGTAAAATTGCTCTCAATATAATCTGTCAGAAAAATTATACAATGCCCTTTTGTACTCTGTTTTCGAGTATATACACCAACTCAATATATTCTCTCATGTAAAATAACGAAATTCTAAGTTTATGCGAATCGAAAAGAATCTAAATAATATCTAGGCGCTTAAAAGTTACAAAAAATGGCTCTGAATATAGTCTGTTATAAGAAATATACAATGCCTTATTCTACTCTGTTTTGGAGCATATACACCAACCCAGAATGCTCTCTCATGTAAAATACCGAAATTCTAATTTTACGCAAATCAAAAGAAATCTAAATAATATCTAGGCGCCCCAAAGTTAAAAGAAAATGTCTCTGAATATACTATGTTAGAAAAAATATACAATGCCTTATTGTACTCTTTTGTGGAGTATATACACCCACTCCATATGCTCTCTCATGTAAAATAGAGAAATTCTATATTTAAGCGAATCAAAAAAAATCTAAAGATTACCTACGCAGCCCAATGTTAAAAGAAAATTGCTCTGAATATAATCTGTCAGAAAAAAATACAATGCCCTATTCTCCTCTGTATTGGAGTATATACACCAAATCAGTATTCTCTCTCATGTAAAATACCGAAATTGTAATTTTACGTGAATCGAAAAAAATCTAAATAATATCTAGGCACCCCACACTTAAAAGAAAATGGCTCTGAATATAGTATGTTAGAGAAAATATACAATGCCTTATTCAACTCTGTTTTGGAGTATATACAGCAACTCAGTGTGCTCTCTCATATAAAAAACCGAAATTCTAATTTCACGTGAATCGAAAAAAATATAAACATTATCTAGGCACCCGAATGTTAAAGGAAAATTGCTCTGCATATAATGTGTCAGAAAGCATATAAAATGCCCTTTTCTACTCTGTTTTGTAGTATATACACCAACTCAATATGCTCTCCCTTGTGAAATACAGAGATTCTCTAAGTGAATCGAAAAAAATCTAAATATTATCTAGGCACCGCAATGTTAAGAACAAAATTGCTCTGAATATAATCTCTCAGAAAAAATATACAATGCCCTATTCTACTCTGTTTTGGAGTATATACACCAACTCCATATGCTCTCTCATGTAAAATACAGAAACTCCATATTTAAGGAAATTGAAAAAAATCTAAATATTATCTAGGGACCACAATGTTAAAAGCAACATTGCTCTGAATATAATCTGTCAGAAAAAATATACAATGCCCTTTTCTACTCTGTTTTGTACTATATACACCAACTCAATATGCTCACTTATGTAAAATACTGAAATTTTAATTCTACCCGAATCGAAAAAATCTAAATATTATCTAGACAACCCAATGTTAAAAGCAACATTGCTCTGAATATAATCTGTCAGAAAAAATATACAATGCCACATTCTACTCTGTTTTGGAGTATATACACCAACTCAATATGCTCTCTGATGTAAAATACAGAAATTCTATATTTAAGCGTATTGAAAAAAATCTAAATATTATCTAGGCACCCCTTGATAAAAAAAAATTGCTCTAAATATAATCTGTCAGAAAAAATATACAATACCATATTCTACTCTGTTTTGGAGTATATACACCAACTCCGTATGCTCTCTCATGTAAAATACAGAAATTCTCAATTTAAGCGAATCGAAAAAAATCTAAATATTATCTAGGCACCCCAATGTTAAAAGCAAATTTGCTCTGAATAGAATCTGTCAGAAAAAATATAAGATGCCCTTTTGTACTCTGTTTTGTAGTACATACACCAACTCAATATGCTCTCTCATGTAAAATACCAAATTCTAACTTTATGTGAATCGAAATAAAACCTAAATAATATCGAGGTGCCCCAAAGTTAAAATAAAATGGCTCTGAATATAGTCTGTTTTAAAAAACATACAATGCCTTATTCTACTGTGTTTTGAAGTATATACACCAACTCAGTGTGCTCTCTCATGTAAAATAAAGAAATTCTAATTTTAAACGAATCTAAAAAATCTAAATATTATCTAGGAAACCCAGTGTTAAAAACAAAATTGCCCTGAATATAATCTGTCAGTAAAAATATACAATGCCGTATTCTACTCTATTTTGGAGTATATAAACCAACTCCATATGCTCTGTCATGTAAAATACAGAAATTCTATATTTAAGTGAATCGAAAAATATCTAAATATTATCTAGGCACCCCAATGTAAAAACCAAAATTGCCCAGAATATAATCTGTCAGAAGAAATATACAATGCCCTTTTCTAATTTGTTTTGTAGTATATACACCAATTCATTATGCTCTCTCATGTAAAATACAGAAATTATAATTTTACCCGAATAGAAAAAAATCTAAATATTATCTTGGCAACACAATGTTAACAACAAAATTCCTCGGAATATAATCTGTCAGAGAAAATATACAATGCCCTATTCTACTCTGTTTTGTGGTATATAAACCAAGTCCATATGGTTTCTCATGTAAAATACAGAAATTGAAATTTTACCCAAATCGAAAAAATCTGAATATTATCTAGGCACCACAATGTTAAAACCAAAATTGCTTTGAGTATAATCTCTCATAAAAAATATACAATGCCCTATTCTAATCTGTTTTGGAATATATACACCAAGTCCATACTCTCTCTCATGTAAAATACAGAAATACTATATTTAAGCGAATCGAAAAAAATCTAAATATAATCCTGCCACCCCAATGTTAAAAGAAAAATTGCTCTGAATATAATCTGTCAGAGAAAATATACTATGCCCTTTTCTACTCTGTTTTGTAGTATATACACCAACTCAATATGCTCTCTCATGTAAAATACTGAAATTCTAATTTTACGCGAATCGAAAAAATTCTAAATAATATCTAGGCGCCCAAATGTTAAAAGAAAATAGCTCTGTATATAGTCTGTTAGAAAAAATATACACTGCCTTATTCTACTTCTTTTTAGAGTATATACACAAACCCAGTATGCTCTCTCATGTAAAATACAGAAATTAAAATTTTACGCGAATCGAAAAAATGTAAATGTTATCTAGGAACCCCAATGTTAAAAACAAAATTGCTCTCAATACAATCTGTAAGAAAAAATATACAATGCCCTATTCTACTCTGCTTTGGAGTATATACAGTCACTCCATATGCTCTCTCATGTAAAATACAGAAATTCTATATTTAAGTGAATCGAAAAAATTCTAAATATTATTTAGGTACCCCAATGTTAAAAGCAAAATTGCCCTGAATATAATCTGTCAGATCAAATGCACTATGCCCTTTTCGACTGTGTTTTGTTGTATATAAACCAACTCCATATGCTCTCTCAGGTAAAATACAGAAATTCTAATTTTACGCGAATCGAAAAAAATCTGAATAATATCTAGGTGCCCCAAAGTTAAAAGAAAATGGCTCTAAATTTCGTCTCTTAGAAAAAATAAACAATGCCTTACTCTACCCTGTTTTGGAGAATACTCACCTACACAGTATGCTCACTCATGTAAAATTACGAAACTATAATTTTACGTGAATCGAAAAAAATCTAAATATTATTTAGGCACCCCAATGCTAAAAGAAAATTGCTCTGAATATAATCTGTCAGAAAAAATATACAATGACCTTTTCTACTCTGTTTTGGAGTATATACAGCAACTCAACATGCTCTCTTGTAAACTAATGAAATTCTAATTTTACACGAATCGAAAAAAATCTAAATAATATCTAGGCGCCGCAAAGTTAAGGAAAATAGCTCTGAATATAGTCTGTTAGATTCAACATACAATACCTTATTCTACTCTGTTTTGGAGTATATAAACCAACTCAGTATGCTCTCTCATGTAAAATAGCGAAATTCTAATTTTACCTTAATTGAAAAAATCTAAATATTATCTTGGCACTTCAATGTTAAAAACAAAATTGCTCTGAATATAATCTGTCAAAAAAAATATACAATGCCCTATATTATTCTGTTTTGAAGTATATAGACCAACTCCATTTGCTCTCTTGTAAAATACAGAAATTCTATATTTAAGCAAATTGAAAGAAATCTAAATATTATCTAGGCACCCCAATGTTAAAAGCAAAACTGCTCTGAATATAATCTGTCAGAAAAAATATACAATGCCCTATTCTACTCTGTTTTGTAGTATATACACCAACTCCATATGCTCTCTCAGGTAAAATACCGAAATTATAATTTTACGTGAATTGAAAAAAATTTAATATATCTAGGCACCCTAAATTTAAAAGAATATGGCTCTGATTATAGTCTGTTAGAAACAATATACAATGCCTTATTGTCCTCTGTGTTGGAGTAGATACACCAACTCAGTATGCTCTCTCATGTAAAATACCGAAATTCTATATTTAAGCGAATTGAAAAAAATCTAAATATTATTTAGGCACCCCAATGTTAAAAGCAAAATTGCTCTGAATATAATATGTCATAAAAAATATACAATGCCCTTTTCTACTCTGTTTTGGAGTATATACACCAACTCCATATGCTCTCTAATGTAAAATACAGAAATTCTAATTTTATGCGAATAGAAAAAAATCTAAATTATATCTAGGCACCCCGAAGTTAAAAGAAAATGGCTCCGAATATAGTCTGTTAGAAAAAATATACAATGCCTTTTCCTACTCTGTTTTGGAGTATATACACCAACTGAGTATGCTCTCTCATGTAAAATACCAAAATTCTAATTTTACGTGAATCGAAAAAATCGAAATATTATCAAGGCACCCCAATGTTAAAAGCAAAATTGCTCTGAATATAATAGTTCAGAAAGAATATACAATGCCCGTTTCTACTCTGTTTTGGAGTACATACACCAACTCAATATGCTCTCTCATGTAAAATACGGAAATTGTAATTTTACACCAACCGAAGAAAATCTAAATGATATCTAGGCGTTCCAAAGTTAAAAGAAAATGTCTCTGAATATACTCTGCTAGTAAAAATATACAATGCCTTATTCTACTTTGTTTTGGAGTATATACCCCAACTCAGTATGCTCTCTCATGTAAAATAGATAAATTCTAATTTTAAGTGAATTTAAAAAATCTAAATATTATCTAGGCATCCGAATGTTAAAAACAGAATTTCTCTGAATATAATCTGTCAGAAAAAAATATATAATGCCCTATTCTACTCTGTTTTGGAGTACATACACCAACTCCATATGTTCTCATGTAAAATACAAAATTCTATATTTAAGCGAATCGAAAAAAACCTAAATGTTATCTAGGCACCCCAATGTTAAAAGTAAAATTGCTCAGAATATAATCTGTCAGATAAAATATACAATTCCCTATTCTACTCTGTTTTGGAATATATACACCAACTCAGTGTGCTCTCTCATGTAAAATACAGAAATTTTATATTTAAGCAAATCGAAAATAATCTAAATTTTATATAGGCACCCCAATGATAAAATCAATATTGCACTGAATATAATCTGTCAGAAAAAATATACAATGCCCTATTCTACTCTGTTTTGGAGTATATACACCAATTTCATATGCTCTCTCATGTAAAATACAGAAATTCAATACTTAAGTGAATCGAAAAACATCTAAATATTATCTAGGCACCTCAATGTTAAAAGCAAAATTTTTCTGATTATAGTCTGTCAGAAAAAATGTACAATGACCTTTTCTACTCTGTATTGGAGTATATACAC
Organism: Callithrix jacchus; assembly: GCF_049354715.1. Taxonomy (NCBI): domain Eukaryota; kingdom Metazoa; phylum Chordata; class Mammalia; order Primates; family Cebidae; genus Callithrix; species Callithrix jacchus. The sequence continues at coordinate 55,033,416 of NC_133521.1, read as the reverse complement.
CAACTCAATATGCTCTCTCATGTAAAATAGAGAAATTGTAATTTTATGCGAATCGAAAAAAATCTAAATAATATCTAGGCGCCCCAAAGTTAAAAGAAAATGGCTCAGAATATAGTGTGTTAGAAAAAAATATACAATGCCTTATTCTACTCTCTTTTGGAGTATATAAACCAACTCACTGTGCTCTCTCATGTAAAATACCGAAATTCTAATTTTATGTGAATCGCAACAAATGTAAATATTATCTAGGCACCCCACTGTAAAAACAAAATTGCTCTGAATATAATCCATCAGAAAAAATATACAATGCCCTATTCTACTTTGTTTTGGAGTATATACACCAACTCCATATGCTCTCTCATGTAAAATACAGAAATTCTATACTTAAGCGAATCGAAAAAAATGTAAATATTATCTAGGCACCCCAATGTTAAAAGAAAAATTGCTCTGAATATAATCTGTCCGAAAAAATATACAATGCCCTTTTCTTTTTGGTTTTGGAGTATATACGCCAACTCCATTTGCTCTATCATGTAAAATACAGAAATTCTAATTTTACGTGAATCGAATAAACCTAAATATTATCTAGGCACCCCAAAGTTAAAAATAAAATTGCTCTGAATATAATCCGTCAGAAAAAATACACAATGCCCTTTTCTACTCTGTTTTGGAGTATATACACCAACTTAATATGCTCTTTCATGTAAAGTACAGAAATTCTATAATTAAGCGAATCGAAAAAATCTAAAAAATATCTAGGAGCTCAAAAGTTAAAAGAAAATGGCTGTGAATATAGTCCATTAGAAAAAATATACAATGCCCTTTTCTAATCTGTTTTGGTGTATATACACCAACTCAGTATGCTCTCTCATATAAAATACAGAAATTCTAATTTTACGTGAATAGAAAAAAATCTAAATATTATCTAGGCACACCGATGTTAAAAAAAAATTGCTCTCCATATAATCTTACAGAAAAAATATACAATGCCCTATTCTACTTTTTTTGGAGTATATACACCAACTCCATATGCTCTATCATATAAAATACAGAAATTCTGTATTTAAGCGAATCGAAAAAAATCTAAATATTATCTAGGCACCCCAATGTTAAAAGGAAAATTTCTCTGAATAAATTCTTTCAGAAATAATATACAATGTCCTATTTTACTCTGTTTTGTAGTATATAAACAAATTCAATATGCTCTGTCTTGTAAAATACCGAAATTCTAATTTTACATGAATCGAAAAAAATCTTAATATTATCTAGGCACCCCAATGTTAAAAGGAAAATTGCTCTGAATAAATTATTTCAGAAATAATATACAATGCCCTATTTTACACTGTTTTGGAGTATATAAACCAATTTAATATGCTCTATCATGTAAAATACCAAAATTCTAATTTTACGTGAATCAAAAAAAATCTTAATGTTATCTAGGCACCCCAATGTTAAAAGTAAGATTTCTCTGAATATAATCTGTGAGAAAAAATATACAATGCCCTTTTCTACTCAGTTTTGGACTGTATACACCAACTCAATATGCTCTCTCATTTAAAATACTGAAATTCTAAATTTACGCAAATCGAAAAAATCTAAATATTATCTAGGCACCCCAATGTTAAAAGCAAAATTGCTCTGAATTAATTCTGTTAGAAATAATATACAATGCCCTATTTTAATCTGTTTTGGAGTATATACACCAATTCAATATGCTATCTCATGTAAAATACCGAAATTCTAATTTAACGGGAATCGAAAAAAATCTAAATATTATCCAGAAACCCCAATGTTAAGAGCAAAATTGGTGTGAATATAATCTGTCAGAAAAAATATACAATGCCTTATTTTACTTTGTTTTGGAGTATATACACCAACTCAATATGCTCTCTCATGTAAAATACCGAAATTCTAATTTTACGGGAATCGAAAAAAATATAAATATTATCTAGGCACCCAATGTTAAAAGCAAAATTGTTCAGAATATAATCTGTCAGAAATAATATACAATGCCCTTTCCTACTCTGTTATAATGTATATAAACCAACTCAATATGCTCTCTCATGTAAAATACAGAAATTGTAAATTTATGCAAATTAAAAAATTCTAAATATTATCTAGGCACCCCAATGTTATAAGCAAAATTCTTCTGAATGTAATCTGTCAGAAAAAATATACAATGCCTTTTTCTACTCTGTTTTGGAGTATATACACCAACTCAATATTCTCTCCCATGTAAAATACACACGTTCAAATTTTACACGAACCAAAAAAAATTTAAATATTATCTAGGCATTCCAATGTTAAAAGCAAGATTTCTCTGAATATAGTCTGTCAGAGAAAGAACACAATGCCCTCTTCTACTCTTTTTTGGAGTATATAAACCAACTCAATATGCTCTCTCATGTAAAATACAAAAATTCTAATTTTACCTGAATCGAAAAAAATCTAAATATTATCTAGGCACCCCAATGTTGAAAGCAAAATTGCTCTGAATATAATCTGTCAGAAAAATATACAATGCATTTTTCTACTCTGATTTGGAGTATATACACCAACCCAATATGCTCTCTCATATAAAATACAGAAATTCTAAATTTACGAGAATCGAAATAAATCTAAATATTATTTAGGCACCAAATGTTAAAAGCAAAATTGCTCTAAATATAATCTGTCAGAAATAATCTACAATTCCCTTTCCTACTCTGTTATAAAGTATATACACCAACTCAATATGCTCTCTCAAGTAAAATACCGAAATTATAAATTTACAAAATTAAAAAAATTCTAAATGTTATCTACGCATCCCAATGTAAAAAGCAAAATTGTTCTGAATGTAATCTGTCAGAGAAAATATACAATGCCTTTTTCTACTCTGTTTTCGAGTACATACACCAACTCATTTTGCTCTCCCATGTAAAATACAGAAGTTCAAATTTTACACGAACCTAAAAAAATCTAAATATTATCTAGGCATTTCAATGTTAAAAGCAAAATTGCTCTGAATATAGTCTCTCAGAGAAAATACGCAATGCCCTCTTCTACTTTTTTTGGAGTATATAAACCAACTCAATATGCTCTCTCATGTAAAATACCGAAATTCTAATTTTACCTGAATCGAAAAATATCTAAATATTATCTAGGCACCCCAATGTTAACAGCAAAATTGCTCTGAATATAGTCTTTCAGAAAAAAAAATACTATGCCCTTTTGTATTCAGTTTAGGATTATATACACCAACCCAATATGCTCTCTCATGTAAAATACCGAAATTCTAAATTTACACGAATCGAAAAAAATGTAAATAATATTTAGGCACCCAATGTTGAAAGCAAAATTGCTCTGAATATAATCTGTCAGAAAAAATATACAATTCCCTTTCCTAATCTGTTTTAAAGTATATACACCAACTCAATATGCTCTCTCATGTAAAATACCGAAATTAAAAATTTACGCAAATTAAAAGAATTCTAAATATTATCTAGGCACCCGAATGTTAACAGCAAATTTGCTCTGAATGTAATCAGTCAAAAAAATATACAATGCCTTTTTCTACTCTGTTTTGGAGTATATACACCAACTCAATATGCTCTCTCATGTAAAATATAGAAATTCATATTTTACACGAACCGAAAAATATAAATATTATCTAGGCATTTCAATGTTAAAAGCAAAATTGCTCTGAATATAATCTGTCAGAAAAAATAAACAATGCTTTTTTCTACTGTGTTTTGGAGTATATTCACCAACTCAATATGCTCTCTCATGTAAAATACCGAAATTCTAAATTTCCACAAATCGAAAAAAATCTAAATATTTTCTAGGCCCCCCAATGTTAAAAGCAAAATTGCTCTGAATAAAATATTTCAGAGAAAATATACAATACCCTTTTCTATTCTGTTTTGGAAAATATAAACCAACCAAATATGCTCTCTCATGTAAAATAACAAAATTCTAAATTTATGTGAATCGAAAAAAATCTAAATATTATCGAGGCACCCAATGTTAAAAGCAAAATTGCTCTGAACATAATCTGTCAGAAATAATATACAATGCCCTTTCCTACTTTGTTATAAAGTATATACACCAACTCAATATGCTCTCTCATGTAAAATATAGAAATTCATATTTTACACGAACCGAAAAATATAAATATTATCTAGGCATTTCAATGTTAAAAGCAAAATTGCTCTGAATATAATCTGTCAGAAAAAATAAACAATGCTTTTTTCTACTGTGTTTTGGAGTATATTCACCAACTCAATATGCTCTCTCATGTAAAATACCGAAATTCTAAATTTCCACAAATCGAAAAAAATCTAAATATTTTCTAGGCCCCCCAATGTTAAAAGCAAAATTGCGCTGAATAAAATCTTTCAGAGAAAATATACAATACCCTTTTCTATTCTGTTTTGGAAAATATAAACCAACCCAATATGCTCTCTCATGTAAAATAACAAAATTCTAAATTTATGCAAATCGAAAAAAATCTAAATATTATCGAGGCACCCAATGTTAAAAGCAAAATTGCTCTGAACATAATCTGTCAGAAATAATATACAATGCCCTTTCCTACTCTGTTATAAAGTATATACACCAACTCAATATGCTCTCTCATGTAAAATACAGAAATTATAAATTGATGGAAATTAAAAAATTCTAAATATTATCTAGACACCCCAATGTTAAAAGCAAAATTGTTCTGAATGTAATCTGTCAGAAAAAATATGCAATGCCTTTTTCTACTATGTTTTCCAATATATACACCAAGTCAATATGCTCTCACATGTAAAATACAGTAGGTCAAATTTTACACGAACCGAAAAAAAATCTAAATATTATTTAGGCATTCCAATGATAAAAGAAAAATTGCTCTGAATATAATCTGTCATAAAAAATATACAATGCTTTTTTCTACTCTGTTTTGGAGTATATACACTAACCCAATATGCTCTCTCATGTAAAATACCGAAATTCTAAATTTACACGAATCGAAAAAAATCTGAATATTATCTAGGCACCACAATGTAAACACCAAAATTTCTCGGAAAAAAATCTGTCAGAGAAAATATACATTCCTCTTTTCTACTCTGTTTTGGAGTATATAAACCAACTCAATATGCTCTCCCATGCAGAGTAACGAAATTCTAAATTTACACGAACAGAAAAAAATCTAAATATTATCTAGGCATACCAATGTTAAAAGCAAAATTGCTCTGAATATAATCTGTCAGAAAAAATATACAATGCTTTTTTGTACTCTCTTTTGGCGCATATACACTAACCCAATATGCTCTCTCATGTAAAATATCGAAATTCTAAATTTATGTGAATTGAAAAAATCTAAATATTATCTAGGCACCTGAATGATAAAATAAAATAGATCTGAATATAATCAGTCAGGAAAAATATACAATCCCCTTCTCTACTTTGTTTTGGAGTTTATACACCAGCTCAATATGCTCTCTCATGTAAAATACAGAAATTGTAATTTTACACGACTCGAAAGAAATCTAAATATTATTGAGGTACCACAATGTTAAAACCAATATTTCTCTGAGTATAATCTCTCAGAAATAATATACAATGCCCTATTCTACTCTGTTTTGATGTATATACACAAACTCAATATGTTCTCTCATGTAAAATACCAAAATTCGAATTTTACGGGAATCGACAAAAATCTAAATATCTAGGCACCCCAATGTTAAAGGAGAATGGCTCTGAATATAATCTGTCAGAAAAAATATACAATGCTTTTTTCTACTCTGTTTTGGAGTATATACACCAACTCAATATGCTCTCTCATGTAAAATACCAAATTTCAAAATTTAAATGAACAGCAAAAAGGCTAAATATTATCTAGGCATTCCAATGTTAAAAGCAAAATTGTTCTGAATATAATCTGTCAAAAATAATATACAATGCCCTTTCCTACCCTGTTATAAAGTATATACACCAGCTCAATATGCTCTCTCATGTAAAATACCGAAATTCTAACATTACGTGAATCGAAAAAAATCTAAATATTATCTAGGCACCCCAATGTTAAAAGCAAAATTGCTCTGAATATAATCTGTCAGAAAAAATATACAATGCCCTTTTGTACTTTGATTTTTAATATATACACCAACTCAATATACTCTAATGTAAAATACAGAAATTGTAATTTTACGTGAATTGAAAAAAATCTAAATGATATCTAGGAGCCCCAAAGTTAAAGAAAATGGCTCTGAATATAGTCGGTAAGAAAAAATATACAATGCCTTATTCTACTCTGTTTTGGAGTATAGACCAACTCAGTATGCTGCCTCATGTAAAATACCGAAATTCTAATTTTACGTGAATTGAAAAAAATCTAAATATTATCCTGGCACCCCAATGTTAAAAACAAAATTGCTCTGAATATAATCTGTCAACAAATATACAATGCCCTATATTACTCTGTTTTGAAGTATATAGACCAACTCCATTTCCTCTCTTGTAAAATACAGAAATTCTATATTTAAGCGAATCGAAAGGAATCTAAATATTATCTAAGCACCCCAATGTTAAAAGCAAAACTGCTCTGAATATAATCTGTCAGAAAAAATATACAATGCCCTATTCTACTCTGTTTTGTAGTATATACACCAACTCCATATGCTCTCTCAGGTAAAATACCGAAATTATAATTTTACGCAAATCGAAAAAAATTTAATAATATCTAGGCACCCCAAATTTAAAAGAAAATGGCTCTGAATATAGTCTGTTAGAAAAAATATACAATGCATTATTGTACTGTGTGTTGGAGTATATACCCCAACTCCATATGCTCTCACATGTAAAATACAGAAATTCTAATTTTACTTGAATCGAAAAAATCTAAATATTATCTAGGCACCCAAATGTTAAAAACAAAATTGCTCTGAATATAATCTGTCAAAAAATATACAATGCCCTATATTACTCTGTTTTGAAGTATATAGACCAACTCCATTTCCTCTCTTGTAAAATACAGAAATTCTATATTTAAGTGAATCGAAAGGAATCTAAATATTATCTAAGCACCCCAATGTTAAAAGCAAAACTGCTCTGAATATAATCTGTCAGAAAAAATATACAATGCCCTATTCTACTCTGTTTTGTAGTATATACACCAACTCCATATGCTCTCTCAGGTAAAATACCGAAATTATAATTTTACGCAAATCGAAAAAAATTTAATAATATCTAGGCACCCCAAATTTAGAAGAAAATGTCTCTAAATATAGTCTGTTAGAAAAAATATACAATGCATTATTGTACTGTGTGTTGGAGTATATACCCCAACTCCATATGCTCTCACATGTAAAATACAGAAATTCTATATTTAAGAGAATCGAAAAAATTCCAAAAATTATATAGGCACGCCAATGTTAGAAGAAAAATTGCTCTGAATATAATCTGTGAGAAAAAATATACAATTCCCTATTTTACTCTGTTTTGTCGTATACAAACCAACTCAATATTCAATATCATGTAAGATACAGAAATTCAAATTTTACCTGAATCGAAAAAATCTAAATATTACCTAGGCACCCCAATGTTAAAACAAAATTTCTCTGAATATAATCTGTCAGAAAAAATATGCAATGCTTTATTTTACTCTGTTTTGGAGTATATACACCAACTCAGTGTGCTCTCTCACGTAAAATACCGAAATTCTAATTTTAGGTGAATCAAATAAAATCTAAATATTATCTAAGCACCCCAATGTTCAAAACAAAATTGCTCTGAATATAATCTGTTAGAAAAAATATACACTGCCCTATTCTACTTTGTTTTGGAGTATATACACCAACTCGATATGCTCTCTCATGTAAAATAAAGAAATTCGATATTTAAGCGAATCAAAAAAAATCTAAATATTATATAGGCACCACAATATTATAAGCAAAATTGCCCTGAATATAACCTGTCAGAAAAAATATTCAATTACCTTTTCTACTCTGTTTTGTAGTATATACACCAACTCAATATTATGTCTCATGTAAAATACCAAAATTCTAATTTTACCTGAATCGAAAAAATCTAAATATTGCCTAGGCACCCCAATGTTAAAAACAAAATTTCTCTGAATATAATCTGTCAGAAAAAAATGTACAATGCCCTATTTCACTCTGTTTTGGTGTATATACACCAACTCAGTATGCTCTCCCATGTAGAATACCGAAATTCTAATTTTACCCGAACCAAAAAAATCTAAATATTATCTAGGCACCCAAATGTTAAAAGTAAAATTGCTCTGAATATAATCTGTCAGAAATAAGTTACCATGCCCTTTTCTACTTTGTTTTGGAGTATATACACCAACTCAATATGCTGTCTCATGTAAAATAACGAAATTCTAATTTTACGTGAATTGAAGAAAATCTAAGTATTATCTAGGCACCCCAGTGTTAAAAACAGAATTGTTCTGAATACAATCTGTCAAAAAAATATGTAATGCTCTATTCTTGTCTGTTTCAGAGTATATACAAAAACTCCATTCGCTCTCTTATGTAAAATACAGAAATTCTATATTTAAGCGAATCGAAAAAAATCGAAATATTATCTAGGCACCCCAATGTTAAAAGCAACATTGCTCTGAATATAATCTGTCAGATAAAATATACAATTCCCTCTTCTACTCTGTTTTGGAATATAGACACCAACTCAGCATGCTCTCTCATGAAAAAAACAGAAATCCAAATTTTACGTGAATCGAAAAAATCTAAATATTATCTAGGCAACCCAATGTTAAAAACAATATTGCTCTGAATATAATCTTTCAGAAAAAATATACAATGCTTTTTTCTACTCTGTTTTGTATTATATACACCAACTCAATATGCTCTCTAACGTAAAATACAGAAATTCTAATTTTACCCAAATCGAAAATATCTAAATATTATATAGGCAACCCAATGTTAAAAACAAATTAGCTATGAATATTATCTGTCAGAAAAAATATACAATGCCCTCTTCTACTCTGTTTTGGAGTATATACACCAATTCCGTATGCTCTCTCATGTAAAATACCGAAATTGTAATCTTACGTGAATCGAATAAAATCTAAATATTATCTAGGCACCTGAATGTTAAAAGCAAAATAGCTCTTATAATAATCTGTCAGAAAAAATATACAATGGCCTTTTCTACTCTGTTTTGGATTATATACACCAACTCAATATGCTCTCTCATGTAAAATACCAAAATTCTAATTTTACGCGAATCAAAAAAAAACTAAATAATATCTAGGCGCCACAAAGTTAAAAGAAAGTGGCTCTGAATATAGTCTGTTATTAAAAATATACAATGCCCTATTCTACTTTGTTTTGGAGTATATACACCAACTCAGTATGCTCTCTCATGTAAAATACCGAAATTCTAATTTACGTGAAACGAAAAAAATCTAAATATTATTTAGGCACCCCAATGTTAAAAACAAAATTGGTCTGAATATAATGTGTCAGAAAAAATATACAATGCCCTATTCTACTCTGTTTTAGAGTATATACAACAACTCCATATGCTCTCTCATGTAAAATACAGAAATTCTATATTTAAGCGAATCAAAAAAAATCTAAATATTATCTAGGCACCCCAATGTTAAAATCAAAATTTCTCTGAATATAAGGTGTCAGAAAAAATATGCAATGCCCTATTCTACTCTGTTTTGGAGTATATACACCAACTCCCTATGCTCTGTCATGTAAAATACAGAAATTCTCTATTTAAGGGAATCAAAAAAATTCTAAATATTATCTAGGCTCCCCAATGTTAAAAGCAGAATTGCTATTAATATAATCTGTCAAAACAATATACAATGCCATTTTCTACTCTGTTTTGAAGTATATACACCAACTCAATATGATCTCTCATGTCAAAAACCGAAATTCCGATTTTACGCGAATCGAAAAAAAATCTAAATAATATTTAGGCACCCCAATGTTAACAGCAAAATTGCGGTGAATATAATCTGTCATAAAAAATATAAAATGCCTTATTCTACTCTGTTTTGTAGTATAAAATCCAACTCAATATGCTCTCTCATATAAAATACAGAAATTCTAATTTTACCCGAATAGAAAAAATCTAAATATTATCTAGGCACCCAATGTTAAAAACAGAATTGCTCTGAATATAATCTGTCAGAAAATATATACAATGCCCTAATCTACTTTTTTTGGAGTATATACACCAACTGAGTATGCTATATCATGTAAAATACTGAAATACTAATATTACGTGAATCGAAAAAAATGTAAATATTATCTAGGCACCCCAATTTTGAAAGCAAAATTACGCTGAATATAATCTGTCAGAATAAAATACAATGCCCTTTTCTACTTTGTTTTGAAGTATGTACACCAACTCTGTATGCTCTCTCATGTAAAATACAAAAATTCTAATTTTACGTGAATCGGAAAAAATCTAAATATTATCTAGGCACCCCAAAGTTAAAAGAAAATGGCTCTGAATATAGTGTGTTAGAAAAAAATATACAATGCCTTATTCTACTCTGTTTTGGAGTATACACAACAACTCAGTAAGCTCTCTCACGTAAAATAAAGAAATTCTAATTTTACGTGAATCGAAAAAAATTTAATTATCTCTAGGCGCCCCAAAGTTAAAAGAAAATGGCTCTGAATATAGTCTGTTAGACAAACTATACAATGCCTTATTCTACTTTGTTTTTGAGTATATACACCAACTCCATATGCTCTCTCATGTAAAATACATAAATTTTATATTTAAGTGAATCGAAAATAATGTAAATATTATCTAGGCTCCCCAATGATAAAGCAAAATTACTCTAAATAGAATCGGTCAGATAAAATATACAATGCCCTTTTCTACTCTGTTTTGTAGTATAGACACCAACTCAATATGCTCTCTCATGTAAAAAACCGAAATTCTAATTTTACGTTAATCGAAAAAAATCTAAATATTATCTAGGCACCCCAATGTAAAAATAAATTTGCTCTCAAATAATCTGTCAGAAAAAATATACAATGCCCTTTTCTACTCTGTTTTGTAGTATATACAGCAACTCAATATGCTCTCTCATGTAAAATAACGAAATTCTAATTTTACGCGATTCGAAAAACATCTAAATAATATCTAGGCTCCCCAAAGTTAAAAGAAAATGGCTCTGAATATAGTCTGTTAGAAAAAATTTACAGAGCCTTTTTCTGTTCTGTTTGGAGTATATACACCAACTCAGTATGCTCTCTCATGTAAAATACAGAAATTTTAATTTTACGTGAATCGAAAAAAATCTAAATATTATCTATGCACGCCACTGTTAAAAACAAATTGTTCTAAATATAATCTGTCAGAAAAAATATACAACGCCCTATTCTACTTTGTTTTGGAGCATATGCACCAACTCCATATGCTCTCTCATGTAAAATATAGAAATTCTATATTTAAGCAAAACGAAAAACATCTAAATATTATCTAGGCACCCCAATGTTAAAAGAATAATTGCTCTGAATTTAATATGTCAGAAAATATATACAATGCCCTTTTCTACTCTTTTTTGTAGTATATGCTCTCTCATGTAAAATACCGAAATTTTAATATTATGTGAATCAAAAAAATCTAAATAATATCCAGGCACCCAAAACTTAACAGAAAATGGCTCTGAATATAGTCTGTTAGAAAAAATATACAATGCCTTCTTCTAACCTGTTTTGGAGTATATAAACCAACTCAGTATGCTCTCTCATGTAAACCACCGAAATTCAAATTTTACATGAATCGAAAAAAAACTAAATATTATCTATGCACGCCAATGTTAAAAACCAAATTGCTCTGAATATTATCTGTCAGAAAAAATATAAAATGCCTTATTCTACTGTGTTTTGAAGTATACACTCGAACTCCATATACTCTCTCAAGTAAAATACAGAAATTCTATATTTGAGCAAATTGAAAAAAAAATCTAAATATTATCTAGGCACCCCAATGTTTAAAAAAAAATTGCTCTGAATATAATCTGCCAGAGAAAATATACAATGCCATATTCTACTCTGTTTTGGAGTATATACACCAACTCCATATGCTCTCTCATGTAACATACCGAAATTCTAATTTTATGTGAACCGAATAAAATCTAAAAAATATCTAGGAGCCCCCAAGTTAACAGAAAATTGCTTTGAATATAGTCTGTTAGAAAAAATATACAATGCCTTACTCTACTCTTTTTTGGAGTATATACACCAACTCAGTATGCTCTCTCATGTAAAATAACGAAATTCAAATTTTACGTGATTCGAAAAAAATCTAAATATTATCTAGGCATCTCAATGTTAAAAGCAAAATTGCTCTGAATATAATCTGTCAGAAAAAATATACAATGCCCTTTTCTATTCTGTTTTGTAGTATATACTACAGCTAAATATGCTCTCTCATGTAAAGTACCGAAATTCTAATTTTACGCAAATCGAAAAAAATCTAAAAAATATCTGAACGCCCCAAAGTTAAAAGAAAATAGCTGTGAATATAGTTTGTTAGAAAAATATACAATGCCTAATTCTACTCTGTTTTGGAGTATACACACCCACTCAGTATGCTCTCTCATGTAAAATACAGAAATTCGATATTTACGTGAATAGAAAAAATTTAAATATTATCTAGGCACCCCAATGTTAAAAACAATATTGCTCTGAATACAATCTCTCAGAAAAAAATACAATGCCCTATTCTATTCTGTTTTGGAGTATATACCATAACTCCATATTCTCTCTCATGTAAAATACAGAAATTCTATATTTAAGCGAATTGAAAAACATCTAAATATTATCTAGGCACCCCAATGTTAAAAGATAAATTGCTCTGAATATAATCTGTCAGAAAATATATACAATGCCCTTTTCTACTCTGTTTTGGAGTATATACACCAACTCAGTATGCTCTCTCATGTAAAATACCGAAATTCTAATTTTACGGGAATGGAAAAAAACCAAAGTAATATCTAGGCACCCCATAGCTAATCGAAAATGGCTCTGAATATAGTGTGTTAGAAAAAATATACAATGTCTTCTTCTATTGTGTTTTGGAATATATATACGAACTCAGTATGCTCTCTCATGTAAGATACCGAAATTCTAAATTTACGTGAATCGAAAAAAATATAAATATTATCTAGGCACCCCAATGTTTAAAGCAAAATTTCTCTAAATGTAATCTGTCAGAAAAATATACAATTCTTTTTTCTACACTGTTTTCGAGTATATAGAACAACTCAATATGCTCTCTCATGTAAAATACCGAAATTCTAATTTTACAAGAATCAAAATAAATCTAAATAGTATCTAGCCGCCCCAAAGTTAAAAGAGAATGGCTCTGAATATAGTCTGTTAGAAAAAATATACAATGCCTTACTCTACTATGTTTTGGAGTATATACACCAACTCAGTACGCTCTCTCATGTAAAATACCGAAATTCTAATTTTACGTTAAGCGAAAATAATCTAAATATGATCTAGGCACCCTAATGGTAAAAACAAAATTCCTCTGAATATAATCTGTCAGAAAAAATATACAATGCCCTATTCTAATCTGTTTTGGATTACATATGCTCACTCATATAAAATACAGAAATTCTAATTTACATGAATCGAATAAAATCTAAATATTATCTAGGCACCTCAATGTTAAAAACAAAATTGCTCGGAACATAATCTGTCGAAAAATATACAATGACGTATTCTACTCTGTTTTTGAGTATATACACCAACTGCATATGCTCTCTCATGTAAAATACAGAAATTCTATATTTAAATGAATCGAAATAAATCTAAATATTATCTAGGCACCCCAGTGTTAACAGCAAAATTGCTCTGAATAGAATCTGTCAGAAAAAATATACAACGTTGTATTCTACTCTGTTTTGTAGTATTAACACCAACTCAATATGCTCTCTCATATAAAATACCAAAATTCTAATTTTACGCGAATCGAAAAAAATCTAAATACTATCTAGGCGCCCGAAAGTTAAAAGAAAATGGTTCTGAATATAGTCTGTTAGAGAAAATATACAATGCCTTATTCTACTGTGTTTTGGAGTATATATAAGAACTCAGTATGCTCTTGCATGTAAAATACTGAAATGCTAACATTACGTGAAACGAAAAAAATATAAATATTATCTAGGCACCCCAATGTTAAAATAAAATTGGTCTAAATATAATCTGTCAGAAAAAAATATCCAATTTTATTTTCTACTCTGTTTTGTAGTATATACACCAACTCAATATGCTCTCTCATGTAAAATACCGAAATTCAAATTTTACGCGAATTGAAAAACATCTAAATAATATCTAGGCTCCAAAAAGATGAACGAAAATGGCTCTGAATATAGTCTGTTAGACGATATATGCAATGCCTTATTTTATTCTGTTTTGGAGTATATACACCAACTCAACATGCTCTCTCATGTAAAATACAGAAATTCTAATTTTACGTGAATCCAAAACAATCTAAATATTATATAGGAACCCCAATGTTAAAAGAAAGATTACTCTAAATATAATCTGTCATAAAAAATATACAATGATCTATTCTACTCTGTTTTGGAGTATATACACCAACTCAGTATGCTCTCTCATGTAAAATACCAAAATTCAAATTTTACGTGAATCGAAAAAAATCTAAATACTATCTAGGCACCTGAATGTTAATAGCAAAATTGCTCTTAATATAATCTGTCAGAAAAAATGTACAATGCCCTATTCTACTCTGTATTGGAGTATATACACCAACTCAGTATGCTCTCTCATGTAAAATACCGAAATTGTAATTTTAAGCGAATCGAAAAAAATCTAAATAATATCTAGGTGCCCCAAAGTTAAAAGAAATTCTCTGTCAATATAATCTGTTAGAAAAAATATACAATGCCTCATTCTACTCTGTTTTGGAGTATATACACCAACTCAATATGCTCTCTCATGTAAAATACCGAAATTCTAATTTTACGGAAATCGAAATAAATTTAAATAATATCTAGGAGCCCCAAAGTTAAAAGAAAATGGCTCTGAATATAGTCTGTTAGAAAAAATATACAATGCCCTTTTCTACTCTGTTTTGGAGTATATACACCACCTCCATATGCTCTCTCATGTAAAATACAGAAATTCTATATATAACCGAATCAAAAAAATCTAAGTATTATCAAGGCAACCCAATGATAAAAACAATATGGCTCTGAATATAAACTGTCAGATGAAATATACAATTCCCTATTCTACTGTGTTTTCGAGTATATACACCACCTCCACATGCTCTCTCATGTAAAGTACAGAAAATCTATATACAAGTGAATAAAAAAAATCTAAATATTATCAAGACACCCCAATGTTAAAAACAAAATGGCTCTGAATATAAACTGTCAGATAAAATATACAATTCCCTAATCTACTGTGTTTTCGAGTATATACACAAAATCCATATGCTCTCTCATGCAAAATAAAGAAATTGAATATTTAAGCGAATCGAAAAAAATCTAAATATTATCTAGTCACCCCAATGTAAAAAGCAGAATTCCTCTGAATATAATCTGTCAGAAAAAATATACAATGCCCTTTTCTACTCTGTTTTCTAGTATATACACCAACACAATATGGTCTCTCATGTAAAATACCGAAATTCTAATTTTACGCAAATCGAAAAAAATCTAAATAATATCTAGGGGCTCCAAAGTTAAAGAAAAATGGCTCTGAATATAATCTGTAAGAAAAAATATACAATGCCTTATTCTACTCTGTTTTGGAATATATACACCAACTCACTCTGCTATCTCATGTAGAATACTGTAATTCTAATTTTACGTGAATCGAAAAAAATCTAATTCTCTCGGCACCCCGATGTTAAAAATAAAATTGCTCTGAATATAATCTGTCAGAAAAAATATACAATGCCCTATTCTACTATTTTTTGGAATGTATACACAAACTCCATATGCTCTCTCAGGTAAAATAAATTATAATTTTACTCGAATTGAAAAAATCTAAATATTGTCTAGGCAGCCCAATGTTAAAAAACAAAATGCTCTGAATAGAATCTGTCACAGAAAATATACAGTGTCAAATTCTACTCTGTTTTGGAGTATATACACCAACTCAGTATGCTCTCTCATGTAAAATACCGAAATTCTAAATTTACGTGAATCGAAAAAAATCTAAATACTATCTATGTGCCCCAAAGTTTAAAGAAAATAGCTCTGAATATAATCTGTCAGAAAAAATATACAATGCCCTATTCTACTCTGTTTTGGATTATATACACCAACTCAGCATGCTCTCTCATGTAAAATACAGAAATTCTATATTTAAGCAAATCCAAAAAAATCTAAATAATATCTAGGTGCCCCAAAGTTAAAAGTAAATGGCTCTGAATATAGTCTGTTAGAAAAAATATACAATGCGCTATTCTCTGTTTTGTAGTATATACACAAACTCAACTCAATATGCTCTCTGATGTAAAATACAGAAATTCTAATTTTACCCGAATCGAAAAAATCTAAATATTATCTTGGCTTCCCAATGTTAAAAACAAGATTGCTCTTAATATCTTCTGTCAGAGAAAATATACAGTGACCTATTCTCTATTTTGTAGTATATACACCAATTCAACTCAATATGCTCTCCCATGTAAAATACAGAAATTCTAATTTTAATCAAATCGAAAAAATCTAAATATTATCTAGGCTCCCCAATGTTAAAAGAAAAATTGCTCTTAATATAATCAGTGAGAAAAAATATACAACGCCCTTTTCTACTCTCTTTTTTAGTATATACACAAACTGAATATGCTCTCTCATGTAAAATAACGAAATTCTAATTTTACACGAATCGAAATAAATCTAAATAATATCAAGGCGCACCAAAGTTTAAAGAAAATGCCTCTGAATATAGTCTGTTAGAAAACATATACAATGCCTTATTCTACTCGGTTTTGGACTATATATATCAACTCAGTATGCTCTCTCACGTAAAATACAGAATTCTAATTTTACCTGAATTGAACAAATCTAAATATTATCTAGGTCTACCACGTTAAAAAAAATTGCTCTGAATATAACCTGTGAGAAAAAATATACAATGACCTTTTCTACTCTCCTTTGTAGTATATACACCAACTCAATTCGCTCTCTCATGTAAAATACAGAAATTCTAATTTTACACGAATCACAAAATATCTACATAATATCTAGGCCACCCAAAGTTAAAAATAAAGTCTCTAAATATAGTCTGTTAGAAGAAATATACAATTCCTTATTCTACTCTGTTTTGGAGTATATACACCAACTCAGCATGCTCTCTCATGTAAAATACCGAAATTCTAATTTTACGCGAATCGAAAAAAATGTAAATAATATCTTGGTGCCCCAAATTTAAAAGAAAATGGCTCTGAATATAATCTGTTAGAAAACATATACAATGCCTAATTCTACTTTGTTTTGGAGTATATACACTAACTCAGTATCCTCTCTCATGTAAAATACAGAAATTCTAATTTTACCCAAATCGATAATACTTAAATATTATCTAGGCACCCCAATGTTAAAAACAAAATTGCTCTGAGTATAATCTGTCAGAAAAAATATGCAATGCCCTACTCTCTGTTTTGTACTATATACACAATCTCAACACAATATGCTCTCTCATGTAAAATGCAAAAATTCTAATTTTACCAGAATTCAAAATATCTAAATATTATCTAGCCCCCCCAGTGTTAAACTCAATATTTCTCTGAATATATTCTGTTAGAAAAAATATACAAGACACTATTCAACTCTGTTTTGGAGTATATACACCAACTCAGTATGCTCTCTCAAGTAAAATACCGAAATTCTAATTTTACATGAATCGATAAAAATCTAAATATTATCTAGGCACTACAATGTTAAAAGCAAAATTGCTCTGAATATATTCTGTCAGAAAAAATATACAATGCCCTTTTCTACTCTGTTTTGGAGTGTATACACCAACTCAATATGCTCTCTCATGTAAAATACCGAAATTCTAATTTTACGAGAATGGAAAAAAATCTAAATATCTAAGCGCCCGAAAGTTAAAAGAAAATGGCTCTAAATATAGTCTGTTATGAAAACATACAATGCCTAATTCTACTCCGTTTTGGAGTATATACACCAACTCAGTATGCTCTCTCATGTAAAATACAGGAATTCTAATTTTACCCGAATCGAAAAAATCTAAATATTATCTAGGCACCCCAATGTTAAAAACAAAATTGCTCTAAATATGATCTGTCAGAAAAAATATACAATGCCTTTTTCTACTCTGTTTTGAAGTATATATACCAACTCAATATGCTCTCTCATGTAAAATACTGAAATTCTAATTTTACACGAATAGAAAAATATCTAAATAATAACTAGGCGCCCAAAAGTTAAAAGGAAATGGCTCTGAATATAGTCTGTTAGAAAAAATATACAATGCCTTATTCTACTCTGTTTTGGAGTATATACACCAACACAGTTTGCTGTCAGATGTAAAATACCGAAATTCTAATTTTACGCGAATCAAAAAAAATCTAAATAATATCTAGGCTCCCCACAGTTAAAAGAAAATGGCTGTGAATATAGTCTGTTAGAAAAAATATACAATGCGTTATTCTACTTAGTTTTGGAGTATATACACCAACTCAGTAAGCTCTATCATGTAAAATACCGAAATTCAAATTTTACGTGAATCGAAAAAAATTTAATATTATCTAGGCACCAAAATGTTAAAAACATAATTGCTCTGAATATAATCTGTCAGAAAATATATACAATGTCCTTTTCTACTGTGTTTTGTAGTATATACACCAACTCAATACGCTCTCTCATGTAAAATAACGAAATTTTAATTTTACGCGAATCGAAGAAAATCTAAATAATATCTAGTCGCCCCAAAGTTAAAAGACAATAGCTCTGAATTTAGTTTGTTATAATAAATATACAATGATTTATTCTACTTTGTTTTGGAGTATATACACAAACTCTGTATGCTCTCTCATGTAAAATACTAAAATTCAAATTTTACGCGAATCAAAAAAAATCTAAATAATATCTAGGAGCCCCAAAGGTAAAAGAAAATGGCTCTGAATATAGTCTGATAGAAAAAATATACAATGCCTTATTCTACGCTGTTTTGGAGTATATACACCGACTCACTATGCTCTCTCATATAAAATACAGAAATTCTAATTTTACCCGAATCGACAATATCTAAATATTATCTAGGCACCCCAATGCTAAAAACAAAATTGCACTGTATATAATCTGTCAGAAAAAATATACAATGCCGTATTATACTTTTTTTTGGAGTATATACACCAACTCCATATGCTCTTTCATTTAAAATACAGAAATTCAAATTTTACCCGAATCGAAAAAATCTCAACATTATCTAGGCACCCCAATGTTAAAAACAAAATTGCTCTGAATATAATCTGTCAGAAAGAATATACAATGCCCTATTCTACTATTTTTTGGAATGTATACACCAACTCCATATGTTCTCTCATGTAAAATAAAGAAATTCTAATTTTACTCGAATTGAAAAAATCTAAATATTGTCTAGGCACCCCAATGTTAAAAACCAAAATTCTCTGAATATAATCTGTCACAAAAAATATACAATGCCTTATTCTACTCTGTTTTGGAGTATATAGACCAACTCAGTATGCTCTCTCTTGTAAAATACCGAAATTCTAAATTTACGTGAATTGAAAAAAATCTAAATACTATCTAGGCACCCCAAAGTTAAAAGAAAATAGCTCTGAATATACTCTGTCAGAAAAAATATACAATGCCCTATTCTACTCTCTTTTGGAGTATATACACCAACTCACTATGCTCTCTCATGTAAAATACAGAAATTCTATATTTAAGAAATCGAAAAAAATCTAAATATCATCTAGGCACCCCAACGTTAAAAAAAAAATTGCTCTGAACATATTCTGTCATAAAAAATATACAATGCCCTTTTCTCATCTGTTTTAAAATATATACACCCACTCAATATGCTCTGTCATGTAAAATACCGAAATTCTAAATTTACGCGAATCGAAAAAATTCTAAATATTATCTAGGCGCCCGAAAGTAAAAAGAAAATGGCTCTGAATATACTCTGTTAGAAAAAATATACAATGCCTTATTTTACTCTTTTTGGGAGTATATAAACCAACTCAGTATGCTCTCTCATGTAAAATACAGAAATTCTAATTTCACGTGAATCAAAAAATATCTAAATATTATCTAGGCACCGCAATGTTAAAAGAAAATTGGCCCTGAAAGTAGTCTGTCAGAAAAAATATACAAGGCCCTGTTCTTTTCTGTTTTGGAGTATATACACCAACACAATATGCTGTCTCATGTAAAATATAGAAATTCAAATTTTACCCGAATCGAAAAATATAAATATTATCTAAGCTCCCCAATGATAAAAGCAAAATTTCTCTTAATATAATCTGTGAAAAAAATATACAATGCCCTTTTCTACCTTTTTTTAGTATATACACGAACTGAATATGCTCTCTCATGTAAAATAACGAAATTCTAATTTTACACGAATTGAAATAAATCTAAATAATATCAAGGTGCACCAAAGTTAAAAGAAAATGCCTCTGAATATAGTCTGTTAGAAAACATATACAATGCCTTATTCTACTCTGTTTTGGACTCTATATATCAACTCAGTATGCTCAGTCATATAAAATACAGAAATTCTAATTTTACCCGAATCGAAAAAATATAAATATTATCTAGGCTCCCCAACGTTAAAAAAAAACTGCTCTGAATATAATCTGTGAAAAAAAATATACAATGACCTTTTCTACTCTCTTTTGTACTATATACAGCAACTCAATTCGCTCTCTCATGTAAGATACAGAAATTCAAATTTTACATGAATCAAAAAAAATCTAAATAATATCTAGGCCACCCACAGTAAAAAAAAAAGTCTCTGAATATAGTCTGTTAGAAAAAATATACAATGGCTTATTCTACTCTGTTTTGGAGTATATACAACAACTCAGCATGCTCTCTCATATAAAATACCGAAATTCTAATTTTACGTGAATCCAAAAAAATGTAAATAATATCTTGGTGCCCCAAATTTAAAAGAAAATGGCCCTGAATATACTCTGTTAGAAAACATATACAATGCCTTATTCTACTTTGTTTTGGAGTATATACACTAACTCAGTATCCTCTCTCATTTAAAATACAAATATTCTAATTTTACCCAAATCGAAAAAATTTAAATATAATCTAGGCACCCCAATGTTAAAAAGAAAATTGCTCTGAGTATAATCTGTCAGAAAAAATATGCAATGCCCTACTCTCTGTTTTGTAGTATATACACAATCTCAACTGAATATGCTCTCTCATGTAAAATACAGAAATTCTAATTTTAACCAAATCGAAAAAATCTAAATATTATCTAGGCTCCCCAATGTTAAAAACAAGATTGCTCTTAATATATTCTCTCAGAGAAAATATACAATGCCGTATTCTACTCTGTTTTGGAGTATATACACCAACTAAATATGCTCTCTCATGTAAAATACCGAAATTCTAAGTTTACACGTATCGAAGAAAATTTAAATAATATCTAGGCGCCCAAAATGTAAAAGAAAATGGGTATAAATATAGTCTGTCAGAAAAAATATACAATGCCCTATTCTACTCTGTTTTGGAGTATATACACCAACTCCATATGCTCTCTCATGTAAAATACAGAAATATTATATTTAAGCAAATAGAAAAAAATCTAAATAATATCTAGGCACCCCAATGTTAAAAGCAAATTTGCTCTGAATATAGTCTGTCAAAAAAAATATACAATGCCCTAGTCTAACCCTATTTGGAGTATATAAACCAACTCCATATGCTCTCTCATGTAAAATACAAATATTCTATATTTAAGCGAAGTGAAAAAAATTTAATATCATCTAGGCACCCCAATAATAAAAGCAAAATTGCTCTGAATATAATCTGTCATAAAATAAACAATGCCCTTTTCAACTCTGTTTTGAAGTATATACACCAACACAATATGCTATCTCATGTAAAATACCGAATTTCTAATTTTAAGCGAATCCAAGAAAATCTATTTAATATCTAGGCTCTCCAAAGTTAAAAGAAAATGGTTCTGACTATTGTCTGTTAAAAAATATATAAAATTCCTGATTCTACTCTGTTTTGGAGTATATACACCAACTCAGTATGCTCTCCCATGTAACATACAGAAATTCTAATTTTACCCGAATCGAAAAAATCTAAATATTATCTAGGCACCCCAATGTTAAAAACAAAATTGCTCTGAGTATAATCTGTCCGAAAATATATACAATGCCCTATTTTACTTTTTTCTGGAGTATATACACCAACTCCATATGCTCTCTCATGTAAAATGCAGAAATTCTATATTCAAGCAAATTGAAGAAAATCTAAATATCATCTAGGCACCACCATGTTAAAAGAAAAATTGCTCTGAATATAATCTGTCAGAAAAATATACAATGCCCTTTTCTACTCTGTTTTGTAGTATATACACAAACTCAATATGCTCTCTCATATAAAATACCGAAATTCTAATTTTACGTGAATCAAAAAAATCTAAATAATATCTAGGCGACCCAGAGTTAAAAGAAAAAGGCTCTGAATATAATCTGTTAGAAAAAAATATACAATGCGTTTTCTACTCTGTTACGGAGTATATACACCAACTCAGAATGATCTCTCATGTAAAATAAAGAAATTCTAATTTACCCGAATCAAAAAAATCTAAATATTATCTCGGCACCGCAATGTTAAAAACAAAATTGCTCTGAGTATAATCTGTCAGAAAAAATATACAATGCCCTATTCTACTCATTTTTGGAGTATAAACACCAACTCCATATGCCCTCTCATGTAAAATACAGAAATTCTATATTTAAGTGAATCGAAAAAAAACCTAAATATTATCTAGGCACTCCAATGTTAAAAACAAAATTGCTCTGAATATAATCTGTCAGAAAAAATATACAATGCCCTATTCTACTCTGTTTTCGAGTATATACACAAACTCAGTATGGTCTCTCATGTAAAATACCGAAATTCTAATTTTACACGAATCGAAAAAAATCTAAATAATATCTAGGCACCCTAAACTTAAAAGAAAATGGCTCTGAATATAGGCTGTTAGAAAAAATATACAATGCCTTATTCTACTCTCTTTTGGAGTATATACACCAACTCAGTATGCTCTCTCATGAAAAATACAGAAATTGTAATTTTACCCGAATCGGAAAAAATCTAAATATTATCTATGCACCCCAATGTTAAAAGCAAAATTGCTCTGAATATTATCAGTCAGAAAAAATATACAATGCCCTTTTTTACTATGTTTTGTAGTATATACACAAACTCAATATGCTCTCTCGTGTAAAATACCCAAATTCTATTTTTACGCGAATCGAAAAAAATCTAAATAATATCTAGGCACGCCAATGTTCAAAGCAAAATTGCTCTGAATATAATCTATCAGAAATAATACACAATGCCCTATTCTACTCTGTTTTGGAGTATATACACCAACTCAGTGTGCTTTCTCATGTAAAATAACAAAATCCTAATTTTACGTGAATCGAAAAAACTCTAAATATTATCTAGTCACCTCAATGATAATAGTAAAATTGCTCTAATTATACTCTGTCAGAAAAAATATATAATGCCCTTTTCTACTCCTTTTTTGAGTATATACAAACTCAATATTCTCTCTCATGTAAAATACCAAAATTCTAATTTTACGTGAATCGAAAAAAATCTAAATCATATCTAGGCGCCCCAAATTTAAAAGAAAATGGCTATGAATATAGTGTGTTAGAAAAAAATATACAATGCCTTATTCTACTCTGTTTTGGAGTATATACACCAACTCTGTGTGCTCTCTCATGTAAAGTACGGAAATTCTACTTTTACCCGAATCGAAAAAAATCTAAATATAATCTTGGCACTCAAATGTTAATAACAAAATTGCTCTAATGTAATCTGTCAGAAAATATATACAATGTCCTATTCCACTCTGTTTTGGAGTATATGAACCAACTGAATATGCTCTCTCATGTAAAATACAGAAATTCTATATTTAAGAAAATCAAAAGAAATCTAAATATTATCTAGGCACCCCAATGTTAAAAGAGAAATTGCTCTGAATATAATCTGTCAGAATAAATATACAATGCCCTTTTCTACTCTGTTTTGGAGTGTATACACCAACTGCATATTCTCTCTCATGTAAAATACAGAAATTCTATATTAAAACGAATCGAAAAAAATCTAAATATTATCTAGAAACCCCAATGTTAAAAGAAAAATTGCTCTGAATATAATCTGTCAGAAAAAATATACAATGCCTTTTTCGACTCTGTTTTGTAGTATATACACCAAATTAATATGGTCTCTCATGTAAAATACCGAAATTGTAATTTTACACGAATCAAAAAAAATCTAAATAATATCTAGGACACCAAAGTTAAAAGAAAATGGCTCTGAATATTGTTTGTTAGAGAAAATATACAATGCCTTATTCTACTCTGTTTTGGAGGAAATAAACCAACTCAGTATGCTCTCTCATGTAAAATACACAAATTCTAATTTTACCAAAATCGAAAAAATCTAAATAATATCTAGGCGCCGCAAAGTTAAAAGAAAATGGCTCTGCATATAGTCTGTTAGAGAAAATATACAATGCCTTATTATACTCAGTTTTGGAGTATATACACCAACTCAGTATGCCCTCTTGTAAAATACAGAAATTCTAATTTTACCAGAATCGAAAAAATCTAAATATTATCTAGGAACCCCAATGTTAAAAACAAAATTGCTCTAAATGTGATCTATCAGAAAAAATATACAATGCCCTATTCTACTTCTTTCGGAGTATATACACCAACTCCATATACTCTCTCATGTGAAATACAGAAATTCTAATTTTACCAGAATCGAAAATATCTAAATATTATCTAGGCACCACAATGTTAAAAACAAAATTGCTCTAAAGATAATCTGTCAGAAAAAATATACAATGCCCAATTCTACTGTGTTTTCGAGTATATACACCAACTCAGTATGCTCTCTCATGTAAAATACAGAAATTCTAATTTTACGTTAATCGAAAAAAATCTAAATATTATCTAGGCACCCCAATGTTAAAAGCAAAGTTGCTGTGAATATAATCTGTCAGAAAAAATATACAATGTTCTATTCTACTCTGTTTTGGAGTATATAAACCAACTCCATATGCTCTCTCATGTAAAATACAGAAATTTTTTATTTAAGCAAATCAAAAAAAAAATCTAAATAATATCTAGGCGCTCCAAAGTAAAAAGTAAATGCCTCTGAATATAGTCTGTTAGAAAAAATATACAATGCCTTATTCTACTCTGTTTTTGAGTAAATACACCAACTCAGTATGCTCTCTCATGTAAAATACCGAAATTCGAATTTTAAGTGAATCGAAAAAAATGTAAACATTATCTAGGCACCCTAATGTTAAAAGCAAAGTTGCTGTGAATATAATCTGTCAGAAAAAATATACAATGCCCTTTTCTACTCTGTTGTGTAGTATATACACCAACTCAATATGATCTCTCGTGAGAAATACAAAAATTCTAATTTTACCCGAATCGAAAAAAACTAAATATTATCTAGGCACCCCAATGGTAAAAGCAAAATTGCTCTGATTATAATCTGTCAGAAAAAATATACAATGCCCTTTTCTACTCTCTACTGGAGTATATATACCAACTCAATATGCTCTCTCATGTAAAATAGCCCAATTCTAAATTTACGCGAATCGAAAATAGTCTAAATAATATCTAGACGCTCCAAAGTTAAAAGAAAATGCCTCTGAATATAGTGTGTTAGAAAAAATATACAATGCCTTATTCTACTTTGTTTTGGAGTAAATACACCAACTCAGTATGCTCTCTCATGTAAAATACAGAAATTCTAATTTTACCAGAATCGAGAGAATCTAAATATTATCTAGGAACCCCAATGTTAAAAACAAAATTGCTCTGAATATAAACTATCAGAAAAAATATACAATGCCCTATTCTACTCTGTTTTTGAGTATATACACCAACTCGACCTGCTCTCTCATGTAAAATACAGAAATTCTATATTTCAGGGAACCAAAATAACTAAATATTTTCTAGGCACCCCAATGTTAATAGCAAAATTTCTCTGAATATTATCTGTCAGAAAAGATATACAACGACCTTTTCTACTATGTTTTGGAGTATATACACCAAATCAATATGCTCTCTCATGTAAAACACAGAAATTCAATTTGTACCCGAATTGAAGAAATCTAAATATTACCTAGGCACCCCAGTGTTAAAAACAAAATTGCTGTGAATATAATCTGTCATAAAAACTATACAATGCCTATTCTACTGTTTTCGATTATATACACAAACTCAGTATGCTCTCTCTTGTAAAATAACGAAATTCTGATTTTACGCAAATCGAAAATAATGTAAATAATATCTAGGCGCCCCAAAGTTAAAAGAAAATGGCTCTGAATATAGTTTGTTAGAAAAAATATACAATGCCTTATTCTACTTCTTTTTGATGTATATACACCAACTCAGTATGCTCTCTCATGTAAAATACAGAAATTATAATTTTACCATAATCGAAAAAAATCTAAATATTATCTAGGCACCCAATGTTAAAAACAAAATTTCTCTGAATATAATCTGTCAGAAAAAATATACAATAACCTATTCTACTCTGTTTTGGAGTATATACACTAACTCCATATGCTCTCTCATGTAAGATTCAGAAATTCAATATTTTACCGAATCAGAAAAAATCTAAATATTATCTAGGCACCCCAATGTTAAAAGCAAAATTGCTCTGAATATTATCTGTCAGGTAAAATATACAATGCCGTTTTTTACTCTGTTTTGTAGTATAAACACAAACTCAATATGTTCTCTCATGTAAAATACCCAAATTCTAAATTTTCTCAAATCAAAAAAAAATCTAAATAATATCTAGGAACCCCACTCTTCAAAGCAAAATTGCTCTGAATATAATCTATCAAAAAAATATACAATGCCCTATTCTACTCTGTTTTGGAACATATAAACCAACTCAGTATGCTCTCTCATGTAAAATAAGGAAATACTAATTTTACGTGAATCGAAAAAAATCTAAATATTATCTAGGCACCGCAAGGTTAAAAGTCAAATTGCTCTAAATATACTCTGAAAGAAAAAATATATAATGCTTTTTTCTACTTTTTTTTAAAGTATATACACAAACTCAATAGGCTCTCTCATGTAAAATACGGAAATTCTAATTTTACGCGAATCGAACAAAATCTAAATAATATCTAGGGGCCCGAAATTTAAAAGAAAATGGCTATGAATAAAGTGTTTTAGAAAAAAATATACAATGCCTTATTCTACTCTGTTTTGGAGTATATTCACCAGCTTCATATGCTCTCTCATGTAAAACACCGATATTCTAATTTTACGCGAATCGAAAAAAATCTTAATCATATGTAGGAGCCCCAAAGTTAAAAGAAAATGGCTCTGAATATAGTCTATTAGAAAAAATATACAATGCCTTATTCTACTCTGTTTTGGAATATATGCATCCACTGAGTATGTTCTCTCATAGAAAATACCGAAATTCTAATTTTACGTGAATCGAAACAAATCTCAATATTATCTAGGCACACCAATGTTAAAAGCAAAATTGCTCTGAATATAATCTGTCAGACAAAATATACAATGCTCTTTTCTACTCTGTTGTGGAGTATAAACTCCAAGACAATATGCTCTCTCATGTACAATCCCGAAATTTTAATTTTACGCAAATCGAAAAATATCTAATTAATATCTAGTCACCCCAAAGGTAAGGAAAATTGCTCTGAATATATTCTGTTAGAGAAAATATACAATGCCTTATTCTACTCTGTTTTGGAATATATAAACCAACTCACTATTCTCTCTCATGTAAAATACCGAAATTCTAATTTTACGTGAATTGAAAAACATCTAACTATTTTCTAGGCACCCCAATGTCAAAAACAAGATTGCTATGAATATAATCTGTCATAAAAAATATACAATGCCCTATTCTACTCTGTTTTGGAGTATTACACCAACTCCATATGCTCTGTCATGTAAAAACAGAAATTCTGTATTTAAGCGAATCGAAAAAATCTAAATATTATCTACGCACCCCAGTGTTAACAGCAAAATTTCTCTGAATATAATCTGTTCAGAAAAAATATACAATGCCATTTTCTACTTTGTTTTAGAGTATATACACAAAGTCAATATGCTCTATTATTTAAAATATGGAAATTCTAAATTTACGCGAATCGTAAAAAATCTAAATATTATCTAGGCAACCCAAAGTTAAAAGCAAATTTGCTCTGAATATGATCTGTCAGAAATAATATACAATGCCCTATTCTACTCTGTTTTGGGCTATATACACCAATTCAATATGCTCTCTTGTGTAAAATACTGAAATTCTTAATTTACGCTAATCGAAAAAAATCTAAATATTATCTAGGTACCCCAATGTTAAAAGCAAA
This sequence comes from Callithrix jacchus, assembly GCF_049354715.1. NCBI lineage: Eukaryota > Metazoa > Chordata > Mammalia > Primates > Cebidae > Callithrix > Callithrix jacchus. Next base: position 55,004,782 of record NC_133521.1, on the reverse strand, counting down.
ATTGCTCTCAATATAATCTGTCAGAAAAAATATACAATGCCCTTTTCTACTGTGTTTTGGAGTGTATACACCAACTCAATATTCTCCCTCATGTAAATTACCCAAATCCTAACATTACTCTAAGTATCTCATAAAGTGCACAAGACCCCCTTGATGTTGTTTTTTATAACTAGGGGATTACAGATGACATTACTCACGATATGACTGCAGCTGTTTGCCGGTCCTGTGATAATGTTTCTAATATACAGAGAAGGAGAGGGGAATGTTTCTGCTCATAGGCAAATCCTCTGAATACGGCAAGATGAGTACACCGTGCTGTGATATTTTCACTAATGTAAATAAGAAAACAAGTATATTGAATTAAATATTGCAAGGTGTTAACCCCCCCTATAATTTTCCTTGTAATTTCAAGGGGTTGAGGAGTACATTTTTGTCAAAATGGCGGAGGTGTAACTTCAGCTATTGTCTACTATATAATAAAAAACGATAAAATTATTATTTACATATGATATGATTGCCAGTATCATATTACACCACATTTTCAAAATATCTGGGCCCCAGCAGCTGTGGGCATGGCAGCCAAGCGAGGGTGTCCCTATGAAACCAGGTTGGGCATTGCAGCTGCTACAGGCCCTTTGTGATTTGTCTGGGGGCTGCTTCGGGCCCTCTGGCGGTGGCTGTGGTAACAGCCACATAGCCAGAGGGTCTCTCAGCATCCAGGGAGGGCCTGGCGGCTGCTACTGTCACTCTGGCAGGGGCTATGGGCACAGCCACCTAACCAGGGGGTCCCTACGTAGCCAGGGTGTGGCTGGAAGCTGCTATAGGCCCTTTGGCGGGAGGTGTGGGGATACCCTGCTCTTCACAGGTACACAGTTTGCACCTATATCTACGTGTGTAGATTGTTTACATAATGGACACATATTTGTACACATGTACATATAATATTATCACAATAAACATATGTACATAATATGTGTACAATAAATATGTACTTTATACGTACCTAATATAGACAATATGTACTTTTTGGTGATATTATGTGATATCTACATATTATTGATTATATATCTTATTGTGATAATATGTATGTTACCACTGAAATTTTTAGAAGGGTACATAGAGTACACTTTATGTACCTATGCATTGTGTACACATTATGGAAATAAATAGGTACATATTTTACAGATTATGTACATTTTTTCTAAATGTGTATTTTGTACACATATGTACAGCGGAGTAAATGTACAGACTATACCTATTTTATACATTTATTGTGATATGTCAATAAATGTACACATGAGTACATTCTGGGATATAATTTTTAGCATATTAGACAGGAATTATACCGGTGACCAAAGTGGGTTTACACCCAGGTGCGCACATAGTTTATACATGTACATGTTGTGCTTATTATGTACTCATGTACAGAATGTACATGTCTACATTATATATACAAAGGTGTACGCAGCATACATAGGTACATACTGTGCACACATATGTACACGTGCATACATTGTACATCTGTACATAATGGGTACATGATGTACATGTGTACACATCATATCACAATAAATGTAAATATACATGTTTGCAATATGTACGTTTATATTATGTATTACGTTTATTGTGATTATATATGCTGTTGTGATATGATATCATTGTGACATTACAAATGTACATATTATACACATTATGTACCTATGCATTGTGCACAGATTATAGAAATAGAAAGAAACATATTTTACAGGTTATGAACATTTTATTTACTTGTGTATTGGGTACACAGAGTAAATGTACAGATCTTACTTTATACATTTATTGTGATATGCCAATAAATGTACACATTATGAGTACATTCTGTCATATTACATTTAGAATATAAGATAGAAATTACTCTGGTTACCAAAGTGGGTGTAAACTTATGTGTGCACATATTTTGTACATGTACATACTGTGCATATTATGTACTTGTGTACAGAAGGTAAATATCTATATTATATGTATGTATGGGTACAGAGTGTACATATGTACATACTATGTACATATATCTACACCTGAATTTATTGTACATCCGTACATAATGGGTCCATGCTCTACATGTAAACACATCGTCATACCACAATAAATGGTAATGTACATAATGTGTGAAATACGTACATTTATATTATGCATTACATGTGTATTGTGATTGTATATGCTGTTCTGATATCATTGTGATATTACAAATGTACATATTGTACACATTATGGACATACCTGTTGTGTACATATTATGTACACATAAATGTACATATTGTACAGATTATGTATATTTATTTTACCTCTGTATGGTGCACACATATGTACATCACAGTCAACGTACATATGGTACATATTCTGTGCATTGTTTGTAATATTTCAGTAAGAGTACACATTATAAGTATATTCTGGGATATGATTTTTAGTATGTTAGATAAAAATTACTTTCAATATCAAAGGGGGTATACACTTATGTGTGTCCCTTTTGTGATATTATCCATCATATCCTGAGTAGGTGTTTCTCTCATTGTGAAAGCAGGTTTACACTCTCGGATTGCTCCAATATCAAGGCAAACTAAAACTCGTCTGTGATGTAGTTAATAATATCCTGAGGACAAAGGATGACCATACCCTGAATATCGCAGGATGTGTACACCACCACTGTAGTATTGTTTCTAATGTTCAAAAACGGAAAGGATATTACTCCAAATATCTCAGAAAGCACACAAGCCCCCCGTGATATTGTTTCTAATAACTAGAGAGTTACAGATGACATTACCCACGACGTGACTGGGGCTGTACCCTGGTCCTGGAATATTGTTCCTAATATCCAGAGAAGGAGAGGAAAATGTTGCTGCCCACAGGGAAATACTCTTAATACGGCAAGAGGTGTACACCATGCTTTGATATGGTCACTAATGTAAGCGAGAAAGCAATTACATTGAATTAAGCATTGCAAGGAATGAAATTCCCCTATGATTTTCATTCTAATGTCAATGGGGGTGAGGATGACATTTTTGTCAATATGGCAGAGGTGTAACTGGAGCTATTGCCTAATATACAAAAAAAACAGAATAAGATTATCATTTTTATATAATATGGCTGCCAGTATCATATTACACCGGATTTGCAAAATAGCTGGGCCTCAGCAGCTGTGGGCAGAGCCCACAAGCGAGGGGACCCCTAAGCAGCCAGGGTGGGCCTGGGGGCTGCTCTGGGCTTTTTGGTGGGGTCTGTGAGCACATCGACCCAGCCAGGGGTCCCCGAGCAGCCATGGTTGGCCTGGGAGCTGCTACGGGCACTCTGGCATGGGCTGTGGGCACAGACACCTAGTCAGGGGGTCCCTAAGCAGCCAGTGTGGGCATGGGGGCTGCTACAGGCATTCGAGCAGTGTTTGTGGGCACAGCCCAATTGCCAGGGGGTCTCTAAGCAGCCAGGCTGGGCCTGGGGGCTACTATAAGGGGGGCTTTGGTAATAGCGTGCTGTGCATCGGTACATAGTTTGCACCTATTACTACATGTGTAAATAGTTTTAATATCGGGCATATATATGTACATGCGTACATATGGAGTTATCACAATAAATTTATATTTACATAATATGTGCAAAATACATATGTACCTAATGCATACCTAATGTGTACAATATGTACTTTTTTGTAATATTAGACAATATATATTACTGTGATTATATATCTTATTGTGATTAAATATATTTTATCACTAATATTTTAAGGAATGTGCATAGTGTACACATTATATACCTATGTATTGTGTACACAATATGGAAATATATAGGTACATATTTTACAGATTATGTACACTTTTTCTACATGTGTATTGTGTACACCTATGCACAGCAGAGTAAATGTACAGACTGTACCTATTTTATACATTTCTTGTGATATGCCAATAAATGTACACATTATGAGTACATTCTAAAATATAATTTTACCATATTAGAAATTACTCCATTGACCAAAGTGGGTGTACACCCAGGTGTGTACATAGTTTATACGTGTACATATTGTGCATATTAGGTACTCATGTACAAAATGTACATGTCAACATATGTATTTATGTGTACATAGTGTGCACATGCACATACTGTTCACACATATGTACATGTGCATATTTTGTACATGTGTACATAATGGGTACATGATGTGCATGTGTACACACCGTGATACCACAATAAATGTAAATGTACACGATGTGTGCAATATGTACATTTATATTATGTATTACTTGTGTATTGTGATTTTATATGCTGTTGTGATATAATATCATTCTAATATTACAATAAATGTACATATTGCACACATTTCTTACATACCTATTGTGTACACATTATGTACCTGTAATTGCACATATTGTACAGATTATGTACGTTTTTTGTAAATCTGCATTGTGTACACATATGTACATAACACTCTATGTACATATGGTATGTATTCTGCACATTGATTGTAACATCTCAATAAGTGTACACATTATGAGTATATTGTGATATATGATTTTTAGTATATTAGATAAAAATTTCTTTCTATATCAAAGTGGGTATACACCCATGTGTGTTTATTTTTTGATATTATCCATCATATTTTAAGCAGGTATTACTCTCATTTTGAAAGCAAGTGTTCACTCTGTGATTGTTCCAATATCACAGGCAAAGTACAAGGCTTCTTTAATGTACTACCTAATATCCTGTGGACAAAAGATTATTATACCCTGAATATCGCAGGAAGTGTACACTACCACTGTAGTATCGTGTCTAATATCCAAAAACGGAAAAGATATTACTCCAAGTATCTGATAAAGCACACAAGACCCCCGTGATATTTTTTCTAATAACTAAGGGATTACAGATGACATTACTCACGATATGACTGGGGCTGTCCGCTGGTCCTGTGATATTGTTCCTAATATCCAGAGAACGAGAGAATAATGTTGCTGCCCATAGGCAAATCCTCTGAATACGGCAAGAGGAGTACACTGTGCTCTGATATGGTCACTAATGTAAACAAGAAAACAATTATATTAAATTTAACATTGCAGGGGGTGAAACCCCCTTATGATTTCAATTCTAATGTCCAGGGGTGTCAGGATGACATTTCTGTCAATATGGCAGAGGTGTAACTAGAACTATTGCCTAGTATATCAAAAATCAAAATAACATCATTTCCATATGATATGGTCGCCAGCATCTTATTACACCACGTTTTCAAAATAGCCGGGCACAGCGCCCTAGCCAGGGGGTCCCTAAGCATCCAGCGTCAGCCTGGGAGCTGTTACAGGCCCTCTGGCGGGGAATGTGGTTACAGCTCCCTAGCCAGGGGTCTTTAAGCAGCCAGGGTGGGCCTTGGGGCTGCTACGAGGGGGGCTGTGGTAATAGCCTGTTCTGCACAGGTACATAGTTTTAATAATGAACACATATTTGTATAAGTGTACACATGGTGTTATGATAAATATATATGTACATATGTGCACAATACATATAGACCTAATGCGTACCTACTGTGAACAATATGTACTTTTTTGTGATATTACATGATATATATATATTACTGTGATTATATGCGTTATTTTGATTATATATATTTTATCACTGATATTTTAAGGAATGTGCATAGTTTACACATTATGTACCTATACATTGTTTACACATTATAGAAATATGTAGGTACATATTTTACAGAGTATGTACATTTTTTGTACATGTGCATTGTGTACACATATGTACAGCAGGGTAAGTGTACAGATTGTACCTATTTTATACATTTATTGCACTATACCAATAAATGTACACACTATTACTACATTCTGAATTATTATATTTTGTATATTAGATAGAAATTTCTCTGGTTACCAAAGTGGTTGTACACCCAGGTGTGTACATTGTTTATATGTACATACTGTGCATAGAATGTACTCGGGTACAGAAGGTACATATCTACATTATATGTACACATGTGTAGTGTACATATGTACATACTGTACCCACATATGTACACTTGCATATATTGTGCATCTGTACATAATGGGTACATGATGTACATGTTTACATATCATATCACAATAAATGTACATGTTTGCAATATGTACATTTATGTTGATATTACATATTACATGTGTATTGTGATTTTATATGCAGTTGTGATTACATAACATTGTGATATTACAATAAATGTACATATTGTACACATTATGTGCATACCTATTGTGTGCACATTTTGTACATATATTCGTACAAATGATAGTTTATGTACATTTATTGTACATCTGTATTGTGTACATGTATGTACATCACAGTCAATGTACATATGTTAAATATTCTGTACATTGAGTGTAATATCCCAATAAGTGTACACATGATGAGTTTTTTCTGGGTTATGACATTTAGTATATTAGATAAAAATGACCTCCAATATCACAGTGGGTATATACCCATGTGTGTCCATTTTGTGATATTATCCATCATATCCTAAGTAGGTATTTCTCTCACAATGAAAGAAGGTGTACACTCTGTGATTGTTCCAATATTATAGGCAAAGTGCAACGCTTCTGCGATGTAGTTCCTAATATCCCAGGGACAGAGGATGAGTATACTCTTAATATCGCAGGAAGTGTACACCACCACTGTAGTATTGTTTCTAATATCCAGAAACTAAAAGGATATTACTCCAAATATCTCCAAAAGCACACGAGACCCCCGTTACATTGTTCTTAATAACTAGGGGATTACAGATGACATTGCTCACGATGTGACTGGCGCTGTAAGCCGGTCCTGTGATATTCTTCCTAATATCCAGATAAGGAGAGAAAAATGTTGCTGCCCGTAGAGAAATATTCTGAATACTGCAAGAGATGTACACCGTGCTCTGATATGGTCACTAATGTAAACAAGAAAACAATTATATTGAATTAAACATTGCAAGGGGTGAAACCCTCCTATGCTTTCAATTCTAATGTCAATGGGGTGAGGATGACATTTTTGTCAATATGTCAAATGTGTAACTAGAACTATTGCCTAATATGTAAAGAACCACAATAACATTATCATTTCTGTGTGATATGGTTGCCAGTATCATATTACACCACATTTTCAAAATTGCCGGGCCCCAGCAGCTGTGGGCACAGCGCCCTAGGCAGGGGGTCCCTAAGCAACCAGCGTGGGCCTGGTAGCTCTTATGGGCCCTCTGGTGGGGTCTGTGGGTACAGCCCCCTAGCCGGGGGTCTTTAAGCAGCCAGGGTGGGCATTGAGGCTGCTACAAGCAGAACTTTAGTAATAGCCTGCTGTGCATAGGTATGTAGTTTGCACCTATTTCTGCATGTGTACATTGTTTAAATAGTAGGCACATATTTGTATACGTGTACATACGGTGTTATCATGATACATATATATTTTCATAATATTTGCACTATACATATGTACCTAATACATACCTAATGTGTACAATACGTACTTTTTGGTGATATTACACGACATATATGTATTAGTGTGATTATATATCTTACTGTGATTATATATATTTTATCACTGATATTTTAAGGAATGTGCATAGTGTACACATTATGTACCTATGCATTGTGTACACATTATAGAAATATATAGGTACATAGTTTACAGATTATGTACATTTTTGTACATGTGCATTGTGTATACCTATGTACAGCAGAGTACATGTACAGATTGTGCTTATTTAATACATTTATCACAATACGACAATAAATGTACACATTATGACTACATTCTGGGATTTTATATTTAGTATATTAGATAGAAATCTCTCCGGTTACCAAAGTGGGTATACACCTATATGTGTACCTAGTATATACGTGTATATATTGTACATACTGTGTACTCCTGTACAGAAGGTACATATCTACATTATATGAACATATGTGTAGTGTACATATGTACATACTGTGCACACTTATGTACACGTGTATATACCGCAAATCTGCACGTGTGCATGATGTACATGTGTACATATCATATCACAATAAATGTAAATGTATATAATGTGTGCAATATGTACATTTATATTGATATTATGTATTATATGTGTATTGTGATTATATATGCTGTTGTGATTATATGAAATCATTGTAATATTACAATATATTTACATATTGTAAACATTATGTACATACCTACTGTGTACACATTATGTACATATAAATGTACATATTGTACAGATTATGTACATTTTTTGTACATCTGTATTGTGTACACATATGTACATCACAGTCAATGTACATATGGTACATATTTTGTACGTTGATTGTAATATCCCAATAAGTGTACACATTATGAGTATATTCTGGGATATGATTTATAGTATATAAGAAAAAAGTTACTTCCAATATCAATGTGGGTATACTCGCATGTGTGTCCATTTTGCTGTACCTTCTATTAATCTTTGCCATTGAACATGATAGTGAGAGGTGGTTCTTTTCTCTAACAAGGTTTTCTGTTAATATAAGTCAACTCTACTACCTTGTGGCCTCTGTATCTTCCATTGTAAATTGTAATTTCCTATAAAAGAGAATATTTTGACATCACGCATCTACCTCTTGGATCCATCAGCCAGAGGCCTAAAATAAAAAAGACATTCACCCCACGAATGGTTATATAGTGGTTGACAACCCCACTTTCTTCTAGGTAAATAGTATCCTCTCTTTAACAGTAGCTACTTACAAGATTTGTGCATAAAGAATGTGACTTTTTTATCAGTATCTAGTTTATTCTTACATCAATTTCTAAAATACTGAGAGAATATTCTGATCATTGGTTATGTACTATTTTAATTTAATTTTTTCCTCTCAAATTTTATCTTAACTGCATACTCTACCCTGTTTATAAGACTGTCCTATGGTTAAATTTAGTAGGTAGTAAATTATCCTGAGCACACAGAACAATTCTTTTTGTAATCAACTCTGAAACATCATTGAAAGAGCAAGGATATGGGAATGAGATTTATCTGGCTTTTATTTCTGGTACTTACTTGCTCTCTGACCTTGGGCAACTTATGTATTGCTCTGAGTCTCATCTTCTTCATCTGTAAAATGATCATAGTAATACCTAATTCATATGCAGCTTGGAAATGTGTAATTTAGTGATTGATATAAAGTTCCTGATACAATTTCTGACAAAATAATAGACACCCCACGAGAGATAACCATAACAATCAGAGTTTATATTCACATTAACTGGGATAAAATTGATCTGAAAATACAGCATAAAAAAGCAGCCAAAAATTCACAAGCATATATTTCGCTTGCCTTTTTATACAGAGCTGGAAAATTTCTCATCATTATCTCATCCATTGCCTGCAGCACGATCCTTCCAAAACTCCTCCTAAGACCGTCTGCCAAGGTGGAACACACTGAACCGCATGTGACTCTGCCTTTTCTGACTATTTTTGCAAGATTTTTCTCATAGAGTATTATTAACAGAAAATGGGGCTGTTATCAAGGTGACTTGGAATGGTGCATCTCAGTTCAGGCTCTGATGGAATGTCTACTTGATCTGGTGCAACTCCAGCTGTGCTCTTGGCTTTCCTCACTTTTGTGGTTCCGAGAATGCAAATATTCTCCCATGGCTTCCTTATTTTGTCTTTCTCCATGAGGTCTCATTCAAGTATAAACATTCCCTTCAATTTTCTCAACTCATTTTATATTGTCTGAATAACCTAGATAATTTTCCCTTTCCTAAAGCTATAGACCTTCTTTTTGTGTGTAAGAACAGATTACTCACAAATGTTTACTGTCCGCTAAACATTTATGTGTAATCGGTCCTTAATTCTACACACAAAATATCATCTCTACCAACATTTTACAACTATAGTCTTTCTGTAGAGAACTATGAAAGGAACTTGCTCTAAAGGAGAAACTTCCAGAGCTAAACCAAGGGTCTGACAATTGTTAACAATATGTTATTCAGTAAAAATATTTTTTCAGTTAACAGAGAAGAATGCCATGGACAAAATGGCAAAACAGAACTTTTCAGCACTTATTTCTTCACAGAAACATCAATTTGAACAGCCATCCGTGCATCAAAGTGTCTTCAAAAGAGACAAGGAATCCAGGTGAGAGGTTATAGCACGTTTGTGGAGTAGAAAAGTAAGAAAAACGGCATAAAATAGAGTATAAAAGAGAGTTTTATATTATCTGCATTACCCCGCCCCTAAACCTGGGTAGTGCAGCATGGAAAGAGATACTATGTATGTGCAGAGAGGAGAGCAAATGTAACACCTGACTTCAACATCAACTCCAATGCCAGGCACAATTCAGTGAACTCAACACCAGGCAGGTTTCTATAGGCACAGGCTATGGGACAGACCCTGTCAACCCAAGCTCCAGGCCTTCCCCTATGGCTCTAAGATCTAATGCCTCCAACCTCCATGGCTCCTATAGACATAGGCTCCAAGCCTTCGCCACAACCAGGCCATTTATGGCTTCCCCAGGCTCCACACTGGTTACTATAGACTCGTAAGTGCCTGGATAAACAAACCTCTACATCGACACAGTGGAATATTATTCAGCAATGAAAGCAATAATCTTTGAATGTGGCTTTTGTTGCAGAAAAAATGCACGTGAGCTATGAAGCCATTAAAAGACATAGAGGAAACTCAAATACATACTACTAAGTGAAAGAAACCAATCTCAAATGACCACTTACTATATGAATCCAACTATATGACATTCTGGAAAAGGCAAAACTATAGAGACATCAAAACGTTCAGTGATTGCTGGGGGTTGAAAACTGGGAAAGGATAAATGGGCAGACCATAGAGGATGTTTAGGGCAATGAAACTACTCTGTGTGTTACTATAATGGTAGACACATGCCATTGCACCCTTGTCAAAACTCACTGAATATACGACAGCAAGAATGGTCCCTAATGTCAATTTTAAACTATGGGTGACAGTGATAAGTCAATGTTGGTTCATCCATTGTAACAAATGTACCTCTCTAGTGAGGAAGGCTGATAGTGGAGGAGGCTCTGCATTTGGGGAGGTGGGAATGTAGGAACTCTCTGTACTTTCCACTATGCCTCACTATTAACTTTACACTGCTCTAAAAATAAAGCGTATTTGAAAAAAGATTGAGCTGTTGATATAAGCCCAATGTCTACTTTGACGTCCAGAAATGTTTCTTTTATAACGCTAATACACAACTTCCTGGAAGAAAATATTTGTTAACAAATTCTTTTCTAGAACAATTATTTTTGTGGGTGTTCCTGTCACAACTATACATAAAAATCAGAATATGCAGCAACATCTTGATACTCTAAAAACACAATACCAAAAACGTTAAGAAAATCATTTCTAAATTTGATCTAAGCCAAAATGTGGAGAAGCAAAAGGGAAGAAAATTATTTCTGTATAATGAGATTATAGGTTGTTTCTCCGAACTCCTCTACAGTTTTCAGTATTTTCCAACTTCTATCATGGAGATATATAAATATAGAAGTAGATATGTAGATATATAGTCATTATATATATATTTATATATAATAAATAAACAGATACCATTTTTATTATTTATTTATTTATTTATTTTTTGAGACGGAGTTTCGCTCTTGTTTCCCAGGCTGGAGTGCAATGGCGCGATCTTGGCTCACCGCAACCTCCGCCTCCTGGTTTCAGGCAATTCTCCTGCCTCAGCCTCCTGAGTAGCTGGGATTACAGGCACGCGCCACCAAGCCCAGCTAATTTTTTGTATTTTTAGTAGAGACGGGGTTTCACCATGTTGACCAGGATGGTCTCGATCTCTTGACCTCGTGATCCACCCGCCTCGGCCTCCCAAAGTGCTGGGATTACAGGCTTGAGCCACCGCGCCCAGCCTACAGATACCATTTTTAAAAGATATATTTATGTATTTTATATATTTATATAATATATACATGTTCATATATACATCATGTTATCACCATTATGGATATAAAGAAGGACATTAAAATAGTGAAAAGATTAAAATAAAATGTACCAAAATGGAAACAGTGATTTAACTCTGCCTAGCTTTATGTGATTAAACAAGGTATTTTTCAAATCTATTTTTCTTTGCTTTCTAGAGGCTTTATAATAAATCTGTATTTTTATATTTAAAAGCCTAATTTTTATTAAACAAATAAAAATTCAGCAACACTGTCTTTAGAACATTTTTTAAATCAACTTGAGCATGAAGAAAATGTTATGACTATGGTGGTGAGCATTTTGAAAGATTAGCAGAAGCAGGGATAATGTGACACTTAGCTGATCTTTCAAGGGAAGCTAGACAAATGACACTTTTCGAAAAGAAAATAGTCACTAGTGTTGAAACATGGTATTGCCAGTATGATTAAGAAGGAAAGTGTCAACTTCTTCTGTGGAAAATCCTAACATTACCAAACGTAAGAAGGCAAATACTTCAACAACAGAAATGAAAAAGATCTTGATTCATTTATTTAACACTTTTTTAGAGTTTAATCCCAAAAAGTCTATTTTGAAGAAAAGAAAAAATCTTACTCGTGTATATTACCCTTTGCAGTGAACTGGCCAAATAAGTCTATCCAAGGTACGTTGAATACCGAGCATGCTGGAAACATTTTTATTGACATCATCTCTAATCCCTACAACAGTAGTGCAAGGGAAGGTTTAACATCTTCTTTTTACAGAGAGGAAAGCTGAGGCTCAAAGAGGTATAGTAGCTCATTTAACATTACACATCTAATACGTGGTGGATGTGGGACCTATACTTACATCTGTCAGACCTTAAAGTCTGTGTTCTTCTTTCTACCTCTCTGCCTCAGTCCAACAATTGGGATCTTTGCCATGATGCCTCACGAGTTCACGAGGCACTTTTCAGGAAGTTTTTGACTCAGACTTTATCACTCAGCAAGATACCTCAACTAATTTACAAAATGTGACTTGAAAAGCAGGTTGTAATTCCAAAAGCAAAAATCCAACCACAAAAGATAAAGTCTTAATCAGTAGAGCTTTACAGAAGGAAGTAATGTAGGTAGTAAGGGCACTTTCGGAAATGTCTGGAATCAGAGGAGTCGATGTATCACCTGTTAGAAATTGTACTCGCTTGGTAGCAAAACTTTCCTTGTGTTCACTTAAAATAATAGTCTTGTTGTTTTAAAACCAACGCACAGTCAGAGGGTGACTTGGATGTTTATTTTTTATTCTCTTTGCCTTCTTGTTTTAAGAATGGATTTTTCCTAAATTCTAATTATTATTGTGACTTACATAAGTGCAGCCGATTTTGCTTTTAGGGATAAAACTACATTTAAGTAGCTTTGTCTGGATTATCAAAACCAGGCCCTGAAGAAGTGAGTTCCTAAAGGGTAGGAACTTTGCTTATGTCTATATCTCAGTTGTGTTAAACAGAATAACTGGCGCAAATTAGCAAATGATGCACTGAGGAATCATAGAACAAAAGACATTATGAAGAACTAAGTTTCAGATTCAGGGTGACGCTAAGGAGCTAGTGTACCAGAGGATGGTATGCCTTCTGCAATCACAAAAGCAGCATTCAGTCTGATCTGGGCTCTAAGAAGTGCTCCTTGAGACCTGACATTTTATCCTAACACTGCCACTAACAGGTTAAGTCAGAAAGAGTTCACTTCCCAGAGCTTTCGATTTCTGGTTTCCAAATCAGCACAATGAGCAACTGAAAAGAAGGAAAGAGGAAAAAAAGAGAGGGTCAGAGATCCCTCCTGCTTGTACAATGCCATGATTTGGACACAGGGTTTGGGCAACCATGGCCCATCCACCAATTCCTGCCTGTCGTCTCTTGTCAGACAGCTCATGAGCCACGAATGTGAAAGAATTCAAAAAAGTAACAATATCTTGGGACATGTCAACAATTATATAAAATGCAATTTTCAGTTCTCATAAAAGTACTTTGGAACTCAGCCCCACTCCTTTATTACCCATTTCTATGGCTGTTTCACACCACAACCGCAGAGATGAGTAGCTGTGACAGAGACCATATGGGCTGCCAAGCCTAAAATATTTACTGCCTAGACCTTTCCAGAAAAAAAAAAGGATTGCTGATCTTTTACACAGACAATCAAGCAAGCGATCACCTGAGAACATTAAAATCTGTGTCTAGGACAAATGGGGCCTATATAAACTAGGGAATAATCTTCCCCACTACTTATGCAAGAACATTCACCCTTGAGAGAGCAGGCTACATGGCTTGGCAGCACTACTGCCACCAGTCCAGACTTCCCCTCACCTGTGCCCTATAAGTGACCAGCATTTCTAGGCATCCGTGGAGCAGCGGGGTGCATTCTCATGGCTGGCCCCACACCTTCCCTTCCTCCTGCTTCCTCACATTCTATTTTCTGAGTGGTTGTCAAAGGAACGCTGAATTTTGCTGTCACTTTTTCAGACCCCAATTCCACTTATGACGGTCTTGGTACCAGGAAGCATTCCGAGCTCCTATCTCATCACCACAACCGCCTGCTTCTCACTTAGTCCAGACGAGCTTGCCACAGTGCACTTGCTTTTTAATCGCTCTCTCTCTTCTTGCCTTCACCTCCTCTTTCTCCCTCTCTCCCTGGCTCTTTCTGTCACACGGCTGTGTGCACATACACACGTTCCGATTAGATAAAAGAAGAAACACTTTTTAAGTTTCTTTCTAGGCCTAATAGAAAATTCTTTTTTTTTTTTTTTTTTTTTACAAAAACAGAGCTGTTTTTTTCCATTGCAAAAGTGTGGGTGTCCTTCCTTTTGGAGAGTAACAATCATGTTCTACATGGCCTTCTGACACATTGCATGTTGTACATATGTGTGTGTGCACATGTGCATATGAGTGTTAGAGTATGTGTGTGTAGGAGGGAGGAAAGAGATGAAGGAGAGTGTGTATGTGCATGTTGGTTCACATGAGTGTGAGTGTGTGCATGCACGTGCCTGTGTGTGTGCACGTGTATGAGCATGCTTGTATTTGCATATAAGAATGTGCATTTGAGAGAGAAAGAAAGAATGCGTGTATGTGTGAATGTGTATGTGTGTGTATAGCAGGGAAGAAGGGGATGAAGGAGAGTATGCTAAAAAGAGAACACCTCAGAACAGTCAAATAAAAGATTCCATATCAACATCATATCTTGTTAAAATACAGGATTCCCAAGTCAGTCACCTTCAAGCTGGAAGCCTGGAGTGTAAAAAGAGTGGGTGTTCTTCTCTGACAACTTATTGTCTAAGACAATTTTATGATCAAAAATATATTCTAATAAAAGTACCGGAGAAAAGTACATAAAGAGAATATAGCAAAATGTTAACAATGGTTTTCTTTGGGTGAGAGGAAGAAGAGGCAGGTTGTGGTTGATCTGTTTCTTTTAGTTCAACTATTCTGCATTCCTCACTTTTAAATTTTGGATATTAAGCTGGAGAGAAAGAACATGAATATAAAGATGAATTCGCTGAATGGAGTAACGAATGCTGAGTTAGCCAAAAATGTATGGCTACCTTCTATATCTAATTATCTGAGGGCAAATCAAAAAACACCACTTTCAGAAAATTTTTTTTTTTTTAGAAATGAAGGTTCGCTCTTGTTGCCCAAGCTGGAGTGCAATGGCACAATCTCAGCTCACCGCAGCCTCCGCCTTTTGGGTTCAGGCAATTCTCCTTCCTCAGCCTCCTGAGTAGCTGGGATTACAGGCACGCACCACCATGCCCAGCTAATTTTTTGTATTTTTAGCAGAGACAGGGTTTCACAATGTTGACCAGGATGGTCTCGATCTCTTGATCTTGTGATCCACCCACCTCGGCCTCCCAAAGTGCTGGGATTACAGGCTTGAGCCACCGCGCCCAGCCAGAAATTTTTTAAAATGTGTTTTACGTTATTTTCCCTTTCAGCCTAAGGACTAAAAATTGAACACAACTGGATCTGCGCCATTGCCTCAAAGATTCTTAGCCTAGTTCCAGATCCATTGTCTGGACACTCCTGCTTTTTAGACAGAAAACAGGGCTAAATTCCTATTGACTTCCAAATACACAGACCCACAGATTTGTCACAGTAGCCTCTCTCTCTCACCCTGTCTCTGTTTGTCTGAGTCTCTCTTTCTTTCTCTCTCTCTTCCCTCACATCATCCCCAAATCAGAATGCATATATAAAAATTTGATTAACTGAAACATAGAATGACCAAGATTTTACTACAAGAGAAATACACAGACTTCAGCTAAGATGTTTGGTTGAATACCTGCATAAGCCTTCACTCCATCATTAAACCACATTAACATGGGATGATTAAAAATAAATAAACCAACAAAGATAAAAAGAAAATAAAGACAATCCCTTCAGCATATAGAAAACTGGCAAGCAGAAGCTGTCAGTGACACCTCACAGTAGACACAGAGATGCTAAATCCCAAGCCAGTGGCAGGAAGGCAACCAGGATCCCCAAAGGTTCAAGAGTTGGCAGCTAAATTTACCTAGGGAATTTATGTTTCAGTAGTAAGTAGATCCCAGATCCTCTCCCTAGAATAGGTGACTGCATCCCACGGTGGTGTCAGGGTGGAGGTTTCCTCTCTATAGGGTAAAATTTGGTGTCTCTAGGCAGGAGCTCTCTAGACACAAGTGCTTAAATGCACACACTGAACACTGAGATCCTCCAGGTTTTCCTACCACTGAGTTCCAATGAGGGTGGCAGATACACTTGGTCAGAAGTTAAGATGATTTTTCTCTAGAGAGAATCTCTCTTGCTCAAGAAGAAAAGGGCTGACCCAGCAAGACCACCACCCACAAAATGTTACAATCACAGAACTTCCATAAGCTTTTAGCTTTTCAGTGCTCCATTTTTTTCTAACACACACAGACAGCTAAGGGTCACCAGGCATCTGAGCAAAGCTTCTAACATGAATGGCCGAGACCAGAGCAAGAAGACACATAAATGCAGCCTGAATGAGGACTGTGCTAGGAGATAAGACCTTCTGAAACCCATATGAATGTTCTCGAAGAGATAAAAGTGTTACCATTTTCATGAAACAAGAACCAAATTTAAAGAAAAAGTAAACGCTTAGAAATTAAAAATATGACAGCCGAACTTGTGAAAAATTCTTGTTAGAATAGTAAGACAACAAAGTTGAGTAGATGAACCTTATGTCTTCCAGAAATAGCGATAAGAAAAAAGTTGAAATCCGGAAGAAAATTTGAACAGGTTCAACACTAAAATGATCAGAATTCCAAAGATAGAAATAGAGACAGACAGAGACAGAGAAAAAAGAACAGACACACGCAGCAAATAAGAAAGAGAGAGATAAACCCTAACACAGTAATTGCTGGAGACTACAACACCCAACTTTCAGCACTGGACAGATCTTCCAGACAGAAAACCAACCAATCAACATGAAATTTAATCTTTACTACAGACCAAATGGAACTGATATTCAAGGAACATTTCATCCAATGACTGCAGAATACACATTTTTTCAACTCAACACATAGATCATTCATAAGTATAGAAGATACCTTAGGTCACAAAGCAAATGCAATCACATTTGAAATCCGGACTAAGAAATTCATTCAAAACCATATACTTACATGGAAACTGAGTAACTTGCTCCTGAATGACTCCTGGGTAAATAATGACATTAAGGCAGAAATCAAGAAGTTTAAGAAGTTCTTTGAAAGTAATGAGAACAAAGGTACAACTTACCAGAGTTTCTGGGATGCAGCTAGTCAAGTAGTGTGGAGAGAAATTTATAGTACTAAATGCTCACATCAAGAAGTGAGAACTCGGGACAGCTGCGGTGACTCACTCTTGTAATCTCAGCACTTTTGGAGGCCAAGGCGGGCAGATTACAAGGTCAGGAGTTTGAGACCAGCCTGACCAACATGGTGAAACCCCATTCTACTAAAAATACAAAAATTAGCTGGTGTTGTGGCACATACCTGTAATCCCAGGTACTCAGGAAGCTGAGGCAGGAGAACTGCTTGAACCCAGGAGATAAATGTTGCAGTGAGCCCATATCACACCACTGCACTCCAGCCTGGTTGAGAGAACAACACTCCATCTCAAAAACAAAATTGAGATCTCAAGTTAACTACCCAACATCACAATTAAAAGAATTAGAAATCCAAGAGCAAAGAACACCCTCAAAGCTATGCTGAATGGGAGTGGGGAGAGAGGGCATCTTTATCTTGTGCCAATTTTTAAGGGGAATGCCTTCAGCTTTTGTCCATTCAGTATGATGCTGGCTGTGGTTTTGTCACATGTGGCTCTTATTATTTTGAGGTATGTTCCTTCAATACCTGGTTTATTGAGAGTTTTTAACACACATGAAAGTTGAATTTTATCAAAAGCTGTTTTTGCATCCATTGAGATAATCATGTGGGTAATTTTTTTTCTTTAGTTCTGTTTATGTGACGATGACATTTATCAATTTGCATATGTTAAACCAAACTTGCATCTCAGGGAGGGTGGTTGTGACCAGGAATTTATCAGTTTTTTCTAGATTTCTCAATTTTTTCAGGTTCAGTGGTTCACATCTGCAATCCCAGAACTTTGGGAGGTCAAGGTGGGTTGATCACCTGAGATTGGGAGTTCAAGACCAGCTGGATCAACATGGAGAAACCCCATGTCTACTAAAAATACACAATTAACCAGACATGGTGGCACATGCATGTCATCCCAGCTACTCAGGAAGCTGAGGCAGGAGAATAGCTTGAACTCAGGAGGCAGAGGTTGCACTAAGCCAAGATCTCACCATTGCCCTCCAGCCTGAGCAACAAGCACAAAACTTCATCTCAAAATTAAAGGAAAAAAAGTGCCTACAGTTGTACATCATATTCTCTGAGGGTGGATTGTATTTCTGTGGGGTCAGTGGTAATATTGCCCTTATTGTTTTTGATGGTGGTTATTTGAATCTCTTCCCTTTCTCCTTCATTGGTGTAGCTTCAAGTTTATTATTTTTTAACCAGTATGATTTTAATAGACCAGTTACTGGGTAGGAAATTGAAACATACAGAGTGCCATCTCCAAGAGCACTCATGATTTCATTTGGGTTCTTGAAAAATGTTAAGAAGTAGGTTGAGTTTTATTATTTTTTTCAGAAAACCAGCTTTTGAAAAATTTATGTGGAACCAAAAACAGCCAAGGCAATCCTAAGCAAGAAGAGCAAAGCTGGAAGCGACATGCTACCAGACTTCAAACTGCATTACAGGGCTACAGGAAACAACAGCATAGTACTGGTACAAAAACAAACACATAGACTAATGGAACAGAATAGAGAATCCAGAAACAAAACCAAGCTTCTGCAAGTATCTGATCTTTGGCAAACTTAACAAAAACAAGCAAGGGGGAAAAGATTCTCCCTATTCAATAAACGATGCCAGGATAACTGGATAGCCATATGCAAAAGACTGAAACTAGACCCCTTCTTTACATTACATACAAAAATTTGCTCATGATAGATTAAACACTGATATGTAAAACCAAAAACTACAAAAGCTCTGCAAGACACGAGACAATGCCATTCAAAACATAAGCACAGGCAAAGATTTCATCATGAACATGCCAAAAGAAAAGGTAACAAAAGCAAAATTGAAAACGGGTCAAATTAAAATGAGAAACTTTCACACAGCAAAATAAACTATCAACAGAGAAAACTGACAACCTACAGAATGTGAGAAAATGTTTGTAAACTATGCATTCCACAAAAATCTAATATCAAACATCGGTAGGGAAATTAAATTTACAAGAGGAAAACAAACAACCCATAAAAAGGTGGGCAAAGAACATAAACAGACACTTTTAAAACAAGACATATATGCAACAAGCAATCATATTAAAAAAGCTCAACGTCACTGATTATTAGAGAAATGCAAATGAAAATTATAATAAGATACCATCTCACACCAGTCATAATGGCAATTATTAAAGCAAAAAAAAAAAAAAACACATACTGGCAAGGTTAGAGAGAAAAACAACACTTACACACTGTATTCGGGAATGCAAATTAGTTCTGCCATTGTGAAAAAGTGTCATGATTCCTCAAAGACCTAAAGAGTGAAATACCATTTGATTCAGCAAACCTAGTAATGGGTTACTAGGTATGTACCCAAGGGAATATAAATCCTTCTGTTATAGAGACATGTGCACGCATATGTCCATGGCAGCACTGTTCACAATAGCAAAAATATGGAATCAAGCTAAATGCCCATCAATGGTAGACTGGATAAAGAAAATGTGGTAAATATACAACAAAAAACACTAGGCAGCCACAAAAGAATGCGATCGTGTTCTCTTCAGGGACATAGATGAAGCTGGAGACTATTATTCTTAGCAAACTAATGCAGGAACACAAAATCCAAATACCAGATATTTTCACTTGCAAGTGGGAGCTAAATGATGAGAACACAGGAACATACAACAGGCGGAAGAACAACACACACTAGAGCCTTTCAGAGAGTGGAGAATGAGAGAAGGAAGAAGATCAGGAAAAACAACTAAATGGGACTAGGCTTTATACCGGAGTAATGAAATGATCTGTACAATAAACCTCATGACAGACTTTACCTAAATAACAAACCTGTGCTTGAACCTTTGAACTTAAATAAAAGTTAAAAAAAAAGGCAACTTCTCAAGTTGAATAACATAACCTCCTAGGTTTAAACACATGAACACAAACTCACACCAAGGAACATTGTCTTGAAAATCTGCAATATATGACAAAGGAAAACAGCTCTCCTAAGTTTTCAGAAAAGTTTTTTAAAAAACAGTATTTACGAAGAATCAAAAATCAGAATGATTTCAGGCTTCTCAACAGCACTACCAGAAGCTGGGAAATAATGGAGTAGTATCTTTAAAACTTGAATGGGAAATTATTTTCAATCAAAAATTCGATGCCCCACCAGTCATGTAAGTGTAAGAAGAAATAAAGTCATATTTCAGAACAATTTGCTTCAGTGTATCCTTGCTTGAATAAGTTACTGGAGGATACAGTTTACAAACAAGAGATTCAGGGCACGGGGCAGTGCAAAACAAGAGTGGGTTTGTATTTGTATTGAAAAGACAGCAGCATTCGAGAGTTAGGGAATACTGGAGGAGGAGTTTTCTCCAGCATCCCTGGAGCCCACACCTCTCATTTCCACATTCCTATGTCCCATTGCTGCCCATGAATTCTGATCACCTATTCCTTTGATAGAGGTATTTCTCTCACCGGTTAGCTGTAGTCAAGTGGCTCTTTCTTGGGCTACAGGAGGAAATCTATTGCTTTTCATTAAACATCAATTGGATTAACCTAGGCTTAAGGTCAGCATTATGCCATCAGCTGTACGTTCTTGGGAAGACATCTACTCACAAACTGGTTAAAGAACGTGGCCCTCCTACCTCTGACTTGTGTGATTCTAAGCAAGCTATTTAGCACACTCTCATCTGTGAAACAAACAAAGTTCTTATCTTGGGCTCCACAAACAGAAAGTGTTGAACAAGAAAAGTTTCTTCTCCTCCAAGGCCAGACCATATGGAGGACCCTAAGACAGCCACAGTCTTGGTCAGTAGGACAAACACAAGGTTCAAATTGCACCATTAAAACTGTGGCCAAACGTTTGCTCTGCCTCTGAGTCACTCACTGTCATAAGGCTCTACCGGTTCCCATTCCAGATAGAAAGTGGGCTTTTGTTGGTTTTTGTTGTGTTTTTCAAGAGATGGAGTCACCCAGGCTGGAGTACAGTGGCATGACCATAGCTCACTGCAGCCCCAAACTCCTGAGCTCAAGTGACCTTTCTGCCATGGCCTCCTGACAGAAGCTGGGCCAACAGGGCAGCAGGTATGCATCCCCACACCCAGTAATTTTTTTTTGAGAGATGGGGTACCGCTATGTTGCCCAGACTGCTCTCAAATTCCTGGCCTGAAGCAATTTCCCCATATTAGCCTCCTAAATTTCTAGGATTACAGGTGTGAGCCACTGTGCCCAACAGGTGTTCTTAAATGCAATTTCCACACTGCTATTCTGAAGAAGGGCAAGAAGCAAAGAGTCCCTCCTTGAAACATAGAAAATAAAAGCATTCACTATTAAGTGGAGGCAGAGTTGATGATCAGCCAAAACTACTTCAACTGTAATCCAGAAGTCCCATTGATAAAGGAGTTCTAAAGAAATTATTTAGTCAGAGATTGAAAGTAAGGAATTCTTTGGTAAGGTTTCCCTTTGAATAAAAAGCAGCCCCAAAACCATTTCTAACCAAGAGCGGCCTGTAAAATCGAGCTGCAGATATAGACAAGCGAGCTGGAAGCTTGCACAGGCGAATGCCTGCAGCTGTAACAATAGGAGGCTACTTGGGTGCCAGGCATGCTCAACCTGACGGCTTCATCTTCCTTTTTCTTTATCAACCACAAGTGCAGTAAGGGACAGACAACATGCACTGGCCAAGTAGAAAACCTATATGCATAAGAAGATTCGGGTGGATAGCCAGCTTCTTCACGAGCTATGTAAAGCTCTCACCTGGTCCAACCCATATTTGGACCCTATGTAAATCAAACACCACCTCCTCAACAAGTCTATAAAACCTTGTGCAGTTCACCAGAAAACCAGAAAACACACTCAGAAGCCCCTCTCTCTCTCTGCAGAAGAGAGAGATGTTCTCTTTTATTCCTTTGCCTGTAAAACCTCCATTCTTAACCTCACTCCATGTGTATTCACGTCCTTGATTTTCTTGACATGAGGCAATGTACCTTGGGTATTACCTCAGATGGACAATGCTGCTTCATCATAGTTCTGTTTTGTTCAGGTTGTGGGACAAACGGCTCCTTTCCTCTGCAACCTCAGCTCAACCTTACTCAGGCCTCCTTCCAGCAGAATCACAGAGCCAAATGAAACCCCTTAAGTCTTCTTTTAAATTGGCAGCCGCTCCAAAGAAAGCAGCATGATGAGTTTCAGGTGGCCCGGGGTGGGGGCAGTGCTACTCTGGCTTCTCCGTGCTCAGTCCCTCTCAGTTCAAAAGCGCACCACGTGGAGCAATAGAACAGCTCCTCATCTGGGTTTTAAACATAGTGGGAGGAAAAGCGCTGTCTTCATGCTTATTTCCCTGGCAGAGGGGAGGTCATAAAACACTAATTTCTAAGCAGTGGACCAGAGTTTTACTGATCTCTTCTGTTACTTACTCATGTTTACCCAGAGAAACCACATCACAAATCTGAGTCTCCTCTGGCAAGAGAAAAAATCGGATTCATGATTCTCTCAGCCCCCTTTCCACAGTGGAGTTCTGACTCCACTTCTAAAATACTTTTCTGCAAGCCTCTGTACCTCATAAATGTTTTACTATACTCGACACAGCAAAGGGAAGCACAGATTAGCTACTGTTTTCAGAACAGTGGAAACATGCTGTCTTCTCCACGTTTGGCATTGGAGTCAAAGATCAAGCGCCAAACAGTAGTTGTCAAGAATCCTTTCATTTACAATCAGGTTCTAGACTTTTCAAATGGTGTGGGCAAGAACAAGTTTTGCCAGAATAGGTTATTATCTACCTCTTACCTTTATAGGACAGGACTAAAAATTCTCTTTTTTAAGACAGAGTCTCGCTCTGTTCCCGAGGCTGGAGTGCAGTGGCATGATCTCGGCTCACTACAACTTCTGCCTCTCAGGTTGAAGTGATTTTCCTGCCTAAGCCTCCTGAGTAGCTGGAATTACAGGGGCCCACCACTACACTCAGCTAATTTTTGAATTTTTAGTAGAGACAGCGTCTCCCCATGTTTGCCAGGGTAGTCTCCAAAGCCTGACCTTATGATCTGCCTACCTGAGCTGCCCAAAGTACTGGGATTACAGATGTGAGCCACCACGCTGGGCATTTTTTTTTAATTACACTGAAGACTTTTGAAAGGGTTGTGTGTTGTATGAACTCCCTCCTCACCCAATTCTCATGGATGGGAAAAGGCTGCTGCTTCATTTTAAAGCTAATGAGCTGCCTGAACAGAAACTTCTATTTAACCATTCAAGCTGATTAGCTCACGTCCCTGAAGGCTGGAGAACACGGGAACTGCTATCCCATCTGAATACAATCCAAAGGCAAAAGGCTGTGGCCAAGTTGAAATAATGGGGCAGATAGAAGCGATAAAGACTGGAGCTGGGAGTGGCCCGTACTTCAAGTTAAGCCAAACAAAGGTGTTTGCATGTTTTATATGGGCAAAATAGGAATTCCATAATAGAGAAAACCATTGATTTTAAGGAGGACGCTGCCCTGAAAAGCTTCCTGCCAGGGGTAAGGAAGAGGCTGCCCAGGACCGCCAGAGGCAGGTGGTAGGAGGGCTCTTAGTGGCTTCCTAGAAACTGTATTACCTGAGGTAGTGAACTGCTGTCAGAGATCCCTACCAGGAGAATTTCTCAGGAACGCATGAGAAAGGGCCCAAAACTGCATGACTGCTCCTAAAATGTGACACCATAATACAGCTGAACTATTCAATAAAGCCCTATCTGTTCCTCTGTCTCTCCTTCCTCCCTGCCCCTATCCAACCCTAGAAGAGCCAGAAAGCACTGCTAAGAAGTGAGGGTGGGTGGTCATAAACAAACACACTGCCCTCCTTTCCCTTCCCACTGTGGGTTTCTCAGGCTGAGGCTGTCACAGAGGAGGAGGGATGAAAATTGTTTTCGTTGATATTTTATCATGAACATTTATGAACGTACAACAAAGTTGAAAAAACTTTACAGTGAACACTCTAACCGTATCTTCACCAACTTGGAGTCTTGTTTTATCTCATGTCCATCCATAGATCCATCTTTCTATCCATCCAGTAATCCATTATAGTTTTTAGGCATTTTAAAGTAAATTGCAGACATCAGTAACTCAACGTGCATTAACTACAATTTGGTACCTTTCTTTTTCCTTTTGGTGTAAAGTTTACAAATGATGAAATGCAAAAATTTTAAGTATGTATTTACCGAATTTTGACAAAAGTATACATATGTGTAACCCAAAACTCTATCAAATAAAGAACATTACTATAATCCCTGATATGGTTTGGCTGTGTCCTCACCCAAATCTCTTCTTGAATTGTAGCTCCCAGAATTCCCACGTGTTGTGGGAGGGACCTGGTGGGAGAGAATTTAATCATGGTGACAGTTTCCCCCATACTGTTCTTGTGATAGTGAATAAGTCTCACAAGAGCTGATGCTTCTATAAGAGGAAAGCCCTTTTGCTTGTTTCTCATTTCTCTCTTGTCTGCCACCATGTAAGATGTCCCTTTGACTTTCTGCCGTGATGATGAGGCCTCCCCAGCCAGGTGCAACTGTGAGTCCCTTAAACCTTTTTTGAATAAAGTACCCAGTATCAGGTATGTCTTTATCAGCAGTGAAAAAACGGACTAATACAATCCCAGAAAGTTTCCTCATGACTTGTCTCAGTCTCCAGCTCTGTACCCTTGGATTTTTTTCATTGTAGACTAAGTTTGCCAACTTTAGAAATTCCACGTAACTTGAATCATGTTGTGATAACCCTATATATAAGGCTCCCTTCAGTCCACAAAATAATTTTTATATTTATCAGTCAGGTTACACATATCAGTATCTCTTTCATTTTTATTGCTGAGTAGTATTTCATGCTATGAAATAACGTAGTTCGCTACCTGATCCTCTATTTGTGGTCACCAGAAACATTTTCAACTTTTGATTATTATGAGTAAAGCTATTGTGGTCTTCTATAAGTATTTTTATTAACATGTATTTTCACTAATTGGGGTAGATTCCTAACTCGGAAATTTATTAGAGATGAGATGTATATTCGTTCTATAAGAAAATTCCAGAAATTTGACAAAGTAGTTGTACTGTTTTATAGTCCCATTAGCAATAGTTATAGTTGTGCTGTATTCTTGCCAACATTTGGTGTTTAGTCTTTCCCAACCTAGTTATTTTGTGGGGTGTGTAGTAGTATCTCACTGTGGTTTTAATCTGCATTTCCTTGATGTTAACCATTTTGTCCCACTTGTATATTATCTTTGCAAAGTGGCTCCTCAAATTTTTTCCCCTTCTAAACAGTAATTGTTCTCTTTTTTTCTTTTCGTTGTTCTGTCATCCAGGCTGGAAGGCAATGGTGCAATCTTGGCTCACTACAGCCTCTGCTTCCTGGGCTCAAGCGATCCTCCCACCTCAGTCTCCCAATTAGCTGATACCAGGCTAACTTTTTGTATTGATATTAGCCAACATACAAGGCTAATTTTTTGTACTTATACTAGGTATCAGGGTCTCACCATGTTGCCCAGACTAGTCTCAAACTCCTGGCCTTAAGCCATTCATCCTCCTCGGCCTCCCAAAGTACTGGCACTACAGGTGTGAGCCACTGTGCCCAGCCTTATTTTCAGGTTATAAAACTGCTTTCTATATTCTGGAAATCAGGCTCTTTACTGAAAATAGATTTATGACCATTTTCTGTCAGGCTGTGGCTTGCATATTCTTTTGTTTAATGTATCTTTTAATTTTCCCAGACACATTTTCTGCAAAATTCGTGTTAGTTTTTGTTGTATTTTTCAGATACTTTGTTCATTTCATCTAAGTTGCAGAATTTGTCACCATGACGTTGTTTATGATAGTCTCTTATTATACTTTTCACGTCTGCAGGATCTGTAGTGATAGTTTCACTTCGCTTTCACTTCTGATATTGATACTGACCATTTGTGTTTCCTCTCTTTTTTTCATGATCAGAGTAGCTTAAGGTTTATTAATGTTGATATTTTAAAACAACCAGCTTCTTTGCTTTGTTAGTTTTCTCTATTATTTTGTCTGTCTTCAATTTGGTTTATCTCTGCACTTTTACCTTTATTGTTTCCTTCTTACTACTTCGTTGGAGTTTTCTTTGCTCTGTGTGTGTGTGTTTTCAATCTTCTTTAGGTGAACATTTACGTCATTGATTTTAGACCTTTCTCTTTTTCTTCTATTGCAGTATAAGCATGTACGGCTATACTTCCCTCTGGGAACTCCCATAGCTGTAATTCATAAGTGTTGGCATGTTGTATTTTGATTATCCCTTAGAATAAAATATTTTATATTCTACCTTTTGCTTTCTTCTTGGGCTTGTGTATTATATTTAATCTCCAAGTACTTGGAGCTTTCCTAGTTCTCTTATTGTTAATTTCTGTTTTAATACTATTGTAGTCAGGTAACATACACTGCATGAATTCAATTTGATTTAATCTATTCAGTCTTGTTTTATGACCTAGCATGTGACCTATCCTAGTGAACACTACATGTACTTGAAACATACAGTATTCTGTGGTTATTGGGTGTCGCCTTCCATTGGTTTGTTTAAGATGGTGGAGAGTGTTGTTCAGGTCATCTGCATCTTGACTAAGATTTTGTCTAGTTTATCTATCAACTGCTTGGGAGATGGGTATTAAAATCACCAATCAAAATTGTGGATTGTTTGTTTATTCCTTTAGTTCAATTTTGTTTTGTGCAAATTGATGCACAAATTATTTTTAATCCATTTTTTTGATGAAATGACTCTTCTGTAATCATGAACTATCCCTCTTTATCTTTGGAAATACTGTTTTGACTTAAGCATATTTTATTTGGTATTAATATAGCTTCTTCACACTTCCATTGCTGACTGTTTGCATAGTATATCATTTTAAATGTACTCATTTAGGGTCAGGTACAGTGGCTCACACCTGCAATCCCAGCACTTTGGGAGGCTGAGGCAGGTAGATCACTTGAGGTCAAAAGTTTAGGACAAGCCTATCCAATGCAGTGAAACCCCAGCTTTATTAAAAATACCCCAACATTTAGGCATGATGGCAGGTTTCTGTATTCCCGGCTACTCAAAAGGCTGAGGCAGGAGAATTGCTCGAACCCAGGAGGCGGAGTTTACAGTGAGCAGAGATTGCACCACTGTACTCCAGCCTAGGAGATAGAGTAGGACACTGTCTTAAAAAAATTCAAATGTACTTATTTAGACCTACGTATATTTGTCTTCTTTTTTTCTATTCAAAGGGTGTATTTCATATACAGCACTGGGTCTTGTGGGTTTTTTAAATCAATTCTGGCACTTTAATTGGAGTATGTGGTATGATTCAATAACATTTAACGTTATTAAATATAGATTTTTTAGTGGTCGAATGATGTAATTGGATTCAAGCTTACAATTTAATGGTTTGTTTCATTATTTTGTTTGTTTTTGTTTGCATCCGTTTCCCCACTTTTTGTCCTGTCCCTTTTCTCCTGATGTTTTTTGGACTCTTTAAATACTTTTAAAATTTCATTTTAAAGTATCCATGACTTATTAGATGTAGTGGTTGAATATTCCTTATCTGAATTCCTTGGGACTAGAAGAGTTTTTGATTTTAAACTTTTTTCATATTTTGGAATATTTACATATACATAAAGAGATCTCTTAAAGATATAACTGAAGTCTAAACACAAAATTCACCTATGTTTACGTACACCTCATACACATAACGCAAATAAAATTTACATATTTTTAGCAATTTTGTGCACGAATCAAAGTTTGTATACATTGAACCATCAGAAAGCACACATATCGCTATCTCAGCCATCGATGTGGATGAATTTCAGATCTTGAAATATTTTGGATTTTGGGGTTTATGGATCAGAGATGCTCAACCTCTACCTGTTTTCATTGTTGATTATTTTATGTGTTAAATATGTAAAAAAGCGTTAAGTTTTCAGCTGAATGAGATTTTTGAGTTTGGAAATTAAACTAAACAGGATTTTTCTTAAGTTCCAGGATACAGGTGCAGAATGTGTAGGTTTATTATATAGGTATATGTGTACCATGGTGCTTTGCTGCACCTATCAACCGTTCATCTAGGTTTTAAGCTTCACATGCACTAGCTATTTGTCCTAATGGTCTCCCCGTCTCACCCTCCTCTGACCCCCAACTGGCCCCAATGTGTGTTGTTCCCTCCCTGTGTCCATGTGTTCTCACTGTTCGACTCCCAATTATGAGTGAGAAAGTGTGGTGCTTGGTTTTCTGCTCCTGTTTTGAACTAGACAGAATTTCTTAATATCTTAAATTGCTCAGTGAAATAGAAAATATCAAAGATTCTACGCAACAGGTGGGTAAGAATGAGTCCACGTAGCAACTTTGATAAAGTGAAGGGAAATAACAAACCATTTCTGATTCCTCCCTGCCACAGCCAGTGCATTCAAATTTTTACTGTCCTTTTATTATTTTTTCATTGTTCTTACAGTCATTATTATTTTTCCCCAAATGAAAAAATAAAAGTGGTGG
Source organism: Callithrix jacchus (assembly GCF_049354715.1). Taxonomy (NCBI): domain Eukaryota; kingdom Metazoa; phylum Chordata; class Mammalia; order Primates; family Cebidae; genus Callithrix; species Callithrix jacchus. The sequence continues at coordinate 54,975,592 of NC_133521.1, read as the reverse complement.
GATTGATAGTGAGGAAACAGACTGACAGCTGCCCCTACACCTGAGTTTAACTTTTGAGAAATATAGTTAACATGATGATTTTCACACAGGGCTAGTAGGCCTTCTGCATCTGTTATAATTCCTGTTATGTTGTGGACAGAAAATAAATTTTTCTCTCCATGGGAACCTGTTAGTGATACTTGAGAACAATGTCAACTGTAGACCAAAACCGAATACAAGTGGAAATATTGTTTCATTTTTTTTTGCAGTATTCCTTTTTTAAGACCTGAGATAGGAGGATAAAAAAGGAAAGAACTATTGACATGTGCAACAACATGGCTGAATATCAAAAACATTTTCTTGACTAAAAGAAACCTTACATATGGAGTGATCACAATATAATTCTATTTCTATCAAACTTTAAAATGTGTTCTGAAAGAATATTTAAAAGTATATTTGGGCTCGGGACCGACTAAGAGGAAGCAAAACTGAACTTTCTAGTCTCTGCTGTGATCCAAAACCCATGCTATAAACTTTGTACACAGTATCTCATTTAATCCTCAAAATCACCCTAACAGGTAGTTACTGTCACTTCCCCTGCTTCAAACAGAACATAAAGCTCAGAGAATCCAGGTACTGGGTTTTTTTTTTGTTTGTTTGTTTTTGAGATGAAGTTTTGCTCATGCCACCCAGGCTGAAGTGCAATGGCGTGATCTCGGCTCACTGCAAGCTCCGCCTTCTGGGTTCAGGCAATTCTCGTGCCTCAGCCTCCCAAGTAGCTGGGACTACAGGAACGCACCACCATGCCCAGCTAATTTTTTGTATCTTTAGTAGAGATGGGGTTTCACCATGTTGACCAGGATGGTCTCGATCTCTTGACCTCGTGATCCACCTGCCTCAGCCTCCCAAAGTGCTGGGATTACAGGTGTGAGCAACCATGCCTGGCCCGGTACTGTGTTTTACACCTACTTAGAAGTCACCAATTCCTAAAGTTCTATAAAATGTTCTAAATAAAAATGAATAAAGTAGGCAAAAAAGACCATGTAAATAGCATTTCTACAAATATCTCCTGAGACAATTTTCACATCGATGTCCAAAGACATTTACAAGAATGTTTTCCACAACACTGTTTAAAATAATAGAAAACTACAAGCAACCTAAATGTCCATGGAAGAGTTAGATTCTTTCTCTTATTTCCGTATAATGCAATACTGTGCTGATGTAGAGATATCATATTCATTTTTAAAAATTACATTCACCTTCTTCTCATGGATCCAAGGAGATATGTTAGAGAATATCTATTGCATTTGGACATAAACATAAATACAAAGGAAATAGTAGGGGCTCTCTACAAGTGGTTATATATTGGAAGAGGAAGAAGAGAAAAATAAAAGGGATTATGAACTTGTATATGCTTTGGTAGTGTCTGGTTTTGTATATAACTTAAATTTTTCATAAATATATTTTACAGTCTGCATAATTACTAGGTAAGAAGACAAGTAAGTCACTTTAGTAAAAGTTCTTCCAAATACTGCAACTGATTTCTACAGCCAGAATGTTCCCAGAACCTGAAAAGAGGAAGCACTATAAATGGAAGGCAGACATACTGACACTAGAGGGCCAGAGCTGGAGAGGGTGGATCTAATGCAGCAAATCCATCAGCAGTTCTCATCGCCATCTTTGAGAAACCTCACAATTTTCCGTGCGTAATAAATGAGTTAAATTGGAAACAAATCGATGACAGTGGTGCATGAGAAAGGTTACATGTGTCCCGAATAATAAAGTCTGCGCACAATATAAATTAAAACATACCATTTTACATTCATAAGATTGACAAACAAAAAGTAAAAGCCTAGGAATATCAAGTGAAACCAAACACAAAACAAGTTTCCCCACATTTCCTGTGGGAATACCAATTGTTACAACTACTTTAAACAATTGGAAATTCATAGTAAAAATGAAGACAAGCCTCCCCTACAACTTACCAATCCCTCTTCTGGGAACACAGTAAGAGAGATTCTTCCCAAGAAACCTGTAAACAAATGTATATGGCACTATGCATGTAATTGTACATCGTGGTATTTCCATATGGTAAAGTATTATTCGGCAGGGAAAGTAAGTAGACCAGAGGTAGACATTTCAATATCAATAAGTTTTAGAAAAATAAAATGGAGTATAGGAAGCTGCAACTATATCTGTAATGCTTTGTTTTGCCAGGAAAATAAAGAAACACGTGGGGAGGACAAAGGACAACAAAAACTAAACAATCTGAAACACATGCAGAAAAATACCCATATTTTAAAATTTTCCATTGCTGCTTATATTAGTTTCTGTCTTTTCTATACGCTTGAAGTACTTGATAATCAAGAAAATATAAAAGGCATAAGAAAAAGTATTCTGGGAAAATAAATCGAAAGGTTTATGGTTATTAGATTTGGTAAGATTTTAAATGACTTTAATTTTCTTTGTTATATCTCTCTATATGTCCTAGTCATACCATATTAAATGTGTATTTCATTTATGACAATAAAAATGTATTGTTTAAAAACTCATATATATGCAGTTTTATCTGACATATGATGAAACTCTACGAAACATAGATTCAGCAAAAATACTGAGAACCAGAACAAAAATAATGATATTAAGAGTTGTTGACTTTTGGATGGAGCTATGAGTGACTTTACATTTATCTCTAAACTCGATTTTTCTATAGTGGGCAAATAAAATATTTGTGAAAGCTAGATTAAATAGAAAGCTATAGGTTTTAAATGAAAAGGAATTCAAATAATTTTCCTGCATGATAAAATGTTCATATTCCTAAATATGAACTACTTTACAAAAGCACCAGTGATTTTAAAGAAACATTAGATGATTTTAAAAGGAAGTCAGTTATGATACTGCAGTTTATAGTGATACTGAGTGTTTGCTAGCTCCACTAATCAGGATATTAAGTTAATAGTATATAATATGCCAAAAAGAAATTATATGAGCAGAGGTTACTGCAAAAGGAGAACACAATGATTTTAAGTGGGCTGGTGACCTGAATTTCTTCCAGTGAGGGGAAACATCAGAGTCATTTGATCAATGAAGTGCCTTTTATAAATCTTCAGGAAATCTCCTATGAAGGCTTTAAGAAGATGGATATCTTATTACTTCTGATGTATGTTCCCATGAAATTTTTCCATTGCCACCATGGGCCTGCCCAGCCTAAGAGATGGAAACTGTGAGTCCAGCCCACTGACGCCCACCATCAGTAAGAAGATTGCACACTGAGGAGGCCATGACCAGCCTGCTGACTGAAATCTATACTGTAAAAGGATGATGCTGTTCCAGCAATCCGGAAACCCTGCCCTAGGATCAATGCAAAGTGGTGTCAACCTTAGAATTTCAATACGCCTAGGCAGATAGTTATCTTTAAATATAAGAACAGTATCATTTTCTGGAGAAACCAAAAGAATCCAGAAAAATTCTACAGTAGTCTACTCTGCCCTTCCTCCCCGTTCCGTCTTGTTAGTAACAGCCAAATCCAGGCACAAAGATGTCCTAACTTCTACACCTGAGGTTGCCCACAACGTGTGCTAGGTGACGCATCTTATAGAGCACATATGCAAACAATTATGGGATCTGAAAAACAATAACTCAGGCAGAAACATTAGGAATTGGTGCCCCTAAGTGAACCAGTGGGAAAAAAGGAGGCTTAGAGAGTTTAAACAACTTTCCCCAGTAGCTGATAAGTTACGGTGGTCTTAGACAAGCTGACAAGAGTGGTAGCAAAAAGGCTTCAAGGATTACAAATTGTTCTACTATAAGGTTTTAAAAAGGTTTCAAAGGCAAAGAAGAGCAAATGAAGCCATGAATTTTACAATCTACATATTTTTAGCCCTTTCTTTTTTTTGCTTTTCTTGGGTAAACTAATTAGACCCTGCAAACACATTCCCACCCACAATGTTGTCTCCATTGCTTTAGGGCCTCACCTCTGAGCAGCCAGAGGAAATGCAGCTTACCCCTTATCTAGTTAACAACCTTTTATACTCTGCCCTTTCGCTTTGCTTTCTCCATGCCAACATAAGACATACAAAGATTCTTCTGCCTCCAAGATGCTGCAGCTTTCTTCTCAGCTAGTTACCCCCAGCTAAAAATAACTGTTCCACATACTCAGAGATATATGGCAATCAAGCAACCAAGTGCCCCTTTTGCCAATGACATGTTTTTAAAAAATATGTTCAATGAGCGGCTCTTTGAAAATTATTCACTTTTTTCTGAGTTTCAAAGGAAAACGAAAGGCAAATTATGGCTCTATAAGCAACTGTTTGCACAGATCCCATTAATTCGCCATCCACAGGGCTATTGACAACTAGCTCTTTTCTCTTGTCATTTCGCTTACCAGGCAGAAATGATTACAAACTTAATTTCTTTGGGGGGTTATTTAGGTTAGAGAGGGCCCCTTGATAATGCAGAAGTCATAACGGCCACCAGACACAGGAGAACAATAGCTCCCAGTGCTTCCACAATGGAGAGAGAGATAACTGAATGTCATATTCGGAAGAAATTCAAACCATCATTGATTTTTTCAGATGAAAAAACTGAGGCTCAAAGAGGTTAGGGGGTTAACCAAAGTCAGTCAGTGTTTTAGTTTGCAGCAAAGCTGAAAGCAGGCGCTAAGAATTGCAACACCTGGTGTCTTCCTTCCTCCCCTCCAACCTGCTGCTAGTAGTGTCAGTGGCAAATACAAGCCAGTTCAAGGAAATGTGGCCTCAGCGAGGAGTACTAAGGACCAAGCACCAATGCATCTTGCCATTTACAACAAATTCCTTAATTACAAGGCTTCATTTATTCACAGAAGCTCTTTTGTACATAGCCAAACACACACACACACACACACACACACACACACACACACACACACACACACAGTGTGACAGAGATAATTTATCATTATCTGAATGCACTCAGGGTGGTCAATTTCAGCCAGAGTGAAGAACAGAGAAAGGTAGGGTCAAGGGCACTATAGAAATAACTGTTCCTGCCTCCTGCTTCACTTTTCAGCCCTCCTTCTCCTCCCATCAGCCCACTTTCATTACTTTTCTCTTTGATGCAAAATCTGAAAATCTTGGTTAGGCAGCTCTGCTTATCAGTGGGTTCTTAATAACCCACTTTTATCAAACTTCATCTGATGGACCCAAAATATATTTGATCTTAGCAAAAAGTACCCTTATCAGTCCTAAAATGACACTGTCCCAAAGTGAATAGTGTTAGCAGCCAACTCTCTAGAACCAGAAAGAAGTATGTTTAAATCCTCAATCCATCACTTTCCAGCCATGCTGTCATGTCCAACTCATTCTTCTTAAACAATATCACACTAAGCACACTAGACTGTAGAAATGCACACAGATAGGGCCTTACCTTTTCTGGCTTTATTCCTGCGAGGCAGCAGTGGACACTAACATATCTGTCACTCCAGTTAATGTAAAGGTTTAACTGGTACAAGTGCTGTGCAGGCAAGTCTCTGGAACAATGAGAGCACCCATGAGAAGGCTTTGCTTTAGTTACAAAGTTCAGGAAAGGATTCCCCTAGGGAGGGACCGAGATCAGAAGCATGAGTGGGCAGTAAGTGGGCAAAGTAAGGACGATCTGGCATTCCTGGCAAATATGTGGTGCAGGGGGACCTGGACCTTGGCCAGTACAAGATGCTGAGTCTTTGCAGTGCAGAGCAGAGAGGAGGGGCACGCCATGAGGACAGAGAAATGGAAAGAAGACTGTGGCCGTGGTGAGGAGGTTTGTCCTCATTCTAAGAAGGACTGGGAGGTATGGGGCATGGTCTGACTTATGTGGAGGACAGACTGGAGACAACATGGACACAGACACACAGGTGGAAGGCCAGGAGGTAATCCACAGAAGGGCTGCAATGAGAATTTTAATGGAAAGAAAAAACAGAAGCTAAGGGATATTTAAGAACTAAAATCAGCAGGCCTGAATGGTAAGTTGGATATGAGAAGTGAGAGAGAAAGGGATAAACCAGAGCTCACTCATAGGACTTTGACTTGTGTGACTGGATAGGTGGTGGCACCATTTTCTAAAAACCAGAATGGAAGAAGGAGCAGACTAGTGACTTAAACCTCATAGCCTCAGTTTTCTCATCTGTAAAATGGGAATAGTCCTACATATATCACAATGTTTTTGAAAGCATTAGAAAATATTCCTAGAAAATGAAGCCTTCATACAAAGCGGTGTATGTTTCTCCCCCAAATAAATGGGACCTATTCTTATAGGCTTCTTTTTCTTGATCTGATTGGAAACTCAGGATCTCAGATATTCATTTCTTTTCATCCTCTTCTCTGATGGCTCTACCAAATTGCTGGTTTACTGATCTCATCACCCTAAACAACGTATAGTACTCCATACTAGTCAAATAAGCAAGTTGGCAATTGCTCTTCTGAACAAATTATTGTAAATGTCACTGCTACAGTGCAGCTCATAGTGGCTCACTTGGCTGTTCAAGTGAAAAATTCTTGCAAATGCAGCTCTTATTATTTGCCAAATGTTCATGCACAAATGCATTTATTTTACCAAGAGCGTAGTGTTGGGTCATTTAAGGAGAATGGGAAAACACCACTCACAATTGAAGAGGCAAAATAGCATACATACAGCACTCCAGATCTTGCAAACCCCTTCATATACACAATACCAATGGTACCTCACACTGACTGCGGAGAGGCTGAGATGACGAGAAAGGGCAGGTATATTTATGATTATTTTTACAAGTAAGGTTAACTTAGACAAAGTAACTCTCTCCAGGTCACAACTCAAGGAAGTAATACATTTCTGTGATGAAAATATAAGTCTTGGGGCTTCTGATTTTATCATGTGTCTATCAAAATCCCCCACCTGCCAACGTTAAGCCATACAATGTAGAACATAAAAACCATATGAAACAGAGGAGAGGGGTGAGATCAAAACTCATTTGAACTTACATAATCATATTTTATCAATTCATTATTAGTCCACTATTATCATTGTGGTCGTCATTAATAGACAAGACGTGTTGAGCAACTACTACCTGCCAGACCAAATAGGAAGGACTTCATCTGTGCTGTTTCACTGAACCTTTACTTTCAACAAAGGTGCTCTTAAAAATCAGAATTATGAAAGTACAGATGAGAAAATGGAAGCCGAGAAGGCTTGAGTTGCCTAAACCTGCTCCTAAATCCTAGCCTTTTTCCAAGGCCACTCTACTAGACTTGCTTCTGTGGGATCTATTGTATTCATAGTCAAATACCAATAAGGCCAAGACAATGAGTACTTTTGAGTTCTTCTGGGTTTTGGGGAAAATTTAAACAATGTCTCCCAATCTCCTGAATGCATTTAATGTATTCCGCCGATTCGATAAGCGAACAGGCATGAACGCTTGTCTGAGATGATACCACTCTAGTTTCACTCTAACAGTACATTTTTGTGTAGAATATTTCGATCTCAAATGCTGATCCTCATTCTGTTACTTACTGGCTGTATATCGTTGGACAAGTGGCTTAGCAGCTCAGACACTCAATTTAGTAGCCTGCGAAGTAGGGTTGACGTTAGTTCCAATAGTAAAATAAAAGTGGAACCATCTGCAGAAAGCACTTGACATGGTTTCTAGAACATGGTTAGTAAGCCACACATATTAACTATGATTATTTTTTATTTTGATGATCCTTGTGACCACAGAATAGAGGTTAGCTACATTCTACAGAGAGGAAACTGGTTCTAAGATATAAAGTGTTTTGTGTAAATTCACCCAGCTTGATAGAATAAAGATAAGGAAGCACGTCTCCTAAATGTGACAGAGAAAATTTTTGTTAGTAAAATCTCCAGCAACTCTCTGAGGAGGTGGGTCTTGGTAGCTGAAGAATTCTGAAAGTAGAAGTGGACAGAAGCTAAAATGCTCATCGGGAAAAGATAAGAAATCAAGAAACCTGAAAATGATTCAATAGTGAGCAAAGAGAAAAACAGGGGAGAGGGAGAATATGTTCAAAGGGATTTGAGAAATTTGCTCCCACACACAATGTAAATTACTATGAAAATACTGTGTTAGAAAAAATATACAAGGCCCTTTTCTACACTATTTTAAAGTATATACACCGTCTCAATATTGGCTGTCTTGTAAAATACAAAAATTCTATTTTTATGCAGTTACAGAAAATATAAATACTCTAATTTAACCTTAAAAAAATTACTCTGAAGACACTCTGATAGAAAAAATATACAATGCAATTTTCTACTATGTTTTAAAGTATATGCACCGACAATATTCTCTATCTTGTAAAATATAAAAATTCTAATTTTATGCGGTTACAGAATATATACATACTCATTTTAACACAAATGTTAAACACAAAATTACTAAAAATATAAATATTCTCTTTTTACCCCAACGTTAAAAACAAAATTGTTCTGACAATACTCTGATAGAAAAAATATACAATGCCCTTTTCTATTCTGTTTTAAGGTATATACACCATCTCCATATTCCCTCTTGTAAAACATGGAAATTCTATTATTACGTGGATAGAGAAAATGTAAGTATTTCCTTTGACTTCAATGTTAAAAACCAAATTACTCTAAAGACACTCTGTTAGAAAAAATACACAATGCTTTTTTTTACTATCTTTCTTAGTATATACACAATCTCAATATTCTCTCACATGTAAAATACAAAAATCCTAAATTTACGTGGTTAGACAAAAATATAAATATTCTCTATGCACCCCAATGTAAAAAACAAAATTGCGTGGAAGATACTCTGTTAGAAAAAAAATACGATGCTCTTTTCTACTCTCTTATGGTGTATAAATACCATCTCAATATTCTCTCTCATGTAAAATACTGAAAATCTAAATTTATGCTGTTAGAAATAAATATAAATATCCTCTATGTCCCCGAATGATATAAGCAAAATTTCTCGAAAAATAATCTGTTAGAAAAAATATACAATGCCCTCTCCTACATTCTTTTGGATTATATACACTATCTCAATATTCTTTGTCATGTAAAATACCAAAACTCTAAATTTACGTGAATAGAAAAACATATAAATATTATATATTTACCCAAATGCTGAAAGCAAAATTGCTGTAAAAATAATCTGTATGAAAAAATATACAATGCCCTTTTCTACACTCTTTTGGAGTATATACACCAAATCAATACGCTGTCTCATGTAAAATATTAAAATTCTAAATTTACCGGATAAAAAAATATATAAATATTATCTATGTACCACAATGTTAAAAGCAAAATTGCTCTAAAGAAAATCTGTTCCAAAAAATATACAATGCCCTTTTCTACTCTGTTTTGGAGTATATACACCATATCAATAAGCTCAATCATGTAAAATATATAAATTCTCAATTTACGTGGTTACAAAAAATATAAATATTTTCTTTGTACACCAATGTTAAAAGCAAAATTGCACATAATATAATGTGTAAGAGAAAATATACAATGCCCTTTTTTACTCTTTCTTGGAGTATATACACCAAATCAATAGTCTCTCTCATGCAAAATACCGAAATTCTAAATTTACGCAAATAGAAAAAAATCTAAATATTATCTAGGCACCCCAATGTTAAAAGAACAAACGCACTGAATATCATCTGTCAGAAAAAATACACAATGCCCTTTTCTACTCTGTTTTGGAGTATATACACCAAATCAATATGCTGTCTCATGTAAAATACCGAAATTCTAATATTACGGGAATCAAAAAAATATAAATGTTATCTAGGCACCCCAATGTTAAAATCAAAATTGCTCTGAATAAAATCTGTCAGAAAAAATATACAATGCCTTCTTCTACTCTGTTTTGGAGTATATACACCAAGTCAATATGCTCTCTCATGTAAAATACAGAAAATCTAAATTTACGTAATTCGAAAAAAATGTAAATATAATCTAGGCACCCCATTGATAAAAGCAAAATTTTTCTGAATACAATCTGTCAGAAAAAATATACAATGCCCTTTTCTACTTTGTTTGGAGTATATACACCAACTCAATAGGCTCTTTCATGTAAAATGCCGAAATTCTAACTTTACGCAAATCGAAAGAAATCTGAATATTATCTAGGTACTCCAAGGAAAAAAGCAAAATTTCTCAGAATACAGTCTGTCAGAAAAAATATACAATGCCCTTTTCTACACTGTTTGGGAGTATATACACCATATCAATAAGCTCTCTCATGTAAAATATTTAAATTCTCAATTTACGCGGTTACAAAAAATATAAATATTTCCTATGTACACCACCGTTAAAAGCAAAATTGCACATAATATAGTGTGTAAGAGAAAATATACAATGCCCTTTTTTACTCTTTCGTGGAGTATATCCACCAAATAAATAGGCTCTCTCATGGAAAGTAAAGAAATTATAAATTTACGCCAATATAAAAGAATCTAAATATTATCTAGGCACCCCAATATTAAAAGCAAAATTGCACTGAATAGCATCTGTCAGAAAAAATATACAATGCCTTTTTCTACTCTGTTTGGAGTATATACACCAACTCAATATGCTCTCTGATGTAAAATACAGAAATTCTAATTTTACGCGAATCGAAAATAATCTAAATATTATCTAGGCACCCCAATATTAAAAGCAGAATTGCTCTGAATATAATCTCTCAGAAAAAATCTACAATGCTCTTTCTACTCTGTTGTAAAGTATAGACACCAACATAATATGCTCCCTCATGTAAAATACAAAAATTCTAAATTTACGCAAATCGAAAAAAAATTAAATATTATATAGGCACCTCAATGTTAAAAGCAAAATTGCTCTGAATATAATCTGTCAGAGAAAATATTCAATGCCCTATTCTACTCTGTTTTGCAGTATATACACCAACTCCATGTGCTCTCTCATGTAAAATAAAAAAATTCTATAATGAAGCGAATCGAAAAAAATCTAAATACTATCTAGGCACCCCAATGTTAAAAGCAAAATTGCTCTGAATATAATCTGTCATAAAAAATATACAATGCCCTTTTTTACTCTGGTTTGGAGTATATACACCAACTCTATATGCTCTCTCATGAAAAATAACGGAATTCTACATTTACGTGAATCGAAAAATAACTAAATAATATCTAGGCGCCCCAAAATTAAAAGAAAATGGCTGTGAATATAGTCTCTCGGAAAAAATATACAATGCCTTATTCTACTCTGTTTTGGAGTATATACACCAACTCAGTATGCTCTCTCATGTAAAATACAGAAATTCTTATTTTACCCAAATTTAATAAATCTAAATATTATCTAGCCACCCCAATGTTAAAAACAAAATTGCTCTGAATATATTCTGTCTGAAAAAATATACCATGGCCTATTCTACACTTTCTTAGAGTATATAAAAGAACACAATATGCTCTCTCATATAAAATACAGAAATTCTATATTTAAGCGAATGGAAAAAATCTAAATATTATCCAGGTACTCCAATGTTAAAAGCAAAATTGCTCTGAATATAATCTGTGAAAAAAAAATTTACAATGCCCTTTTCTACTCTGTTTTGGTGTATATACACCAACTCAATATGCTCTCTCATGTAAAATACCGAGATTCTAATTTTATGAGAATCGAAAAAAATCTAAAAAATTTCTAGGCACCCCAAAGTTAAAAGAAAATGGCTCTGAATATAGTCTGTAAGAAAAAATATACAATGCCTTATTCTACTCTGTTTTGGAGTATATACACCAACTCTTTATGCTCTCTCAGGTAAAACAGAGATATTCTATATTTAAGCGAATCGAAAAAAATCTAAAAAATATCTAGGCACCCCAATGTTAAAAGCAAAACTGCTCTGAATATAATCTGTCAACAAAAAGATACAATGCTCTTTTGTACTCTGTTTTGTTTTATATACACCAACTCAATATGCTCTCTCATGTAAAATACCGAAATTCTAATTTTATGCGAATCGAAAAACATCTAAATAATATCTAGGCGCCCCAAAGTTAAAAGAAAATGGCTCTGAGTATAGCCTGTTACAAAAAATATACAATGCCTTATTCTACTCCGTTTTGGAGTATATACACCAACTCAGTATGCTCTCTCATGTAAAATACCGAAATTCTATTTTAACGTGAAACGAAAAAATCTAAATAATATCTAGGTGCCCCAAAGTTAAAAGAAAATGGCTCTGTATGTAGACTGTTAGAAAAAATATAAAATGCCTTATTCTACTTAGTTTTGGATTATATACACCAACTCAGTATGCTCTCTCAGAGAAAATAGGGAAATTCTAATTTTATGCAAATGGAAAAAATCTAAATATACTCTAGGCACCCCAATGATAAACGTAAAATTGCTCTGAATATACGCTGTCAGAAAAAATATACAGTGCCCTATTCTACTCAGTTTTGGAGCATATACACCAACTCAATATGCTCTCTCAAGTAAAATACCAAAATTCTAATTTTACGTGAATCAAAAAAAATCTAAATAATATCTAGGCGCCCCAAAGTTAAAAAAAAATGGCTCTGAGTATAGTCTGTTAGAAAAAATATACAATGCCATATTCTACTCTGTTTTGGAGTATATACACCAAATCAGTATGCTCTCTCATGTAAAATACCGAAATTCTATTTTAATGGGAATTGAAAATAATCTAAATAATATCAAGGTGCCCCAAAGTTAAAAGAAAATGACTCTGTATGTAGACTGTTAGAAAAAATATACAATGCCTTATTCTACTTAGTTTTGGATTATATACACTAACTCAGTATGCTCTCTCAGGGAAAATACTGAAATTATAATTTTACCCAAATCGAAAAAATCTAAATATGATCTAGGCACCCCAATGTTAAAAACAAAATTGCTCTGAATATAATCTGTCAGAAAAGATATACAATACGCTATTCTACTCTGCTTTGGACTATATACACCAACTCCATATGCTCTCTCATGTAAAATACTGAAATTCTATATTAAAGCGAATCGAAAAAAATCTAAATATTATCTAGGCACCTTAATGTTAAAAGCAAAATTTCTCTGAATATACGCTGTCAGAAAAAATACACAATGTTTTATTCTACTCTGTTTTGGAGTATATACACCAACTCAGTATGCTCTCTAATGTAAAATACAGAAATTCAAATTTTACGCGAATTGAAAAAAATCTAAATAATATCTAGGCACCCAATAGTAAAAAGAAAATGGCTCTGAATATAGTCTGTTAGAAAAAATATACACTGCCTTATTCTATTCTGTTTTGGAGTATATACACCAACTCAGTGTGCTCTCTCATGTAAAATGCAGAAATTTTAATTTTACCCGAGTCGAAAAAATCTAAATATTATCTAGGCACCCAATGATAAAAACAATATTGCTCTGTATATAGTCTGTAAGAAAAATTATACCATGCCCTATTCTACTCTGTTTTGGAGTATATACACCAACTTGATATGTTCTCTCATGTAATATACAAAAACTATATTTAAGCGAATCGAAAAAAATCTAAATATTATCTAGGCACCCCAACGTTAATAGCAAAATAGCTCTGAATATAATCTGTCAGAAAAAATATACAATGCCCTTTTCTACTATGTTTTGTAGTATATACAACAACTCAAAATGCTCTCTCATGTAAAGTATTGAAATTCTAATTTTACGTGAATCGAAAAAAATCTAAGTAATATCTAGGTACCCCAAAGTTAAACAAAAATGGCTCTGAATATAGCCTGTTAGAAAAAATATACAATGCCTTATTCTACTCTGTTTTGGATTACATACACCAACTCCATATGCTCTCTCATGTAAAATAAGGAAATACTTATTTTACGTGAATTGAAAAAAATCTAAATATTATCTAGGCAACCCAGTGTTAAAAGCAAATTTCCTATGAATATAGTCTGTCAGAAAAAATATACAATGCCCTTTTCTACTCTGTTTTGGAGTACACACACCAACTCCATATGCTCTCTCATGTAAAATAGAGAAATTTTATATTTAAGAGAATCGAAAATCTAAATATTATCTAGGCACCCCAATGTTAAAAACAAAATTGCTCTGAATATAATCTGTCACAGAAAATATACAATGCCCTATTCTACTCTGTCTTGGAGTATATACACCAACTCAATATGCTCTCATGTAAAATACCGAAATTCTAATTTTACACGAATCGAAATAAATCTAAATAATATATAGGTGCTCCAACGTTAAAAGAAAACTTCTCTGAATATAGTCTGTTAAAGAAATATACATTGCCATATTTTACTCTGTTTTGGAGTATATACACCATCTCAGTATGCTCTCTCATGATAAATAACGAAATTCTAATTTTTCGCAAATCGAAAAAAATCTAAGTAATATCTAGGCGCCCGGAAGATAAGAGAATATGGCGCTGATTATAATCTGTTAGAAAAAATACACAGTGCCTTATTCTACTCTGTTTTAGAGTATATAAACAAACAAAGTATGCTCTCTCATGTAAAATACAGAAATTCTAGTTTTACCCGAATCGAAAAAATCTAAATATTATCTAGGCACCCCAATGTTAAAAACAAAATTGCTCTGAATATAATCTGTCAGAAAAAATATACAATGCTTTATTCTACTCTTTATTAGAGTATATACACCAACTCCATATGCTCTCTCATGTAAAATACAGAAATTCTAATTTTACCTGAATCGAAAAAATCTAAATATGATCTAGGCACCTGAATATAAAAACAAAATTACTCTGAACAAAATCTGTCAGAAAAAATATACAATGACTAATTCTACTCTGTGTTGGAGTATATACACCACCTCCATATGCTCTCTCATGTAAAATACAGAAATTCTATATTTAAGCGAATCGAAAATAATCTAAATATTATCTAGGCACCTTAATGTTAAAAGCAAAATAGCTCTGAATATACGCTGCCGGAATAAATATACAATGCCTTATTATACGCTGTTTTGGAGTATATATACCAACTCAGTATACTCTCTGATGTAAAATACCAAAATTCGAAATTTACGTGAATCGAAAAAAATCTAAATAATATCTAGGCGCCCCAAAGTGAAAAGGAAATGGCTGTGAATATAGTTTGTTAGAAAAAATATACAATGCCTTATTCTACTCTGTTTTGGAGTATATACACCAACTCAATATGCTCTCTCATGAAAAATACAGATTCTAATGCTACCCAAATCGAAAAAATCTAAATATACTCTAGGCACCCCAATGTTAAAAACAAAATGGCTCTGAATATAATCTGTCAGAAAAAATATACAGTGCCTTATTCTACTCTGTTTTGGAGTAAATACACCAACTCCATATGCTCTCTCATGTAAAATACAGAAATTCTATATTTAAGCGAATCGACAAAAATCTAAATATAATCTAGGCACCCCAATGTTAAAAGCAAAATTGCTCTCAATATAATCTGTCAGAAAAAATATACAATGCCCTTTTCTACGCTGTTTTGGAGTATATACACCAACTAAATACGCTCTCTCATGTAAAATACCGAAATTCTAATTTTAGGTGAATCAAAATAATCTAAATAATATCTAGGCACCCCAAAGTTAAATGAAAATGCCTCTGAATATAGTCTGCTAGAAAAAATATACAATGCCTTATTTTACTTTGTTTTGGAGTATATACACAAACTCAGTATGCTCTCTCATGTAAAATACAGAAATTCTAATTTTACGTGAATTGAAAAAAATCTAAATATTATCTAGGCAACCCAATTTAAAAAAAAAATTGCTCTGAATATAATCTGTAACAATAAATATAAAATGCCCTATTCTACTCGATATTGGAGTATATACACCAACTCAGTATGCTCTCTCATGTAAAATACAGAAATTCTATATTTAAGCAAATCGAAAAGAATCTAAATATTATCTAGGCACCCCATGTTAAAAGCAAAATTGCGCTGAATATAATCTGAAAGAAGAAATATACAATGCCCTCTTCTATTCTGTTTTGTAGTATAAACACCAACTCAATATGCTCTGTCATGTAAAATACAGAAATTCTAATTTTACCCGAATCATAAAAATCTCAATATTATCTAGGCACCCCAGTGTTAAAAAAAAATTGCTCTGAATATAATCTGTCATAAAAAATATACAATGCCCACTTCTACTCTGTTTTGCAGTATATACACGAACTCAATATGCTCTCTCTTGTAAAATAGAGAAATTCTATATTTAAGCGAATCAAAAAAAATTTAAATATTATCTAGGCACCCCAATGTTAAAAGCAAAATTTCTCTTAATATAAACTGTCAGAAAAAATATACAATGCTTTATTCTACTCTTTTTTGGAGTATATACACCAACTCTATATGCTCTGTCATGTAAAATACAGAAATTCTATATTTAACCGGTCAAAAAAAATCTAAACATTATCTAGGCTCCCCAATGTTAAAAGAAAAATTTATCTGAATATAATCTGTCAGAAAAAATATACAATGCCCTTTTCCACTTTGTATTGGAATATATACACCAACTCAATATGCTCTGTCATGTAAAATACCAAAATTCTAATTTTACGTGAATCGATAAAAAGATAAATAATATCTAGGTGCCCCAAAGTTAAAAGACAATGGCTCTGAATATAGTGTGTTAGAAAAAATATACAATGCCTTATTCTACTCTTTCTTAAAGTATATAAACAAACTCAGTATGCTTTGTCATGTGAAATACCGAAATTCAAATTTTAACAAAATCGAAAAAATCTAAATATTATCTAGGCACCCATATGTTAAAAACAAAATTGCTCTCAATATAATATCTCAGAAAAAATATACAATGCCCTATTCTACTTTTTTTTTGGAGTATATACACAAACTCCATAGTCCCTCTCATGTAAAATACAGAAATTCTATATTTAAGGGATCTGAAAAAATTCTACATATAATCTAGGAAACCCAATGTTAACAGCAAAATTTATCTGAATATAATCTGTCAGAAATAATATACAATGCTTTTTTCCACTTCGTTTTGGAGAATATACACCAACTCTATATGCTCTGTCATGTAAAATACCGAATTTCTAATTTTACGCGAATCGAAAAAAATCTAAATAATATCTAGGCACCCCAAAGTTAACGGAAAATGGCTCCGAATATAGTCTGTTAGAAAAAATATACAATGCCTAATTCGACTCTGATTTGGAGTATATACACCAACTCAGTATGCTCTCTCATGTAAAATACAGAAATTCTAATTTTACGTGAATCGAAAAAAATCTAAATGTTATCAAGGCACCCGAAAGTTAAAAGAAAAATTGCTATGAATATAATCTGTTAGAGAAAATATACAACGCCCTTTTCTACTCTTTTTTGGAGTACATACAACAACTCAATATGCTCTCTCATGTAAAATACAAAAATTCTAATTTTACGTGTATCGAAAAAAATGTAAATAATATCTAGGCGCACCGAAGTTAAAAGAAAATGGCTCTCAATATAGTCTCTTAGAAATAATATACAATGCCTTACTCTACTCTGTTTGGGAGTATATACACCAACTCAGTATGCTCTCTTATGTAAAATACCGAAATTCTAATTTTACGTGAATCGAAAAAAATCTAAATGTTATCTAGGCACCCGAATATTAAAAGCAAAATTGCTCTGAATATAATCTATGAGAAAAAATATACAATGTTCTTTTCTACTCTGTTTTGGAGTATATACACCAACTCTACCTTGTCTCTCATGTAAAATACCGAAATTCTAATTTTACGTGAATCATAAAAAATCTAAATAATATCTAGGTGTCCCAAAGTTAAAAGAAAATGGCCCTGAATATAGTCTGTTAGAAAAAATATACAATGCCTTATTCTACTCTATTTGGGAGTGTATACACCAACTCGATATGCTCTGTCATGGAAAATATCGAAATTCTAATTTTACCCGAACCGAAAAAATCTAAATATTATCTTGACACCCAAATGTTAAAAACAATATATCTCTGAATATAATCTGTCAGAAAAAATATAAAATGCCTTATTCTACTCTGTTTTGGAGTATATACACCAACTCCATATGCTCTCTTACGTAAAATACAGAAATTCTCTATTTAAGCGAATCGAAAAAAATCTAAATATTATCTGGGCTACCCAATGTTAAAAACAAAATTGTATTGAATATAATCTGTCAGAAAAAATATACAATGCCCTATTCTGTCCTGTTGTGGAGTATATACACCGACTCAATATGCTCTTTCATGTAAAATACCGATATTCTAATTTAATGTGAATCGAAAACAATCTAAATAATATCTAGGCACCCCAAAGTTAAAAGAAAATGGCTCTAAATATAGTCTGGTAGAAAAAATATACAATGCCTTATTCTACTCTGTTTTGGAGTATATACATCAACTCAGTATACTCTCTCATGTAAAATATAGAAATTATAATTTTACACGAATCGAAAATATCTAAAAATTATCTAGGCACCCCAAAGTTAAGTCAAAATTGCTCTGAATATAGTCTGTCAGACAGAATATACAATGCTTTATTCTACTCTGTTTTTGAGTATATACACTATATCCATATGCTCTCTCATGTAAAATACAGAAATTCTATATTTGAGCGAATCAAAAAATATCTCAATATTATCTAGGCACCCCAATGTTAAAAACAAAATTGCTCTGAATATAATCTCTCACAGAAAATATACAATGCCCTTTTCTACTCTGTTTTGGATTATATACACCAACTCAATACGCTCTCTCATGTAAATTACCGAAATTCTAATGTTACGCGAATCGAAAAAAATCTAAATAATATCTAGGTGACCCAAAGTTAAAAGAAAATGTCTCTGAAAATAGTCTGTTATAAAAAATATACAGTTTCTTATTCTACTCTGTTTTGGAGAATATAGACCAACTCAATACGCTCTCTGATGAAAAATACCGAAAATCTAATTTTACGTGAATCGAAAAAAATCTAAATATTATCTAGGCAACCCAATGTTAAAAGCAAAATTTCTCTGAATATAATCTTTCAGAAAAAATATACAATGCCCTTTACTACTCTGTTTTGCAGTATATACACCAACTCAATATGTTCTCTCATGTAAAATACCGAAATTCTAAATTTACATGAATCGAAAAAAATCTAAATAATATCTAGGCGACCCAAAGTTAAAAAAAAAATGGATCTGAATATAGTCTGTTAGAAAAACATACAATGCCTTATTCTACTCTGTTTTGGAGTATATACACCAACTCCATATGCTCTCTCATGTTAAATTCCGAAATTATAATTTTACCCGAATCGAAAAAATCTAAAAATTATATAGGCACCCCAATGTTAAAGACAAAATTGCTCTGAATATAATTTGTCAGAAAAAATATACAATGCCCTATTCTACTCTGTTTTTGAGTATATACACCAACTCCATATGCTCTCTCATGTAAAATACAGAAACTCTAGTTTTACCCGAATAGAAAAAATCTAAATATTATGTAGGCACACCAATGTTAAAGAAAAAATTGCTCTGAATATAATCTAATAGAAAAAATATACAATGCTTTCTTCTACTCTGTTTTAAAGTATATAGACCAACTCAGTATGCTATCTCATGTAAAATACCGAAATTCTAATTTTACCCAATTCAAAAAAATCAAAATATTATGTAGGCACCCCAATGTTAAAAACAAAATTGCTCTGAATAAAATCTGTCAGAAAAAATATACAATGCCCTATTCTACTCTGTTTTGGAGTATATACACCAACTCAATATGCCCTCTCATGTTTAATAAGGAATTCTAATTTTACGTGAATTGAAAGAAATCTAAATAATATTTAGGCACTTCAATGATGAAAACAAAATTGCTCTGAATATAATCTGTTAGAAATACTATACAATGCCCTCTTCTACTCTGTTTTGGAGTATATACAGCAACTCTATATGCTCTCTCATGTAAAATACAAAAATTCTAATATTACGTGAATCGAAAAAAATCTAAATAATATCTAGGCGCCCCAACGGTCAACAAAAATGGCTCTGAATATACTCTGTTAGAAAAAATATACAATGCCTTATTCGACTTTGTTTTGGAGTATATACACCAACTCCATATGCTCTCTAATGTAAAATACAGAAATTCTAATTATACCAGAATCAAATAAATATAAATATTGTCTAGGCATCCCAATGTTAAAAACAAAATTGCTCTGAAAGTAATCTGTCCGAAAAAATATACAATGCCCTATTCTACTTTGTTTTGGAGTATATACACCAACTCCATATGCTCTCTCCTGTAAAATACAGAAATTTTATATTTAAGGGAATCGAAAAAATCTAAATATTATTTAGGCACCCCAATGTTAAAAGCAAAATTGCTCTGAATATAGTATGTCAGAGAAAATATACAATGCCCTTTTCTACTTTGTTTTTTAGTAAATACACCAACTCAATATGCTCTCTGATGTAAAATACAGAAATTCTAATTTTACTTGTATCGAAAAAATCTAAATATAATCTAGGCACCCCAATGTAAAAATCAAAATTTTTCTGAATATAATTAGTCAGGAAAAATATACAATGCCCTATTCTACTCTGTGTTTGAGTATGTACACCAACTCAGTACGCTCTCTCATGTAAAATAACGAAATTCAATTTTTACGTGAATCGAAAAAAATCTAAATATTATCTAGGCACCCCAATGTTAAAATAAAAATTGCTCTGAATATAATCTGTCAGAAAAAATATACAGTGTCCTTTTCTACACTGTTTTGGAGTATATACACCAACTCCATAGGCTCTCTGATGTAAAATACAGAAATTCTAATTTTACAAGTATCGAAAAGAATCTAAATAATATCTAGGCGCCTCGAAGTTAAAAGAAAATGGCTCTTAATATAGTCTGTTAGACAAAATATACAATGAATTATTCTACTCTGTTTTGGACTATATACACAAACTCAGTATGCTCTCTCATGTAAAATACACAAATTCTAATTTTACCTGAATCGAAAAAATCTAAATATTATTTAGGCAACCCAATGTTAAAAAACAATTGCTCTGAATATAATCAGTCAGAAAAAATATACAATGCACTATTCTACTTTGTTTTAAAGTATATAAACCAACTGCATGTGCTCTATCATGTAAAATACAGAAATTCTATATTTAAGCGAATCGGAAATAATTTAAATATTATCTCGGAACGCCAATGTTAAAAACAAAATTGCTCTGAATATAATCTGTCAGAAAAAATATACAATGCCATTTTCTATTCTGTTTTGTAGTATATACATCAACTCAATATGCTCTCTCATGTAAAATACAGAAATTATAATATTACCCGAATCGAAAAAATCTAAATATAATCTAGGCACCCCTATGTGAGAAACAAAATTACGTTGAATATAATCTGTGAGAAAAACTATAGAATGCCCTATTCTACTCTGTTTTGGAGTATATACACCAACTCCATATGCTTTCTCATGTAAAATACAGAAATTCTATATTTAAGCGAATCGAAAAAAATCTAAATATTATCTAGGCAACCCAATGTTAAAAGCAAAATTGCTGTGAATATAATCTGTCAGAATAAATATACATTGCCCTATTCCACTCTGTTTTGGAGTATATACACCAAATCCATATGCTCTCTCATGTAAAATACAAAAATTCTGTATTTAAGGGAATGGAAAAATATCTAAAAATTATCTAGGCACCCCAATGTTAAAAGCAAAATTGCTCTGAATATAATGTCAGAAAAAATATACAATGCCGTTTTAGACTCTGTTTTGTAGTATATACACCAAGTTAATATGCTCTCTCATGTAAAATACCAAACTTCAGATTTTACGCGAATCAAAAAACAATCTAAATAATATCTAGGCGCCCCAAACTTAAAAGAAAATGGCTCTGAATATAGTGTGTTAGAGAAAATATACAATGCCTTATTCTACCCTGTTTTAGAGTATATACACCAACTCAGTATGCTCTCTCATGTAAAATACAGAAATTCTAATTTTACCCGAATCTAAAAAATCTAAATATTATCTAGGCACCCCAATGTTAAAAGCAAAATTGCTCTGAATATGATATGTCAGAAAAAATATACCATGCTTTTAACTACTCTGTTTTGGAGTATATACACCAACTCACTCTGCTCTTTCATGTAAAATACCGAAATTCTAATTTTACGTGAATCGAAAAAAATCTAAATAATAACCAGGCGACCCAAAGTTAAAAGAAAATGGCTCTGAATATAGTCTGTTAGAGGAAATATACAATGCCGTATTCTACTATGTTTTGGAGTATATACACCAACTCAG
The DNA here is from genome assembly GCF_049354715.1 of Callithrix jacchus. Taxonomy (NCBI): domain Eukaryota; kingdom Metazoa; phylum Chordata; class Mammalia; order Primates; family Cebidae; genus Callithrix; species Callithrix jacchus. Next base: position 54,953,334 of record NC_133521.1, on the reverse strand, counting down.
TGTGCTGTCTCATATGAAATACAGAAATTCAAATTTTATCAGAATCAAAAAAATCTAAATATTATCTAGGCACCCCAATTTTGAAAACAAATTTGCTCTGAATATAATCTGTCAGAAAAAATATACAACGCCCAATTCTTCTCTGTTTTGGACTATACACCAACTCCATATGCTCTCTCTTGTAAAATACAGAAATTCTATATTTAAGAGACTCGAAAAAAATCTAAATATTATCTAGGCACCCCTATGTTAAAAACAAAATTCCTCTTAATATAATCTGTCAGAACAAATATACAATGCCCTTTTCTAGTCTGTTTTGTAGTATATACACCAAGTCAATATACACTCTCATGTACAATAACAAAATTTTAATTTTACGTGAATCGAGAAAAATCTAAATATTATCTAGGCACCCCAATGTTAAAAGGAAAATTGCTCTGAATAAAATCTGTCAGAAAAAATATACAATGCCTTTTCTACTCTCTTTTGGAGTATATACACCAACTGAATATGCTCTTTCATGTAAAATATAAAAATTATTATTCACGAATCGAAAAAAATCTAAATAATATCTAGGCACCACAAAGTTAATAGAAAACGGCTGTTAATATAGACTGTTAGAAAAAATATACAATGCCTTATATTACTCTGTTTTGTGGTATATACACCAACTCAGTATGCTCCCTCATGTAAAATACCGAAATTATAATTTTAACAGAATCAAAAAAATATAAATATTATCAAGGCACCCGAATGTTAAAAACGAAATTGCTCTGAATATAATCTGTCAGAAAAAATATACAATGCCCTTTTCTACTCTTATTTAGAGTACATACACCAACTCCATATTCTCACTCATGTAAAATACAGAAATTCTAATTTTACCCGAATCGAAAAAATCTAAATATTCTCTAGGCACCCCAATGTTAAAAACAAAATTGCTCTGAATATAATCTGTCAGAAATAATATACAATACCCTATTCTACTGATTTTGGATAATATACACCAACTCCATATGCTATCTGATATAAAATACATAAATTCTATATATAAGCGAATCGAAAAAAATCTAAATATTATCTAGGCACCCCAATGTAAAAAGCAAAATTTCTCAGAATATAATCTGTAATAAAAAATATACAATGCCTTTTTCCACTCTGTTTTAAAGTATATACACCAACTCAGTATGCTCTCTCATGTAAAATACCAAAATTCTAATTTTACGTGAATCGAAAATAATCTAAATATTATCTATGCACCCCAATGTTAAAAGCAAAATTGCTCTGAATATAATCTGTCTGACAAGATACACAATGCCCTTTTCTACTCTGTTTTGGAGTATATACACCAACTTAATATGCCCTCTCATGTAAAATACCGAAATTCTAATTTTACCAGAAGAGAAAAAATCTAAATATTTTCTAGGCACCCCAATGTTAAAAGCAATATTGCTCTGAATATAATCTGACAGAAAAAATATAAAATGGCCTTTTCTACTCTCTTTTGTAGTATATATACCACGTCATTATGCTCTCTCACGTAAAATACAGAAATTCGAAATTTACGTGAATCGAAAAAAATCTAAATAGTATCTAGGCGCCCTAAAGTTAAAAGAATATGGCGCTGAATATAGTCTGTTAAAAAAAATATACAATACCTTATTCTTCTTTGTTTTAAAGTATATACACCAACTCAGAATGCTCTCTCATGTAAAATGCAGAAATTCTAATTTCACCCAAATCAAAAAAATCTAAATATTATCTAGGCACCCCAACGTTAAAAAAAATTGCTCTGAATATAATCTGTCGTAAAAAATATACAATGCCCTATTCTACTCTGTTTTGGAGTATATACACCAACTTCATATGCTCTCTCATGTAAAATACAGAAATTCTATATTTAGCGAATCAAAAAAAATCTAAATATAATCTAGGCACCCCAATGTTAAATACAAAATTGCTCTGAATATAATCTGTCAGCAAAAATATACAACGCCCTATTCTAATCGGTTTTTGCGTATATATACCAACTCCATATGCTCTCTCATGTAAAATACAGAAACTCTATATTTAAGCGAATCGAGAAAATCTAAATATTATCTAGGCACCCCAATGTTGAAAACAATATTGTTCTGGGTATAATATGTCAGAGAAAATATACAATGCCCTTTTCTACTCTGTTTTGTAGTATATACACCAACTCAATATGCTCTTTCATGAAAAATACAAAAATTCTAATTTTACCCTAATCGAAAATATCTAAATATTATCAAAGCTCCCCAATGTTAAAAAAAAACTGCTCTAAATATAATGTGTCAGAAAAAATATACAATGACCTACTCTACTCTGTTTTGGAGTACATACACCAACTCCATATGCTCTCTAATATAAAATACAGAAATTCTATATTTCAGTGAATTGAAAGAAATCTAAATATTATCTAGGCACCCAAATGTTAAAAGCAAAATTGCTCTTAATATAATCTGTCAGAAAAAATATACAATTCCCACTTCTACTCTGCTTTGGAGTATATACACCAACTCAATATGCTCTCTCATGTAAAATATAGAAATTCTATATTTAAGCGAATAGAAAAAAATCTAAATATTATCTAGGCACCCCAAGGTTAAAAGCAAAATTGCTCTGAATATAGTCTGTTAAAAAAAATATACAATGCCTTATTCTAATCTGTTTTGAAGTATATACCCCAACTCAGAATCCTCCCTCATGTAAAATACCGAAATTCTAATTTTACTTGAATCCAAAAAATCTAAATATTATGTAGGCACCCCAATGTAAAAAACAAACTTGCTCTGAATATAATCTGTCAGAAAAAATATACAATGCCCTATTCTACTCTGTTTTGGAGTACATACACCAACTCAATATGCTCTCTCAAGTAAAATATCGAAATTCTAATATTAAGTGAATGGAAAAAACCCGAAATAATATCTAGGCACCCAAAAGCTAAAGAAAATGTCTCTGAATATAGTCTGTAAGATAAGATAAACAATGCCTTATTCTACTCTGTTTTGGAGTATATACAACAACTCACTATGCTCTCTCATGTAAAATAGAGAAATTCTAAATTTACGTGGATCTAAAAAAATCTAAATATTATCTAGGCATCCCAAAGTTAAAAGCAAAATTGCTCTGAATATAATCTGTCAGAAAAAATATACAATGCCCTATTCTATTCTGTTTCGGAGTATATACAACAACTCCATATGCTCTCTCATGTAAAATACAGAAATTCTATATTTAAGCGAATCAAAAAAATCTAAATATTATCTAGGCACCCGAAGGTTAAAAGCAAAATTGCTCTGAACATAATCTGTCAGACATAATATATAATGCCCTATTCTACTTTGTTTTGAAGTATATACAACAACTCAATATGCTCTCTCATGTAAAATACTGAAATTCTAATTTTTCGTGAACGGAAAAAAACCTAAAAGATATCTAGGCACCCCAAAGTTAAAAGAAAATAACTCTGAATATAGTCTGTAATAAAAAATATACAATGCCTTATTCTACTCTGTTTCGGAGTATATACACCAACTCAGTATGCTCTCTCATGTAAAATACCGAAATTCTAATTTTATTCGAATCGAAAAAATCTAAATATTATCTAGGCACCCCAATGTTAAAAACAAAATTGCTCTGAATATAATCTGTATGACAAAATATACAATGCCGTATTTTACTCTGTTTTGGAGTATATAAACCAACTCTATATGCTCTCTAAGGTAAAATACAGAAATTCTATATTTAAGCGATTCAAAGAAAATATAAGTATTATCTAGGCACCCCAATGTTAAAAAAAAATTGCTCTTAATATAAACTGTCAGAAAAAATATACAATGCCCTATTCTACTCTGTATTGGAGTATGTACACCAACTGAATATGCTCTCTCATATAAAATACAGAAATTCTATATTTAAGCGGATCGAAAAAAATCTAAATACTATCTAGGCACCCCAACGTTAAAAGCAAAATTGCTCTGAATATAATCTGTCAGATAAAATATACAATGCCCTTTTGTACTCTTTTTTGGAGTATATACACCATCTCAATATGCCCTCTCATGAAAAATATCGAAATTCTAATTTTACCCGAATCGAAAAAGTCTAAATATTTTCTAGGCAACCCAATGTTAAAAGCAATATTGCTCTGAATATAATCTGACAGACAAAATATAAAATGCCCTTTTCTACTCTCTTTTGTAGTATATACACCACCTCAATATGCTCTCTCACATAAAATACAGACATTCAGTATTTACGTGAATCGAAAAAAATCTAAATAATATCTACGCACCCAAAGTTAAAAGAAAATGGCTCTGAATATAGTCTGTTAAAAAAATATGCAATACCTTATTTTACTGTGTTTTACAGTATATACACTAACTCAGTATGCTCCCTCATGTAAAATACCGAAATTCTAAATTTACGCGAATCGAAAAAAATGTAAATAACATCTAGACGCCCCAAGTTAAAAGAAAATGGCTCTGAATATAGTCTGTTAGAAAAAATATACAATGCCTCATTCTAATCTGTTTTGGAGTATATACACCAACTCAGTATGCTCTCTCATGTAAAATGCCGAAATTCTAATTTTACACGAATCAAAAAAATCTAAATATTATCTAGGCACCCCAATGTTAGAAACAAAATTGCTCTGAATATAATCTGTCACAAAAAATATTCAATCCCCTATTCTAATTTGTTTTGGTGTATATACACCAACTCATTATGCTCTCCCAGGTAAAATAGAGAAATTCTAAATTTACGTGAATCTAAAAAAATCTAAATATTATCTAGGCACCCCAATGTTAAAAACAAAATTGCTCTGAATATAATCTGTCATAAAAAATATACAATGCCCTATTCTACTTTTTTTTGGAGTATATACACCAACTCCATATGCTATCAATTTGAAAATACATAAATTATATATTTAAGTGAATCAAAAAAAATCTAAATATTATCTAGGCACCCCAATGTAAAAAGCAAAACTTCTCTGAATATAATCTGTCAGAAAAAATATACAATGCTTTTTTCCACTCTGTTTTGGAGTATATACACCAACTCAGTATGCTCTCTCATGTAAAATACCGAAATTATAATTTTACACGAATCGATATAAATCTAACTAATACAGGGCCACCCCAAATATAGAAGAAAATGGCTCTGAATATAGTCTGTTAGAAAAAATATACAATGCCATATTCTACTTTGTTTTGGAGTATATACACCAACTCAGTTTGCGCTCTGAAGGACAATAGAGAAATTGTAATTTTACCCTAATCAAAAAAATCTAAATATTCTTTAGGCACCCCAATGTTGAAAACAAAACTGCTCTGAATATAATCTGTCAGAAAAAATATACAATGTCCTATTCTACTTTTTTTTTTGGAGTATATACACCAACTTTATATGCTCTCTCATGTAAAATACAGAAATTGTATATTTAAGCAAATAGAGAATATGTAAATATTATCTAGGCACCCAAATGTCTAAAACAATATTGTTCTGGGTATAATCTGTCAGAGAAAATATACAATGCCCTTTTCTACTCTGTTTTGTAGTATATACACCAACTCAATATGCTCTTTCATGTAAAATAAAAAATTCTAATTTTACCCGAATCAAAAATATCTAAATATTATTAAAGCACTCCAATGTTAAATACAAAATGGCTCTGAATATAATCTGTCAGAAAAAATATAAAATGACCTATGCTACTCTGTTTTGGAGTATATACACCAACTCCATATGCTCTCTAATGTAAAATACAGAAATTCTATATTTAAGCCAATCGAAAAAAATCTAAACATTATCTAGGCACCCAAATGTTAAAAGCAAAATTGCTCTGAATATAGTCTGTCAGAAAAAATATACAATTCCCTCTTCTACTCTGCTTTGGAGTATATACACCAACTCAATATGCTCTCTCATGTAAAATACAGAAATTCTATATTTAAGCGAATCGAAAAACATCTAAATATTATCTAGGCACCCCAAGGTTAAAAGCAAAATTGCTCTGAATATAATCTGTCTAAAAAAATATACAATGCCCTTTTCTACTCTGTTTTGGAGTATATGCAGCAACTCAATATGCGCTCTCATGTAAAATACCGAAATTCTAATTTTACACGAATCGAAAAAATCTAAATATTATCTAGGCACTGCAATGTTAAAAACAATATTTCTCAGAATATAATCTGTCACAAAAAATATTCAATCCCCTATTCTACTCTGTTTTGGTGTATATACACCAACTCAGTATGCTCTCCCATGTAAAATATAAAAATTCTAATTTTACGTGAATCTAAAAAAATCTAAATATTATCTAGGCAACAAAATGTTAAATGCAAAACTGCTCTGCATATATTCTGTCATAAAAAATATACAATGTCCTTTTCTACTCTGTTTTGGAGTATATACACCAACTCAATATGTTCTCTCAGGTAAAATACCGAAATTCTAATATTACGTGAACCGAATAAAGTCTAAATAATATCTACGCGCCCCAAAGTTAAAAGAAAATGGCTCTGAATATAGTCTGTTAGAGAAAATATACAATGCCGTATTCTACTCTGTTTTGGAGTATATACACCGACTCAGTATGCTCTCTCATGTAAAATACAGAAATTCTAATTTTACCCGAATTGAAAAAATATAAATATTATGTAGGTAACCCAATGTTAAAAGTAAAATTACTCTGAATATAATCAGTCAGAAAAAATATACAATGCCCTATTCTACACTTTTTTGGAGTATATACATCAACTCCATATGCTCTCTCATGTAAAATACAGAAATTCTATATTTAAGCGAATCAAAAAAAATCTAAATATTATCTTGGCACCCCAATGATAAAAACAAAATTTCTCTGAATATAATCTGTCAGAAAAAATATACAATATCCTATTCTACTCTTTTTTGGAGTATATACACCAACTCCATATGCTCTCTCATATAAAATACAGAAATTCTAATTTTACCCGAATCGAAAAAATCTAAATATTATGTAGGCACCCCAATATTAAAAGCAAAATTGCTCTGAATATAATCTGTCCGAAATAATATACAATGGTCTTTTCTACTCTGTTTTGTAGTATAAACACCAACTCAATATGCTCTCTCATATAAAATACCGAAATTCTAATTTTATACGAATCGACAAAAATCTAAATAATATCTAGGCGCCCCAAACTTAAAAGAAAATGGCTCTTAATATACTCTGTTAGAAAAAATATACAATGCCTTATTCTACTCTATTTTGGAGTATATACACCATCTCAGGATGCTCCTCATGTAATATACAGAAATTCTAATTTTACCCGAATCGAAAAAATTTAAATATTATCTAGGTGCCTCAGTGTTAAAAAGAAAATTGCTCTGAATATAATCTGTGAGAAAAAATAAACAATGCCCTATTCTACGCTGTTTTGGAGTATATACACCAACTCCATATGCTCTCTCAAGTAAAATAGAGAAATTCTGTATCTATGCAAATCGAAAATAATTTAAATATTATCTAGGCACCTTAATGTTAAAATAAAAATTGCTCTGAATATAATCTGTCAGAAAAAATATACAATGCCCTTTACTTCTGTGTTTTGTAGTATATACACCAACTCCATATGCTCTCTCATGTAAAATACAGAAATTCTATATTTATTGGAATTGAAAAAAATCTAAAAATTATCTAGGCACCCCAATGTTAAAAAAAAAATTTACCTGAATATAATCTGTCAGAGAAAATATACAATACCCTTTTCTACTCTGTTTTGTAGTATATACACCATCTCAATATGCTCTCTCATATAAAATACCGAAATTCTAATTTTACGTGAATCGAAAAGAATCTAAATAATATCTAGGCACCCCAAAGTTAAAAGAAAATGGTTCTTAATATAGTCTGTAATAAAAAATATACAATGCCTTACTCTAGTCTTTTTTGGTGTATATACACGAACTCAAAATGCTCTCTCATGTAAAATACAGAAATTCTAATTTTACGTGAATCAAAAAAAATCTAAATATTATCTAGGCACACCAATGTTAAAAACAAAATTGCTCTTAATATATTCTGGCAGAAAAAATATACAATGCCCTATTCTACTCTGTTTTGGAGTACATACACCAACTCCATATGCTCTCTCATGTAAAATACAGAAATTCTATATTTAAGCGAATCGAAAGAAATCTAAATATTATCTAGGCATTCCAATTTTAAAAGCAAAATTGCTCTGAATATAATCTGTCAGAAAATATATACAGTGCCCTTTCCTACTCTGTTATGTAGTATATACAACAACTCAATATGCTCTCTCATGTAAAATACCGAAATTCTAATTTTACGTGAATCGAAAAAAATCTAAATAATATCTAGGCACCCCAAAGATAAAAGATAATTGCTCTGAATATAATCTGTTAAAAAAATATACAATGCCTTATTCTACTGTTTTGGAGTATATACACCAACTCAGGATGCTCTCTCATGTGAAGTACAGTAATTCTAATTTTACCAGAATCGAAAAAATTTAAATATTATCTAGGCACCTCAATGTTAAAAACAAAATTGCTCTGAATATAATCTGTCATAATATATACAATGTTCTGTTCTTCTCTCTTTTGGAGAATATACACCAACTCATTATGCTCTCTCATGTAAAATACTGAAATTCTAATTTTAAATGAATCGAAAATAATGTAAATATTATCTAGGCACCCCAATGTTAAAAAAAAATTGCTCTGAATGAAGTCTGTCAGACAAAATATACAATGCTTTTTTCTACTCTGTTTTGTAGTATATACACCAACTCAGTATGCTCTCTCATGTAAAATATAGAAATCCTAATGTTACACGAATTGAAAAAGATCTAAATAATATCTAGGTGCTCCAAAGTTAAAACAAAATGGCTCTGAATATAGTCTGTTAGAAAAAATATACAATGTTTTATTTTACTCTGTTTTAGAGTATATAGACCAACTCAGGATGCTCTCTTATGTAAAATACAGAAATTCTAATTTTATGTGAATCAAAAAAATCAAAATATTATCTATGCACCCCAATGTTAAAAACAAAATTGCTCTGAATATAATCTGTCAGAAAAAATATACAATGCCCTATTCTAATCTGTTTTAAAGTATATACACCAAGTCCATAAGCTCTCTCATGTAAAATGCAGAAATTCTATATTTAAGCAAATAGAAAAAAATCTAAATATTATCTAGGCACCCCTATGTTAAAAGCAAAATTGCTCTGAAAATAATCTGCAAGAAAAAATATACAATGCCCTTTTCAACTCGGTTTTATAGTATATACACCAACCCAATATGCTCTGTCATGTAAAATACAGAAATTCTAATTCTACCCGAATGGAAAAAATCTCAATATTATCTAGGCACCCCAATGTTAAAAGCAGAATTGCTCTGAATATAATTTGTAAGAAAAAATATACAATGCTTTTTTCTACTCTGTTTTGGAGTATATACACAAACTCAATATGCTCTCTCATGTAAAATACCGAAATTCTAATTTTAGGTGAATCAAAAAGACTCAAAATAATACATAGGCGCCCGAAAGTTAAAATAAATGGCTCTGAATATAGTCTGTTCAAAAAAATATACAATGCCTTATTCTACTCTGTTTTGGAGTATATACACCAACTCAGGATGCTCTCTCATGTGAAATACAGAAATTCTAATTTTACCCAAGTCAAAAAAATCTAAATATTATATAGGCACCCCAGAGTTAAAAAAAAAATTTCTCTAAATATAATCCGTCAGAAAAAATATACAATGCCCTATTCTTCTCTGTTTTGGAGTATATACTCCCACTCCATATGCTCTCTCATGTAAAATACAGAAATTCTCTATTAAATCAAATCGAAAAAAATATAAATACTATTTAGTTACCACAATGTTAAAAACAAAATCGCTCTGAATATAATCTTTCAGAAAAAATATACAATGCCCTATTCTACTCTGTTTTGGAGTATATACACCAACTCCATATGCTCTCTCATGTAAAATACAGAAATTCTATATTTATGTGAATCAAAAAAAAACTAAATATTATCTAGGAACCCCAATGTTGAAAGCAAACGTCCACTGAATACAATCTGTCAGAAAAAATATACAATGCCCTTTTCTACTTTGTTTTGGGGTATATACAAAAACTCCATATGCTCTCTCATGTAAAATACAGAAATTCTAATTTTACGTGAATCGAAAAGAATCTAAATAATATCTAGGCACCCCAAAGTTAAACGAAATTGGATCTGAATATAGTCTGTTACAAAACATATACAATGCCTTATTCTACTCTGTTTTGGAGTATATACACCAACTCAGTATGCTCTCTCATGTAAAATACAGCAATTCAAATTTAAGTTAATCAAAAAAAATATAAATATTATCTACGCACCCCCATGTTAAAAACAAAATTGCTCTGAATATAATCTGTCAAAAAAAATATAAAATGCCCTATTCTAAACAGTTTTAAAGAATATACACCGACCCAATATGCTCTCTAATGTAAAATACAGAAATTCTATATTCAAGCGAATCGAAAAAAATCTAAATATTATCTAGGCACCCCAATTTTAAAATCGAAATTGCTCTGAATATAATCTGTCAGAAAAAATATACAATGCCCATTTCTACGCGGTTTTGTAATATATAAACCAACTCCATATGCTCCCTCATGTAAAATACAGAAATTCTAATTTTACACGAATCGAGAAAAATCTAAATAATATCCAAGCACCCCAAAGTTAAAAGAAAATGGCTCTGAATATATTGTGTTAGAAAAAATATACAATACTTTATTCTACTCTGTTTTGGAGTATATATACCAACTCAGTATGCTCTCTCATGTAAAATACAGAAATTCTAATTTTACGTAAATCGAAAAAAATCTAAATATTATCTAGGCAACCCAATGTTAAAACGAAAATTGCTCTGAATATAATCGGTCAAAATAATTATACAATGCTCTATTCTACTCGTTTTTGGAGTATATACACCAACTCAGTATGCTCTCTCATGTAAAATACAGAAATTGTATATTTGAGCAAATCGAAAAGAATCTAAATATTATCTAGGCATCTCAATGTTAAAAGGAAAATTGCTCTGAATATAATCTGTCAGAAAAAACATACAATGCTCTTTCCTACTCTGTTTTGTAGTGTATACACCAAATCAATATGCTCTCTCATGTAAAATACAGAAATTCTAATTTTACCTGAACCGAAAAAATCTAAATATTATCTAGGCACCCCAATGTTAACAGAAAAATTGTTCTGAATATAATCTGTCAGAAAAAATATACAATGCCCTCTTCTATTCTATTTTGTTGTATAAACACCAACTGAATATGCTTTGTCATGTAAAATACAGAAATTCTAATTCTACCCAAATCGAAAAAATCTAAATATTATCTAGGCACCCCAATGTTAAAAGCAAAATTTCTCTGAACATAATCTGTCAGAAAAAATATACAATGCCCTAATCTACTCTGTTTTGTAGTATATACACCAACTACATATGCTCTCTCATATAAAATAGAGATATTCTATATTTAAGCGAATCGAAAAAAATCTAAATATAATCTAGGCATTTTAATGTTAAAAGCAAAATTGCTCTGAATATAAAATGTCAGAAAAAATATACAATGCACTTTTCTACTTTGTTTTTTAGTATATACACAAAATCTATATGCTCTCTCATATAAAATACTGAAATTCTAATTTTACACGAATCGAATAAAATCTAAATATTATCTAGGCACCCATATGATAAAAGCAAAATTGCTCTGAATATAATCTGTCAAAAAAATATACAATGCCCTTTTCTACTCTGTTTTGGAGTATATGCACCAACTCCATATGCTCTCTCATGTAAAATACAGAAATTCTATATTTAGGCGTATCAAAACAATCTTAATAATATCTAGGCGTCCCAAAGTTAAAAGAAAATGGCTCTGAATATAGTATGTTAGAAGAAATATACAATGCCTTATTCTACTATGGTTTGGACTATATACACCAACTCAGAATGCTCTCTCATGTAAAATACAGAAATTATAATTTTACCCGAATAGAAAAAAATCTAAATATTATCAAGGCACCCCAATGTTAAAAACAAAATTGCTCTGAATATAAACTCTCAGAAAAAATATACAATGCCCTATTCTACTCTTTTTTTGTGTATATTCACCAGCTCTATATGCTCTCTCATGTAAAATACAGAAATTCTATATTTAAGTGAATCAAAAAAAATCTAAATAATATCTAGGCGCCCCAAAGTTAAAAGAAAATGGCTCTGAAAATAGTATGTTAGAAAAAATATACAATGCCTTATTCTACTATGTTTTGGAGTATATACACCAACTCAGGATGCTCTCTCATGTTAAATAATGAAATTCTAAACTTACGCAAATCGAAAAAAATCTAAATAATATTGAGGCGCCCAAAAGTTAAAAGAGAATGTCTCTGAATATAGTCTCTTAGAAAAAATATACAATGCCTTCTTCTACTCTGTTTTGGAGTATATAAACTAACTCAGTATGCTCTCTCATGCAAAATGCAAAAATTCTATATTTAAGCGATTCTAAAAAAATCTAAATATTATCTACGCACCCCACGTGGAAAGCAAAATTGCTCTGAAAATAATCTGTCAAAAAATATACAATGCCTTTTTCTACTTTGTTTTGTAGTATGTACACCAAGTCCATATGCTCTCTTATGTAAAATACCGAAATTGTAATTTTACGCATATCGAAAATAATATCTAGGCGCCGCAAAGTTAAAAGAAAATGGCTCTGAATATAGTCTGTTAGAAAAAATATACAATGCCTAATTCTACTCTGTTTTGCAGTATATTCACCAATTCAGTATGCTCTCTTATGTAAAATACCGAAATTCTAATTTTATGCGAATCGAAAAAATTCTAAATATTATCTAGGCGCCTTAAAGGTAAAAGAAAATGGCTCTGAATATAGTCTTTTAGATAAAATGTACACTGCCTTATTCTACTCTGTTTTGGAGTATATACACAAACTCAGTATGCTCTCTCACGTAAAAAAATTAATTCTAATTTTACCCGAATCGAAAAAATCTAAATATTATCTAGGCACCCCAATGTTAAAAACAAAATGGCTCTGAATATAATCTGTCAGAAAAAATATACAATGCCATATTCTACCCTGTTTTAGAGTATATACACCATCTCCATATGCTCTCTCATGTAAAATACAAAAATTCTATATTTAAGCGAATCGAAAAAAATCTAAATATTATCTAGGCACACCAATGTTAAAAGCAAAATTGCTCTGAATGTAATCTGTCAGAAAAAATATACAATGCCTTTTCTACTCTGTTTTGAAGTATATACACAAACTCAATATGCTCTCTCATGTAAAATACTGAAATTCTAATTTTACGTGAATCGAAAAACATCTCAATAAAATCTAGGAGCCCCAAAGTTAAAAGAAAATGGCTCTGAATATAGTCTGTTAGAAAAATTATACAATGCATTATTCTACTCTGTTTTGGAGTATATATACCAACTCAGTATGCTCTCTCATGTAAAATACCGAAATTCTAATTTTACATGAATCGAAAAAAATCCAAGTATTATCTAGGCACCCCAATGTTAAAAAAAAAAATAACTCTGAATAGAATCTGTCAGAAAAAATATACAATGCCCTATTCCACTTCGTTTTGGAGTATATACACCAACTCCCTATGCTCCTTCATGTAAAATACAGAAATTCTATATTTAAGTGAATCGACAAAAATCTAAATATAATGTAGGGACCCCAATGTGAAAAGCAAAATTGCTCTGAATATAATCTGTCAGAAAAAATATACAATGCCCTTTTCTACTCTGTTTTCGTGTATATACACCAACTCAATATGCTCTCTCATGTAAAATACAGAAATTCAAATTTTACCCGAGTCGAAAAAATCTATATATTATCTAGGCACCTGAATGATAAAAAAAATTTTTTTCTGAATATAGTCTTTTAGAAAAAACATACAATGCCCTATTCTACTCTGTTTTGGAGTATATACACCAAGTAAGTGTGCTCTCTTGTGGTGTTCGCGCCAAAGGCTCGAGACAGTTAGTTGATTAGTCTCAGTTTGGCTGCTGGACCTGTACTGCATTTCCTCACCTCGAGGCCATAAGCTGACTCACTAAAAGCAACAACAGAATGCAAAGCAAAGGCCTGCAGTTTATGAGGACATTGTGCTGTCTGCTTCCATGTCCCCCTTCAGTCTCTGTGTAAGCAATAAACTTGCTGCAATTGAAATGTCTAAGAGGAGCAGAGACCTCTGCCCATATTTTCCCTGGAGCCAAGCCTTTGTTTTAGCTCCTGATGCAAAACAGGTTTAACCAGCCACCTTAAGGGTGCCATTGTATCTTTGGAATGTAAAATCATTGAAATGTAAACTACTACCACTAGCCCCCTTAAACTGCTTCCTGAGCAGGATATCAAGCCCCGGATATCTATTTTATGGAGTTTTTGTTTCCTTTCTGTTTTCCCCTTTGTTTCTTTCTGCTGAGATGAGGTAAATGTAAACAAGACAAAAGGTATAAAAGCTGTAACCCACAAAAATAAATTTGCTGCGTTTTGGCCATAATCTTCACGCAGCCCTCCAGACTCTACTTTTCTATGTTCTTTCTTTTCCGCGCACTCTCTCTCTCAGGTTGAACGAGACATCTACGTTGGCGGTCTCGGGGACTCCCGCGGGTCGGTAGTCCCCCAGCAGACGTGCCGGACCCCGACATCTGGCGCCTTGGAACAGGGACCTGAGTACGAGAGGTGAATCTGGCGCCTTGGAACAGGGACCTGAGTACGAGAGGTGAATCTGGCGCCTTGGAACAGGGACCTGAGTACGAGAGGTGAATCTGGCACCTGGGAACAGGGACCTGAGTACGAGAGGTACAGTGACGCACCCCAAATCAAAGGAGACAAGGTAAAGCCGCGGTTCTTGTAGTTCTGGACTCAAAATTCATCTGGAGTAAAATGGGGCAGTCTGAGTCCAAAAATAAGTTAATGTTCACGAAATTATTACATCAAATGTTAAGAAAGAGAGGTGTTGATGTAAAAAAGAAACATGTTTCTAAGTTTTTAGAGATTGTTTATGTATTGTGTCCGTGGGTCCCTGAGGAGGGATCGTTAGATGAATCGACGTGGAGTAAAATAGGAACTAAGATTGAGGAATATGCCGCCGCTCATCAATTTTCCCCGCAGGCAGAATTGCTTCTCTCAGTCTGGCCTCACCTGCGCCAGGCTATCTGCCTGCCTCACTGCTCCCCTGGTGTTTCTCTTGCTTCTAGTTCCTCTTCTTTTTCTTGCAAATCTAACCCTGATGGTGGAGGGGGCGGCGGTAATTTACCACCTTGCAATCCTCTAAACGAGCCCGATTCCGCTCTCAGAGTCGGACCTGAAGCCAGAAATGGGGGAGCTCTGGACGAAAAGATCGGAGCCGGAGCAGAAATCAGCGCTTCAGAGAGTGCGCAGGTAAGGGCTTCAGCTGTGCCCTCAATTTCTACCCTCGAGGAATTATCCAGGCTTCTGGCTTCGCTTTCCAAACCTCAAGCTTTCCCTGTTGTTACTACGCTTTCCTCTAAGCCTGTGGTGTGCTCTACGCCATGAGAACCTATCCTTGCAACTACTTATGCCTTTGAGTCTATGAAACAGGGATTTCCTGATTCTGACCTTCACCTCGTCTGTCCTGTTATAGAGGTGACCAATCAAAACGGCGAGATTGTTCGCCATTATGAACCTATTCCACCAAAATTCATGAAAGATTTCAAGGAGGCAGTGACTAATTATGGACCCACTGCACCTTATACTCTCTCTTTACTCGAAAATTTTGGCACTCAGGCCATGACCCCTGCAGATTGGCATCGCATCGCCAATGCCTGCCTTTCAGGTGGCGACTACTTATTGTGGAAAGCTTATTATGATGATGCCGCTTTCGAGTTGATGGAAAGGAATGAGAGACAAAGAGTGGGAGTTAATTTACAGATGTTAAAAGGTACAGGTGATTATGAAAGTGTTCAGGCACAAGTTGCCCTCCCAGAAGCGGCATTTGGGCAGGTAAACGCTTTAGCTTTGCGTGCCTGGAGAAAGCTTCCCACTCATGGAGAATTTACTGATGAAATTACCAAAATTAAACAGGGAAATGAGGAACCCTACCAAAATTTTATCTCTCAATTAATGCAGGCAGTCAAACGGCAATTTGGAGATAGCGAGTCAGCTCAATTATTTACAAAACAATTGGCCTATGAAAATGCTAATACTACTTGCCAGTCCATGGAATACTCCTATTTTTGTCATTAGAAAGAAATCTGGTAAATGGAGACTTTTACAAGACCTTAGGAAAGTGAATGAAATTATGGAAATCATGGGACCACTGCAACTTGGTCTCCCTTTGCCTGTTGTTGTTCCTCAAAATTGGGAATTACTAGTCATTGATTTGAAAGATTGCTTCTTTTCCATCCCCTTGGCACCTCAAGATTGCTGCAGGTTTGCCTTCAGTGTTCCTGCAACCAATTTTGACAGGCCTTTTGAGCGCTATGAGTGGACAGTTCTTCCTCAAGGTATGGCGAACAGCCCTACCTTGTGTCAGAAATTTGTTGCTCAGGTAATTGCACCCATCCGTGAACGCTATCCGGATGTCCTTTTGTTACATTATATGGATGATCTCCTTTTGGCGGCTCCCTCCCCTGGCCTCCTACAGGAAGCCTTTCAGGATTTAAGTGACCTCCTTACAAATTCAAACTTAGTTATATCTCCTGACAAAGTCCAAAAGGTAACTCCTTTCCATTATTTGGGTCGCCTCATTGACTCCAATCAAGTGTCCTATAAGACTCCTGTCTTATCTACTGCCCATCTCAGTACGCTGAATGATCTCCAAAAGTTTTTGGGAGACATTAACTGGATCAGGCCTAGTCTTAAATTAACTACTGGTCAGCTTAAGCCTCTTTTTGATATGCTCAGAGGCCCCGCAGACCCAAAGTCTCCCCGGACACTTACTAATGAAGCTAGACATGCCTTGTAATTGGTGCAAGATGCTCTCTCAGAACAAAAACTAAACCGTGTCACTACTGGAGTGTCTTGATGTTTATGCATTTTATGCACCTCTTACACCCCCACAGGTCTTTTCTGGCAAAAAGGAATCTTAGAGTGGCTCCACCTGTCTGCCAGTCGGCCTCGTATTGCCACTCCTTATCACGATTTAGTATCTATGCTAATCGCCAAAGGCCGCCTCAGGGCACTCACTCTCTTTGGCTCTGACCCACCTATTGTGATTGTTCCTTACACCACCCAAGAACAATCTTGGTTGTGGTCATTTTCTGACTCATGGCAATTAGCTCTTGCAAATTTCACAGGGCAGCTTTCCTGCCACTATCCCAAAGACAAAATACTGCATTTTTATTCCAGATGTAATCTTATTTTCCCCAAGACATGTTCTTTGCAGCCAATTTCTCAGGCCGCTTTGGCATTCACAGACGGTTCCTCAAACGGACTTGCTGCTGGACAAATTGATGATGTTCCCTTTTCTTTCCAGACACCTGAAACTTCCGCCCAAAGGGTAGAATTGCTTGCTGTTCAACATGTGCTCTCCACCTGTGGTCAATCAGTTAATATATACTCTGACAGTCAATATGTAGTTAACCTGATCAATTTGCTAGAGACAGCACCCTTGTCATTTTCTGACAGTTCTGCTATAATACACCTACTTCTTCCTTTACAGCAGACTATCCGCAAGCGGACTCATCAATTCTTTATTGGTCACATTCGTGCACATACTGATTTACCCGGTCCTCTCTCTGCAGGCAACAGGAATGCTGATGCTCTCACATGCCCGGTAATTGCTTCTGCCCTCTCTCCTCTAAGACAGGCTGAGATGTCCCATGCCCTGCACCACCAGGGCTCCCGTAGCCTGCGACTGCAGTTTCAGATCACCAGAGAACAAGCTCGTGCCATTGTTAAGCAGTGCCCTGCTTGTGTGACTCATTTACCTCAACCCACACATACCGGAGTAAACCCTCGTGGTCTACAACCTGGCCACAGATGGATGTCACCCATATTGCTTCTTTTGGTCGTTTAAAATATGTGCATGTAACTATTGACACTTTTTCTCATTTCATAATAGCTTCAGCCCATACAGGAGAGGCAGTCAAAGACGTGACTGCTCATTGTCTACTCGTGTTCTCTAACCTAGGTGCACCAAAAATTTTGAAGACTGATAATGCTCCAGCTTACACCAGCTCTTCATTCCAAACCTTTTGTTCTCAATTTCAGGTGATTCATAAAACAGGAATTCCCTATAATCCTCAAGGACAGGGAATTGTTGAACGTGCTCATGCCACCCTTAAAACTTTATTACTTAAA
The DNA here is from genome assembly GCF_049354715.1 of Callithrix jacchus. NCBI lineage: Eukaryota > Metazoa > Chordata > Mammalia > Primates > Cebidae > Callithrix > Callithrix jacchus. The sequence continues at coordinate 54,934,901 of NC_133521.1, read as the reverse complement.
CTAAATAATTCACCTCCTTCCTTTTACAAGTCTCCACATGATGTACTTCGACATGCTCTTTATGTTCTAAATTTTTTAACCCTTGATGCAGAAGGTCACTCAGCAGCTGATTGTTTCTGGCACCCAAAGAGCTCAGCCACGCCTATGGTGTTATGGAGAGATTTATTTTCTAATCAATGGAATGGCCCTGACCCTGTATTAGTTTGGGGCAGAGGTCACGTTTGTGTTTTTCCTAGGTCTGCCCCCTCACCTATCTGGGTGGCTGAGCGACACGTCAAGCATGCCCTGAAGAAGACAGTCCTCTCTGAGGCCAGTGACCATCCCTCTTCCTCGACTGACATCTCCTCGTCAGCCAAGCCCTCAGATGTCTTCACTGAACTCCCTTCCCCTGAGAATCCGATGTCTACGCCTACGGAGGACCACATCCCGCCGTGTCCATCGCCAGCGGCACCAGCTGACACCTCCTCAAAAGGTTCCAGTCCCGACCTGGACCCAGATGCGACACCTAGTGGCTGATGCGTCACACATTGTTCGTCAGCAAGGACATTCTCTTAATCCGGTTACTCTACTTTTAGCCATGGTAGCCATTTTTTCTTGTGATTCTACGTCGGCAATTATAGCCATTGTGTCTGTGGTAACTTCTACAGCTACAGCTGCTGTTAGTCTTTCAAAATCCATTAATACTGCTGTATATGTGAATCATTTAGCCAAAAATGTTTCTATTGCTATAGGATCTCAAATGTCTATTGATGACAAGTTAGAAGCTAAACTGCATCATTTAAAGTTAGACAGTAAAATAGGCGTTAGCTAACATATGAGGTGTTTGTACAAGAAAAAGAGGCACACAGAATGTCAGTCCTAGCAGAGGTGATGGGCTCAAGCTGAAGAAATGTGGGTGCATGTGCTCCTCAGTGACATATAATCTAATAACACTTGCAAGGCCATTAGCCTCTAAAGATAATATTGACTATGATGCTGGACCTGAAGGGATGGCTGGTTAGCCAATGACGGGTAAGATCCTCAGGGGAGGACAACCTAAGACAGGCACAGCCGCAGTAAGGCCAGCATACACCAGGGATGTGCCCAGCTGGCAATCCCTCCTGAGGCTTTTGAGCATTACCCCACAATGCTGTAAATCTAGCTTGTCTTCCTAGTGAAGGTGACAGCTGCCACTGACTGCTGCTTGGACATGAAATTCCTGTGTGGTCTGTTTCAATGTACTACACCCTACATATTAATAATAGTAATGCTTAATGTTGTGCCTGCCATGTGTCTTCCATCTTGTGTTCTCCACCCTCCGAGACATGCAACTGAAGCTGTTTACACTTCATTTGCAAAGTAAAAAAAACGGGAGATGTGGTGTTCGCGCCAAAGGCTCGAGACAGTTAGTTGATTCCTCTCAGTTTGGCTGCTGGACCTGTACTGCACTTCCTCACCTCGAGGGCTGTCGAGTGAGACAGGGCTGTAAGCTGACTCACTAAAAGCAACAACAGAATGCAAAGCAAAGGCCTGCAGTTTATAAGGACATTGTGCTGTCTGCTTCCATGTCCCCCTTCAGTCTCTGTGTAAGCAATAAACTTGCTGCAATTGAAATGTCTAAGAGGAGCAGAGACCTCTGCCCATATTTTCCCTGGAGCCAAGCCTTTGTTTTAGCTCCTGAGGCAAAACAGGTTTAACCAGCCACCTTAAGGGTGCCATTGTATCTTTGGAATGTAAAATCATTGAAATGTAAACTACTACCACTAGCCCCCTTAAACTGCTTCCTGAGCAGGATATCAAGCCCCGGATATCTATTTTATGGAGTTTTTGTTTCCTTTCTGTTTTCCCCTTTGTTTCTTTCTGCTGAGATGAGGTAAATGTAAACAAGACAAAAGGTATAAAAGCTGTAACCCACAAAAATAAATTTGCTGCGTTTTGGCCATAATCTTCACGCAGCCCTCCAGACTCTACTTTTCTATGTTCTTTCTTTTCTGCGCACTCTCTCTCTCAGGTTGAACGAGACATCTATGTTGGCGGTCTTGGGGACTCCCGCGGGTCGGTAGTCCCCCGGCAGACGTGCCGGACCCCGACACTCTCTCATGTAAAATACCGAAATTCTAATTTTATAAGAATCGAAAAAAATCTAAATATTATCAAGGCACCCCGTGGTAAAAAAAATTGCTCTGAATATAAAATGTCAGAAAAAATATACAATGCCCTATTCTACACTGTTTTGGAGTATATAAACCAACTCCATATGCTCTCTCATGTAAAATGCAGAAATTCTATATTTAAGCGAATCGAAAAAGATCTAAATATTATCTAGGCACCCCAATGTTAAAAGCAAAATTGCTCTTAATATAATCTGTTAGAAAAATATATAATGCCATTTTCTACTGTGTTTTGTAGTATATACATCAACTCAATATGCTCTCTCATATAAAATAACGAAATTCTAATTTTACGTGAATCAAAAAAAATCAAAAATATCTAGGCGCCTCAAAGTTAAAAGAAAATGGCTCTAAATACCGTCTGTTAGAAAAAATATACAATGCCTTATTCTACTCTGCTTTGGAGTATATACACCAACTCAGTATGCTCTCTCATGTAAAATACTGAAATTATAATTTTACCCGAATCGAAAAAATCTAAATATTATCTAGGCACTTCAATGTAAAAAACAAAATTGCTGTGAATATAATCTGTCAGAAAAAATATACAATGCCCTATTCTACTCTATTTTGGAGTATATACACCAACTCAGTATGCTCTCTCATGTAAAATACAGAAATTCTAATTTTACCCGAATCGAAAAAATCTAAATATTATCTAGGCACCCCTAAGATAAAAGCAAAATTGCTCTGAATATAATCTATTAAAAAAAATATACAATGTCCTTTTCTACTCTGTTTTGGAGTATATGCACCAACTCCATATGCTCTCTCATGTAAAATACAGAAATTCTATATTTAGGCGTATCTAAAACAATCTTAATAATATCTAGGCACCCCAAAGTTAAAAGAAAATGGCTCTGAATATAGTATGTTAGAAAAAATATACAATGCCTTATTCTACTATGTTTTGGATTATATACACCAACCCAGTATGCTCTCTCATGTAAAATACAGAAATTCTAATTTTACCCGAATCGAAAAAATCTAAATATTATCAAGGCACCCCAATGTTAAAAGCAAAATTGCTCTGAATATATTATGTCAGAAAAAATATGCAATGCTTTATTCTACTCTGTTTTGCAGTGTATACACCAACTCAATATGCTCTCTTATGTAAAATACCGAAATTCTAATTTTACGAGAATCATAAAAAGTCTATATATCTAAGCGCCCCAAAGTTAAAAGAAAATGGCTCTAAACATAGTCTGTTAGAAAAACATACAATGCCTTATTCTACTCTGTTTTGGAGTATATACATCAACTCAGTTTGCTCTCTGATGTAAAATACCAAAATTCTAATTTTACGCGAATCGAAAAACATTTCAATAAAATCTAGGAGCCCCACAGTTAAAAGAAAATGGCTGTGAATATAGTCTGTTAGAAAAAATATGCAATGCCTTATTCTACTTCGTTTTGGAGTATATACACCAACTCAGTATGCTCTCTCATGTAAAATACCGAAATTCTAATTTAACGTGAATCGAAAAAAATGTAAATAATATCTTGGCACCCCAAATTTAAAAGAAAATGGCTCCGAATATAGTCTGTTATAAAACATATACAATGCCTTATTCTACTTTGTTTTGGAGTATATAAAATAACTCACTATTCTTTCTCATGTAAAATTCAGAAATTATAATTTTACCCGAATAATAAAAATCTCAATATTATCTAGGCACCCCAATGTTAAAAACAAAATTTCTCTGAATATAATCTGTCAGAAAAAATATACAATACCCTATTCTACTTTGTTTAGGAGTATATACACCAACCCCATATGCTCTCTCATGTAAAATAACAAAATTTTATATTTAAGCGAATCGAAAATATCTAAATACAATCTAGGCACCACAATGTTAAAAGCAAAATTGCTCTGAATATAATATCTCAGAAAAAATATACAATGCCCTTTTCTAATCTGTTTTGGCGTATATACACCAACTCAATATGCACTCTCATGTAAAATACGAAAATTCTAATTTTACATGAATCGAAAAAAATCTAAATAATATATAGGCGCCACAAAGTTAAAATAAAATGGCTCTGAATATAGTCTGTTAGAAAAAATATACAATGCCCTATCCTACTCTGTTTTGGAGAATATACATCAACTCAGTATGCTCTTTCATGTGAAATATCGAAATTCAAATTTTACGCGAATAAAAAAAAATCTGAATATTATCAAGGCACCCCAATGTTAATAGCAAATTTTCTCTGAATATAGTCTGTCAGAAAGAAAATACAATGCTTTTTAATACTCTGTTTTTGAGTATATACACCAACTCAATATGCTCTCTTATGTAAAATACCGAAAATCTAATTTTACGTGAATCGAAGAAAATCTAAATAATATCTAGGCGCCCCAAAGTTAAAGGAAAATGGCTCTTAATATAGTCTGTTAGAAAAAATATACAATGCCTTATTCTACTATGTTTTGGAGTAAATACACCAACTCAGTATGCTCTCTCATGTAAAATAGAGAAATTCTAATTTTAACCGAATTGAAAAAATCTAATTAATATCTAGGCACGCCAATGTTAAAAAAAAAATGCTCTGAATATAATTTGTCAGAAAAAATATACAATGCCCTATTCGACTCTGTTTTGGAGTATATACACCAACTCCATATGCTCTCTCAGGTAAAATACAGAAATTCTATATTTAAGCGAATCGAAAAAAATCTAAATATGATCTTGGCACCCTAATGTTAAAATCAAAATTGCTCTGAATATAAACTGTCATAAGAAATATTCAATGCCCTATTCAACTATTTTTTGGAGCATATAAACCAACTCCATATGCTCTCTTATGTAAAATACAGAAATTCTATATTTAAGCGAATCGAAAAAAATCTAAATATTATCTAGTCACCCCAATGTTAAAAGCAAAATTTCTCTGAGTATAATCTGTCAGAAAAAATATACAATGTTGTTTTCCACTTTGTTTTGGAGTATATATACCAACTCAATATGCTCTGTCCTGTAAAATACCGAAATTCTAATTTTACGCGAATCAAGAAAAATCTAAATAATATCTAGGCGCAACAAAGTTAAAAGAAAATGGCTCTGAATATAGTCTGTCAGAAAAAATATACAATGCCTTATTCTACTATGATTTGGAGTATATACACCAACTCAGTATGCTCTCTCATGTAAAATGTAGAAATTCTAATTTTACACGAATCGAAAAAATCTAAAAATTATCTAGAGACCCCAAAGTTAAAAACAAAATTGCTCTGAATATAATCTGTCAGAAAAAATATACAATGCCCTATTCTACTCTATTTTGGAGTATATACACCAACTCCATATGCTCTCTCATATAAAATAAAGAAATTCTATATTTGAGAGAATCGAAAAAAACTCAATATTATCTAGGCACCCCAATGTTAAAAGCAAAATTGCTCTGAATATAATCTGTCAGAAAAAGTATACAATGCCCTTTTCTACTCTGTTTTGTAATATATACACCAACACAATATGCTCTCTCATGTAAATTACCGAAATTGTAATTTTACGCAAATCGAAAAATATCTAAATAATATCAAGGTGCCCCAAAGTTAAAAGAAAATGGCTCTGAAAATAGCCTCTTATAAAAAATATACAATTTCTTATTCTACTCTGTTTTGGAGTATATACACCAACTCACTATGCTCTCTGATATAAAATACCGAAATTCTAATTTTATGTGCATCGAAAAAAATCTAAATATTATCTAGGCAACCCAATGTTAAAAACAAAATTGCTCTGAATATAATCTGTCAGATAAAATAAACAATGCCCTATTCTACTCTGTTTTGGAGTTTATGCACCAACTGAGTGTGCTCTCTTATGTAAAATACCGAAATTCTAATTTTACGGGAATCAAAAAAAATCTAATTATTACCTAGGAACCGGAATATTAAAAGCAAAATTACTCTGAATGTAGTCTGTCAGAAAAAATATACGATGCCCTTTTCTTCTTTGTTTTGGAGTATATACACAAACTGCATATGCACTCTCATTTAAAATACTGAAATGCTAAATTTACGTGAATCGAAAAAAATCTAAATACTATCTAGGCGCCCCAAAGTTAAAAGAAAATGGCTCTGAATATATTCTGTTAGAGAAAATACACAATACCCTATTCTACTGTGTTTTGGAGTATATACACCAACTCAGTATGCTCTCTCCTGTAAAATACCAAAATATTAATTTTACGTGAATGAAAAAAAATCTAAATATTATCTAGGTAACCCAATGTGAAAAACAAAATTGCTCTGAATGTAGTCTGTTAGAAAAAATATACAATGCCCTATTCTACTCTGTTTTGGAGTATATACACCAACTCAGTATGCTCTCTCATGTAAAATACCGAAATTCAAATTTTATGTGAATAAAAAAAATCTAAATATTATATAGGCACCCCAATGTTAAAAGCAAATTTTCTCTGAATATAGTCTGTCAGAAAAAAAATACAATGCCCTTTTTTACTCTATTTGGAGTATATACACCAACTCAATATGCTCTCTTATGTAAAATACCGAAATTCTAATTTTGCGCGATTCGAAAAAAATATAAATAATATCCAGGCGCACCAAATTTAAAAGAAAATGGGTCTGAATATAGTCTGTTAGAAAAAATACACATTGCCTTATTCTACTGTGTATTGGAGTATATACACAAACTCAGTATGCTCTCCCATGTAAAATACAAAAATTCTAATTTTACGTGAATTGAAAAAAATCTAAATATTATCTAGGCACCCCAATGTTAAAAACAAAATTTCTCTTAATATAATCTGTCAGAAAAAATATACAATACCCTATTCTACTCTGTTTAAAAATATATAAACCAACTCTATATGCTCTCTCTTGTGAAATACAGAAATTCTAATTTTACGTGAATCGAAAAAAATTTAAATATTATCTAGGCACCCCAATGTTAAAAGCAAAATTTCTCTGAATACAATCTGTCAGAAAAAATATGCAATGCCCTTTACCACTTTGTTTTGGGGTATATACACCAACTCAATATGCTTCCTTATATAAAATACAGAAATCCTAATTTTACGTGAATCGAAAAAAATCTAAATAGTATCTAGGCGCCCCAAAGTTGAAAGGAAATGGCTCTGATTATAGTCTGTTAGAAAAAATATACAATGCCTTATTCTAGTATGTTTTGGAGTATATACACCAACTGAGTATGCTCTCTCATGTAAAATAGAGAAATTCTAATTTTACCAGAATTGAAAAAATCTAAATATTACCTAGGCACCCCAATGTTAAAAACAAAATTTCTCTGAATATAGTTTGTCAGAGAAAATATACAATGCCCTATTCGACTCTGTTTCGGAGTATATACACCAACTCCATATGCTCTCTCATGTAAAATACAGAAATTCTATATTTAAGCAAATCGAAAAAAATCTAAATATTATCTTGGCACCCTAATGTTAAAATCAAAATTTCTCTTAATATAAACTGTCAGAGAAAATATACAATGCCCTATTCAACTATTTTTTGGAGCATATAAACCAACTCCATATGCTCTCTCATGTAAAATACAGAAATTCTATATTTAAGCGAATCGAAAAGAATCTAAATATTATCTAGTCACCCCAATGTTAAAAGAAAAATTTCTCTGAATATAAACTTTCAGAAAAAGTATACAATACTTTTTTCCACTTTGTTTTGGTGTATATACACCAACCCAATATGCTCTGTCTTGTAAAATACCAAAATTTTACGTGAATCGAGAAAAATGAAAATAATATCTAGGCGACCCAATGTTAAAGAAAATGGCTCCGAATATAGTCTGTTAGAAAAAATATACAATGCCTTATTCTACTCTGTTTTGGAGTATATACACCTACTCAGTATGCTCTCTCATGTAAAACAACGAAATTCAAATTTTACCCGAATCGAAAAATTCTAAATAATATATAGGCACACCAAAGTTTAAAAAAAACGGCTCTGAATATAGTCTGTTAGAAAAAACATACAATACCTTATTCTACTCTGTTTTGGAGTATATACAGCAATTCAATATGCTCTCTAATAGAAAATACATAAATTTTATATTTAAGTGAATCGAAAAAAATCTAAATACTATCTAGGCATCCCTATGTTAAAAGCAAAATTTCACTGAATATAATCTGTCAGAAAAAATATACAAAGCCCTTTTCTACTGTTTTGGAGTATATACAACAACTCAAAATGCTCTCTCATGTAAAATACCGAAATTCAAATTTTACGTGAATAAAAAAATCTAAATATTATCTAGGAACACCAATGTTAAAAACAAATTTGCTCTGAATATATTCTGTCAGGAAAAATATACAATGCCTTATTCTACTCTATTTTTGAGTATATACACCATCTCAGGATGCTCCTCATGTAATATACAGAAATTTTAATTTTACCCGAATTGAAAAAATTTAAATATTATCTAGGCGCCTCAGTGTTAAAAAGAAAATTGCTCTGAATATAATCTGTCAGAAAAAATAAACAATGCCCTATTCTACGCTGTTTTGGAGTATATACACCAACTCCATATGATCTCTCAAGTAAAATAGAGAAATTCTATATCTAAGCGAATCGAAAATAATTTAAATATTATCTAGGCACCTTCATGTTAAAAGAAAAATTGCTCTGAATATAATCTGTCAGAAAAAATATACAATGCCCTTTACTTCTGTGTTTTGTAGTATATACACCAACTCCATATGCTCTCTCATGTAAAATACAGAAATTCTATATTTAATGGAATCGAAAAAAATCTAAAAATTATCTAGGCGTCCCAATGTTAAAAGAAAAATTGCCCTGAATATAATCTGTCAGAGAAAATATACAATACCCTTTTCTACTCTGTTTTGTAGTATATACACCATCTCAATATGCTCTCTCATATAAAATACCGAAATTCTAATTTTACGCGAATTGAAAAGAATCTAAATAATATCTAGGCACCCCAAAGTTAAAAGAAAATGGTTCTTAATATAGTCTGTAAGAAAAAATATACAATGCCTTACTCTAGTCTTTTTTGGAGTATATACACGAACTCAAAATGCTCTCTCATGTAAAATACAGAAATTCTAATTTTACGTGAATCAAAAAAAATCTAAATATTATCTAGGCACACCAATGTTAAAAACAAAATTGCTCTGAATATATTCTGGCAGAAAAAATGTACAATGCCCTATTCTACTCTGTTTTGGAGTACATACACCAACTCCATTTGCTCTCTCATGTAAAATACAGAAATTCTATATTTAAGCAAATCGAAAGAAATCTAAATATTATCTAGGCATTCCAATTTCAAAAGCAAAATTGCACTGAATATAATCTGTCAGAAAATATATACAGTGCCCTTTGCTACTCTGTTATGTAGTATATACAACAACTCAATATGGTCTCTCATGTAAAATATCGAAATTCTAATTTTACGCGAATCGAAAAAAATCTAAATAATATCTAGGCACCCCAAAGATAAAAGATAATTGCTCTGAATATAATCTGTTAAAAAAATATACAATGCCTTATTCTACTGTTTTGGAGTATATACACCAACTCAGGATGCTCTCTCATGTAAAATACAGAAATTCTAATTTTACCAGAATCGAAAAAATCTAAATATTATCTAGGCACCTCAATGTTAAAAACAAAATTGCTCTGAATATAATCTGTCAAAATATATACAATGTTCTGTTCTTCTCTCTTTTGGAGTATATACACCAACTCATTATGCTCTCTCATGTAAAATACTGAAATTCTAATTTTAAATGAATCGAAAATAATGTAAATATTATCTAGGCACCCCAATGTTAAAAAAAAAAAATTGGTCTGAATGAAGTCTGTCAGACAAAATATACAATGCCCTTTTCTACTCTGTTTTGTAGTATATACACCAACTCAGTATGCTCTCTCATGTAAAATATAGAAATCCTAATGTTACACGAATCGAAAAAGATCTAAATAATATCTAGGTGCCCCAAAGTTAAAACAAAATGGCTCTGAATATAGTCTGTTAGAAAAAATATACAATGTTTTATTTTACTCTGTTTTAGAGTATATACACCAACTCAGGATGCTCTCTTATGTAAAATACAGAAATTCTAATTTTATGTGAATCAAAAAAATCAAAATATTATCTATGCACCCCAATGTTAAAAACAAAATTGCTCTGAATATAATCTGTCAGAAAAAATATACAATGCCCTATTCTAATCTGTTTTAAAGTATATACACCAAGTCCATATGCTCTCTCATGTAAAATGCAGAAATTCTATATTTAAGCAAATAGAAAAAAATCTAAATATTATCTAGGCACCCCTATGTTAAAAGCAAAATTGCTCTGAAAATAATCTGCAAGAAAAAATATACAATGCCCTTTTCAACTCGGTTTTATAGTATATACACCAACCCAATATGCTCTGTCATGTAAAATACAGAAATTCTAATTCTACCCAAATGGAAAAAATCTCAATATTATCTAGGCACCCCAAAGTTAAAAGCAGAATTGCTCTGAATATAATTTGTAAGAAAAAATATACAATGTTTTTTTCTACTCTGTTTTGGAGTATATACACAAACTCAATATGCTCTCTCATGTAAAATACCGAAATTCTAATTTTAGGCGAATCAAAAAGGCTCAAAATAATACATAGGCGCCCGAAAGTTAAAATAAATGACTCTGAATATAGTCTGTTCAAAAAAATATACAATGCCTTATTCAACTCTGTTTTGGAGTATATACACCAACTCAGGATGCTCTCTCACGTGAAATACAGAAATTCTGATTTTACCCAAATTAAAAAAATCTAAATATTATATAGGCACCACAGAGTTAAAAAAATTGCTCTAAATATAATCCGTCAGAAAAAATATACAATGCCCTATTCTTCTCTGTTTTGGAGTATATACACCAACTCAGTATGCTCTCTCATATAAAACACCAAAATTCTAATTTTACCAATATCGACAAAATCTAAATATTATCTAGGCTCCCCAAAATTAAAAGCAGAATTGCTCTGAATATAATCTCTCAGAACAAATATACAATGCCTTATTCTACTCTGTTTTGAAGTATATACACCAACTCAGTATGCTCTCTCATGTAAAATACCGAAATTCTAATTTTACGTGAATTGATAAATATCTAAATATTATCTAGGCACCCGAGTGGTAAAAGCAAAATTGCTCCGAATATAAACTGTCAGAAAAAATATACAATGCCTTATTCTACTCTGTTTTGGAGTATATACACCAACTTAGTATGCTCTCTCTTGTAAAATACAGAAATTCTAATTTTACCTGAATCGAAGAAATCTAAATATAATCTAGGCACCCAAATGTTTAAAACAAAATTGCTCTGAATATAATCTGTCAGAAAATATATTCAATTCCCTTTTCTCCTCTGTTTTGAAGTATATACACCAACTCCATATTCTCTCTCATGTAAAACACAGAAATTCTATATTTAAGCGAATCGAAAAATATCTAAAGATAATCTAGGCCCCACAATGTTCAAAGCCAAATTGCTCTGAATATAATCTGTCAGAATAAATATACAAAGCCTTATTCTACTCTGTTTTAAAGTATATACACCAACTCAGTATGCTCTCTCATGTAAAATACAGATTCTATAATTAAGCGAATTGAGAAAAATCTAAATATAATCTAGGCACCCCAAAGTTAAAAGAAAATGGCTCTGAATATTGTCTGTTAGAAAAAATATACAATTCCCTATTCTACTCTGTATTGGAGTATATACACCACCTCCATATGCTCTCTCACTTAAAATACAGAAATTCTATATTTAAGCGAATCGAACAAAATCTAAATATTATCTAGGCACCCCAATGTTAATAAAAAAATTGCTATGAATATAATCTGTCAGAAAAAATATACAAGGCCCTATTCTACTTTATTTTGGAGTATATACACTGACTCCATATGCTCTCTGATGTAAAATACAGAAATTCTATATTTAACCGAATCAAAATAAATCTAAATATTATCTAGGCACCGGAATGTTAAAAAAAATTTCTCTGAATATAATCTGTCAGAAAAAATATACAATGCCCTTTCTACTCTCTTTTCGAGTATATACACCAACTCCATATGCTCTCTCATGTAAAATGCAGAAACTCTATATTTAAGCAAATCGAAAAACATCTAAATATTATCTAGGCACCCCAATGATAAAAGCAAAATTGCTCTAAATATAATGTGTCAGAAAAAATGTACAATGCCCTTTTCTATTCTGTTTAGGAGTATATACACCAACTCAATATTGTCTCACATGTAAAATACCAAAATTGTAATTTTACTTGAATCGAAAAAAATCTAAATAATATCTAGGCTCCTCAAAGTTAAAACAAAATAGCTCTGAATATAGTCTGTTAGAAAAAATATACAATGCCTTATTCTACTTTGTTTTGGAGTATATACAACAACTCAGTGTGCTCTCTCATGTAAAATAACGAAATTCAAATTTTACCCAAACTGAAAAAAATATGAATATTGTCTAGGCACCCCAATGTTAAAAACAAAATTGCTCTGAATATAATCTGTCAGAAAAAATATAAAATGCCCTATTCTACTCTGTTTTCAAGTATATACACCGACTCAGTATGCTCTCTTATGTAAAATATAGAAATTCTAATTTTACCTAAATCGAAAAAATCTAAATATTTTCTAGGCACCCCAATGTTAAAAGCAAAATTTCTCTGAATATAATCTGTCAGAAAAAAATGCAATGCCCTTTTCTACTCTGTTTTCCAGTACATGCACCAACTCCATATGATCTCTCATGTAAAATACAGAAATTCTATATTTAAGCAAATCGAAAAAAATCTAAATATTATCTAGGCACCCCAATGTTAAAAACAAAATTTCCCTAAATGTAATTTGTCAGAAAAAATATACAATGCCGTTTTCTACTCTGTTTTGGAGTATATACACCAACTCCATATGCTCTCTCATGTAAAATAACAAAATTCTCATTTTACGCAAATAGAAAAAAATCTAAATAATATCTAGGCGCCCCAAAGTTAAAAGAAAATGGCTCTGAATATAGTCTGTTAGAAAAAATATACAATGCCTTATTATACTTTGTTTTAGAGTATATACACCAAACCAGTATGCTGTATAATGTAAAATACAGAAATTCTAATTTTACCCGAATAGAAAAAAATCAAAATATTATCTAGGCACCCCAATGTTAAAAGCAAAATTGCTCAGAATACAATGTGTCAGAAAAAAATACAACGTTCTTTTCTACTCAGTTTTGGAGTATATACAACAACTCAATATGCTGTCTCATGTAAAATACAGAAATTCTAATTTTACGTGAATCGAAAAAAATAGAAATATCTAGGTACCCGAAAGTTAAAAGAAAATGGCTCTGAATATAGTCTGTTAGAAAATATATACAATGCCTTATTCTACTCTGTTTTTGAGAATATAACACAACGCAGTATCCTCTCTCCTGTAAAATACCGAAATTCTAATATTATGTGAATCGAAAAAAATCTAAATAATATCTAAGTGCTTCAAAGTTAAAAGACAATGGCTCTGAATATGTCCTGTTAGAAAAAATATACAATGCCTTATTCTACTCTATTTTGTATTTTATATACCAACTCAGTATGCTCACTAATGTAAAATACCGAAATTCCAATTTACATGAATCGAAAAAAATCTAAATAATATCTAGGCACCCCAATGTTAAAACAAAATTGCTCTGAATTTAATGTGTCAGAAAAAATATACAATGCCCTTTTTGACTCTGTTTTGGAGTATGTACACCAACTCCATATGCTCTCTCATGTAAAATACAGAAATTCTATAGTTAAGCTAATCAAATAAAAATATAAATATTATCTAGGCACCCGAATGTAAAAAGCAAAATTTCTCTGAATATAATCTGTAAGAACAAATATACAATGCCCTTTTCTACTCTGTTTTGGAGTGTGTACACCAACTCACTATGCTCTCTCATGTGAAATACAGAAATTCTATATTGAAGCGAATAGAAAAAAATCTAAATATTATCTAGGCACCCCAATGTTAAAAAAAAATTGCTCTGAATATAATCTATCAGAAAAAATATACAATGCCCTATTCTACTGTGTTTTGAAGTATATACACCAACTCAATATGCTCTCTCATGTAAAATACAGAAATTCAATATTTAAGCGAATCAAAAAATATCTAAATAATATCTATGCTCCCCAAAGTTAAAAGAAATTGGCTCTGAATATAGTCTGTTAGAAAAAATATACAATGCCTTATTCCAATCTGTTTTGGAGTATATACATCAACTCAGTATGCTCTGTCATGTAAAATAAAGAAATTCTAATTTTACCAGAATCAAATTAATCTAAATATTATCTAGGCACCGAATGCTAAAAACATAATTGCTCTGAATATAGTCTGTAAGAAAAAAAGAAAAAATATACAATGCCCTATTCTACTCTGTTTTGGCATATATACACCAACTCCATATGCTCTGTCATGTAAAATACAGATATTCAATATAAAAGCGAATCTAATAAAATCTAAATATTATCTAGGCACCCGAATGTTAAAAGCAAAATTGCTCTGAATATAATCTGTCAGAGAAAATATACAACGACATTTTCTACTCTGTTTTGTAGTATATACACCAACTCAATATGCTCTCTCATGTAAAATACCGAACTTCTAATTCTACGCGAATCGAAAAGAATCTAAATAATATCTAGGCGCCCCAAGGTTGAAAGAAAACGGCACTGAATATAGTCTGATAGACTAAATATACAATGCCTTATTCTACTCTGTTTTGGAGTATATACACCAACTTAGTGTGCTCTCTCATGTAAAGTATCGAAATTCAAAATTTACCCGAATCGAAAAAATCTTAATATTATCTATGAACCCCAATGTTAAAAGAAAAATTGCTCTGAATATAACCTGTCAGAAAAAATATACAATGCCCTATTGTACTTTGTTTTGGAGCATATACACCAAGTCAATATGCTCTCTCATGTAAAATACAGAAATTCTATATTTAAGTGAAGCGAAAAAAATCTAAATATTATCGAGGCACCCCAATGATAATAGCAAAATTGCTCTGAATATAGTCTGTCAGAAAACATATACAATGCCATTTTTTACTCTGTTTTGTAGTATATACACCAACTCCATATGCTCTCTCATGTAAAATACCGAAATTCTAATTCTATGCGAATCGAAAAACATCTAAATAATATCTAGGCACCCCAAGGTTAAAAGAAAATGGCTCTGAATATAGTCTGTTAGAAAAAATATACAATGCCTTATTCTACTCTGTTTTGGAGTATATACACCAACTCAGTATGCTCTCTCATGTCAAATAACGAAATTCCAATTTTACCCGAATCGAAAAAATCTAAATATTATCTAGGCACCCCAATGTTAAAAGCAGAATTGCTCTGAATATAATCTGTCTGAAAAAATATACAATGCCCTTTTCTACTCTGTTTTGGAGTATATACAACAACTCAATATGCTCTCTCATGTAAAATATCGAAATTTGAATTTTACGCGAATCGAAAAAAATCTAAATCATATATAGGCGCCCCAAAGTTAAAAGAAAACAGCTCTGAATATAGTCTGTAGGAAAAAATATACAATGCTTTATTCTACTTTGTTTTGGAGTATATACACCAACTCACTATGGTCTCTCATGTAAAAAAATGAAATTCTAAATTTACGTGATTCAAAAAAAATCTAAATATTGTCTATGCACCCCAATGTTAAAAGCAAAATTGCTCTGAATATAATCTGTCAGAAAAAATATACAATGCTTTTTTCTACTCTGTTTTGGAGTATATACACCAACTCAATATGCTCACTCATGTAAAATACCGAAATTCTAATTTTACATGAATCGAAAGAAATATAAATATTATCTAGGCACCTCAATATTTAAAAAAAATTGCTCTGAATATAGTTTGTCAGAAAAAATATACATTGCCCTATTCTACTCTGTTTTGGATTATATACACCAACTCCATATGTTCTCTAATGTAAAATACAAAAATTCCATATTTAAGGGAATCGAAAATATCTAAATATTATCTAGGCAACCCAATGTTAAAAGCAAAATTGCTCTAAATATAATCTGTCAGAAAAAATATACAATGCCCGTTTCTACTCTGTTTTGAAATATATACACCAACTCAGTATTCTCTCTCATGTAAAATACCGAAACCCTAATTTTGCGTGAATTGAATAAAATCTAAATAATATCTAATTTCCCCAAATTTAAAGAAAATGGCTCTGAACACAGTCTGTTAGAAATAATATACAATGCCTTATTTTACTCTATTTTGGATTATTTACACCAACTCAGTATGCTCTCTTATGTATAATACCGAAATTCTTATTTTACGTGAATAGAAAAAATCTAAATATTATGTAGGCACCCTAATGTTAAAAGCAAAATTGCTATGAATATAATCTGTCATAAAAAATATAAAATGCCCCTTTCTTCTCTGTTTTGGAGTATATATACCAAGTCAATATGCTCTCTCATGTAAAATACCGAAATTCTAATTTTATGTGAATTGAAAAATATCTAAATAATATCTAGGCACACCAATGTTAAAAACAAAATTTCTCTGAATATAATCTGTCAAAAAAAATATACAATTCCCTTTTCGACTCTGTTTTGTAGTATATACACAAACTCAATATGCTCTCTCATGTAAAATATAGAAATTCTAATTTTACACGAATCAAAAAATATCTAAATAATATGTATGCACCCCAAAGTTAAAAGAAAATGGCTCTGAATATAGTCTGTTAGAAAAAATATACAATTCCTTATTCTACTCTGTTTTGGAGTATATACACCAACTCAGTATGCTCTC
Source organism: Callithrix jacchus (assembly GCF_049354715.1). Lineage (NCBI taxonomy): Eukaryota > Metazoa > Chordata > Mammalia > Primates > Cebidae > Callithrix > Callithrix jacchus. The sequence continues at coordinate 54,917,868 of NC_133521.1, read as the reverse complement.
TCATATAAAATAACGAAATTCCAATTTTACCCGAATTGAAAAAATCTAAATATTATCTAGGCACCCCAATGTTAAAAGCAAAATTTCTCTGAATATAATCTGTCAGAAAAAATATACAATGCCCTATTCTACTCTGTTTTTTAGTATATACACCAACTCTATAGGCTCTCTCATGTAAAATAAAAAATTCAATATTTAAGCGAATCCAAAAAAATCTAAATAATATTTATGATCCCCAAAGTTAAAAGAAAATGGCTCAGAATATAGTCTGTTAGAAAAAATATACAATGCCTTATTCTAATCTGTTTTGGAGTATATACATCAACTCAATATGCTCTGTCATGTAAAATACAGAAATTCTAATTTTACTGGAATCGAAAAAATCTAAATATTACGCAGGCACCCCAATGTTATAAACAAAATTCCTCTGAATATCATCTGTCAGAAAAAATATACAATGCCCTATTCTACTTTGTTTTGCCATATACACACCAACTCCATATGCTCTGTCATGTAAAATACAGATAGTCTATATGTAGGCGAATCTAATAAAATCTAAATATTATCTAGGCACCCGAATGTTAAAAGTAAAATTGCTCTGAATATAATCTGTCAGAAAAAATATAAAATGACATTTTCTACTCTGTTTTCGAATATGTACAACAACTCAATATGCTCACTCATGTGAAATACAGAAATTCTATATTTAAGCGAATCGAAAAAAATTAAAATAATATCTAGGCGCCCCAAGATTAAAAAAAATGGTTCTGAATATACTTTGTTAGAAAAAATATACAATGCCTTATTTTACTCTGTTTTGGATTATATACACCAACTCAGTATGCTCTCTCATGTAAAGTATCGAAATTCTAAATTTACCAGATTCGCAAACATCTAAATATTATATAGGCACCCCAATGTTAAAAGCAAAATGGGTCTGAATATAATCTGTCAGAAATAATATACAATGTTTTTTTCTACTCTGTTTTGAAGTATATACGCCAACTATTTTCTCTCATGTAAAATACCAAAATTCTAATTTAGCTCGAATCGAATATAATCTAAATAATATCTAGTTGCCCCAAAGTTAAAAGAAAATGGATCTGAATACAGTCTGTTCGAAAAAATATATAATGACTTATTCTACTCTGTTTTGAAGTATATACACCAACCCCATATGCTCTCTCATGTGAAATAAAGAAATTCAATATTTAAGCGAATCGAAAAATATCTAAACATTACCTCGGCACCACAATATTAAAAACAATATTGCTCTGAATATAATCTGTCAGAAAAAATATACAATGCCCTATTCTACTCTGTTTTGGAGTATGTAAACCAACTCCATCTGCTCTCTCATGTAAAATACAGAAATTCTATATTTAAGCGAATCTTAAAAATCTAAATATTACTTAGGCATCCCAATGTTATAAGCAAAATTGCTCTGAATATAATCTGTTAGAACCAATATACAATGCCCTTTTCTACTCTGTTTTGGAGTATATACAACAACTCAATATGCTCACTCATGTAAAATGCAGAAATTCCAATTTTACGCAAATCTAAAAAAATCCAAATAATATCTAGGCGCCCAAAAATTAATAGAAAATGGCTCTTAATATAGTCTGTTAGAAAAAATATACAATGCCTTATTCTACTCTGTTTTTGAGTGTATACTTTAACTCAGTATGCTCTCTCCTATAAAATACAGAAATTCAAATTTTACACGAATCGAAAAAATTTAAATATTATCTAGGCTCCCCAATGTAAAAAGCAAAACTGCTCTGAATATAATCTGTCAGAAAAAATATACAATGCTCTTTGCTACTTGTTTTGGAGTATATCCACCAACTCAATATCGTCTCTCATGTAAAATACCGAAATTCTAATTTTACGCAAATCGAATAAAATGTAAATAATATCTAGGCTCCCCAAAGTTAAAAGAAAATGGCTCTGAATATAGTCTGTTAGAAAAAAATTTAAAATGCCTTATTCTACTCTTTTTTGGAGTATAAACACCAACTCAGTATGCTCTCTCAGGTAAAATACAGAAATTTTATATTTCAGGGAATCAAAAAAAATCTAAATATTATCTAGGCACCCCAATGTTAAAAAAAAAATTGCTATGAATACAATCTGTTAGAAAAAATATACAATGCCCTTTTCTACTCTGTTTTGGAGTATATACACCAACTCCATATGCTCTCTCATGTAAAATACCGAAATTCTATATTTAAGCGGATCGAAAAAAACCTAAATATTATCTAGGCACCCCAATGTTAAAAACAATATACCTCTGAATATAATCTGTCAGAAAAAATATACAATGCCCTATTTTACTCTGTCTTGGAGTATATACATTAACTCAGTATGCTCTCTCATGTAAAATACAGAAACTCTAATTTTACCCGAATCGAAAAAATCCAAATATTATCTAGGCACCAGAATGTTTAAAACAAAATTGCTCTGTATATAATCTGTCAGAAAAAATATTCAATGCCCTATTCTACTCTGTTTTGGAGTATATACACCAACTAAATATGCTCTCTCATGTAAAATACGGAAATTCTAATTCTACGCGAATCGCAGAAAATCTAAATAATACCTCGCCGACCCAAAGTTAAAAAAAAATGGATATGAATATAGTCTGTAAGAAAAAATATACAATGCCTTATTCTATTCTCTTTTGGAGTATATACACCAACTCAGTATGCTATCTCATGTAAAATACAGAAATTCTAATTTTACCCGAATCGAAAAAGTCTAAATATTATCTAGGCACCACAATGTTAAAAACAAAATTGCTCTGAATATAATCTGTCAGAAAATATATACATTGCCCTATTCTACTCTGTTTTAGAGAATATACACACACTCAGTATGCTCTCTCATGTAAAATACAAAAATTCTATATTTAACCGAATCTAAAAAAATCCAAACATAATCTAGGCACCCCAATGTTAAAAACAACGTTGCTCTGAATATAATTTGTCAGAAAAAATATATGATGACCTTTTCTTTGTTTTGGAGTATATACACCAACTCAATATGCTCTCTCATGTAAAATACAAAAATTCTATATATAAGAGAATCAAAAAAATCTACATATTGTCTACCACCCCAATGTTAAAAGCAATATTGCTCTGAATATAATCTTTCAGAAAAAATATACAATGCCCTTTTCTACTATTTTTTGTAGTTTATACACCAACTCAATACGCTCTCTCATATAAAATACAAAAATTCTAAATTTACGCAATTCAAAAAAAATCTAAAAAATATCTAGGAGCCCCAAAGGTGAAAGAAAATGACTCTGAATATAATCTGTTAGATAAAAATATACAATGCCCTATTGTACTTTGTTTTAAAGTACATATACCAACTCAGTATGGTCTCTCATGTAAAATACAGAAATTATAATTTTACCCGAATCAAAAAAGTCTAAATATTGTCTAGGCACCCCAACGTTAAAAACAAAATTGCTCTTAATATAATCTGTCAGAGAAAATATACAATGCCCAATTCTACTTTGTTTTGGAGTATATAATAACTCAATATGCTCTCTCATGTAAAATACAGAAATTATATATTAAGCAAATAGAAATAAATCTAAATATTATCTAGGCACCCCAATGTTAAAAGCAAAATTACTCTGAATATAATCTGTCAGAAAAAATATACAATGCCCTATTCTACACTGTTTTGGAGTATATACACCAACTCCATATGCTCACTGACGTAAAATACAGAAATTATTAATTTAAGTGAATCAAAAATAATCTAAATATTATCTAGGAACCCCAGTGTGAAAAGCAAAATTGCTCTGAATATACTCTGTCAGAAAAAATATACAACGCCCTATTCTACTTTGTTTTGGAGTATATACACCAACTCCATATGCTCTCTCATGTAAAACACAGAAATTCTATATTTAAGCGAATCGAAGAAAATCTAAATATTATCTAGGCACGCCAATGTTAAAAGCAAAATTTCTCTGAATAAAATCTGTCGGAAAAAATATACAATGCCCCTTTTCACTCTGTTTTGTTGTATGTACACCAACTCAATATGCTCTCTCATTTAATATTCCGTAATTCTAAGTTTACGCGAATAGAAAAAATCTAAATAATATTTAGGCGCTTCAAAGTTATAAGAAAATGGCTCTGAATATAGTCTGTTAGATAAAAAATATACAATGTCCTATTCTACTTTGTATTAGAGTATATATACCAACTCAGTATGGTCTCTCATGTAAAATACAGAAATTAAAATTTTACCCAAATCGAAAAAGTCTAAATATTATCTAGGCACCCCAATGTTAAAAGCAAAATTGCTCTGAATATAGTCTGTCATAGAAAATATACAATGCCCTATTCTACTCTGTTTTGGAGTATGTACACCAACTTAGTATGTCCTCTCATGTAAAATGCAGTAATTCTAATTTTACGTGAATCGAAAAAAATCTAAATATTATCTACGCACTCCAATGTTCAAAACAAAATTCCTGTGAATATAATCTGTCAGAAAAAATATACAATGCCTATTCTACTCTGTTTTAAAGTATATACACCAACTGAGTATGCTCTCTCATGTAAAATACCGAAATTCTAATTTTACGCGAATCGAAAAAATCTAAATAATATCTAGGCGCCCCAAAGTTATAAGAAAATGGTTCTGAATATAGTCTGTTAGGAAAAATATAAAATGCCTTATTCTACTCTGTTTTGGAGCATGTACACCAACTCAGCATGCTCTCTCATGTAAAATACCGAAATTCAAATTTTACCCGAATCCGAAAAGTCTGAATATTATCAAGGCGACCACTGTGAAAAACAAAATTACTCTGAATACAATCTGTCAGAAATAATATACAATGCCCTATTCTACTCTGTTTTCTAGTATATAAACCAAATCCATATGCTCCCTCATGTAAAATACAGAAATTCTATATTTGAGCAAATCGAGAAAAATCTAAACATTCTCTAGGCACCCCAATGTTAAAAATAAAATTGCTCTGAATATCATCTGTCAGAAAAAATATACAATGCCCTATTCTACTCTGTTCTGCAGTATATACACTACTCCATATGCTCTCTCATTTAAGATACAGAAATTCTATATTTAAGCGAATTGAAAAAAATCTAAATATTATCTAGGCACCCCAACGTTAAAAGCAAAATTGCTCTGAATATAATCTGTCAGAAAAAATATACAAAGCCCTATTCTACTCTGTTTTGGTGAATTTACTCCAACTCCATATGCTCTCTCATGTAAAATAAAGAAATTCTATATTTAAGCTAATCGAAATAAATCTAAATAATATCTAGGCGCCCCAAAGTTAAAAGAAAATGGCTCTGAATATAGTCTGTTAGAAAAAATATACAATGCCCTATTATAATTTGTTTTGGGGAATATACACCAACTCAGTATGCTCTATCATGTAAAATACAGAAATTCTAATTTTAAGTTAATCGAAAAAATATAGATACTATCTAGGTACCAGAATGTTAAAAGCAAAATTTCTCTGAATATAATCTGTCAGAAAAAATATACAATGCCCTTTTCTGCTCTGTTTTTGAGTATATACATCAACTCAATATGCTCTCTCATATAAAATACTGAAATTTTAATTTTACGTGAAACAAATAAAAAATAAATAATATCTAGTCGCTCGAAAGTTAAAAGAAAATGGCTCTGAATATAGTCTTTTATAAAAAGTATACAATGCCTTATTCTACTCTGTTTTGGAGTATATACACCAACACAGTTTGCTCTCTCATGTAAAATAGAGAAATTCTAATTTTACCTTAATCGAAAAAATCTAAATATTATTTAGGCATTCCAATGTTAAAAACAAAATTGCTCTGAATATAATCTGTCAGAAAAAATATACAATGCCCTATTCTACTCTGTTTTGGAGTATATGCACCAACTCCATATGCTCTCCCATGTAAAATGCAGAAATTCTATATTTAAGCGAATCAAAAAAAATCTAAAAGTTATCTATCACCCCAATGTTAAAAGCAAAATTGCTCTGAATATAATCTGTTAGAAAAAATATACAGTGCCCTTTTCTACTGTGTTTTGGAGTATATACACCAACTCAATATGCTCTCTCAGGTAAAATACCGAAATTCTAATTTTACACGAATCGATAAAAATCTAAATAATATCTAGGCGCCCGAAAGTTAAAAAAAAATGTCTCTGAATATAGTCTTAAAAAAATATATACAATGCCTTATTCTACTCTGTTTTGGTGTATATACACCAACTCAGTATGCTCTCTCATGTAAAATACAGAAATTCTAAATTTACGTGAATCTTAAAAAATCTAAATATTATCTAGGCACCACAATGTTAAAAACAAAATTGCTCTGAATAAAATCTCTCAGAAGAAAAATACAATGAACATTTCTATTTGTTTTGGAGTATATAAACCAACTCAGTATACTCTCTCATGTAAAATACCGAAATTCTAATTTTACGTGAATCCAAAATAATCTAAATATCATCTAGGCACCGCAATGTTAAAAGCAAACTTGCTCTGAATATAATCGGTCAGTAAAAATATACAATGCCCTATTCTACTCTGTTTTGGAATATATACACCAACTCAGTATGCTCTCACATGTAAAATACAGAAATTCTAATTTTATGTGAATCCAAAATAATCTAAATATCATCTAGGCACCACAATGTTAAAAGCAAAATTGCTCTGAATATAATCTGTCAGAAAATATATACAATACCCTTTTCTACTCTGTTTTAAAATATATACACCAACTCAATATATTCTCTCATTAAAAATACGGAAATTCAAATTTTACGTAAATCAAGAAATATCTAAATACTATCTAGGCGCCCCAAAGTTAAAAACAAAATTGCAATGAATATAATCTGTCAGAAAAAATATACAATGCCCGTTTCTACTCTGTTTTGCAGTATATACACCTACTCAATATCCTCTCTCATGTAAAATACAGAAATTATAATTTTACCCGAATCGAAAAATTTAAATATTATCTAGGCACCTCAATGTTAAAAACAAAATTGCCCTGAATATAATCTGTCAGAAAAAATACACAATGCCCTATTCTACTCTGTTTTGGAGTACATACACCAAATCAATATGCTCTCTCATGTCAAATACAGAAATACTATATTTAAGCGAATCAAAAAAATCTAAATATTATCTAGGCACCCCAATGTTAAAAACAAAATTTGTCTGAATATAATCTGTCAGAAAAAAAAATACAATGCCATTTTCTACTCCTTTTTGTAGTATATACACCAAGTCAATATGCTCTCTCATGTAAAATACAAAAATTTTTATTTTACCCAAATCGAAAATGTTTAAATATTATATAGGCAAACAATGTTAAAAGGAAAATTGCTCTGAATATAATCTGTCAGAAAAAATATACAATGCTCTTTTCTAGTCTGTTAGAAAGTTTATACACCAACTAAATGTGCTCTCTCATGTAAAACACAGAAATTCTTATTTTACCCAAATCGAAAATTCTAAATATAATCTAGACACCCCAATGTTTAAATCAAAATTGCTCTGAATATAATCTGTCAGAAAAAATATAAAATGCCCTTTTTTACTCTGTTTTGGAGAAGATACACCAACTCAATATGCTCTCTCATGTAAAATACCGAAAATCAAATTTTACGCGAATCGAAATAATCTAAAAAATATCTAGGCGCCCCAAAGTTAAAAGAAAATGGCTCTGAATATCGTCTGTAAGAAAAAATATACAATGGCCTATTTTACTCTGTTTTGGAGTATATACACCAACTCAGTATGCTCTCTCATGTAAAATACCGATATTCTAAATTTACGTAAATCCATATAAATCTAAATATTATCTATGCAGCCCAATGTAAAAAAAATGCTCTGAATATAATCTGTCAGAAAAAATATACAATGCCCTATTCTACTCTGTTTTGGAGTATATACACCAACTCAGTATGCTCTCTCATTTAAAATACCGAAATTCTAATTTTATGTGAATTGAAAAATATGTAAATATTATCTAGGCACCCAAATGTTGAAAACAATATTGCTCTGAATATTATCTGTCAGAAATAATATACAATGCCCTATTCTACTCTGTTTTGGAGTATATAAACCAACTCCATATGCTCTCCCATGAAAAATACAGATATTCTATATTTAAGCGGATCGACAAAATCTAAATATTATCTAGGCACCCCAATGTTAAAAGCAAAACTGCTCTGAAGATAATCTGTCAGAAAAAATATACAATGCCCTTTTCTACTTTGTTTTGGAGTATATACACCAACTCAATATGCTGTCTCTTGTAAAACAGAGAAATTCCAATTTCACCAGGAATCAAGAAAATCTAAATATTATCTAGGAACCACAATGTTAAAAACAAAATTGCTCTGAATATAATCTGTCAGAAAAAATATACAATGCCTCATTCTACTCTGTTTTGGAGTATATACACCAACCCCATATGCTCTCTCATGTAAAATACAAAAATTCTATATTTAAGTGAATCGAAAACAATCTAAATATTATCTAGGTACCCCAATGTTAAAAGCAAAATTGCTCTGAATATAATTTGTCAAATAAAATATACAATGCCCTTTTCTACTTTGTTTTGAAGTATATATTCCAAATTAATATGCTCTCTCAGGTAACATACCGAAATTCTAATTTTACACGAATCGAATATAATGTAAATAATATCTGGGTGCCCCAAATTTAAAGAAAAATGGCTCTGAATATACACTGTTAGAGAAAATATACAATGCCTTATTCTACTTTGTTTTGGAGTATATACACCAACTCAGTATGCTCTCTCATGTAAAATACAGAAATCATAAATTTACCGTAATCCAAAAAAATCTAAATATAATCTAGGCACCTCAATGTTAAAAACAAAATTGCTCTGAATATAATTTGTCAGAAACAATATACAATGCCCTATTCTACTCTATTTTGGAGTATATACACCATCTCCATATGCTCTCTCATCTAAAATTAGACAATTCTATATTTAAGCGAATTGAAAAAAATCTAAGTATTATGTAGGAACCCCAATGTTAAAAGCAAAATTGCTCTGAATATAATCTGTCAGAAAAAATATACAATGCCCTATTCTACTCTGTTTTGGAGTATATACACCAACTCAATATGCTCTCTCACATAAAATACCGAAATTATAATTTTACACGAATCGAAAAAAATCTAAATAATATCTAGGTGCCCCAAAGTTCAAATAAAATGGCTCTAAATACAGTTTGTTCGAAAAAATACACAATGCCTTATTCTACTCTATTTTAAAGTATATACACCAACTCACTCTGCTCTCTCAAATAAAATACAGAAATTCTATATTTAAGCGAATTTAAAAACATCTAAATATTATCTAGGCACCGCAATGTTAAAAGCAAAATTGCTCTTTATATATTTGTCAGAAAAAATATAAAATGCCTTTTTCTACTCTGTTTTGTAATATATACAAAAACTCAATATGCTCTCTCATATGAAATACCATAATTCTAATATTACATGAATTGAAAAATCTAAATAATGTCCAGGCGCCTCAAAGCTAAAAAAACTGGCTCTGAATATAGTCTATTAGAGAAAATATACAATGCCTTATTCTTCTCTGTTTTGGAGTATATACACCAACTCAATATGCTCTCTCATGTAAAATACTGAAATTCTAATTTTATGTGACTCGGAAAAAATCTAAATATAATCTTGGCAACCCAATGTTAAAAACAAAATTGCTCTGAATATAATCTGACAGAAAAAATATACAATGCCCTATTCTACTCTGTTTTAGCATATATACACCAAATCCATTTGCTCTCTCATGTAAAATACAGAAATTCTATATTTAAGCAAATCGAAAAAAATCTAAATATTATCTAGGACCCCAATGTTAAAAGCAAAATTGCTCTGAATATAATCTGTCAGAAAAAATATACAATGCCTATTCCTACTTTGTTTTGGAGTATATACACCAACTCACTATGCTCTCTCATGTAAAATACCGAAATTCTAATTTTATGTGAATCGAAAAAAATTTAATATTATCTAGGCATGCAAATGTTAACAACAAAATTTATCTTAATATAATCTGTCAGAGAAAATATACAATGACCTATGCTACTTTGTTTTTGAGTATATACACGAATTCCATATGCTCTCTCCTGTAAAATACAGAAATTATATATTTAAGCGAATCGAAAAATATCTAAATATTATCTAGGCACCCCAATTATAAAGCAAAATTCCTCTGAAAATAATCTGTCAGACAAAATATACAATGCCCTTTTCTACTCCGTTTTGTAGTATATACACCAACTCAGTATGCTCTCTCATGTAAAATACAGAAATTATAATTTTATCCGAATCGAAATAATCTAAATATTATCTCGTCACCCGAATGTTAGAAGCAAAATTACTCTGAATATAATCTGTCAGAAAATATAAACACTGTTCTATTCTACTCTGTTTTGGAGTATATACACCAACTCAGTATGCTTTCTCACGTAAAATACTGAAATTCTAATTTTACGTCAATTTAAATAAATCTAAATATTATCTAGGCACCCGAATGTTAAAATCAAAATTGCTCTGAATATAATCTGTCAGAAAAAATATACAATGCCCTATTCTACTCTGTTTTGGATTATATACACCAACTCAGAATGCTCTCTCATGTAAAATACAGAAATTATAATTTTACCCATATCGAAAAAATCTAAATATTATCTAGGCACCCGAATGTTAAAAGCAAAATTAATCTGAATATAATCTGCCAGAGAAAATACACAATGCCCTATTCTACTCTGTTTTGGAGTATATACACCAACTCACTATGCTCTCTTATGTAAAATACTGAAATTCTAATTTTACACGAATCGAATGAAACTAAATATTATCTAGGCACCCCAATGTTAAAAACAAAAATGCTCTGAATATATTCTGTCAGAAAAAATATACAATGCCCTATTCTACTCTGTTTTACAGTATATACACCAACTCAGTATGCTCTCTCATGTAAAATACCGAAATTTTAATTTTACGTGAATCGGAAGAATTCTAAATATTATCTAGGTACCCCAATCTTAAAAACAAAATTGCTCTGAATATAATGTGTCAGAAAAAAATATACAATGACCTATTCTACTCTGTTTTGGAGTATATACACCAACTCAATATGCTCTCTCATGTAAAATACCGAAATTCGAATTTTACATGAATTGGTAAAAATTCTTAACAATATCTAGGCACCCCAAAGTTAAAAGAAAATGACTCTGAATATAGTCTGTTATAAAAAATATACAATGCCTTATTCTACTCTGTTTTCGAGTATATACACTAACTCAGTATGCTCTCTCATGTAAAATACCGAAATTTTAATTTTATGTGAACCGAAAAAAATCTAAATATTATCTAGGCACCCCAATGATAAAACCAAAATTGCTCTGAATATAATCTGTCAGAAAAAATATACAATGCTCTATTCTCCTCTTATTTGGGGTACAGAGCCCAACTCCATATGCTCTATCATGAAAATACAGAAATTATATATTTAAGCAAATCGAAAAAAATCTAATTATCTAAACACCTTAATGTTAAAGCAAAATTACTCTGAATATAATCTGTCATAAAAAATATACAATGCCCTTTTCTACTCTGTTTTGTAGTAAATACACAAATTCAATATGCTCTCTTATGTAAAATACAGAAATACTAATTTTACCTGAATCGAAAAAATCTAAATATTATCTAGGCACCCCAATGTTAAAAACAAAATTGCTCTGTATATGATTTGTTAGAAAAATTATACAATGCCGTTTTCTACTCTGTTTTGGAGTATATACACCAACTCAATATGCTTTCATGTAAAATATCGAAATTCTAATTTTACGCTAATCGAAAAAATCTAAATAATACCTAGGCGCCCCAAAGTTAAAAGAAAACGGCTCTGAATATAGTCGGTCGGAAAAAATATACAATGCCTTATTCTACTCTGTTTTGGAGTATATACACCAACTCAGTATGCTCTCTCATATAAAATACCAAAATTCTAATTTTACGTGAATCGAAAAAAATCTAAATATTATCTTGGCACCCCAATGTTAAAAAAAAAATTGGTCTGAAAATAATCTGTCAAAAAAAAATATTCCATGCCCTTTTCTACTCTGTTTTGGAGTATATACACCAACTCAACATGCTCTCTCATACAAAATACCAAAATTCTAATTTTATGTGAATCGATAAAAATCTAAATATTATCTAGGCATCCCAATGTTAAAAACAATATTACTCTGAATATAATCTGTCAAAAAAATATAAAATGCCCTGTTCTACTGTGTATTGGTGTATATACACCATCTCCATATTCTCTCTCATGTAAAATACATAAATTCTGTATTTAAGCAAATTGAAAGAAATCTAGAAATTATCTATGCACCCCAATGTTAAAAGAAAAATAGCTCTTAAAATAAACTGTCAGAAAAAATATTCATTGCCCTTTTCTACTTTGTTTTGTAGTATATACACCAACTCAATATGCTCCCTCATGTAAAATACAGAAATTCTTTTTTTACCTTAATCGAAAAAATCTTAATATTATCTAGGTGTTTTAAAGTTAAAAGAAAATAGCTCTGAATATACTCTGTTAGATAAAATATACAATGATTTATTCTACTCTGTTTTGGAGTATATACACCAACTCAGTATGCTCTCTCATGTAAAATACCGAAATTAAAATTTTACGTGAATCGAAAAAAATCTAAATATTATCTAGGCACCCGAAATTTAATAGCAAAATTGCTCTGAATATAATCTGTCAGAAAAAAATATACAATGCCCTTTTTACTCTGTTTTGTAATATATACACCAACTCAATATGCTCTCTCATGTAAAATACCGAAATTCTAATTTTATGTGAATCAAAGAAAATCTAAATAATATCTAGGTGCCCCAAAGTTAAAAGAAAATGTCTCTGAATATAGTCTGTTAGAAAAAATATACAATGCCTTATTCTACTCTGTTTTTGGGTATATAAACCAACTCAGTATGCTCTCTCATATAAAGTACCAAAATTCTAATTTTACGCGAATCGAAAAAAATCTAAATATTATTTAGGCACCCCAATATTAAAACAAAATTCCTCTGATTATAATCTGTCAGATAAAATATACAATGCCTCATTGTAGTCTGTTTTACAGTATATACACCAACTCAGTATGGTCTCTAATGTAAAATACCGAAATTGAAATTATATGTGAACCCAAAGAAATCTAAATATTATCTTGGCACCCCAATGTGAAAAACAAAATTTCTCTGAATATGATCTGTCAGAAAAAATATACAAGGCCCTATTCTACTCTTTTTTGGAGTATATAGACCAACTCCATATGCTCTCTCATATAAAATACAGAAATTCTATATTTAAGCGAATCGAAATAAATCTAAATATAATCTGGGCACCCGAATGTTAATAACAACATTGCTCTGAATATAATCTGTCAGAAAAAATATACAATGCCCTATTCTACACTTTTTTGGAGAATATAGACCACCTCCATATTCTCTCTCATGTAAAATACAGAAATTCTATATTTAAGCGAATCAAAAAATATCTAAATATTATCTAGGCACCTTATGTTTAAAGCGAAGTTGCTCTAAATATAATCTGTCAGAAAAAATATACAATGCCCTATTCTTTGTTTTGGCGTATGTACACCAACTCAATATGCTCTCTCAGGTAAAATACCGAAATCCGAATTTTACGCGAATCGAAAAAAATCTACATAATATCTTCACGTCCCTAACTTAAAAGAAAATGGCTCTGAATGTAGTCTGTTAGAAAAAATATACAAAGCCTTATTCTACTCAGTTTTGTATTATATACACCAACTCAGTATGCTCTCTCATGTAAAATATCGAAATTCCAAATTTACGTGAATCGATAAAAATCTAAATATTATCTAGGCACCCCAATGTTTAAAGCAAAATTGCTCTGAATATCATCTGTCATAAAAAATATACAATGCCCTTTTCTACTCTTTTTTGGAGTATGTACACCATCTCAATATGTTCTCTGATGTAAAATACCAAAATTCTGATTTTACATGAATCGAAAAAAATCTAAATAATATCTAGGCGCCCCAATGTTAAAAGAAAACGGCTCTGAATATAGTCTGTTAGAAAAATATACAACGGATTTTTCTACTCTGTTTCGGAGTATATACACCAAGTCAATAAGCTCTCTCATAAAATACAGAAATTCTAATTTGACCCGAATTGAAAAAATCTAAATATTATCTAGGTTCCCCAGTGTTAAAAGCCAAATTGCTCTGAATATAATCTATCAGAAAAAATATAAAATGCCCTCTTCTACCCTGTTTTGGAGTATATACACCAACTCAGTATTCCCTCTCATGTAAAATACCGAAATTCTAATTATACGTGAACCAAAAAAAATCTAAATATTATCTAGGCACCCCAATATTAAAAACAAAATTGTTCTTAATATAATCTGTCAGAATAAATATACAACGCCCTATTGTACTCTATTTTGGAGTATATACACCAACTCAATATGCTCTCTCATGTAAAATACCAAAATTCTAATTTTATGTGAATTGGTAAAAAATCTTAATAATATCTAGGCGCCCCAAAGTAAAAAAAAAATGACTCTGTATATATTCTGTTATAAAAAATATACAATGCCTTATTCTACTCTGTTTTCGAGTATATTTACCAACGCAGTAGGCTCTCGCATGTAAAATACCAAAATTCTAATTTTACGCAAATCGAAAAGAATCTAAATAATATCTATGCGCCCGAAAGTAAATAGAAAATGGCTCTGAATATAGTCTGTTAGAATAAATATACAATGCTTTATTCTACCCTGTTTTGAAGTATATGCACCAACTCAGTATGCTCTCTCATTTAAAATACCAAAAGTATAATTTTACGTTAATCGAAATAAATCTATATATTATCTAGGCACCCCAATGTAAAAACAATATTTCCCTGAATATATTCTGTCAGAAAAAATATACAATGCCCTATTCTACTCAGTTTTGGAGTATATACACCAACACCATATGCTCTCTCATGTAAAATTCAGAAATTGTATATTTAAGTGAATAGAAAAAAATCAAAATTTTATGTATGCACCCCAATGTTAAAAGCAAAATTTCTCTGAACATAATCTGTCAGAAAAATATACAATGCCCTTTTCTACTTTGTTTCATAGTAAATACACCAACTCAATATTCTCTCTCATGTAAAATAGGGAAATTGTAATTTTACCTGAATCGGAAAAATGTGAATATAACCTAGGAACACCAATGTTAAAAAAAAATTCCTCTGAATATAATCTTTCAGAAAAAATACACAATGCCCTGTTCTCTGTTTTAGAGTATATACACCAACTACATAAGCTCTCTCAGGTAAAATACCGAAATCATAATTTTACGTGAATCGAAAAAAATCTAAATAATATCTACGCGACACTAAGTTAAAAGAAAATGGGTCTAAATACAGTCTGTTAGAAAAAATATACAATGCCCTCTTCTACTTTGTTTTGGAGTATATACATCAACTCGATATGCTCTCTCATGTAAAAAACAGAAATTCAATATTTAGTGAATCGAAAAAAATCTAAATATTATCTAGGCACCCCAATGTTTAAAGCAAAATTGCTCTGAATATCATCTGTCAGAAAAAATATACAATGCCCTTTTCTACTCTGTTTTGGAGTATATACACCAACTCAATATGCTCTCTCATGTAAAATAACGAAATTCTAATTTTACACGAATCGAAAAAATCTAAATAATATCTACGCGCCCCATTGTTTAAAATAATAATGCTCTGAATATCATCTGTCAGAAAAAATATACAACGCTTTTTTCTACTCTGTTTTGGAGTATATACACCAAGTGAATATGCTCTCTCATGTAAAATACAGAAATTCTAATTTTACGCAAATCGAAAAAAATCTAAATAATAACTAGGCGCCCCAAAGTTAAAAGAAAATGACTCTAATTATAGTCTGTTAGAAAAAATATAGAATGCCTTATTCTACTCTATTTTGTAGCATATACACCATCTCAATATGCTCTGTCATATAAAATACCGAAACTCTAATTTTACGCGAAACGAAATAAATCTAAATAATATCGAGGCGCCCCAATGTTAAAAGAAAATGGCTCTGAATATATTCTGTTAAGAACAAAATTTCTCTGAATATAATCTGCCAAAAAACATATACAATGCCCTATTCTACTCTGTTTTGGAGTGTATACACCAACTCTATATTCTCTCTCATGAAAAATACAGAAATTCAATATTTAAGCCAATAGAAAATAATCTAAATATTATCTAGGCACCCCAATGTTAAAAGAAAAATTGCTCTGAATATAAACTGTCAGATAAAATATACAATGCCCTTTTCTACTTTGTTTTATAGTAAATACACCAACTCAATATGCTCTATCATGTAAAATACAGAAATTCTAATTTTAACTGAATTGAAAAATTCTAAATATTATCTAGGCACCGCAACGTTAAGAACAAAATTGCTCTGAATATAGTCTTTCAGAAAAAATATACAATGCCCTATTCTACTCTGTTTTGGAGTATATACACCTACTCAATATGCTCTCTCAGTTAAAATACCGAAATTCTAATTTTACGCATATCGAAAAGAATCTGAATAATATCTAGGCGCCCCAAAGTTAAAGAAAACGGCTCTGAATATCATTTGTCAGAAAAAATATACAATGCCCTTTTCTACTTTGTTTTGGAGTATATACAACAATTCAATATGCTCTCTCATGTAAAATAACGAAATTCTAATTTTACGCGAATCGAAGAAGATCTAAGTAATATCTAGGTGCCCAAAGTTAAAAGAAAATGTCTCTGAAAATAGTCTGTTAAAAATAATATACAATGCCTAATTCTACTCTGTTTTGGAGTATATACATTAACTCAGTTTGCTCTCTCATGTAAAATACCGAAATTCTAATTATAAGTGAATCGAAAAAAAATATAAATAATATCTAGGCGCCCCAAAGCTAAAAGAAAATGGCTCTGAATACAGTCTGTTAGAAAAAATATACAATGCCTTATTCTACTCTATTTTGGAGTATACACACCATCTCAATATGCTCTCTCATGTAAAATACCGAAATTCTAATTTTATGCCAATCGAAAAAAATCTAAATAAAATCTAGGTACACCAAAATTAAAAGAAAATGTCTCTGAATGTAGTCTGTTAGAGAAAATACACAATGACTTATTCTACTCTGTTTTGGAGTATACACACCAACTCAGTTTGCTCTCTCATGTAAAATACAGAAATTCTAAATTTACGTGAATCGAAAAAAATCTATATATTATCTAGGCACCCCAATGTTCAAAGCAAAATTGCTCTGAATATAATGTGTCAGAAAAAATATACAATGCCCTTTTCTACTCTGTTTTGGAGTATATACAACAACTCTATATGCTCTCTCATGTAAAATACCGAAATTCAAATTCTATACGAAGCGGCAAAAAATTTTAATAATATCTAGGTGCCTCAAAGTTAGAAGAAAATTTCTCTGAATATAGTATGTTATTAAAAATACACAAGTCCTTATTCTACTCTGTTTTGGAGTATATACACCAACTCAGTATGCTCTCTCATGTAAAATACCGATATTCTAATTATACGTGAACCAAAACAAATCTATATATTATCTAGGAACCCCAATGTAAAAAACAAAATTGCTCTGAATATAATCTTTCAGAGAAAATATACAATGCCCTATTCTACTCTGTTTTGGAGTATATACAACAACTCAATATGCTCTGTCAAGTAAAATACAGAAATTCTAATTTTACGCAAATCGAAAAAAATCTAAATAATATCTAGGTGCCCCAAAGTTAAAAGAAAACGGCTCTGAATATAGTCTGTTAGAAAAATAAACAATGCCGTGTTCTACTCTATTTTGGAGTGTATACACCAACTCAGTATGCTCTCTCATGTAAAATACCGAAATTCTAATTTTACGTGAATCGAAAAAAATCTAAATATTATCTAGGCAACCCAATGGTAAAACAAAATTGCTCTGAATATAATCTGTCAGAAAAAATATACAATTCCCTTTTCTACTCTTTTTTGGGGTATATACACCAACTCAATATGCTCTCTCATGTAAAATCCCGAAATTCAAATTTTATGCCAATCGAAAAAAATCTAAATAAAATCTAGGTGCACCAAAATTATAAGAAAATGGCTCTAAATATAGTCTGTTAGAAAAAATATACAAGGCCTTATTCTACTCTGTTTTGGAGTATATACACCAACTGAGTTTGCTTTCTCATTTAAAATACCGAAATTCTAAATTTACGTGAATCGAAAAAAATCTATATATTATCTAGGCACCCCAATGTTAAAAGCAAAATTGCTCTGAATATAATCGGCCAGAAAAAATATACAATGTCGTTTTCTACTTTGTTTTGGAGTATATACAACAACTCTATATGCTCTCTCAGGTAAAATACCGAAATTCTAATCCTACACGAATCGGTAGAAAATCTTAATAATATCTAGGCGCCCCAAAGTTGGAAGAAAATGACTCTGAATATAGTCTGTTATTAAAAATATACAATGCCTTATTCTGCCCTGTTTTGGAGTATATACACCAAGTCAGTATGCTCTTTTATGTAAAATACCGAAATTCTAATTTGACCCAAATCGAAAAAATCTAAATATTATCTAGGCTCCCCAATGTTAAAAACAAAATTTCTCTGAATACAATCTGTCAGAAAAAATATAAAATGCCCTATTCTACTTTGTTTTGGAGTATATACACCAACTCAATATGCTCTCTCAGGTAAAATACTGAAATTCTAATTTTACGAGAATCGAAAAAAATCTAAATAATATCTAGGCGCCCCAAAGTTAAAAGAAAATGGCTCTGAATATATTCTGTTAGAAAAAATATACAATGCCCTTTTCTACTCTGTTTTGTCGTATATACACCAACTCAATATGCTCTCTCATGTAAAATACTGAAATTCGAATTTTACGTGAATCAAATAAAATCTAAATATTATCTAGGCACCCCAATTATAAAAAAAATTGCTCTGAATATAATATGTCAGAAAAAATATAAAATGCCCTATTCTACTTTGTTTTATAGTATATACACCAACTCCCTATGCTCTCTCATGTAAAATACAGAAATTCTAAATTTACGCGAATGGAAAATAATCTAAATATTGTCTAGGCACCCCAATGTTAAAAGCAAAATAGCTCTAAATATAATCTGTCAGAAAAAATATATAATGTGCTTTTCTACTTTGTTTTGTAGTATATACACCAACCCCATATGCTGTCTCATGTAAAATACAAAAATACTAATTTTACGCGAATCGAAAAAAATCCAAATAATATCTAGGCGCCAGAAAGATAAAAGAAAATGGATCTTAATATAGTCTTTTAGAGAAAATATACACTGCCTTATTCTACTCTGTTTTGGAGTACATACACCAACTCAGCATGCTGTCTTAGTAAAATAAAGAAATTCTAATTTTACACGAATCGAAAAAATCAAAATATTACTTAGTCAACCCAATGTTAAAAACAAAATTGCTCTGAATATAATCTGTCAGAAAAAATATACAATGCTTTATTCTACTCTTTTTTGGAGTATATACACCGACTCAATAGGCTCTCTCATCTAAAATACAGAAATTCTATATTTAAGTGAATCGAAAAATATCTAAATATTACCTAGGAACCCCCAAAGTTAAAAGCAAAATTGCTCTTAATATAATCTGTCAGAAAAAATACACAATGCCCTAATCTACTCAGTTTTGGGGTATATACACCAACTCAGTATGCTCTCTCATGTAAAATACAGAAATTCTATATTTAAGCAAATCAAAAAATATATAAATATTATCTAGGCACCACAATGTTAAAAGCAAAATTGCTCTGAATATAATCTGTCACAAAAAATATTCAATCCCCTAGTCTACTCTGTTTCGGAGTATATACACCAACTCCATATGCTCTCTCATGTAAAATACAGAAATTCTATATTTAAGCGAATCGAAAAACATCTAAATATTATCTAGGCACCCCAAGGTTAAAAGCAAAATTGCTCTGAATATAATCCGTCAGAAAAAATATACAATGCCCTTTTCTACTCTGTTTTGGAGTATATGCAGAAACTCAATATGCGCTCTCATGTAAAATACAGAAATTCTAATTTTACGCGAATTGAAAAAAATATAAAAAATATCTAGGCACCCCAAAGTTAAAAGGAAATGGCACTGAATATCATCTGTTAGAAAAAATATACAATGCCTTATTCTAATCTGTTTTGGAGTATATCCACCAACTCAATATGCTCTCTCATGTAAAATACCAAAATTCTAATTTTAAATGAATTGAAAATAACTTATAAAATATATAGGCGCCCCAAAGTTAAAAGAAAATGGCTCTGAATATAGTCTGTAAGATAAAAAAAAATGCCTTATTCTACTCTGTTTTGGAGTATATACACCAACTCCATATGCTCACTCATGTAAAATACAGAAATTCTAATTTTACACTAATCGAAAAAATCTAAATATTCTTTAGGCACCCCAATGTTAAAAACAAAACTGCTCTTAATATAATTTGTCAGAAATAATATACAATGCCCTATTCTACTATTTTTTGGAGTATATACACCTACTCAATATGCTCTCTCATGTAAAATACAGAAATTCTAATTTTACTCGAATCAAAAAAATCTAAATATTATCTAGGCACCCCATTGTTAAAAACAAAATGGCTCTAAATATAATCACTCAGAAAAAATATGCAATGCCCTCTTCTACTCTGTTTTGGAGTACATAAACCAACTCCATATGCTCTCTCATGTAAAATACAGAAATTCTATATTTAAGGGAATCGAAAAATTCTAAATATTATCTAGGCACCTGAAGGTTAAAAGAAAAATTGCTCTGAATATAATCTGTTAGAAATAATAGATAATGCCCTATTCTTCTCTGTTTTGGGATATATAAACCAACTCCATATGCTCTCTCATGTAAAATACTGAAATTCTAATTTTACGTGAATGGAAAAAAACCTAAAGAATATCTAGGCGCCCCAAAGTTAATAGAAAATGGCTCTGAATATACTCTGTAATAAAAAATATACAATGCCTTATTCTACTCTGTTTTGGAGTATATACACCAACTCAGTATGCTCTCTCATGTAAAATACAGAAATTCAAATTTTACCCAAATCGAAAAAAATCTAAATATGTTCTATGCACCCCAAAATTAAAAACGAAATTGCTCTGAATATAATCTGGCAGAAAAAATATACAATGCACTATTCTACCTGTTTTTGGTGTATATAAACAAACTCAGTATGCTCTCTCATGTAAAATAGAGAAATTCTAAATTTACGTGGATCTAAAAAAATCTAAATATTATCTACGCACCCCAAAGTTAACAGCAAAATTTCTCTGAATATAATCTGTCAGAAAAAATACACAATGCCTTATTCTACTCTGTTTTGGAGTATATAAACCAACTCAGTATGCTCTCTCATGTAAAATACAGAAAATCTAATTTTACGTGAATCGAAAATATCTAAATATTATCAAAGCACCCCAATGTTAAAAACAAAACTGCTCTGAATATAATCTGTCAGAAAGAATATAAAATGACCTATTCTACTCTGTTTTGGAGTATATACAGCAACTCCATATGCTCTCTAATTTAAAATACAGAAATTCTATATTTAAGCGAATCAAAAGAGATCTAAATATTATCTAGGCACCCAAGTGTTAAAAGCAAAATTGCTCTGAATACAATCTGTCATAAAAACTTATACAATTCCCTATTCTACTCTGCTTTGGAGTATATACACCAACTCAATATGCTCTCTCATATAAAATACAGAAATTCTATATTTAAGTGAATTGAAAAACATCTAAATATTATCTAGGCACCCCAAGGTTAAAAGCAAAATTGCTTTCAATATAATCTCTCAGAAAAAATATACAATGCGCTTTTCTACTCTGTTTTGAAGTATATGCAGCAACTCAATATGCGCTCTCATGTAAAATACAGAAATTCTAATTTTACGCGAATTGAAAAAAATATAAATAATATCTAGGCACCCCAAAGTTAAAGGAAAATGGCTCTGAATATAGTCTGTTAGAAAAAATATACAATGCCTTATTCTAATCTGTTTTGGAGTATATACACCAACTCAATATGCTCTCTCATGTAAAATACCGAAATTCTAATTTTAGGTGAATTGAAAATAACCTAAATAAAATCTAGGCGCCCCAATGTTAAAAGAAAATGGCTCTGAATACAGTCTGTGAGAAAAAAAAAAATGCCTTATTCCACGCTGTTTTGGAGTATATACACCAAATCAGTATGCTCTCCCATTTAAAATACCGAAATTCTAATTTTACCCGAATTGAAAAAATCTAAATATGATCTAGGCACCCCAATGTTAAAAACAAAATTGCTCTGAATATAATCTGTAAGAAAAAATATACACTGCCCTATTCCACTTTTTTTTGGTGTATATAAACCAACTCAGTATGCTCTCTCATGTAAAATAGAGAAATTCTAAATTTACGTAAATCTAAAAAAATCTAAATATTATCTAGGCACCCCAAAGTTAAAAGAAAAATTGCTCTAAATATAATCTGTCATAAAAAATATACAATGCCCTATTCTATTCTGTTTTGGAGTATATACAACAGCTCCATATGCTCTCTCATGTAAAATACAGAAATTCTATATTTAAGCTAATAGAGAAAAATCTAAATATTATCTAGGCCATCCAATGTTAAAAGCAAAATTGCTCCGAATATAATCTGTCAGACAAAATATCCAATGGCCTTTTCTACTCTGTTTTGGTGTATATACACCAACTCAATATGCTCTCTCATGTAAAATACCAAAATTCTAATTTTACGCGAATCGAAAAAAATCTAAATAATATCTATGCGACCCTAAGTTGAAAGAAAATGTCTCTGAATATAGTCTGTTAAAAAAATGTACAATACCTTATTCTACTCTGTCTTACACTATATACACCAACTCAGTATGCTCCCTCATGTAAAATACCGAAATTCTAAATTTACACGAATCGAAAAAAATGTAAGTAACATCTAGTCACCCCAAAGTTAGAAGAAAATGGCTCTGAATATAGTCTGTTAGAAAAAATATACAATGCCTTATTCTACTCTGTTTTGGAGTATATACACCAACTCAGTATGCTCTCTCATGAAAAATACAGAAATGCTAATTTCACCCGAATCGAAAAAATCTAAATATAATCTAGGCACCGCAATATTAAAAACAAAATTGCTCTGAATATCATCTGTCAGAAAAAATATACAATGCCCTATTCTACTCTTTTTTGAAGCGTATACACCAACTCCATGTGCTCTCTCATGTAAAATACAGAAATTGTATATTTAAGCGAATCGAAACAAATATAAATATTATCTAGGCACCCCAAACATAAAAACAAAATTGCTCCGAATATAATCTGTCAGAAAAAATATTCAATCCCCTATTCTACTCTGTTTTGGTGTATATACACCAACTCAGTGTGCTCTCTCATGTAAAATACAGAAATTCTAATTTTACCTTTACCTAAAAAAATCTAAATATTATCTAGGCAGCCCAAAGGTAAAAGCAAAATTGCTCTGAATATAATCTGTCAGAAAAAATATAGAATGCCCTATTCTACTCTGTTTTGGAGTACATACACCAACTGCATATGCTCTCTCAGAAAAATACAGAAATTCTATATTTGAGCGAATCGAAAAAATCTAAATATTATCTAGGCACCCGAAGGTTAAAAGCAAAATTTCTCTGAGTATAATCTGTCAGAAATAATATATAATGCCCTATTCTACTCTGTTTTGGAGTATATACACCAACTCCTTATGCTCTCTCATGTAAAATACTGAAATTCTAATTTTACGTGAATGGAAAAAAACCTAAAGAATATCTAGGCGCCCCAATGTTAAAAGAAAATGGCTCTAAATATAGTCTGTAAGAAAAAATATACAATGATTTATTCTACTCTGTTTTGGAGTATATACACCAACTCAGTATGCTCTCTCATGTAAAATACCGAAATTCTAATTTTACCCAAATGAAAAAAATCTAAATATGATCTAGGCACCCCAATGTTAAAAACAAAATTGTTCTAAATATAATCTGTCAGAAGAAATATACAATGCCCTATTCTACTCTTTTTTGGTGTATATGAACCAACTCAGTATGCTCTCTAATGTAAAATAGAGAAATTCTATATTTACGTGGATCTAAACAAATCTAAATATTATCTAGGCACCCCAAAGTTAAAAGCAAAATTGCTCTGAATATAATCTGTCTAAAAAATATACAATGCCCTTCTCTAATCTGTTTTGCAGTATATGCAGCAACTCAATATGCGCTCTCATGTAAAATACCGAAATTCTAATTTTACGTGAATTGAAAAAAATATAAATAATATCTACGCACCCCAAAGTTAAAAGAAAATGGCTCTGAATATAGTCTGTTAGAAAAAATATAGAATGCCTCATTCTAATCTGTTTTGAAGTATATACACCAACTCAGTATGCTCTCTCATGTAAAATACGAAATTCTAATTTTACCCGAATAGAAAAATCTAAATATTATCTATGCACCCCAATGTTAAAAAAAAAATTGCTCTGAATATAATCTGTCATAAAAAATATACAATGCCCTATTCTACTCTTTTTTGGAGTATATACACCAACTCCATATGCTCTCTAATATAAAATACAGAAATTCTATATGTAAGCGATTCAAAGAAAATGTAAGTATTATCTAGGCACCCCAATGTTAAAAACAAAATTGCTCTGAATATAATCTGTCACAAAAAATATTCAATCCCCTATTCTACTCTGTTTTGCTGTATATACAGCAACTCAGTATGCTCTCCCATGTAAAATAGAGAAATTCTAATTCTACGTGAATCTAAAAAAATCTAAATATTATCTAGGCACCACAAAGTTAAAAGCAAAATTGCTCTGAATATAATCTTTCAGAAAAAATATACAGTGCCCTATTCTACTCTGTTTTGGAGTATATACACCAACTCCATATGCTCTCTCATGTAAAATACAGAAATTCTATATTTGAGCGAATCGAAAAAAATCTAAATATTATCTAAGCACCCCAAAGTTAAAAACAAAATTGCTCTGAATATAGTCTGTGAGAAAAAATATACAATGCCCTATTCTACTCTTTTTTGGAGTATATAAACCAACTCCCTACGCTCTCTCATGTAAAATAAAGAAATTCAAATTCTACCAGAATCGAAAAGATACAAATATAGTCTTGGCATTCCAATGTTAAAAACAAAATTGCTCTGAATATAATCTTTCAGAAAAAATATACAATGCCCTTTTCTACTCTGTTTTGTAGTATATACACCAACTTAATATGGTCTCTCATGTAAAATACAGAAATTCGAATTTTATCCGAATCGAAAAAAACTAAATATTATGTAGGCACGCCAATGTTAACGAAAAATTGCTCTGAATATAATCTGACAGAAAAAATATACAATGCCCTATTCTACTGTGTTTTAAAGTATATACACAAAGTCAGTATGCTCTCTCATGTAAAATACCGAAATTCTAATATTACCCGAATCAAAAAATCAAAATATTATGTAGGCACCCCAATGTTAAAACCAAAATTGCTCTGAAAATAATCTGTCAGAAAAAATATACAATGCACTATTGTACTCTGTTTTGGAGTATATACAGCAACTCTATATGCTCTCTGATAAAAAATACAGAAATTCTAATTTTACGCAAATCGAAACAAAACTAAATAATATCTAGGAGCCCCAACGTTCACCAAAAATGGCTCTGAATATAGTCTGTTAGAAAAAATATACAATGCCTTATTCGACTTTGTTTTGGAGTATACACACCAACTCCATATGCTCTATCATGTAAAATACAAAAATTCTAATTCTACCAGAATCGAATAAATATAAATATTGTCTAGGCACCCCAATGTTAAAAGCAAAATTTCCCTGAATATAATATGTCAGAGAAAATATACAATGCCCTATTCTACTCTGTTTTGCAGTTTATACACCAACTCAATATGCTCTCTCATGTAAAATACAGAAATTCTAATTTTACCCGAATCGAAAAACTCTAAATATTATTTAGGCAACCCAATGTTAAAAACAAAATTGCTCTTAATATAATCCATCAGAAAAAATATACAATGCACTATTCTACTCTGTTTTAAAGTATATAAACCAGCTCCATATGCTCTATCATGTAAAATACAGAAATTCTATATTTAAGCGAATTGAAAACAATTTAAATATTATCTCGGCACGCCAATGTTAAAAACAAAATTGCTCTGAATATAATCTGTCAGAAAAAATATACAATGCCCTATTCTACTCTGTTTTGGAGTATGTAAACCAACTCAGTATGCTCTCTCATGTAAAATACAAAAATTCTAATTTTACGTGAATCGAAAAAATTCTAGATATTATCTAGGCACCCCAATGTTAAAAGCAAAATTGCTATTAACATAATCTGTCAGATAAAATATACAATGCCCTTTACTTCTTTGTTTTGTAGTATATACACCAACCCAATATGCTCTCTCATGTATAATACAGAAATTCTAATTCTACCCACATCGAAAAAAATATAAATATTATCTAGGCACCCCAATGTTAGAAAATAAATTGCTCTGAATATAATCGGTCAGAAAAAATATACAATGACCTATTCTACTTAGTTTTTGGAGTATATACAACAACTCAGTGTGCTCTCTCATGTAAAATACCTAAATTCTAATTTTAAATGAATCGGTAAGTTTCTAAATATTATCTAGGCACCGAAATGTTAAAAACAAAATTGCTCTGAAAAAAATCTGTCAGAATAAAGGTACAATGCCCTTTTCTACTCTGTTTTGTAGTATATACAGCAACACAATATGCTCTGTCAGGTAAAATACAGAAATTAAAATTCTACCCGAATCGAAAAATCTAAATATTATTTAGTCAACCCAATGTTAAAAACAAAATTGCTCTGAATATAATCTGTCAGAAATAATATACAATGCTTTATTCTACTCTGTTTTTGAGTATATACACCAACTCAATATGCTCTCTCATGTAAAATACCGAAATTCTAATTTTACGTGAATCGAAATAAACCTAAATAATATCTAGGCGCCCAAAAGTTAAAAGAAAATGGCTCTGAATATAGTCTGTTAGAAAAAATATACAATGCCTTATTCTACTCTGTTTTGGAGTATATACACCAACTCAATATGATCTCTCATGTAAAATACAGAAATTGTAATTTTACCCGAATCAAAAAAATCTACATATTAATTAGTCAACCCCATGTTAAAAACAAAATTGCTCTGAATATAATCTGTCAGAGAAAATATACAATGCCCCATTCTACTCTGTTTTGCATTATATACAACAACTCAATATGTTCTTTCATGTAAAATACAGAAATTGTATATTTAAGCAAATCGAAAAATATCTAGATATTATCTAGGCACCCCAATGTTAAAAGCAAAATTGCTCTGAATATAATCTGTCAAAAAAAATACACAATGCCATTTTTTACTCTTTTTTGTAGTATATACACCAACTCAATATGCTGACATGTAAAATACAGAAATTCTAATTTTATAAGTATTGAAAAAATCTAAATATTATGTAGGCACGTCTATGTTAAAAACAAAATTGCTCTGAATATAATCTTTCAGAAAAAATATACAATGCCCTATTCTACTCTGTTTTGGAGTATGTACACCAACTCAGTATGGTCGCTCATGTAAAATACCGAAATTCCAATTTTACCCGAATCGAGAAAATCAAAATATTAAGTAGGCAACCCAATGTTACAAACAAAATTGCTCTGAATATAATCGGTCACAAAAAATATTCAATCCCCTATTCTACTCTGCTTCAGAGTATATACAACAACACAATATGCTCTATAATGTAAAATACAGAAATTCTAATTTTACTGGAATCGAAAATATCTAAATATTATCTAGGCACCTCAGTGTTAAAAAAAATTGCTCTGAATACAATCTGTCATAAAAAATATACAATGCCCTATTCTACTCTGTTTTGGAGTATATACACCAACTCCACCTTCTCTCTCATGTAAAATGCAGAAATTCTATATTTAAGCGTATCGAAAAAGATCTAAATATTATCTAGGCACCCCAAAGTTAAAAACAAAATCGCTCTGAATATAATCTGTCAGAAAAAATATACAATTACCTATTCTACTTTTTTTTGGAATATATACACCAACTCCATATGCTCTCTCATGTAAAATACAGAAATTCTATATTTAAGCGAATCGAAAAAAATCTAAATATTATTTAGGCACCCCAATGTTAAAAGAAAAATATCTCTGAGTGTAATCTGTCAGAAGAATTATACAATGCCCTTTTATACTCTGTTTTGTAGTATATACACCAACTCAATATGCTCTCTCATGTAAAATACAGAAATTCTAATTCTACCCAAATCGAAAAAATCTAAATATCATCTAGGCACCCCAATGTTAAAAACAAAATTGCTCTGAATATAATTTGTTAGAAAAAATATACAATGCCCTATTCTACTCTGTTTTGGAGTATATACACCAACTCCATATTCTCTCTCATGTAAAATACAGAAATTCTATCTTTAAGAGAATTGAAAATATCTAATTATTATCTAGGCACCCCAATGTTAAAAACAAAATTCCTCTGAATATAATATGTAAGAAAAAATATACAATACCCTTTTCGACTCTGTTTTGGAGAATATAAACCAACTACATATGCTCGCTCATGTAAAATAGAGAAATTCTGTATTTAAGCGAATCGATAAAAATCTAAATATTATCGAGGCACCCCAATGTTAAAATAAAAATTGCTCTGAATATAAACTGTCAGAAAAAATATACAATGCCATTTTCTACTCTATTTTTTAGTATATACACCAAATCAATATGCTCTCATATAAAATACCGAAATTCTAATTTTACATGAATCGAATAAAATCTAAATATTATTCAGACACCCCTATGTTAAAAGCAAAATTGCTCTGAATATAATCTGTCAGAAAAAATATACAATGACCTTTTCTACTCTGTTTTGGATTATATACAGCAATTCAATATGCTCTCTCATGTAAAATACAGAAATTCTATATTTAAGCGAATCAAAAAAAATCTAAATAATATCTAGGAGCCTCAAAGTTAAAAGAAAATGGCTCTGAATATAGTCTGTTAGAGACAATTTACAATGCCTTCTTCTACTCTGTTTTGGAGTATATACACCAACTCAGTATGCTCCCTGGTGTAAAATACAGAAATTCTGATTTTACCCGAATCGAAAAAATCTAAATATTATCAAGGCACCCCAATTTTAAAAACAAAATTGCTCTGAATATAAACTCTCATAAAAAATATACAATTCCCTATTCTACTGTTATTTGGAGTATATACACCAACTCCATATGCTCAATCATGTAAAATACAGAAATTCTAATTTTACCCAAATCGAAAAAATCTAAATATTATCTAGGCACCCCAATGTTAACAACAATATTGCTCTGAATATAATCTGTCAGAAATAATATACAATGCCCTATTCTATCTTTTTTTCGAGTATATACACCAACTCCATATGCTATCTAATAAAAAATACATAAATTCTATATATAAGCGAATGGAAAAAAGTCTAAATATTATCTAGGCACCCCAACGTTAAAAGCAAAATTGCTCTGAATATAATCTGTCTGACAAAATATACAATGCCTTATTCTTCTCTGTTTTAGAGTATATACACCAACTCAGTATGCTCTCTTATGTAAAATACCGAAATTATAATATTACCGGAATCGAAAAAATCTAAATATTATCTAGGCACCCCAATGTTAAAAGCAAAATTGCTCTGAATATAATCTGTCAGAAAAAATATACAATGCCCTATTCTACTCTGTTTTGAAGTATATAAACCAACTTCATATGCTCTCTCATGTAAAATACAGAAATTCTATATTTAGCAAATCGAAAAAAATCTAAATATAATCTAAGCACCCCAATGTTAAATAAAAAATTGCTCTGAATATAATCTGTCAGAAAAAATATACAATGCCCTATTCTAATCGGTTTTTGCGTATATACACCAACTCCATATGCTCTCTCATGTAAAATACAGAAATTCTATATTTAAGGGAATTGTGAAAACCTAAATATGATCTAGTCACCACAATGTTGAAAACAATATTGTTCTGGGCATAATCTGTCAGAAAAAATATGCAATGCCCTTTTCTACTCTGTTATGTAGTATATACAACAACTCAATATGCTCTTTCATGAAAAATACAAAAATTCTAATTTTACCTGAATTGAAAATATCTAACTACTATCAAAGCACCCCAATGTTAAAAAAAAACTGCTCTGAATATAATCTGTCAGAAAAAATATACAATGACATATTCTACTCTGTTTTGGAGTATATACACCAACTCAGTATGCTCCCTCACGTAAAATACCTAAATTCGAAAATTACGCGAATCGAAAAAAATGTAAATAACATATAGGCGCCCCAAAGTTAAAAGAAAATGGCTCTGAATATAGTCTGTTAGACAAAATATACAATGCCTTATTCTACTCTGTTTTGGAGTATATACACCAACTCAATAGGATCTCTAATGTAATATACAGAAATTCTAATTTCACCCGAATCGAAAAAATCTAAATATTATCTAGGCATTGCAGTGTTAAAAACAAAATTGCTCTGAATATAACCTGTCAGAAAAAATATACAATGCCCTATTCTACTCTGTTTTGGAGTACATACACCAACTCCATATGCTCTCTCATGTAAAATTCAGAAATTCTATATTTAAGCGAATCGAAAAAATCTAAATATTATCTAGGCACCCAAAGGTTAAAAGCAAAATTGCTCTGAATATAATCTGTGAGAAATAATATATAATGCCCTATTCTTCTCTGTTTTGGGATGTATATAACAACTCCATATGCTCTCTCATGTGAAATACTGAAATTCTAATTTTACGTGAACGGAAAAAAACCTAAAAAATATCTAGGCGCCCCAAAGTTAAAAGAAAATGGCTCTGAATATAGTCTGTAAGAAAAAATATAAAATGCCTTATTCTACTCTGTTTTAAAGAATAAACACCAACTCAGTATGCTCTCTCAGGTAAAATACCGAAATTGTAATTTTACACGAATTGAAAAAATCTAAATATGATCTAGGCACCCCAATGTTAAAACAAAATTGCTCCGAATATAATATGTCAGAAAAAATATACAATGCCCTATTCTACTCTGTTTTGGTGTAAATACACCAACTCAGTATGCTCTCTCATTTAAAATACCGAAATTCTAATTTTACCCGAATTAAAAAAATCTAAATATTATCTAGGTACCCGGATATTAAAAGCAAAATTGCTCTGAATATAATCTGTCATAAAAAATATACAATGCCCTTTTCTACTCTGTTTTGGAGTATATACACCAACTCAATATGCTCTCTCATGTAAAATACCGAAATAATTAATTTATGTGAATCGAAAAAATCTAAATAATATCCCGGCACACCAATGTTGAAAACAAAATTGCTCTGAATATAATCTCTCAGAAAAAATATACAATGCCCTATTCTACTCTGTTTTGCAGTATATACAGCAACTCCATGTGCTCTCTCATGTAAAATACAGAAATTCTGTATTTAAGCGAATCGAAAAAATCTAAATATTATCTAGGCAACACAATGTTAAATGCAAAACTGCTCTGCATATATTCTGTCATAAAAAAATATACAATGTTTTTTTCTACTTTGTTTTGGAGTATATAAACCAACTCAATATGCTTTCTCAGGTAAAATACCGAAATTCTAATATTACGCGAATCGAATAAAGTCTAAATAATATCTACGTGCCCCAAAGTTAAAAGAAAATGGCTCTGAATATAGTCTGTTAGAGAAAATATACAATGTTGTATTCTACTCTGTTTTGCTGCATATACACCAATTGAGTATGCTCTCTCATGTAAAATACAGAAATTCTAATTTTACTCGATTCAAAAAAATCTAAATATCATCTAGGCACACCAATGTTAAAAACAAAATTGCTATGAATATAGTCTGTCAGAGAAAATATACAATGCTCTATTCTACTCTATTTTGGAGTATATACACCAACTCCATATGCTCTCTCATGTAAAATACAGAAATTCTATATTTAAGCGAATCGAAAAAAATCTAAATAATATCTATACACCCCAAAGTTAAAAGAAAATAGCTCTGAAAATAGTCTGTTAGAAAAAATATACAATGCCTTATTCTACTCTGTTTTGGAGTATATAAAACAACTCAGTATGCTCTCTCATGTAAAATACCGAAATTCTAATTTTATGCGAATTGATATAAATCTAACTAATATGTAGCCACCCCAAATATAAAAGAAAACGGCTCTGAATATAATCTGTTAGAAAAAATATACAATGCCTTATTCTACTCTGTTTTGGAGTATATATACAACAACTCAGTATGCTCTCTCATGTAAAATACAGAAATTCAAATTTTTCTCGAATCAAAAAAATCTAAACATTATCTAGGGACCCCAATGCAAAAACAAAATTGCTCTGAACATAATCTGTCATAAAAAATATTCAATGCACTTTTCTACTCTGTTTTGGAGTACATACACCAACTCCATACGCTCTAACATTTAAATAAAGAAATTCTATATTTAAGCGACTCGAAATAAATCTAAGTATTATCTAGGCACCCCAATGTTAAAAACAAAATTTCTCTGAATATAATCTCTCAGAAAAAATATACAATTCCCTTTTCTACTTTGTTTTGGAGTATATACACCAACTCAGTTTGCGCTCTGAAGGAAAATAGAGAAATTATAATTTTACCCTAATCAAAAAAATGTAAATATTTTTTAGGCACCCCAATGTAAAAAACAAAATTGCTCTGAATACAATCTGTCATAAAAAATATACAATGCACTATTCTACTTTTTTTTGGAGTACATACACCAACTCCATATGCTCTCTCATGTAAATTACAGAAATTCTAATTTTACTCGAATCGAAAAAATCTAAATATTATCTAGGCACCCCATTGTTAAAAACAAAATGGCTCTGAATATAATCAGTCAGAAATAATATACAATGCCCTATTCTACTGTGTTTTTGAGTACATACACCAACTCCATATGCTCTCTCATGTAAAATACAGAAATTCTATATTTAAGGAAATAGAGAAAATCTAAATATTATCTAGGCACCCCAATGTCTAAAACAATATTTTTCTGGGTATAATCTGTCAGAGAAAATACACAACGTCCTTTTCTACTCTGTTTTGTAGTATATACACCAACTCAATATGCTCTTTTATGTAAAATACAAAAATTCTAATTTTACCCGAATCGAAAATAGCTAAATATTATCAAAGAACCCCAATGTTAAAAACAAAACTGCTCTGAATATAATATGTCAGAAAAAATATACAATGACCTATTCTACTCTGTTTTGGAGTATATACACCAACTCAATATGCTCTCTAATGTAAAATACAGAAATTCTATATTTAAGCGAATCGAAAGAGATCGAAATATTATCTAGGCACCCAAATGTTAATAGCAAAATTGCTCTGAATATAATCTGCCATAAAAAAATATACAATTCCCTATTCTACTCTGCTTTGGAGTATATACACCAACTCAATATGCTCTCTCATGTAAAATACAGAAATTCTATATTTAAGTGAATCGAAAAACATCTAAAGATTATCTAGGCACCCCAAGGTTAGAAGAAAAATTGCTTTGAATATAATCTGTCAGAAAAAATATACAATGCCCTTTTCTACTCTGTTTTGGAGTATATGCAGCAACTCAATAGGCGCTCTCATGTAAAATACAGAAATTCTAACATTACGTGAATTGAAAAAAATATAAATAATATCTAGGCATTCCAAAGTTAAAAGAAAATGCCTCTGAATATAGTCTGTTAGAAAAAATATACAATGCCTTATTCTAATCTGTTTTGGAGTATATACACCAACTCAATATGCTCCCTCAGGTAAAATACCGAAATTCTAAATTTACGCGAATCGAAAAAAATGTAAATAACATCTAGGCGCCCCAAAGTTAAAAGAAAATGGCTCTGAATATAGTCTGTAAGATAAAAAAAAATGCCTTATTCTACTCTGTTTTGGAGTATATACAGCAACTCAGTATGCTCTCCCATTTAAAATACCGAAATTCTAATTTTACCCGAATTGAAAAAATCTAAATATGATCTAGGCACCTCAGTTTTAAAAAGAAAATTGCTCTGAATATTATCTCTCAAAAAAAATATACAATGCCCTATTCTACTTTTTTTTGGTGTATATAAACCAACTCAGTACGCTCTCTCATGTAAAATAGAGAAATTCTAAATTTACGTGGATCTAAAAAAATCTAAATATAATCTAGGCACCCCAAAGTTAAAAGAGAAATTGCTCTGAATATAATCTGTCTAAAAAAATATACAATGCCCTATTCTATTCGGTTTTGGAGTATATGCAGCAACTCAATATGCGCTCTCATGTAAAATACTGAAATTCTAATTTTACGTGAATTGAAAGAAATATAAATAATATCTAGGCACCCCAAAGTTAAAAGAAAATGGCTCTGAATATAGTCTGTTACAAAAAATATACAATGCCTCATTCTAATCTGTTTTGGAGTATATACATAAACTCAGTATGCTCTCTCATGTAAAATACCGAAATTCTAATTTTACCCGAATCGAAAAAATCTAAATATTATCTAGGCACCCCAATGTTAAAAACAAAATTGCTCTGAATATAATCTGTCTGACAAAATATGCAATGCCCTATTCTACTCTGTTTTGGAGTATATAAACCAACTCTATATGCTCTCTAATGTAAAATACAGAAATTCAATATTTAAGCGATTCAAAGAAAATATAAGTATTATCTAGGCACCCCAATGTTAAAAACAAAATTGCTCTGAATATAAACTGTCAGAAAAAATATACAATGCCCTATTCTACTCTGTATTGGAGTATATACACCAACTCAATATGCTCTCTTATATAAAATACAGAAATTCTATATTTAAGTGAATCAAAAAAAATCTAAATATTATCTAGGTACCCCAATGTTAAAAGCAATATTCCTCTGAATATAATCTGAAAGAAAAAATATAAAATGCCCTTTTCTATTCTCTGTTGTATTATATACACCACCTCAATATGCTCTCTCACGTAAAAAACAGAAATTCGAAATTTACGTGAATCGAAAAAAATCTAAATAATACCTACGCGCCCCAAAGTTAAAAGATAATGGCTCTGAATATAGTCTGTTAAAAAAATATGCAATACCTTATTCTACTGTGTTTTACAGTATATACACTAAGTCAGTATGCTCCCTCATGTAAAATACCGAAATTCTAAATTTACGTGAATCGAAAGTAACGTAAATAACATCTAGACGCCCCAAGTTAAAAGAAAATGTCTCTGAATATATTCTGTTAGAAAAAATATGCAATGACTTATTCTACTTTGTTGTGGAGTATATACAGCAACGAAGTATGCTCTCTCATGTAAAATACAGAAATTCTAATTTCACCAGAATCGAAAAAATCTAAATATTATCTAGGCAATGCAATGTTAAAAACAAAATTTATCTGAATATCATCTGTCAGAAAAAATATACAATGCCCTATTCTACTCTTTTTTGGAGCGTATACACCAACTCCATATGCACTCTCACGTAAAATACAGAAATTCTATATTTAAGCGTATTGAAACAGATATAAATATTATGTAGGCACCCCTAAGTTAAAAACAAAATTGCTCCGAATATAATCTGTCAGAAACAATATACAATGCCCTATTCTATTCTGTTTTGGTGTATATACACCAACTCAGTTTGCTCTCTCATGTAAAATAGAGAAATTCTAATTTTATGTGAATCTAAAAAAATCTAAATATTATCTAGGCACCTCAAAGTTAAAAGCAAAATTGCTCTGAATATAATCTGTCAGAAAAAATATACAATGCCCTTTTCTACTGTGTTTTGGAGTATATGCAGCAACTCAATATGCCCTCTCATGTAAAATACCAAAATTCTAATTTTTCGCGAATTGAAAAAAATATAAATAACATCTACGCGCCCCAAAGTTAAAAACAAATGGCTCTGAATATAGTCTGTTAGAAAAAATATACAATGCCTTATTCTAATCTGTTTTGGAGTATATACACAAACTCAGTAAGTTCTCTCATGTAAAATAACGAAATTGTAATATTACACGAATCGAAAAAATCTAAATATTATCTAGGCACCGCAATGTTAGAAACTAAATTGCTCTGAATATAATCTGTCACAAAAAATATTCAATCCCCTATTCTACTTTGTTTTGGTGTATATACACCAACTCAGTATGCTCTCTCATGTAAAATAGAGAAATTCTAAATTTACATAAATCTAAAAAAATCTAAATATTATCTAGGCACCCCAAGGTTAAAAGCAAAATTTCTCTGAATATAATCTGTCATAAAAAATATACAATGCCCTTTTCTACTCTGTTTTGGAGTATATGCAGCAACTCAATATGCGCTCTCATGTAAAATACAGAAATTCTAACATTACGTGAATTGAAAAAAATATAAATAATATCTAGGCACCCCAAAGTTAAAAGAAAATGCCTCTGAATATAGTCTGTTAGAAAAAATATACAGTGCCTTATTCTAATCTGTTTTGGAGTATATACACCAACTCAATATGCTCTCTCATGTAAAATACCGAAATTCTAATTTTAAGTGAATGGAAAAAAACCTAAAGAAAATCTAGGCGCCCCAAAGTTAAAAGAAAATGGCTCTGAATATAGTCTGTAAGATAAAAAAAACAATGCCTTATTCTACTCTGTTTTGGAGTATATACAGCAACTCAGTATGCTCTCCCATTTAAAATACCGAAATTCTAATTTTACCCGAATTGAAAAAATCTAAATATGATCTAGTCACCCCAGTGTTAAAAACAAAATTTCTCTGAATATTATCTGTCAAAAAAATATACAATGCCCTATTCCACTGTTTTTTGGTGTATATAAACCAACTCTGTATGCTCTCTCATATAAAATAGAGAAATTCTAAATTTATGTGGATCTAAAAAAATCTAAATATTATCTAGGCACCCCAAAGTTAAAAGCAAAATTGCTCTGAATATAATCTGTCAGGAAATATATACAATGTTCTATTCTATTCGGTTTTGGAGTATATACAACAACTACATATGCTCTCTCATGTAAAATACAGAAATTCTATATTTAAGCTAATAGAGAAAAATCTAAATATTATCTAGGCAATCCAATGTTAAAATCAAAATTGCTCCGAATATAATCTGTCAGAAAAAGTATCCAATGGCCTTTTCTACTCTGTTTTGGTGTATATACACCAACTCAATATGCTCTCTCATGTAAAATACCGAAATTCTAAATTCATGCGAATTGAATAAAATCTAAATAATATCTATGCGACCGAAAGTTAAAAGAAAATGGCTCTGAATATAGTCTGTTAAAAAAAATATACAATACATTATTCTACTCTGTTTTACAGTATATACACCAACTCAGTATGCTCCCTCAGGTAAAATACCGAAATTCTAAATTTACGCGAATCGAAAAAAATGTAAATAACATTTGGCGCCCCAAAGTTAGAAGAAAATGGCTCGGAATATAGTCTGTTAGAAAAAATAGACAATGCCTCATTCTAATCTGTTTTGGAGTATATACACAAAGCCAGAATGCTCTCTCATGTAAAATACCGAAATTCTAATTTTACCCGAATCGAAAAATCTAAATATTATCTAGGCACCCCAAAGTTAAAAACAAAATTGCTCTGAATATAATCTGTCAGAAAAAATAGACAATGCCCTTTTCTACTCTGTTGTGCAGTATATACACCAACTCCATACGCTCTCAAATATAAAATACAGAAATTCTATATATAAGCGACTCAAAGAAAATATAAGTATTATCTAGGCACCCCAATGTTAAAAACAAAATTGCTCTGAATATAATCGGTCACAAAAAATATACAATGCCTTATTCTAATCTGTTTTGGAGTATATACACCAACTCCATATGCTCTCTCATGTAAAATACAGATATTCAAATTCTACCCGAATCGAAAAAATATAAATACAGTCTTGGCATTCCAATGTTAAAAACAAAATTGCTCTGAATATAGTCTGTCAGAAAATATATACAATGCCCTTTTCTACTCTGTTTTGTAGTATATACACCAACTCAATATGGTCTCTCATGTAAAATAAAGAAATTCAAATTTTATCCGAATCGAAAAAATCTAAATATTATGTAGGCATGCCAATGTTAATGAAAAATTTCTCTGAATATAATCTGTCAGAAAAAATATACAATGCCCTATTCTACTGTGTTTTAAAGTATATACACAAAGTCAGTATGCTCTCTCATGTAAAATACCGTAATTCTAATTTTACCCGAATCAAAAAATCAAATATTATGTAGGCACCCCAATGTTAAAAACAAAATTGCTCTGAATATAATCTGTCAGAAAAAATATACAATGCCCTATTCTACTCTGTTTTGGAGTATATACAGCAACTCTATATGCTCTCTCATGTAAAATACAGAAATTCTAATTTTAGGCGAATTGAAATAAATCTAAATAATATCTAGGTGCCCCAATGTTCAACAAAAATGACTCTGAACATAGTCTGTTAAAAAAAATATACAATGCCTTATTCGACTTTGTTTTGGAGTATATACACCAACTCCATATGCTCTATCATGTAAAATACAGAAATTCTAATTCTACCAGAATCGAATAAATATAAATATTGTTTAGGCACCCTAATGTCAAAAGTAAAATTGCTCTGAATATAATATGTCAGAAAAAATATACAATGCCCTTTTCTACTCTGTTTTGTAGTATATATACCAACTCAATATGGTCTCTCATGTAAAATACAAAAATTCTTATTTTACGTGAATCGAAAAAAATCTAAATATTATTTAGGCAACCCAATGTTAAAAACAAAATTTCTCTGAATATAATCAGTCAGAAAAAATATGCAATGCACTATTCTACTCTGTTTTAAATTATATAAACCAGCTCCGTATGCTCTATCATGTAAAATACAGAAATTCTATATTTAAGCGAATCGAAAACAATTTAAATATTATCTCGGCACGCCAATGTTAAAAATAAAATTTCTCTGAATATAATCTCTCAGAAAAAATATACAATGCCCTATTTTACTCTGTTTTGGAGTACGTACACCAACTCAGTATGCTCTCTCATGTAAAATACACAAATTCTAATTTTACGTGAATCGAAAAAACTGTAAATATGATCTAGGCACCCAAATCTTAAAAGGAAAATTGCTCTGAATATAATCTGTCAGAAAAAACATACAATGTCCGATTCTACTCTGTTTTGGAGTATATACATTAGCTCCATATGCTGTCTCATGTAAAATACAGAAATACTAATTTTATGCGAATCGAAAAAAATCTAAATAATATCTCGGCGCAACAAAACTAAAAGAAAATGGCTCTTAATATAGTCTGTTAGAGAAAATATACACTGCCTTATTCTACTCTGCTTTGGACTATATACACCAACTCAGTATGCTCTCTTATGTAAAACACAGAAATTCTAATTTTACCCGAATCGAAAAAATCTAAATATTATTTAGTGAACCCAATGTTAAAAACAAATTTTCTCTGAATATAATGTGTGAGAAAAAATATAGAATGCCCTATTCTACTCTTTTTTGGAGTATATACACCGACTCCATATGCTGTCTCATCTAAAATACAGAAATTCTATATTTAAGTGAATTGAAAAATATCTAAGTATTACCTAGGCACCCCCAAAGTTAAAAGCCAAATTGCTCTGAATATAATCTGTCAGAAAAAATAAACAATGTCATTTTCTACTCTGCTTTGTAGTATATACACAAACTCAATATGCTCTCTCATGTAAAATAAAGAAATTTTAATTCTACCTAAATCGAATAAATCTAAATATTATCTAGGCAAGCCAGTGTTAAAAACACAATTGCTCTGAATATAATCCGTCATAAAAAAATATACAATCCCCTATTCTTCTCTGTCTTGGAGTATATACACCAACTCCGTCTGCTCTCTCATGGAAAATACAGAAATTCTGTATTTAAGCAAATCGAAATAAATCTAAATATTATCTAGGCACCACAATGTTAAAAGCAAAATTTCTCTGCATATAATCTGTCAGAAAAAATATACAACGCTTTTTTCTACTCTGTTTTCGCGTATATACACCAACTCAACCTGCTCTCTCATGTAAAATACGGAAATTCAAAAAAAATCTAAATAATATTTAGGCTCTCCAAAGTTAATAGAAAATGGCGCTGAATATAGTCTTTTAGATAAAATATACAATGCCTTCTTCAACTTTGTTTTGGAGTATATACACCAACTGAGGATGATCTCTCATGTCAAATACCGAAATTCTAATTTTACCCGAATCGAAAATAATCTAAATATTATCTAGGCACCCCAGTGTTAAAAAACATTGCTCTGAATATAATTTGTCACAAAAAATATCTAATGCCCTATTCTACTCTGTTTTGGAGTATATACACCAACTCTATATGCCCTCTCATGTAAAATACAGAAATTCTATATTTAAGCGAATCGAAAAAAATATAAATATTATCTAGGCACCCCAATGTTAAAAACAAAATTCCTCTGAATATAATCTGGCAGAAAAAATATAAAATGCCCTATTCTACTCTGTTTTAAAGTATATATATCAACTTCATATGCACTCTCATGTAAAATACAGAAATTCTATGTTAAAGCGAATCGAAAAAAATCTAAATATTATCTAGGCACTCCAATGTTAAAAGAAAAATTGCTCTGAATAAAATTTGTCAGAAAAAATACACAATGCTTTTTTCTACTCTGTTTTGGAGTATATACACCAACTCAATATGCTGTCTCATGTAAAATACCGAAAGTCTAATTTTAGGCGAATCAAAAAAGATCCAAATAATATCTAGGCTCCCCAAAGTAAAAAGAAAATGGCTCTGAATATAGTCTCTTAGAAAAAATATACAATGCCTTATTCTTCTGTTTTGAAGTATATACACCAACTCAATATGCTCTCTCAAGTAAAATACAGAAATTCTATATTTAAGAGAATCGAAATAATTCTAGATATTATCAAGGCACCCCAATGTGAAAAGCAAAATTGCTCTTAATATAATCTGTCTGATAAAATATACAAAGCCCTTTACTTCTCTGTTTTGTAGTATATACACCAACTCAATATGCTCTCTCATGTAAAATACAGAAATTCTAATTCTACCCAAATTGAAAAAATCTAAATATTATCTAGGCACACCAGTGTTAAAAAAAACTGCTCTGAATATAATCTGTCATAAAAAATATACAATGCCCTATTCTACTCTGTTTTGGAGTATATACACCAACTCCATATGCTCTCTCATGTAATATACAGAAATTCTATATTTAAGCGAATCGAAAAAAATATAAATATTATCTAGCACCGCAATGTTAGAAACAAAATCGCTCGGAATATAATCTGTCACAATAAATATACAATGCCCTATTCTACTCTATTTCGGAGTATATACACCAACTCCATATGCTCTCTAATGTAAAATACAGAAATACTATATTTATGCGAATTGAAAAAATCTAAATCTTATCTAAGCAACCCAATGTTAAAAGCAAACTTGCTGTGAATATAATCTGTCAGAACATATACAATGTCCTATTCTACTCTGTTTTGGAGTATATCCACCAACTCCATATGCTCTCTCATGTAAAATACAAAACTTCTATATTTAAGCAAATCGAAAA
Source organism: Callithrix jacchus (assembly GCF_049354715.1). Taxonomy (NCBI): domain Eukaryota; kingdom Metazoa; phylum Chordata; class Mammalia; order Primates; family Cebidae; genus Callithrix; species Callithrix jacchus. The sequence continues at coordinate 54,875,812 of NC_133521.1, read as the reverse complement.
AAGTCTAAATATTATCTAGGCACCCCAATGTTAAAAGAAAAATTGCTCTGAATGTAATCTGTCAGAAAAAATATACAATGCCTTTTCTACTCTGTTTTGTAATATATACACCAACTCAATATGCTCTCTCATGTAAAATACAGAAATTCTAATTCTACCCAAATCAAAATAATATAAATATTATCTAGGCACCCCAATGTTTAAAACAAAATTGCTCTGAATATAATCTGTCAGAAAAAATATAAAATACCCTATTCCACTATGTTTTGGAATATATACATTAACTCCATATGCTCTCTCATGTAAAATACTGAAATTCAATTTTATGCGAATCGAAAAAAATCTAAATAATATCTAGACGCCCCAAAGTTAAAAGGAAATGGCTCTGAATATAGTCTGTTAGAAAAAATATACAATGCCTTATTCTACTCTGTTTTGGAGTATATACACCAACTCTCTATGCTCTCTCATGTAAAATACATAAATTCTAATTTTATGCGAATCGAAAAAAATCTAAATAATATGCAGACGCCACAAAGTTAAAAGAAAATGGCTCTGAATATAGTCTGTTAGAAAAAATATACAATGCCTTATTCTACTCTGTTTTGGAGTATATACACCAACTCCATATGCTCTCTCATGTAATATACAGAAATTCTATATTTAAGCGAATCGAACAATATCTAAATATTATCTAGGCAACCCAATGTTTAAAACAAAATTGCTCTGAATATAATCTGTCACAATAATTATACAATGCTTTATTCTATTTGGTTTTGGAGTACATACACCAACTCAGTACGCTCTCTCATATAAAATACAGAAATTCTATATTTAAGCAAATCGAAAAAAATCTAAATATTATCTAGGCACCCCAATGTTAAAAGCAAAATTGCGCTGAATATAATCTGTCAGAAAAAATATACAATTCCCTTTTCTACTCAGTTTTGTAGTGTATACACCAATTCAATATGCTCTCTCATGTAAAACACAGAAATTCTAATTTTAACCGAACCAAAAAAATCTAAATATTATCTAGGCACCCCAATATTAAAAGCAAAATTGCTCTAAATATAATCTGTCAGAAAAAATATACAATGCCCTCTTCTATTCTCTTCTGTAGTATAAATACCAACTCCATATGCTCTGTCATGTAAAATACAGAAATTCTAATTCTACCAGAATCGAAAAAATATAAATATTATCTAGGCACCCCTATGTTAAAAGCAAAATTTCTCTGAATATAATCTGTCAGAGAAAATATACAATGTTCTATTCTACTCTGTTTTGGAGTATATAACGCTACTCAGTATGTTCTCTCATGTAAAATACAGAAATTCTATATTTAAGCGAATCGAAAAAAATCTAAATATTAACTAGGGACTCCAATGTTAAAAGCAAATTTCCTCTGAATAAAATCTGTCAGAGAAAATACACAATGCCATTTTCTACTCTGTTTTGTATTATATAAAGCAACTCAATATGCTCTTTCATGTAAAATACAGAAACTCTAATTTTACCCGAATCGAAAAAATCTGAACATTATGTATGCACGCCAATGTTAAAAACAAAATTGCTCTGAATATAATCTGTCACAAAAAATATACAATGCCCTTTCTACTCTGTTTTGGAGTATATACACCAACTCAGTATGCTCTCTCTTGTGTAATACCGAAATTCTAATTTTACGTGAATCGAAATAAATCTAAATATTATTTAGGCACCCCAATGTTAAAAACAACATTGCTCTGAATATAATCTGTCATAAAAAATATACAATGCCCTTTACTACTCTGTTTTGCAGTATATACACCAAATCAATATGCTCTCTCATTTAAAATACAGAAATTCTATATTTAAGCGAATCGAAAATAATCTAAATATTATCTAGGCACCTCAATGTTAAAAGCAAAATTTCTCTGAATATAATTTGTCACAAAAAATATCTAATGCCCTATTCTACTCTGTTTTGGAGTATATACACCAACTCCATATTCACTCTCATGTAAAATACAGAAATTCTATATTTAAGGAAAACAAAAAATATCTAAATATTATCTAGGCACCCCAATGTAAATAGCAAAATTTATCTGAATATAATCTGTCAGAAAAAATACACAATTGCATTTTCTACTTTGTTTTGTAGTATATACACCAACTCAATACGCTCTCTCATGTTAAATTCTGAAATTCTAATTTTACGCGAATCAAAATAAATCTAAATAATATCTAGGCGCCCCAAAGTTTAAAGAAAATGGCTCTGAATATAGTCTGTTAGAGAAAATATACAATGCCTTATTCTACTCTGTTTTTGAGTATATACGCCAACTCATTATGCTCTCTCATGTAAAATACAGAAATTCTATATTTAAGTGAATCGAAACAAATCTAAATGTTATCTAGGCACCAGAATATTAAAAGCAAAATTCCTCTGAATATAATCTGTCATAAAAAATATACAATGCCCTATTCTACTCTTTTTTGGAGTATATACAGAAACTCCATATGCTATCTCATGTATAATACGGAAATTCAAATTTTACGCGAGTCGAAAAAAAAATCTAAATAATATCTAGAGGCCACCACGTTCCAAAAAAATATCTATGAAGATATTCTGTTAGAAAAAATATACAATGCCTTGTTCTACCTTGTTTTGGAGTATATACACCAACTCCATATGCTCTCTCATGTAAAATACAAAAATTCTAATTCTATCCCAATCGAATAAATATAAATATTGTCTAGGCACCCCAATGTTAAAAACAAAATTGCGCTGAATATAATTTGTCTGAAAAAATATACAATGACCTACTCTACTGTTTTTTGAAGTATATACACCAACTCCATATGCTCTCTCATGTAAAATACAGAAATTCTAATTCTACCCGAATCGAAAAAATATAAATATAATCTTTGCACTCCAGTGTTAAAAACAAAATTGCTCTGAATATAATCTGTCAGAAAAAATATACAATGCCCTTTTCTACTATGTTTTGTAGTATATAAACCAACTCAATATGGTCTCTCATGTAAAATACAGAAATTATAATTTTATCCCAATCGAAAAATCTAAATATTATGTAGACACGCCAATGCTAAAGAAAAATTGCTCTGAATATAATCTGTCAGAAAAAATATACAATGCCCTATTCTACTCTGTTTTTAAGTATATACACCAACTCAGTATGCTCTCTCATGTAAAATACCGAAATTCTAATTTTACATGAATCAAAAATCAAAATATTATTTAGGCACCCCAATGTTAAAAACAAAATTGCTCTGAATATAATCTGTCAGAATAAATATACAATGCCCTATTCTACTCTGTTTTGGAGTATATACATCAAATCAGTATGCCCACTCATGTTAAACACCGAAATTCTAATTTTACGTGAATCGAAAAAAGTCTAAATATTATCTAGGCACTTCAATGATGAAAACAAAATTGCTCTGAATATAATCTGTCAGAAAAAATATACAATGCCCTATTCTACTCTGTTTTGGAGTATATACAGCAACTCAATATGCTCTCTCATGTTAAATACAGAAATTCTAATTTTACGCGAATCGAAAAAAATCTAAATAATATCTAGGCGCCCCAACGTTCAACAAAAATGGTTCTGAATATAGTCTGTTAGAAAAAATATACAATGCCTTATTCGACATTGTTTTGGAGTATATACAACAACTCCATATGCTCTCTCATGTAAAATACAGAAATTCTAATTTTACGTGAATCGGAAAAAAGCTAAATATTATCTAGGCACCCCAATGTTAAAAACAAAATTTCTCTGAATATAATCTGTCAGAAAAAATATACAATGCCCTATTCTACTCTGTTTTATAGTATATACACCAACTCCATATGCTCTCGCATGTAAAATACAGAAATTCCATATTTAAGAGATTCGAAAAAAATCTAAGTATTATCTAGGCACACCAATGTAAAAAGCAAAATTGCTCTGAATATAATATGTCAGAAAAAATATATAATGCCCTTTTCTACTTTGTTTTGTACTATATACACCAACTCAATATGCTCTCTCTTTTAAAATACAGAAACTGTAATTTTACCCGTATCGAAAAAATCTAAATATTATCTAGGCACCCCAATGTAAAAACTAAAAATGCTCTGAATATAATTTGTCATAAAAAATATACAATGCCCTATTTTACTCTGTTTTTGAGTATGTACACCAACTCAGTATGCTATCTCATGTAAAGTACCGTAATTCAAATTTTACGTGAATCGAAAAAAATCTAAATATTATCTAGGCACCCCAATGTTAAAATCAAACTGCTCTGAATATAATCTGTCAGAAAAAATATACAGTGTCCTCTTCTACTCTGTTTTGGAGTATATACACCAACTCAATATGCTCTCTCATGTAAAACACAGAAATTCTAATTTTACAAGAATCAAAAAGAATCTAAATAATATCTAGGCGCCTCGAAGTTAAAAGAAAATGGCTCTTAATATAGTCTGTTAGAAAAAATATACAATGCCTTATTCTACTCTGTTTTGGAGTATATACACCAACTCAGTATGCTCTCTCATGTAAAATACAGAAATTCTACATTTAAGCGAATCGAAATAAATCGAAATATTATCTAGGCACCGCAATGTTAAACGCAAAATTTCTCTGAATATAATCTGTCAGAAAAAATATACAATGCCCTATTCTACTCGGTTTTGGGGTATATACACAAACTCAGTATGCTCTCTCATGTAAAATACAGAAATTCTATATTTAAGAAAATCGAAAAAAATCTAAATATTATCTAGGCACCCCAATGTTAAAAGCAAAATTTCTCTGAATATAATCTGTCATAAAAAATATACAATGCCCTCTTCTATTCTGTTTTGTAATATAAACACCAACTCAAAATACTCTGTCATGTAAAATACAGAAATTCTAATTCTACCCGAATCGAAAAAAATCTAAATATTTTCTAGGCACCCCAATGTTAAAATCAAAATTGCTCTGAATATAATCTGTCAGAAAAAATATACAATGCCCTTTTCTACTCTGTTTTGGAGTATATACACCAATTCAATATGCTCTCTCATATAAAATACCGAAATTCTAATTTTAGGTGAATCAAAAAAAATCTAAATAATATCTAGGCGCCCCAAACTTAAAAGAAAATGGCTCTGAATATAGTCTGTTAGAAAAAATAGACAATGACTTATTCTACTCTGTTTTGGAGTATATACACCAACTCAGTATGCTCTCTCATGTAAATCACAGAAATTCTAATTTTACGTGAATCAAAAGAAATCTAAATATTATCTAGGCACCCTAATGTTAAAAAGAAAATTGCTCTGAATATAATCTGTCAGAAAATATATACAATGCCATACTCTACACTCTTTTAAATTATATACACCAACTCAATATGCTCTCTCATTTAAAATAAAAAAATTCTATATTTAAGCGAATCGAAAAAAATCTAAATACTATCTAGGCACCCCAATGTTAAAAGAAAAATATCTCTGAATGTAATCTGTCAGAAAAAATATACAGTGCCCTTTTCTACTCTGTTTTGTAGTATATACACCAACTCAATATGCTCTCTCATGTAAAATACAGAAATTCTAATTCTACCCAAATCGAAAAAATCTAAATATTATCTAGCCACCCCAATGTTTAAAACAAAGTTGCTCTGAATATAATCTGTCAGAAAAAATATACAATGCCCTATTCTACTCTCTTTTGGAGTATATACACCAACTCTGTATGCTCTCTCATGTAAAATACAGAAATTCAAATTTTATGTGAATCGAAAAAAATCTAAATATTATCTAGGCAACCCAATGTTAAAAACAAAATTGCTCTGAATATAATCTGTCACAATAATTATACAATGCCCTATTCTACTCGGTTTTGGGGTATATACACCAACTCAGTATGCTCTCTCATGTAAAATACAGGAATTCTATATTTAAGCAAATTGAAAAAAATCTAAATATGGTCTAGGCACCCCAATGTTAAAAGAAAAATTGCTCTGAATATACTCTGTCAGAAAAAATATACAATGCCCTCTTCTATTCTGGTTTGTAGTATAAACACCAACTCAACATACTCTGTCATGTAAAATACAGAAATTCTAATTCTACCCGAATCGAAAAAAATCTAAATATTTTCTAGGCACCCCAATGTTAAAATCAAAATTGCTCTGAATATAATCTGTCAGAAAAAATATACAATGCCCTTTTCTACTCTGTTTTAAATATATACACCAACTCAATGTACTCTCTCATATAAAATACCGAAATTCTAATTTTAGGTGATTCAAAAAAAATCTAAATAATACCTAGGCACCCCAAACTTAAAAGTAAATGGCTCTGAATATAGTCTGTTAGAAAAAATATACAATGCCTTATTCTACTCTGTTTTGGAGTATATACACCAACTCAGTATGCTCTCTCATGTGAATCACAGAAATTCTAATTTTACGTGAATCAAAAGAAATCTAAATATTATCTAGGCACCCCAATGTTAAAAACAAGATTGCTCTGAATACAATCTGTCAAAAATATATACAATGCCATATTCTACACTCTTTTAAACTATATACACCAACTCCATATGCTCTCTCATTTAAAATAAATTCTATATTTAAGCGAATCGAAAAAATTCTAGATATTATCTAGGCACCCCAATGTTAAAAGGAAAATTTCTATTAATAGAATCTGTCAGATAAAATATACAATGCCCTTTACTTCTCTGTTTTGTAGTATATACACCAACTCAATATGCTCTCTCATGTAAAATACAGAAATTCTAATTCTACCCAAATCGAAAAAATATAAATATTATCTAGGCACCCAAATGTTAAAAAATAAATTGCTCTGAATATAATCTGTCAGAAAAAATATCCAATGCCCTATTCTACTCAGGTTTGGAGTATATACAACAACTCAGTATGCTCTCTCATGTAAAATACCGAAATTCTAATTTTACGTGAATCGATAAGTTTCTAAATATTATCTAGGCACCGCAATGTTAAAAACAAAATTGCTCTGAAAAAAATCTGTCAGAATAAAGGTACAATGCCCTTTTCTACTCAGTTTTGTAGTATATACAGCAACACAATATACTCTGTCATGTAAAATACAGAAATTATAATTCTACCCAAATCGAAAAATCTAAATATGATTTAGTCAACCCAATGTTAAAAACAAAATTGCTCTGAATATAATCTGTCAGAGAAAATATAGAATGCCCTATTCTACTCAGGTTTGGAGTATATACAACAACTCAGTATGCTCTCTCATGTAAAATACCGAAATTCTAATTTTACCTGAATCGAAAACTCAAAATATTATGTAGGCAACCCAATGTTACAAACAAAATTGCACTGAATATAATCTGTCACAAAAAATATTCAATCCCCTATTCTACTCAGCTTCGGAGTATATACACCAACTCAATATGTTGTATAATGTAAAATACAGAAATTCTAATTTTACCCGAATCAAAAAATATCAAAACAATATGTAGGCACCCCAATGTTAAGAACAAAATTGCTCTGAATATAATCTGTCAGAAAAAATATACAATGCTCTATTCTACTTTGTTTTGAAGTATGTACACAAACTCAGTATGCTCTCTCAACTAAAACAGAGAAATTCTATATTCAAGCGAATCAAAAAAAATTTAAATATTATCTAGGCACCCCAACGTTAAAAGCAAAATTGCTCTGAATATAATCTTTCAGAAAAAATATAAAATGCCCTTTTCTACTCTGTTTTGTAGTATATAAACCAACTCAATATTCTCTCTCATGTAAAATACAGAAATTCTAATTTTATCTGAATCGAAAAAAATCTAAATATTATCTAGGCATCCCAATGTTAAAATCAAAATTTCTCTGAATATAATCCGTCAGATAAAATATACAGTGTCCTTTTCTACTCTTTTTTGAAGTATATACACCAACTCCATATGCTCTCTTATGTAAAATACAGAAATTCTAATTTTACGCGAATGGAAAAAAATCTAAAAAATATCTAGGCACCTCGAAGTTAAAATAAAATGGATCTTAATATAATCTGTTATAAAAAGTATAGAATGTCTTATTCTATTCTGTTTTGGAGTATATACACCAACTCCATATGCTCTATCATGTAAAATACAGAAATTTTATATTTAAGTGAATTGAAAACAATTTAAATATTATCTAGGCACCCCAATGTTAAAAACAAAATTGCTCTGAATATAATCTGTCAAAAAGAATATAGAATGCTCTATTCTACTCTGTTTTGGAATATATACACCAACTCAGTATGCTCTCTCATGTAAAATACAGAAATTCTATATTTAAGCGAATTGAAAAAAATCTAAATATAATCTAGGCACCCCAATGTTAAAAGCAACATTGCGCTGAATATAATCTGTCAGAAAAAATATACAATGCCCTATTCTACTCTGTTTTGGAGTATATACACCAACTCAATACGCTCTGTCATGTAAAATACCGAAATTCTAATTTTACGCGAATTGAAATCAATCTAAATAATATCTAGGCGCCACAAAGTTAAAAGAAATGGCTCTGTATATAGTCTGTTAGAAAAAATATACAATGCCTTATTCTACTCTGTTTTGGAGTACATACACCAACTCAGTATGCTCTCTCATGTAAAATACAGAAATTCTAATTTTACCAGAATCGAAAAAATCTAAATATTGTATAGTCACCCGAGTTTTAAAAACAAAATTGCTCTGAATATAATCTGTCGGAAAAAATACACAGTGCCCTATTCTACGCTGTTTTGGAGAATATACACCAACTCAGTACGCTCTCTATGTAAAATACCGAAATTCTCATTTTACGTGAATCGAAAAATAACTAAATATTATCTGGGCACCCCTATGTTAAAAGCAAAATTGCTGTGAATATAATTTGTCAGAAAAAATATACAATGCTTTATTCTACACTATTTTGGAGTATATACAACAACTCAGTATGCTCTCTCATGTAAAATACGGAAATTCTAATTTTACGCGAATCGAAACAAATCTAAATATTATCTAGGCACCCCAATGTTAAAAACAAAATTGCTCTGAACATAATCTGTCGGAAAAAATATACAATGCCTCATTCTACTCTGTTTTGGAGTATATACACCAACTGAGTATGCTCTCTCATGTAAAATACCGAAATTCTAATTTTACGGGAATCAAAATAAATCTAAATATTACCTAGGAACTCGAATGTTAAAATCAAAATTTCTCTGCATATAATCTGTCAGAAAAAATATACGATGCCCTTTTCTTCTTTGTTTTGGAGTATATACACCAACTCAATATGCACTCTCATTTAAAATACCGAAATTCAAATTTTATGTGAATCGAAAAAAATCTAAATAATATCTAGGCACCCCAAAGTTAAAAGAAAATAGCTCTGAATATATTCTGTTAGAGAAAATATACAATGCCCTATTCTACTCTGTTTTGGAGTATATACACAAACTCAGTATGCTCTCTCATATAAAATACAGAAATTCTATATTTAAGCGAATCGAAAAAAATCTAAATATTATCTAGGCACCCCAATGTTAAAAGCAAAATTGCTCTGAATATAATCTGTCAGATAAAATATACAATGCTTTTTTCTACTCATTTTTGGAGTATATACACCAACTTAATATGCTCTCTCATGTAAAGTAGCGTAATTCTATTTTTCCGTGAATCAAAAATTCTAAATAATATCTTGGTGCCTGAAAGTTAAAAGAAAATGGCTCTGAATATAGTCTGTTAGCAAAAATATACAATGCCTTATTCTACTCTGTTTTGGAGTATATACACCAAGTCAGTATGCCCTCTAATGTAAAATACCGAAATTCAAATTTTACCCGATTCAAAAAAAGCTAAATATTATCTAGGCACCCCAATGATAAAAACAAAATGGCTCTGAATATAGTATGTCATAAAAAATATACAATGCCCTATTCTACTCTTTTTGGAGTATATACACCTACTCAGTATGCTCTCTTATGTAAAATAACGAAATTCTAATTTTACGTGAATCGATAAAAATCTAAATATTATGTAGGCACCCAAACGTTAAAAGCAAAATTGCTCTGAATATAATCTGTTAGAAAAAATATACAATGCCCTTTTATACTCTTCTTTGGACTATATACACTAACCCAATATGCTCTCTCGTGTAAAATTCCGAAATTCTAATTGTACGTGAATCGAAAAAAATCTAAATAATATCACGGCATAACAAAGTTAAAAGAAAATGGCTCTATATATAGTATGTCAGAAAAAATATACAATGCCTTATTCTACTCTGTTTTGGAGTATATACACCAACTCCATATGCTCTCTCATGTAAAATACCGAAATTCTAATTTTACCCGAATCGAGAACATCTTAATATTATCTAGGCACCCGAATGCTAAAAGCAAAATTGCTCTGAATACATTCTGTCAGAAAAAATATACAATGCCCTATTCTACTCTGTTTTGGGGTATATACACCAACCCCATATGCTCTCTCATGTAAAATACTGAAATTCTAATATTACATGCATCTAAAAAAATTTAATAATATCTAGGTGCCCCAAAGTTAATAGAAAATGCCTCTGAATATAGTCTGTTATAAAAAAAATACAATGCCTTATTCTAATCTTTTTTCGAGTATATGCACCAACACAGTGTGCTCTCTGATGTAAAATACAAAAATTCTAATTTTGCCTGAATCGAAAAAATCTAAATAGTATCTAGGCACACCAATGTTAAAAACAAAATAGCTCTGAATATAATCTCTCAGAAAAAATATACAATGCCCTTTTCTAATCTGTTTTGTCGTATATACACCAACTCAATATGCACTCTCATGTAAAATACCGAAATTCTAATTTTACGTGAATCGAAAAAAATCTAAATAATATATAGGCGCCACAAAGTTAAAATAAAATGGCTCTGAATATAGTCTGTTAGAAAAAATATACAATGCCCTATTCTACTCTGTTTTGGAGTATATACACCAACTCAGTATGCTCTCTCATGTAAAATACCGAAATTCAAATTTTACATGAATAAAAAAAAAACCTAAATATTATCTAGGCACCCCAATATTAAAAACAAAATTGCTCTGAATATAATCTGTCAGACAAAATATACAATGCCCTATTCTACTCTGTTTTGGAGTATATACACCAACTCCATATGCTCTCTTTTGTAAAATACAGACATTCTATATTTAAACGAATCGAAAAAAATCTAAATATTATCTAGGCACCCCAATGATAAAACCAAAATTTCTCTGAAAATAATCTGTCAGAAAAAATATACAATGCCCTTTTCCACTCTTTTTTGGAGTATATACACCAACTCAGTATGCTCTCTCATGTAAAATACCGAAATTCTATTTTTACGTGAATTGAAAAAAATCTAAAGAATATATAGGCGCCCCAAAGTTAAAAGAAAATTGCTCTGAATATAGCCTGTTAGAAAAAATATACAATGCCTTATTCTACTCTGTTTTGGATTATATACACCAACTCAGTATGCTCTCTCATGTAAAATACAGAAATTCTATATTTAAGCTAATCGAAATAAATCTAAATAATATCTAGGCGCCCCAAAGTTAAAATAAAATGGCTCTGAATATAGTCTGTTAGAAAAAATATACAATGCCTTATTATAATTTGTTTTGGGGAATATACACCAACTCAGTATGCTCTATCATGTAAAATACAGAAATTCAAATTTTACCCGAATCGAAAAAATCTAAATATTATCTAGGCACCCCAATGTTAGAAACAAAATTGCTCTGAATATAGTCTGTCAGAAAAAATATACAATGCCCTATTCTACTCGGTTTTGGAGTATATACACCAACTTCATATGCTCTCCAATAAAAATACATAAATTCTATATTTAAGCGTATCGAAAAAATTCTAAAGATTATCTAGGCATCCCTATGATAAAAGCAAAATTGCGCTGAATAAATCTGTCAGAAAAAATATACAATGCCGTTTTCTATTCTGATTTGGAGTATATTCACCAACTCAATATGTTCTCTCATGTAAAATACCGAAATTCTAATTTTACCCAAATCGAAAAAAATCTGAATAATATCAAGGCGCCCCAAAGTTAAAAGAAAATGGGTCTGAATATAGTATGTTGGAAAAAATATACAACGCCTTATTCTACTCTGTTTTGGAGTATATACACCAGTTCAGTATGCTCTCTCATGTAAAATACAAAATTTCTATATTTAAGCAAATCAAAAAAAATCTAAATATTATCTAGGCACCCGAATTTTAAAAGTACAATTGCTCTGAATATAGTCTGTCAGAAAAAATATACAATGCCATTTTCTACTCTGTTTTGTAGTATATACATCAACTCAATATGCTCTCTCATGTAAAATACAGAAATTATAATTTTACACGAATCGAAAAAATCTAAATATAATTTAGGCACCCCATGTGAAAGACAAAATTGCGTTGAATATAATCTGTCAGAGAAAATATAGAATGCCCTATTCTATTCTGTTTTAGAGTATATAAACCAACTCCATATGCCCTCTCATGTAAAATACAGAAATTCTAAATTTAAGCAAATCGAAAGAAATCTAAATATTATCTAGGCACCCCAATGTTAAAAGCAAAATTGCTCTGAATATAATCTGTCAGAAAAAATATACAATGCCTTTTTCGACTCTGTTTTGTAGTATATACACCAAGTAAATATGCTCTCTCATGTAAAATACCGAAATTCTGATTTTACACGAAGCAAAAAAAAATCTAAATAATATCTAGGCGCCCCAAAGTAAAAAGAAAATGGCTCTGAATATAGTGTGTTAGAGAAAATATACAATGCCTTATTCTACTCTGTTTTGGAGTATATACACCAACTCAGTATGCTCTCTCATGTAAAATAGAGAAATTCTAATTTTACGTGAATCGAAAAAAATCTAAATATTATCTAGGCACCCGAATGTTAAAAGCAAAATTGCTCTGAATATAATCTGTCAGAAAAAATCTACAATGCCCATTTCTACTCTGTTTTAAAGAATATAAACCAACTTAATATGCTCTCTCAGGTAAAATACAGAAATTCTATATTTAAGCGAATCGAAAATATCTAAATATTATCTAGGCACCCCAATGTTAAAAACAAAATTGCTCTGAATATAATCTATCAGAAAAAATACACAATGCCCTATTCTACTCTGTTTTTGAGTATGTACACGAACTCTACAGGCTCTCTCATGTAAAATACAGAAATTCTATATTTAAGCGAATCGAAAAAATCTTAATATTATCTAGGCACCCCAATGTTAAAAACAAAATTACTCTGAATATAATCGGTCAAAGAAAATATACAATGCCCTTTTCTACTCTTTTTTGGTGTATATACACCAACTCAGTATGCTCTCTCATGTAAAACACCGAAATCCAAATTTTACGTTAATCGAAAAAAATCTAAATATTATCTAGGCATTGCAATGTTTCAACCAAAATTGCTCTGAATATAATCTGTCTGAGAAAATAAACAATGTCCTTGTCTACTTTGCTTTGGAGTGTATACACCAACTCAATATGCTCTCTCATGTAAAATACCGAAATTCATATTTTATGCGAATCGAAAGAAATCTAAATAATATCTAGGCACCCCAATGTTAAAGACAAAATTACTCTGAATATAATGTGTCAGAAAAAATATACAATGCCCTATTATACTCTGTTTTCGGATATATAAAACAACTCCGTATGTTCTCTCATGTAAAATACTGAAATTCTAATTTTACGTTAATCGAAAAAAATCTAAATATTATCTAGGCTCCCCAAAGTTAAAAGAAAATGGCTCTGAATATATTCTGTTAGAGAAAATATACAATGCCCTATTCTACTCTCTTTTGGAGTATATAGATTAACTCAGTGTGCTTCCTCATGTAAAATACTGAAATTCTAAATTTTCCCAAAACCAAAAAGTCTAAATATTATCTAGGCAATCCAATGTTAAAAAGAGAAATGCTCTGAATATAATCAGTCAGAAAAAATATGCAATGTCCTATTCTACTTCGTTTTGGAGTATCTACACCAACTCAATATGCTCTCTCATATAAAATACAGAAATTCTCAATTTAAGCAAATCGAAAAAAATCTAAATATTATCTAGGCACTCCAATGTTAAAAGCAAAATTGCACTGAATATAATCTGTAAGAAAAAATATACAATGCTCTTTTCTACTCTGTTTTGGAGTGTATACACCAAATTCATATGCTCTCTCATGTGAAATACAGAAATTCTATATTTAAGCGAATCTAAAAAAATCTAAATATTATCTAGGCACCCCAGTGTTAAAAGCAAAATTTCTCTGAGTATAGTCTGTCAAAAAAATATTCAATGCCCTATTCTACTTTGCTTTAGAGTATATACACCAACACCATATGCTCTCTCATATAAAATAGAGAAATTCTAATTTTACCCAAATCGAAAAAATCTAAATATAATCTAGGCACCCCTATGTGAAAAAGAAAATTGCGTTGAATATTATCTGTCGGAAAAAATATAGAATGCCCTATTCTACTCTGTTTTGAAGTATATACACCAACTCCATATGCTCTCTCATGTAAAATACCGAAATTCTATATTTAAGCAAATTGAAAGAAATCTAAATATTATCTAGGCACCCCAATGTTAAAAAGAAAATTGCTCTGAATATAAACTGTCGGAAAAAATATACAATGCCCGATTCTACTCTGTTTTGTAGTATATACACCAACTTTATATGCTCTCTCATGTAAAACACAAAAATTCTGCATTTAAGCGAATGGAAAAATATCTAAAAATTATCTAGGCACCCCAATGTTAAAAGCAAAATTGCTCTGAATGTAATCTGTCAGAAAAAATATACAATGCCTTTTTCGACTCTGTTTTGAAGTATATACACCAACTCAATATGCTCTCTCATGTAAAATACAGAAATTCTAATTTTACCCGAATCTAAAAATCTAAATATTATCTAGGCACCCCAATTGTTAAAAACAAAATTGCTCTGAATATGATCTGTCAGAAAAAATATACAATGCCCTATTCTACTCTGTTTTGGAGTACATACACCAACTTCATATGTTCTCTCATGTAAAATACAGACATTCTTTATTTAAGCAAATCGAAAATAATCTACATATTATCTAGGCAACCCAATGTTAAAAGCAAAATTGTTCTGAATACAATGTGTCAGAAAAAATATACAATGCCCTTTTCTACTCTGTTTTCGAATATATACACCAACTCAATATGCTCTCTCATGTAAAACACCGAAATTCTAATTTTACGCGAATCAAAATAAATCTAAATAATATCTAGGCACCCCAAAGTTAAAAGAAAATGGCTCTGAATATTGTCAGTTAGAAAAATTATAGAATGCTTTATTCTACTTCATTTTGTAGTATATAAACAAACTCAGTATGCTCACTCATGTAAAATAACGAAATTCTATCTCAACTGAATTGAAAAAATCTAAATATTATCTAGGCATCCCAATGTTAAAAACAAAATTCCTCTGAATATAATCTGTCAGAAAAAATATACAATGCCCTATTCTACTCTGTTTTGGAGTATACACAACAACTCCATATGCTCTCTCATGTAAAATACAGATATTCTATCTTTAAGCGAATCGAAAATATCTAAATATTATCTAGGCAACCCAATGTTAAAAACAAAATTCCTCTGAATATAATATGTAAGAAAAAATATACAAGGCCCCTTTCTCCTCTGTTTTGGAGAATATACACCAACTCCATATGCTCGCTCATGTAATATACAGAAATTCTGTATTTAAGCGAATCGAAAAAAATCTAAATATTATCGAGGCACCCCAATGTTAAAATAAAAACTGCGCTGAATATAATCTGTCAAAAAAAATATACAATGCCTTATTCTACTTTATTTTGGAGTATATACACCAACTCAATTTGCTCTCTCATGTAAAATACAGAAATTCTATATTTAAGCGAATCGAAAAAAATCTAAATATTATCTAGGCACCCAATGTTAAAAAAAAATTGCTCTGAGTATAATCTGTCAAAAAAATATCCAATGCCCTAGTCTACTTTGTTTTAGAGTATATACACCAACTCCATATGCTCTCTCATATAAAATAGACAAATTCTATATTTAAGCGAATCAAAAAAAATCTAAATATTATCTAGGCACCCCAATGTTAAAATCAAAATTGCTCTGAATATAAACTGTCAGAAAAAAATACACAATGCCATTTTCTACTGTTTTTTAGTATATACACCAAATCAATATGCTCTCATATAAAATACCGAAATTCTAATTTTACGCAAATTGAATAAAATCTAAATATTATCTAGACACCCCTATGTTAAAAGCAAAATTGCTCTGAATATAATTTGTCAGAAAAAATATACAATGCTTTTTTCTACTCTGTTTTGGATTATATACAGCAATTCCATGTGCTCTCTCATGTAAAATACAGAAATTCTATATTTAAGTGAATTGAAAAAAATCTAAATAATATCTAGGCTCCTCAAAGTTAAAAGAAAATGGCTCTGAATATAGTATGTTAGAAAAAATTTACAATACCTTCTTATACTCTGTTTTGGAGTATATACACCAACTCAGTATGCTCTCTCGTGTAAAATAAAGAAATTCTGATTTTACCCAAATCGAAAAAATCTAAATATAATCAAGGCACCCCAATGTTAAAAACCAAATTGCTCTGAATATAAACTCTCAGAAAAAATATACAATGCCCTTTTCTACTCTGTTTTGTAGTATATACACCAACTCAATATGCTCTCTCATTTAAAATACCGAAATTCTAATTTACGCGAATGGAAAGAAATGTAAATAACATCTAGGCGCCCCAAAGTTAAAAGAAAATGGCTCTGAATATAGTCTGTGAGAAAAAATATACAATGCCTTATTCTACTCTGTTTTGGAGTTTATACATCAACTCAGGATGCTCTCTCATGTAAAATAGAGAAATTCTAATTTTACCCGATGCGAAAAAATCTAAATATGATCTAGGCAACCCAATGGCAAAAACAAAATTGTGCTGAATATAATCTGTCACAATAATTATACAATACCCTATTCTACTCGGTTTTGATGTATATACACCAACTCAGTATGCTCTCTCATGTAAATTACAGAAATTCTATATTTATGCAAATCGAAAAAAAATATAAATATTATCTAGGCACCACAATGTTAAAAGCAAAATTTTTCTGAATATAATCTGTCAGAAAAAATATACAATGCCCTCTTCTATTCTGTTTTGTAGTATAAACACCAACTCAATATGCTCTCTCATGTAAAATACAGAAATTTTAATTCTACCGGAATCGAAAAAAATCTAAATATTATCTACGCACCCCAATGTTAAAAGCAAAATTGCTCTGAATATAATCTGTTAGAAAAAATACACAATGCCCTCTTCTACTCTTTTTTCGAGTATATACACCAACTCCATATGCTATCTAATTTAAAATACATAAATTCAATATTTAAGCAAACTGAAAAAAATGTAAATATTATCTAGGCACCCCAATGTAAAAAGCAAAATTTCTCTGAATATCATGTGTCAGAAAAAATATACAATGCCCTTTTCCACTCTGTTTTGGTGTATATACACCAAGTCAGTATGCTCTCTCATGTAAAATACCAAAATTCAAATTTTACATGAGTCGAAAATAATCTAAATAATATATAGGCGCACCAAAGGTAAAAGAAAATGGCTCTGAGTATAGTCTCTTAAAAAATATACACAATGCCTGATTCTACTCTGTTTTGGAGTATATAAACCAATTCAGTATGCTCTCTCCCATAAAATACAGAAATTCTAATTTTACCCGAGTCAAAAAAAATCTAAATAATATCAAGGCACCCCAAAGTTAAAAGAAAATGGCTCTGAATATAGTCTGTTAGAAAAAATACACAATGCCCTATTCTACTCTGTTTTGGAGAATACACACCAACACCATATGCTCTCTCGTGTAAAATAGAGAAATTCTAATTTTTCCCGAATCAAAAAAATCTAAACATTATCTAGGCACCCCAATGTTAAAAACAAAATTGCTCTGAATATACTCTGTCATAAATAATATACAATGCCCTTTTCTACTCTGTTTTGGAGTATATACACCAACTCCATATGCTCTCTCATTTAAATACAGAAATTCTATATTTAAGCGAATCGAAAAAAATCTAAATATTATCTAGGCACTCCAATGTTAAAGCAAAACTGCTCTGAATATAATCTGTGTGAAAAAATATGCAATGCCCTATTCTACTCTGTTTTGGAGTATATTCACCAACTTCATATGCTCTCTCCTGTAAAATACAGAAATCCTATATTTAGCGAATCGAAAAAAATCTAAATATTATCCAGGCAACACAGTGTTAAAAACAATATTTCTCTGTGTATAATCTGTCAGAGAAAATATACAATGCTTTTTTCTACTCTGTTTTGTAGTATATACAACAACACCATATGCTCTCTCATGTAAAATACAGGAATTCTATATTTAAGCGAATAGAAAAAATCTAAATATTATCTAGGCACCCCAATGTTAAAAGAAAAATTTCTCTGAATATAATCTTTCAGAAAAAATATACAATGCCCTTTTTTATATTGTATTGGAGTATATACACCAACTCAATATGCTCTGTCATGTAAAATATCGAAATTCTAATTTTACGTGAATTGAAAAAAATCTAAATAATATCTAGGCACCCTAAAGTTAACAGAAAATGGCTGTGAATATAGTGTGTTAGAAAAAAATATACGATGCCTTATTCTACTCTCTCTTAAATTATATAAACAAACTCAGTATGCTCTCTCATGTGAAATAACGAAATTCCAATTTTAAATAAATCGAAAAATCTAAATACTATATAGACACCCAAATGTTAAAAACAAAATTGCTCTGAATATAATTTCTCAGAAAAAATATACAATGCCCTATTCTACCCTTTTTTGGAGTATATACACCAACTCCATATGCACTCTCATGTAAAATACAGAAATTCTATATTTAAGGAATCCGAAAAAATTCTAAATATTATCTAGGCACCCCAATGTTAAAAGAAAAATTGATCTGAATATAATCTGTCAGAAATAATATACAATGCCCTTTTCCACTTTGTTTTGGAGTATATACACCAACTCAATATGCTCTCTCACGTAAAGTACCGAAATTCTAATTTTACGCAAATTGAAATAAATCTAAATACTATCTAGGTGCCCCAAAGTTATAAGGAAATTTCTCTCAATATAGTCTGTTTGAAAAAATATACAATGCCTTGATCTACTCTGTTTTGGAGAATATACACCAACTCAGTATTATCCAGCATGTAAAATACCGAAATTCTAATTTTAGGTGAATCGAAAAAAATCTAAATATTATCTAGGCACCCCAATTTTAAAAACAAAATTGCTCTGAATATAATCTGTCAGAAAAAATATACAATGCCCTATTCTACTCTGTTGTGGAGTATATATACTAACTCAGTATGCTCTCTCGTGTAAAATACAGAAATATTATATTTAAGCGAATCAAAAAAAATCTAAATAATATCTAGACTCCCCAAAGTTAAAAGAAAATGTCTCTGAAAATAGTCTGTTAGAAAAAATATACAATGCCTTATTCTACTCTGTTTTGGAGTATATACACCAACTCAGTATGCTCTCTTATGTAAAATACAGACATTCTAAATTTTCCCAAATCAAAAAAATCTAAACATTATCTAGGCACCCCAATGTTAAAAACAAAATTGCTCTGAATATAATCTGTCATAAAAAATATACAATGCCCTTTTGTACTCTGTTTTGGAGTACATACACCAACTCCATATGCTCTCTCATGTAAAATACAGATATTCCATATTTAAGCAAATCGAAAAACATCTAAATATTATATAGGCACCCCAATGTTAAAAACAAAATTTCTCTGAATATAATCTGTCATAAAAAGTATACAATGCCCTTATCTACTTTGTTTTGTGGTATATACACCAACTCAGTTTGCGCTCTCAAATAAAATGGAGAAACACTAATTTTACCCTAATCAAAAAAATCTAAATATTCTTTAGGCACCTCAATGTCAAAAACAAAACTGCTCTGAATATAATCTGTCAGAAAAAATATACAATGCCCTATTGTACTCTATTTTGGAGTATATACACCAACACCATATGCTCTCTCATGTAAAATACAGAAATTCTAATTTTACTCGAATCGAAAAAATGTAAATATTATCTAGGCACCCCAATGTTAAAAACAAAATGGCTCAGAATATAATCAGTCATAAAAAATATACAATGCCCTATTCTACTCTGTTTTGGAGTATATACACAAACTCCATATGCTCTCTCATGTAAAACACAGAAATTCTATATTTTAGCGAATCGAAAAAAATCTAAATATTATCTAGGCACGCCAATGTTAAAAGCAAAAGTGCTCTGAATATAATCTGTGAGAAAAAATATACAATGCCCTTTTCTACTCTGTTTTGGATTATATAAACCAACTCAATATGCTCTCTTAGGTAAAATACCGAAATTCTAATTTTACGTGAATCGAAAAAAATCTAAATAATATCTAGGAACCCCAAAGATAAAAGAAAATGGCTCTGAATATAGTCTGTTAGGAAAAATATACTGTGCTTTATTCTACTATGTTTTCGAGTATATACACCAACTCAGTATGCTCTCTCATGTAAAATACAGAAATTCCAATTTTACCCGAATCATAAAAATCTAAATATTATCTAGGCAACCCAATGTTAAAAACAAAATTGCTCTGAATTTAGTCTGTCATAAAAAATACACAACGCCCTTTTCTACTCTGTTTTGGAGTACATACAATAACTCAGTTTGCGCTCTCATGTAAAATACAGAAATTCTAATATTACCCGAATCGAAAAAATCTAAATATTCTGTAGGCACCCCAATGTTAAAAACAAAACTGCTCTGAATATCATCTGTCAGATAAAATATACAATGCCCTATTCTAATTTTTATGGAGTATATAAACCAACTCCATATGCTCTCTCATATAAAATACAGAAATTCTAATTTTATTCGAATCTAAAAGATCTAAATATTATCTAGGAACCCCAATGTTAAAAATAAAATTGCTCTGAACATAATCAGTCAGAAAACATATACAATACCCTATTCTACTCTGTTTTGGAGTATGTAAACAAACTGCATATGCTCTCTCAGGTAAAATACCGAAATTCTAATTTTACGCGAATCGAAAAAAACCTAAATAATATCTACGAACCCCAAAGTTAAAAGAAAATGGCTCTGAATATAGTCTGTTAGAAAAAATATACAATAGCTTATTCTACTGTGTTTAGGAGTATATACACCAACTCAGTATGCTCTCTCATGTAAAATACAGAAATTCTAATTTTACCCGAATCAAAAAAATCTAAATATTATCTAGGCACACCAATGTTAAAAACAAAATTGCTCTGAATATAATCTGTCAGAGAAAATATACAATGCCCTATTCTACTCTGTTTTGGAGTATATACACCAACTCAATATGCTCTCTCATGTAAAATAGAGAAATTCTATATTTAAGCAAATCGAAAAAAATCTAAATAATATCTAGACGCCCCAAAGTTAAAAGAAAATGGCTCTGAAATAGTCTGTTAGAAAAAATATACAATGCCTTATTCTACTCTGTTTTGGAGTATATACACCAACTCAGTATGCTCCCTCATGTAAAATGCAGAAATTCTAATTTTTCCTGAATCAAAAAAATCTAAACATTATATAGGCACCCGAATGTTAAAAACAAAATTGCTCTGAATATAATCTGTCATTAAAAATATACAATGCCCTATTATACTCTGTTTTGGAGTACATACACCAACTCAATTTGCTCTCTCATGTAAAATACAGAAATTCCATATTTAAGCGAATCGAAAAAATCTAAATATTATATAGGCACCCCAATGTTAAAAACAAAATTTCTCTGAATATAATCTGTCAGAAAAAATATACAATGCCTTTTTCTACTCTGTTTTGGAGTATATACACCAACTCAGTTTGCGCTCTCAAGTAAAATAGAGAAATTCTAATTTTACCCTAATCAAAGAAATCTCAATATTCTTTAGGCACCCCAATGGTAAAAACAAAACTGCTCTGAATATAATATGTAAGAAAAAATATACAATGCCCTATTCTACTCTTTTTTGTAGTATATACACCAACTCCATATGCTCCCTCATGTAAAATACGGAAATTCTAAATATGCGTGAATCGAAAAAAATCTAAATATTATCTAGGCATCCCAATGTTAAAAGCAAAATTGCTCTGAATATAATCTGTCAGAAAAAATATACAATGCTCTTTTCTACTGTGTTTTGTAGTATTTTCACCCACTCAATATGCTCACTCATATAAAATACTGAAATTCTATATTTAAGTGAATCGAAAGAAATTTAAATATTATCTAGGCACCCCAATGTCAAAAACAAAATTACTCTGAGTATAGTCTGTCAGAAAAAATATACAATGCCCTTTTCTACTCTGTTTTGTAATATATACACCAACTCAATATGCTCTCATGTAAAATACAGAAATTCTAATTTTACCTGAATAGAAAAAATCTAAATATTTTCTAGGAACCCCAAAGTTTAAAACAAAATTGGTCTGAATATAATCTGTCAGATAAAATATACAATGCCTTATTAAACTGTGTTTTGGAGTATATACATTAACTCAGTATGCTCTCTCATGTAAAATATAGAAATTCTAAATTTAAGTGAATCGAAAAAAATCTAAATATTATCTAGGCACCCAAATGTTAAAAGCAAAATTGCTCTGAATATAATTTGCCAGAAAAAATATACAATGCTCTTTTCTACTCTGTTTTGTAGTATATACACCAACTCAATATGCTCTCTCATGTAAAATACGATAATTCTAATTTTACACGAATCAAAAAAAATCTAAATAATATCTAGGCGCCCAAAAGGTAAAAGCAAATGGCTGTTAATATAGTCTGTTAGAGAAAATATACAATGCCTTACTCTACTCTATTTTGGAGTATATACACCAACTCAGTATGCTCTCTCATGTAAAATACAGAAATTCTAAATTTACGTGAATCGAAAAAAATCTAAATATTATGTAGGCACCCTAATGTTAAAAGCAAAATTGCTCTGAATATCATCTGTCAGAAAAAATATACAATGCCCTTTTCTACTCTGTTTTGTAGTATATACACCAACTCAAAATGCTCTCTCATGTAAAATACCGAAGTTCTAATTTACGTGAATCGAAAAAAATCTAAATAATATCTAGGCGCCTCAAAGTTCAAAGAAAATGGCTCTGAATATAGTCTGTTAGAAAAAATATACAATGCCTTACTCTAATTTGTTTTGGAGTATATACATCAACTCAGGATGCTCTCTCATGTAAAATAGAGAAATTCTAATTTTACCCGATTCGAATAAATAAAAATATTATCTAGGCAACCCAATGGTAAAAACAAAATTGCGCTGAATATAATCTGTCACAATAATTATACAATACCCTATTCTACTCGGTTTTGAAGTATATACACCGACTCCATATGCTCTCTCATCTAAAATAAAGATATTCTATATTTAAGCGAATCGAAAAATATCTAAATATTATCTAGGCACCACAATGTTAAAAGCAAATTTCCTCTGAATATAATCTGTCAGAAAAAATATACAATGCCCTTTTGTACTCTGTTTTGGAGTATATACACCAACTCAATATGCTCTCTCATATAAAATACCGAAATTCTAATCTTACCCGAATCGAAAAAATCTAAATATTATCTAGGCACCCCAATGTTAAAAACAAAATTTCTCTGAATATAATCTGTCAGAAAAAATATACAATGCCCTATTCTACTCTGTTTTAAAGTATGTTCACCAACCCAATTAGTTCTCTCATGTAAAATACCGAAATTCTCATTTTACGTGAATCGAAAAAAATCTAAATAATATCTAGGCGCCTGAAAGTTAAAAGAAAATGGCTCTGAATATAGCCTGTTAGAAAAGATATACAATGCCTTATTGTACTATGTTTTGGAGTATATACACCAACTCTGTATGCTCTCTAATGTATAATACCGAAATACTACTTTTACGTGAATCGAAAAAAATCTAAATATTATATAGGCACCCCTATGTTAAAAACAAAATTGCTCTGAATATAGTCTGTCAGAAAATATATACAATGCTGCATTCTACGCTGTTTTGGAGTATATATTCCAACTCCATAAGCTCTCTCATGTAATATACAGAAATTCTATATTTAAGCGAATCGAAAAAAATCTAAATATTATTTAGGCACCTTAATGTTAAAAGCAAAATTGCTCTTAATATAATCTGTCAGAAAAAATAAACAATGCCATTTTCTACTTTGTTTTGTAGTATATACACCAACTCTATATGCTGTCTCATGTAAAATACAGAAATTCTAATTTAACGTGAATCGAAAAAAATCTAAATAATATCTAGGCGCCCCAAAGTTAAAAGAAAATGGCTCTGAATAGAGTCTGTTAGAAAAAATATACAATGCCTTATTCTACTCTGTTTTGGAGTATATACACCTACTCAGTATGCTCTCTCACGTAAAATACAGAAATTTTAATTTTACCCGAATCTGAAAAATCTAAATATTATCTAGGCACCCCAATTTTATTTTTATTTAATTTTTTTAAATTTTTTATTGGATTATAGGTTTTGGGGTAAATGAGCATAGCATGCAAGACAGTTGCGTTTGTACACACATGGTAGTGTGCTTTGCTTTTCTTCTCCCATTCACCCACATTTGGCATTTCTCCCCAGGCTATCCTTCCCCACCTCCCCCTCCCACTGGCCCTCCCCTTTTCCCCCCAATAGACCCCAGTGTTTAGTACTCCCCTTTCTGTGTCCATGTGTTCTCATTTTTCATCAGCCACCTATGAGGCACCCCAATTTTAAAAACAAAATTGCTATAATTATAATCTGTAAGAAAAAATAAACAATTCTCAATTCTACTCTGTTTTGGAGTATATACACCAACTCCATATGCTCTCTTATGTAAAATACAGAAATTCAAAATTTAAGGAAATCGAAAAAAATCTAAATATTATCTAGGCACTCCAATGTTAAAA
Organism: Callithrix jacchus; assembly: GCF_049354715.1. Classification (NCBI taxonomy): domain Eukaryota; kingdom Metazoa; phylum Chordata; class Mammalia; order Primates; family Cebidae; genus Callithrix; species Callithrix jacchus. The sequence goes on along the minus strand of NC_133521.1, from coordinate 54,850,646 downwards.
GCAAAATTGCTCGTAATATAGTCTGTCAGAAAAAATATAAAATGCCCTTTTCTACTCCATTTTGTAGTATATACAACAACTCAATATGCTCTCATGTAAAATTCCGAAATTCAAGTTTTACTTGAATCGAAAAATATCTAAGTATTATCTTGGCACCCAAATACTAACAGTAAAATTGTTCTGAATATAATCTGTCATAAAAAATACACAATGCCCTTTTCTACTCTGTTTTGTAGTATATACAGCAACTCAATATGGTCTCTCATGTAAAATACAGAAATTATAATTTTACCCGAATAGAAAAAATCTAAATATTATCTAGGCACCCCAATGTTAGAAACAAAAATTCTCTGAATATAATCTGTCAGAAAAAATATACAATGCCTTATTCTACTCTGTTTTGGAGTATATACACCAACTCAGTATGCTCTCACATGTAAAATACAGAAATTCTAATTTTACCCGAATCAAAAAAATCTAAATATTATCTAGGCACACCAATGATAAAGAAAAATTTCTCTGAATGTACTCTGTCAGAAAAAATATACAATGCCCTATTGTACTCTGTTTTGGAGTACATACACCAACTCAGTATGCTCTCTCATGTAAAATACTGAAATTTTAAATTTACGTGAATAAAAAAAAATCTAAATATTATCTAGGCACCCCAAAGTTAAAAGTAAAATTTCTCTGAATGTAATCTTTCAGAAAAAAACTACAATGCCCTATTTAATTTTTTTGGTGTATATACACCAACTCAATATTCTCTGACATGTAAAATCGTGAAATTCCAATTTTACGTGAATCGAAAAAAGTCTAAATAATATCTAGGCGCTTCAAAGTTAAAAGAAAATGGCTCTGAATATAGTCTGTTAGAAAAAATATACAATGCCTTATTCTAGTCTTTCTTAAAATATATACAAAACTCAGTATGCTCTCTCAGGTTAAATACCGAAATTCCAAATTTACATCAATCAAAAAAAAATCTAAATATTTTTTAGGCACCCCAATGTTAAAATTAAAATTGCTCTGAATATAATCTGTCAGAGAAAATATACAATGCCGTATTCTATGTTGTTTTGGAATATATACACCAACTCTGAATGCTCTCTCATTTAAAATACCGAAATTCTAATTGTACGTGAATCAAAAAAAAATCTAAATAATATCTAGAAGCTTAAAAGTTAAAAGAAAATGGCTGTGAATACAGTCTCTTAGAAACAATATAGAATGCCTTATTCTACTCTGTTTTGGAGTACATACACCAACTCCATATGCTCTCTTATGTAAAATACAGAAATTATGTATTTAAGCAAATCGAAAAAAATCTAAATAATATCTAGTCGCTTATAAGTTACAAAAAATGGCTCTGAATATAGTCTGTTAGACAAAATATACAATGCCTTATTCTACTCTGTTTTGGAGCATATACACCCACTCAGAATGCTCTCTCAGGTAAAATACCGAAATACTAATTTCACGTGAATTGAAAAAATTCTAAATAATATCTAGGCGCCACGAAGTTAAAAGAAAATGTCTTGGAATATAGTATATTATAGAAAATATACAATGCCTTATTCTACTCTGTTTTGGAGTATATACACCAACTCAGTATGCTCTCTCATGTAAAATACAGAAATTCTAATTTTACGAGAATCGAAAAAAATCTAAATATTATTTAGGCACCCCAATGTTAAAAACAAAATTGCTCTGAATAAAATCTGTCAGAAAAAAAATACAATGCCCTTTCTACTCTGTTTTGTAGTATATACACCAACTCAATATGCTCACTCACGTAAAATACAGAAATTCAAATTTACACAAATCGAAAAAAATCTAAACAAATTCTAGACGCCCCAAAGATGAAAAAAAATGGCTCTGAATATAGTCTGTCAGAAAAAAAATACATCGCCTTATTCTACTCTTTTTTGAAGTACATACACCAACTCAGTGTGCTCTCTCATGTAAAATACAGAAATTCTAATTTTACATGAATCAAAAATAATCTAAATATTATCTAGGCACCCCAATATTAAAAACAAAATTGCTCTGAATATAATCTGTCACATAAAATTTACAATGCCCTATTCTACTCTGTTTTAACGTATATACAGCAACTTCAAATGCACTCTCATGTAAAATACAGAAATTCGATATTTAAGCGAATCGAAAAAAATCTAAATATTATCTAGGCACCCAAATGTTAAAGCAAAATTGCTCTGAATATAATCTGTCAGAAAAAATATACAATGCCCTTTTCTACTCTGTTTTGGAGTATATACACCAACTCAATATGCTGTCTCATGTAAAATACCGAAAGTCTATTTTTAGGCAAATCAAAAAAGATCTAAATAATATCTAGGCGCCCCAAAGTTAAAAGAAAATGGCTCTGAATATAGTCTGTTAGAAAAAACATACAATGCCTTATTCTACTCTGTTTTGGAGTATATACAGCAACTCAGGATGTTCTCTCATGTAAATTATAAAATTCTAATTTTACCCGAATCGAAAAAATCTAAATATTATCCAGGCATCTCAATGTTAAAAACAAAATTGCTCTAAATATAATCTGTCAGAAAAAAGATACACTGCCCTATTCTACTCTGTTTCTGAGTATATACAACAACTCCATATGCACTCTCATGTAAAATACAGAAAATCTATATTTAAGCGAATCGAAAAAAATCTAAATATTATCTAGGCACCCCAATGGTAAAAACAAAATTGCTCTGAATGAAATCTGTCATAAAAAATATACAATGCCCTTTTCTACTCTGTTTTATAGTACATACACCACCTCAATATGCTCTCTCATATAAATTACCGAAATTCTAAATTTAGGCGAAACGAACAAAATCTAAATAATATCTAGGCGCCCCAAAGTTAAAAGAAAATGGTTCTAAATATAGTCTGTAAGAAAAAAAATACAATGCCTTATTCTTCTCTGTTTTGAAGTATATACACCAACTCAATATGCTCTCTCAAGTAAAATACAGAAATTCTATATTTAAGTGAATCGAAAGAATTCTAGATATTATCTAGGCACCCCAATGTGAAAAATAAAATTGCTCTTAATATAATCTGTCAGATAAAATATACAATGACCTTTACTTCTCTGTCTTGTAGTATATACACCAACTCAAAATTCTCTCTCTGTAAAATACAGAAATTCTAATTCTACCCAAATGGATAAAATCTAAATATTATCTAGGCACCCCAGTGTTAAAAAAAATTGCTCTGAATACAATCCGTCAGAAAAAATATACAATGCCCTATTCTACTCTGTTTTGGAGTATGTACACCACCTCCATATGCTCTCTCATGTACAATAAAGAAATTCTATATTTAAGCGAATCGAAAAAAATCTAAATATTATGTAGACACCCCAATGTTAAAAGCAAACTTGCTCTGAATATAATCTGTCAGAGAAAATATACAATGCCCATTTCTACTCTGTTTTGGAGTATATACACCAAGTCCACAGGCTGTCTCATGTAAAACACAGAAATTCTAATTTTACACGAGTCAAAAAATATCTAAATAATGTCTACGTGCCCCAAATTTAATAGGAATTTGCTCTGAATATAGTCTGTTAAAAAAAATATACAATTCCATATTCTACTATGTTTTGGAGTCTGTTTTGAAGTATATACACCAACTCAATATGCTCTCTCATGTAAAATACCGAAATTCTAATTTTAGGTGAATCAAAAATAATCTAAATAATATCTAGGCGCCCCAAAGTTAAAAGAAAATGGCTCTGAATATAGTCTGTTAGAAAATATATACAATTGTTTTGGAGTATATACACCAACTCAGTATGCTCTCTCATGTATAATACAGAAATTCTAATTTTACGTGAATCGAAAAAGATCTAAATATAATATAGGCACCCCAATGTTTAAAGCAAAATTGCTCAGAATATTATCTGTCAAAAAAAATATACAATGCTCTTTTCTACTCTGTTTTGTAGTATATATACTAACTAAATATGCTCTCTCATGTAAAATACAGAAATTCTAAATTTACCTGAACCGAACAAATGCAAATATTATCTAGGCACTGCAATGTTAAAATAAAAATTGCTCTGAATATAATCTGTCAGAAAAAATATACAATGCCCTCCTCTATTCCGTTTTCTAGTATAAACACCAACTCAATATGCTCTGTCATGTAAAATACAGAAATTCTAATTCTACCCGAATCAAAAAAAATCTAAATATTATCTAGGCACCCCAATCTTAAAAGTAAAATTGCTCTGAATATAGTCTGGCAGAAAAAATATACAATGCCCTTTTCTACTCTGTTTTGGAGTATATACACCAACTCAATATACTCACTCATGTAAAATACAAAAATTCTAATTTTAGGTGAATCAAAATAATCTAAATAATATCTAGGCGCCCCAAAGTTAAAAGAAAATGACTCTGAATATAGTCTGTTAGAAAAAATATACAATGCCTTATTCTACTCTGTTTTGGAGTATATACACCAACTTAGTATGCTCTCTCATGTAAAATACAGAAATTCTAATTTTACGTGAATCGAAAAAAATCTAAATATTATCTAGGCAACCCAATGTTAAAAAAAAAATTGCTCTGAATATAATCTGTCACAATAATTATAAAATGCCCTATTCTACTCGGTTTTGGAGTATATACACCAACTCAGTATGCTCTCTCATGTAAAACACCGAAATTCTAATTTTAAGTGAATCGATAAACTTCTAAATATTATCTAGGCACCGCAATGTTAAAAACAAAATTTCTCTGAATAAAATCTGTCAGAAAAAATGTACAATGCCCTTTTCTACTCTGTTTTGTAATATATACACCAACTCCATATGCTCTCTCATGTAAAATACAGAAATACTAATTTTCCACGAATCGAGAAAAATCTAAATATTATCTAGGCACCCCAATGTTAAAAGAAAAATTGCTCTAAATATAATATGTAAGAAAAAAAATACAATGCCCTTTTCTACTTTCTTTTGTAGTATATACGCCAACACAATATGCTCTGTCATGTAAAATACAGAAATTCTAATTCTACCCGAATCAGAAAAATCTAAATATTATTTAGTCAACCCAATGTTAAAAACAAAATTGCTCTGAATATAATCTGTCAGAAAAAATATACAATTCCCTATTCTACTCTGTTTTGGAGTATATAGACCAACTCAGTATGCTCTCTCATGTAAAATACCGAAATTCTAATTTTACGTGAATCGAAAAAAAATCTAAATATTATCTACGCACCCCAATGTTAAAAACAATATTGCTCTGAATATAATCTGTCAGAGAAACTATACAGTGCCCTATTCTACTCTGTTTTTGAGTATATACACCAACTCCATATGCTTTCTCATGTAAAATACAGAAATTCTACATTTAAGCCAATCGAAAAAAATCTAAATATTATCTAGGCACCTCAATGTTAAAAGCAAAATTTCTCTGAATATAATTAGTCAGAAAAAAAAACAATGCCCATTTCTACTCGGTTTTGTAGTATATACACCAACTCAATATGCTCTCTCATGTAAAATACAGAAATTCTAATTTTACGCAAATCAAAAAACATCTAAAAAATATCTAGGTGCTCCAAAGTTAAAAGAAAATGTCTGTGAATATAGGTTGTTAGAAAAAATATACAATGCCTTATTCTACTTTGTTTCGGAGTATATAAACCATCACAGAGTGCACTGTCATGTAAACCACGGAAATTATAATTTTACGTGAATTGAAAAAATCTAAATATTATCTAGGCACCTCAGTATTAAAAAAAAATTGCTCTGAATATAATCTTTCAGAAAAAAAATACAATGCCCTATTCTACTCTGTTTTGGAGTATATACACCAACTCAGTATGCTCGATCATGTAAAATATAGAAATTCTAATTTTACGCAAATCGAGAAAAATCTAAATAAAATCTAGACGCCCCAAAGATATAAGAAAATGGCTCTGAATATAGTCTGTAAGAAAAATAAATACATCACCTTAATCTACTATTTTTTTGAAGTACATACACCACCTCAGTGTGCTCTCTCATGTAAAATACAGAAATTCTAATTTTACGTGAATCAAAAATAATCTAAATATTATCTAGGAACCCCCATGTTAAAAACAAAATTGCTCTGAATATAATCTGTAAAAATATATACAATGTTCTGTTCTTCTCTCTTTTGGAGTATATACACCAACTCATTATGCTCTCTCATGTAAAATACTGAAATTCTAATTTTAAATGAATCGAAAATAATGTAAATATTATCTAGGCACCCCAATGTTAAAGAGAAATTGCTCTGAATATAATCTGTCAGAAAAATTATACAATGCCCTTTTCTACTCTGTTTTGGAGTATATACACCAACTCAATATGCTGTCTGATGTAAAATACCAAAAGCCTAATTTTAGGTGAATCAAAAAGACCTAAATAATATCTGGGCGCTCCAAAGTTAAAAAAATGGCTCTTAATATAGTCTGTTAGAAAATATATACAATGTCTTATTCTACTCTGTTTTGGAGTATATACAGCAACTCAGGGTGTTTCCTCATATAAAATACAGAAATTCTAATTTTACCCGAATCGAAAAAATCTAAATATTATCTACGCACCTCAATGTTAAAAACAAAATCGCTCTGAATATAATCTGTCAGAAAAAATATACAATGCCCTATTCTACTTTGTTTTCGTGTATATACAAAAACTCCTTATGCTCTCTCATGTAAAATACAGAAATTCAATATTTATGCGAATCGAAAAAAATCTAAATATTATCTAGGCACCCCAATGTTAAAAGCAAACTTGCTCTGAATATAATCTGTCAGAAAAAACATACAATGCTCTTTTGTACTCTGTTTTGGAGTATATACACCAACTCCATATGCTCTCTCATGTAAAATACAGAAATTCTAAATTTACACGAATCGAAAAATATCTAAATAATATCTAGGCGCCCCAAATTTAAAAGAAATTGGCTCTGAATATAGTCTGTTAGCAAAAATATACAATGCCTTATTCTACTCTGTTTTGGAGTATATACACCAACTCAGTATGCTCTCTTAGGTAAAATACAGCAATTCTAATTTTACGTGAATCAAACAAAATCTAAATATTATCTAGGCACTCCAATGTTAAAAACAAAATTGCTCTGAATATAATCTGTCAGAAAAAATATACAATGCCCTATTCTAGTCTGTTTTAAAGTTTATACACCAACTCCATATGCTCTCTCATGTAAAATACAGAAATTCCATATTTAAGCGAATCGAAGAAAATATAAATATTATCTAGGCACCCCAATTTTAAAAGCGAAATTGCTCTGAATATAATCTGTCAGAAAAAATATACAATGCCCATTTCTACTCGGTTTTGTAGTATATACACCAACTCAATATGCTCTCTCATGTAAAATACAGAAATTCTAATTATACGCGAATCAAAAAAAATCTAAAAAATATCTACGTGCCCCAAAGTTAAAAGAAAATGGCTGTGAATAAAGTCTGCTAGAAAAAATATACAATGCCTTATTCTACTCTGTTTCGGAGTATATACACCATTTCATGGTGCACTGTCATGTAAAATACAGAAATTCTAATTTTACATGAATCGAAAAAATCTAAATATTATCTAGGCACCCCAATGTTAAAAGCAAAATTGCTCTGAATATAATCTGTCAGAAAATATATACACTGCCCGATTCTACTCTGTTTTGGAGAATATACAAAAACTCCTTATGCTCTATCATGTAAAATACCGAAATTCTAATTTTACCTGAATCGAAAAACTCTAAATGTTATGTAGGCACCCCAATGTTAAAAACAAAATTGCTATGAATATAATCTGTCAGAAAAAATATACAATGCCCTATTCTACTCTGTTTTGCAGTATATACACCAACTCCATATGCTCTCTAATGTAAAATACAGAAATTCCATATTTAAGCAAATCGAAAAAAAGCTATATATTATCTAGGCACCTGAAAGTTAAAATCAAAAATTTTCTGAATATAATTTGTCAGAAAAAATAAACAATGCCCTATTCTACTCTGTTTTGGAATATATACACCAACTCATTATGCTCTTTCATGTAAAATATCTAAATTCTAAATTTACTTGAATAGAAAGAAAATCTAAATATTATCTAGGCACCCCAATGTTAAAAGCAAAATTGCTCTGAATATAATCTGTCAGGATAAATATACAATTCCCATTTCTACTCTTTTTCGGAGTATATACACCAATTCAATATGCTCTCTCATGTAAAATACCGAAATTCTTATTTTATGCAAATCGAAGAATATCTAAACAATATGTAGGGACCTCAAAGTTAAAACAAAATGGCTCTGAATATAGTCTGTTAGAAAAATATACAATGACTTATTCTACTCTGTTTTGGAGTATATTCACCAACTCAGTATGCTCTTTCATGTAAAATACAGAAATTGTATGTTAACCGGAATCAAAAAAATCTAAATATTATCTAGGCATTCCAATGTTAAAAACCAAATTCCTCTGAATATAATCTGTCAGAAAAAATATACACTGCCCTTTTCTACTTGGTTTTGGAGTATATAAACCAACTCCATATGCTCTGTTATCAAATACAGAAATTCTATATTTAAGAAAATCAAAAAAAATCAGAATATAATCTGTCAGAAAAAATATACAATATTCTAGTCTGTTTGGAGCATATACACCAAATCCATATGCTCTCTCATGTAAAATACAGAAATTCTATATTTAACCGAATCGAAAATAATCTCAATATTATTTAGGCACCCCAATGCTAAAAATAAAATCGCTCTGAAAATAATCTGTCAGAAAAAATATACAATGCCCTCTTCTACTCTGTTTTGGAGTATATACACCACCTCCATATGCTCTCTAATGTAAAATACTGAAATTCTAATTTTATGCGAATCGATAAGAATCTAAATATTATCTAGGCACCCCAAAGTTAAAAGAAAATGGCTCTGACTATAGTCTGTTAGAAAAAATATACAATGCCTTATTCTACTCTATTTTGGAGTATATACACCATCTCAGGGTGCTCTCTCATGTAAAATATAGAAATTCTAATTTTACCCGATTTGAAAAAATCTAAATATTATCTAGCCACCTCAGTGTTAAAAAGGAAATTGCTCTGAATATAATCTGTCAGAAAAAATATACAATGCCGTATTCTACTCTGTTTTGGAGTATATACACCAATTCCATATGCTCTCTCACGTAAAATAGAGAAATTCTATATTTAAGTGAATCGAGAAAAATTTAAATATAATCTAGGCACCCCAATGTTAAAAGAAATATTGCTCTGAATATAATCTGTCAGAAAAAATATACAGTGCCCTTTACTTCTGTTTTTTGTAGTATATACCCCAACTCCATATGCTCTCTCATGTAAAATACAGAAATTCTATATTTAAGCGAATAAAAAAAATCTAAAAATTATCTAGGTACCCCAATGTTAAAAGAAAAATAGCTCTGAATATAATCTGTCAGAAAGAATATACAGTGCCCTTTTCTACTCTGTTTTGTAGTATATACACCAACTCAATATGCTCTCTCATGTAAAATACCGAAATTCTAATCTTACGCGAATTGAAAAAAATCTAAATAATATCTAGGCACCCCAAAGTTAAAAGAAAATTGCTCTGAATATAGTCTGTTAGAAAAAATATAAAATGCCTTGTTCTACTCTGTTTTGGAGTACATACACCAACATAGTATGCGATGTCATGTAAAATACAAAAATTCTAATTTTACGTGTATCGGAAATAATTTAAATATTATCAAGGCACCCCAATGTTAAAAGCAAAATTTCTCTGAATATAATGTGTCAGAAGAAATGTACAATGCACTTTTCTACTTTGTATTGTAGTATATACACCAACCCAATATGCTCTCTCATGTTAAATACAGAAATTCTAATTTTACCTGAATCGAAAAATTCTAAATATTATCTAGGCACCCCAATGTTAACTGCAAAATTGCTCTGAATACAATCTGTAAGTAACAATATACAATGTTCTTTTCTACTCTGTTTTGTAGTATAAACACCAACACAATATGCTCTGTCATGTAAAATACAGAAATTCGAATTCCACCAGATACAAAAAAATCTAAATATTATCTAGGCACCATAATGTTAAAAGCAATATTGCTCTGAATATAATCTGTCATAAAAAATATACAATGCCCTATTCTATTCTGTTTTAAAGTATATAAACCAACTCCATATGCTCTCTCATGTAAAATACAGAAATTCTAATTCTACCCGAATTGAAATAATGTAAATATTATCTAGGCACCCCAATGTTAAAAACAAAATTTCTCTGAATATAATCTGGCAGAAAAAATATACAATGCCCTATTCTACTCGGTTTTGGAGTATGTACACCAACTCAGTATGCTCTGTCATGTAAAATACAGAAATTCTAAATTTACGTGAATCGAAAAAAATTGAAATATTATCTAGGCACCCGAATGTTAAAAGCAAAATTGCTCTGGATTTAATCTGTCAGAAAAAATATACAATGCCCGATTCTACTCTGTTTTAGATTATATACACAAACTCCATATGCTCTCTCATGTAAAATACCAAAATTCTAATTTTACATGAATCGAAAAAAATCTAAATAATATCTAGGCGCCTCAAAGTTCAAAGAAAATGGCTCTGAATATAGTCTGTTAGAAAAAATATACAATGCCTTATTCTACTCTGTTTTGGAGTATATATACCAACTCAGGATGCTCTCTCATGTATAATAGAGAAATTCTAATTTTACCTGAATCGAAAAAATCTAAATATTATCTAGGCAACCCAATGTTAAAAGCAGCGTTTCTCTGAATATAATCAGTAAGAAAAAGTATAAAATGCCCCATTGTACTTTGTTTTGGAGTATATACACCAATTCAATATGCTCTCTCATATAAAATACAGATATTCTATATTTAAGCTTATTGAAAAAAAATCTAAATATTATCTAGGCACCCCTTGTTAAAAACAAAATTGCTCTGAATATAATGTGTCAGAAAAAATATACAATACCCTATTCTACTCTGTTTTGAAGTATATACACCAACTGCATATGCTCTCTCATGTAAAATACAGAAATTTTAAATTTAAGCTAATCGTAAAATAACTAAATATTATCTAGGCACCCCAATGTTGAAAGCAAAATTGCTCTGAATATAATCTGTCAGAGAAAATACACAATGCCATTTTCTACTCTGTGTTGGACTATATACAAAAACTCCATACGCTCTCTCATGTAAAATACAGAAATTCTATATTTAAGCAAATCGAATAAAATCTAAATATTATCTATGCACCCCAATGTTAAAAGCAAATTTGCTCTGAATACAATCTGTCAGAAAAAATATAAGATGCCCTTTTATACTCTGTTTTGTAGTACATACACAAACTCAGTATGCTCTGTCATGTAAAATACAGAAATTCAAATTTTACCCAAATCGAAAAAATCTAAATATTATCTAGGAACACTAATGTTAAAAACAAAATTGCTCTGAATATAATCTTTCTGAAATAATATACAATGCCCTATTCTACTCTGTTTTGGAATATATACACCAACTCAGTATGCTCTCTCATGTAAAATACAGAAATTCTAATTTTACACGAATCAAAAATATCTAAATATTATCTAGGTACCCCAATGTTAAAAAGAAAATTGCTCTGAATATAATCTGTCAGAACAAATACACAATGCCCTATTCTACTCTGTTTTGGAGTACATACACCAATTCCATATGCTCTCTCATGTAAAATGAAGAATTTCTATATTTAATCAAATCGAAAAAAATCTAAATATTATCTAGGCAACCAATGTTAAAAGCAAAATTGCTCTGAATATAATCTGTCAGAAAAAATATACAATGCCCTTTTCTACTCCCTTTTGGAGTATATACACCAACTCAATATGCTCTCTCATGTAAAATACCGAAAATCTAATTTTATGTGAATCGAAGAAAATCTAAATAATATCTAGGGGCCTCAAATATAAAGAAAACGGCTCTGAATATAGTCTGTTAGAAAAATATACAATGCCTTATTCTACTCTGTTTTGGATTATATACACCAACTCAGTATGCTCTTTCCTGTAAAAAAAAGAAATTGTAAATTAACCGGAATCAAAAAAATCTAAATATTATCTAGGCATTCCAATGTTAAAAACCAAATTCCTCTGAATATAATCTCTCAGAATAAATATACACTGCCCTTTTCTACTCTGTTTTGGAGTATATAAACCAACTCCATATGCTCTCTTATCAAACACAGAAATTCTATATTTAAGCGAATCAAAAATAATCTAAATATTATCTAGGCACCCCAATGTTAAAAGCAAAATTGCTCTGAATATAAACTGTCATAAAAAATATACAACGCACTTTTCTACTTTGTTTTAGAGTACATACACCAACTCGATATGCTCTCTCATGTAAAATAAAGAAATTCTAATTTTACTCGAATTGCAAAAATCTAAATATTTTCTAGGCACCCCAATGTTAAAAACCAAAACGCTCTGAATATAATCTCTCACAAATAATATACAATGCCTTTTTCTACTCTGTTTTTTAGTATATACAGCAACTCAATATGCTCTCTCATGTAAAATACCGAAATTCTAATTTTACGCCAATCAAAATAATCTAAGTAATATCTAGGCGCCCCAAAGTTATAAGAAAATGGCTCTGAATATAGTCTGTTAGAAAAAATATACAATGCCTTATTTTACTCTGAATTGGAGTATATACACCAATTCAGTATGCTCTCTCATGTAAAATACAGAAATTCTAATTTTCCGTGAATCGAAAAAAATCTAAATATTATCTAGGCACCCCAAAGTTAAAAACAAAATTGCTCTGAATATAATCTGTCAGAAATAATATAGAATGCCCTGTTCTTCTGTGTTTTGGAGTATATACAACAACTCAATATGCTCTCTCATGTGAAATACAGAAATTCTAATTTTATCCGAATCAAAAAAATCTAAATATTATCTAGGCTCCCCAATGTTAATAGAAAAATTGCTCTGAATATAATGTGTAATAAAAAATATACAATGCCCTTTTCTACTCTCTTTTGTAGTATATATACCAACTCAATATGCTCTCTCATGTAAAATAACGAAATTCTAATTTTAAACGAATAAAAAAAATCTAAATAATATCTAGGCACCCCAAAGTTAAAATAAAATGGCTCTGAATATAGTCTGTTAGAAAAAATATACAATGCCTTATTCTACTCTGTTTTGGAGTATATACACCAACTCAGTATGCTCTCTCATGTAAAATACAGAAATTTTAAATTTACGTGAATCAAAAAAAATCAAAATATTATCTAGGCACCCCACGGTTAAAAGCAAAATTGCTCCGAATATAATCTGTCAGAACAAATGTCCAATACCCTATTCGACTCAGTTTTGGAGTATATAAACCAACTCCATATGCTCTCTCATGTAAAATACAGAAATTCTATATTTAAGCGAATCGAAAGAAATCGAAATATTATCTAGGTACCCCAATGTTAAAAGCAAAATTGCTGTAAATATAGTTTGTCAGAAAAAATATACAATGCCCTTTTCTACTGTGTTTTGGTGTATATACACCAACTCAGTATGCTCTCTCTTATAAAATACCGAAATTCTAATTTTACGTGAATCGAAAAAAATCTAAATAATATCTAGGCGCCCCAAAGGTAAAAGAAAATGGCTATAAATATAGTCTGTTAGAAAAAATATACAATGCCTTATTCTGTTTTGTTTTGGAGTATATACACTAACTCAGTATCCTCTCCCATGTAAAATACAGAAATTCAAATTTTACCCGAATTGAATAATTCTAAATATTATCTAGGCACCCCAATGCTAAAAAAAAAATTGCTCTGAATATAATCTGTCAGAAAAAATATACAATGCCGTATTCTACTTTTTTTTTGGAGTATATACACCAACTCCATATGCTCTCTCATTTAAAATACAGAGATTCGAATTTTACCCGAATCTAAAAAATCTAAATATTATCTAGTCACCCCAATGTTAAAAACAAAATTTCTATAAATATAATCTGTCAGAAAAAATATACAATGTCCTATTCTACTATTGTTTGATATGTGTACACCAACTCCATATGCTCTCTCATGTAAAATAAAGAAATTTTAATTTTACTCGAATTGAAAAAATCTAAATATTGTCTAGGCACCCCAATGTTAAAAACCAAAATGCTCTGAATATAATCTGTCACAAAAAATATACAATGCCTTATTCTACTCTGTTTTGGAGTATATACACCAACTCAGAATGCTCTCTCTTTTAAAATACCGAAATTCTAAATTTACGTGAATCGAAAAAATCTAAATACTATCTAGGCGCCACAAAGTTAAAAGAAAATAGCTCTGAATATAGTCTGTGAGCAAAAATATACAATGCCTTATTCTACTCTGTTTTGGAGTATATACACCAACTCAATATGCTCTCATGTAAAATACAGAAATTCTAATTTTACCTGAATCGAAAAAATCTAAATATAATCTAGGCACACCAATGATAAAAACAAAATTGCTCTGAATATAATCTGTCAAAAAAATATACAATGCCCTATTCTCCTCTGTTTTGGAATATATTATATACACCAACTCAGTATACTCTCTCATGTAAAATACCGAAATTCTAATTTTACATGAAATGAAAAATATCTAAATATTATCTAGGCACCCCAATGTTAAATGCAAAATTGCTCTGAATATAATCTGTCATAGAAATTATACAATGCCCTTATCTACACTGTACTGGAGTATATACACCAACTCCATATGCTCTCTCATGTAAAATAGAGAAATTCTAAATTTAAGTGAATCGAAAATAATCTAAATATTATCTAGGCACCCCAATGTTAAAAAACATGGCTCTGAATATAATCTGCCAGAAAAAAAATACAATGCCCTATTCTATTCTGTTTTCGAATATATACACCAACTCAATATGCTGGCTCATGTAAAATGCAGAAATTATAATTTTAGCGGAATTGAAATAATCTAAATATAAACTAGGCACCCCAATTTTAAAAACAATATTGCTCTGAATATAATCTGTCAGAATAAATACACAATGCCATTTTCTACTCTGTTTTGTAGTATATACACCAACTAAATATGCTCTGATATGTAAAATAGAGAAATTCTAATTTTATTTGAATCGAAATAATCTAAATATTATGTAGGCACGTCAATGTTAAAAACAAAATTTCTCTGAATATAATCTTTCAGAAAAAATATACAATGCCCTATTCTACCCTGTTTTGGAGTATGTACACCAACTCAGTGTGCTCTCTCATGTAAACTACCGAAATTCAAGTTTTACCCGCATCGAAAAAATCAAAATACTATGTAGGCAACCCAATGTTACAAACAAAATTGCTCTGAATAAAATCTGTCAGAAAAAATATTCAATTCCTTATTCTACTCTGTTTTAAAGTATATACACCAACTCAGTATGCTCTCTCATGTAAAATACCGAAATTCTAATTTTACGTGAATCGAAAAAATCTAAATATTATCTAGGCACTTCAATGTTAAAAACAAAATTGCTCTGAATATAATCTGTCAGAAAAAATATACAATGCCCTATTCTACTCTGTTTTGGAGTATATACATCAACTCCATATGCTCTTTCATGTAAAATACCGAAAGTCTAATTTTACGTGAATCGAAAAAAATCTAAATATTATCTAGGCACTTCAATGTTAAAAACAAAATTGCGCTGAATATAATCTGTTAGAAAAAATATACAATACCATATTCTACGTTGTTGTTCAGTATATACACCAACTCAGTATGGTCTCTCATGTAAAATACCGAAATTCTAATTTTACGTGAATCGAAAAAAATCTAAATAATATCTAGGCGCCCCAAAGTTAAAAGAAATTGGCTCTCAATATTGTCTGTTAGAAAAAATATACAATGCCTTATTGTACTCTCTTTTGCAGTATATACATCAACTCAGTATGCTCTCTCATGTAAAATACAAAAATTTTAATTTTACGTGAATTGAAAAAATCTAAATATTATCTAGGCACCCCAATGTTAAAAGCAAAATTGCTCGTAATATAATCTGTCAGAAAAAATATACAATGTTTTTTTCTACTCTGTTTTGGAGTATATACACCAATTCAATATGCTCTCTCATGTAAAATACAAAAATTCTAATTTTACGTGAATCGAAAAAATCTAAATAATATCTAGGCGCCGCAAAGTTAAAAGAAAATGGCTCTGAATATAGTCTGTTAGAGAAAATATGCAATGCCGTATTCTACTCTGTTTTGGAGTATATACACCAACTCAGTATGCTGTCTCATATAAAATACAGAAATTCTAATTTTACGTCAATTAACAAAAATATAAATATTATCTAGGAACCTTAATGTTAAAAACAAAATTGCTCTGAAAATAATCTGTCTGTAAAATATAAAGTGCCCTGTTCTACTCTGTTTTGGAGTATATACACCAAATCCATATGCTCTCTCATGTAAAATACAGAAATTTTATATTTAAGCGAATTGAAAACAATCTAAATAGTATGGAGGCACCCCAATGTTAAAAGCAAAATTGCTCAGAATATAATCTGTCAAAAAAATATACAATGCCCTTTTCAACTCACTTTTGTAGTATATACACCAACTAAATATGCTGTCTCATGTGAAATACAGAAATTCTAATTTCACCCGAATCGAAAAAATCTAAATATTATCTAGGCACCCCAATGTTAAAAACAAAATTGCTCTGAATATAATCTGTCAGAAAAAATATACAATGCCCTATTCTACTCTGTTGTTCAGTATATACACCAACTCATTATGTTCTCTAATGTAAAATAACCAAATTCAAATTTTACGCGAATCGAAAAAAATCTAAAAAATATCTAGGCACCCCAATGTTAAAAACAAAATTGCTCTGTATATAATCTGTCGTAAAACATATACAATGCCGTATTCTACTCTGGTTTGGAGTATATACAGCAACTCCATATGCTCTCTCATGTAAAATACAGAAATTCTATATATAAGCGAATCAAAAAAAATCTTAATATTATCTAGACACCAGAATGTTAAAAGCAAAAATACTCTGAATATAAGATGTCAGAAAAAATATACAATGCCCTAATATACTGTTTTCGAGTATATACAACAACTCCATAAGCTCTCCCATGTAAAATACAAAAATTCTATATTTAAGCGAATCGAAAAAAATCTAAATATTATCTAGGCACCCCAATGTTAAACACAAAATTGCTCTGAATAAAATCTGTCAGGAAAAAATATACAATGCCCTTTTCTACTCTTTTTTTTAGTATATACACCAACTCAATATGCTCTCTCATGTAAAATACAGAAATTCTACTTCTACCCAAATCGAAAAAATCTAAATATTGTCTAGGCTCCCCAATGTTAAAAAAAAAACTTGCTCTGAATATAATATGTCAGACGAAATATACAATGCCCTTTTCTACTTTGTTTTGGACTATATACACCAACTCAGTATGCTCTCTTATGTAAAATACAGCAATTCTAATATTACGTGAACCAAATAAAATCTAAATATTATCTACGCACATCAATGTTAAATACCAAATTGCTCTGAATATAATCTGTCAGAAAAAATATACAATGCCCTATTCTAATCTATTTTAAAGTTTATACCCCAACACCATATGCTCTCTTTTGTAAAATACAGAAATTCTATATTTAAGCGAATTGAAAAAAATCTAAATATTATCTAGGCACCCCAATTTCCACAGCGAAATTGCTCTGACTATAATCTGTCAGAAAAAATATACAATGCCCATTTCTACACAGTTTTATAGTATATACGCCAACTCAATATGCTCTCGCATGTAAAATACAGAAATTCTAATTTTACGTGAATCGAAAAAAATCTACAAAATATCTAGGCGCCCCAAAGTTAAAAGAAAATGGCTCTGAATATAGTCTGTTAGAAAAAATATACAATGCCTTATTCTACTCTTTTTCGGAGTATAGACACCATCTCCTGTTGCACTCTCATGTAAAATACAGAAATTCTAATTTTACTGGAATCGAAAAAATCTGAATATTATCTAGGCACCCCAAAGTTATAAACAAAATCGCTCTGAATATAATCTGTCAGAAAAAATATACAATGCCCTATTCTACTCTGTTTTGGAGCATATACACCAACTCCATATGCTCTCATGTAAAATAAAGAAATTCTATATTAAAGCGAATCGAAAAAAATCTAAATATTATCTAGGCACCCCAATGTTAAAATAAAAATTGCTCTGATAGTATTCTGTCAGAAAAAATATACAATGCCCTTTTCTACTCTGTTTTGTAGTATATACACCAACTCAATACGCTCTCTTATGTAAAAAACCAAAATTCTAATTTTACGCAAATCGAAACAAATCTAAATAATATCTAGATGCCCCAAAGTTAAAAGATAATGGCTCTGAATGTAGTCTGTTAGATAAAATTTTCAATGCCTTATTCTACTCTTTCTTGGAGTATATACACCAACTCAGTATGCTCTCTCATGTTAAATACCGAAATTTTGTATTTCTACAAATCGAGAAATTTCTAGATATTATCTAGGCACCCCAATGTGAAAAGCAAAATTGCTCTTAATATAGTCTGTCAGATAATATATACAATGCCCTTTACTTTTCTGGTTTGTACTATATACACCAACTCAATATGCTCTCTCTTGTAAAATACAGAAATTCTAATTCTACCCAAATCGAAAAAATCTAAATATTATCTAGGTACCCCAATGTTAAAAACAAAATTGCTCTGAACATAATCTATCAGAAAAAATATACAATGCCCTCTTCTACTCTGTTTTGGAGTATATACACCAACTCCATATGTTCTCTCATGTAAAATACCGAAATTCTACTTTTACGCGAATCGAAAAAAATCTAAATAATATCTAAGCGCCCGAAAGTTATAAGAAAATGGCGCTGAATATAGTGTGTTAGAAAAAATATACAATGCATTATTCTACTCTGTTTTGGAGTATATACACCAACTCAGTATGCTCTCTCATATAAAATACAGAAATTCTAATTTTACGTGAATCAAAGAAAATCTAAATATTATCTAGGCACCCGAATATTAAAAGCAAAATTGGTCTGAATAAAATGTGTCAGAAAAAATACACAATGTTCTTTTGTACTCTGTTTTTGTGTATAGACACCAACTAAACATGCTCTCTCACGTAAAATACTGAAATTCTAATTTTACAAGAATCAAAAAAATCTAAATATTATCTAAGCACCCGAATGTTAAAAGAAAAATTTCTCTGAATATAATCTGTCAGAAAAGATATACAATGCGTTATTCTACACTGTTTTGGAGCATATACAGCAACTCAGTATGCTCTCTCATGTAAAATACCGAAATTCTAATTTTACGAGAATCGAAATAAATCTAAATATTATCTAGGCACCCCAGTGATAAAAACAAAATTGCTCTGAATATAATCTGTCAGAAAAAAAATACAATGCTCTTTTCTACTCTGTACTATAGTATATACACCAACTCAATATGCTCTCTCATGTATAAATGTGAAATTCTAATTTTACACTAATCGAGAAAAATCTAAATAATATCTAGGCACCCCAAAGTTAAAAAAAATGGATCTGAATGTAGTGTGTAAATAAAAATATACAATGCCTTATTCTACTTTGTTTTGGAGTATATACACCAACTAAGAATACTCTATCATGTAGAATACCGAAACTCAAATTTTACATGAATTGAAAAATTCTAAATATTATCTAGGCACCCGAATGAAAAAAGCAAAATTGCGCTGAATATAATCTGTCAGAAAAAATATACACTGCCCTTTTCAACTCTTTTTTGGAATATATACACCAACTCAATAAGCTCTCTCATGTATTATACCGAAATTCTAATTTTACCCAAATCGAATAGAATCTAAATAATATGTAGGCGCCCCAAAGTTAAAACAAAATAGCTCTGAATATAGTCTGTCAGAAAAAATATACAATGCCTTATTCTACCCTGTTTTGGAATATATACACCAACTCAGTATGCTCTCTCATGTAAAATACTGAAATTCTAATTTTACGTGAATCAAATATAATCCAAATATAATCTAGGGACCCCAATGTTAAAAACATAATTGCTATGAATGTAATCTGTCATAAAAAATATACAATGCCCTATTCTACTCTGTTTTAAAGTATATACACCAACTCCATATGCTTTCTCAGGTAAAATACAGAAATTCTATATTTAAGTAAATCGAAAAAAATCTAAATATTATCTAGGTACCACAATGTTAAAAGCAAAATTACTCTAAATATAATCTGTCAGAAAAAATATACAATGCCATTTTCTACTCTGTTTTAAAGTATATACACCAACTCAATATGCTCTCTCATGTAAAATACAAAAATTCTAATTTTAGCCGAGTCGAAAAATCTAAATATTATCTAGGCGCCCGAATATTAAAAACAAAATTGCTTTGAATATTATCTTTGAGAAAAAATATACAATACCCTATTCTACTTTGTTTTGGAGTATATACACCAACTCAGTATGCTCTCTCATGTAAAATACCGAAATTCTCATTTTACGTGAATCGAAGAAAATCTAAATATTATCTAGGCAACCCAATGTTAAAAAAAAATTGCTCTCTGTCAGACAAAATATACAATGTCCGATTCTACTCTGTTTTAAAGTATATACACGAATTCATTATGCTCTCTCATGTAAAATACAGAAATTATAATTTTACGCAAATCGAAAAAAACCTAAATAATATCAAGGCGCCCCAAAGTTAAAAGAAAATGGCGCTGAATATAGTCTGTTAAAAAAAATTATACAATGCCTTATTCTACTCTGTTTTGGAGTATATAAACCAAATCAGTATGCTCTCTCATGTAAAATACCGAAATTCTAATTTTACGTGAATCGAAAAAAATCTAAATATTATCAAGGCACCCGAATGTTGAAAGCAAAATTGCTCTGATTAGAATCTGTCAATAAAATATACAATGCCCTTTTCTACTCTGTTTTGGAGTATATATACCAACTCAATATGCTCTCCCATGTAAAATACCGAAATTCTAATCTTACGTGAATCAAAAAAAATCTAAATATTATCTATGTACCGGAATGTTAAAAGCAAAATTGATCTGAATATAATCTGTCGGAAAAAATATACAATGCCTTATTCTACTGTTTTCGAGGATATACACCAACTCAGTATGCTCTCTCACATAAAATACACAAATTCTAATTTTACGTGAATCGAAAAAAATCTAAATATAATCTAGGTACACGAATGTTAAAAAGAAAATTGCTCTAAATATAATCTGTCAGAAAAAATATACAAAGGCCTATTCTACTCGGTTTTGGAGCATATTCACCAACTCCATATACTCTCCTATGTAAAATACAAAAATTCTATATTTAAGTGAATCGAAAAGAATCTAAATATTATCTAGACACCCCAATGTTAAAAGAAAAATTGCTGTGAATATAATCTGTCAGAAAAAATATACAATGAAGTTTTCTACTCTGTTTTGGAGTATGTACACCAACTCAATATGCTCTCTCATGTAAAATACTGAAATTATAATCTTACGTACATCAAAAAAAAATCTAAATAATATCTAGGCGCCCAAAAGTTAAAAGAAAATGTCTCTGAATATAGTCTTTCAGAAAAAATATATAATGCCTATTTCTACTCTTTTTTGGAGTATATACACCATCTCACTATGCTCTCTCATGTTAAATACGGAAATTCTAATTTACGCAAATCGAAAAACATCTAAATAATATCTAGGCGCCCCAAAGTTTAAAGAAAATGGCTCTGAATATAGTCTGTTAGAGAAAATGTACATTGCCTTATTCTACTCTGTTTTGGAGTATATACACCAACTCAATATGCTCTCTCATGTAAAATACAGAAATTCTAATTTTACCCAAATCGAAAAAATCTAAATATTATCTAGGCGCTTCAGTGTTAAAAACAAAATTTCTCTGAATATAATGTGTCAGAAAAAATATACAATGCCCTATTCTACTTTGTTTTGAAGCATATAAACCAACTCCATATGCTCTCTCATGTAAAATACAGAAATTCTATATTAAGCAAATCGAATAAAATCCAAACATTACCTAGGCAACCCAATGTTAAAAACAAGATTGCTCTGAATATCATTTGTCAGAAAAAATATACAATGCCCTATTCTACTCTGTTTTGGAGTATATACAACAACTCCATATGCTCTCTCATGTAAAATACAGAAATTCCATATTTAAGTGAATCGAAAAAAATTTAAATATTATCTAGGGACCCCAATGTTAAAAGCAAAATTGCTCTGAATATCATCTCTCAGAAAAAATATACAATGCCCCTTTCTACTCTGTTTTGGAGTATATACACCAACTTCATATGCTCTCTCATGTAAAATAAAGAAATTCTAATTTTACGCAAATCGAAACAAATCTAAATAATATCTAGGCTTCCCACAGTTAAAAGCAAATGGCTGTGAATATAGTCTGTTATAAAAAATATACAATGCGTTATTCTACTTCGTTTTGGAGTATATACACCAACTCAGTATGCTCTATCATGTAAAATACCGAAATTCAAATTTTACGTGAATCGAAAAAATTTTAATATTATCTAGGCACCAAAATGTTAAAAACATAATTGCTCTGAATATAATATGTCATAAAATATATACAATGCCCTTTTCTACTGTGTTTTGTAGTATATACACGAACTGAATATGCTCTCTCATGTAAAATAACAAAATTCTAATTTTACGTGTCTCGAAGAAAATCTAAATAATATCTAGTCGCGCCAAAGTTAAAAGACAATAGCTCTGAATGTAGTTTGTTATAATAAATATACAATGACTTCGTCAACTCTGTTCTGGAGTATATACACAAACTCTGTATGCTCTCCCATGTAAAATACCGAAATTCTAATTTTACGCGAATCAAAAAAAATCTAAATAGTATCTAGGAGCCCCAAAGGTAAAAGAAAATGTCTCTGAATATAGTCTGTTAGAAACAATATACAATGCCTTATTCTACGCTTTTTTGTAGTATATACACCAACTCAGTATGCTCTCTCATATAAAATACAGAAATTATAATTTTACCCGAATAGACAATATCTAAATATTATCTAGGCACCCCAATGCTAAAAACAGAATTGCTTTGAATATAATCTGTCAGAAAAAATATACAATGCCATATTCTACTTTTTTTTGGAGGATATACACCAACTCCATATGCTCTCTCATTTAAAATAAATAAATTCTAATTTTACCCGAATCGAAAAAATCTAAATATTATCTAGGCACCCCAATGTTAAAAACAAAATTGCTCTGAATATAATCTGTCAGAAAGAATATACAATGCCCTATTCTACTATTATTTGGAATGTATACACCAACTCCATATGCTCTCTCATGTAAAATAAAGAAATTCTAATTTTACTCGAATTGAAAAAATCTAAATATTGTCTAGGCACCCCAATGTTAAAAACCAAAATGCTCTGTATATAATCTGTCAGAAAAAATATACAATGCCTTATTCTACTGTGTTTTGGAGTACATAAACCAACTCAGTATGCTCTCTCTTGTAAAATACCGAAATTCTAAATTTACGTGAATTGAAAAAAATCTAAATACTATCTAGGCGCCCCAAAGTTAAAAGAAAATAGCTCTGAATATAGTCTGTCAGAAAAAATATACAATGCCCTATTCTACTCTGTTTTGGAGTATATACACCAACTCAGTATGCTCTCTCAGGTAAAATACAGAAATTCTATATTTAACAAATCGAAAAAAATCGAAATATCATCTAGGCACCCCAATGTTAAAACAAAAATTGATCTGAATATAATCTGTCAGAAAAAATATACAATGCCCTTTTCTACTCTGTTGTAAAATATATACACCCACTCAATATGCTCTCTCATGTAAAATACCGAAATTCTAATTTTACGCGAATCGAAAAAATTCTAAATATTATCTAGGCGCCCGAAAGCAAAAAGAAAATGGCTCTGAATATAGTCTGTTAGAAAAAATATACAATGCCTTATTCTACTCTGTTTGGGAGTATATACACCAACTCAGTATGCTCTCTCATGTAAAATACAGAAATTCTAATTTTACGTGAATCGAAAAAAATCTAAATATTATCTAGGCACCGCAATATTAAAAGCAAATTGGCCCTGAATATAGTCTGTCAGAAAAAATATACAAGGCCTTGTTCTTCTCTGTTTTGGAGTATATACACCAACTCAATATGCTCTCTCATGTAACATACAGAAATGCTAATATTACCCGAATCATACAAATATAAATATTATCTAAGCTCCCCAATGTTTAAAGCAAAATTGCTCTTAATATAATCTGTGAGAAAAAATATACAATGTTCTTTTCTACTCTCTTTTTTAGTATATACACGAACTGAATATGCTCTCTCATGTAAAATAACGAAAGTCTAATTTTACCCGAATCGAAATAAATCTAAATAATGTCAAGTCGCACCAAAGTTAAAAGAAAATGCCTCTGAATATAGTCTGTTAGACAACATATACAATGCCTTATTCTACTCTGTTTTGGACTATATATATCAACTCAGTATGCTCTCTCATGTAAAATACAGAAATCCTAAATTTACCCTAATCGAAAAATATAAATATTATCTAGGCTCTCCAACGTTACAAAAAATTGCTCTGAATATAATCTGTGAGAAAAAATATACAATGACCTTTTCTACTCTCTTTTGTACTATATACACCAACTCAATTCGCTCTCTCATGTAAAATACAGAAATTCTAATTTTACCCAAATCGAAAAAATCTAAATATTATCTAGGCACCCCAATGTTAAAAACAAAATTTCTCTGAATATAATCTGTCAGAAAAAATATACAATGCCCTATTCTCTGTTTTGTATTATATACACCAACTCAACTCTATATGATTCCTCATGTAAAATAACGAAATTCTAATTTTACGTGAATCGAAGAAAATCTAAATAATATCTAGGCACCCAAAAAATAAAAGAGAATGGCGCTAAATATAGTCTGTTAGAAAAAATATACAATGCCTTATTCTACTCTGTTTTGCAGTATATACACCAACTCAGTATGCTCTCTCATATAAAATACAGAAATTCTAATTTTACCCGAATTGAAAATATCTAAATACTATCTAGGCACCCCAATGTTAAAAACAAAATTGTTCTGAATATAATGTGTCAGAGAAAATATACAATGCCCTATTCTACTCTGTTTTGGAGTATATACACCAACACAGTTTGCTCTCTCATGTAAAATACAGAAATTCTATATTTAAGTGAATCGAAAAAAAACCTAAATATTATCTAGGCACTCCAATGTTAAAAACAAAATTGCTCTGAATATAAACGGTCAGAAAAAATATACAATGCCCTATTCTACTCTGTTTTCGAGTATATACACAAACTCAGTATGCTCTCTCATGTAAAATACCGAAATTCTAATTTTACGCGAATCGAAAAAATCTAAATAATATCTAGGTGCCCTAAAGTTAAAAGAAAATGGCTCTGAATATAGTCTGTTAGAAAAAATATACAATGCCTTATTCTACTCTGTTTTGGAGTATATACACCAACTCTGTGTGCTCTCTCATGTAAAATACGGAAATTCTACTTTTACTCGATTCGAAAAAATCTAAATATTATCTTGGCACTCAAATGTTAATTACAAAATTGCTCTGAATGTAATCTGTCAGAAAATATATACAATGCCCTATTCTACTCTGTTTTGGAGTATATGAACCAACTAAATATGCTCTGTCATGTAAAATACAGAAATTCTATATTTAAGCAAATCGAAAGAATTCTAAATATTATCTAGGCACCCCAATGTTAAAAGAAATTTCTCTGCATATATTGTGTCAGAAAACATATAAAATGCCCTTTTCTACTCTGTTTTGTAGTATATACACCAACTCAATATGCTCTCCCATGTAAAATACAGAGATTCTCTATTTAAGTGAATCGAAAAAAAATCTAAATATTATCTAGGCACCGCAATGTTAAGAACAAAATTGCTCTGAATATAATCTGTCAGAAAAAATATACAATGCCCTATTCTACTCTGTTTTGGAGTATATACACCAACTCCATATGCTCTCTCCTGTAAAATACAGAAACTCCATATTTAAGGGAATTGAAAAAAATCTAAATATTATCTAGGGACGACAATGTTAAAAGCAACATTGCTCTGAATATAATCTGTCAGAAAAAATACACAATGCCCTTTTCTACTCTGTTTTGTACTATATACACCAACTCAATATGCTCTCTTATGTAAAATACTGAAATTCTAATTCTACCCGAATAAAAAAAATCTAAATATTATCTAGGCAACCCAATGTTAAAAGCAACATTGCTTTGAATATAATCTGTCAGAAAAAATATACAATGCCACATTCTACTCTGTTTTGGAGTATATACACCAACTCAATATGCTCTCTGATGTAAAATACAGAAATTCTATATTTAAGCGTATTGAAAAAAATCTAAATATTATCTAGGCACCCCTTGATAAAAACAAAATTGCTCTGAATATAATCTGTCAGAAAAAATATCCAATACCATATTCTACTCTGTTTTGGAGTATATACACCAACTCCATATGCTCTCTCATGTAAAATACAGAAATTCTAAATTTAAGCGAATCGAAAAAAATCTAAATATTATCTAGGCACCTCAATGTTAAAAGCAAAATTTCTCTGAATATAATCTGTCAGAGAAAATACAAAATGCCATTTTCTACTCTGTGTTGGACTATATACACCAACTCCATATGCTCTCTCATGTAAAATACAGAAATTCTATATTTAAGCGAATTGAATAAAATCTAAATATTATCTAGGTACCCCAATGTTAAAAGCAAATTTGCTCTGAATAGAATCTGTCAGAAAAAATATATGATGCCCTTTTGTACTCTGTTTTGTAGTACATACACCAACTCAATATGCTCTCTCATGTAAAATACCAAATTCTAATTTTATGCAAATCGAAATAAAATCTAAATAATATCGAGGTGCCCCAAAGTTAAAATAAAATGGCTCTGAATATAGTCTGTTTTTAAAAATACACAATGCCTTATTCTACTGTGTTTTGGAGTATATACACCAACTCAGTGTGCTCTCTCATGTAAAATAAAGAAATTCTAATTTTAAACGAATCTAAAAAATCTAAATATTACCTAGGCAACCCAGTGTTAAAAACAAAATTGCCCTGAATATCATCTGTCAGAAAAAATATACAATGCCGTATTCTACTCTATTTTGGGGTATATACACCAACTCCATATGCTCTGTCATGTAAAATACAGAAATTTTATATTTATGCAAATCGAAATAAATCTAAATATTATGTAGGCACTCCAATGTTAAAAACAAAATTGCTCCGAATATAATCTGTCAGAAAAAATATGCAATGCCCTATTCTACTTTGTTTTGGTGTATATAAACCAACTCCATCTGCTCTCTCACGTAAAATACCGTAATTCTAATTTTACGTGATTTGAAAAAAATCTAAACATTATCTAGGCACGAGAATGTTAAAAGCAAAATTGCTCTGAATATAATCTGTCAGAATAAATATACAATGCCCTTTTCTACTTTTTTTTGTAGTATATACACCAACTCAATATGCTCTCTCATGTACAATACAGTAATTCTAATTTTACCAAAATCGAAAAAATCTAAATATTATCGAGGCACACCAATGTTAAAAACTAAATTGCTCTGAATATAATCTGTCAACAAAATATATAATGACCTGTTGTACTCGGTTTTGGAGGATATACACCAACTCAGTATGCTCTCTCATGTAAATTGAAATTCAAAATTTACTTGAATCGAAAAAAACCTGAATATTATCTAGGTACCCCAATGTTGAAAGCATAATTGCTCTGAATATAATCTGCCAGAAAAAACATAGAATGCCCTTTTCTACTCTGTTTTGTAGTATATACACCAACTCAATATGCTCTCACATGTAAAATTACGAAATTCTAATTTTAGGCGGATCGAAAAAAATCTAAATAATATCTAGGCGCCTCAAAGTTAAAAAAAATTGGCTCTGAATATAGTCTGTTAGAAAAAATATACAATGCCTTATTCTACTCTGTTTTGGAGTATATACACCAAATCAGTATGCTCTCTCATGTAAAATACAGAAATTCTAATTTTACACGAATTGAAAAAATCCAAGAATTACCTAGGCACCCCAATGTTAAAAACAAAATTGCTCTTAATATAATCAGTCATAAAAAATATACCATGCCCTATTCTACTCTGTTTTGGAGTATATACACCAACTCCCTATGTTCTCTCAAGAAAAATACAGAAATTCTATATTTAAGCGAATCGAAATAAATCTAAATATTATCAAGGCACCCAAATGTTTAAAACAATATTGATCTGAACATAATCTGTCAGAAAAAATATACAGTGCCCTTTTCTACTCTGTTTTGTAGCATATACACCAACTCAATATGCTCTCTCATGTAAAATACTGAAATTCTAATTTTACGCGAATCGAAAAAAATATAAATAATATCTAGGCGTCCCAAAGTCAAAAGAAAATGGCTGTGAATATAGTCTGTTAGAAAAAATATATAATGACTTATTCTACTGTGTTTTGAAGTATATACACCAACACAGGATGCTCTCTCATTTAAAATACAGTTATTCAAATTTTGCCCAAATCGAAAAAATCTAAATATTATCTAGGCACCCCAGTGTTACAATAAAAATTGGTCTGAATATAATCTGTCAGAAAAAATATACAATGCCCTATTCTACTTCTTTTGAAGTATATACACCAACTCCATATGCTCTCTCATGTGAAATAAAGAAATTCTATATTTAAGCAAATCGAAAAAAATCTAAATATTATCTAGGCACCCCAATGTTAAAAGCAAAATTGCTCTGAATAAAATCTGTCAGAAAAAATATACAGTGCCCTTTTCTACTCTGTTTTGTAGCATAAACACCAACTCAATATGCTCTCTCATGTAAAATACTGAAATTCTAATTTTACGCGAATCGAAAAAAATTTAAATAATATTTAGGTGCCCCAAAGTTAAAATAAAATAACTCTGAATATAGTGTGTTAGAAAAAATATAAAATGCCTTATTCTACTCTGTTTTGGAAAATATACACCAACTCAGTATGCTCTCTCATGTAAAATACAGAAATTCTAATTTTATGTGTATCGAAAAAAGCTAAATATTATCTAGGCACCCCAATGTTAAAAACAAAATTGCTCTGAATATAATCTGTCAGAAAAATTATACAATGCCCTATTCTACTCTGCTTGGAGTATATACAACAACTCAGTATGCTCTCTCATGTAAAATACAGAAATTCTATATTTAAGCGAATCGAAAAACATATAAATATTATCTAGGCACCCCAATGTTAAAAGCAAAATTGCTCTGAATATAATCTGTCAGAAGAAATATACAATGCACTTTTCTACTCTGTATTGTAGTATATACACCAACTCAATACGCTCTCTCATGTAAAATACAGAAATTCTAATTTTACCCGAATCGAAATAATCGAAATATTATCTATGCACCCCAATGTTAAACGCAAAATTGCTCTGAATATAATCTGTCAGAAAAAATATACAAGGCTTTTTTCGACTCTGTTTTGTAGTATAAACACCAACTCAATATGCTCTGTCATGTAAAATACAGAAATTCGAATTCGACCGGAATCGAAAAAACCTAAATATTATATAGGCACCCCAATGTTAAAAGCAAAATTGCTCTGAATATAATCTGTCCGAGAAAATATTCAATGTTCTTTTCTACTCTGTTTTGTAGTATAAACACCAACTCAATATGCTCTGTCATGTAAAATACAGAAATTGTAATTCTACCAGAATCGAAAAAATCTAAATGTTATCTAGGCACCCCAATGTTAAAAGCAAAATTGCTCTGAATATAATCTGTCATAATAAATATACAATGCCCTTTTTTACTCTGCTTTGGAGTATATAAACCACCTCAATATGCTCTCTCATGTAAAATACCGACATTCTAATTTTAGGTGAATCAAAAAAAATCTAAATAATATCTATGCGCCCCAAAGTTAAAAGAAAATGGCTCTGAATATAGTCTGTAAGAAAAAATATACAATGACTTATTCTACTGTGTTTTGAAGTATATACACCAACTCAGGATGCTCTCTCATGTAAAATACAGTAATTCTAATTTTAACCAAATCGAAAAAATCTAAATATTATCTAGGCACATTAATGTTAAAAACAAAATTACTCTGAATATAATCTGTCAGAAAAAATATACAATGCCCTATTCTACTCTGTTTTGGAGTATATACACCAACTGCATATGCTCTCTCATGTAAAATACAGAAATTCTATATTTAAGCGAATCAAAAAAAAATTAAATATTATCTAGGCACCCCAATGTTAAAAGAAAAATTGCTCTGAATATAATCTGTCAGAAAAAATACACAATGCACTTTACTTCCGTTTTTGGTAGTATGTACACCAACTCCATATGCTCTCTCATGTAAAATACAGAAATTCTATATTTAAGTGAATCGAAAAAAATCTAAAAAGTATGTAGGCACCCCAATGTTAAAAGAAAAATTGCTCTGAATATAGTCTGTCAGAAAAAATATACAGTGAACTTTTCTACTCTGTTTTGTAGTATATACATCAACTCAATATGCTCTCTCATGTAAAATACCAAAATTCTAATTTTACGCGAATCGAAAAAAGTCTAAATTATATCTAGGCGCCCCAAAGTTAAAACAAAATGTCTCTGAATATAGTCTGTTAGAAAAAATATAAAATGCCTTATTCTACTCTGTTTTGTACTATATACACGAACTCAATATGCTCTCTCATGTAAAATACAGAAATTCTAATTTTACCCGAATTGAAAAATTCTAAATATTATCTAGGCAACCCAATGTTAAACGAAAAATTTCTCTGGATACAATCTGTCAGTAAAAATATACAATGTTCTTTTCTACTCTGTTTTGTAGTATAAACACCAACACAATATGCTCTGTCATGTAAAATACAGAAATTCGAATTTCACCATAAATGAAAAAATCTAAATATTATCTAGGCACCTTAATCTTAAAAGCAAAATGGCTCTGAATATAACCTGTTAGAAAAAATATACAATGCCTTATTCTACTCTGTTTTGGAGTATATACACCAACTCAGTATGCTCTCTCACGTAAAATACAGAAATTCTAATTTTACCCGAATCGAAAAAATCTACATATTATCTAGGCACCTCAATGTTAAAAACAAATTGCTCTAAATATAATCTGTCAGGAAAAATATACAATGCCTTATTCTACATTGTTTTGGAGTATATACACCAACTCAATATGCTCTCTCATGTAAAATACAGAAATTCTAATTCTACCGTAATCGAAAAAATATAAATATTGTCTAGGCACCTGAAAGTTAAAAAAAAAATTGCTCTGAATATAATCAGTCCGAAAAAATATACAATTCCCTATTCTACTCTGTTGTGGAGTATATACACCAACTCCATACGATCTCTCCTGTAAAATACAGAAATTCTATATTTAAAAGAATCGAAAAAAATCTAAATATTATAAAGGCACCCCAATGTTAAAATTAAAATTGCTCTGAATATAGTTTGTCAGAAAAAATATAAATGCCCTTTTCTACTTTGTTTAGTAGTACATACACCAACTCAATATTCTCTCTCATGTAAAATACAGAAATTTTAATTTTACCCGAATCAAAAAAATCTAAACACTATGTAGGCACCCCAATGTTAAAAACAAAATTGCTCTGAATATAATCTGTTAGAAAAAATATACAATGCCCTATTCTACCCTGTTTTGGAGTATATACACCAATTCAGTATGCTCTCTCATGTTAAATACCGAAATTCTAATTTTACGTGAATCGAAAAAAATCTAAATATTATCTAGGCACTTCAATGATAAAGAAAAAAATTGCTCTGAATATAATCTGTCAGAAAAAATATAGAATGCCCTATTCTACTCTGTTTTGGAGTATATACAGCAACTCTATATGCTCTCTCATGTAAAATACAGAAATTCTAATTTTATGCGAATCGAAAAAAATCTAAATAATATCTAGGCGCCCCGAAGTTCAAAGAAAATGGCTCTGAATATAGTCTGTTAGAGAAAATATACATTGCCTTATTCTACTTTGTTTTAGAGGACATACACAAACTCAGTATGCTCTCTCATGTAAAATACAGAAATTCTATATTTAGGCGAATCGAAAAAAATCTAAATATTATCTAGGCACCCGAGTATTAAAAGCAAATTTGCTCTGAATATAATCTGTCATAAAAAATATACAATGTCCTTTTCTACTCTGTTATCTAGTACATACACCATCTCAATATGCTCTCTCATGTAAAATACAGAAATTTTAATTTTACCGGATTCAGCAAAATCTAAATAATATATAGGCATTCCAATGTAAAAATCAAAATTGTTCTGAATATTATCTGTCAGAAAAAATATGCAATGCCTTATTGTACTCTGATTTGGAGTATATAAACCAACTCAGTATGCTCTCTCATGTAAAATACCGAAATTCTAATTTTATGCGAATCAAATAAAATCTAAATAATATCTAGGTGCCCCAAAAATAAAATAAAATGGCTCTGAATATAGTCTGTAAGACAAAATATACAATGCCTTATTCTACTTTGTTTTGGAGTATATACACCAACTCAGTATGCTCTCTCATGTAAAATACAGAAATTCTATATTTAAGAGAATCGAAAAAATATCTAAATATTATCTAGGCACCTCTATGTTAAAAGCAAAATTTCTCTAATATATAATCTGTCAGAAAAAATATACAATGCCCTATTCTACTATGTTTTGGAGTATATACACCAAGTCAGTATGCTCTCTCAAGTAAAATACAGAAATTCCCTATTTAAGCGAATCGAAAAATTTTAAACATTATCTAGGCACCCGAATGTTAAAAGCAAATTTGCTCTGAATATAATCTGTCAGAAAAAATATACAATGCCCTTTTCTACGCTGTTTTTATTATATACACCAATTCAATATGCTCTCTCATTTAAAATACAGAAATTCTAATTTCACCCGAATCGAAAAAATAAAAATATTATGTAGGCTCCTTAATGTTAAAAACAAAATTGCTCTGAATATAATCTGTCAGAAAAAATATAAAATGCCGTATTATACTCTGTTTTGGAGAATATAAACCAACTTCATATGCTCTCTCATGTAAATACAGAAATTTCATATTTAAGCGAATCGAAAAAAATCTAAATATTATCTAGGCACCACAATGTTAAGAGAAAAATTGCTCTGAATATAATCTGTCAGAAAAAGTATACAATTCCTTTCTCTACTCTATTTTTAGTATATACACCAACTCAATATGCTCTCTCTTGTAAAATACAGAGATTCTAATTTTGCCCAAATCGAAAAAATCTAAATAATATGTAGGCACGCCAATGTGAAAAGCAAAACTGCTCTTAATATAGTCTGTCAGAAAAAATATACAATGCCCTATTCTACTCGGTTTTAAAGTATATACACGAACGCAGTATGCTTTCTCATGTAAAATACTGAAATTCAAATTTTACGCAAATCGAAATAAATCTAAATAATATCTAGGTGCCCCAAAGTTAAAAGAAAATGGCGCTTAATATAGTCTGTTAGAAAAAATATACAATGCCTTATTCTACTCTGTTTTAAAGTATATACACCAAATCAGTATGCTCTCTCATGTAAAATACCGAAATTTTAATTTTACGTGAATCGAAAAAATTCTAAGTATTATGAAGGCACCCGAATGTTAAAAGCAAAATTGCTCTGATTAGAATCTGTCAAAAAATATACAATGCCATATCTACTCTGTTTTGGAGTATATAAACCAACTCAATATGCTCTCTCATGTAAAATACCGAAATTCTAATCTTACGTGAATCAAAAAAAACCTAAATATTATCTATGCACCCGAATGTTAAAAGCAAAATTGCTCTGAATATAATCTGTCAGTAAAAATATACAATGCCTTATTCTATTGTTTTGGAGTATATACACCAACTCAGTATGCTTTCTCATGTAAAATACATAAATTCTAAATTTACGTGAATCGAAAAAAATCTAAATATTATCTAGGCACCCCAATGTTAAACAGAAAATTGCTCTAAATATAATCTGTCAGAAAAAATATACAAAGGCCTATTCTACTCAGTTTTGGAGCATATACACCAACTCCTTATACTCTCTCATGTAAAATACAGAAATTCTATGTTTAAGCGAATCGAAAAAAATCTGAGTATTATCTATGCAACCCAATGTCAAAAGCAAAATAGCTCTGAATATAATCTGTCAGAAAAATATACAATGCCCTATTCTACTTAGTTTTAGAGTGTATACACCAACTCAATATGCTCTCTTATGTAAAATACTGAAATTCTAATTTTACTCAAATCGAAAAAAATCTAAACAATATGTAGGCGAACCAAAGTTAAAAGAAAATGGCTCTGTATACAGTCTGTTTGAAGAAATGTACAATGCCTTATTCTACTCTTTTTTGGAGTATATACACCAACTCAGTATGCTCTCTCATGTAAAATACAGAAATTCTAATTGTACCCGAATCGAAAAAATCTAAATATTATCTAGGCAACCCAATGCTAAAAACAAAATTGCTCTGAATATACTCTGTCAGAAAAAATATACAATGCCCTATTCTACTCTTTTTTGGAGTATATACACCAACTCCATATGTTCTCTCATGTAAAATACAGAAATTCTACATTTAAGCGTATCGAAAAAATCTAAGTATTATCTAGGCACGCCAATGTTAAAAAGAAAATTGGTATTAATATAATCTGTCAGAAAAAATATACATTACCCTTTTCTACTCTGTTTTCGAGTATATACACCAACTCCATATGCTCTCTAATGTAAAATACCGAAATTCTAATTTCACGTGAATAGAAAAAAATCTAAATAATATCTAGGTGCCCCAAAGTTAAAAGAAAATTACTCTGAATATAGTCTGTTAGAAAAAATGTTCAATGCCTTATTGTACTCTGTTGTGGAGTATATACACCAACTCAGTATGCTCTATCATGTAAAATAGCGAAATTCTAATTTTCCATGAATTGAAAAAATCTAAATAATATCTAGTCACCCCAATGTTAAAAACAAAATTCCTTTGAATATACTCTGTCAGAAAAAATATTCAATGCTCTATTCTACTTAGTTTTGGAGCATATACACCAACTACATATGCTCTCTCATGGAAAATTTAAAAATTCTATATTTAGGGGAATCAAAAAAAAATCTAAATATTATCTAGGCACCCAAATGTTAAAAGCAAAATTGCTCTGAATATAATCTGTCAGAAAAAATATGCAATGCCTTTTTCTACTCTGTTTCGGAGTATATACACCAACTCTATAGGATCTCTCATGTAAAATATTTAATTCTAATTTTACCCGATTCGAATAAAATATAAATAATATCTAGGTGCCCCAATGTTAAAAGAAAATGGCTCTGAATATAGTCTGTTAAAAAAAACATACAATGCCCTATTCTACTCTGTTTTGGAGTATATACACCAACTAAGTGTGCTCTCTCATGTAAAATACCGAAATTCTAATTTTACAAGAATCGAAAAAAATCAAAATATTATCAAGGCACCCCGTGTTAAAAACAAAATTTCTCTGAATATAATCTGTCAGAGAAAATATACAATGCCCTATTCTACTCTTTTTTGGAGTATATACACCAACTCCATATGTTCTCTCATGTAAAATACAGAAATTCTATATTTAAGAGAATCAAAAAAATTGAAATATTATCCTGGCACACCAATGATAAAAGCAAAATTGCTCTGAATATAATCTGTCAGAAAAAATATAAAATGCCCTATTCTACTCTGTTTTGGAGTATATACTCAAACTCCATATGCTCTCTCAGGTAAAATACAGAAATTCTATATTTAAGCAAATCAAATAAAACCTAAATATTATTTAGGCACCCCAATGTTAAATGCAAAATTGCTCTGAATATATTCTGTCAGAAAAAATATACAATGCCCTTTTCTACTCTGTTTTGGAGTATATACATTAACTCAATATGCTCTCTCATGTAAAATACAGAAATTGTAATTTTACACGAGTCGAAAATATCTAAATATTATCTAGGCACCCGAATGTTAAAAACAAAATTGCTCTGAATATAATGTGTCAGAAAAAATATACAATGCCCTATTCTACTTACTTTTGGAGTATACACACCATCTAAATATGCGCTCTCATGTAAAATACAGTAATTCTATATTTAAGCGAATAAAAAAAAATCTAAGTATTATCTAGGCACACCACTGTTGCAAGCGAAATTGCTCTGAAAATAATCTGTCAAAAAACTATACAATGCCGTTATCGACTCTGTTTTGTTGAATATACACCAAGTCCATATGCTCTCTCATGTAAAATACCGAAATTGTAATTTTACGCAAATCAAAAAAAATCTAAATAATATCTAGGTGCCGCAAAATTAAAGGAAAATGGCTCTGAATATAGTCTGTTAGAAAATATATACAATGCCTTATTCTACCCTGTTTTGGAGTATATACACCAACTCCGTATGCTCTCTCATGTAAAGTACAGAAATTCTAATTTTACGTGAATCGAAAAAAATCTAAACATTATCTAGGCACCCCTATGTTAAAACCAAAATTGATCTCCCTATAATCTGTCAGAAAAAAACACAATGCCCTGTTCTACTCTGTTTTGTAGTGTATACAGCAACTCAATATGTTCTCTCATTTAAAACACCGAAATTCTAATTTTAT
Source organism: Callithrix jacchus (assembly GCF_049354715.1). Classification (NCBI taxonomy): domain Eukaryota; kingdom Metazoa; phylum Chordata; class Mammalia; order Primates; family Cebidae; genus Callithrix; species Callithrix jacchus. The sequence continues at coordinate 54,813,662 of NC_133521.1, read as the reverse complement.
GCCAATCACAAAAATCTAAATAATATCTAGGAGCCCCAAAGTTAAAAGGTAATAGCTCTGAATATAGTCTGTCAGAAAAAATATACAATGCATTATTCTACTCTGTTTTGGAGTATATACACCAACTCCATATGCTCTCTCATGTAAAATACAGAAATAATATATTTAAGTGAATCGAAAAAAATCTAAATATTATCTAGGCACCCCAATGTTAAAAGCAAAGTGGCCCTGAATATATTTTGTTAGAAAAAACATACAATGCCTTCCTCTACTCTGTTTTGGAGTATATACACCAACTCACTATGCTCTCTCATGTAAAATACCGTAATTTTAATTTTACGTGAATTGAAAAAAATCTAAATATAATCGCAGCACCCCAATGATAAAAACAAAATTGCTCTGAATATAATCTGTCAGACAAAATATACAATGCCCTATGCTACTATTTTTTGGAATGTATACTCCAACTCCATATGCTCTCTCATGTAAAATAAAGAAATTCTAATTTTACTCATATTGAAAAAATCTAAATATTGTCTAGGCACCCCAATGTTAAAAACCAAAATGCTCTGAATATAATCTGTCAGAAAAAATATACAATGCCTTATTCTACTCTGTTTTGGAGTATATACACCAACTCAGTATGCTCTCTCTTGTAAAATACCGAAATTCTATATTTACGTGAATCGAAAAAAATCTAAATACTCTCTAGGCGCCCCAAAGTTAAAAGAAAATAGCTCTGAATATAGTCTGTCAGAGAAAATATACAATGCCTTATTCTACTCTGTTTTGGGGTATATACACCACCTCAGTATGCTCTCTCATGTAAAATACAGAAATTCTATATTTAAGCGAATCGAAAAAAATCTAAATAATATCTAGGGGCCCCAAAGTTAAGAGAAAATGGCTCTGAATATAGTCTGTTAGAAAAAATATACAATGCCCTATTCTCTGTTTTGTAGTATATACACCAACTCAACTCAATATGCACTCTCATGTAAAATACAGAAATTCTAATTTTACCCAAATCGAAAAAATCTAAATATTATCTAGGCTTCCCAATGTTAAAAACAAGATTGCTCTTAATATATTCTGTCAGAGAAAATATACAATGCCCTTTTCTACTCTCTTTTTTAGTACATACACGAACTGAATATGCTCCCTCATGTAAAATAACGAAACTCTAATTTTACATGAATCGAAATAAATCTACATAATATCAAGGTGCACCAAAGTTAAAAGAAAATGCCTCTGAATATAGTCTGTTAAAAAACATATACAATGCTTTATTCTACTCTGTTTTGGAGTATATATATCAACTCAGTATGCTCTCTCATGTAAAATACGGAATTTTAATTTTACCCGAATCAAAAAAATCTAAATATTATCTAGGCTCTCCAACGTAAAAAAAAATGGCTCTGAATATAATCTGTGAGAAAAAATATACAATGCCCTTTTCTACTCTCTTTTGTACTATATACACCAACTCAATTCGCTCTCTCATGTAAAATACAGAAATTCTAATTTTACACGAATCAAAAAAAATCTAAAAAATATCTAGGCCACACAAAGTTAAAAAAAAGTCTCTCAATATAGTCTCTTAGAAAAATTATACAATGCCTTATTCTACTCTGTTTTGGAGTATATACACCAACTAAGCATGCTCTCTCATGTTAAATACCGAAATTCTAATTTTACGTGAATTGAAAAAAATGTAAATAATATCTTGGTGCCCCAAATTTAAAAGAAAATGGCTCTGAATATAGTCTCTTAGAAAACATATACAATGCCTTATTCTACTTTGTTTTGGAGTATATACACTAACTCAGTATCCTCTCTCATGTAAAATACAGAAACTCTAATTTTACCCAAATCAAAAAAACTTAAATATTATCTAGGCACCCCAATGTTAAAAACAAAATTGTTCTGAGTATATTCTGTCAGAAAAAATTTGCAATGCCCTACTCTCTGTTTTGTAGTATATACACAATTTCAACTCAATATGCTCTCTTAGGTAAAATACAAAAATTCTAATTTTACCAGAATCCAAAATATCTAAATATGATCTAGGCCCCCCAGTGTTAAAAACAAAATTGCTCTGAATATATTCTGTTAGAAAATATACAAGGCACTATTCAACTTTGTTTTGGAGTATATAAACCAACTCAGTATGCTCTCTCATGTAAAATACCGAAATTCTAATTTTACGTGAATCGAAAAATATTTAAATATTATCTAGGCACTCCAATGTAAAAAGCAAAATTGCTCTGAATATATTCTCTCAGAAAAAATATACAATGCACTTTTCTACTCTGTTTTGGAGTTTATACCCCAACTCAATATGCTCTCTCATGTAAAATACCGAAATTCTAATTTACGAGAATGAAAAAATATCTAAATATCTAATCGCCAGAAAGTTAAAAGAAAATGGCTCTAAATATAGTCTGTTAGGAAAACATACAATGCCTAATTCTACTCCGTTTTGGAGTATATACACCAACTCAGTATGCTCTCTCATGTAAAATACAGAAATCCGAAATTTACCCGAATCGAAAAAATCTAAATATTATCTAGGCACCCCAATGTTAAAAAAAAAATTTCTCTGAATATAATCTGTCAAAAAAATATACAATGCCTTTTTCTACTCTGTTTTGAAGTATATAAAACAACTATATATGCTCTCTCATGTAAAATACCGAAATTCTAATTTTACACGAATAGAAAAAAATCTAAATAATAACTAGGCGCCCAAAAGTTAAAAGAAAATGGCTCTGAATATAGTCTGTTAGAAAAAGTATACAATGCTTTATTCTACTCTGTTTTGGAGTTTAAACACCAACTGAGTTTGCTCTCAGATGTAAAATACCGAAATTCTAATTTTACGCGAATCAAAAAAAATCTAAATAATATCTAGGTTCCCCACAGTTAAAAGAGAATGGCTGTGAATATAGTCTGTTAATAAAAATATAAAATGCCTTATTCTACTCTGTTTTGGAGTATATTCACCGACTCAGTATGCTCTATCATGTAAAATACCGAAATTCTAATTTTACGTGAATCGAAAAAATCTTAATATTATCTAGGAACCCCAATGTTAAAAACATAATTGCTCTCAATATAATCTATCAGAAAAAATATACAATGCCCTTTTCTACTGTGTTTTGTAGTAAATACACCAACTCAATATGCTCTCTCATGTAAAATAACGAAATTCTAATTTTACGCAAATCGAAGAAAATCTAAATATTATCTAGTCGCCCCAATGTTAAAAGACAATAGCTCGGAATGTAGTTTGTTATAATAAATATACGATGACTTATTCTACTTTGTTTTGGAGTATATACACAAACTCAGTATGCTCTCTCATGTAAAATACCGGAATTCTAATTTTACGCGAATCAAAAGAAATCTAAATAATATCTAGGAGCCCCAAAGGTAAAAGAAAATGGCTCTGAATATAGTCTGTTAGAAAAAATATACAATGCCTTATTCTACGCTGTTCAGGAGTATATACACCAACTCACTATGCTCTCTCATACAAAATACAGAAATTCTAATTTTACCCGAATCGACAATATCTAAATATTATCTAGGCACCCCAATGCTAAAAACAAAATTGCTCTGAATATAATCTGTCAGAAATAATATACAATGCCGTATTCTACTTTTTTTGAGTATAGACACCAACTCCATATGCTCTCTCATTTAAAATACAGAAATTCTAATTTTACCCAAATCGAAAAAATTTAAATAATATCTAGGCACCCCAATGTTAAAATCAAAATTGCTCTGAATATAGTCTGTCAGAAAAAATATACAATGCCCTATTCTACTCTGTTTTGGAATATATGCACCAACTCCATATGCTCTCTCATGTAAAATACAGAAACTATATTTAAGCGAATCGAAAAAAATCTAAATATTATTTATGCACCCCAATATTATAAGCAAAATTGCTCTGTATATAATCTGTCAGAGAAAATATACAATGCCCTTTTCTACTCTGTTTTGGAGTATATACACCGACTCAATATGCTCTCTCATGTAAAATACGGAAATTCTAATCTAGGCGCCCCAAAGTTAAAAGGAAATGGCTCTGAATATAGTCTGTTAGAAAACATATACAATACCTTATTCTACTCTGTTTTTGAGTATATACACCAACTCAGTTTGCTCTCTCATGTAAAATAGAGAAATTCTAATTTTACCCAAATGGAAAGGATCTAAATATAATCTAGGCACCCCAATGTTATAAACAAAATTGCTCTGAATATAATCTGTCAGACAAAGTATACAATGCCCAATTCTACTCTTTTTTGGAGTATATACACACACTCCATATCCTCTCTGTTGTAAAATACAGACATTCTATATTTAAACGAATCGAAAAAAATCTAAATATTATCTAGGCACCCCAATGTTAAAAGCAAAATTACTCTGAATATAATATGTCATAAAAAATATACAATGCCTTATTCTACTCTGTTTTGAAGTATACACACCAACTCAATATGCTCTCTTATGTAAAATACCGAAATTCTAATTTTACGAGAATCCAAAAAAATCTAAATAATATTTAGGAGGCCCAAAGCTGAAAGAAAATGGCTCTGAATGGAGTCTGTTAAAGAATATATACAATGCCCTATTTTACAATCTTTTGGAGTTTATACACAAACTCAGTATGCTCTCTCGTGTAAAATACCGAAATTCTAATTTTACGTGAATCGAAAAAAAACTAAATATTATCTAGGCAACCCAATGTTAAAAGCAAAATTGCTCTGAATATAAACTCTCAGAAAAAATATACAATGTTTTATTCTACTCTGTTTTGGAGTATATACACCAAGTCAATATGCTCTTTCATGTAAAATAAAAAAATTCTAATTATACGAGAATCGAAAAAAATCTAAATAATATCTAGGCGCCCCAAAGTTAAAAGAAAATGGCTCTGAATATAGTCTGTTAAAAAAATATACAATGCCTTATTCTACTCTGTTTTGGAGTATATACACCAACACAGTATGCTCTCTCAAGTAAAATACCGAAATTCTATATTTAAGAAAATCGGAAAAAATCTAAATATTATCTAAGCGTCATAATATTACAAGCAAATTTGCTCTGAATATAATCTGTCACAAAAAATATATAATGCCCTTTTCTACTCTGTTTTGTAGGATATACACCAACTCAATATGCTCTTTCATGCAAAATACAAAAACTCTGTTTTACCCGAATCGAAAACATCTAAATATTATCAAAGCACTCCAATGTTGAAAACAAAACTAGTCTCAATATAATCTTTCAGAAAAAATATACAATGACCTATTCTACTCTGTTTTGGAGTATATACACCAACTCAGTATGCTCTCTCATGTAAAATACAGAAATTCTAATTTTACCCGAATTGAAAAAATATAAATATTATCTAGGTACCCCAATATTAAAAACAAAATTGCTCTGAATATAATCTGTCAGAATAAATATACAATGCCCTATTCTACTCTTTTTTGGAGTATATACACCAACTCCATATCCTCTCTCTTGTAAAATACAGAAATACTAATTTTACCCAAATCGAAAAAATCTAAATATTATCTAGGCAACCCAATGTTAAAAACAAAATTGCTCTGAATAGAATCTGTCAGAAAAAATATACAATGCCCTATTCTACTCTGTTTAGGAGTATATACACCAACTTAGTATGCTTTCTCCTGTAAAATACAGAAATTCTAATTTTACGTGAATCGAAAAAAATCTAAATATTATCTAGGCACCGGAATGTGAAAAGCAAAATTGTTCTTAATACAATGTGTCAGAAAAAATATGCAATTTCCTTCTCCACTTTCTTTTGGAGTATATACAGCAACTCAATATGCTCTGTCATGTCAAATACCGAAATTATAATTTTACGCGAATTGACAAAAATCTAAATAATATCTATGCACCCGAAAGATAAAAGAAAATGGCTCTGAATATAGTCTGTTATAAAAAATATACAAAGCCTTATTGTACTCTGTTTTGAAGTATATACACCAACTCAGTATTCTCTCTCATATAAAATACCGAAATTCTAATTTTACGTGAATCGAAAAAAATCTAAATGTTATCTAGGCACCCCAATGTTAAAAGCAAAATGGCTCTGAATATTATCTGTCAGAGAAAATATACAATGCCTTTTCCTACTCTTTTTAGGAGTATCTACATCAACTCAATATGCTCTCTCACGTAAAATACCTAAATTCTAATTTTAGGTGAATTGAAAATTATCTAAAGAATATCTAGGCACCCCAAAGTTAAAAGAAAATGGCTCTGAATATAGCCTTTTAGAAAAAATATACAATGACTTATTCTACTCTGTTTTGGATTATATACACCAAATCAGTATGCTCTCTCATGTAAAATAACGAAATTCAAATTTTACCCAAATCAAAAAACTCTAAATAATATATAGGGGCCCCAAAGTTTAAAGAAAACGGCTGTGAATATAGTCTGTTAGAAAAAATATACAATGCCTTATTCTACTTTGTTTTGGAGTATGTACACCAACTCAATATGCTCTCTAATAGAAAATACATAAATTCTATATTTAATCGAATCGAAAAAAATCTAAATACTGTCTAGGCATCCCTATATTAAAAGCAAAATTTCTCTGAATATAATCTGTCAGAAAAAATATACAATGCACTTTTCTACTCTGTTTTGGAGTATACACACCAACTCAATATGCTCTCTCATGTAAAATACCGAAATTCTAATTTTACGTGAATCGAAAAAAATCTAAATCATATCTACGTGCCCCAAAGTTAAAATAAAATGGCTCTGAATATAGTTTGTAAGGAAAAATATACAATACCTTATTCTACTCTGTTTTATTGTATATACACCAAATCAGTATGCTCCCTCATGTAAAATACTGAAATTTTAAATTTACATGAATCAAAATAAATGTAAATAACATATAAGTGCCCCAAAGTTAAAAGAAAATGGCTCTGAATATAGTCTGTCAGAAAAAATATACAATGCCTTATTCTGCTCTGTTTTGGAGTATATACACCAACTCAGTATGCTCTCTCATGTAAAATGTGGAAATTCTAATTTTACACGAATCGAAAAAATCTAAAAATTATCTAGGCACCCCAAAGTTAAAAACAAAATTGCTCTGAATACAATCTGTTAGAACAAATATACAATGCCCTATTCTTCTCTGTTTTGTAGTATATACACCAACTCCATATGCTCTCTCAGGTAAAATACAGAAATTCTATATTTGAGCGAATCGAAAAAAACTCAATACTATCTAGGCACCCCAATGTTAAAAGCAAAATTGCGCTGAATATCATCTGTCAGGAAAAATATAAAATGCCCTTTTCTACTCTGTTATCTAGTACATACACCATCTCAATATGCTCTCTCATGTAAAATACAGAAATTTTAATTTTACCGGATTCGGCAAAATCTAAATAATATGTAGGCATTCCAATGTAAAAAACAAAATTGTTCTGAATATTATCTGTCAGAAAAAATATGCAATGCCTTATTGTACTCTGATTTGGAGTATATAAACCAACTCAGTATGCTCTCTCATGTAAAATACCGAAATTCTAATTTTATGCGAATCAAATAAAATCTATATAATATCTAGGTGCCCCAAAAATAAAATAAAATGGCTCTGAATATAGTCTGTAAGACAAAATATACAATGCCTTATTCTACTTTGTTTTGGAGTATATACACCAACTCAGTATGCTCTCTCATGTAAAATACAGAAATTCTATATTTAAGAGAATCGAAAAAATATCTAAATATTATCTAGGCACCTCTATGTTAAAAGCAAAATTTCTCTAATATATAATCTGTCAGAAAAAATATACAATGCCCTATTCTACTATGTTTTGGAGTATATACACCAAGTCAGTATGCTCTCTCAAGTAAAATACAGAAATTCCCTATTTAAGCGAATCGAAAAATTTTAAACATTATCTAGGCACCCGAATGTTAAAAGCAAATTTGCTCTGAATATAATCTGTCAGAAAAAATATACAATGCCCTTTTCTACGCTGTTTTTATTATATACACCAATTCAATATGCTCTCTCATTTAAAATACAGAAATTCTAATTTCACCCGAATCGAAAAAATAAAAATATTATGTAGGCTCCTTAATGTTAAAAACAAAATTGCTCTGAATATAATCTGTCAGAAAAAATATAAAATGCCGTATTATACTCTGTTTTGGAGAATATAAACCAACTTCATATGCTCTCTCATGTAAATACAGAAATTTCATATTTAAGCGAATCGAAAAAAATCTAAATATTATCTAGGCACCACAATGTTAAGAGAAAAATTGCTCTGAATATAATCTGTCAGAAAAAGTATACAATTCCTTTCTCTACTCTCTTTTTAGTATATACACCAACTCAATATGCTCTCTCTTGTAAAATACAGAGATTCTAATTTTGCCCAAATCGAAAAAATCTAAATAATATGTAGGCACGCCAATGTGAAAAGCAAAACTGCTCTTAATATAGTCTGTCAGAAAAAATATACAATGCCCTATTCTACTCGGTTTTAAAGTATATACACGAACGCAGTATGCTTTCTCATGTAAAATACTGAAATTCAAATTTTACGCAAATCGAAATAAATCTAAATAATATCTAGGTGCCCCAAAGTTAAAAGAAAATGGCGCTTAATATAGTCTGTTAGAAAAAATATACAATGCCTTATTCTACTCTGTTTTAAAGTATATACACCAAATCAGTATGCTCTCTCATGTAAAATACCGAAATTTTAATTTTACGTGAATCGAAAAAATTCTAAGTATTATGAAGGCACCCGAATGTTAAAAGCAAAATTGCTCTGATTAGAATCTGTCAAAAAATATACAATGCCATATCTACTCTGTTTTGGAGTATATAAACCAACTCAATATGCTCTCTCATGTAAAATACCGAAATTCTAATCTTACGTGAATCAAAAAAAACCTAAATATTATCTATGCACCCGAATGTTAAAAGCAAAATTGCTCTGAATATAATCTGTCAGTAAAAATATACAATGCCTTATTCTATTGTTTTGGAGTATATACACCAACTCAGTATGCTCCCTCATGTAAAATACACAAATTCTAAATTTACGTGAATCGAAAAAAATCTAAATATTATCTAGGCACCCCAATGTTAAACAGAAAATTGCTCTAAATATAATCTGTCAGAAAAAATATACAAAGGCCTATTCTACTCAGTTTTGGAGCATATACACCAACTCCTTATACTCTCTCATGTAAAATACAGAAATTCTATGTTTAAGCGAATTGAAAAAAATCTGAGTATTATCTATGCAACCCAATGTCAAAAGCAAAATAGCTCTGAATATAATCTGTCAGAAAAATATACAATGCCCTATTCTACTTAGTTTTAGAGTGTATACACCAACTCAATATGCTCTCTTATGTAAAATACTGAAATTCTAATTTTACTCAAATCGAAAAAAATCTAAACAATATGTAGGCGAACCAAAGTTAAAAGAAAATGGCTCTGTATACAGTCTGTTTGAAGAAATGTACAATGCCTTATTCTACTCTTTTTTGGAGTATATACACCAACTCAGTATGCTCTCTCATGTAAAATACAGAAATTCTAATTGTACCCGAATCGAAAAAATCTAAATATTATCTAGGCAACCCAATGCTAAAAACAAAATTGCTCTGAATATACTCTGTCAGAAAAAATATACAATGCCCTATTCTACTCTTTTTTGGAGTATATACACCAACTCCATATGTTCTCTCATGTAAAATACAGAAATTCTACATTTAAGCGTATCGAAAAGATCTAAGTATTATCTAGGCACGCCAATGTTAAAAAGAAAATTGCTATTAATATAATCTGTCAGAAAAAATATACATTACCCTTTTCTACTCTGTTTTCGAGTATATACACCAACTCCATATGCTCTCTAATGTAAAATACCGAAATTCTAATTTCACGTGAATAGAAAAAAATCTAAATAATATCTAGGTGCCCCAAAGTTAAAAGAAAATTGCTCTGAATATAGTCTGTTAGAAAAAATGTTCAATGCCTTATTGTACTCTGTTGTGGAGTATATACACCAACTCAGTATGCTCTATCATGTAAAATAGCGAAATTCTAATTTTCCATGAATTGAAAAAATCTTAATAATATCTAGTCACCCCAATGTTAAAAACAAAATTTCTTTGAATATACTCTGTCAGAAAAAATATTCAATGCTCTATTCTACTTAGTTTTGGAGCATATACACCAACTACATATGCTCTCTCATGGAAAATTTAAAAATTCTATATTTAGGGGAATCAAAAAAAAAATCTAAATATTATCTAGGCACCCAAATGTTAAAAGCAAAATTGCTCTGAATATAATCTGTCAGAAAAAATATGCAATGCCTTTTTCTACTCTGTTTCGGAGTATATACACCAACTCTATAGGATCTCTCATGTAAAATATTTAATTCTAATTTTACCCGATTCGAATAAAATATAAATAATATCTAGGTGCCCCAATGTTAAAAGAAAATGGCTCTGAATATAGTCTGTTAAAAAAAACATACAATGCCCTATTCTACTCTGTTTTGGAGTATATACACCAACTAAGTGTGCTCTCTCATGTAAAATACCGAAATTCTAATTTTACAAGAATCGAAAAAAATCAAAATATTATCAAGGCACCCCGTGTTAAAAACAAAATTTCTCTGAATATAATCTGTCAGAGAAAATATACAATGCCCTATTCTACTCTTTTTTGGAGTATATACACCAACTCCATATGTTCTCTCATGTAAAATACAGAAATTCTATATTTAAGAGAATCAAAAAAATTGAAATATTATCCTGGCACACCAATGATAAAAGCAAAATTGCTCTGAATATAATCTGTCAGAAAAAATATAAAATGCCCTATTCTACTCTGTTTTGGAGTATATACTCAAACTCCATATGCTCTCTCAGGTAAAATACAGAAATTCTATATTTAAGCAAATCAAATAAAACCTAAATATTATTTAGGCACCCCAATGTTAAATGCAAAATTGCTCTGAATATATTCTGTCAGAAAAAATATACAATGCCCTTTTCTACTCTGTTTTGGAGTATATACATTAACTCAATATGCTCTCTCATGTAAAATACAGAAATTGTAATTTTACACGAGTCGAAAATATCTAAATATTATCTAGGCACCCGAATGTTAAAAACAAAATTGCTCTGAATATAATGTGTCAGAAAAAATATACAATGCCCTATTCTACTTACTTTTGGAGTATACACACCATCTAAATATGCGCTCTCATGTAAAATACAGTAATTCTATATTTAAGCGAATAAAAAAAAATCTAAGTATTATCTAGGCACACCACTGTTGCAAGCGAAATTGCTCTGAAAATAATCTGTCAAAAAACTATACAATGCCGTTATCGACTCTGTTTTGTTGAATATACACCAAGTCCATATGCTCTCTCATGTAAAATACCGAAATTGTAATTTTACGCAAATCAAAAAAAATCTAAATAATATCTAGGTGCCGCAAAATTAAAGGAAAATGGCTCTGAATATAAACTGTTAGAAAATATATACAATGCCTTATTCTACCCTGTTTTGGAGTATATACACCAACTCCGTATGCTCTCTCATGTAAAGTACAGAAATTCTAATTTTACGTGAATCGAAAAAAATCTAAACATTATCTAGGCACCCGTATGTTAAAACCAAAATTGATCTCCCTATAATCTGTCAGAAAAAAACACAATGCCCTGTTCTACTCTGTTTTGTAGTGTATACAGCAACTCAATATGTTCTCTCATTTAAAACACCGAAATTCTAATTTTATGCCAATCACAAAAAATCTAAATAATATCTAGGAGCCCCAAAGTTAAAAGGTAATAGCTCTGAATATAGTCTGTCAGAAAAAATATACAATGCATTATTCTACTCTGTTTTGGAGTATATATACCAACTCCATATGCTCTCTCATGTAAAATACAGAAATAATATATTTAAGTGAATCGAAAAAAATCTAAATATTATCTAGGCACCCCAATGTTAAAAGCAAAGTGGCCCTCAATATATTTTGTTAGAAAAAACATACAATGCCTTCTTCTACTCTGTTTTGGAGTATATACACCAACTCACTATGCTCTCTCATGTAAAATACCGTAATTTTAATTTTACATGAATTGAAAAAAATCTAAATATAATCGCAGCACCCCAATGATAAAAACAAAATTGCTCTGAATATAATCTGTCAGACAAAATATACAATGCCCTATGCTACTATTTTTTGGAATGTATACTCCAACTCCATATGCTCTCTCATGTAAAATAAAGAAATTCTAATTTTACTCATATTGAAAAAATCTAAATATTGACTAGGCACCCCAATGTTAAAACCAAAATGCTCTGAATATAATCTGTCAGAAAAAATATACAATGCCTTATTCTACTCTGTTTTGGAGTATATACACCAACTCAGTATGCTCTCTCTTGTAAAATACCGAAATTCTATATTTACGTGAATCGAAAAAAATCTAAATACTCTCTAGGCGCCCCAAAGTTAAAAGAAAATAGCTCTGAATATAGTCTGTCAGAGAAAATATACAATGCCTTATTCTACTCTGTTTTGGGGTATATACACCACCTCAGTATGCTCTCTCATGTAAAATACAGAAATTCTATATTTAAGCGAATCGAAAAAAATCTAAATAATATCTAGGGGCCCCAAAGTTAAGAGAAAATGGCTCTGAATATAGTCTGTTAGAAAAAATATACAATGCCCTATTCTCTGTTTTGTAGTATATACACCAACTCAACTCAATATGCACTCTCATGTAAAATACAGAAATTCTAATTTTACCCAAATCGAAAAAATCTAAATATTATCTAGGCTTCCCAATGTTAAAAACAAGATTGCTCTTAATATATTCTGTCAGAGAAAATATACAATGCCCTTTTCTACTCTCTTTTTTAGTACATACACGAACTGAATATGCTCCCTCATGTAAAATAACGAAACTCTAATTTTACATGAATCGAAATAAATCTACATAATATCAAGGTGCACCAAAGTTAAAAGAAAATGCCTCTGAATATAGTCTGTTAAAAACATATACAATGCTTTATTCTACTCTGTTTTGGAGTATATATATCAACTCAGTATGCTCTCTCATGTAAAATACGGAATTTTAATTTTACCCGAATCAAAAAAATCTAAATATTATCTAGGCTCTCCAACGTAAAAAAAAATGGCTCTGAATATAATCTGTGAGAAAAAATATACAATGCCCTTTTCTACTCTCTTTTGTACTATATACACCAACTCAATTCGCTCTCTCATGTAAAATACAGAAATTCTAATTTTACACGAATCAAAAAAAATCTAAAAAATATCTAGGCCACACAAAGTTAAAAAAAAGTCTCTCAATATAGTCTCTTAGAAAAATTATACAATGCCTTATTCTACTCTGTTTTGGAGTATATACACCAACTAAGCATGCTCTCTCATGTTAAATACCGAAATTCTAATTTTACGTGAATTGAAAAAAATGTAAATAATATCTTGGTGCCCCAAATTTAAAAGAAAATGGCTCTGAATATAGTCTCTTAGAAAACATATACAATGCCTTATTCTACTTTGTTTTGGAGTATATACACTAACTCAGTATCCTCTCTCATGTAAAATACAGAAACTCTAATTTTACCCAAATCAAAAAAACTTAAATATTATCTAGGCACCCCAATGTTAAAAACAAAATTGTTCTGAGTATATTCTGTCAGAAAAAATTTGCAATGCCCTACTCTCTGTTTTGTAGTATATACACAATTTCAACTCAATATGCTCTCTTAGGTAAAATACAAAAATTCTAATTTTACCAGAATCCAAAATATCTAAATATGATCTAGGCCCCCCAGTGTTAAAAACAAAATTGCTCTGAATATATTCTGTTAGAAAATATACAAGGCACTATTCAACTTTGTTTTGGAGTATATAAACCAACTCAGTATGCTCTCTCATGTAAAATACCGAAATTCTAATTTTACGTGAATCGAAAAATATTTAAATATTATCTAGGCACTCCAATGTAAAAAGCAAAATTGCTCTGAATATATTCTCTCAGAAAAAATATACAATGCACTTTTCTACTCTGTTTTGGAGTTTATACCCCAACTCAATATGCTCTCTCATGTAAAATACCGAAATTCTAATTTACGAGAATGAAAAAATATCTAAATATCTAATCGCCAGAAAGTTAAAAGAAAATGGCTCTAAATATAGTCTGTTAGGAAAACATACAATGCCTAATTCTACTCCGTTTTGGAGTATATACACCAACTCAGTATGCTCTCTCATGTAAAATACAGAAATCCGAAATTTACCCGAATCGAAAAAATCTAAATATTATCTAGGCACCCCAATGTTAAAAAAAAAATTTCTCTGAATATAATCTGTCAAAAAAATATACAATGCCTTTTTCTACTCTGTTTTGAAGTATATAAAACAACTATATATGCTCTCTCATGTAAAATACCGAAATTCTAATTTTACACGAATAGAAAAAAATCTAAATAATAACTAGGCGCCCAAAAGTTAAAAGAAAATGGCTCTGAATATAGTCTGTTAGAAAAAGTATACAATGCTTTATTCTACTCTGTTTTGGAGTTTAAACACCAACTGAGTTTGCTCTCAGATGTAAAATACCGAAATTCTAATTTTACGCGAATCAAAAAAAATCTAAATAATATCTAGGTTCCCCACAGTTAAAAGAAAATGGCTGTGAATATAGTCTGTTAGAAAAAATATAAAATGCCTTATTCTACTCTGTTTTGGAGTATATTCACCGACTCAGTATGCTCTATCATGTAAAATACCGAAATTCTAATTTTACGTGAATCGAAAAAATCTTAATATTATCTAGGAACCCCAATGTTAAAAACATAATTGCTCTCAATATAATCTGTCAGAAAAAATATACAATGCCCTTTTCTACTGTGTTTTGTAGTAAATACACCAACTCAATATGCTCTCTCATGTAAAATAACGAAATTCTAATTTTACGCGAATCGAAGAAAATCTAAATATTATCTAGTCGCTTCAATGTTAAAAGACAATAGCTCAGAATGTAGTTTGTTATAATAAATATACGATGACTTATTCTACTTTGTTTTGGAGTATATACACAAACTCAGTATGCTCTCTCATGTAAAATACCGGAATTCTAATTTTACGCGAATCAAAAGAAATCTAAATAATATCTAGGAGCCCCAAAGGTAAAAGAAAATGGCTCTGAATATAGTCTGTTAGAAAAAATATACAATGCCTTATTCTACGCTGTTTAGGAGTATATACACCAACTCACTATGCTCTCTCATATAAAATACAGAAATTCTAATTTTACCCGAATCGACAATATCTAAATATTATCTAGGCACCCCAATGCTAAAAACAAAATTGCTCTGAATATAATCTGTCAGAAATAATATACAATGCCGTATTCTACTTTTTTTGAGTATAGACACCAACTCCATATGCTCTCTCATTTAAAATACAGAAATTCTAATTTTACCCGAATCGAAAAAATTTAAATAATATCTAGGCACCCCAATGTTAAAATCAAAATTGCTCTGAATATAGTCTGTCAGAAAAAAATATACAATGCCCTATTCTACTCTGTTTTGGAATATATGCACCAACTCCATATGCTCTCTCATGTAAAATACAGAAATTCTATATTTAAGCGAATCGAAAAAAATCTAAATATTATTTATGCACCCCAATATTATAAGCAAAATTGCTCTGTATATAATCTGTCAGAGAAAATATACAATGCCCTTTTCTACTCTGTTTTGGAGTATATACACCGACTCAATATGCTCTCTCATGTAAAATACGGAAATTCTAATCTAGGCGCCCCAAAGTTAAAAGGAAATGGCTCTGAATATAGTCTGTTAGAAAACATATACAATACCTTATTCTACTCTGTTTTTGAGTATATACACCAACTCAGTTTGCTCTCTCATGTAAAATAGAGAAATTCTAATTTTACCCAAATGGAAAGGATCTAAATATAATCTAGGCACCCCAATGTTATAAACAAAATTGCTCTGAATATAATCTGTCAGACAAAGTATACAATGCCCAATTCTACTCTTTTTTGGAGTATATACACACACTCCATATCCTCTCTGTTGTAAAATACAGACATTCTATATTTAAACGAATCGAAAAAAATCTAAATATTATCTAGGCACCCCAATGTTAAAAGCAAAATTACTCTGAATATAATATGTCATAAAAAATATACAATGCCTTATTCTACTCTGTTTTGAAGTATACACACCAACTCAATATGCTCTCTTATGTAAAATACCGAAATTCTAATTTTACGAGAATCCAAAAAAATCTAAATAATATTTAGGAGGCCCAAAGCTGAAAGAAAATGGCTCTGAATGGAGTCTGTTAAAGAATATATACAATGCCCTATTTTACAATCTTTTGGAGTTTATACACAAACTCAGTATGCTCTCTCGTGTAAAATACCGAAATTCTAATTTTACGTGAATCGAAAAAAAACTAAATATTATCTAGGCAACCCAATGTTAAAAGCAAAATTGCTCTGAATATAAACTCTCAGAAAAAATATACAATGTTTTATTCTACTCTGTTTTGGAGTATATACACCAAGTCAATATGCTCTTTCATGTAAAATAAAAAAATTCTAATTATACGAGAATCGAAAAAAATCTAAATAATATCTAGGCGCCCCAAAGTTAAAAGAAAATGGCTCTGAATATAGTCTGTTAAAAAAATATACAATGCCTTATTCTACTCTGTTTTGGAGTATATACACCAACACAGTATGCTCTCTCAAGTAAAATACCGAAATTCTATATTTAAGAAAATCGGAAAAAATCTAAATATTATCTAAGCGTCATAATATTACAAGCAAATTTGCTCTGAATATAATCTGTCACAAAAAATATATAATGCCCTTTTCTACTCTGTTTTGTAGGATATACACCAACTCAATATGCTCTTTCATGCAAAATACAAAAACTCTGTTTTACCCGAATCGAAAACATCTAAATATTATCAAAGCACTCCAATGTTGAAAACAAAACTAGTCTCAATATAATCTTTCAGAAAAAATATACAATGACCTATTCTACTCTGTTTTGGAGTATATACACCAACTCAGTATGCTCTCTCATGTAAAATACAGAAATTCTAATTTTACCCGAATTGAAAAAATATAAATATTATCTAGGTACCCCAATATTAAAAACAAAATTGCTCTGAATATAATCTGTCAGAATAAATATACAATGCCCTATTCTACTCTTTTTTGGAGTATATACACCAACTCCATATCCTCTCTCTTGTAAAATACAGAAATACTAATTTTACCCAAATCGAAAAAATCTAAATATTATCTAGGCAACCCAATGTTAAAAACAAAATTGCTCTGAATAGAATCTGTCAGAAAAAATATACAATGCCCTATTCTACTCTGTTTAGGAGTATATACACCAACTTAGTATGCTTTCTCCTGTAAAATACAGAAATTCTAATTTTACGTGAATCGAAAAAAATCTAAATATTATCTAGGCACCGGAATGTGAAAAGCAAAATTGTTCTTAATACAATGTGTCAGAAAAAATATGCAATTTCCTTCTCCACTTTCTTTTGGAGTATATACAGCAACTCAATATGCTCTGTCATGTCAAATACCGAAATTATAATTTTACGCGAATTGACAAAAATCTAAATAATATCTATGCACCCGAAAGATAAAAGAAAATGGCTCTGAATATAGTCTGTTATAAAAAATATACAAAGCCTTATTGTACTCTGTTTTGAAGTATATACACCAACTCAGTATTCTCTCTCATATAAAATACCGAAATTCTAATTTTACGTGAATCGAAAAAAATCTAAATGTTATCTAGGCACCCCAATGTTAAAAGCAAAATGGCTCTGAATATTATCTGTCAGAGAAAATATACAATGCCTTTTCCTACTCTTTTTAGGAGTATCTACATCAACTCAATATGCTCTCTCACGTAAAATACCTAAATTCTAATTTTAGGTGAATTGAAAATTATCTAAAGAATATCTAGGCACCCCAAAGTTAAAAGAAAATGGCTCTGAATATAGCCTTTTAGAAAAAATATACAATGACTTATTCTACTCTGTTTTGGATTATATACACCAAATCAGTATGCTCTCTCATGTAAAATAATGAAATTCAAATTTTACCCAAATCAAAAAACTCTAAATAATATATAGGGGCCCCAAAGTTTAAAGAAAACGGCTGTGAATATAGTCTGTTAGAAAAAATATACAATGCCTTATTCTACTTTGTTTTGGAGTATGTACACCAACTCAATATGCTCTCTAATAGAAAATACATAAATTCTATATTTAATCGAATCGAAAAAAATCTAAATACTGTCTAGGCATCCCTATATTAAAAGCAAAATTTCTCTGAATATAATCTGTCAGAAAAAATATACAATGCACTTTTCTACTCTGTTTTGGAGTATACACACCAACTCAATATGCTCTCTCATGTAAAATACCGAAATTCTAATTTTACGTGAATCGAAAAAAATCTAAATCATATCTACGCGCCCCAAAGTTAAAATAAAATGGCTCTGAATATAGTTTGTAAGGAAAAATATACAATACCTTATTCTACTCTGTTTTATTGTATATACACCAAATCAGTATGCTCCCTCATGTAAAATACTGAAATTTTAAATTTACATGAATCAAAATAAATGTAAATAACATATAAGTGCCCCAAAGTTAAAAGAAAATGGCTCTGAATATAGTCTGTCAGAAAAAATATACAATGCCTTATTCTGCTCTGTTTTGGAGTATATACACCAACTCAGTATGCTCTCTCATGTAAAATGTGGAAATTCTAATTTTACACGAATCGAAAAAATCTAAAAATTATCTAGGCACCCCAAAGTTAAAAACAAAATTGCTCTGAATACAATCTGTTAGAACAAATATACAATGCCCTATTCTTCTCTGTTTTGTAGTATATACACCAACTCCATATGCTCTCTCAGGTAAAATACAGAAATTCTATATTTGAGCGAATCGAAAAAAACTCAATACTATCTAGGCACCCCAATGTTAAAAGCAAAATTGCGCTGAATATCATCTGTCAGGAAAAATATAAAATGCCCTTTTCTACTCTGTTATCTAGTACATACACCATCTCAATATGCTCTCTCATGTAAAATACAGAAATTTTAATTTTACCGGATTCGGCAAAATCTAAATAATATGTAGGCATTCCAATGTAAAAAACAAAATTGTTCTGAATATTATCTGTCAGAAAAAATATGCAATGCCTTATTGTACTCTGATTTGGAGTATATAAACCAACTCAGTATGCTCTCTCATGTAAAATACCGAAATTCTAATTTTATGCGAATCAAATAAAATCTATATAATATCTAGGTGCCCCAAAAATAAAATAAAATGGCTCTGAATATAGTCTGTAAGACAAAATATACAATGCCTTATTCTACTTTGTTTTGGAGTATATACACCAACTCAGTATGCTCTCTCATGTAAAATACAGAAATTCTATATTTAAGAGAATCGAAAAAATATCTAAATATTATCTAGGCACCACTATGTTAAAAGCAAAATTTCTCTAATATATAATCTGTCAGAAAAAATATACAATGCCCTATTCTACTATGTTTTGGAGTATATACACCAAGTCAGTATGCTCTCTCAAGTAAAATACAGAAATTCCCTATTTAAGCGAATCGAAAAATTTTAAACATTATCTAGGCACCCGAATGTTAAAAGCAAATTTGCTCTGAATATAATCTGTCAGAAAAAATATACAATGCCCTTTTCTACGCTGTTTTTATTATATACACCAATTCAATATGCTCTCTCATTTAAAATACAGAAATTCTAATTTCACCCGAATCGAAAAAATAAAAATATTATGTAGGCTCCTTAATGTTAAAAACAAAATTGCTCTGAATATAATCTGTCAGAAAAAATATAAAATGCCGTATTATACTCTGTTTTGGAGAATATAAACCAACTTCATATGCTCTCTCATGTAAATACAGAAATTTCATATTTAAGCGAATCGAAAAAAATCTAAATATTATCTAGGCACCACAATGTTAAGAGAAAAATTGCTCTGAATATAATCTGTCAGAAAAAGTATACAATTCCTTTCTCTACTCTCTTTTTAGTATATACACCAACTCAATATGCTCTCTCTTGTAAAATACAGAGATTCTAATTTTGCCCAAATCGAAAAAATCTAAATAATATGTAGGCACGCCAATGTGAAAAGCAAAACTGCTCTTAATATAGTCTGTCAGAAAAAATATACAATGCCCTATTCTACTCGGTTTTAAAGTATATACACGAACGCAGTATGCTTTCTCATGTAAAATACTGAAATTCAAATTTTACGCAAATCGAAATAAATCTAAATAATATCTAGGTGCCCCAAAGTTAAAAGAAAATGGCGCTTAATATAGTCTGTTAGAAAAAATATACAATGCCTTATTCTACTCTGTTTTAAAGTATATACACCAAATCAGTATGCTCTCTCATGTAAAATACCGAAATTTTAATTTTACGTGAATCGAAAAAATTCTAAGTATTATGAAGGCACCCGAATGTTAAAAGCAAAATTGCTCTGATTAGAATCTGTCAAAAAATATACAATGCCATATCTACTCTGTTTTGGAGTATATAAACCAACTCAATATGCTCTCTCATGTAAAATACCGAAATTCTAATCTTACGTGAATCAAAAAAAACCTAAATATTATCTATGCACCCGAATGTTAAAAGCAAAATTGCTCTGAATATAATCTGTCAGTAAAAATATACAATGCCTTATTCTATTGTTTTGGAGTATATACACCAACTCAGTATGCTCCCTCATGTAAAATACACAAATTCTAAATTTACGTGAATCTAAAAAAATCTAAATATTATCTAGGCACCCCAATGTTAAACAGAAAATTGCTCTAAATATAATCTGTCAGAAAAAATATACAAAGGCCTATTCTACTCAGTTTTGGAGCATATACACCAACTCCTTATACTCTCTCATGTAAAATACAGAAATTCTATGTTTAAGCGAATCGAAAAAAATCTGAGTATTATCTATGCAACCCAATGTCAAAAGCAAAATAGCTCTGAATATAATCTGTCAGAAAAATATACAATGCCCTATTCTACTTAGTTTTAGAGTGTATACACCAACTCAATATGCTCTCTTATGTAAAATACTGAAATTCTAATTTTACTCAAATCGAAAAAAATCTAAACAATATGTAGGCGAACCAAAGTTAAAAGAAAATGGCTCTGTATACAGTCTGTTTGAAGAAATGTACAATGCCTTATTCTACTCTTTTTTGGAGTATATACACCAACTCAGTATGCTCTCTCATGTAAAATACAGAAATTCTAATTGTACCCAAATCGAAAAAATCTAAATATTATCTAGGCAACCCAATGCTAAAAACAAAATTGCTCTGAATATACTCTGTCAGAAAAAATATACAATGCCCTATTCTACTCTTTTTTGGAGTATATACACCAACTCCATATGTTCTCTCATGTAAAATACAGAAATTCTACATTTAAGCGTATCGAAAAGATCTAAGTATTATCTAGGCACGCCAATGTTAAAAAGAAAATTGGTATTAATATAATCTGTCAGAAAAAATATACATTACCCTTTTCTACTCTGTTTTCGAGTATATACACCAACTCCATATGCTCTCTAATGTAAAATACCGAAATTCTAATTTCACGTGAATAGAAAAAAATCTAAATAATATCTAGGTGCCCCAAAGTTAAAAGAAAATTGCTCTGAATATAGTCTGTTAGAAAAAATGTTCAATGCCTTATTGTACTCTGTTGTGGAGTATATACACCAACTCAGTATGCTCTATCATGTAAAATAGCGAAATTCTAATTTTCCATGAATTGAAAAAATCTTAATAATATCTAGTCACCCCAATGTTAAAAACAAAATTTCTTTGAATATACTCTGTCAGAAAAAATATTCAATGCTCTATTCTACTTAGTTTTGGAGCATATACACCAACTACATATGCTCTCTCATGGAAAATTTAAAAATTCTATATTTAGGGGAATCAAAAAAAAAATCTAAATATTATCTAGGCACCCAAATGTTAAAAGCAAAATTGCTCTGAATATAATCTGTCAGAAAAAATATGCAATGCCTTTTTCTACTCTGTTTCGGAGTATATACACCAACTCTATAGGATCTCTCATGTAAAATATTTAATTCTAATTTTACCCGATTCGAATAAAATATAAATAATATCTAGGTGCCCCAATGTTAAAAGAAAATGGCTCTGAATATAGTCTGTTAAAAAAAACATACAATGCCCTATTCTACTCTGTTTTGGAGTATATACACCAACTAAGTGTGCTCTCTCATGTAAAATACCGAAATTCTAATTTTACAAGAATCGAAAAAAATCAAAATATTATCAAGGCACCCCGTGTTAAAAACAAAATTTCTCTGAATATAATCTGTCAGAGAAAATATACAATGCCCTATTCTACTCTTTTTTGGAGTATATACACCAACTCCATATGTTCTCTCATGTAAAATACAGAAATTCTATATTTAAGAGAATCAAAAAAATTGAAATATTATCCTGGCACACCAATGATAAAAGCAAAATTGCTCTGAATATAATCTGTCAGAAAAAATATAAAATGCCCTATTCTACTCTGTTTTGGAGTATATACTCAAACTCCATATGCTCTCTCAGGTAAAATACAGAAATTCTATATTTAAGCAAATCAAATAAAACCTAAATATTATTTAGGCACCCCAATGTTAAATGCAAAATTGCTCTGAATATATTCTGTCAGAAAAAATATACAATGCCCTTTTCTACTCTGTTTTGGAGTATATACATTAACTCAATATGCTCTCTCATGTAAAATACAGAAATTGTAATTTTACACGAGTCGAAAATATCTAAATATTATCTAGGCACCCGAATGTTAAAAACAAAATTGCTCTGAATATAATGTGTCAGAAAAAATATACAATGCCCTATTCTACTTACTTTTGGAGTATACACACCATCTAAATATGCGCTCTCATGTAAAATACAGTAATTCTATATTTAAGCGAATAAAAAAAAATCTAAGTATTATCTAGGCACACCACTGTTGCAAGCGAAATTGCTCTGAAAATAATCTGTCAAAAAACTATACAATGCCGTTATCGACTCTGTTTTGTTGAATATACACCAAGTCCATATGCTCTCTCATGTAAAATACCGAAATTGTAATTTTACGCAAATCAAAAAAAATCTAAATAATATCTAGGTGCCGCAAAATTAAAGGAAAATGGCTCTGAATATAGTCTGTTAGAAAATATATACAATGCCTTATTCTACCCTGTTTTGGAGTATATACACCAACTTCGTATGCTCTCTCATGTAAAGTACAGAAATTCTAATTTTACGTGAATCGAAAAAAATCTAAACATTATCTAGGCACCCCTATGTTAAAACCAAAATTGATCTCCCTATAATCTGTCAGAAAAAAACACAATGCCCTGTTCTACTCTGTTTTGTAGTGTATACAGCAACTCAATATGTTCTCTCATTTAAAACACCGAAATTCTAATTTTATGCCAATCACAAAAAATCTAAATAATATCTAGGAGCCCCAAAGTTAAAAGGTAATAGCTCTGAATATAGTCTGTCAGAAAAAATATACAATGCATTATTCTACTCTGTTTTGGAGTATATACACCAACTCCATATGCTCTCTCATGTAAAATACAGAAATAATATATTTAAGTGAATCGAAAAAAATCTAAATATTATCTAGGCACCCCAATGTTAAAAGCAAAGTGGCCCTCAATATATTTTGTTAGAAAAAACATACAATGCCTTCTTCTACTCTGTTTTGGAGTATATACACCAACTCACTATGCTCTCTCATGTAAAATACCGTAATTTTAATTTTACATGAATTGAAAAAAATCTAAATATAATCGCAGCACCCCAATGATAAAAACAAAATTGCTCTGAATATAATCTGTCAGACAAAATATACAATGCCCTATGCTACTATTTTTTGGAATGTATACTCCAACTCCATATGCTCTCTCATGTAAAATAAAGAAATTCTAATTTTACTCATATTGAAAAAATCTAAATATTGACTAGGCACCCCAATGTTAAAACCAAAATGCTCTGAATATAATCTGTCAGAAAAAATATACAATGCCTTATTCTACTCTGTTTTGGAGTATATACACCAACTCAGTATGCTCTCTCTTGTAAAATACCGAAATTCTATATTTACGTGAATCGAAAAAAATCTAAATACTCTCTAGGCGCCCCAAAGTTAAAAGAAAATAGCTCTGAATATAGTCTGTCAGAGAAAATATACAATGCCTTATTCTACTCTGTTTTGGGGTATATACACCACCTCAGTATGCTCTCTCATGTAAAATACAGAAATTCTATATTTAAGCGAATCGAAAAAAATCTAAATAATATCTAGGGGCCCCAAAGTTAAGAGAAAATGGCTCTGAATATAGTCTGTTAGAAAAAATATACAATGCCCTATTCTCTGTTTTGTAGTATATACACCAACTCAACTCAATATGCACTCTCATGTAAAATACAGAAATTCTAATTTTACCCAAATCGAAAAAATCTAAATATTATCTAGGCTTCCCAATGTTAAAAACAAGATTGCTCTTAATATATTCTGTCAGAGAAAATATACAATGCCCTTTTCTACTCTCTTTTTTAGTACATACACGAACTGAATATGCTCCCTCATGTAAAATAACGAAACTCTAATTTTACATGAATCGAAATAAATCTACATAATATCAAGGTGCACCAAAGTTAAAAGAAAATGCCTCTGAATATAGTCTGTTAAAAAACATATACAATGCTTTATTCTACTCTGTTTTGGAGTATATATATCAACTCAGTATGCTCTCTCATGTAAAATACGGAATTTTAATTTTACCCGAATCAAAAAAATCTAAATATTATCTAGGCTCTCCAACGTAAAAAAAAATGGCTCTGAATATAATCTGTGAGAAAAAATATACAATGCCCTTTTCTACTCTCTTTTGTACTATATACACCAACTCAATTCGCTCTCTCATGTAAAATACAGAAATTCTAATTTTACACGAATCAAAAAAAATCTAAAAAATATCTAGGCCACACAAAGTTAAAAAAAAGTCTCTCAATATAGTCTCTTAGAAAAATTATACAATGCCTTATTCTACTCTGTTTTGGAGTATATACACCAACTAAGCATGCTCTCTCATGTTAAATACCGAAATTCTAATTTTACGTGAATTGAAAAAAATGTAAATAATATCTTGGTGCCCCAAATTTAAAAGAAAATGGCTCTGAATATAGTCTCTTAGAAAACATATACAATGCCTTATTCTACTTTGTTTTGGAGTATATACACTAACTCAGTATCCTCTCTCATGTAAAATACAGAAACTCTAATTTTACCCAAATCAAAAAAACTTAAATATTATCTAGGCACCCCAATGTTAAAAACAAAATTGTTCTGAGTATATTCTGTCAGAAAAAATTTGCAATGCCCTACTCTCTGTTTTGTAGTATATACACAATTTCAACTCAATATGCTCTCTTAGGTAAAATACAAAAATTCTAATTTTACCAGAATCCAAAATATCTAAATATGATCTAGGCCCCCCAGTGTTAAAAACAAAATTGCTCTGAATATATTCTGTTAGAAAATATACAAGGCACTATTCAACTTTGTTTTGGAGTATATAAACCAAATCAGTATGCTCTCTCATGTAAAATACCGAAATTCTAATTTTACGTGAATCGAAAAATATTTAAATATTATCTAGGCACTCCAATGTAAAAAGCAAAATTGCTCTGAATATATTCTCTCAGAAAAAATATACAATGCACTTTTCTACTCTGTTTTGGAGTTTATACCCCAACTCAATATGCTCTCTCATGTAAAATACCGAAATTCTAATTTACGAGAATGAAAAAATATCTAAATATCTAATCGCCAGAAAGTTAAAAGAAAATGGCTCTAAATATAGTCTGTTAGGAAAACATACAATGCCTAATTCTACTCCGTTTTGGAGTATATACACCAACTCAGTATGCTCTCTCATGTAAAATACAGAAATCCGAAATTTACCCGAATCGAAAAAATCTAAATATTATCTAGGCACCCCAATGTTAAAAAAAAAATTTCTCTGAATATAATCTGTCAAAAAAATATACAATGCCTTTTTCTACTCTGTTTTGAAGTATATAAAACAACTATATATGCTCTCTCATGTAAAATACCGAAATTCTAATTTTACACGAATAGAAAAAAATCTAAATAATAACTAGGCGCCCAAAAGTTAAAAGAAAATGGCTCTGAATATAGTCTGTTAGAAAAAGTATACAATGCTTTATTCTACTCTGTTTTGGAGTTTAAACACCAACTGAGTTTGCTCTCAGATGTAAAATACCGAAATTCTAATTTTACGCGAATCAAAAAAAATCTAAATAATATCTAGGTTCCCCACAGTTAAAAGAAAATGGCTGTGAATATAGTCTGTTAGAAAAAATATAAAATGCCTTATTCTACTCTGTTTTGGAGTATATTCACCGACTCAGTATGCTCTATCATGTAAAATACCGAAATTCTAATTTTACGTGAATCGAAAAAATCTTAATATTATCTAGGAACCCCAATGTTAAAAACATAATTGCTCTCAATATAATCTGTCAGAAAAAATATACAATGCCCTTTTCTACTGTGTTTTGTAGTAAATACACCAACTCAATATGCTCTCTCATGTAAAATAACGAAATTCTAATTTTACGCGAATCGAAGAAAATCTAAATATTATCTAGTCGCCCCAATGTTAAAAGACAATAGCTCGGAATGTAGTTTGTTATAATAAATATACGATGACTTATTCTACTTTGTTTTGGAGTATATACACAAACTCAGTATGCTCTCTCATGTAAAATACCGGAATTCTAATTTTACGCGAATCAAAAGAAATCTAAATAATATCTAGGAGCCCCAAAGGTAAAAGAAAATGGCTCTGAATATAGTCTGTTAGAAAAAATATACAATGCCTTATTCTACGCTGTTTAGGAGTATATACACCAACTCACTATGCTCTCTCATATAAAATACAGAAATTCTAATTTTACCCGAATCGACAATATCTAAATATTATCTAGGCACCCCAATGCTAAAAACAAAATTGCTCTGAATATAATCTGTCAGAAATAATATACAATGCCGTATTCTACTTTTTTTGAGTATAGACACCAACTCCATATGCTCTCTCATTTAAAATACAGAAATTCTAATTTTACCCGAATCGAAAAAATTTAAATAATATCTAGGCACCCCAATGTTAAAATCAAAATTGCTCTGAATATAGTCTGTCAGAAAAAATATACAATGCCCTATTCTACTCTGTTTTGGAATATATGCACCAACTCCATATGCTCTCTCATGTAAAATACAGAAATTCTATATTTAAGCGAATCGAAAAAAATCTAAATATTATTTATGCACCCCAATATTATAAGCAAAATTGCTCTGTATATAATCTGTCAGAGAAAATATACAATGCCCTTTTCTACTCTGTTTTGGAGTATATACACCGACTCAATATGCTCTCTCATGTAAAATACGGAAATTCTAATCTAGGCGCCCCAAAGTTAAAAGGAAATGGCTCTGAATATAGTCTGTTAGAAAACATATACAATACCTTATTCTACTCTGTTTTTGAGTATATACACCAACTCAGTTTGCTCTCTCATGTAAAATAGAGAAATTCTAATTTTACCCAAATGGAAAGGATCTAAATATAATCTAGGCACCCCAATGTTATAAACAAAATTGCTCTGAATATAATCTGTCAGACAAAGTATACAATGCCCAATTCTACTCTTTTTTGGAGTATATACACACACTCCATATCCTCTCTGTTGTAAAATACAGACATTCTATATTTAAACGAATCGAAAAAAATCTAAATATTATCTAGGCACCCCAATGTTAAAAGCAAAATTACTCTGAATATAATATGTCATAAAAAATATACAATGCCTTATTCTACTCTGTTTTGAAGTATACACACCAACTCAATATGCTCTCTTATGTAAAATACCGAAATTCTAATTTTACGAGAATCCAAAAAAATCTAAATAATATTTAGGAGGCCCAAAGCTGAAAGAAAATGGCTCTGAATGGAGTCTGTTAAAGAATATATACAATGCCCTATTTTACAATCTTTTGGAGTTTATACACAAACTCAGTATGCTCTCTCGTGTAAAATACCGAAATTCTAATTTTACGTGAATCGAAAAAAAACTAAATATTATCTAGGCAACCCAATGTTAAAAGCAAAATTGCTCTGAATATAAACTCTCAGAAAAAATATACAATGTTTTATTCTACTCTGTTTTGGAGTATATACACCAAGTCAATATGCTCTTTCATGTAAAATAAAAAAATTCTAATTATACGAGAATCGAAAAAAATCTAAATAATATCTAGGCGCCCCAAAGTTAAAAGAAAATGGCTCTGAATATAGTCTGTTAAAAAAATATACAATGCCTTATTCTACTCTGTTTTGGAGTATATACACCAACACAGTATGCTCTCTCAAGTAAAATACCGAAATTCTATATTTAAGAAAATCGGAAAAAATCTAAATATTATCTAAGCGTCATAATATTACAAGCAAATTTGCTCTGAATATAATCTGTCACAAAAAATATATAATGCCCTTTTCTACTCTGTTTTGTAGGATATACACCAACTCAATATGCTCTTTCATGCAAAATACAAAAACTCTGTTTTACCCGAATCGAAAACATCTAAATATTATCAAAGCACTCCAATGTTGAAAACAAAACTAGTCTCAATATAATCTTTCAGAAAAAATATACAATGACCTATTCTACTCTGTTTTGGAGTATATACACCAACTCAGTATGCTCTCTCATGTAAAATACAGAAATTCTAATTTTACCCGAATTGAAAAAATATAAATATTATCTAGGTACCCCAATATTAAAAACAAAATTGCTCTGAATATAATCTGTCAGAATAAATATACAATGCCCTATTCTACTCTTTTTTGGAGTATATACACCAACTCCATATCCTCTCTCTTGTAAAATACAGAAATACTAATTTTACCCAAATCGAAAAAATCTAAATATTATCTAGGCAACCCAATGTTAAAAACAAAATTGCTCTGAATAGAATCTGTCAGAAAAAATATACAATGCCCTATTCTACTCTGTTTAGGAGTATATACACCAACTTAGTATGCTTTCTCCTGTAAAATACAGAAATTCTAATTTTACGTGAATCGAAAAAAATCTAAATATTATCTAGGCACCGGAATGTGAAAAGCAAAATTGTTCTTAATACAATGTGTCAGAAAAAATATGCAATTTCCTTCTCCACTTTCTTTTGGAGTATATACAGCAACTCAATATGCTCTGTCATGTCAAATACCGAAATTATAATTTTACGCGAATTGACAAAAATCTAAATAATATCTATGCACCCGAAAGATAAAAGAAAATGGCTCTGAATATAGTCTGTTATAAAAAATATACAAAGCCTTATTGTACTCTGTTTTGAAGTATATACACCAACTCAGTATTCTCTCTCATATAAAATACCGAAATTCTAATTTTACGTGAATCGAAAAAAATCTAAATGTTATCTAGGCACCCCAATGTTAAAAGCAAAATGGCTCTGAATATTATCTGTCAGAGAAAATATACAATGCCTTTTCCTACTCTTTTTAGGAGTATCTACATCAACTCAATATGCTCTCTCACGTAAAATACCTAAATTCTAATTTTAGGTGAATTGAAAATTATCTAAAGAATATCTAGGCACCCCAAAGTTAAAAGAAAATGGCTCTGAATATAGCCTTTTAGAAAAAATATACAATGACTTATTCTACTCTGTTTTGGATTATATACACCAAATCAGTATGCTCTCTCATGTAAAATAACGAAATTCAAATTTTACCCAAATCAAAAAACTCTAAATAATATATAGGGGCCCCAAAGTTTAAAAAAAACGGCTGTGAATATAGTCTGTTAGAAAAAATATACAATGCCTTATTCTACTTTGTTTTGGAGTATGTACACCAACTCAATATGCTCTCTAATAGAAAATACATAAATTCTATATTTAATCGAATCGAAAAAAATCTAAATACTGTCTAGGCATCCCTATATTAAAAGCAAAATTTCTCTGAATATAATCTGTCAGAAAAAATATACAATGCACTTTTCTACTCTGTTTTGGAGTATACACACCAACTCAATATGCTCTCTCATGTAAAATACCGAAATTCTAATTTTACGTGAATCGAAAAAAATCTAAATCATATCTACGCGCCCCAAAGTTAAAATAAAATGGCTCTGAATATAGTTTGTAAGGAAAAATATACAATACCTTATTCTACTCTGTTTTATTGTATATACACCAAATCAGTATGCTCCCTCATGTAAAATACTGAAATTTTAAATTTACATGAATCAAAATAAATGTAAATAACATATAAGTGCCCCAAAGTTAAAAGAAAATGGCTCTGAATATAGTCTGTCAGAAAAAATATACAATGCCTTATTCTGCTCTGTTTTGGAGTATATACACCAACTCAGTATGCTCTCTCATGTAAAATGTAGAAATTCTAATTTTACACGAATCGAAAAAATCTAAAAATTATCTAGGCACCCCAAAGTTAAAAACAAAATTGCTCTGAATACAATCTGTTAGAACAAATATACAATGCCCTATTCTTCTCTGTTTTGTAGTATATACACCAACTCCATATGCTCTCTCAGGTAAAATACAGAAATTCTATATTTGAGCGAATCGAAAAAAACTCAATACTATCTAGGCACCCCAATGTTAAAAGCAAAATTGCGCTGAATATCATCTGTCAGGAAAAATATAAAATGCCCTTTTCTACTCTGTTTTGTAGTATATACACCAACACTATATGCTCTCTCATGTAAATTACCAAAATTGTAAATTTACGAGTATCGAAAAATATCTAAATAATATCTAGGCGCCCAAAAGTTAAAAGAAAATAGCTCTGAAAATAGCCTGTTATAAAAAATATACAATTCCTTATTCTACTCTCTTTTGGAGTATATACACCAACCCACTATGCTCTCTGATGTAAAATACCGAAATTCTAATTTTACGTGAATCGAAAAAATTCTAAATACAATCTCGGCACCACAATGTTAAAAGCAAAATTGCTCTGAATATAATCTCTCAGAAAAAATATACAATGCCCTTTTCTAATCTGTTTTGGCTTATATACACCAACTCAATATTCACTCTCATGTAAAATACCGAAATTATAATTTTACGTGAATTGAAAACAATCTAAATAATATATAGGTGCCACAAAGTTAAAATAAAATGGCTCTGAATATACTCTGTTAGGAAAAATATAGAATGCCTTATTCTACTCTGTATTGGATTATATAGACAAACTCAGTATGCTCTCTAATGTAAAATAACGAAATACTAATTTTACGTGAATCGAAAAAAATTTAAATAATATCTAGGCGCCCCAAAGTTAAAAGAAAATAGCTCTTAATATATTCTGTTAGAGAAAATATACAATGCCCTATTCTACTCTGTTTTGGTGTATATACACCAACTCAGTATGCTCCCTCTTGTAAAATACCAAAATAATAACTACGTGAATCAAAAAAAATCTAAATATTTTCCAGGCACTACAATGTTAAAAGCAAAATTCTTCTGAATATAATCTGTCAGAAAAAATATACAATACCCTTTTCTACTCTGTTTTGGAGTATATACACCAACTCAGTTTACGCTCTCATGTAAAATACAGAAATTCTAATATTAACCGAATCGAAAAAATCTAAATATTCGGTAGGCACCGCAATGTTAAAAACAAAACTGCTCTGAATATAATCTGTCAGTTAAAATATACAATGCCCTATTCTACTCTTTTTTGCAGTATATACATTAACTTCATATGCTCTCTCATTTAAAATACAGAAATTCTAATTTTACTCGAATCAAAAAAATCTAAATATTATCTAGGCACCACAATGTTAAAAGCAAAATTGCTCTGAATATAATCTCTCAGAAAAAATATACAATGCCCTTTTCTAATCTGTTTTGGCGTATATACACCAACTCAATATGCACTCTCATGTAAAATACCAATATTCTAATTTTAGGTGAATCGAGAAAAATCTAAATAATATTTAGGCACCACAGAGTTAAAATAAAATGGCTCTGAATATAGTCTGTTAGAAAAAATATACAATGCCCTATTCTACTCTGTTTTGGAGTATATACACCAACTCAGTATGCTCTCTCATGTAAAATACCGAAATTCAAATTTTACGTGAATAAAAAAATCTAAATACTATCTAGGCACCGCAATGTTTAAACAAATTTGCTCTGAATATACTCTGTTATAAAAAATATACAATGCCCTTTTCTACTCTTTTTTGGAGTATATACACCAACTCCATATGCTCTCTTATGTAAAATACCGAAATTCTAATTTTACGTGAATCGAAAAAAATCTAAATAATATCTAGGCGCCCCAAAGTTAAAAGAAAATGGCTCTGAATATATTCTGTTAGAAGAAATATACATTACGATATTCTACTCTGTATTGGATTATATACAAAAACTCTGTAGGCTCTCTCATGTAAAACACAGAAATTCTAATTTTACGTGAATCGAATAAAATCTAAATATTATCTAGGCAACCCAATGTTAAAAACAAAATTACTCTGAATATAATCTGTCAGAAAAAATATACAATGCCCTATTCTACTCTGTTTTGGAGTATATACATTAACTCCATATTCTCAATCATGTAAAATACAGAAATTCTATATTAAAGCGAATAGAAAAATATCTAAATATTATCTAGGCACCCCAATGTTAACAACAAAATTACTCTGAATATAATTTGTCAGAGAAAATATACAATGCCCTTTTCTACTCTGTTTTGTAATATATACCCAAACTCAATATGCTCTATCATGAAAAATACAGAAATTCTAATTTTACCAGAATCGATAAACCAAAATTTATCTAGGCACCACAATGTTGAAAACAAAATTGCTCTGAATATAATCTGTTGGAAAAAATATACCCTGCCCTTTTCTACTCTGTTGAGGAGTATATATACCAACTCAGTATGCTCTCTCATGCCAAATACCGAAATACTCATTTTAGGTGAATCGAAAAAAATCTAAATATTATTTAGGCACCCCAATGGGAAAAACAAAATTGCTCTGAATATAATCTGTTAGAATAAATGTACAATGCCCTATTCTACTCTGTTTTGGTGTATATACACTGACTCGGTATGCTCTCTCATGTAAAATACCAAAATTCTAATTTTACGTGAATCGAAAAAATTCTAAATATTAGCTAGGCACCCCAATGTTAACAGCAAAATTTCTCCGAATATAATCTGTCAGAAAAAATATACTATGCCCTTTTCTCCTCTTTTTTGGAGTATATACATGAGCTCATAATGCTCTCTCATGTAAAATATTGAAATTTTAATTTTACGTGAATCGAAAAAAATCTAAATAATGTCTAGGCACCACAAAGTTAAAAGAAAATGGCTCTAAATATAGTCTGTCAGAAAAAATATACAATGCCTTATTCTACTCTATTTTGGAGTATATACACCAACTCCATATGCTCTCTCATGTAAAATACCGAAATTCTAATTTTACCTGAATCAAAAAAATCTAAATATTATCTTGACACCCCAATGTAAAAAAAATTACTTTGTATATAATCTGTCAGAGAAAATATACAATGTCCTATTCTACTATGTTTTTGAGTATATAAACCAACCCCATATGCTCTCTCATGTAAAATACCGAAATTCTAATTTTACGCGAATCGAAAAAAATCTAAATAATATCGAGGCACCCCAAAGTTAAAAGAAAATGGCTCTGAATATAGTCTGTTAGAAAAAATATACAATAGCTTATTCTAATGCGTTTCTGAGTATATACACCAACTCATTATGCTCTCTCATGTAAAATACAGAAATTCTAATTTTACGTGAATCGAAAAAATCTAAATATTATCTAGGCACACCAATGTTAAAAAAAATTGCTCAGAATATAATCTGTCAGAGAAAATACACAATGCCCTATTCTACTCTGTTTTGGAGTATATACACCAACTCCATATGCTCTCTCATGTAAAATACAGAAATTCTATATTTAAGCGAATCGAAAAATATCTAAATTATATCTAGACGCCCCAAAGTTAAAAGAAAATGGCTCTGAAAATAGTCTGTTAGAAAAAATATACAATGCCTTATTCGACTCTCTTTTGTAGTATATATACCAACTCAGTATGCTCTCTCACGTAAAATACAGAAATTCTAATTTTTCCCGAATCAAAAAAATCTAAACATTATCTAGGCACCCCAATGTTAAAAACAAAATTGTTCTGAATATAATCTGTCATAAAAAATATACAATGCCATTTTCTACTCTGTTTTGGGGTACATAAACCAACTGCATATGCTCTCTCATGTAAAATACAGAAATTCCATATTTAAGCGAATCGAAAAATATCTAAATATTATATAGGCACCCCAATTTTAAAAACAAAATTTCTCTGAATATAATCTGTCAGAAAAAATATACAATGCCCTTGTCAACTTTGTTTTGGAGTATATACACCAACTCAGTTAGCGCTCCCAAGTAAAATAGAGAAATTCTAATTTTACCCTAATCAACAAATCTAAATATTCTTTAGGCACCCCAGTGTAAAAAACAAAACTGCTCTGAATATAATCTGTCAGAAAAAATATACAATGCCCTATTCTACTCTATTTTGGAGTATATACACCAACTGCATATGCTCTCTCATGTAAAATACATAAATTCTAATTTTACTCGAATCGAAAAAAATCTAAATAATATCTAGGTACACCAATGTTAAAAGCAAAATTGCTCTGAATATAATCTGTGAGAAATTATATACAATTCCCTTTTCTACTCTGTTTTGGATTGTATAAACCAACACAATATGCTCTCTAAGGAAAAATACCGAAATTCTAATTTTACACGAATCGAAAAAAATCTAAATAATATCTAGGCACTCCAAAGTAAAAAGAAAATGGCTATGAATATAGTCTGTTAGGAAAAATATACAATGCCTTATTCTACTATGTTTTCGAGTATATACACCAACTCAGTATGTTCTCTCATGTAAAATACAGAAATTCTAATTTTACCCGAATCATAAAAATCTCAATATTTTCTAGGCACCCCAATGTTAAAAACAAAATTGCTCTGAATTTAATCTGTCATAAAAAATATAGAATATACTTTTCTACTCTGTTTTGGAGTATATACACCAACTCCATATGCTCTCTCATGTAAAATACAGATATTCTATATTTAAGCGAATCGAAAAAAATCTAAATAATATCTAGGTGCCCTAAAGTTAAAAGAAAATGGCTCTGAATATAGTGTGTTAGAAAAAATACACAATGCCTTATTCTACTCTCTGTTAAAGTATATAAACAAACTCAGTATGCTCTCTCATGTGATATACCGAAATCCTAATTTTAACAAAATCGAAAAAATCTAACTATTATCTAGGCACCCAAATGTTAAATACAAAATTACTCTGAATATAATCTCTCAGAAAAAATATACAACGCCATATTCTACTCTTTTTTGGAGTATATAAACCAACTCCATATGCTCTCTCATGTAAAATACAGAAATTCTATATTTAAGGGATCCGAAAAAATTCTAAATATTATCTAGGCATTCCAATGTTAAAAGCAAAATTGATCTGAATATAATCTGTCAGAAATAATATACAATGCCCTTTTCCGCTTTGTTTTGGAGTATATACAGCAACTCAATATGCTCTGTCATGTAAAATACTGAATTTCTAATTTTACGTGAATCGAAAAAAATCTAAATAATATCTAGGTGCCCCAAAGTTAAAAGAAAATGGCTCTGCATATTGTGTGTTAGAAAAAATACACAATGCCTTTTTCTAATCTATTTTAAAGTATATACACCAACTCAGTATGCTCTCTCATATAAAATACCGAAATTCTAATTTTAACAAATCTAAAATGTCTAACTATTATCTAGGCACCCAAATGTTAAAAACAAAATTGCTCTGAATATAATCTCTCAGAAAAAATATGCAATGCCCTATTCTACCCTGTTTTGGAGAATACACCAACTCCATATGCTCTCTTGTAAAATACAGAAATTCTATATTTAAGCGAATCGAGAATATTCTAAATATTATGTAGGCTCCCCAATGTTAAAAGCCAAATTTCTCTGAATATAATCTGTCAGAGAAAATACACAATGCCTTTTTCTACTCTGTTTTGGAGTATATACTCCAACTAAATATGCTCTCTCATGTCAAATACCAAAATTCTAATTCTATGTGACTCGAAAAAAATCTAAATAATATCTAGGCGCCCCTAAGATAACAAAAAAAGTCTCTGAATATAGTCTGTTAGAAAAAATATACAATGGCTTATCGTACTCTGATTTCAAGTATATACACCAACTCTGTATGCTCTCTCATATAAAATAACAAAATTCTAATTTTACATGAATCGAAAAAAATCTAAATGTTATCTAGGCACCCCAATATTAAAAGCCAAATTGCTCTAAATATATTCTGTCAGAAGAAATATACAATGCCCTTTTCTAATCTGTTTTGGAGTATATACAACAACTCAATATGGTATCTCATGTAATATACCGAAATTCTAATTTTATGAGAATGAAAAAAATTTAAATAATATCTAGGCGCCCCTAAGTTAAAAGAAAATGGCTCTGAATATAGTCTGTTAGAAAAAATATCCAATGCCTTATTCTACTCTTTTTTGGAGTATATACACCAACTCAGTTTGCGCTCCCATGTAAAATACAGAAATTCTAATTTTACCCGAATCGAAAAAATATAAATAATATCTAGGCACCCCAATGTTAAAAGCAAAATTCCTCTGAATATAATCTGTCAGAAAAAATATACAATGCCCTATTCTACTCTGTTTTTGAGTATATACACAAACTCCATATACTCCCTCATGTAAAATATGGAAATTCTAAATTTGAGTGAATCGAAAAAAATCTAAATATTATCTAGGCACCCAAATGTTAAAAGCAAAATGATCTAAATATAATCTGTCATAAAAAATATACAATGATTCCTTCTACTCTATTTTGTAGTATATACACCAACTCAATATGCTCTCTCATATAAAGACCCGAAATTCTAATTTTACGAAAATTGAAATAAATCTAAATAATATCTAGGTGCCCGAAAGTTAAAAGGAAATGGCTTTCAATACAGTCTGTTTTAAAAAATATACAATGCCTTATTCTACTCTGTTTTGGAGTAAACACACCAACTCAGCATGCACACTCATGTAAAATACGGAAATTCTAATTTTACGTGAATCGAAAAAAATTTAAATATTATCTAGGCACCCCAATTTTAAAAACAAAATTGCTCTAAATACAATCTGTCAGAACAATTATAGAATGCCCTATTCTACTCTGTTTTGGAATATATAAACCAACACCTTATGCTCTCTCACATAAAATAAAGAAATTCTATATTTAAGCGAATCGAAAAGAATCTAAATATTATCTAGGCACCCCAATGTTAAAAGCAAAATGATCTAAATATAATCTGTCATAAAAAATATACAATGCTTCTTTCTACAATTTTGTAGTATATACACCAACTCAAAATGCTCTCTCATGTAAAATACAGAAATTCTAATTTTACCAGAATAGAAAATATCTAAATATTATCTAGGCACCCCAATGTTAAAAAGAAAATTGCTCTGAATGTAATCTGTCAGAGATAATATACAATGCCTTATTCTATTATGGTTTGGAGTATACACACCAACTCAGTATGCTCTCTCATGTAAAATACAGAAATTCAAATTTTAACAGAATCGAAAAAATCCAAATATAATCTAGGTACCCCAATGTTAAAAACAAAATTGCTCTGAATATAATCTGTCGGAAAAAATATACAATGCCCTATTCTACTCTGTTTTGAAGTGTATACACCAACTCCATATGCTCTCTCATGTAAAATACAGAAATTCTATATTTAAGCGAATAGAAAAAAATCTAAATATTATCTATGCACCCCAGTGTTAAAACCAAAATTTCTCTGAACATAATCTGTCAAAAAATATATACAATGCTTTATTCTACTGTGTTTTGTGGTATATACACGAACTCAGTATGCTCTCTCATGTAAAATACCGAAATTCTAATTTTTCGTGAATCGAAAAAAATCTAAAAATTATCTAGGCACCCCAATGTTAAAAACAAAATTGTTATGAATATAATCTTTCAGAAAAAATATACAATGCCCTTTTCTACTCTGTTTTAGTGTATATACACCAACTCAATATGCTCTCTCATGTAAAATACTGAAATTCTAATGTTATGCGAATCGAAAAAAATCTAAATAATATATAGGCGCCCCAATGTTAAAAGAAAATGGCTCTGAATATCGTCTGTTAGAACAAATATACAATGCCTTATTCTACTGTGTTTTGGTGTATATAAATCAACTCACTCTGCTGTCTAGTGTAAAATACAGAAATTCTAATTTTACCCAAATCGAAAAAATCTAAATATTATCTAGGCACCCCAATGTTAAAAGCAAAATTGCTCTGAATATAATCTGTCTGAAAAAATATACAATGCTCTTTACTACTTTGTTTCGGAGTATATACACCAACTCAA
Organism: Callithrix jacchus; assembly: GCF_049354715.1. Taxonomy (NCBI): domain Eukaryota; kingdom Metazoa; phylum Chordata; class Mammalia; order Primates; family Cebidae; genus Callithrix; species Callithrix jacchus. Next base: position 54,774,716 of record NC_133521.1, on the reverse strand, counting down.
TATGCTCTGTCATGTAAAATACCGAAATTCTAGTTTTACGCTAATCGACAAAAATCTAAATAATATCTAGGCGCCCCAAAGTTAACAGAAAATGGCTGTGAATACAGTCTGTTAGAATAAATATACAATGCCTTATTCTACTATGTTTTGGAGTATATACACGAACTCAATATGCTCTCTCGGGTAAAATAAGAAATTAAATTTTACCCGAATTGACAAAATCTAAATATTATCTAGGAACCCCAATATTAAAAAAAAAATTGCTCTGAATATAATTTGTCAGAAAAAATATTCAATGCCCGTTTCTACTCTATTTTGGAGTATATAAACAAACTCAATATGCTCAATCATGTAAAATACCGAAATTCTAATTTTACGCGAATTAAAAAAAATCTAAATATTATCTAGGTACCCCAATGTTAAAGGAAAATGGCTCTGGAATATAATCTGTCAGAAAAAATATACAATCCCCTTTTCTAGTTTATTTTCGAGTATACACACCAATTCAATATGCTCTCTCATATAAAATAACAAAATACTAAATACACGGGATTTGAAGAAAATCTAAGTATTATCTAGGCACCCCAATGTAAAAAGAAAAATTTCTCGGAACAAAATCTGTCAGAGAAAGTATACAATGCTTTTTTCTACTCTCATTTGGAGTATATACACCAACTCAATATGCTCTCTCATGTAAAATACCGAAATTCTAATTTTACACGAACCGAAACAAATCTAAATATTATCTAGGCACACCAATGTTAAAAGCAAAATTGCTCTGAATATAATCTGTCTGAAAAAATATACAATGCTCTTTACTACTTTGTTTCGGAGTATATACACCAACTCAATATGCTCTGTCATGTAAAATACGAAATTCTAGTTTTACGCGAATCGACAAAAATCTAAATAATATCTAGGCGCCCCAAAGTTAACAGAAAATGGCTGTGAATACAGTCTGTTAGAATAAATATACAATGCCTTATTCTACTATGTTTTGGAGTATATACACGAACTCAATATGCTCTCTCGGGTAAAATAAAGAAATTAAATTTTACCCGAATTGACAAAATCTAAATATTATCTAGGAACCCCAATATTAAAAAAAAAATTGCTCTGAATATAATTTGTCAGAAAAAATATTCAATGCCCGTTTCTACTCTATTTTGGAGTATATAAACAAACTCAATATGCTCAATCATGTAAAATACCGAAATTCTAATTTTACGCGAATTAAAAAAAATCTAAATATTATCTAGGTACTTCAATGTTAAAGGAAAATGGCTCTGGAATATAATCTGTCAGAAAAAATATACAATCCCCTTTTCTAGTTTATTTTCGAGTATACACACCAATTCAATATGCTCTCTCATATAAAATAACAAAATACTAAATACACGGGATTTGAAGAAAATCTAAGTATTATCTAGGCACCCCAATGTAAAAAGAAAAATTTCTCGGAACAAAATCTGTCAGAGAAAGTATACAATGCTTTTTTCTACTCTCATTTGGAGTATATACACCAACTCAATATGCTCTCTCATGTAAAATACCGAAATTCTAATTTTACACGAACCGAAACAAATCTAAATATTATCTAGGCACACCAATGTTGAAAGCAAAAGTGCTCTGAATATAATCTTTCAGAAAAAAATATACAATGCCCATTTCTACTCTGTTTTGGAGTATATACACTAATTCAATATGCTCCCTCATGTAAAATACAGAAATTCTAATTATACGCGAATCGAAAAAAATCTAAATACTATCTTAGCCCCCCAATGTTAAAATAAAATAGCTCTGAATATAATCTGTCAGAAAAAATATACAATGCCCTATTATACTCTGTTTTGGAGTATATACACCAACTCAATATGCTCTCTCATGTAAAATACCGAAATTCTAAATTTACGTGAATCGAAAGAAATCTAAATATTATTGAGGTACCCCAATGTTAAAACAAAATCGCTCTGATTATAATCTGTCAGAAATAATATACAATGCTTTATTCTACTTTCTTTTGAAGTATATACACCAACTCAATACGCTCTCTCATGTAAAATACCGAAATTCTTATTTTACGGGAATCGAAAAAAATATAAATATTATCTAGGCACCCAATGTTAAAAGCAAAATTGTTCAGAATATAATCTGTCAGAAATAATATACAATGCCCGTTCCTACTCTGTTATAAAGTATATAAACCAACTCAATATGCTCTCTCATGTAAAATACAGAAATTGTAAATTTACGCAAATTAAAAAATTCTAAATATTATCTAAGCACCCCAATGTTATAAGCAAAATTCTTCTGAATGTAATCTGTCAGAAAAAATATACAATGCCTTTTTCCACTCTGTTTTGGAGTATATATACCAACTCAATATTCTCTCCCATGTAAAATACAAACGTTCAAATTTTACACGAACCAAAAAAAATCTAAATATTATCTAGGCATTCCAATGTTAAAAGCAAGATTGCTCTGAATATAGTCTGTCAGAGAAAGAACACAATGCCCTCTCCTACTTTTTTTTGGAGTACATAAACCAACTCAATATGCTCTCTCATGTAAAATACAAAAATTCTAATATTACCTGAATCGAAACAAATCTAAATATTATCTAGGCACCCCAATGTTAAAAGCAAAATTGCTCTGAATATAATCTGTCATAAAAATATACAATGCATTTTTCTACTCTGATTTGGAGTATATACACCAACCCTATATGCTCTCTCATATAAAATACAGAAATCCTAAATTTATGAGAATCGAAATAAATCTAAATATTATTTAGGCACCCAATGTTAAAAGCAAAATTGCTCTAAATATAATCCGTCAGAAATAATCTACAATTCCCTTTCCTACTCTGTTATAAAGTATATACACCAACTCAATATGCTCTCTCAGGTAAAATACCGAAATTATAAATTTACAAAATTAAAAAAATTCTAAATGTTATCTAGGCAACGCAATGTAAAAAGCAAAATTGTTCTGAATGTAATCTGTCAGATAAAATATACAATGCCTTTTTCTACTCTGTTTTCGAGTACATACACCAACTCAATATGCTCTCTCATGTAAAATACCGAAATTCTAAATTTCTGCGAATCGAAAAAAATCTAAATATTTTCTAGGCCCCCCAATGTTAAAAGCAAAATTCCTCTGAATAAAATCTTTCAGAGAAAATATACAATGCCCTTTTCTATTCTGTTTTGGAGAATATAAACCAAACAAATATGCTCTCTCATGTAAAATACCAAAATTCAAAATTTACGCGAATCGAAAAAAATCTAAATATTATCGACGAACCCAATGTTAAAAGCAAAATTATTCTGAATATAATCTGTCAGAAATAATATACAATGCCCTTTCCTACTCTGTTATAAAGTATATACACCACCTCAATATGCTCTCTCATGTAAGATACAGAAATTATAAATTGATGGAAATTAAAAAATTCTAAATATTATCTAGGCACCACAATGTTAAAAGCAATATTGTTCTGAATGTAATCTGTCAGAAAATATATACAATGCCTTTTTCTACTGTTTTCCAATATATACACCAAGTCAATATGCTCTCTCATGTAAAATACAGAAGGTCAAATTTTACACGAACCGAAAAAAATCTAAATATTATTTAGGCATTCCAATAATAAAAGAAAAATTGCTCTGAATATAATCTGTCATAAAAAATATACAATGCTTTTTTCCACTCTGTTTTGGAGTATATACACTAACCCAATATGCTCTCTCATGTAAAATATCGAAATTCTAAATTTACGCGAATCGAAAAAAATCTGATTATCTAGGTACCGCAATGTAAAAACCAAAATTTCTCAGAACAAAATCTGTCAGAGAAAATATACATTGCTCTTTTCTACTCTGCTTTGGAGTATATAAACCAACTCAATATGCTCTCCCATGCAGAGTAACAAAATTCTAAATTTACACGAACAGAAAAAAATCTAAATATTATCTAGGCATACCAATGTTAAAAGCAAAATTGCTCTGAATATAATCTGTCAGAAAAAATATACAATGCTTTTTTGTACTCTCTTTTGGCCCATATAGACTAACCCAATCTGCTCTCTCATGTAAAATAGTGAAATTCTAAATTTACGCGAATGGAAAAAAATCTAAATATTATCTAGGCACCTGAATGATAAAATAAAATAGCTCTGAATATAATCAGTCAGAAAAAATATACAATCCCCTTTTCTACTTTGTTTTGGAGTATATACACCAACTCAACATGCTCTCTCATGTAAAATACCGAAATTGTAAATTTACGCGACTCGAAAGAAATCTAAATATTATTGAGGTACCACAATGTTAAAACCAAAATTTCTCTGAATATAATCTATCAGAAATAATATACAATGCCCTATTCTACTCTGTTTTGGAGTATACACACCAACACAGTATGCTTTCTCATGTAAAATACCGAAATTCGAATTTTACGGGAATCGACAAAAATCTAAATATTATCTAGGCACCCCAATGTTAAAGGAGACTGGCTCTGAATATAATCTGTCAGAAAAAATATACAATGCTTTTTTCTACTCTGTTTTGGAGTATATACACCAACTCAATATGCTCTCTCATGTAAAATACCAAAATTCAAAATTTAAATGAACAGCAAAAATATAAATATTTTCTAGGCATTCCAATGTTAAAAGCAAAATTGTTCGGAATATAATCTGTAAAAAAATAATATACAATGATCTTTCCTACCCTGTTATAAATTATATACACCAGCTCAATATGTTCTCTCATGTAAAATACGGAAATTCTAAATTTACGTGAATCGAAAAAAATCTAAATATTATCTAGGCACCCCAATGTTAAAAGCAAAATTGCTCTGAATATAATCTGTCAGAAAAAATATACAATGCCCTTCTGTACTTTGATTTTTAATATATACACCACCTCAATATGCTCTCATGTAAAATACAGAAATTCTAATTTTACGTGAATTGAAAAAAATCTAAATGATATCTAGGAGCGCCAAAGTTAAAAAAAAATGGCTCTGAATACAGTCGGTAAGAAAAAATATACAATGCCTTATTCTACTCTGTTTTGGAGTATAGACCAACTCAGTATGCTCCCTCATGTAAAATACCGAAATTTTAATTTTACGTGAATCAAAAAAAATCTAAATATTATCTAGGCATCCCAATGTTAAAAACAAAATTGGTCTGAATATAATATGTTAGAAAATATATACAATGCCCTATTCTACCTTGTTTTGGAGTATATACAGCAACTTCATATGCTCTCTCATGTAAAATTCAGAAATTCTATATTTAAGTGAATCGAAAATAATCTAAATACTATCTAGGGACTCCAGTGTTAAAAGCAAAATTGCTCTGAATATAATCTGTCAGAAATAATATACAATGCCCTTTTCTACTCTGTTTTGTAGTATATACACCAACTCAATATGCAATCTCCTATAAAATACAGAAATTCTAATTTTACCTGAATCGAATAAATCTAAATATTACCTAGGCACCCTAAGGTTAAAACAAAATTTCTGTAAATATAATCTCTCAGAAAAAATATGCAATGCCCTATTTTACTCTGTTTTGGAGGATATACAACAACTCAATATGCTCTATAATGTAAAATACAAAAGTTCTATATTCAAGTGAATCGAAAATAATCTAAATATAATCTAGGCACCCCCATGTTAAAAGCAAAATTGCTCTGAATATAATCTGTCAGAAAAAATATACAATGCCCTATTCTACTCTGTTTTGGAGTATATACATCAACTCCATATGCTTTCTTATGTAAAATACAGAAATTCTAATTTTAGTCAAATTGAAAAAATAAAAAAATCTAATTATTATCTAGGCACCCCAATGTTAAAAAAAATTGCTCTGAATATATTGTGTCAGAAATAATATACAATGCGCTATTCTACTCTGTTTTGCAGTATATACACCAACTCCATATGCTCTCTCATGTAATATACAGAAATTCTATATTTAAGCGAATCGAAGAAAATCTAGGTATTATCTAGGCACCCCAATGTTAAAAGAATATTTGCTCTGAATATAATCTGTCAGAAAAAATATACAATGATCTTTTCGACTCTGTTTTGGAGTATATAAACCAACTCGATATGCTCTCTCCTGTAAAATACAGAAATTCTATATTTAAGTGAATCGAAAAAAATCTAAATATTATATAGGCACCACAATATTATAAGCAAAATTTCTCTGAATATAATCTGTCAGAAAAAATATACAATTCCCTTTTCTACTCTGTTTTCTAGTATATACACCAACTCAATATGCTCTCTCATGTAAAATACAGAAATTCTAATTTTAACTGAATCGAAAAAATCTAAATATTTCCTAGGCACCCAATGTTAAAAATAAAATTTCTCTGAATATAATCTGTCAGAAAAAATATACAATGCCCTATTTTACTCTGTTTTGGAGTATATACACCAACTCAGTATGCTTTCTCATATAAAATACAAAAATTCAAATTTTACGTGAATCGAAAAAATCTAAATATTATATAGGCACCCCAATGTTATAAGCAAGATTGCTCTGACTATAATCTGTCAGAAGAAATATACAATGGCCTTTTCTACTCTGTTTTGGAGTATATACACCATCTCAATATGCTCTCTCATGTAAAATACAAAAATTCTAATTTTGCACGAATCGAATAAAATCTAAATAATAGCTAGGCACCCCAAAGTTAAAAGAAAATAGCTCTGAATATCGTCTGTTGGAAAAAATATATAATGCCTTGTGCTACCTTATTTTGGAGTATATAGACCAACTCAGTATGCTCTCTCATGTGTAATACAGAAATTCTAATTTTACGTGAATTGAAAAAAATTTAAATAATATGTAGGCACACCAGTGTTAAAAATAACGTTGCTCTGAATATAATCTGTAAGAGAAAATATACAATGCCCTATTCTACTCTGTTTTGGATTATATACACCAACTCCATATGCTCTATCATATAAAATACATAACTTCTATATTTAAGTGAATCGAAAAAAATCTAAATATAATCTATCAGAAAAAATATACAATGCCCTATTCTACTCTATTTAGAGTATATACACAAACTCAGTATGCTCTCTCATGTATAATATAGAAATTCTATATTTAAGCGTATTAAAAAAAATCTAAATAATATCTAGGCACCCCAATGTTAAAAGCAAAATTCCTCTGAATATAATCTGTCAGAAAAAATATACAATGCCCTTTTCTACTCTGTTTTGGAGTATATACACCAACTCAATATGCTCTCTCATGTAACATACAGAAATTCTAATATTACGTGAATCGAGAAAAATCTAATTGATATCTAGGCACTCCAAAGTTAAAAGAAAATGGCTCTAAATATAGTGTGTTAGAAGAAATATACAACGCCTTATTCTACTCTGTTTTGAATATATACACCAACTCAGTATGCTCTCTCATGTAAAATACCGAAATTCTAATTTTACATGAATCGAAACAAATCTAAATATTATATAGGCACCCCAATGTTAAAAAAAAATTGCTCTGAATATAATCTGTCAGAAAAAATATACAATGCCCTATTCTACTCTGTTTTGGAGTATATACACCAACTCCATATGCTCTCTCATGCAAAATACAGAAATTCTATATTTAAGTGAATCAAAAAAAATCTAAAAATTATATAGGCACCCCAATGTTATAAGCAAAATTGCTCTGAATATAATCTTTCAGAAAAAATATACAATTTCCTTTTCTACTCTGTTTTGTAGTATATACACCCACTCAATATGCAATCTCATGTAAAATACAGAAATTTTAATTTTACCTGATTCGAAAATATCTAAATATTACCTAGGCACATTAATGTTAAAACAAAATTTTTCTGAATATCATCTGTCAGAAAAAATATGCAATGCCCCATTTTAGTCTGTTTTGGAGTATATACACCAACTCAGTATGCTCTCTCATGTAAAATAAAGAAATTCTAATTTTTACGAATCGAAAAAAATCTAAATAATATCTACGCTCACCGAAGTTAAAAGAAAACGACTCTAAATATATTCAGTTAGAAAAAATATATAGTGCCTTTTTCTACTATATTTTGGAGTATATACACCAACTGACTATGCTCTCTCATGTAAAATACGGAAATTCTAATTTTACGTGAATCGAAAAAAATCTAAATAATATCTAGCGCTACAAAGTTAAAAGAAAATGGCTCTGAATATACTCTTTTAGAAAAAATATACAATGCCGTTTTGTACTGGGTTTTGGAGTATATACACCAACTCCATATGCTCTCCCATGTAAAATACAGAAATACTATATTTAAGCGAATAAAAAAAATCAAAAATATATTTAGGCCACCCAAAGTTAAAAGAAAATGGCTCTCAATATAGTCTCTTAGAAAAATTATACAATGCCTTATTTCACTTTGTTTTGAAGTATAAATACCAACACAGTATGCTCTCACATGTAAAATACAGAAATTTTAATTTTAACAGAATCAAAAAAATTAAAAATCTAAATATTATCTAGGCACCCCAATGTTAAAAGCAAAATTGCTCTGAATATAATATATCAGAAAAAATGTACAATGCCCTTTTCTACTCTGTTTTGTAATATATAGACCAACTCAATATGCTCTCTCATGTAAAATACCAAAATACTAATTTTACGTGAATCGAAAAAATCTAAATAATATCTAGGTGTCCCAAGGTTAAAAGGAAATGGCTCTGAATATAGTCTGTTAGAAAAAATATACGATGCCTTATTCTACTCTGTTTTGGAATATATACACCAACTCAGTATGCTCTCTGATGTAAAATACTGAAATTCTAATTTTTCGTGAATCGAAAATAATCTAAATATAATCTAGGTACCCCAATGTAAAAAACAAATTTTCTCTGAATATAATCTGTCATAAAAAAAACAATGCCCTTTACTACTGTGTTTTGCAGTATATACACCAACTCAATATGCTCTCTCATGTAAAATACAGAAATTCTAATTTACGCGAATCGAAAAAAATCTAAATAATATCTAGGCAACCCAAATGTAAAAGAAAATGCCTCTGAATATAGTCTGTTAAAAAAATATACAATGCCTTATTCTACTCTGTTTTGGAGTATATAAACCAACTCAGTATGCTCTCTCATGTAAAATTCCGAAATTCTAATTTTGCGTGAATCGAAAAAAATCTAAATATTATCTAGGCACCCCAATGTTAAAAACAAAATTGCTCTTAATATAGTCTGTCAGAAAAAATATACAATGCCCTATTCTACTCTGTTTTGGAGTATATACATTAACTCTATATGCTTTCTCATGTAAAATACAGAAATTCTATATTTAAGCGAATCGAAAAAATTCTAAATATTATCTAGGCACCCCAATGTTAACAGCAAAATTGCTATGAATATAATCTGTCAGAAAAAATATACAATGCCCTATTCTACTCTGTTTTGGATTATATACACCAACTCAGTATGCTATCTAATGTAAAATACCAAAATTCTAATTTTACGTGAATCGAAAAAAATCTAAATAATATCTAGGCGCCCCAAAGTTAAAAGAAAATGGCTCTGAATACAGTCTGTAATAAAAAATATACAATTCCTTATTCTACTCTGTTTTGTAGTGTATACACCAACTCCATATGCTCTCTCAAGTAAAATACAAATATTCTATTTTCAAGCGAATTGAAAAAAAATCTAAATATTATCTAGGCAACCTAATGTTAAAAGCAAAATTTCTCTGAATATAATCTGTCAGAAAAAATATACAATGCAATTTATTACTCTGTTTTGCCGTATATACACCAACACAATAAGCTCTCTCATGTAAAATACCGAAATACTAATTTATGAGAACCGAAATAAATCTAAATAATATCTAGGCGACCCAAAGTTAAAAGAAAATGGCTCTGAATATACTCTGTTAGAAAAAAATACAATGCCTTATTCTACTCTGTTTTGGAGTACATACACAAACTCAGTATTCTCTCTCATGTAAAATACCGAAATTATAATTTTACGTGTATCGAAAAATATCTAAAAATTATCTAGGCACCCCAATGTTAAAAACAAAATTGCTCTGAATATAATCTGTCAGAAAAAATATACAAGGCCCTATTCTACTGTGGTTTGGAGTATACACACCAACTCCGTATGCTCTCTCATGTAAAATAGAGAAATGCTATATTTGAGCAAATCGAAAAATATCTCAGTATTATCTAGGCACCCCAATGTTAAAAGCATAATTGCTTTGAGTATAATCTGACAGAAAAAACATACAATGCCCTTTTCTACTCTGTTTTGTAATATATACACCAACTAAATATGCTCTCTCATGTAAAATACAGAAATTCTAATTTTACCAGAATCGAAACACCAAAATTTATCTAGGCACCCCAATGTTAAAAACAAAATTACTCTGAATCTAATCTGTCAGAAAAACTCTACAGCCCTATTCTACACTGTTTGAAGTATAAACACAAACTCATTATTCTCTCTCATGTAAAATACCAAAATTCTCATTTTACATGAATTGAAATAATTCTAAATATTTTCTAGACACCCCAATCTTAAAAACAAAATTGCTCTGAATATAATCTGTCAGAATAAATATACAATACCCTATTCTACTCTGTTTTGGAGTATATACACCAACTCAGTATGCTCTCTCATGTAAAATACGGAAATTCTAATTTTACGTAAATCCATAAAAATCTAAATATTATCTAGGCACCCGAATGTTAAAAGCAAAATTGCTCTGAATATAATCTGTCAGAAAAAATATACAATGCCATTTTCTACTCTGTTTTGGACTATATACACTAACTCAATATGCTCTCTCATGTAAAATACCGAAATTCTAATTTTACGCGAATCGAAAAAAAATCTAAATAATATCTAGGCGACCCAAAGTTAAAAGAAAATGGCTCTGAATATAGTCTGTTAGAAAAAAATACAAGGCCTTATTCCACTCTGTTTTGGAGTATATACACCAACTCAGTATGCTCTCTCATGTAAAATACCGAAATTCTAATTTTACGTGAATCGAAAAATATCTAAATATTATCTAGGCACCCCAATGTTAAAAACAAAATTGCTCTGAATATAATCTGTCAGAGAAAATATACAATGCCCTATTCTACTATGTTTTGGAGTTTATACATTAACTCCATATGCTCTATCATGTAATATAAATTGACTCTATATTTAAGCGAATCAAATAAATTCTAAATATTATCTAGGCACCCCAATCTTAAAAGCAAAATTGCTCTGAATATAATCTCTCAGAAAAATAAACAATGCCCTTTTCTACTCTGATTTGTAGTGTAAACACCAACTCATTACTCTCTCTTATGTAAATTACCGAAATTCGAATTTTACGTGAATCGAAAAAAATCTAAATAATATCTAGGCGCCCCAAAGTTAAAAGAAAATGGCTATAAAAATAGTCTGTTAAAAAAATATACAATTCCTTATTCTACTCTGTTTTGGAGTATATACACCAACTCAGTATTCTCTCTGATGTTAAATACCGAAATTCTAATTTTACATGAATCAAAAATAATCTAAATATTATCTAGACACGGGAATGTTAACTGTACAGTTGCTCTGAATATAATCTGTCAGAAAAAATATACAATGTTCGATTCTACTCTGTTTTGGAGTATATACACCAAATCCATATGCTCTCTCATATAAAATACCGAAATTCTAATTTTATGCAAATCAAAAAAAATCTATATAATATCTAGGCGCCTCAAAGTTCAAAGAAAATGGCTCTGAATATAGTCTGTTAGAGAAAATATACAATGCCTTATTCTAACCTGTTTTGGAGTATATACACCAACTCAGGATGCTCTCTCATGTAAAATAGAGAAATTCTAATCTTAAGGGAATCAAATAAATCTAAATATTATCTAGGCACCCCAATGTTAAAAACAATATTGCTCTGAATATAATTCGTCTGAAAAACTATACAATGCCCTATTCTGCTCTGTGTTTGATTATATACACCAACTCCATAGGCTCTCTCATGTAAAATACAGAAATTCTACATTTAAGAGAATCGAAAAAAATCTAGATATTATCTAGGCACCTCAATGTTAAAAGCAAAATTTCTCTGAATATAATCTGTCAGAAAAAATATACAATGCCCTATTCTACTCTGCTTTGGAGTATATACACCAACTCCACATGCTCTCTCATGTAAAATACAGAAATTCTAAATTTAAGGAAAAGAAAAAATAACTAATTATTATCTAGGCACCCCAATGTAAATAGCAAAATTTATCTGAATATAATCTGTCAGAAAAAATACACAATTGCATTTTCTACTCTGTTTTTTAGTATATACACCTACTCAATATGCTCACTCATGTAAAATTTTGAAATTCTAATTTTACACGATCGAAAAAAATCTAAATAATATCTAGGCGCCCCATAGTTTAAAGAAAATGGCTCTTAATATAGTCTGTTAGAGAAAATATACAATGCCTTATTCTCCTCTGTTTTGGAGTACATACACCAACTCAGTATGCTCTCTCATGTAAAATAGAGAAATTGTATATTTAAGCGAATCGAAACAAATCTAAATATTATCTAGGAACCCGAATGTTAAAAGCAAAATTCCTCAGAATATAATCTGTCAGAAAAAATATACAATGCCCTTTTCTACTCTGTTTTTAGTATATACAGCAACTCAATATGCTCTCTCATGTAAAATACAGAAATTCTTATTTTAGCCGAATCGAAAAAATCTAAATATTATGTAGGCACCCCAATGTTAAAAACAATATTGCTCTGAATATAATCTCTCAGAAAAAATATACAATGCCCTATTCTACTCTTTTTTGGAGTATATACAGAAACTCCATATGCTCTCTCATGTAAAATACCGAAATTCTAATTTTACGCGAATCGAAAAAAATCTAAATAATATCTAGGTGCCACAACGTTCTAAAAAAATAGCTCTGAATAAAGTCTGTTAGAAAAAATATACAATGCCTTATTCTACTTAGTTTTGGAGTATATACACCAACTCCATATGCTCTCTCATGTAAAATACAAAAATTATAATTCTACCCAAATCGAAAAATTATAAATATTGTCCAGGCACCCCAATGTTAAAAACAAAATTGTTCTGAATATAATCTGTCAGAAAAAATATACAATGCCCTATTCTACTCTGTTTTAAAGTATATACACCAACTCCATATGCTCTATCATGTAAAATACAGAAATACTATATTTATGTGAATCCAAAATAATCTAAATATTACCTAGGCACCCCAGTGTTAAAAGCAAACTTGCTCTGAATATAATCTGTCAGATAAAATATACAATGCCCTTTTCTACTCTGTTTTGGAGTATATACACCAACTCCATATGCTCTCTCATTTAAAATACAGAAATTCTAATTTTACGCGAATCGAAAAAAATCTAAATAATATCTAGGCTCCCCACAGTTAAAAGAAAATGGCTGTGAATATAGTCTGTTAGATTAAATATACAATGCCTTATTCTACTTCATTTCGGAGTATATACACCAACTAATTATGCTATCTCACGTAAAATAACAAAATTCTAATTTTAGGCGAATCTAAGAAAATCTAAATAATACCCAGGAGGCCCAAAGGTAAAAGAAAATGGCTCTAAATATAGTCTGTTAGAAAAAATATAAAATGCATTTTTCTACACTGTTTTGGACTATATACACGAACTCAGTATGCTCTCTCATGTAAAACACTGAAATTTTAAATTTACGTGAATCGAAGAAAATCTCAATAATATCTAGGCGCCCCAAAGTTAAAAGAAAATGGCCCTTAGTATAGTCTGTTAGAGAAAATATACAAGGCCTTATTCTACTCTGTTTTGGAGTGTATACACCAACTCAGTATGCTCTCTCACGTAAAATAGAGAAACTCTAATTTTACCCAATTCGAATAAATCTAAATATTTTCTAGGCACCCCAATGTTAAAAAAAAAATTACTCTGAATATAATCTGTCAGAAAAAATATACAATGCCCTATTCTCCTCTGTTTTGGAGTATATACACCAACTCCAAATGCTCTCTCATGTAAAATACCAAATTTCTATATTTAATCGAATTGAAAAAAATATAAATATAATTTAGGCACCACTATGTTAAAAGCAAAATTGCTCTGAATATAATCTCTCAGACAAATTATACAATGCCTTTTTCAACTCTCTTTTGGCGTATATACAACAACTCAATATGTACTCTCATGTAAAATACCGAAATTCTAATTTTACGTGAATGGAAAGAAACCTAAATATTTTCCAGGCACCACAATGTTAAAAGCAAAATTCTTCTGAATATAATCTGTCAGAGAAAATATACAATGCCCTCATCTACTCTGATTTGGAGTATATACATCAACTCAGTATGATCTCTCATGTAAAATACCGAAATAGTAATATTACGTGAATCAAAATAAAATCTAAATATTTTCCAGGCATCACAATGTTAAAAGCAAAATTCCTCTGAATATAATCTGTCACAAAAAATATACAATGCCCTATTCTACTCTGTTTTGTAGTATATACACCAACTCCATATGCTCTCTCAGGTAAAATACCGAAATTATAATTTTACGTGAATCGAAAAAAATTTAATAATATCTAGGCACCCCAAATTTAAAAGAAAATGGCTCTGAATATAGTCTGTTAGAAAAAATATACAATGCATTATTGTACTGTGTGTTGGAGTATATACACCAACTCAATATGCTCTCACATGTAAAATACAGAAATTCTATATTTAAGAGGATCGAAAAAAATCTAAAAATTATATAGGCACCCCAATGTTAGAAGAAAAATTGCTCTGAATGTAATCTGTCAGAAAAAATATACAATTCCCTTTTTTACTTTGTTTTGTCATATACAAACCAACTCAATATTCAGTATCATGTAAAATACAGAAATTCAAATTTTACCTGAATCGAAAAAATCTGAATAATTACCTAGGCACCCCAATGTGAAAACAAAATTTCTCTGAATATAATCTGTCAGAAAAAATATGCAATGCTTTATTTTACTCTGTTTTGGAGTATATACACCAACTCAGTATGCTCCCTCATGTAAAATACCGAAATTCTAATTTTAGGTGAATCAAATATAATCTAAATATTACCTAGGCAACCCAATGTTGAAAACAAAATTGCTCTGAATATAATCTGTCAGAAAAAATATACAATGCCCTATTCTACTTTGTTTTGGAGTATATACACCAACTCGATATGCTCTCTCATGTAAAATACAGAAATTCTATATTTAAGCGAATCGTAAAAAATTTAAATATTATATAGGCACCACAATATTATAAGCAAAATTGCCCTGAATATAATCTGTCAGAAAAAGTATTCAATTACCTTTTCTACTCCGTTTTGTAGTATATACACCAACTCAATATGCTGTCTCATGTAAAATACCGAAATTCTAATTTTACCTGAATCGAAAAAATCTAAATATTGCCTAGGCACCCCAATGTTAAAAACAAAATTTCTCTGAATATAATCTGTCAGAAAAAATTGTACAATGCCCTATTTCACTCTGTTTTCGTGTATATACACCAACTCAGTATGCTCTCCCATGTAAAATACTGAAATTCTAATTTTACGCAAATTGAAAAAAATCTAAATCATATCTAGGCGCACCGAAGTGAAAAGAAAATGACTCTGAATATAGTCTATTAGAAAAAATATACAATGCCTTTTTCTACTCTGTTTTGGAGTATATACAACAACTCAGTATGCTCTCTCATGTAAAATACAGAAATTCTAATTTTACCCTATTCGAAAAAATCTAAATATTATCTAGGCACCCCCAATGTTAAAAACAAATTTGGTCTGAACATAATCTGTCAGAGCAAAATATACAATACCCTGTTCTACTCTGTTTTGGAGTATATACACCAACTCCATATGCTCTTTCATGTAAAGTACAGATATTCTATATTTAAGCGAATGGAAAAAAATCTAAAAAATATCTAGGCGCTCCAAAGTTAAAAGAAAATGGCTCTGAATATAGTCTGTTAGAAAAAATAGACAATGCCTTATTCTACTCTGTTTTGGAGTATATACACAAACTCAGTATGCACTCTCATGTAATATACAGAAATTCTAATTTTACCCGAATCAAAAAAATCTAAATATTACCTAGGCACACCAATGTTAAAAACAAAATTGCTCTGAATATAATCTGTGAGAAAAAATATACAATGCCCTATTCTACTCTTTTTTGGAGTATATACACCAACTCCATATTCTCTAATGTAAAATACAGAAATTGTATATTTAATCGAATCGAAAAAAATCTAAATATTATCTAGGCACCCCAAAGTTATAAATAAAATGGCTCTGAATATAATCTGTCAGAAAAAATATACAATTCCCTATTCTACTCTGTTTTGGAGTATATACACCAACTCACTATACTCTCTTTTGACAAATACAGAAATTCTACATTTAAGCGAATCGAAAAAAGTCTAAATATTATCTATGCACCCCAATGTTAAAAGAAAAATTGCGCTGTATATAATCTGTCATAAAAAATATACAATGTTCTTTTCTACTCTGTTTTGGAGTATATACACCAACTCAATATGCTCTCTCATGTAAAATACAGAAATTCAAATATTACGCGAATCGACAAAAATCTAAATAATATCTAGGCACCCCAAAGTTAAAAGAAAATTGCTGTGAATATAGTCTGTTAGAGAAAATATACAATGCCTTATTTTACTCTGTTTTGGAGTATATACACCAACTCCATATGCTCTATCATGTAAAATACAGAAATTCTATATTTAAGCGTATTGAAAAAAATCTAAATATTATCTAGGCACCCCTTGTTAAAAACAAAATTGCTCTGAATATAATCTGTCAGAAAAAATATACAATACCATATTCTACTCTGTTTTGAAGTATATAAACCAACTCCATATGCTCTCTCATGTAACATACAGAAATTCTAAACTTAAGTGAATCGAAAAAAATCTAAATATTATCTAGGCACCTCAATGTTAAAAGCAAAATTGCTCTGAATATAATCTGTCAGATAAAATACAAAATGCCATTTTCTACTCTGTGTTGGACTATATACACCAACTCCATATGCTCTCTCATGTAAAATACAGAAATTCTATATTTAAGTGAATCGAATAAAATCTAAATATTATCTAGGCACCCCAATGTTAAAAGCAAATTTGCTCTGAATACAATCAGTCAGACAAAATAAAGATGCCCTTTTGTACTCTGTTTTGTAGTACATACACCAACTCAATATGCTCTCTCATATAAAATATCAAATTCTAATTGTATGTGAATCGAAAAAAAATCTAAATAATATTGAGGCGCCTTAAAGTTAAAAGAAAATGGCTCTGAATATAGTCTGTTTTAAAAAATATACAATGCCTTATTCTACTGTGTTTTGGAGTATATACACCAACTCAGTGTGCTCTCTCATGTAAAATAAAGAAATTCTAATTTTAAAGGAATCTAAAAAATCTAAATATTATCTAGACAACACAATGTTAAAAACAAAATTGCCCTGAATATAATCTGTCAGAAAAAATATACAATGCCATATTCTACTCTATTTTGGAGTATATACACCAACTCCATTTGCTCTGTCAGGTAAAATACAGAAATTCTATATTTATGCGAATCGAAATAAATCTAAATATTATATAGGCACTCCAATGTTATAAACACAATTTCTCTGAATATAATTTGTCAGAAAAAATATGCAATGCCCTATTGTACTCTGTTTTGGTGTATAAACACCAACTCCATATGCTCTCTCATGTAAAATAATGAAATTCTAATTTTACGTGGTTCGAAAAAAATGTAAACATTATCTAGGCACCCGAATATTTAAAGCAAAATTGCTCTGAATATAATCTGTCAGAATAAATATACAATGCCCGTTTCTACTCTTTTTTGTAGTATATACACCAACTCAATATGCTCTCTCATGTACAATACAGTAATTCTAATTTTACCAAAATCGAAAAAATCTAAATATTATCGAGGCACACCAATGTTAAAAATAAAATTGCTCTGAATATAATCTGTCAAAAAAATACATAATGACCTATTTTACTCGGTTTTGGAGTATATACACCAACTCAGTATGCTCTCTCATGTAAACTGAAATTCTAAATTTACTTGAATCGAAAAAAATCTAAATATTATCTAGGTACCCCAATGTTGAAAGCATAATTTCTCTGAATATAATCTGCCAGAAAAAACATAGAATGCCCTTTTCTACTTTGTTTTGTAGTATATACACCAACTCAATATGCTCTCTCATGTAAAATACCGAAATTCTAATTTTACATGTATCGAAAAAAATCTAAATAATATCTAGGCGCCCCAGAGTTAAAAGAAAATGGATCTGAATATGTTCTGTTCGAAAAAATATGCAATGCCTTATTCTACTCTGTTTTGGAGTATACACACAAACTCAGTATGCTCTCTCATGTAAAATACAGAAATTCTAATTTTACCCGAATCGAAAAGATCTAAATATTATCTAGGAACCCTAATGTTAAAAACGAAATTGCTCTGAATATAATCTTTCTGATAAAATATACAATGCCCTATTCTACTCGGTTTTGGAGTATATACACCAACTCATGATGCTCTCTCATGTAAAATATAGAAATTCGAATTTAACACGAATCAAAAATATCTAAATATTATCTAGGTACCCCAATGTAAAAAAGAAAATTGCTCTGAATATAATCTGTCAGAAAAAATACACAATGCCCTATTCTACTCTGTTTTGGCGTATATACACCAATTCCATATGCTCTCTCAGGTAAAATGCAGAAATTCTATATTTAAGCAAATCGAAAAAATTCTACATATTATCTAGGCAACCAATGTTAAAAGCAAAATTGCTCTGAATATAATCTGTCATAAAAAATATACAATGCCCTTTTCACTCCCTTTTGGAGTATATACACCAACTCAATATGCTCTCTCATGTAAAATACCGAAATCCTAATTTTAGGAGAATCAAAAATTTCTACATAATATCTACGTGCACCGAAGATAAAGAAAAATATCTCTGAATATAGTGTGTTAAAAAAATATACAATCCCTTATTCTACTCTGTTTTGGAGTATATACACCAACGCAGTATGCTCTCTGATGTAAAATACAGAAATTCTAAATTTACGTGAATCGAAAAAAATCTAAATAATATCTAGGCACCCCAATGTTAAAAGCAAAATTGCTCTGAAGAAAATCAATGAGGATAAACATACAATACCCATTTATACTCTGTTTTTGAGTATATACACCAAGTAAATATGCTCTATCATGTAAAATACGGAAATTCTAATTTTATGCAAATCGAAAAAAATCTAAATAATATCTACGGGCCTCAAAGTTAAAAGAAAATGGCTCTAAATATAGTCTGTTAGAAAAACATACAATGCCTTATTCTACTCTGTTTTGGAGTATATACACCTACTCTGTATGCTCTCACATGTATAATAACGAAATTCTAATTTTACATGAATTTAAAAAATCTAAATATTATCTAGGCACCCCAATGTTAAAGCAAAATTGCTCTGCATAAAATATGTCAGAAAATATATACAATGCCCGATTCTACTCTGTTTTGGAGTATATACACCAACTCCATATGCTCTATCATGTAAAACAACGAAATTCTAATTTTACCCGAATCGAAAAAATCAAAATATTATGTAGGCACCCCAATGTTAAAAACAAAATTGCTCTGAATGTAATCTGTCAGAAAAAATATACAATACCCTATTCTACTCTGTTTTGGAGTATATACACCAACTGCATATGCTCTCTCATGTAAAATACCGAAATTCCATATTTAAGAAAATCGAAAAACATCTATATATTATCTAGGCACCTGAAAGTTAAAATCAAAATTCCTTTGAATATAATTTGTCAGAAAAAATAAACAATGCCCTATTCTACTCTGTTTTGGAGTATGTACACCAACTCAGTATGCTTACAATACAGAAATTATAATCTTACGCGAATCGAAAAACATCTAAATATTATCTAGGCACCTCAGTGCTAAAAGAAAATTGCTCAGAGTATAGTCTGTTAGACAAAATATACAATGCCTTATTCTACTCTGCTTTGGAGTATACACACCAACTCAATATGCTCTCTCATGTAAAATACCGAAACTCTAATTTTACGCAAATCGAAAAAAATATGAATAATATCTAGGCGCTCCAATGTTAAAAGAAAATGGCTCTGAATATAGTCAGTTAGAAAAAATATACAATGACTTATTCTACTATGTTTTGGAGTATAGACACCAACTCAGTATGCTCCCTCGTGTGAAATACAGAAATTCTAATTTCATCCGAATCGAAAATATCTAAATAATATCAAGGCACCCCAATGTTAAAAGCAAAATTGCTCTGAATATAAACTGTCAGAAAAAATATACAATGCCCTATTCTACTCTGTTTCGGAGTATAGACACCAACATCATATGCACTCTCATGTAAAATAGAGAAATTCTATATTTAAGCAAATCGAAAAAAATCTAAATATTATCTAGGTACACCAATGTTAAAAGCAAAATTGCTCTGAATATAATCTGTCAGAAGAAATATACAATGCCCTTTTCTACTCTGTTTTGGAGTATATACACAAACTCCATATGCTCTCTCATGTAAAATAGAGAAATTCTATATTTAAGAAAATGGAAAAAAATCTAAATATTATCTAGGTACCCCAATATTAAAAATAAAATTGCTCTGAATATAATCTGTCAGAAAAAATATACAATGCCCTATTCTACTCTGTTCTGGAGTATATACACCAACTCAATATGCACTCTCATGTAAAATAAGGAAGATATATATTTATGCAAATTGAAAAAAATCTAAATATAATCTAGGAACTCCAAAGTTAAAAGCAATAGTGCTCTGAATATAATCTGTCAGAAAAAATATACAATGCCTTTTTCTACTCTGCTTTGGAGTATATACACCAAATCAATATGCTCTCTCATGTAAAATACCGAAACTCTAAATTTACGCGAATCGAAAAAAATCTAAATAATATCTAGGCGCCCCAACGTTAAACGAAAATGGGTATGAATATAGTCTGTTTGAAAAAATATACAATGCCTTATTCTACTCTGTTTTGGAGAAAATACACCAAATCCGTATTCTCCCTCATGTAAAATACTGAAATTCTAATTTTTCCTGAATCGAAAGAAATCTAAATAGTATCTATGCACCCCAATGTTAAAAGCAAAATTGCTATGAATATAGTCTGTCTGACAAAATATAAAATGCCCTTGTTAACTCTGTTTTGGAGTATATACACCAACTCAATATGCTCTCTCATGTAAAATACAGAAATTCTAATTTTACCCGAATCGAAAAAATCTAAATATTGTTTAGGCAACCCAATGTTAAAAACAAAATTGCTCTGAATATAATCTGTCAGAAAAAATATACAATGCCCTTTTCTACTACGTTTTGGAGTATATATACCAACTCCATATGCTCTATCATGTAAAATACAGAAATTCTATATTTAAGCGAATCGTGAACAATTTAAATATTATCTAGGCACCTTAATTTTAAAAACAAAATTGCTCTGAATATAATCTGTCAGAACGAATATACAATGCCCTATTCTACTCTGTTTTGGAGTATATAGACCAACTCCATATGCTCTCTCATCTAAAATACCGAAATTCTATATTTAAGCGAATCGAAAAATATCTAAATATTATTTAGGCACCCCAATTATAAAAAAAAATTGCTCTGAATATAATCTTTCAGAAAAAAATACAATGCCCTATTCAACCCTTTTTTGGAGTATATACAGCAACTCTATATGCTCTCTTATGTAAAATACGGAAATTCTAATTTTACGGGAATCGAAAAAAATCTAAATAATATCTAGGCGCCCCAACGATCAACAAAAATGGCTCTGAATATAGTCTGTTAGAAAAACCAAACAATGCCTTATTCTACTTTGTTTTGGAGTATATACACAACTCCATATGCTCTCTCATGTAAAATACAGAAATTCTAATTCTACCCTAATCGAAAAAATATACATATTGTCTAGGCACCTGAATGTTAAAAACAAAATTGCTCTGAATATAATCTGTCAGAAAAAATATACAATGCCTTATTTTATTCTGTTTTGGAGTATATACACCAAATCCATATGCTCGGTCCTGTAAAATACAGAAATTCTATATTTAAGGGAATCGAGAAAAATCTAAATATTTTATAGGCACCCCAATATTAAAATCAAAATTGCTCTGAATATAGTCGGTCAGAGACAATACACAATGCCATTTTCTACTTTGTTTTGTAGTATATACACCAACTCAATATTCTCTTTCATGTAAAATACAGAAATTATAATTTTACCCGAATCAAAAAAATATAAATATTATGTAGGCACCCCAATGTTAAAAACAAAAATTCTCTGAATATAATCTGTTAGAGAAAATATACAATGCCCTATTCTACTCTGTTTTGGAGTTTGTACACCAACTCAGTATGCTCTCTCATGTAAAATACTGAAATTCAAATTTTACGTGAATCGAAAAAAATCTAAATATTATCTAGGCACTTCAATGATAAAAATAATTGCTCTGAATATAATCTGTCTGAAAAAATATACAATGCTTTATTCTACTCTATTTTCGAGTGTATACAGCAACTCTATATGCTCTCTCATGTAAAATACAGAAATTCTAATATTACATGAATCGAAAAATATCTAAATAATATCTAGGCGCCCCAAAGTTCAAAGAAAATGGCTCTGAATACAGTCTGTTAGAAAAAAGATACAACGCCTTATTCTACTCTGTTTTGGAGTATACACACAAACTCAGTATGCTCTCACATGTAAAATACAGAAATTCTATATTTAGGCGAATCGAAAAAAATCTAAATATTATCTAGGCACCCCAATGTTAAAAGCAAAATTGGTCTCGATATAATGTGTCAGATAAAATATACAATGCCCTTTTCTACTCTGTTTTGGAGTATATACACCAACTCCATATGCTCTCTCATATAAAATACGGAAATTATATATTTAAGCGAATCGAAAAAAATCTAAATATTATCAAGGCACGCCAATGTTAAAGCAAAATTTCTCTGAATATAATTCGTCAGAAAAAATATATAATGCCCTTTTCTACTCTGTTTTGTAGTATATACACCAACTCAATATGCTCTTTCATGTAAAATACAGAGATTCTAATTTTACCCAAATCAAAAAAATCTAAATATTATCTAGGCACCACAATGTTAAAAACAAAATTGCTCTGAATATACTCTGTCAGAGAAAACATACAATGCCCTATTCTACTCTGTTTTGCAGTATATACACTAACTCCATATGCCCTCTCATGTAAAATACAGAAATTCTATATTTAAGCGAATTTAAAAAAATCTAAATATTATCTAGGCACCCCAATGTTGAACGCAAAATTTCTCTGAATGTAATCTGTCAGATAAAATATACAATGCTCTTTTCTACTCTGTTTTGGAGTATACACAGCAACTCCATAGGCTCTCTCATGTAAAAAAGCGAAATTCTAATTTTACGCTAATCGAAAAAAATCTAAATAATATCTAGGCACCCCAAAATTAAAGGAAAATGGCTCGCAATATAGTGTGTTAGAAAAAATATACAATGCCTTATTCTACTTTGTTTTGGAGTATATACACCAACTATGTATACTCTCATATGTACAATACCGAAATTCAAATTTTACATGAATTGAAAAATTCTAAATATTATTTAGGCACCCGAATGGCAAAAGCAAAATTGTGCTGAATATATTCTGTGAGAAAAAACATACACTGTCCTTTGCTACTCTTTTTTGGAGTACATACACCAACTCAATAAGCTCTCTCATGTCAAATACCGAAATTCTAATTTTAACCGAATCTAAAAAAATCTAAATAATATGTAGGCACCCCAAAGTTAAAAGAAATTGTCTCTGAATATAGTCTGTCAGAAAAAACATACAGTGCTTATTCTACCCTGTTTTGGAGTATATACACGAACTCAGTATGCTCTCTCATGTACAATACCGAAATTCTAATTTTACGGGAATCGAATAAAATCCAAATATTATGTAGACACCCCAACGTTAAAAACATAATTGCTCTTAATGTAATCTGTCATAAAAAATATACAATGCCCTATTCCACTGTATTTTAAAGTATATACACCAACTCCATATGCTCTCTCATGTAAAATACAGAAATTCCATATTTAAGCGAATCGAAAAAAATCTAAATATTATCAAGGCACGCCAATGTTAAAAGCAAATTTGCTCTGAATCTAATGTGTTAGAAACAATATACAATGCTTTCTCTACAATGTTTTGGAGTATATAGACCACCTCAATATGCTCTCTCATGTAAAATACAGAAATTCTAATTTTACACGAAAAAAAAATCTAAATAATATCTAGGTTCCCCAAAGTTAAAAGAAGATGTCTCTAAATATAGTCTGTTAGAAAAAATATACAATGCCTTATTTTACTCTCTATTGGAGTATATACACCAACTCAGTATACTCTCTCATGTAAAATATCGAAATTCTAATTGTACACGCATCGAAAATATCTAAATATTATCTAGGTACCCCTATGTTAAAATCAAAATTGCTCTGAATATAATGTCAGAAAAAATATACAATGCCCTATTTTACTCTGTTGCGGAGTATATACACCAACAGCATATGCTCTCTCATGTAAAACACAGAAATTCTATATTTATGGGAATCGAAAAAAATCTAATTATCTAGGCACCCCAATGCTGAAAGCAAAATTTCTCTGAAAATAATCTGTCAAAAAAATATACAATTCTTTATTCTACTTTGTTTTGTAGTATATACACCAACTCGATATGCGCTCTCATGTAAAATACCGAAATTCTAAATTTACGTGAATCGAAAAAAATCTAAATATAATCTAGGCATCCCAATGTTAAAACCAAAATTGCTCTGAATACAATATGTCAGAAAAAATATACAATGCCCTTTTCTACTATGTTTTGCAGTATATACACCAAATCAATATGCGCTCTCGTGTAAAATAAAGAAATTCTAATTTTACCCGAATCGAAAAACTCTAAATATTATTTAGGCACCCCAATGTTAATACCAAATTTCTCTGAATATAAAGTGTCAGAAAAATAATACAATGCCCCATTCTACTCTGTTTTTGAGTATATACACCAACTCTACCTGCTCTCTCATGTAAAATACAGAAATTCTGTATTTAAGTGAATCGAAAAAAATCTAAATATTATCTAGGCACCCCAATGTTAAAAGCAAAATTTCTCTGAATATAATCAGTCAGAAAAAATATAGAACGCCCTTTTCTACTCTGTTTTGGAGTATATACACCAAATCAATATGCTCTCTCATGAAAAATACCAAAATTCTAATTTTACGCGAATCAAAAAAAATCTAAATAATATCTAGGAACGCCAAAGTTAAAAGAAAATGGCTCTGAATATAGTCTGTTAGAGAAAATATACAATTTTTTATTCTACTCTGTTTTGGAGTATATAAACCAACACAATATGTTCTCTCATGTAAAATACCGAATTTTTAATTTTATTGAACTGAAAAAAATCTATATATTATCTAGCACCACAATGTTAAAATCAAAATTTCTCTGAATATAATCTGTCAGAAATAATATACAATTACTTATTCTACTCTATTTTGGAGTATATACACCATTTCAGTATGCTTTCTCATGTAAAATAGAGAAATTATAATTTTACCTGAATCGAAAAAATCTAAATACTATCTAGGCACCCCAATGTTAAAAACAAAATTCCTCGGAATATAATCGGTCATAAAAAATATACACTGCCCTATTCTACTTTTTTCAGGAGTATATACACCAACTCCATATGCTCTCTCATGGAAAATATAGAAATTCTATATTTAAGCAAATTGAAAAAAATCTACATATTATCTAGGCACCCCAATGTTAAAAGCAAAATTTCTCTGAATATAATCTGTCAGAAAAAATATACAATGCCCTTTTCTACTCTGTTTTAGAGTTTATACACCAACTCAATATGCTCTCTCATGTAAAATAACGAAATTCAAATTTTAGGCGAATCAAAAAAAAATCTATATAATATCTAGGCACCCCAAACTACAAGAATAGGGCTCTGACTATAATCTGCTAGAAAAAATATACAATGCCTTATTCTACTATGTCATTGGGTAAATACACCAACCCAGAATGATCTCTCATGTAAATAGAGAAATTCTACATTTACCCGAATCAAAATAATCTAATATTATCTCGGCACCCGAATGTTAAAAACAAAATTGCTCTGAATATAATCTGTCAGAGAAAATATACAATGCCCTATTCTCTGTTTTGTAGTATATACACCAACTCAACTCAATATGCTCTCTCATGTAAAATACAGAAATTCTAATTTTAACCGAATCGAAAAAATCTAAATATTATCAAGGCTTCCCGATGTTAAAAACAAGATTTCTCTTAATATATTCTGTCAGAGAAAATATACAATGCCGTATTCTACTCTGTTTTGGAGTATATACACCAACTCAATATGCTCTCTCATGTAAAATACCGAAATTCTAAGTTTACGCGAATTGAAGAAAATCTAAATAATATCTATGTGCCCCAAAGGTAAAAGAAAATGGCTCTAAATATAGTCTGTTAGAAAAAATATACAATGCCTTATTCTGTTTTGTTTTGGAGTTTATACACTAACTCAGTATCCTCTCTCATGTAAAATACAGAAATTCAAATTTTACCCGAATCGAAAAAATCTAAATATTATCTAGGCACCGCAATGTTAAAAACAAAATTGCTCTGTGTATAATCTGTCAGAAAAAATATACAATGCCCTATTCTACTCATTTTTGGAGTATAAACACCAACTCCATATGCTCTCTCATGTAAAATACAGAAATTCTATATTTAAGTGAATCGAAAAAAAACCGAAATATTATCTAGGCACTCCAATATTAAAAAGAAAATTGCTCTGAATATAATCTGTCAGAAAAAAATATACAATGCCCTATTCTACTCTGTTTTGTAGGATATTCACCAACTCCATATGCTCTCTCATGTAAAATACATAAATTCTATATTTAAGCATATTGAAAAAAATCTAAATATCATCTAGGCACCCCAATGTTAAAAGCAAAATTGCTCTGAATATAATCTGCCAGAAAAAATATACAGTGCCCTTTTCTACTCTGTTTTAGAGTATATACACCAACTCAATATGCTCTCTCATGTAAAATATCGAAATTCAAATTTACGCGAATCCAAAAAAAATCTAAATAATATCTATGCATCCCAAAGTTAAAAGAAAATGGCTCTGACTATAGTCTGTTAGAAAAAATAAACAATGCCTTATTCTACTCTGTTTTAAAGTACATACAACAACTCATTACGCTCTCTCATGTAAAATACCGAAATTCTAATTTTACGCAAATCGAAAAAAATTTAAATAATATCTATGCACCCCAAAGTTAAAAGAAAATGGCTCTGAATGCTGTCTGTTAGAAAAAATATACAATGCCTTTTTCTACTCTGTTTTGGAGTATATACACCAACTCAGTATGCTCTCTCATGTAAAATACCGAAATTCTAATTTTACGTGAATCGAAAAAAATCTAAATATTATCTAGGCACCCCTATGTTAAAACCAAAATTGCTCTCAATATATTCTGTCAGAAAAAGTGCACAATGCCCTTTTCTACTCTGTTTTTTAGTATATACTGCAACTCAATATGCTCTCTCATGTAAAATACCGAAATTCTAATTTTACGCCAATCAAAAAAAATCTAAATAATATCTAGGCACCCCAAAGTTAAAAGAAAATAGCTCTGAATATAGTATGTCATAAAAAATATACAATTCCCTATTCTACTCTGTTTTGGAGTATATACACCAACTCCATATGCTCTCTCATGTAAAATACAGAAATACTATATTTAAGCGAACTGAAAAAAATCTAAATATTATCTAGGCACCCCAATGTTAAAAGCAATTGTTAGAAATTGTTAAAAGCAATTTCTAACAGACTATATTTAGGGCTACCCTACTCTCCAATACCGAAATATAGTCTGTTAGAAAATATATACAATGCCTTATTCTACTCTGTTTTGGAGTATATACACCAACTCACTTTGCTCTCTCATGTAAAATACCGCAATTCTATTTTTACGTGAATTGAAAAAAATCTAAATATTATCTAGGCACACCAATGTTAAAAAAAAAATCGCTCTGAATATAATATGTAAGAAAAAATATACAATGCCCTATTCTACTCTCTTTTGGAGTATATACACCAACTCCATATGCTCTCTCATGTAAAATACAGAAATTCTATATTTAAGCATATTCAAAAAAATCTAAATATCATTTAGGCACCCCAATGATAAAAACAAAATTGCTGTGAATATAATATGTCAGAAAATATATACAATGCTTTTTTCTATTCTGTTTTGGAGTATATACACCAACTAAATATGCTCTCTCATGTAAAATAGCGAAATTTTAATTTTACGCAAATCGAAAAAAATCTAAATAATATCGAGGCACCCCAAAGTTAAAAGAAAATGGCTATGACTATAGTCTGTTAGAAAAAATAAACAATGCCTTATTCTACTCTGTTTTGGAGTATATACACCAACTCAGTATGCTCTCTCATGAAAAATACTGAAATTCTAAATCTACGTGAATCGAAAAAAATCTAAATATTATCTAGGCACCAGAATGTTAAAAGCAAAATTGTTCCGAATATAATCCATCATAAAAAATATACAATGTCCTATTGTACTCTGTTTTGGAGTATATACACCAACTCCATATGCTCTCTCATGTAAAACAGAGAAATTCTATAATTAAGGGAATTGAAAAAAATCTAAATATTATCTAGGGACCCCAATGTTGAAAGCAAAATTGCTCTGAAAATAATCTGTCAAAAAAATGTACAATTTTCTATTCTACTCTGTTTTGTAGTATATACACCAACTCTATATGCTCTCTCATGTAAAATACCGAAAATCTAAATTTACGTGAATCGAAAAGAGTCTAAATATTATATAGGCACCCCAATGTTAAAATCAAAATTGCTCTGAATATAACATGTCACAAAAAATATACAATGCCCTTTTCTGCTCTGTTTTTGAGTACATACACCAACTCAGTATGCTCTTTCATGTAAAACACCGAAATTCTAATTTTACGTGAATCAAAAAATAACTTAATATTATCAGGGCACCCCAATAATAAAAGCAAAATTGCTCTTAATATAATCGGTCAGAGAAAATATATAATGCCCTATTCTACACTCTTTTGGAGTATATACACCAACTCAATATGCTCTCTCATATAAAATACCGAAATTCTAATTTTACGCGAATATAAAAAAATCTAAATAATGTCTAGCGTCCCAAAGTTAAAAGAAAATGGCTCTGAATATACTCTGTTAGGAAAAATATACAATGCCCTTTTCTACTCTGTTTTGGAGTATATACACCAAATCCATATGCTCTCCCATGTAAAATACAGAAATTCTCTATTTAAGCAAATAAAAAAATCTAAAATATATCTAGGCGCCCCAAAGTTAAAAGAAAATGACTCTGAATATAGTCTCTTAAAAAAAGTATACAATGCCTTATTCCACTCTGTTTTGTAGTATATACACCAACTCAGTATGCTCTCTCATGTAAAATAAAGAAATTCTAATTTTAACCAAATCGAAAAAATTAAAAAATCTAAATATTATCTAGGCAACCCAATGTTAAAAGCAAAATTGCTCTGAATATAATATATCAGAAAAAATGTACAATGCCATTTTCTACTCTGTTTTGTAATATATACACCAACTCAATATGCTCTCTCATGTAAAATACCGAAATTCTAAATTTACGTGAATAGAAAATAATCTAAATATTATCTAGGTACCCCAATGTTAAAATCAAAATTGCTCTGAATATAATCTGTCATAAAAAATATACAATGCCCTATTCTACTTCGTTTTGGAGTATATACACCAACTCAATATGCTCTCTCATGTAAAATAGAGAAATTGTAATTTTACCCGAATCAAAAAAATATAAATATAATCTAGGCACCCCAATGTTAAAAGAAAAATTGCGCTGAATATAATCTGTCATAAAAAATATACAATGCCCTATTCTACTCTGTATTGGAATATATACATCAACTTAGTATACTCTCTCATGTAAAATACCGAAATTCTAATTTTACGTGAATCGAAAAAAATCTAAATATTATCTAGGCACCCCAATGTTAAAAATATAATTGCTCTAAATATAATCTGTCAGAAAAAATATACAATGCCTTTTTCTACTCTCTTTTGGAATATATACCCCAACTCAATATGCTGTCTCTTCTAAAATACGGAAATTCTAATTATATGCGAATCGAAAATAATCTATATAATATCTAGGCGCCCCAAAGTTAAAAGAAAATGGCTCTTAATATAGAGTGGTAGAAAAAATATACAATACCTTATTCTACTGTGTTTTGGAGTATATACACCAACTCAGTATGCTCTCTCATGTAAAATAACAAATTCTAATTTTACGTGAATCGAAAAAAATCTAAATAATATCTAGGGGCCCCAAAGTTAAAAGAAAATGGCTCTGAATATAGTCTGTTAAAAAAAATACAATGTTTTATTCTACTCTGTTTATGAGTATATACACCAACTTCGTGTACTCTCTCATGTAAAATACAGTAATTCTAATTTTACCGAATTAGTAAAAATCTAAATATTACCTAGTCACCCCAATGTTTAAAACAAAATTGCTCTGTATATAATCTGTCAGAAAAAATATAAACTGCCCTATTCTACATTGTTTTCGAGTATATACACCAACTCCACATGCTCTCTTATGTAAAAAACAGAAATTCTATATTTAAGCGAATCGAACAAAATCTAAATATTATCTACGCACCCCAATGTTAAAGAGAAAATTGCTCGGAAGGTAATCTGTCAGAAAAAATATACAATGTTTTTTTGTACTCTTTTTTGGAGTACATACACCAACTCAGTATGCTCTCTCATGTAAAATATCGAAATTCTAGTTTTACCCGAATCGAAAAAATCTAAATATTATCTAGGCACCAGAATGTTAAAAAGAAAATGGCTCTGAATATAATCTGCCAGGAAAAATATACAATGCCCTATTTTACTCTGTTTTCGAGTATATACACCAACTCAATATTCTGGCTAATGTAAAATACAGAAATTATAATTTTAGCTGAATTGAAATAATCTAAATATAATCTAGTCACCCCAATGTTAAAAACAAAATTGCTCTGAATATAATCTGTAAAATATAATATAAAATGCCCTATTCTACTCTGTTTTAGAGTACATACACCAACTCACTATTCTCTCTCATGTAAAAGATCAAAATTCTAATTTTACATGAATCGAAAAAAGTCTAAATGTTATCTAGGCACCACAATGTTAAAATCAAAATTTCTCTGAATATAATCTGTCATAAAAAATATACAGTGCCCTTTTCTACTCTGTATTGGAATATATACACCAACTCAATATGCTCTCTCATGTAAAATAGTCAAATTCTAATTATACGAGAACCAAAAAAAATCTAAATAATACCAATTCGTTCGAAAGTTAAAAAAAAAATGGCTCTGAATATAGTCTGTTAGAAGAAATATACAGTGCCTTAGTTTACTATGTTTTGGAGGATATACACGAACTCAGTATGCTCTCTCGTGTAAAATACAGAAATTCTAATTTTAGCCGAATTCAAAAACTCTAAATATTATCTAGGCACCCCAATGTTACAAACAAAATTGCTCTGAATATAATCTGTCAGAAAAAATATACAATGCCTTATTCTACTCTGTTTTGGAGTATATACACCAACTCCATATGCTCTCTCATGTAAAATACAAAAATTCTAATTTTACGTGAATCGAAAAATATCTAAATATTATCTAGGCACCCATTGTTAAAAGCAAAATTGCTCTGAATATAATCTTCTAGAAAAAATATACAATGCCATTTTCTACTATGTTTTGGTGTATGTACACCAACCCAATATGCTCTCTCATGTAAAATACCGAAATTCAAAATTTAGGCTAATCAAATAAAATATAAATATTATCGAGGCACCCCAATGGTAGTAGCAAAATTGCTATGAATATAATCTGTCAGTAAATATATACAATGCTTTTTCTACTCAGTTTTGGAGTATATACACCATCTCAATATGCTCTCCCATGTAAAATACAAAATTCTAAATTTACGCGAATTGAACAAAATCTCAATATTATCTAGTCACCCCAAGGTTAAAAGCAAAATTGCTCTGAATATAATCCGTCAGAAAAAATACACAATGCCCTTTTCTACTCTGTTTTGGAGTATATACAACAACTGAATATGCTCTCTCATGTAAAATAGGGAAATTCTAATTTTACGTGAATCGAAAAAAAATCTAAATATTATCTAGGCAAACCAATGTTAAAAGCAAAATTGCTCTGAATATAATCTCTCAGAAAAAATCAACAATGCCCTTTTCTACTCTATTTTGGAGTATATAAACCAACTCAATATGCTCTCTCATGTGAAATACCGAAATTCTAAATTTACGTGAATCGAAAAAAATCTAAATATTATTTAGGCACCCCAATGTAAAAATAAAAATTTCTCTGAGTATAATCTGTCAGAAAAAATATACAATGCCCTTTTCTACAATGTTTTGGCGTATATACACCAACTCAATATGCTCTCTCATGTAAAATACCGAAATTCTAATTTGACTCGAGTCGAAATATATCTAAATATTATCTAGGCACCCTAATGTTAAAAGCAAAATTGCTCTTAATATAGTCTGTCAGAGAAAATACACAATGTTTTTTTCTGCACGGTGTTGGTGTATATACACCTACTCAATATGCTCTCTCATGTAAAATACTGAAATTCTAAATTTACGCGAATCAAAAAAAATCTAAATATTATCTAGGCACCCCAATGTTAAAAGTAAAATTGCTCTGAATATAATCTATCAGAAAAAATATAAAATGGCCTTTTCTACTGTGTTTGGGAGTATATACACCAACTTAGCATGCTCTCTCATGTAAAATATCGAAATTGTAATTTTACATGAACCGAAAAAAATTAATTTTATCCTGGCACCCCAATGGTAAAAGTAAAATTGCTCTAAATATAATCTGTCAGAGAAAATATACACTGACCTTTTCTACTCTGTTTTGGAGTATATACACCAACTCAATATGCTCTTCCATGTAAATACCGATATTCTAATTTACACAAACCGAAAAAAATCTACATATTATCTAGGAACCCCAATATTAAAAGCAAAATTGCTCTGAATATCATCTGTCAGAAGAAATATGCAATGCCCTTTTCTACTCTGTTTTGGGGTATATACACCAACGCAATATGCTCTCTCATGTAAAATACCGAAATTCTAAATTTACGCGAATCGAAAAAAATCTAAATATTATCTACGCACCCCAATATTATAAGCAAAATTGCTATGAATATTATTTTTCAGAAAAAAATATACAATGCCTTTTTCTACCCTGTTTTGGAGTATATACACCAACCCAATATGGTCTCTTATGTAAAACACTGAAATTCTATATATACTCGATCGAAAAAATCTAAATATTATCTAGGCACCCAAATGTTGATAAAAAATGACTTTGAATATATTCTGTCAGAAAAAATATACAATGCCGTTTCTCCTCTGTTTTGGAGTTCATATACCAACTCAGAATGCTCTCTCATGTAAAATACCAAAATTATAAATTTACGTTAATCAAAGGAAATTTAAACATTATCTAGGCACCCCAATGTTAACAGCAAAATTGTTCTGAATATAAAATGTCAGAAAAAATATACAATGCCCTTTTCTACTTTGTTTTGTAATATATACACTAACTCAATATGCTCTCTCATGTAAAATACAGAAATTCTATATTCACTCGAATTGAAAAAACTCTAAATATTAATTTGACATCCCGATGTTAAAAGCAAAATTTTTCAGAATATTATCTGTCAGAAATAATACACAATGCCCTATTCTATTCTGTTTTGGAGTATATACACCAACTCAATATGCTCTCTCATGTAAAATACCGAAATTCTAATTTTATGGGAATCGAAAAAAATCTAAATATTATTTAGGAACCCCAAAGTTAAAAGCAAAATTGCTCTGAATATAATCTGTCAGAAATAATATACAATGCCCTTTTCTACTCTGTTTTGGAGTATACACATCTACTCAATATCCTCTCTCATGTAAAATACAGAAATTCAAATTTTTCGTGAATCAAAAAAAATGTAAATATTATCTAGGAACCCTAATGTTAAAAGAAAATGGCTCTGAATATAATCTGTAAGAACATAAATAGAATGACTTTTTCTACTTCGTTTTGGAGTATATACACCAACTCAATATTCTCTCTCATGTAAAATACCAAAATTATAAATTTACGCATATTATAAAAATTCTAAATATTATGTAGGCACCCCAATGTAAAAAACAAAATTGTTCTGAATGTAATCTGTAAGAAGAAACATAAAATGCCTTTTTCTACTCTCTTTTGTAGTATATACACCAACTCAATATGCTCTTTCGTGTAAATTGCAAAAATTATAATTTTACACGAACCGAAAAAATCTAAATATTACCTAGGCATTCCAATGTTAAAACCAAAATTGCTCTGAATATAATCTGTAACAAAAAATACACAATGCTTTTTACTACTCTGTTGTGGAGTACGTACAGCAACTCAATATGCTCTCTCATGTAATATACCGAAATTCTAAATTTATGTGAAGCATAAAAATTCTAAATATTATCTAGGCACCCCAATAAGAAAATCAAAATTGCTCTGAATATAATCTGTCCGAAAAAATATACAATGCCTTCTACTCCTCTGTTTTGGAATATATAAACCAACACAACATGCTCTGTCATGTAAAATACTGAAGTTTTATTTATACGCGAATGGAAAAAATCTAAATATTATCTAGGCAGCCCAATGTTAAAAGAAAATGGCTCTGAATATAATTTGTAAGAAAAAATATACAATGCCCTTTTCTACTCTGTTTTGAAATATATACACCAACTCAATATGCTCTCTCATGTACAATACGTAAATTCTAATTTTACGTGAATCGAAAAAAATCTAAATGTCATCTAGGCAACCCAATGTTTAAAGCAAAATTTCTCTGACAATAATCTGTCAAAGAAAATATACAATGTCCTTTTCTACTCAATTTTGGAGTATATACACCAACTCAATATGCTCTCTCATGTACAATACCGAAATTATAAATTTACACGAATCGAAAAGAATATTATCATTATCTAGGCACCCCAACGTTAAAAACAAAATTGCTCTCAGTATGAACTGTCAGAAAAAATATACAATGCTTTTTTCTACTCTGTTTTGCAGTAAATACACCAACTCAATAAGCTCTCTCAAGTAAAATAAAGAAATTCTAATTTTACGTGAATCGAAAAAAATCGAAATAATATCTAGGCACCCCGAAGTTAAAAGAAAATGGCCCTGAATATAGTCTTTTAGAGAAAATATACAATGCTTTATTCTACTCTGTTTTGGAGTATATACACCAACTCAGTATGCTCTCTCATGTAAAATAAAGAAATTCTAATTTTACCCAAATCAAAAAAATATAAATATTATGTAGGTACCCCAATGTTAAAAATAAAATTGCTCTGAATATAATCTGTCAGAAAAAATATACAATGCCCTATTCTACTCTTTTTTAGAGTATATACATCAACTCCATATATTCTCTCATGTAAAATACAGGAATTTTATATTTAAGCGAATCGAAAAATATCTAAATATTATCTAGGCACCTCAATGTTAAAAACAAAATTGCTCTGAATATAATCTGTCAGAAAAAATAAACAATGCCCTATTCTACTTTTTTGGAGTATATACACCAACTCAATATGCTCTCTCATGTAAAATACAGAAATTCTAATTTTACTCAAATCGAAAAAATCTAAATATTATCTAGGCACTCCTATGTTAAAAACAAAATTCCTCTGAATATAATCAGTCAGAAGTAATATAAAATGCCTTATTCTACTCTTTTTTGGAGTATATACACAAACTGCATATGCTCTTTCAGGAAGAAAAACCGAAATTCTAATTTTACGTGAATCGAAATAAATCGAAATAATATCTAGGCGCCCCGAAGTTAAAAGTAAATGGCTCTGAATATAGTCTTTTAGAGAAAATATACAATGCTTTATTCTACTCTGTTTTGGAGTATATACACCAACTCACTGTACTCCCTCATGTAAAATACTGAAATTCTATTTTTCCAGAATCGACAAAAATATAAATATTATCTAGGCACCCCAATGTTAAAAACAAAATTGCTCTGAATATAATCTCTCAAAAAAAATATACAATGCCCTATTCTACTCTGTTTTGGAGTATATACACAAACTACATACAGTCTCCAGTGTAAAATACAGAAGTTCTATATTCAAGCGAAGCGAAAAAAAATCTAAATATTATCTAGGCACCCCAATGTTAAAAACAAAATTGCTCTAAATATAATCTGTCAGAAAAAATATACAATGCTCTTTTCTACTCTGTTTTGGAGTATATACACCATATCCATATGCTCTCTCATGTAAAATACAGAAATTATATATTTAATAGAATCGAAAAATTTTAAATATTATCTAGGCACCCCAATGTTAAAAACAAAATTGCTCTGAATATAATTTGTAAGAAAAAATATACAATGCCCTTTTCTACTCTGTTTTGGAGTATATACACCAACTCCATATGCTCTCTCATGTAAAATACAGAAGTTCGATATTTAAGCGAATCAAAAAAAATCTAAATATTATCTAGGCACCCCAATGTTAAAAGCAAAATTGCTCTGAATATAATCTGTCAGAAAAAATATACAATGCCTTATTCTACTCTGTTTTGGAGTATATACACCAACTCCATTTGCTCTCTCATGTAAAATACAGAAATTCTATATTTAAGCAAATCGAAAAAAATCTAAATACTATCTAGGCCCCCAATGTTAAAAACAAAATTTCTCTGAGTATGTACTGTCAGAGAAAATATCCAAGGCCCTAATCTACTCTGTTTTATAGTATTTACACCATATGCTCTCTCATATAATATAGAGAAATTCTATATTTAAGCGAATCGAAAAACATCTAAATATTATCTAGCCATTCCAATGTTAAAAGCAAAATTGCTCTGAATATAAACTGTCAGAAAAAATATGCAATGCCCTTTTCTGCTCTGTTTTTTAGTATATACACCAAATCAATATGCTCTCACATATAAAATACCGAAATTTTAGTTTTACGTGAATCGAATAAAATCTAAATATTATCTAGGCACCCCTGTGATAAAAGAAAATTGCTCTGAATATAATCTGTCAGAAAAAATATACAATGCCCTTTTCTACTCTGTTATGGAGTATATACACCAACTCCATATGCTCTCTCATGTAAAATACAGAAATTTTATATTTAGGCGTAACTAAAACAATCTTAATAATATCTAGGCGCCCCAAAGTTAAAAGAAAATGGCTCTGAATATAGTATGTTAGAAAAAATATACAATGCCTTATTCTACTATGTTTTGGAGTATATACACCAACTCAGTATGCTCTCTCATATAAAATACCGAAACTCTAATTTTACGTGAATCGAAAAAATTCTAAATATTATCTAGGCACCCCAGTGTTTAAAGCAAAATTGCTCTGAATATAATCTGTCTGACAAAATATACAATGCCCTATTCTACTCTGTTTTGTAGTATAGACACCAACTTCATATGCTCTCTCATGTAAAATAGAGAAATTCAATATTTATGCGAATCAAAAAAAATCTAAATATAATCTAGGGTCCCCAATGTTAATAGCAAAATTGCTCTGAATATAATGTGTCAGAAAAAAATATACAATGCCTTATTCTACTCTCTTTTGGAGTATATACACCAACTCAGTGTGCTCTCTCATATAAAATACCGAAATTATATTTTTACGTAAATCGAAAAAAATCTAAATATTATCTAGGCACCCCAATGATAAAACCAAAATTGCTCTGAAAATAATCTGTCAGAAAAAATATACAATGCCCTTTTCCACCCTTTTTTGGGGTATATACACCAACTCAGTATGCTCTCTCATGTAAAATACCAAAATTGTAATTTTACGAGAATGGAAAAAAATCTAAATAATATCTAGGTGTCCCCATGTTAAAAGAAAATGGCTCTAAATATATTCTGTTAGAGAAAATAGACAATGCCTTATTCTACTTTGTTTTGGAGTATATACACCAAGTCAGTATGCTCTCTCATGTAAAATACCGAAATTCTAATTTTACCCGAATAGAAAAAATCTAAATATTCTCTTGACACCCTAATATTAAGAACAAAATTGCACTGAATATAATCTGTCAGAAAAAATATACAATGCCTTTTCTACTCTATTTTGGAGTACATACACCAACTCCATATGTTCTCTTATGTAAAATACAGAAATTCTATATTTAAGCGAATCGAAAAAAATCTAAATATTATCTAGGCACCCCAATGTTAAAAGCAAAATTGCTCTGAATATAATCTGTCACAAGAATTATACAATGCCCTATTCTACCCGGTTTTGGAGTATATACAAGACTCAGTATATAATCTGTCAGAAAAAATATACAATGGCTTATTCTACTCTGTTTTGGGGTATATACACCAACACAGTATGCTCCGTCATGTAAGATACAGAAATTCAAATTTTACTTGAATCGAAAAAATCTAAATATTACCTAGGCACCCAAATGTTAAAAACAAAATTACTCTGTATATAATCTGTCAGAGAAAATATACAATGCCCTATTCTACTCTGTTTTGAAGTATATACACCAACCCCATATGCTCTCTCATGTAATATACTGAAATTCTAGTTTTACATGAATCGAACAAAATCTAAATAATATCTAGGTGCCCCAAAGTTAATAGAAAATGCCTCTGAATATAGTCTGTTAGAAAAAATATACAATGCCTTATTCTACTCATTTTTGGAGTATATACACCAACTCAGTATGCTCTCTAATGTAAAATACAGAAATTCTAATTTTACCCATTTCGAATAAATCTAAATATTTTCTAGGCACCCCAATGTTAAAAACAACATTGCTCTGAATATAATCTGTCAGAAAAAATATACAATGCCCTATTTTACTCTGTTTTGGAGCATATACACCAACTCCATATGCCCTCTCCTGTAAAATACAGAAATTCTATATTTAAGGGAATCGAAAAAAATGTAAATATTATATAGGCACCCTAATGCTAAAAGCAAAATTACTCTGAATATAATCTGTCAGAAAAAATATAAATGCCATTTTGTACTCTGTTTTGTAGTATATACACCAACTCAATATTCTCTCTCATGTAAAATACAGAAATTCTAATTTTAGCTGAATCAAAAAAATCTAAATATTCTGTAGGCACCCCAATGTTAAAAACAAAATTTCTCTGAATATAATCTGTTAGAAAAATTATACAATGCCCTATTCTACTCTGTTTTGGAGTATGTACACCAACTCCATATGCTCTCTCATGTTAAATACCGAAATTCTAATTTTACGTGAATCGAAAAAAATATAAATATTATCTAGGCACTTCAATGATAAAAAAAAATTCCTCTGAATATAATCTGTCAGAAAAAATATACAATGCCCTATTCTACTCTGTTTTGGAGTATATACACCAACTCCATATGATCTCTCATGTAAAATACAGAAATTCAATATTTAAGTGAATCGAAAAAATTGTAGATATAATCTAGGCACCCCAATGTAAAAAGCAAAATTGCTCTCAACATAATCTGTCAGATAAAATATACAATGCCCTTTACTTCTCTGTTTTGTAGTATATACACCAACTCAATATGCTCTCTCATGTAAAATACAGAAATTCAAATTCTACCCAAATCAAAAAAATCTAAATATTATCTAGGCACCCCAATGTTAAAAATAAAATTTCTCTGAATATATTCTGTCAGAAAAAATATACAATGCCCTTTTCTACTCTGTTTTGGCGTATATACACCGACTCCATATGCTCTCTCATGCTAAATACCGAACCTCAAATTTTACGCGAATCGAAAAAAATCTAAATAATATCTAGGCGCCCCAAAGTTAAAAAAAAATGGCTCTGAATATAGTCTGTTAGAAAAAATATACAATGCCTGATTCTAATCTGTTTTGGAGTATATACAAAAACTCAGTATGCTCTTTCATGTAAAATACAGAAATTCTAATTTTATGTGAATCAAAAAAAATCTGAATATTCTCTAGGAACACCAATGTTTAAAACTAAATTGCTTTGAATATAATCTGTCAGAAAAAATATACAATGCCCTATTCTACTCTGTTTTAAAGTATATACACCAACTCCATATGCTCTCTTATGTAAAATAGAGAAATTCTAATTCTACCCGAATCGAAATAATCTAAATATTATCTAGGCACCCCAATGTTAAAAAAAAAATTGCTCTGAATATATTTTGACAGAAAAAATATACAATGCCCTATTATACTCTGTTTTGGAGTATATACACCAACTCCATATGCTCTCTCATGTAAAATACAGAAATTCAATATTTAAGCGAATCGAAAAAAAATCTTAATGTTATCTAGCCACCCCAATTTTAAAGCAAAATTGCTCTGAATATAATGTTTCAGAAAAAATATACAATGCCCTACTCTACTCTGTTTTGGAGTATAAACACAAACTCAGTATGCCCTCTCATGTAAAATACAGAAATTCTATATTTAGGCGAATCGAAAAAAAAGTAAATAATATCTAGGCGCCCCAATGATCAACAAAAATGGCTCTGAATATAGTCCGTTAGAACAAATATACAATGCCTTATTCCACTTTGTTTTATACTATATACAACTCGATATACTCTCTCATGAAAAATACAGAAATTCTAATTCTACCCTAATCGAAAAAATATAAATAATGTCTAGGCACCTGAATGTTAAAAACAAAATTGCTGTGAATATAATCTGTCAGAAAAAATATACAATGCCCTATTTTACTCTGTTTTGGAGCATATACACCAACTCCATATGCTCTCTAATGTAAAATACAGAAATTCTATATTTAATCGAATTGAAAAAATCTAAATTTAATCTAGGCACCCCAATATTAAAAGCAAAATTTCTATTAATATAATCTGTCAAAAAAAAATATACAATTTCCTTTTCTACTTTGTTTTTGATTATATACACCAACTCAATATGCTCTCTCATGTAAAATACAGAAATTCTAATTTTACCCTAATCAAAAAATCTAAATATTATATAGGCACCCCAATGTTAAAAACAAAATTTCTCTGAATATAATCTGTTAGAAAAAATGTAGAATGCCCTATTCTACTCTGTTTTGGAGTTTGTACACCAACTCAGTATGCTCTCTCATATTAAATACCAAAATTCTAATTTTACGTGAATAGAAAAAAATATAAATATTATCTAGGCACTTCAATGATAAAAAAAAATTCCTCTTAATATAATCTGTCAGAAAAAATATACAATGCCCTATTCTACTCTGTTTTGGAGTATATACACCAACTCAATTTGCTCTCTCATGTAAAATACAGAAATTCTATATTTAATCGAATCGAAGTAAATCTAAATATTATCTAGGCACCCCAAAGTTAAAAGCAAAATCGCTCTGAATATAATCTGTCAGAAAACATATACGGTGCCCTATTCTACATTGTTTTGGAGTATATACACAAACTCAATATGATCTCTCATGTAAAATACAGAAATTCAATATTTAAGTGAATCGAAAAAATTGTAGATATAATCTCGGCACCCCAATGTAAAAAGCAAAGTTGCTGTTAATATAATCGTTCAGATAAAATATACAATGCCCTTTACTTCCCTGTTTTGTAGTATATACACCAACTCAACATGATCTCTTATGTAAAATACAGAAATTCTAATTCTACGCAAATCGAAAAAATCTAAATATTATCTAGGCACCCCAATGTTAAAAATAAAATTGCTCTGAATATTATCTGTCAGAAAAAATATACAATGCCCTATTCTACTCTGTTTTGGAGTATATACACCGACTCCATATGCTCTCTTGTAAAATACCGAAATTCAAATTTTCCGCGAATCGAAAAACATCTAAATAATATCTAGGCGCCCCAAAGTTAAAAAAAATGGCTTTGAATATGGTCTGTTAGAAAAACATACAATGCCTTATTCTACTCTGTTTTGGAGTATATACAATAACTCAGTATGCTCTCTCATGTAAAATACAGAAATTCTAATTTTACGTGAAACAAATAAAATCTAAATATTATCTAGGAACACCAATGTTAAAAACTAAATTGCTTTGAATATAATCTGTCAGAAAAAATATACAATGCCCTATTCTACTCTGTTTTAAAGTATATACACCAATTCCATATGCTCTCTCATGTAAAATAAAGAAATTCTAATTCTACCCGAATCAAAATAATCTAAATATTATCTAGGCACCCCAATGTTAAAAACAAAATTTTTCTGAATATATTCTGGCAAAAAAAATATACAATGCCCTATTATACTCTGTTTTGGAGTATATACACCAACTCCATATATTCTCTCATATAAAATACAGAAATTTAATATTTAAGCGAATCGAAAATAATCTAAATATTATCTAGGCACCTTAATGTTAAAGCAAATTGCTCTGAATATAATCTGTCAGAAAATATATACAGTGCCTTTATCTACTCTGTTAGGTAGTATATACACCAAATCAATATGCTCTGTCATCTAAAATACAGAAATTCTAATTCTACCCGAATCGAAGAAATCTAAATATTATCTAGGCACCCCAATGTTAAAAGCAAAATTGCTCTGAATATAATCTGTCAGAAAAAATATACAATGCCTTTTTCTACTCGGTTATGTATATATACACCAACTCAATATGCTTTCTCATGTAAAATACCGAAATTCAAATTTTACGTGAATCGAAAAAAATCTAAATATTATCTAGGCACCCCAATGTAAAAAACAAAACTGCTCTGAATATAATCTGTCAGGAAAATTATACAATGCCCTATTCTACTCTCTTTTGGAGTATATACACCAACTCAGTATGCTCTCTCATATAAAATAAAGAAATTCTATATTTAAGCGAATCGAAAAAAATCTAAATATTATCTAGGCACCGCAATGTTAAAAACAAAGTTTCTATGAATATAATCTGTCAGAAAAAATATACAATGCCCTATTCTACTCTGTTTTTGTGTATGTACAACAACTCTGTATGCTCTCTCATGTAAAATACCGAAATTCTTATTTTAAGTGAATCGATAAGTTTCTAAATATTATTTAGGCACCGCAATGTTAAAATCAAAATTTCTCTGAATAAAGTCTCTCAGAAAAATTGTACAATGCCTTTTTCTACTCTGTTTTGTAGTATAAACACCAACTCCATATGCTCTCCCATGTAAAATACAAAAATTATAATTTTCCACGAATCGAGAAAAATCTAAGTATTATCTAGGCACCCCAATGTTAAAAACAAACTGCTCTGAATATAATCTAGCAGAAAAAATATACAATGGCCTTTTCTACTCTCTTTTGTAATATATACACCAACTAAATATGCTCTCTCATGTAAAATACAGAAATTCTAGTTTTACCAGAATGAAAAAACCAAAATTTATCTTGGCACCCAATGTTAAAAAAAAAAATCTCTGAATATATCCTGTCAGAAAAAATATACAACCGTATTCTACACTGTTTTGGAGTATATACACCAACTCAGTATTCCCTCTCATGTAAAATACAGAAATTCTCATTTTACATTAATCGAAAAAAATCTAAATATTATCTAGGCACCCCAATGTTAAAAACAAAATTGCTCTGAATATAATCTGTCAGAATAAATATACAATGCTTTATTCTACTCTGTTTTGGAGTGTATACAACAACTCAGTATGCTCTCTCATGTAAAATACCGAAACTCTAAATTTACGTGAATCGATACAAATCTAAATATTATCTAGGCACCCCAATGTTAAAAGCAAAATTGGTCTGAATACAATCTGTCCGAGAAAATACACAATGCCCTTTTCTACTCTGTTTTGGACTATATAAAACAACTCAATATGCTCTCTCATGTAAAATACCGAAATTCTAATTTTACGCGAATCGAAAAAAATCTAAATAATATCTAGGCGCCACAAAGTTAAAAGAAGATGGCTCTAAATATAGTGTGTCAGAGAAAATATACATGACATATTCTACTCTGTTTTGGAGTATATACACCAACTCCATATGCTCTCTCATGTAAAATATCGAAATTCTAATTTTACCCGAATCGAAAAGATCTAAATATTATCCTGACACGCCAATGTTAAAAACAAAATTTCTCTGAATATAATCTGTCAGAAAAAATATACAATGCCTTATTCTACTCTATTTTGCAGTATATACACCAACTCAGTATGCTCTCTCACGTAAAATACCGAAATTCTAATTTTACCTGAATCTAAAAAAAAATCTAAATAATATCTAGGCACAACAAAGTTAAAAGAAAATGGCTCTGAATATAGTCTGTTAGAAAAAATATACAATGCCTTATTCTACTCTGTTTTGGAGTATATACACCAACTGAGTATGCTCTCTCATGTAAAATAGCG
The DNA here is from genome assembly GCF_049354715.1 of Callithrix jacchus. Classification (NCBI taxonomy): domain Eukaryota; kingdom Metazoa; phylum Chordata; class Mammalia; order Primates; family Cebidae; genus Callithrix; species Callithrix jacchus. The sequence continues at coordinate 54,729,861 of NC_133521.1, read as the reverse complement.
AAATACTAATTTTACGTGACTCAAAAAAAATCTAAATATTTTCCAGGCACCACAATGTTAAAAGCAAAATTACTCTGAATATAATCTGTCAAAAAAATATACAATGCCCTTTTCTACTCTGTTTTTGAGTATATAAACAAACTCAATATGCTCTCTCATGTAAAGTAACGTAATTCTATTCTTACGTGAATCGAAGATTCTAAATCATATCTAGGCAACTCAAAGTTAAAAGAAAATGACTCTGAATATAGTCTGTTAGAAAAAATATACAATGCCTTATTCTACTCTGTTTTGGAGTATATACACCAACTCAGTATGCTCTCTCATGTAAAATACCGAATTTCTAATTTTACGTGAATCGAAGAAAATCTAAATATTATCTAGGCACTCCAATGTTAAAAGCACAATTGCTCTGAATATAATCTGTCAGAGAAAATATACAATGCCCTTTTCTACTCTGTTTTGGAGTATATACACCAACTCAATACGCTCTCTCAAGTAAATTACGGAAATTCTAATGTTACGCGAATCGAAAAAAATCTAAATAGTGTCTAGGCGCCCCAAAGTTAAAAGAAAATGTCTCTGAAAACATTCCGTTATAAAAAATATACAATTCCTTATTCTACTCTGTTTTGGAGAATGTACACCAACTCAATATGCTCTCTGATGTAAAATACTGAAATTCTAATTTTACGTGAATCGAAAAAAATCTAAATATAATCTACGCACCCGAATTTAAAAAGTACAATTGCTCTGAATAAAATCTGTCAGAAAAAATATACAATGCCCTTTTCTACTTTGTTTTGGACTATATACAACAACTAAATATGCTCTTTCAGGTAAAATACCGAAATTCTAGTTTTACGCGAATCGAAAAAAGTCTAAATAATATCTAGGCGCCCCAAGTTAAAAGAAAATGGCTCTGAATATAGTCTGTTAAAGAAAATATACAATGCCGTATTCTACTATGTTTTGGAGTATATACACCAACTCAGTATGCTCTCTCATGTAAAATAAAGAAATTCTAATTTTACCCGAATCAAAAAAATATAAATATTATCTAGGTACCCCAATGTTAAAAATAAAATTGCTCTGAATATATTCTGTCAGAAAAAATATACAATGCCCTATTCTACTTTTTTTTAGAGTATATACATCAACTCCATATAGTCTCTCATGTAAAATACAGAAATTCTAAATTTAAGCGAATCGAAAAAAATCTAAATATTATCTAGGCACCCCATTGTTAATAGCAAAATTGATCTGAATATAATCTGTCAGAAATAATATACAATGCTCTTTTCCACTTTGTTTTGGAGTATATACACAAACTCAGTATGTGCTGTCATGTGAAATATCGAATTTCTAATTTTACGCAAATCGAAAAAATTCTAAATAATATCTAGGCGCCCCCAAGTTAAAAGAAAATGGCTGTGAATGTAGTGTGCTAGGAAAAATACACAATGCCTTATTCTAATCTGTTTTAAAGTATATACACCAACTCAGTATGCTCTGTCATATAAAATACCGAAATTCAAATTTTAACAAATAGAAAAAATCTAACTACTATCTAGGCACCCAAGTGTTAAAAACAAAATTTCTCTGAATATAATCTCTCAGAAGAAATATACAATGCCCTATTCTATCCTGTTTTGGAGTACATACACCAACACAATATGCTCTCTCATGTAAAATACAGAAATTCTATATTTAAGCGAATCGAAAAAATTCTAAATATTATCTAGGCTCCCCAATGTTAGAAGCAAAATTGCTCTGATTATAATCGGTCAGAAAAAATATACAACGCCCTTTTCTACTCTGTTTTGAAGTATATACACCAACTAAATATGCTCTCTCGTGTCAAATAGCAAATTTCTAATTTTATGTGACTCGACAAAAATCTAAATAATATCTAGGCGCCCCAAAGGTAAAAAAAAAGTCTCTGAATATAGTCTGTTAGAAAAAATATACAATGCCTTATTCTACTCTGATTTCAAGTATATACACCAACTCTGTATGCTCTCTCATGTAAAATACCGAAATTCTAAATTTACGTGAATCGAAAATAATCTAAATGTTATCTAGGCACCCCAATATTAAAAGCCAAATTGTTCTAAATATAATCTGTCAGAAGAAATATTCAATGCCCTTTTCTACTCTGTTTTGGAGTATATACAACAACTCAATATGCTCTCTCATGTAATATACCGAAATTCTAATTTTACGAGAATAAAAAAAATCTAAATAATATCTAGGCGCCCCTAAGTTAAAATAAAATGGCTCTGAATATAGTCTGTTAGAAAAAAAATACAATGCCTTATTCTACTCTGTTTTGGAGTATATATACCAACTCAGTTTGCGCTCCCATGTAAAATACAGAAATTCTAATTTTAAACGAATCAAAAAGTCTAAATAATATTTAGGCACCCGAATGTTAAAAGCAAAATTGCTCTGAATATAATCTGTCAGAAAAAATATACAATGCCCTTTTCTACTCTGTTTTGTAGTATATACCCCAACTTAGTATGCTCTCTCATGTAAAATGAAGAAATTCTAATTTTACCCGAATTGAAAAAAATCTAAATATTATCTAGGCACCGCAATGTTAAAAACAAAATTGCTCTGAATATAATCTGTCAGAAAAAATATACAATGACCTATTCTACTCTGTTTTTGAGTATATACACCAACTCCATATGCTCCCTCATGTAAAATACGGATTCTAAATTTGTGTGAATCGAAAAAAATCTAAATATTATCTAGGCACCCCAATGTTAAAAGCAAAATGATATAAATATAATCTGTCAGAAAAAATATACAATGCCCTATTCTATTCTGTTTTGTAGTATATACACCAACTCAATATGCTCCCTCACAAAAAATACAGAAATTCTATATTTAAGCGAATCGAAAAAAATCTAAATATTATATAGGCACCCCAATGTTAAAAACAAAATTGCTCTGAGTATAATCAGTCAGAAAAAATATACAATGCCTTATTCTACTCTGTTTTGGAGTATATACACCAACTCAGTATGCTCTCTCATGTAAAATACAGAAATTATAATTTTGCGTGAATCGAAAAATATCTAAATATTATCTAGGCATCACAATGTTAAAAGCAAAATTGCTATGAATATAATCATTCAGAAAAATATACAATGCTCTTTTCTACAGTGTTTTGTAGTATATACACCAACTCCATATGCTCTCTCATGTAATAAAGAAATTCTATAATTACATGAATCGAAAAAAATCTAAATATTATCTAGGCACCCCAATGTTAAAAGTAAAATTGCTCTGAATATAAGCTGTCAGAAAAAATATACAATGCCCTATTCTACTCTCTTTTGGAGTATGTACAACAACTCAATATGCTCTCTCATGTAAAGTACCGAAATTCTAATTTTACGCGAATCGAAAAAAATATGAATAATATCTAGGCACCCCAAAGTTAAAAGAAAATGTCTCTAAATATAGTCTGTTAGAAAAAATATAGAATGCCTAATTCTGCTCTGTTTTGGAGTATATACACCAACTCACTATGCTCTCTCATGTAAAATACCGAAATTCTAATATTACCCGAATCAAAAAAATCTAAATAATGTCTAGGCGCCCCAAAGTTAAATGAAAATGGCACGGAATATAGTCTGTTAGAGAAAATATACAATGTCTTATACTACTCTGTTTTGGAGTACATACACCAACTCAGTACGCTCTCTCATGTAAAATACAGATATTCTAATTTTACATGAATCAAAAAAATCTAAACATTACCTAGGCACCTTAATGTTAAAAACAAAATTGCTCTGAATATAATCTGTCAGAAAAAATATACAATGCCCTATTCTACTCTGTTTTGGAGTATATACACTAACTCCATATGCTCTCTCATGTAAAATACAGAAATTCTGTATTTAAGTGAATCGAATAAAATCTACATATTATCTAGGCACCCGAATGTTAAAAGAAAAATTTCTCTGAATATAATCTGTCAGAAAAAATATACAATGCCCTTTTCTACTCTGTTTTGGAGTATATACAGCAACTCAATATGCTCTCTCATATAAAATACCGAAATTTTATATTTTAGCGAATCGAAAAAAATCTAAATAATATCTAGGCACCCCAAAGTTAAAAGAAAATGGCTCTGAATATAGTCTGTTAGAGAAAATATACAATGCCTTATTCTACTCTCTTTTGGAGTATATAAACAAATTCTGTATGCTCTCTCATGTAAAATACCGAAATTCTAATTTTACGTGAATCAAAAAAATTCTAAATATTATACAGGCACCACAATGTTAAAAGCAAAATTGCTCTGAATATAATTTGTCAAAAAATATACAATGCCCTTTTATACTCTGTTTTGGAGTATATACACCAACTCAATATGCTCTCTCCCGTAAATTACCGAAATTATAATTTTATGCAAATCAAAAATTCTAAATAATATCTAGGTACCTCAAAGTTAAAAGAAAATGGCTATGAATATAGTCTGTTAGAAAAAATTTACAATGCCTTATTCTACTCTGTTTTGGAGTATATACACCAACTAATTATGCTCTCTCATGTAAAATACCGAAATTCTTATTTTACCCGAATCGAAAAAATCTAAATATTATTTAGGCATCCCAATCTTAAAAACAAAATTGCTCTGAATATAATCTGTCAGAGAAAATATACAATGCCCTATTCTACTTTGATTTGGAGTATATTCACCAAATCCATATGCTCTCTCATATAAAATTCAGAAATTCTATATTTATCGAATCGAAAAAAATCTAAATATTATCTAGACACCCCAGTGTTAAAAGCAAAATTGCTCTGAATATAATCTGTCAGAAAAAATATACAATGCCCTATTCTACTCTGTTTTGGAGTATATACACCAACTCCATATGCTCTCTCATGTAAAATACAGAAATTCTATATTTAATTCAATCGAAACGAATCTAAATATTATCTAGGCACCCCTATGTTAAAAGCAAAATTGCTCTGAATACAATCTGTCAGAAAAAAAATACAATGCCCTTTTCTACTCTGTGTTGGAGTATATACACCAACTCAATATGCTCTCTCATGTAAAATACCGAAATTCTATATTTTAGCTAATCGAAAAAAAACTAAATAATATCTAGGCGCCCCAAAGTTAAAAGAAAATGGCTCTGAATATAGTCTGTTTGAAAAAATATACAATGCCTTATTCTACTCTTTTTTGCAGTATATACACGAACTCAATATGCTCGATCATACAAAATACAGAAATTCTATATTTAAGCGAATCGAAAAAAATCTAAATATTATCTACGCAACCCAACGATAAAAGGAAAAGTGCTGTGAATATATTCGGTTATAAAAAATATACAATGCCCTTTTCTACTCTGTTTTGTAGTATATACACCAACTCAATATGCTCACTCATGTAAACTACAGAAATTCTAATTTTACCCGAATCGAAAAAATCTATGTATAATCTATTCACCCCAATGTTAAAAGAAAATTTCTCTGAATATAATCTGTCATAAAAATTATACAATGCCCTTTTCTACTCTGTTTAAGAATATATACACCAACTCAATATGCTCTCTCATGTAAAATACCGAAATTCTAATTTTACGCGAATCGAAAAAAATCTAAATAATATCTAGGCACCCCAAAGTTAAAAGAAAATGGCTCTGAATATAGTGTGTTAGAAAAAATATACAATGCCTCATTCTTCTTTGTTTTGGTGTATATACACCAATTCAGTGTGCTGTCTCATGTAAAATAACGAAATTTTAATTTTACTTGAATCCAAAAAATATGAATATTATCTAGGCACCCCAATGTTAAAAACAAAATTGCTCTGAATATAATCTGTCATAAAAAATATACAATGCCTTATTCTATTCTGTTTTGGAGTTTATAAACCAACTCCACATGCTCTGTCATTTAAAATACAGAAATTTTATATTTAATTGAATCTAAACAAATCTAAATATTATCTAGGCACCCCAACGTTAAAAGCAAAATGGCTCTGAATATAATCTGACAGAAAAAATACACAGTGCCCTTTTTTACTCTGTTTTGTAGTATATACACCAAATCAATATGCTCTATCATGTAAAATACTGAAATTCTAATTTTACGCGAATCGAAAAAACTTTAAGTAATATCTAGGCGCCCCAAAGTTAAAAGAAAATGGCTCTGAATATAGTTTGTTAGAAAAAATATAAAATGCCTTATTCAACTCTGGTTTGGAGTATATACCCCAACTCAGCATGCTCTCTCATGTAAAATACAGAAATTCTAATTTTACGTGAATCAAAAAGAAGCTAAATATTATCTAGGCACCCCAATGTTAAAAGAAAAATTGCTCTGAATATAATCTGTAAGAAGAAATATACAATGCACCTTTCTACTCTGTATTGTAGTATATACACCAATTCAATATGCTTTCTCATGTAAAATACCGAAATTCTATATTTACGCGAATCGAAAAAAATCTACATATTACCTAGGCACCCCAATGTTGAAAGCAAAATTGCTCTGAATATAGTCTGTCAGAAAAAATATACAATACCCTTTTCTACTTCGTTTTGGAGTATATACACAAACCCAATATGCTCTCTCATATAAAATACCGAAATTCTTATTATACGCGAATTGAAAAAAATCTAAATATCATCTAGACACCACAATATTGAAAGAAAATGGCTCTGATTATAATCTGTCAGAAAAAATATACAATGCTTTTTTCTCCTCGGTTTTGGAGTATATGGACCAACTCAATATGCTCTCTCATGTAAAATACCGAAATTCTAAATTTACGTTAATCAAATGAAATCTAAATATTATCTAGGCACTTCAATGGTAATAGCAAAATTGCTCTGCATGTATTTCGTCAGATGAAATATACAATGCCCTTCTCTACTCTGTTTTGGAATATATACACCAACTCAATATGCTCTCTCATGTAAAATACAGAAATTCTAATTTTACGAGAATCGAAAAAAATCTAAATATTATCTAGGCACCCCAATGTTAAAAGAAAATGTCTCTGAATATATTCTGTCAAAAATAATACAATGCCCTTTTCTACTCTGTTTTGGAGTATATAAACCACCTCAATATACTCTCTCATGTAAAATACCGAAATTCTAAATTTACGCGAATCAAAAAATCTAAATATTATCTAGGCACCCCAATGTTAAAAGCAAAATTTTTCTGAATATAGTCTGTCAGAGAAAATATACAATGCCCTTTTCTACTTTGATTTGTAGTATACACACCGACTAAATATGCTCTCTCATGTAAAACACCGAAATTCTAATTTTACGCAAATCGAAGAAATTCTAAATATTATCTAGGCACCCCTAGGTTAAAAGAAAATGGCTATAACTATAATCTGTCAAAAAAAATATACAATGCCTTATTCTACTCTGTTTTGGAGTATACACACGAACTCAATATGCTCTCTCATGTAAAATACCGAAATTCTGATTTTACGCCAATCGAAAAAAATCTAAATAATATGTAAGAACCCCAATGTAAAAAGCTAAACTTCTCTGAATATAATCTGTCAGAAAAAGTATACAATGCTCTTTTCCACTCTGTTTTGGAGTATATACACCAACTCAATACGCTCTCTCATGTAAAATACTGAAATTCTAATTTTACGTGAATCTAACAAACTCTAACTATTACCTAGGCACAGCAATGTTAAAAGCAAAATTGCTCTGAATATAATCTGTCAGAAAAAATATACAATGCCCTATTCTACTCTGTTTTGGGGTATATACACCAACTCAATATGCTCTCACATGTAAAATACCGAAATTCTAATTTTCACGAATCGAAAAAAATGTAAATATAATCTAGGCACCCCAATGTTAAAAGCAAAATTTCTCTGAATATAGTCTGTCAGAAAAAATATTCAATGCCCTTTTCTGCACTGTTTTGGATTATATACACCAACTCAATATGCTCTCTCATGTAGAATACCGAGATTCTAATTTTACGTGAATCGAAACAATCTAAATATTATCTAGGCACACCATTGTTAAAAGAAAAATTTCTCTGAATATAATCTGTCAGAACAAATATACAATGCGCTATTCTACTTTGTTTTGGAGTATATACACCAAGTCAATATGCTCTCTCATGTAAAATACCGAAATTCTAATTTTACGCAAATCGAAAAAAATCTAATTATCTACGCACCCCAATGTTAACAGCAACATTGCTCTTAATATTATTTGTCAGAAAACATATAAAATGCGCTTTTCTACTCTGTTTTGGAGTATATACACCAACTCAATATGCTCTATTATTTAAAATATGGAAATTCTAAATTTACGCGAATCGTAAAGAATCTAAATATTTTCTAGGCAACCCAAAGTTAAAAGCAAATTTGCTCTGAATATGATCTGTCAGAAATAATATACAATGCCCTATTCTACTCTGTTTTCGGGTATATACACCAATTCAATATGCTCTCTTGTGTAAAATATTGAAATTCTTAATTTACGCTAATCGAAAAAAATCTAAATATTATCTAGGTACCCCAATGTTAAAAGCAAAATTGCTCTCAATATAATCTGTCAGAAAAAATATATAATGCCCTTTTCTACTGTGTTTTGGAGTGTATACACCAACTCAATATTCTCCCTCATGTAAATTACCCAAATCCTAACATTACTCTAAGTATCTCATAAAGTGCACAAGACCCCCTTGATGTTGTTTTTTATAACTAGGGGATTACAGATGACATTACTCACGATATGACTGCGGCTGTTTGCCGGTCCTGTGGTAATGTTTCTAATATCCAGAGAAGGAGAGGGGAATGTTTCTGCCCATAGGCAAATCCTCTGAATACGGCAAGACGAGTACACCGTGCTGTGATATTTTCACTAATGTAAACAAGAAAACAATTATATTGAATTAAATATTGCAAGGTGTTAACCCCCCCTATAATTTTCCTTGTAATTTCAAGGGGTTGACGAGGACATTTTTGTCAAAATGGCGGAGGTGTAACTACAGCTATTGCCTACTATATAATAAAAAACGATAAAATTATTATTTACATATGATATGATTGCCAGTATCATATTACACCACATTTTCAAAATATCTGGGCCCCAGCAGCTGTGGGCATGGCAGCCAAGCGAGGGTGTCCCTATGCAACCAGGTTGGGCATTGCAGCCGCTACAGGCCCTTTGTGATTTGTCTGGGGGCTGCTTCGGGCCCTCTGGTGGTGGCTGTGGTAACAGCCACATAGCCAGAGGGTCTCTCAGCATCCAGGGAGGGCCTGGCGGCTGCTACTGTCACTCTGGCAGGGGCTATGGGCACAGCCACCTAACCAGGGGGTCCCTATGTAGCCAGGGTGGGGCTGGAAGCTGCTATAGGCCCTTTGGCGGGAGGTGTGGGGATACCCTGCTCTTCACAGGTACACAGTTTGCACCTATTTCTACATGTGTAGATGGTTTACATAATGGGCACATATTTGTACACATGTACATATAATATTATCACAATAAACATATATGTACATAATATGTGTACAATAAATATGTACTTTATACGTACCTAATATAGATAATATGTACTTTTTGGTGATATTATGTGATATCTACATATTATTGATGATATATCTTATTGTGATAATATGTATGTTACCACTGAAATTTTTAGAAATATACATAGAGTACACTTTATGTACCTATGCATTGTGTACACATTATAGAAATAAATAGGTACATATTTTACAGATGATGTACATTTTTTCTACATGTGTATTTTGTACACATATGTACAGCGGAGTAAATGTACAGACTATACCTATTTTATACATTTATTGTGATATGTCAATAAATGTACACATGAGTACATTCTGGGATATAATTTTTAGCATATTAGACAGGAATTACACCGGTGACCAAAGTGGGTTTACACCCAGGTGCGCACATAGTTTATACATGTAAATGTTGTGCTTATTATGTACTCATGTACAGAATGTACATGTCTACATTATATATATACATAGGTGTACGCAGCATACATAGGTACATACTGTGCACACATATGTACACGTGCATATATTGTACATCTGTATATAATGGGTACATGATGTACATGTGTACACATCATATCACAATAAATGTAAATATACATGTTTGCAATATGTACGTTTATATTATGTATTACGTTTATTGTGATTATATATGCTGTTGTGATATGATATCATTGTGACATTACAAATGTACATATTATACACATTATGTACCTATGCATTGTGCACAGATTATAGAAATAGAAAGAAACATATTTTACAGGTTATGTACATTTTATTTACTTGTATATTGGGTACACAGAGTAAATGTACAGATCTTACATACTTTATACATTTATTGTGATATGCCAATAAATGTACACATTATGAGTACATTCTGTCATATTACATTTAGAATATAAGATAGAAATTACTCTGGTTACCAAAGTGGGTGTAAACTTATGTGTGCACATATTTTGTACATGTACATACTGTGCATATTATGTACTTGTGTACAGAAGGTAAATATCTACATTATATGTATGTATGGGTACAGAGTGTACATATGTACATACTATGTACATATATCTACACCTGAATTTATTGTACATCCGTACATAATGGGTCCATGCTGTACATGTAAACACATCGTCATACCACAATAAATGGAAATGTACATAATGTGTGAAATACGTACATTTATATTATGCATTACATGTGTATTGTGATTGTATATGCTGTTCTGATATCATTGTGATATTACAAATGTACATATTGTACACATTATGGACATAGCTATTGTGTACATATTATGTACACATAAATGTACATATTGTACAGATTATGTATATTTATTGTACGTCTGTATGCTGCACACATATGTACATCACAGTCAACGTACATATGGTACATATTCTGTGCATTGTTTGTAATATTTCAGTAAGAGTACACATTATAAGTATATTCTGGGATATAATTTTTAGTATGTTAGATAAAAATTACTTTCAATATCAAAGTGGGTATACACTTATGTGTGTCCATTTTGTGATATTATCCATCATATCCATCATATCCGGAGTAGGTGTTTCTCTCATTGTGAAAGCAGGTTTACACTCTTGGATTGCTCCAATATCAAGGCAAACTAAAACTCGTCTGTGATGTAGTTAATAATATCCTGAGGACAAAGGATGACCATACCCTGAATATCGCAGGATGTGTACACCACCACTGTAGTATTGTTTCTAATGTTCAAAAACGGAAAGGATATTACTCCAAATATCTCAGAAAGCACACAAGCCCCCCGTGATATTGTTTCTAATAACTAGAGAATTACAGATGACATTACCCACGACGTGACTGGGGCTGTACCCTGGTCCTGGAATATAGTTCCTAATATCCAGAGAAGGAGAGGAAAACGTTGCTGCCCATAGGAAAATACTCTTAATACGGCAAGAGGTGTACACCATGCTTTGATATGGTCACTAATGTAAGCGAGAAAACAATTACATTGAATTAAGCATTGCAAGGAATGAAACTCCCCTATGATTTTAATTCTAATGTCAATGGGGGTGAGGATGACATTTTTGTCAATATGGCAGAGGTGTAACTGGAGCTATTGCCTAATATACAAAAAAACAGAATAAGATTATCATTTTTATATAATATGGTTGCCAGTATCATATTACACCGGATTTGCAAAATAGCTGGGCCTCAGCAGCTGTGGGCAGAGCCCACAAGCGAGGGGACCCCTAAACAGCCAGGGTGGGCCTGGGGGCTGCTCTGGGGTTTTTGGTGGGGTCTGTGAGCACATCGACCCAGCCAGGGGTCCCCGAGCAGCCATGGTTGGCCTGGGGGCCGCTACGGGCACTCTGGCATGGGCTGTGGGCACAGACACCTAGTCAGGTTGTCCCAAAGCAGGCAGGGTGGGCATGGGGGCTGCTACAGGCATTCGAGCAGTGTTTGTGGGCACAGCCCAATTGCCAGGGGGTCTCTAAGCAGCCAGGCTGGGCCTGGGGGCTGCTATAAGGGGGGCTTTGGTAATAGCGTGCTGTGCATCGGTACATAGTTTGCACCTATTACTACATGTGTAAATAGTTTTAATATCGGGCATATATATGTACATGCGTACATATGGAGTTATCACGATAAATTTATATTTACATAATATGTGCAAAATACATATGTACCTAATGCATACCTAATGTGTACAATATGTACTTTTTTGTAATATTAGACAATATATATTACTGTGATTATATATCTTATTGTGATTAAATATATTTTATAACTAATATTTTAAGGAATGTGCATAGTGTACACATTATATACCTATGTATTGTGTACACAATATAGAAATATATAGGTACATATTTTACAGATTATGTACACTTTTTCTACATGTGTATTGTGTACACCTATGCACAGCAGAGTAAATGTACAGACTGTACCTATTTTATACATTTCTTGTGATATGCCAATAAATGTACACATTATGAGTACATTCTAAAATATAATTTTTACCATATTAGAAATTACTCCATTGACCAAAGTGGGTGTACACCCAGGTGTGTACATAGTTTATACGTGTACATATTGTGCATATTAGGTACTCATGTACAAAATGTACATGTCAACATTATATGTATTTATGTGTACATAGTGTGCACATGCACATACTGTTCACACATATGTACATGTGCATATTTTGTACATGTGTACATAATGGGTACATGATGTGCATGTGTACACACCGTGATACCACAATAAATGTAAATGTACACGATGTGTGCAATATGTACATTTATATTATGTATTACTTGTGTATTGTGATTTTATATGCTGTTGTGATTATATGATATCATTGTAATATTACAATAAATGTACATATTGCACACATTTCGTACATACCTATTGTGTACACATTATTTACCTGTAATTGCACATATTGTACAGATTATGTACGTTTTTGGTACATCTGTATTGTGTACACATATGTACATAACACTCTATGTACATATGGTATGTATTCTGCACATTGATTGTAACATCTCAATAAGTGTACACATTATGAGTATATTGTGATATATGATTTTTAGTATATTAGATGAAAATTTCTTTCTATATCAAAGTGGGTATACACCCATGTGTGTCCATTTTTTGATATTATCCATCATATTTTAAGTAGGTATTACTCTCATTTTGAAAGCAAGTGTTCACTCTGTGATTGTTCCAATATCACAGGCAAAGTACAAGGCTTCTTTAATGTACTACCTAATATCCTGGGGACAAAAGATTATTATACCATGAATATCGCAGGAAGTGTACACCACCACTGTAGTATCGTGTCTAATATCCAAAAACGGAAAAGATATTACTCCAAGTATCTGATAAAGCACACAAGACCCCCGTGATATTTTTTCTAATAACTAAGGGATTACAGATGACATTACTCACGATATGACTGGGGCTGTCCGCCGGTCCTGTGATATTGTTCCTAATATCCAGAGAACGAGAGAATAATGTTGCTGCCCATAGGCAAATCCTCTGAATACGGCAAGAGTACACTGTGCTCTGATATGGTCACTAATGTAAACAAGAAAACAATTCTATTGAATTTAACATTGCAAGGGGTGAAAACCCCTTATGATTTCAATTCTAATGTCCAGGGGTGTCAGGATGACATTTCTGCCAATATGGCAGAGGTGTAACTAGAACTATTGCCTAGTATATTAAAAACCAAAATAACATCATTTCCATATGATATGGTCGCCAGCATCATATTACACCACATTTTCAAAATAGCCGGGCACAGCGCCCTAGCCAGGGGGTCCCTAAGCAGCCAGCGTCAGCCTGGGAGCTGTTACGGGCCCTCTGGCGGGGAATGTGGTTACAGCTCCCTAGGCAGGGGGTCTTTGAGCAGCCAGGGTGGGCCTTGGGGCTGCTACGAGGGGGGCTGTGGTAATAGCCTGTTCTGCACAGGTACATAGTTTTAATAATGAACACATATTTGTATAAGTGTACACATGGTGTTATGATAAATATATATGTACATATCTGCACAATACATATAGACCTAATGCGTACCTACTGTGAACAATATGTACTTTTTTGTGACATTACATGATATATATATATTACTGTGATTATATGCATTATTTTGATTATATATATTTTATCACTGATATTTTAAGGAATGTGCATAGTGTACACATTATGTACCTATACATTGTTTACACATTATAGAAATATGTAGGTACATATTTTACAGAGTATGTACATTTTTTGTACATGTGCATTGTGTACACATATGTACAGCAGGGTAAATGTACAGATTGTACCTATTTTATACATTTATTGCACTATGCCAATAAATGTACACACTATTACTACATTCTGAATTATTATATTTTGTATATTAGATAGAAATTTCTCTGGTTACCAAAGTGGTTGTACACCCAGGTGTGTACATAGTTTATATGCGTACCAACTGTGCATAGAATGTACTCGGGTACCGAAGGTACATACCTACATTATATGTACACATGTGTAGTGTACATATGTACATACTGTACCCACATATGTACACTTGCATATATTGTGCATCTGTACATAATGGGTACATGATGTACATGTTTACATATCATATCACAATAAATGTAAATGTACATGTTTGCAATATGTACATTTATATTGATATTACATATTACATGTGTATTGTGATTTTATATGCAGTTGTGATTATATAACATTGTGATATTACAATAAATGTACATATTGTACACATTATGTGCATACATATTGTGTGCACATTTTGTACATATATTCGTACAAATGATAGTTTATGTACATTTATTGTATATCTGTATTGTGTACATGTATGTACATCACAGTCAATGTACATATGTTAAATATTCTGTACATTGAGTGTAATATCCCAATAAGTGTACACATTATGAGTTTTTTCTGGGTTATGACATTTAGTATATTAGATAAAAATGACTTCCAATATCACAGTGGGTATATACCCATGTGTGTCCATTTTGTGATATTATCCATCATATCCTAAGTAGGTATTTCTCTCACAATGAAAGAAGGTGTACACTCTGTGATTGTTCCAATATTATAGGCAAAGTGCAATGCTTCTGCGATGTAGTTCCTAATATCCTAGGGACAGAGGATGAGTATACTCTTAATATCGCAGGAAGTGTACACCACCACTGTAGTATTGTTTCTAATATCCAGAAACTAAAAGGATATTACTCCAAATATCTCCAAAAGCACACAAGACCCCCGTTACATTGTTCTTAATAACTAGGGGATTACAGATGACATTGCTCACGATGTGACTGGCGCTGTAAGCCGGTCCTGTGATATTCTTCCTAATATCCAGATAAGGAGAGAAAAATGTTGCTGCCCATAGAGAAATATTCTGAATACTGCAAGAAATGTACACCGTGCTCTGATATGGTCACTAATGTAAACAAGAAAACAATTATATTGAATTAAACATTGCAAGGGGTGAAACCCTCCTATGGTTTCAATTCTAATGTCAATGGGGTGAGGATGACATTTTTGTCAATATGTCAAATGTGTAACTAGAACTATTGCCTAATATGTAAAGAACCACAATAACATTATCATTTCTGTGTGATATGGTTGCCAGTATCATATAACACCACATTTTCAAAATTGCCGGGCCCCAGCAGCTGTGGGCACAGCGCCCTAGGCAGGGGGTCCCTAAGCAGCCAGCGTGGGCCTGGTAGCTGTTATGGGCCCTCTGGCAGGGGCTGTGGGTACAGCCCCCTAGTCGGGGGTCTTTAAGCAGCCAGGGTGGGCATTGAGGCTGCTACGAGCAGAACTGTAGTAATAGCCTGCTGTGCATAGGTATGTAGTTTGCACCTATTTCTGCATGTGTACATTGTTTAAATAGTAGGCACATATTTGTATACGTGTACATACGGTGTTATCATGATACATATATATTTTCATAATATGTGCACTATACATATGTACCTAATACATACCTAATGTGTACAATACGTACTTTTTGGTGATATTACACGACATATATGTATTAGTGTGATTATATATCTTACTGTGATTATATATATTTTATCACTGATATTTTAAGGAATGTGCATAGTGTACACATTATGTACCTATGCATTGTGTACACATTATAGAAATATATAGGTACATAGTTTACAGATTATGTACATTTTTGTACATGTGCATTGTGTACACCTATGTACAGCAGAGTACATGTACAGATTGTGCTTATTTAATACATTTATCACAATACGACAATAAATGTACACACTATGACTACATTCTGGGATTTTATATTTAGTATATTAGATAGAAATCTCTCCGGTTACCAAAGTGTGTATACACCTATATGTGTACCTAGTATATACGTGTATATATTGTACATACTGTGTACTCGTGTACAGAAGGTACATATCTACATTATATGAACATATGTGTAGTGTACATATGTACATACTGTGCACACTTATGTACACGTGTATATACCGCAAATCTGCACGTGTGCATGATGTACATGTGTACATATCATATCACAATAAATGTAAATGTATATAATGTGTGCAATATGTACATTTATATTGATATTATGTATTATATGTGTATTGTGATTATATATGCTGTTGTGATTATATGAAATCATTGTAATATTACAATATATTTACATATTGTACACATTATGTACATACCTACTGTGTACACATTATGTACATATAAATGTACATATTGTACAGATTATGTACATTTTTTGTACATCTGTATTGTGTACACATATGTACATCACAGTCAATGTACATATGGTACATATTTTGTACGTTGATTGTAATATCCCAATAAGTGTACACATTATGAGTATATTCTGGGATATGATTCATAGTATATAAGAAAAAAGTTACTTCCAATATCAATGTGGGTATACTCGCATGTGTGTCCATTTTGCTGTACCTTCTATTAATCTTTGCCATTGAACATGATAGTGAGAGGTGGTTCTTTTCTCTAACAAGGTTTTCTGTTAATATAACTCAACTCTACTACCTTGTGGCCTCTGTATCTTCCATTGTAAATTGTAATTACCTATAAAAGAGAATATTTTGACATCACGTATCTACCTCTTGGATCCATCAGCCAGAGGCCTAAAATAAAAAAGACATTCACCCCACGAATGGTTATATAGTGGTTGACAACCCCACTTTCTTCTAGGTAAATAGTATCCTCTCTTTAACAGTAGCTACTTACAAGATTTGTGCATAAAGAATGTGACTTTTTTATCAGTATCTAGTTTATTCTTACATAAATTTCTAAAATACTGAGAGAATATTCTTATTATTGGTTATGTACTATTTAGATATATAGTCATTAGATATATATTTATATATAATAAATAAACAGATACCATTTTTATTATTTATTTATTTATTTATTTTTTGAGACGGAGTTTCGCTCTTTTTTCCAAGGCTGGAGTGCAATAGCGCGATCTTGGCTCACCGCAACCTCCACCTCCTGGGTTCAGGCGATTCTCCTGCCTCAGACTCCTGAGTAGCTGGGATTACAGGCACGCGCCACCAAGCCCAGCTAATTTTTTGTATTTTTAGTAGAGACGGGGTTTCACCATGTTGACCAGGATGGTCTCGATCTCTTGACCTCGTGATCCACCCGCCTCGGCCTCCCAAAGTGCTGGGATTACAGGCTTGAGCCACCGCGCCCGGCCTACAGATACCATTTTTAAAAGATATATTTATGTATTTTATATATTTATATAATATATACATGTTCATATATACATCATGTTATCACCATTATGGATATAAAGAAGGACATTAAAATAGTGAAAAGATTAAAATAGAATGTACCAAAATGGAAACAGTGATTTAACTCTGCCTAGCTTTATGTGATTAAACAAGGTATTTTTCAAATCTATTTTTCTTTGCTTTCTAGAGGCTTTATAATAAATCTATATTTTTATATTTAAAAGCCTAATTTTTATTAAACAAATAAAAATTCAGCAACACTGTCTTTAGAACATTTTTTAAATCAACTTGAGCATGAAGAAAATGTTATGACTATGGTGGTGAGCATTTTGAAAGATTAGCAGAAGCAGGGATAATGTGACACTTAGCTGATCTTTCAAGGGAAGCTAGACAAATGACACTTTTCGAAAAGAAAATAGTCACTAGTGTTTAAACATGGTATCGCCAGTATGATTAAGAAGGAAAGTGTCAACTTCTTCTGTGGAAAATCCTAAGATTACCAAACGTAAGAAGGCAAATACTTCAACAACAGAAATGAAAAAGATCTTGATTCATTTATTTAACACTTTTTAAGAGTTTAATCCCAAAAAGTCTATTTTGAAGAAGAAAAAAATCTTACTCGTGTATATTACCCTTTGCAGTGAACTGGCCAAATAAGTCTATCCAAGGTACGTTGAATACCGAGCATGCTGGAAACATTTTTATTGACATCATCTCTAATCCCTACAACAATAGTGCAAGGGAAGGTTTAACATCTTCTTTTTACAGAGAGGAAAGCTGAGGCTCAAAGAGGTATAGTAGCTCATTTAACATCACACATCTAATACGTGGTGGATGTGGGACCTATACTTACATCTGTCAGACCTTAAAGTCTGTGTTCTTCTTTCTACCTCTCTGCCTCAGTCCAACAATTGGGATCTTTGCCATGATGCCTCACGAGTTCAAGAGGCACTTTTCAGGAAGTTTTTGACTCAGACTTTATCACTCAGCAAGATACCTCAACTAATTTACAAAATGTGACTTGAAAAGCAGGTTGTAATTCCAAAAGCAAAAATCCAACCACAAAAGATAAAGTCTTAATCAGTAGAGCTTTACAGAAGGAAGTAATGTAGGTAGTGAGGGCACTTTCGGAAATGTCTGGAATCAGAGGAGTCGATGTATCACCTGTTAGAAATTGTACTCGCTTGGTAGCAAAATTTTCCTTGTGTTCACTTAAAATAATAGTCTTGTCGTTTTAAAACCAACGCACAGTCAGAGGGTGACTTGGATGTTTATTTTTTATTCTCTTTGCCTTTTTGTTTTAAGAAGGCATTTTTCCTAAATTCTAATTATTATTGTAACTTACATAAGTGCAGCCGATTTTGCTTTTAAGGATAAAACTACATTTAAGTAGCTTTGTCTGGATTATCAAAACCAGGCCCTGAAGAGGTGAGTTCCTAAAGGGTAGGAACTTTGCTTATGTCTATATCTCAGTTGTGTTAAACAGAATAACTGGTGAAAATTAGCAAATGATGCACTGAGGAATCATAGAACAAAAGACATTATGAAGAACTAAGTTTCAGATTCAGGGTGACTCTAAGGAGCTAGTGTACCAGAGGATGGTATGCCTTCTGCAATCACAAAAGCAGCATTCAGTCTGATCTGGGCTCTAAGAAGTGCTCCTTGAGACCTGACATTTTATCCTAACACTGCCACTAACAGGTTAAGTCAGAAAGAGTTCACTTCCCAGAGCTTTCGATTTCTGGTTTCCAAATCAGCACAATGAGTAACTGAAAAGAAGGAAAGAGGAAAAAAAGAGAGGGTCAGAGATCCCTCCTGCTTGTACAATGCCATGATTTGGACACAGGGTTTGGGCAACCATGGCCCATCCACCAATTCCTGCCTGTCGTCTCTTGTCAGACAGCTCATGAGCCACGAATGTGAAAGAATTCAAAAAAGTAACAATATTTTGGGACATGTCAACAATTATATAAAATGCAATTTTCAGTTCTCATAAAAGTACTTTGGAACTCAGCCCCACTCCTTTATTACCGATTTCTATGGCTGCTTTCACACCACAACCACAGAGATGAGTAGCTGTGACAGAGACCATATGGGCTGCCAAGCCTAAAATATTTACTGCCTAGACCTTTCCAGAAAAAAAAAAGGATTGCTGATCTGTTACACAGACAATCAAGCAAGCGATCACCTGAGAACATTAAAATCTATGTCTAGGACAAATGGGGCCTATATAAACTAGGGAATAATCTTCCCCACTACTTATGCAAGAACATTCACCCTTGAGAGAGCAGGCTACATGGCTTGGCAGCACTACTGCCACCAGTCCAGACTTCCCCTCACCTGTGCCCTATAAGTGACCAGCATTTCTAGGCATCTGTGGAGCAGCGGGGTGCATTCTCATGGCTGGCCCCACACCTTCCCTTCCTCCTGCTTCCTCACATTCTGTTTTCTGAGTGGTTGTCAAAGGAACGCTGAATTTTGCTGTCACTTTTTCAGACCCCAATTCCACTTATGACAGTCTTGGTACCAGGAAGCATTCCAAGCTCCTATCTCATCACCACAACCGCCTGCTTCTCACTTAGTCCAGACGAGCTTGCCACAGTGCACTTGCTTTTTAATCGCTCTCTCTCTTCTTGCCTTCACCTCTTCTCCCTCCCTCTCTCCCTGGCTCTTTCTGTCACCCGGGTGTGTGCACATACACAAGTTCCGGTTAGATAAAAGAAGAAACACATTTTAAGTTTCTTTCTAGGCCTAATAGAAAATTCTTTTTTTTTTTTTTTTTTTACAAAAACAGAGCTGTTTTTCTCCATTGCAAAAGTGTGGGTGTCCTTCCTTTTGGAGAGTAACAATCATGTTCTACATGGCCTTCTGACACATTGCATGTTGTACATATGTGTGTGTGCACATGTGCATATGAGTGTTAGAGTATGTGTGTGTAGCAGGGAGGAAAGTGATGAAGGAGAGTGTGTATGTGCATGTTGGTTCACATGAGTGTGAGTGTGTGCATGCACGTGCCTGTGTGTGTGCACATGTGTATGAGCATGCTTGTATTTGCGTATGAGAATGTGCATGTGAGAGAGAAAGAAAGAATGCGTGTATGCGTGAATGTGTATGTGTGTGTATAACAGGGAAGAAGGGGATGAAGGAGAGTATGCTAAAAAGAGAACACCTCAGAACAGTCAAATAAAATATTCCATATCAACATGATATCTTGTTAAAATACAGGATTCCCAAGTCAGTCACCTTCAAGCTGGAAGCCTGGAGTGTAAAAAGAGTGGGTGTTCTTCTCTGACAACTTATTGTCTAAGACAATTTTATGATCAAAAATATATTCGAATAAAAGTACCTGAGAAAAGTACATAAAGAGAATATAGCAAAATGTTAACAATGGTTTTCTTTGGGTGAGAGGAAGAAGAGGCAGGTTGTGGTTGATCTGTTTCTTTTAGTTCAACTATTCTGCATTCCTCACTTTTAAATTTTGGATATTAAGCTGGAGAGAAAGAACATGAATATAAAGATGAATTCGCTGAATGGAGCAACGAATGCTGAGTTAGCCAAACATGTATGGCTACCTTCTATATCTAATTATCTGACGGCAAATCAGAAAACACCACTTTCAGAAAATTTTTTTCTTTTTTAGAAATGAAGGTTCGCTCTTGTTGCCCAAGCTGGAGTGCAATGGCAAAATTTCAGCTCACCGCAGCCTCCGCCTTTTGGGTTCAGGCAATTCTCCTTCCTCAGCCTCCTGAGTAGCTGGGATTACAGGCACGCACCACCATGCCCAGCTAATTTTTTGTATTTTTAGCAGAGACAGGGTTTCACAATGTTGACCAGGATGGTCTCGATCTCTTGATCTTGTGATCCACCCACCTCGGCCTCCCAAAGTGCGGGGATTACAGGCTTGAGCCACCGCGCCCAGCCAGAAATTTTTTAAAATGTGTTTTACGTTATTTTCCCTTTCAGCCTAAGGACTAAAAATTGAACACAACTGGATTTGCGTCATTGCCTCAAAGATTCTTAGCCTAGTTCAAGATCCATTGTCTGGACACTCCTGCTTTTTAGACAGAAAACAGGGCTAAATTCCTATTGACTTCCAAATACACAGACCCACAGATTTGTCACAGTAGCCTCTCTCTCTCACCCTGTCTCTGTCCGTCTGAGTCTCTCTTTCTTTCTCTCTCTCTTCCCTCACATCATCCCCAAATCAGAATGCATATATAAAAATTTGATTAACTGAAACATAGAATGACCAAGATTTTACTACAAGAGAAATACACAGACTTCAGCTAAGATGTTTGGTTGAATACCTGCATATGCCTTCACTCCATCATTAAACCACATTAACATGGGATGATTAAAAATAAATAAACCAACAAAGATAAAAAGAAAATAAAGACAATCCCTTCAGCATATAGAAAACTGGCAAGCAGAAGCTGTCAGTGACACCTCACAGTAGACACAGAGATGCTAAATCACAAGCCAGTGGCAGGAAGGCAACCAGGATCCCCAAGGGTTCAAGAGTTGGCAGCTAAATTTACCTAGGGAATTTATGTTTCAGTAGTAGGTAGATCCCAGATCCTCTCCCTAGAATCGGTGACTGAATCCCACGGTGGTGGCAGGGTGGAGGTATCCTCTCTATAGGGTAAAATTTGGTGTCTCTAGGCAGGAGCTCTCTAGACACAAGTGCTTAAACGCACACACTGAACACTGAGATCCTCCAGGTTTTCCTACCACTGAGTTCCAATGAGGGTGGCAGATACACTTGGTCAGAAGTTAAGATGATTTTTCTCTAGAGAGAATCTCTCTTGCTCAAGAAGAAAAGGTCTGACCCAGCAAGACCACCGCCCACAAAATGTTACAATCACAGAACTTCCATCAGCTTTTAGCTTTTCAGTGCTCCATTTTTTTCTAACAGACACAGACAGCTAAGGGTCACCAGGCGTCTGAGCAAAGCTTCTAACATGAATGGCCGAGACCAGAGCAAGAAGACACATAAATGCAGCCTGAATGAGGACTGTGCTAGGAGATAAGACCTTCTGAAACCCATATGAATATGAATATTCTCGAAGAGATAAAAGTGTTACCATTTTCATGAAACAAGAACCAAATTTAAAGAAAAAGTAAACGCTTAGAAATTAAAAATATGACAGCAGAACTTGTGAAAAATTCTTGTTAGAATACTAAGACAACAAAGTTGAGTAGATGAGCCTTATGTCTTCCAGAAATAGCGATAAGAAAAAAGTTGAAATCCGGAAGAAAATTTGAACAGGTTCAACACTAAAATGATCAGAATTCCAAAGATAGAAATAGAGACAGACAGAGAGAGAGAAAAGAGCAGACACACGCAGCAAATAAGAAAGAGAGAGATAAACCCTAACACAGTAATTGCTGGAGACTACAACACCCAACTTTCAGCACTGGACAGATCTTCCAGACAGAAAACCAACCAATCAACATGAAATTTAATCTTTACTACAGACCAAATGGAACTGATATTCAAGGAACATTTCATCCAATGACTGCAGAATACACATTTTTTCAACTCAACACATAGATCATTCATAAGTATAGAAGATACCTTAGGTCACAAAGCAAATGCAATTACATTTGAAATCAGGACTAAGAAATTCATTCAAAACCATACACTTACATGGAAAGTGAGTCACTTGCTCCCGAATGACTCCTGGGTAAATCATGACATTAAGGCAGAATTCAAGAAGTTTAAGAAGTTCTTTGAAAGTAATGAGAACAAAGGTACAACTTACCAGAGTTTCTGGGATGCAGCTAGTCAAGTAGTGTGGAGAGAAATTTATAGTACTAAATGCTCACATCAAGAAGTGAGAACTCGGGACAGCTGCGGTGACTCACTCTTGTAATCTCAGCACTTTTGGAGGCCAAAGCGGGCAGATTACAAGGTCAGGAGTTTGAGACCAGCCTGACCAACATGGTGAAACCCCATTCTACTAAAAATACAAAAATTAGCTGGTGTTGTGGCACATACCTGTAATCCCAGGTACTCAGGAAGCTGAGGCAGGAGAACTGCTTGAACCCAGGAGATAAATGTTGCAGTGAGCCCATATCACACCACTGCACTCCAGCCTGGTTGAGAGAACAACACTCCATCTCAAAAACAAAATTGAGATCTCAAGTTAACTACCCAACATCACAATTAAAAGAATTAGAAATCCAAGAGCAAAGAACACCCTCAAAGCTATGCTGAATGGGAGTGGGGAGAGAAGGCATCTTTATCTTGTGCCAATTTTTAAAAGGAATGCCTTCAGCTTTTGTCCATTCAGTATGATGCTGGCTGTTGTTTTGTCACATGTGACTCTTATTGTTTTGAGGTATGTTCCTTCAATACCTGGTTTATTGAGAGTTTTTAACACACATGAAAGTTGAATTTTATCAAAAGCTGTTTTTGCATCCATTGAGATAATCATGTGGGTAATTCCTTTTCTTTAGTTCTGTTTATGTGACGATGACATTTATCAATTTGCATATGTTAAACCAAACTTGCATCTCAGGGAGGGTGGTTGTGACCAGGAATTTATCAGTTTCTTCTAGATTTCTCAATTTTTTCAGGTTCAGTGGTTCACATCTGCAATCCCAGAACTTTGGGAGGTCAAGGTGGGTTGATCACCTGAGATTGGGAGTTCAAGACAAGCTGGATCAACATGGAGAAACCCCACGTCTACTAAAAATACACAATTAACCAGACATGGTGGCACATGCATGTCATCCCAGCTACTCAGGAAGCTGAGGCAGGAGAATAGCTTGAACTCAGGAGGCAGAGGTTGCACTAAGCCGAGATCTCACCATTGCCCTCCAGCCTGAGCAACAAGCACAAAACTTCATCTCAAAATTAAAGGAAAAAAAGTGCCTACATAATATTCTCTGAGGGTGGTTTGTATTTCTGTGGGGTCAGTGGTAATATTGCCCTTATTGTTTTTGATGGTGGTTATTTGAATCTCTTCCCTTTCTCCTTCATTGGTCTAGCTTCAAGTTTATTATTTTTTAACCAGTATGATTTTAATAGACCAGTAACTGGGTAGTAAATTGAAACATACAGAGTGCCATCTCCAAGAGCAGTCATGATTTCATTTGGGTTCTTGAAAAATGTTAAGAAGTAGGTTGAGTTTTATTATGTTTTTCAGAAAACCAGCTTTTGAAAAATTTATGTGGAACCAAAAACCGCCAAGGCAATCCTAAGCACCAAGAGCAAAGCTGGAAGCGACATGCTACCAGACTTCAAACTGCATTACAGGGCTACAGGAAACAACCGCATAGTACTGGTACAAAAACAAACACATAGACTAATGGAACAGAATAGAGAATCCAGAAACAAAACCAAGCTTCTACAACTATCTGATCTTTGGCAAACTTAACAAAAACAAGCAAGGGGGAAAAGATTCTCCCTATTCAATAAACGATGCCAGGATAACTGGATAGCCATATGCAAAAGACTGAAACTAAACCCCTTCTTTACATTACATACAAAAATTTGCTCATGATAGATTAAACACTGATAAGTAAAACCAAAAAGTATAAAAGCTCTGCAAGACACGAGACAATGCCATTCAAAACATAAGCACAGGCAAAGATTTCATCATGAACATGCCAAAAGAAAAGGTAACAAAAGCAAAATTGAAAACGGGTCAAATTAAAATGAGAAACTTTCACACAGCAAAATAAACTATCAACAGAGAAAACTGACAACCTACAGAATGTGAGAAAATGTTTGTAAACTATACATTCCACAAAAATCTAATATCAAACATCGGTAGGGAAATTCAATTTACAAGAGGAAAACAAACAACCCATAAAAAGGTGGGCAAAGAACATAAACAGACACTTTTAAAACAAGACATATATGCAACAAGAAATCATATTAAAAAAGCTCAACGTCACTGATTATTAGAGAAATGCAAATGAAAATTATAATAAGATACCATCTCACACCAGTCATAATGGCAATTATTAAAGCAAAAAAAAAAACAACCACATACTGGCAAAGTTAGAGAGAAAAACAACACTTACACACTGTATTCGGGAATGCAAATTAGTTCTGCCATTGTGAAAAAGTGTCATGATTCCTCAAAGACCTAAAGAGTGAAATACCATTTGATTCAGCAAACCTAGTAATGGGTTACTAGTTATGTACCCAAGGGAATATAAATCCTTCTGTTATAGAGACACGTGCACGCATAAGTCCATGGCAGCACTGTTCACAATAGCAAAAATATGGAATCAAGCTAAATGCCCATCAATGGTAGACTGGATAAAGAAAATGTGGTACATATACAACAAAAAACACTAGGCAGCCACAAAAGAATGCGATCGTGTTCTCTTCAGGGACATAGATGAAGCTGGAGACTATTATTCTTAGCAAACTAATGCAGGAACACAAAATCCAAATACCAGATATTTTCACTTGCAAGTGGAAGCTAAATGATGAGAACACAGGAACATACAACAGGCGAAGAACAACACACACTAGAGCCTTTCAGAGAGTGGAGAATGAGAGAAGGAAGAAGATCAGGAAAAACAACTAAATGGGACTAGGCTTAATACTGGAGTAATGAAATGATCTGTACAATAAACCTCATGACAGACATTACCTAAATAACAAACCTGTGCTTGAACCTTTGAACTTAAATAAAAGTTAAAAAAAAAAGGCAATTTCTCAAGTTGAATAACATAACCTCCTAGGTTTAAACACATGAACACAAACTCACACCAAGGAACATTGTCTTGAAAAATCTGCAAGAGCATTGGCAACAAAAGCCAAAATAGACAAATGGGACCTAATGAAACTCCACAGCTTCTGCACGGCAAAAGAAACAGTCACTAGAGTGGATCGGCAACCAACAGAATGGGAAAAAATTTCGCAGTCTACCCATCTGACAAAGGGCTGATATCCAGAATTTACAAACAACTCAAGCAGATTTACAGGAAAAAAACAAACAAGCCCATTCAAAAGTGGGCAAAGGATATGAACAGATACTTTACGAAAGAAGACATATATGAGGCCAACAATCATATGAAAAAATGCTCATCGTCACTGGTCATCAGAGAGATGCAAATCAAAACCACATTGAGATACCATCTCACGCCAGTTAGAATGGCGATCATTAAAAAATCTGGAGACAACAGATGCTGGAGAGGATGTGGAGAAAAAGGAACACTTTTACACTGTTGGTGGGAGTGTAAATTAGTTCAACCATTGTGGAAGACAGTGTGGCGATTCCTCAAGGCCTTAGAAATAGAAATTCCATTTGACCCAGCAATCCCATTACTGGGTATATATCCAAAAGACTATAAATCGTTCTACTATAAGGACACATGTACACGAATGTTCATTGCAGCACTGTTTACAATAGCAAAGACCTGGAATCAACCCAAATGCCCATTGATAATAGACTGGATTGGAAAAATGTGGCACATATACACCATGGAATATTATGCAGCAATCAGAAATGATGAGTTCGTGTCGTTTGTAGGGACATGGATGAATCTGGAGAACATCATCCTCAGCAAACTGACAAGAGAACAGAAAATGAAACACCGCATATTCTCACTCATAGGTGGGTGATGAAAAATGAGAACACATGGACACAGAAAGGGGAGTACTAAACACTGGGGTCTATTGGGGGGAAAAGGGGAGGGCCAGTGGGAGGGGAAGGTAGGGAGGGATAGCCTGGGGAGAAATGCCAAATGTGGGTGAAGGGGAGAAGAAAAGCAAAGCACACTGCCATGTGTGTACCTACGCAACTGTCTTGCATGCTCTGCTCATGTACCCCAAAACCTATAATCCAATAAAAAATTAAAAAAAAAAAAAAAGAAAAGAAAATCTGCAATATATGAAAAAGGAAAACAGCTCTCCTAAGTTTTCAGAAAAGTTTTTTAAAAAACAGTATTTACAAAGAATCAGAAATCAGAATGATTTCAGGCTTCTCAACAGCACTACCAGAAGCTGGGAAATAATGGAGTAGTATCTTTAAAACTTGAATAGGAAATTATTTTCAATCAAAAATTCTATGCCCCACCAGTCATGTAAGTGTAAAAGAAATAAAGTCATATTTCAGAACAATTTGCTTCAGTGTATCCTTGCTTGAATAAGTTACTGGAGGATACAGTCCACAAACAAGAGATTCAGGGCACGGGGCAGTGCAAAACAACAGAGTGGGTTTGTATTTGTATTGAAAAGACAGCAGCATTCGAAAGTTAGGGAATACTGGAGGAGGAGTTTTCTCCAGCATCCCTGGAGCCCACACCTCTCATTTCCACATTCCTATGTCCCATTGCTGCCCATGAATTCTGATCACCTATTCCTTTGATAGAGGTATTTCTCTCACCGGTTAGCTGTAGTCAAGTGGCTCTTTCCGGGGCTACAGGAGGAAATCTATTGCTTTTCATTAAACATCAATTGGATTAACCTAGGCTTAAGGTCAGCATTATGCCATCAGCTGTACGTTCTTGGGAAGACATCTACTCACAAACTGGTTAAGGAACGTGGCCCTCCTACCTCTGACTTGTGTGATTCTAAGCAAGCTATTTAGCACCCTCTCATCTGTGAAACAAACATAAAGTTCTTATCTTGGGCTCCACAAACAGAAAGTGTTGAACAAGAACAGTTTCTTCTCCTCCAAGGCCAGACCATATGGAGGACCCTAAGACAGCCACAGTCTTGGTCAGTAGGACAAACACAAGGTTCAAATTGCACCATTAAAACTGTGGCCAAACGTTTGCTCTGCCTCTGAGTCACTCACTGTCATAAGGCTCTACCGGTTCCCATTCCAGATAGAAAGTGGGCTTTTGTTGGTTTTTGTTGTGTTTTTCAAGAGATGGAGTCACCCAGGCTGGAGTACAGTGGCATGACCATAGCTCACTGCAGCCCCAAACTCCTGAGCTCAAGTGACCTTTCTGCCATGGCCTCCTGACAGAAGCTGGGCCAACAAGGCAGCAGGTATGCATCCCCACACCCAGTAATTTTTTTTTTTGAGAGATGGGGTACCGCTATGTTGCCCAGACTGCTCTCAAATTCCTGGCCTGAAGCAATTTTCCCATATTAGCCTCCTAAATTTCTAGGATTACAGATGTGAGCCACTGTGCCCAACAGGTGTTCTTAAATGCAATTTCCACACTACTATTCTGAAGAAGGGCAAGAAGCAAAGAGTCCCTCCTTGAAACATAGAAAATAAAAGCATTCACTATTAAGTGGAGGCAGAGTTGATGATCAGCCAAAACTACTTCAACTGTAATCCAGAAGTCCCATTGATACAGGAGTTCTAAAGAAATTATTTAGTCAGAGATTGAAAGTAAGGAAGTCTTTGGTAAGGTTTCCCTTTGAATAAAAAGCAGCCCCAAAACCATTTCTAACAAAGAGCGGCCTGTAAAATCGAGCTGCAGATATAGACAAACAAGCTGGAAGCTTGCACAGGCGAATGCCAGCAGCTGTAACAATAGGAGGCTACTTGGGTGCCAGGCATGCTCAACCTGACGGCTTTATCTTCCTTTTTCTTTATCAACCACAAGTGCAGTAAGGGACAGACAACATGCATTGGCCAAGTAGAAAACCTATATGCATAAGAAGATTCGGGTGGATAGCCAGCTTCTTCACGAGCTATGTAAAGCTCTCACCTGGTCCAACCCATATTTGGACCCTATGTAAATCAAACACCACCTCCTCAACAAGTCTATAAAACCTTGTGCAGTTCACCAGAAAACCAGAAAACACACTCAGAAGCCCCTCTCTCACTCTGCAGAAGAGAGAGATGTTCTCTTTTCTTCCTTTGCCTGTAAAACCTCCATTCTTAACCTCACTCCATGTGTATTCACGTCCTTGATTTTCTTGACATGAGGCAATGTACCTTGGGTATTACCTCAGATGGACAATGCTGCTTCATCATAGTTCTGTTTTGTTCAGGTTGTGGGACAAACGGCTCCTTTCCTCTGCAACCTCAGCTCAACCTTACTCAGGCCTCCTTCCAGCAGAATCACAGAGCCAAATGAAACCCCTTAAGTCTTCTTTTAAATGGGCAGCCGCTCCAAAGAAAGCAGCATGATGAGTTTCAGGTGGCACGGGGTGGGGGCAGTGCTACTCTGTCTTCTCCGTGCTCAGTCCCTCTCAGTTCAAAAGCGCACCACGTGGAGCAATAGAACACCTGCTCATCTGGGTTTTAAACATAGTGGGAGGAAAAGCGCTGTCTTCATGCTTATTTCCCTGGCAGAGGGGAGGTCATAAAACACTAATTTCTAAGCAGTGGACCAGAGTTTTACTGATCTCTTCTGTTACTTACTCATGTTTACCCAGAGAAACCACATCACAAATCTGAGTCTCCTCTGGCAAGAGAAGGAATCGGATTCATGATTCTCTCAGCCCCCTTTCCACAGTGGAGTTCTGACTCCACTTCTAAAATACTTTTCTGCAAGCCTCTGTACCTCATAAATGTTTTACTATACTCGAGACAGCAAAGGGAAGCACAGATTAGCTACTGTTTTCAGAACAGTGGAAACATGCTGTCTTCTCCACGTTTGGCATTGGAGTCAAAGATCAAGCGCCAAACAGTAGTTGTCAAGAATCCTTTCATTTACAATCAGGTTCTAGACTTTTCAAATCGTGTGGGCAAGAACCAGTTTTGCCAGAATAGGTTATTATCTACCTCTTACCTTTATAGGACAGGACTAAAAATTCTCTTTTTTAAGACAGAGTCTTGCTCTGTTCCCGAGGCTGGAATGCAGTGGCATGATCTCGGCTCACTGCAACTTCTGCCTCTCAGGTTGAAGTGATTTTCCTGCCTAAGCCTCCTGAGTAGCTGGAATTACAGGGGCCCACCACTACACTCAGCTAATTTTTTAATTTTTAGTAGAGACAGGGTCTCCCCATGTTTGCCAGGGTAGTCTCCAAAGCCTGACCTTATGATCTGCCTACCTGAGCTGCCCAAAGTACTGGGATTACAGATGTGAGCCACCACGCTGGGCATTTTTTTTAATTACACTGAAGACTTTTGAAAGGGTTGTGTGTTCTATGAACTCCCTCCTCACCCAATTCTCATGGATGGGAAAATGCTGCTGCTTCATTTTAAAGCTAATGAGCTGCCTGAACAGGAACTTCTAATTAACCATTCAAACTGATTAGCTCACGTCCCTGAAGGCTGGAGAACACGGGAACTGCTATCCCATCTGAATACAATCCAAAGGCAAAAGGCTGTGGCCAAGTTGAAATAATGGGGCAGATAGAAGCGATAAAGACGAGCTGGGAGTGGCCCGTACTTCAAGTTAAGCCAAACAAAGGTGTTTGCATGTTTTATATGGGCCAAATAGGAATTCCATAATCGAGAAAACCATTGATTTTAAGGAGGACGCTGCCCTGAAAAGCTTCCTGCCAGGGGTAAGGAAGAGGCTGCCCAGGACCCCCAGACGCAGGTGGTAGGAGGACTCTTAGTGGCTTCCTAGAAACTGTATTACCTGAGGTAGTGAACGGCTGTCAGAGATCCCTACCAGGAGAATTTCTCAGGAACGCATGAGAAAGGGCCCAAAACTGCATGCCTGCTCCTAAAATGTGACACCATAATACAGCTGAACTATTCAATAAAGCCCTATCTGTTCCTCTGTCTCTCCTTTCTCCCTGCCCCTATCCAACCCTAGAAGAGCCAGAAAGCACTGCTAAGAAGTGAGGGTGGGTGGTCATAACCAAACACACTGCCCTCCTTTCCCTTCCCACTGTGGGTTTCTCAGGCTGAGGCTGTCACAGAGGAGGAGGCATGAAAATTGTTTTCATTGATATTTTATCATGAACATTTATGAACGTACAGCAAAGTTGAAAAAGCTTTACAGTGAACACTTTAACTGTATCTTCACCAACTTGGAGTCTTGTTTTATCTCATGTCCATCCATAGATCCATCTTTCTATCCATCCAGTAATCCATTATAGTTTTTAGGCATTTTAAAATAAATTGCAGACATCAGTAATTCAACGTGCATTAACTAGAATTTGGTACCTTTTTTTTTTTCCTTTTGGTGTAAAGTTTACAAATGATGAAATGCAAAAATTGTAGTATGTATTTACCGAATTTTGACAAAAGTATACATATGTGTAACCCAAAACTCTATCAAATAAAGAACATTACCATAATCCCTGATATGGTTTGGCTGTGTCCTCACCCAAATCTCTTCTTGAATTGTAGCTCCCAGAATTCCCACGTGTTGTGGGAGGGACCTCGTGGGAGAGAATTTAATCGTGGTGACAGTTTCCCCCATACTGTTCTTGTGATAGTGAATAAGTCTCACAAGAGCTGATGCTTCTATAAGAGGAAAGCCCTTTTGCTTGTTTCTCATTTCTCTCTTGTCTGCCACCATGTAAGATGTCCCTTTGACTTTCTGCCGTGATGATGAGGCCTCCCCAGCCAGGTGCAACTGTGAGTCCCTTAAACCTTTTTTGAATAAAGTACCCAGTATCAGGTATGTCTTTATCAGCAGTGAAAAAACGGACTAATACAATCCCAGAAAGTTTCCTCATGACTTGTCTCAGTCTCCAGCTCTGTACCCTTGGATTTTTTTCATTGTAGACTAAGTTTGCCAACTTTAGAAATTCCACGTAACTTGAATCATGTTGTGATAACCCTATATATAAGGCTCCCTTCAGTCCACAAAATAATTTTTATATTTATCAGTCAGGTTACACATATCAGTATCTCTTTCATTTTTATTGCTGAGTAGTATTTCATGCTATGAAATAACGTAGTTCGCTACCTGATCCTCTATTTGTGGTCACCAGAAACATTTTCAACTTTTGATTATTATGAGTAAAGCTATTGTGGTCTTCTATAAGTATTTTTATTAACATGTATTTTCACTAATTGGGGTAGATTCCTAACTCGGAAATTTATTAGAGATGAGATGTATATTCGTTCTATAAGAAAATTCCAGAAATTTGACAAAGTAGTTATACTGTTTTATAGTCCCATTAGCAATAGTTATAGTTGTGCTGTATTCTTGCCAACATTTGGTGTTTAGTCTTTCCCAACCTAGTTATTTTGTGGGGTGTGTAGTAGTATCTCACTGTGGTTTTAATCTGCATTTCCTTGATGTTAACCATTTTGTCCCACTTGTATATTATCTTTGCAAAGTGGCTCCCCAAATTTTTTCCCCTTCTAAACAGTACTTGTTCTCTTTTTTTCTTTTCGTTGTTCTGTCATCCAGGCTGGAAGGCAATGGTGCAATCTTGGCTCACTACAGCCTCTGCTTCCTGGGCTCAAGCGATCCTCCCACCTCAGTCTCCCAATTAGCTGATACCAGGCTAACTTTTTGTATTGATATTAGCCAACATACAAGGCTAATTTTTTGTACTTATACTAGGTATCAGGGTCTCACCATGTTGCCCAGACTAGTCTCAAACTCCTGGCCTTAAGCCATTCATCCTCCTCGGCCTCCCAAAGTACTGGCACTACAGGTGTGAGCCACTGTGCCCAGCCTTATTTTCAGGTTATAAAACTGCTTTCTATATTCTGGAAATCAGGCTCTTTACTGAAAATAGATTTATGACCATTTTCTGTCAGGCTGTGGCTTGCATATTCTTTTGTTTAATGTATCTTTTAATTTTCCCAGACACATTTTCTGCAAAATTCGTGTTAGTTTTTGTTGTATTTTTCAGATACTTTGTTCATTTCATCTAAGTTGCAGAATTTGTCACCATGACGTTGTTTATGATAGTCTCTTATTATCCTTTTCACGTCTGCAGAATCTGTAGTGATAGTTTCACTTCGCTTTCACTTCCGATATTGATACTGACCATTTGTGTTTCCTGTCTTTTTTTTATGATCAGAGTAGCTTAAGGTTTATTAATGTTGATATTTTAAAACAACCAGCTTCTTTGCTTTGTTAGTTTTCTCTATTATTTTGTCTGTCTTCAATTTGGTTTATCTCTGCACTTTTACCTTTATTGTTTCCTTCTTACTACTTCGTTGGAGTTTTCTTTGCTCTGTGTGTGTGTGTTTTCAATCTTCTTTAGGTGAACATTTACGTCATTGATTTTAGACCTTTCTCTTTTTCTTCTATTGCAGTATAAGCATATACGGCTATACTTCCCTCTGGGAACTCCCATAGCTGTAATTCATAAGTGTTGGCATGTTGTATTTTGATTATCCCTTAGAATAAAATATTTTATATTCTACCTTTTGCTTTCTTCTTGGGCTTGTGGATTATATTTAATCTCCAAGTACTTGGAGCTTTCCTACTTCTCTTATTGTTAATTTCTGTTTTAATCCTATTGTGGTCAGGTAACATACACTGCATGAATTCAATTTGATTTAATCTATTCAGTCTTGTTTTACGACCTAGCATGTGACCTATCCTAGTGAACACTACATGTACTTGAAACATACAGTATTCTGTGGTTATTGGGTGTCGTCTTCCATTGGTTTGTTTAAGATGGTGGAGAGTGTTGTTCAGGTCATCTGCATCTTGACTAAGATTTTGTCTAGTTTATCTATCAATTGCTTGGGAGATGGGTATTAAAATCATCAATAAAAATTGTGGATTGTTTGTTTATTCCTTTAGTTCAATTTTGTTTTGTGCAAATTGACGCACAAATTATTTTTAATCCATTTTTTTGATGAAATGACTCTTCTGTAATCCTGAACTATCCCTCTTTATCTTTGGAAATACTGTTTTGACTTAAGCATATTTTGTTTGGTATTAATATAGCTTCTTCACACTTCCATTACTGACTGTTTGCATAGTATATCATTTTAAATGTACTCATTTAGGGTCAGGTACAGTGGCTCACACCTGCAATCCCAGCACTTTGGGAGGCTGAGGCAGGTAGATCACTTGAGGTCAAAAGTTTAGGACAAGCCTATCCAATGCAGTCAAACCCCAGCTTTATTAAAAATACCCCCACATTTAGCTAGGCGTGGTGGCAGGTTTCTGTATTCCCAGCTACTCAAAAGGCTGAGGCAGGAGAATTGCTCGAACCCAGGAGGCGGAGTTTACAGTGAGCAGAGATCGCACCACTGTACTCCAGCCTGGGAGATATAGTAGGACACTGTCTTAAAAAAATTCAAATGTAATTATTTAGACCTACGTATATTTGTCTTCTTTTTTTCTATTCAAAGTGTGTATTACATATACAGAACTGGGTCTTGTGGGTTTTTTAAATCAATTCTGGCACTTTAATTGGAGTATGTGGTATGATTCATTAACATTTAACGTTATTAAATATAGATTTATTAGTGGTCGAATGATCTAATTGGATTCAAGCTTACAATTTAATGGTTTGTTTCATTATTTTGTTTGTTTTTGTTTGCATACCCTTCCCCATTTTTGTCCTGTCCCTTTTCTCCTGATGTCTTTTGGATTCTTTAAATACTTTTAAAATTTCATTTTAAAGTATCCATGACTTATTAGATGTACTGGTTGAATATTCCTTATCTGAATTCCTTGTGACTAGAAGAGTTTTGGATTTTAAACTTTTTTCATATTTTGGAACAATTACATATACATAAAGAGATCTCTTAAAGATATAACTGAAGTCTAAACACAAAATTCACCTATGTTTACGTACACCTCATACACATAACGCAAATAAAATTTTACATATTTTTAGCAATTTTGTGCACGAATCAAAGTTTGTATACATTGAACCATCAGAAAGCACACATATCGCTATCTCAGCCATCGTTGTGGATGAATTTCAGATCTTGGAATATTTTGGATTTTGGGGTTTATGGATCAGAGATGCTCAACCTCTACCTGTTTTCATTGTTTATTATTTTATGTGTTAAATATGTAAAAAAGGGTTAAGTTTTCAGCTGAATGAGATTTTTGAGTATGGAAATTAAACTAAACAGGATTTTTCTTATGTTCCAGGATACAGGTGCAGAATGTGTAGGTTTATTATATAGGTATATGTGTACCATGGTGCTTTCCTGCACCTATCAACCATTCATCTAGGTTTTAAGCTTCACATGCACTAGCTATTTGTCCTAATGGTCTCCCCATCTCACCCTCCTCTGACCCCCAACTGTCCCCAATGTGTGTTGTTCCCTCCCTGTGTCCATGTGTTCTCACTGTTCGAGTCCCAGTTATGAGTGAGAAAGTGTGGTGCTTGGTTTTCTGCTCCTGTTTTGAACTAGACAGAATTTCTTAATATCTTAAATTGCTCAGTGAAATAGAAAATATCAAAGATTCTACCCAACAGGTGGGTAAGAATGAGTCCACATAGCAACTTTGATAAAGTGAAGGGAAATAACAAACCATTTCTGATTGCTCCCTGCCACAGCCAGTGCATTCAACCTTTTTACTGTCCTTTTATTATTTTTTCATTGTTCTTACAGTCATTATTATTTTTCCCCAAATGAAAAAATAAAAGTGGTGGGATTGATAGTGAGGAAACAGACTGACAGCTGACCCTACGCCTGAGTTTAACTTTTGAGAAATATAGTCAACATGATTATTTTCACACAGGGCTAGTAGGCCTTCTGCATCTGTTATAATTCCTGTTACGTTGTGGACAGAAAATAAATTTTTCTCTCCATGGGAACCTGTTAGTGATACTTGAGAACAATGTCAACTGTAGACCAAAACCGAATACAAGTGGAAATATTGTTTCATTTTTTTTTTCAGTATTCCTTTTTTAAGACCTGAGATAGGAGGATAAAAAAGGAAAGAACTATTGACATGTGCAACAACATGGCTGAATATCAAAAACATTTTCTTGACTAAAAGAAACCTTACATATGGAGTGATCAGAATATAATTCTATTTCTATCAAACTTTAAAATCTGTTCTGAAAGAATATTTAAAAGTATATTTGGGCTCGGGACCGACTAAGAGGAGGCAAAACTGAACTTTCTAGTCTCTGCTGTGATCCAAAACCCATGCTATAAACTTTGTACACAGTATCTCATTTAATCCTCAAAATCACCCTAACAGGTAGTTACTGTCACTTCCCCTGCTTCAAACAGAACATAAAGCTCAGAGAATCCAGGTACTGTGTTTTTTTTTTTTTGTTTGTTTGTTTTTTGAGATGGAGTTTTGCTCATGCAACCCAGGCTGAAGTGCAATGGCGTGATCTCGGCTCACTGCAAGCTCCGCCTTCTGGGTTCAGGCAATTCTCGTGCCTCAGCCTCCCAAGTAGCTGGGACTACAGAAACGCACCACCATGCCCAGCTAATTTTTTGTATCTTTAGTAGAGATGGGGTTTCACCATGTTGACCAGGATGGTCTCGATCTCTTGACCTCGTGATCCACCTGCCTCGGCCTCCCGAAGTGCTGGGATTACAGGTGGGAGCCACCATGCCTGGCCTGGTACTGTGTTTTACACCTACTTAGAAGTCACACATTCCTAAAGTTCTATAAAATGTTCTAAATAAAAATGAATAAAGTAGGCAAAAAAGACCATGTAAATAGCATTTCTACAAATATATCCTGAGACAATTTTCACATCGATGTCCAAAGACATTTACAAGAACGTTTTCCACAACACTGTTTAAAATAATAGAAAACTACAAGCAACCTAAATGTCCATGGAAGAGTTAGATTCTTTCTCTTATTTCCGTATAATGCAATACTGTGCTGATGTAGAGATATAATATTCATTTTTAAAAATTACATTCACCTTCCTCTCATGGATCCAAGGAGATATGTTAGAGAATATCTATTGCATTTGGACATAAACATAAATACAAAGGAAATAGTAGGGGCTCTCTACAAGTGGTTATATATTGGAAGAGGAAGAAGAGAAAAATAAAAGGGATTATGAACTTGTATATGCTTTGGTAGTGTCTGGTTTTGTATATAACTTGAATTTTTCATAAATATATTTTACAGTCTGCATAATTATCAGGTAAGAAGACAAGTAAGTCACTTTAGTAAAAGTTCGTCCAATTACTGCAACTGATTTCTACAGCCAGAATGTTCCCAGAACATGAAAAGAGGAAGCACTATAAATGGAAGGCAGAAATACTGACACTAGAGGGCCAGAGATGGAGAGGGTGGATCTAATGCAGCAAATCCATCAGCAGTTCTCATCGCCATCTTTGAGAAACCTCACAATTTTTTGTGCGTAATAAATGAGTTAAATTGAAAACAAATCCATGACAGTGGTGCATGAGAAAGGTTACATGTGTACCGAATAATAAAGTCTGTGCACAATATAAATTAAAACATACCATTTTACATTCATAAGATTGACAAACAAAAAGTAAAAGCCTAGGAATATCAAGTGAAGCCAAACACAAAACAAGTTTCCCCACATTTCCTGTGGGAATACCAATTGTTACAACTACTTTAAACAATTGGAAATTCATAGTAAAAATGAAGACAAGCCTCCCCTACAACTTACCAATCCCTCTTCTGGGAACACAGTAAGAGAGATTCTTCCCAAGAAACCTGTAAACAAATGTATATGGCACTATGCATGTAATTGTACATTGTGGTATTTCCATATGGTAAAGTATTATTCGGCAGGGAAAGTAAGTAGACAAGAGGTAGACATTTCAATATCAATAAGTTTTAGAAAAATAAAATGGAGTATAGGAAGCTGCAACTATATCTGTAATGCTTTGTTTTGCCAGGAAAATAAAGGGACACGTGGGGAGGGCAAAGGACAACAAAAACTAAACAATCTGAAACACATGCAGAAAAATACCCATATTTTAAAATTTTCCATTGCTGCTTATATTAGTTTCTGTCTTTTCTATACGCTTGAAGTACTTGATAATCAAGAAAATATAAAAGGCATAGGAAAAAGTATTCTGAGAAAATACATCGAAAGGTTTATGGTTATTAGATTTGGTAAGATTTTAAATGACTTTAATTTTCTTTGTTATATCTCTCTATATGTCCTAGTCATACCATATTAAATGTGTATTTTATTTATGACAATAAAAATGTATTGTTTAAAAACTCATATATATGCAGTTTTAGCTGACATATGATGAAACTCTACAAAACATAGATTCAGCAAAAATACTGAGAACAAGAACAAAAATAATGATATTAAGAGTTGTTGACTTTTGGATGGAGCTATGAGTGACTTTACATTTATCTCTAAACTCGATTTTTCTATAGTGGGCAAATAAAATATTTGTGAAAGCTAGATTAAATAGAAAGCTATAGGTTTTAAATGAAAAGGAATTCAAATAATTTTCCAGCATGATAAAATGTTCATATTCCTAAATATGAACTACTTTAAAAAAGCACCAGTGATTTTAAAGAAACATTAGACGATTTTTAAAGGAAGTCAGTTATGATACTGCAGTTTATAGTGATACTGAGTGTTTGCTAGCTCCACTAATCAGGATATTAAGTTAATAGTATATAATAGGCCAAAAAGAAATTATATGAGCAGAGGTTACTGCAAAAGGAGAACACAATGATTTTAAGTGGGCTGGTGACCTGAATTTCTTCCAGTGAGGGGAAACATCAGAGTCATTTGATCAATGAAGTGCCTTTTATAAATCTTCAGGAAATCTCCTATGAAGGCTTTAAGAAGATGGATTTCTTATTACTTCTGATGTATGTTACATGAAATTTTTCCATTGCCACCATGGGCCTGCCCAGCCTAAGAGATGGAAACTGTGAGTCCAGCCCACTGACGCCCACCATCAGTAAGAAGATTGCACACTGAGGAGGCCATGACCAGCCTGCTGACTGAAATCTATACTGTAAAAGGATGATGCTGCTCCAGCAATCCTGAAACCCTGCCCTAGGATCAATGCAAAGTGGTGTCAACCTTAGAATTTCAATATGCCTAGGCAGATAGTTATCTTTAAATATAAGAACAGTATCATTTTCTGGAGAAACCAAAAGAATCCAGAAAAATTCTACAGTAGTCTAATCTGCCCTCCCTCCCCGTTCCGTCTTGTTAGTAACAGCCAAATCCAGGCACAAAGATGTCCTAACTTCTACACCTGAGGTTGCCCACAACGTGTGCTAGGTGACGCATCTTATAGAGCACATATGCAAACAATTATGGGATCTGAAAAACAATAACTCAGG
Organism: Callithrix jacchus; assembly: GCF_049354715.1. Lineage (NCBI taxonomy): Eukaryota > Metazoa > Chordata > Mammalia > Primates > Cebidae > Callithrix > Callithrix jacchus. The sequence continues at coordinate 54,690,033 of NC_133521.1, read as the reverse complement.
CAGAAACATTAGGAATTATTGCCCCTAAGTGAACCAGTGGGAAAAAAGGAGGCTTAGAGAGTTTAAACAACTTTCCCCAGTAGCTGATAAGTTACGGTGCCCTTAGACAAGCTGACAAGAGTGGTAGCAAAAAGGCTTCAAGGATTACAAATTGTTCTACTATAAGGTTTTAAAAAGGGTTCAAAGGCAAAGAAGAGCAAATGAAGCCATGAATTTTACAATCTACATATTTTTAGCCCTTTCTCTTTTTTGCTTTTCTCGAGTAAACTAATTAGACCCTGCAAACACATTCCCACCCACAATGTGGTCTCCATTGCTTTAGGGCCTCACCTCTGAGCAGCCAGAGGAAATGCAGCTGACCCCTTATCTAGTTAACAACCTTTTATACTCTGCCCTTTCGCTTTGCTTTCTCCATGCCAACATAAGACATACAAAGATTCTTCTGCCTCCAAGATGCGGCAGCTTTCTTCTCAGCTAGTTACCCCCAGCTAAAAATAACTGTTCCACATACTCAGAGATATATGGCAATCAAGCAACCAAGTGCCCCTTTTGCCAATGACATGTTTTTAAAAAATATGTTCAATGAGAGGCTCTTTGAAAATTATTCACTTTTTTCTGAGTTGCAAAGGAAAACGAAAGGCAAATTATGGCTCTATAAGCAACTGTTTGCACAGATCCCATTAATTCGCCATCCACAGGGCTATTGACAACTAGTTCTTTTCTCTTGTCATTTCGCTTACCAGGCAGAAATGATTACAAACTTAATTTCTTTGGGGGGTTATTTAGGTTAGAGAGGGCCCCTTGATAATGCAGAAGTCATAACGGCCACCAGACACAGGAGAACAATAGCTCCCAGTGCTTCCACAATGGAGAGAGAGATAACTGAATGTCATATTCGGAAGAAATTCAAACCATCATTGATTTTTTCAGATGAAAAAACTGAGGCTCAAAGAGGTTAGGGGGTTAACCACAGTCAGTCAGTGTTTTAGTTTGCAGCAAAGCTGAAAGCAGGCGCTAAGCATTGCAACACCTGGTGTCTTCCTTCCTCCCCTCCATCCTGCTGCTAGTAGTGTCAGTGGCAAATACAAGCCAGTTCAAGGAAATGTGGCCTCAGCGAGGAGTACTAAGGACCAAGCACCAATGCATCTTGCCATTTACAACAAATTCCTTAATTACAAGGCTTCATTTATTCACAGAAGCTGCCTCTTTTGTACATATCCAAACACACACACACACACACACACACACACACACACACACACACACACAGTGTGACAGAGATAATTTATCATTATCTGAACGCACTCAGGGTGGTCAATTTCAGCCAGAGTGAAGAACAGAGAAAGGCAGGGTCAAGGGCACTATAGAAATAGCTGTTCCTGTTTCACTTTTCAGCCCTCCTTCCCCTCCCATCAGCCCACTTTCATTACTTTTCTCTTTGATGCAAAATCTGAACATCTTGGTCAGGCAGCTCTGCTTATCAGTGGGTTCTTAATAACCCACTTTTATCAAACTTCATCTGATGGACCCAAAATATATTTGATCTTAGCAAAAAGTACCCTTATCAGTCCTAAAATGACACTGTCCCAAAGTGAATAGTGTTAGCAGCCAACTCTCTAGAACCAGAAAGAAGTATGTTTAAATCCTCAATCCATCACTTTCCAGCCATGCTGTCATGTCCAACTCATTCTTCTTAAACAATATCACACTAAGCACACTAGACTGTAGAAATGCACACAGATAGGGCCTTACCTTTTCTGGCTTTATTCCTGCGAGGCAGCAGTGGACACTAACATATCTGTCACTCCAGTTAATGTAAAGGTTTAACTGGTACAAGTGCTGTGCAGGCAGGTCTCTTGAACAATGAGAGCACCCAGGAGAAGGCTTTGCTTTAGTTACAAAGGTCAGGAAAGGTTTCCCCTAGGGAGGGACCGAGATCAGAAGCATGAGTGGGCAGTAAGTGGGCAAAGTAAGGACGATCTGGCATTCCTGGCAAATATGTGGTGCAGGGGGACCTGGACCTTGGCCAGTACAAGATGCTGAGTCTTTGCAGTGCAGAGCAGAGAGGAGGGGCACGCCATGAGGACAGAGAAATGGAAAGAAGACTGTGGCCATGGTGAGGTGGTTTGTCCTCATTCTAAGAAGGACTGGGAGGTATGGGGCATGGTCTGACTTATGTGGAGGACAGAGTGGAGACAACATGGATACAGACACACAGGTGGAAGGCCAGGAGGTAATCCACAGAAGGGCTGCAATGAGAATTTTAATGGAAAGAAAAAACAGAAGCTAAGGGATATTTAAGAACTAAAATCAGCAGGCCTGAATGGTAAGTTGGATATGAGAAGTGAGAGAGAAAGGGATAAACCAGAGCTCACTCATAGGACTTTGGCTTGTGTGACTGGATAGGTGGTGGCACCATTTTCTAAAAACCAGAATGGAAGAAGGAGCAGACTAGTGACTTAAACCCCATAGCCTCAGTTTTCTCATCTGTAAAATGGGAATAGTCCTACATATATCACAATGTTTTTGAAAGCATTAGAAAATATTCCTAGAAAATGAAGCCTTCATACAAAGCGGTGTATGTTTCTCCCCCAAATAAATGGGACCTATTCTTATAGGCTTCTTTTTCTTGATCTGATTGGAAACTCAGGATCTCAGATATTCATTTCTTTTCATCCTCTTCTCTGATGGCTCTACCAAATTGCTGGTTTACTGATCTCATCACCCTAAACAACGTATAGTACTCCATACTAGTCAAATAAGCAAGTTGGCAATTGCTCTTCTGAACAAATTATTGTAAATGTCACTGCTACAGTGCAGCTCATAGTGGCTCACTTGGCTGTTCAAGTGAAAAATTCTTGCAAATGCAGCTCTTATTATTTGCCAAATGTTCATGCACAAATGCATTTATTTTACCAAGAGCGTAGTATTGGGTCATTTAAGGAGAATGGGAAAACCCCACTCACAATTGAAGAGGCAAAATAGCATACATACAGCACTCCAGAGCTTGCAAACCCCTTCACATACACTATACCAATGGTACCTCACACTGACTGCGGAGAGGCTGAGATGATGAGAAAGGGCAGGTATATTTATGATTATTTTTACAAGTACGGTTAACTTAGACAAAGTAACTCTCTCCAGGTCACAACTCAAGGAAGTAATACATTTCTGTGATGAAAATATAAGTCTTGGGGCTTCTGATTTTATCATGTGTCTATCAAAATCCCCACCTGCCAAGGTTAAGCCATACAATGTAGAACATAAAAACCATACAGCCTCTGAAACAGAGGAGAGGCGCGAGATCAAAACTCATTTGAACTTACATAATCATATTGTATCAATTCATTATTAGTCCACTATTATCATTGTGGTCGTCATTAATAGACAAGACGTGTTGAGCAACTACTACCTGCCAGACCAAATAGGAAGGACTTCATCTGTGCTGTTTCACTGAACCTTTACTTTCAACAAAGGTGCTCTTAAAAATCAGAATGATGAAAGTACAGATGAGAAAATGGAAGCCGAGAAGGCTTGAGTTGCCTAAACCTGCTGCTAAATCCTAGCCTTTTTCCAAGGCCACTCTACTAGACTTGCTTCTGTGGGATCTATTGTATTCATAGTCAAATACCAATAAGGCCAAGACAATGAGTACTTTTGAGTTCTTCTGGGTTTTGGGGAAAATTTAAACAGTGTCTCCCAATCTTCTGAATGCATTTAATGTATTCCGCCGATTCGATAAGCGAACCGGCATGAACGCTTATCTGAGATGATACCACTCTAGTTTCACTCTAACAGTACATTTTATGTAGAATATTTCTATCTCAAATGCTGATCCTCATTCTGTTACTTACTGGCTGTATATCGTTGGACAAGTGGCTTAGCAGCTCAGACACTCAATTTAGTAGTCTGCGAAGTAGGGTTGACGATAGTTCCAATAGTAAAATAAAAGTGGAACCATCTGCAGAAAGCACTTGACATGGTTTCTAGAACATGGTTAGTAAGACACACATATTAACTATGATTATTTTTTATTTTGATGATCCTTGTGACCACAGAATAGAGGTTAGCTACATTCTACAGAGAGGAAACTGGTTCTAAGATATAAAGTATTTTGTGTAAATTCACCCAGCTTGATAGAATAAAGATAAGGAAGCACGTCTCCTAAATGTGACAGAGAAAATTTTTGTTACTAAAATCTCCAGCAACTCTCTGAGGAGGTGTGTCTTGGTAGCTGAACAATTCTGAAAGTAGAAGTGGACAGAAGCTAAAATGCTCATCGGGAAAAGATAAGAAATCAAGAAACCTGAAAATGATTCAATAGTGAGCAAAGAGAAAAACAGGGGAGAGGGAGAATATGTTAAAAGGGATTTGAGAAATTTGCTCCCCACATACAATGTAAATTACTATGAAAATACTGTGTTAGAAAAAATATACAAGGCCCTTTTCTACACTATTTTAAAGAATATACACCGTCTCAATATTGGCTGTCTTGTAAAATACAAAAATTCTATTTTTATGCAGTTACAGAAAATATAAATACTCTAATTTAACCTTAAAAAAATTACTCTGAAGACACTCTGATAGAAAAAATATACAATGCAATTTTCTACTATGTTTTAAAGTATATGCACCGACTCAATATTCTCTATCTTGTAAAATATAAAAATTCTAATTTTATGCGGTTACAGAATATATACATACTCATTTTAACACAAATGTTAAACACAAAATTACTAAAAATATAAATATTCTCTTTTTACCCCAACGTTAAAAACAAAATTGTCTGACAATACTCTGTTAGAAAAAATATACAATGCCCTTTTCTATTCTGTTTTAAGGTATATACACCATCTCCATATTCCCTCTTGTAAAACATGGAAATTCTATTATTACGTGGATAGAGAAAATATAAGTATTTCCTTTGACTTCAATGTTAAAAACCAAATTACTCTAAGACACTCTGTTAGAAAAAATACACAATGCTTTTTTTTACTATCTTTCTTAGTATATACACAATCTCAATATTCTCTCACATGTAAAATACAAAAATTCTAAATTTACGTGGTTAGACAAAAATATAAATATTCTCTATGCACCCCAATGTAAAAAACAAAATTGCGTGGAAGATACTCTGTTAGAAAAAAAATACAATGCTCTTTTCTACTCTCTTATGGTGTATATATACCATCTCAATATTCTCTCTCATGTAAAATACTGAAAATCTAAATTTATGCTGTTAGAAATAAATATAAATATCCTCTATGTCCCCGAATGATATAAGCAAAATTGCTCGAAAAATAATCTGTTAGAAAAAATATACAATGCCCTCTACTACATTCTTTTGGAGTATATACACTATCTCAATATTCTTTGTCATGTAAAATACCAAAACTCTAAATTTGCATGAATAGAAAAACATATAAATATTATATATTTAACCAAATGCTGAAAGCAAAATTGCTGTAATAATAATCTGTATGAAAAAATTTACAATGCCCTTTTCTACACTCTTTTGGAGTATATACACCAAATCAATACGCTGTCTCATGTAAAATATTAAAATTCTAAATTTACCGGATAAAAAATATATAAATATTATGTATGTACCACAATGTTATAAGCAAAATTGCTCTAAAGAAAATCTGTTCCAAAAAATATACAATGCCCTTTTCTACTCTGTTTTGGAGTATATACACCATATCAATAAGCTCAATCATGTAAAATATATAAATTCTCAATTTACGTGGTTACAAAAAATATAAATATTTTCTATGTACACCAACGTTAAAAGCAAAATTGCACATAATATAATGTGTAAGAGAAAATATACAATGCCCTTTTTTACTCTTTCTTGGAGTATATACACCAAATCAATAGGCTCTCTCATGCAAAATAACGAAATTCTAAATTTACGCAAATAGAAAACAATCTAAATATTATCTAGGCACCCCAATGTTAAAAGAATAAATGCACTGAATATCATCTGTCAGAACAAATACACAATGCCCTTTTCTACTCTGTTTTGGAGTATATACACCATATCAATATGCTGTCTCATGTAAAATACCGAAATTCTAATATTACGAGAATCAAAAAAATATAAATGTTATCTAGGCACCCCAATGTTAAAATCAAAATTGCTCTGAATAAAATCTGTCAGAAAAAATATACAATGCCTTCTTCTACTCTGTTTTGGAGTACATACACCAACTCAATATGCTCTCTCATGTAAAATATAGAAAATCTAAATTTACGTAAATCGAAAAAAATGCAAATATAATCTAGGCACCCCATTGATAAAAGCAAAATTGTTCTGAATATAATCTGTCAGAAAAAATATACAATGCCCTTTTCTACTCTGTTTGGAGTATATACACCAACCCAATAGGCTCTCTCATGTAAAATGCCGAAATTCTAACTTTACGCAAATCGAAAAAAATCTAAATATTACCTAGGTACCCCAAGGAAAAAAGCAAAATTTCTCAGAATATAGTCTGTCAGAAAAAATATACAATGCCCTTTTCCACACTGTTTGGGAGTATATATACCATATCAATAAGCTCTCTCATGTAAAATATTTAAATTCTCAATTTACGCGGTTACAAAAAATATAAATATTTCCTACGTACACCACCGTTAAAAGCAAAATTGCACATAATATAGTGTGTAAGAGAAAATGTACAACGCCCATTTTTACTCTTTCTTGGAGTATATCCACCAAATAAATAGGCTCTCTCATGAAAAGTAACGAAATTATAAATTTACGCCAATATAAAAGAATCTAAATATTATCTAGGCACCCCAATCTTAAAAGCAAAATTGCACTGAATAGCATCTGTCAGAAAAAATATACAATGCCTTTTTCTACTCTGTTTGGAGTATATACACCAACTCAATATGCTCTCTGATGTAAAATACAGAAATTCTAATTTTACGCGAATCGAAAATAACCTAAATATTATCTAGGCACCCCAATATTAAAAGAAAAATTGCTCTGAATATAATCTCTCAGAAAAAATCTACAATGCTCTTTCTACTCTGTTGTAAAGTATAGACACCAACTTAATATGCTCCCTCATGTAAAATACAAAAATTCTAAATTTACGCAAATCGAAAAAAAATTAAATATTATATAGGCACCTCAATGTTAAAAGCAAAATTGCTCTGAATATAATCTGTCAAAGAAAATATTCAATGCCCTATTCTACTCTGTTTTGCAGTATATACACCAACTCCATGTGCTCTCTCATGTAAAATAAAAAAATTCTATAATGAAGCGAATCGAAAAAATCTAAATACTATCAAGGCACCCCAATGTTAAAAGCAAAATTGCTCTGAATATAATCTGTCAGAAAAAATATACAATGCCCTTTTTTACTCTGGTTTGGAGTATATACACCAACTCTATATGCTCTCTCATGAAAAATAACGGAATTCTACATTTACGTGAATCGAAAAATAACTAAATAATATCTAGGCGCCCGAAAATTAAAAGAAAATGGCTCTGAATATAGTCTCTTAGAAAAAATATACAATGCCTTATTCTACTCTATTTTGGAGTATATACACCAACTCAGTATGCTCTCTCATGTAAAATACAGAAATTCTTATTTTACCCAAATTTTAAAAATCTAAATATTATCTAGCCACACCAATGTTAAAAACAAAATTGCTCTGAATATAATCTGTCTGAAAAAATATACAATGGCCTATTCTACTCTTTCTTAGAGTATATACAAGAACAAAATATGCTCTCTCATATAAAATACAGAAATTCTATATTTAAGCGAATGGAAAAACTCTAAATATTATCCAGGTACTCCAATGTTAAAAGTAAAATTGCTCTGAATATAATCTGTGAAAAAAAAAATTTACAATGCCCTTTTCCACTCTGTTTTGGTGTATATACACCAACTCAATATGCTCTATCATGTAAAATACCGAGATTCTAATTTTATGCGAATCGAAAAAAATCTAAAAAATGTCTAGGCACCCCAAGGTTAAAAGAAAATGGCTCTGAATATAGTCTGTAAGAAAAAATATACAATGCCTTATTCTACTCTATTTTGGAGTATATACACCAACTCTTTATGCTCTCTCAGGTAAAACAGAGATATTCTACATTTAAGCGAATCGAAAAAAATCTAAATAATATCTAGGCACCCCAATGTTAAAAGCAAAACTGTTCTGAATATAATCTGTCAGCAAAAATATACAATGCTCTTTTCTACTCTGTTTTGTTGTATATACACCAACTCAATATGCTCTCTCATGTAAAATACTGAAATTCTATTTTAACGTGAATCGAAAAAAATCTAAATAATATCTAGGCGCCCCAAAGTTAAAAGAAAATGGCTCTGAGTATAGTCTGTTAGAAAAAATATACAATGCCTTATTCTACTCCGTTTTGGAGTATATACACCAACTCAGTATGCTCTCTCATGTAAAATACAGAAATTCTTATTTTACCCAAATTTTAAAAATCTAAATATTATCTAGCCACCCCAATGTTAAAAACAAAATTGCTCTGAATATAATCTGTCTGAAAAAATATACAATGCCTTATTCTACTTAGTTTTGGATTATATACACCAACTCAATATGCTCTCTCAGAGAAAATACGGAAATTCTAATTTTATGCAAATGGAAAAAATCTAAATATATCTAGGCACCCCAATAATAAAAGCAAAATTGCTGTGAATATAAGCTGTCAGAAAAAATATACAATGCCCTTTTCTACTTTGTTTTGGAGTATATACACCAATTCAATATGCTCTCTCATGTCAACTACCAAAATTCTAATTTTATGCGAATCGAATAAAATCTAAATATTATCTAGGCACCCCAATGTAAAAAGGAAAATTGCTCTGAATATAATCTGTCATAAAAAATATACAATGCCCTTTTCTACTCTGTTTTGCATTATATACACCAACTAAATATGCTCTCTCATGTAAAATACGGAAATTCTAATTTTACGCTAATCGAACAAAATCTAAATAATATCTAGGCGTCCCACAGCTAAAAGAAAATGGCTCTGAGTATATTCTGTTAGATAAAATATACAATACCTTATTCTACTCTGTTTTGGAGTATATACAACAACTCCATATGCTCTCTTATGTAAAATACAGAAATTCTAATTTTACCAGAATCGAAAAAATCTAAATAAGATCTAGGCAACACAATATTAAAAACAAAATTTCTCTGAACAAAATCTGTCAGAAAAAAAATACAATGCCCTATTCTACTCTGTGTTGGAGTATATACACCACCTCCATATGCTCTCTCATGTAAAATACAGAAATTCTATATTTAAGCGAATCGAAAAAAATCTACATTTTATCTAGGCACCTTAATGTTAATAGAAAAATTATTCTGAATATAATCTGTCAGAATAAATATAGAATGCCTTACTCTACTCTGTTTTGGAGTATATACACCAACTCAATATGTTCTCTCATGTAAAATAGGGAAATTCTAATTTTACGTGAATCGAAAATATCTAAGTATTATCTAGGTGCCCCAAGATTAAAAGAAACCGTCTCTGAATATAGTCTGTAAGAAAAAATATACAATACCTATTTCTACTCTCGTTTGGAGTATATACCCCAACTCAGTATGCTCTCTCATGTAAACTACCAAAATTCTAATTTTACGCGAATCGAAAAAAATCTAAATAATATCTAGGCATACCACAGCTAAAAGAAAATGGCTCTGAATATAGTCTGTTAGGTAGAATATACAATACATTATTCTACCCTGTTTTGGACTATATAAAGCAACTCCGTATGCTCTCTCATGTAAAATACAGAAATTCTAATTTTACCTGAATCAAAAAAATCTAAATACGATCTAGGCACCTGAATATTAATAACAAAATTGCTCTGAACAAAATCTGTCAGAAAAAATATACAATGACTTATTCTACTCTGTGTTGGAGTATATACACCACCTCCATATACTCTCTCATGTAAAATACAGAAATGCTATATTTAAGCGAATCGAAAAAATCTAAATATTATCTAGGCACCTTAATGTTAAAAGCAAAATATCTCTGAATACACCCTGTCAGAAAAAATATACAATGCCTTATTATACAATGTTTTGGAGTATATATACCAACTCAGTATACTCTCTGATGTAAAATACCGAAATTCGAAATTTACGTGAATCGAAAAAAATCTAAATAATATCTAGCCGGCCCAAAGTGAAAAGAAAATGGCTCTGAATATAGTTTGTTAGAAAAAATATACAATGCCTTATTCTACTCTGTTTTGGAGTATATAAACCAACTCAGTATGCTCTCTCATTTAAAATACAGATTCTGATGCTACCCAAATCGAAAAAAAATAAATATACTCTAGGCACCCCAATGTTAAAAACAAAATGGCTCTGAATATAATCTGTCAAAAAAAATATACAGTGCCCTATTCTACTCTGTTTTGGAGTATATACACCAACTCCATATGCTCTCTCATGTAAAATACAGAAATTCTATATTTAAGCGAATCGACAAAAATCTAAATATAATCTAGGCACCCCAATGTTAAAAGCAAAATTGCTCTCAATATAATCTGTCAGAAAAAATATACAATGCCTTATTCTACTCTGTTTTGGAGTATATACACCAACTCATTATGCTCTCTCATGTAAAATACCGAAATTCTAATTTTACGTGAATCGAGAAAAATTTAAATATTATCTAGGCACCCGAATGTTAAAAGCAAAATTGCTCTGACTATAAGCTGTCAGAAAAAATATACAATGCCCTTTTCTACTCTGTTTTGTAGTATATAAACCAACTCAATATGCTCTCTCAATTAAAATTCCGAAATTCTAATTTTGCGCGAATCGAAAAAAGTCTAAATAAAATCTCGGCGCCCAAAGTTAAAATAAAATGACTCTGAATATAGTTTGTTAAAAAAAACATACAACACCTTATTCTACTGTGTTTTGGAGTATATACACCAACTCCCTATGTTCTCTCATGTAAAATACAGAAATTCAAATGTTACCCAAATCGAAAAAATCTAAATATGATCTAGGCACACCAATGTTAAAAACAAACTTGCTCTGAATATAATCTGTCAGAAAAAATATACAATGCCCTATTCTACTCTGTTTTGGAGTATATACGCCAACTCCATATTCTCTCTCATGTAAAATACAGAAATTCTATATTTAACAGAATCGAAAAAAATCTAAATATTATCTAGGCACCCCAGTGTTAAAAGCAAAATTGCGCTGAATATAATCTATCAGAAAAAATATACAATGGTCTTTTGTACTTTGTTTTGTTGTACATACACCAACTCAATATGCTCTCTCTTGTAAAATACCGAAATTCTAATTTTCCGTTAATCGACGAAAATCTAAATAATATCTAGGCGCCCAAAAGTTAAAAGAAAATATCTCTGAATATACTCTGTCAGAAAAAATATACAATGCCTTATTCTACTGAGTTTTGGAGTATATACACCAACTCAGTATGCTCTCTCATTTAAAATAGAGAAATTCAAATATTACCAGAATCGAAAAAATCTAAATATTATTTAGGTACCCCAATGTTAAAAACAAAATTGCTCTGAATATAATCTGTCAGGGAAAATATACAATGACCTATTCTACTCTGCTTTGGAGTATATACAACAACTAAATATGCTCTCTTATGTAAAATACCGAAATTCTAATTTTACGGGAATCAAAAAAAATCCAAATAATATCTAGGCGCCCCAAAGTTAAAAGAAAATGGCTCTGAATATAGTCTGTTAGACAAAATTTACAATGCCTTATTCTACTTTGTTTTGGGGTATATGCAGCAACACACTCTGCTCTCTCATGTAAAATACACAAATTCTACATTTACCCGAATCGAAAAAATCTAAATATTATCTAGGCACCCCAATGATAAAAACAAAATTGCTCTGAATATAATCTGTCAGAAGAAATATACAATGAACTAATCTAATCTATTTTGGATTATATACACCAACTCCATGTGCTCTCTCATGTAAAATAAAAAAATTCTATAATGAAGCAAATCGAAAGAAATCTAAATACTATCTAGGCACCCCAATGTTAAAACCAAAATTGCTCTGAATATGATCTGTCAGAAAAAATAAACAACGCCCCTTTTTACTCTGGTTTGGAGTATATACACCAACTCTATATGCTCTCTCATGAAAAATAACGGAATTCTACATTTACATGAATCCAAAAATAACTAAATAATATCTAGGCGCCCCAAAATTAAAAGAAAATGGCTCTGAATATAGTCTCTTAGAAAAAATATACAATGCCTTATTCTACTCTGTTTTGAAGTATATACACCAACTCAGTATGCTCTCTCATGTAAAATACAGAAAATCTAATTTTACGTGAATCGAAAAAAATCTAAATATTATCTAGGCAACCGAATAATAACAGTAAAATTGCTCTGAATATAATCTGTAAGAAAAAATATACAATGTCCTTTTCTACTCTGTTTTGGAGTATATACACCAACTCAATATGTTCTCTCATGTGAAATACGAAAATTCTAATTTTACGTGAATCAAAAAAATCTAAGTACTATCTAGGTGCCCCAAAATTAAAAGAAACCGTCTCTGAATATAGTCTCTAAGAAAAAATATACAATGCCTATTTCTACTCTTTTTTGGAGTATATACCCCAACTAAGTATGCTCTCTCATGTAAAATACCGAAATTTTAATTTTACCCGAATTGAAAAAATCTAAATACGATCTAGGCACCCCAATGTTAAAAACAAAATTGCTGTGAATATAATCTGTCAGAAAAAATATACAATAAGCTATTCTACTCTGCTTTGGACTATATACACCAACTCCATATGCTCTCTCATGTAAAATATTGAAATTCTATATTTAAGCGAATCAAAAAAAATTTAAATATTATCTAGGCACCTTAATGTTAAAAGCAAAATTGCTCTGAATATACGCTGTCAGAAAAAATATACAATGCCTTATTCTACTTTGTTCTGGAGTATATACAACAACTCAGTATGCTCTCTGATGTAAAATACCGAAATTCGAAATTTACGTGAATTGAAAAAAATCTAAATAATATCTAGGCGCCCCAAAGTTAAAAGAAAATGGATCTGAATATAGTCTGTTAGAAAAAATATACAATGCCTTATTCTACTCTGTTTTGGTGTATATACACCAACTCAGTATGCTCTCTCATGTAAAATACAGATTCTAATGCTACCCAAATCTAAAAAATCTAAATATACTCTAGGCACCCCAATGTTAAAAGCAAAATTGCTCTGAATATACGCTGTCAGAAAAAATATACAGTGCCCTATTCTACTCTGTTTTGGAGCATATACACCAACTCAATATGCTCTCTCATGTAAAATACCGAAATTCTAATTTTACGTGATTCGAAAAAAATCTAAATAATATCTAGGCGCCCCAAAGTTAAAAGAAAATGGCTCTGAGTATAGTCTGTTAGAAAAAATATACAATGCCATATTCTACTCCGTTTTGGAGTATATACAACAAATCAGTATGCTCTCTCATGTAAAATACCGAAATTCTATTTTAACGGGAATTGAAAAAAATCTAAATAATATCTAGGTGCCCCAAAGTTAAAAGAAAATGACTCTGTATGTAGACTGTTAGAAAAAAATATACAATGCCTTATTCTACTTAGTTTTGGATTATATACACCAACTCAGTATGCTCTCTCAGGGAAAATACCGAAATTATAATTTTACCCGAATCGAAAAAATCTAAATATGATCTAGGCACCCCAATGTTAAAAACAAAATCGCTGTGAATATAATCTGTCAGAAAAGATATACAATACGCTATTCTACTCTGCTTTGGACTATATACACGAACTCCATATGCTCTCTCATGTAAAATACTGAAATTCTATATTTAAGTGAATCAAAAAAATCTAAATATTATCTAGGCACCTTAATGTTAAAAGCAAAATTGCTCTGAATATACGCTGTCAGAAAAAATATACAATGCCTTATTCTACTCTGTTTTGGAGTATATACACCAACTCAGTATGCTCTCTAATGTAAAATACCGAAATTCTAATTTTATGCAAATTGAAAAAAATATAAATAATATCTAGGCACCCAAAAGTAGAAAGAAAATGGCTCTGAATATAGTCTGTTAGAAAAAATATACACTACCTTATTCTACTCTGTTTTGGAGTATATACACCAACTCAGTGTGCTCTCTCATGTAAAATGCAGAAATTCTAATTTTACCCGTCGAAAAAATCTAAATATTATCTAGACACCCCAATGATAAAAACAATATTGCTCTGTATATAGTCTGTAAGAAAAATTATACCATGCCCTATTCTACTCTGTTTTGGAGTATATACACCAACTTGATATGTTCTCTCATGTAATATACAAAAACTCTATATTTAAGCGAAACGAAAAAAATCTAAATATTATCTAGGCACCCCAACGTTAAAAGCAAAATAGCTCTGAATATAATCTGTCAGAAAAAATATACAATGCCCATTTCTACTATGTTTTGTAGTATATACACCAACTCAAAATGCTCTCTCATGTAAAGTATCGAAATTCTAATTTTACGTGGATCGAAAAAAATCTAAGTAATACCTAGGCACCCCAATGTTAAACAAAAATGGCTCTGAATATAGCCTGTTAGAAAAAATATACAATGCCTTATTCTACTTTTTTTTGGATTACATACATGAACTCCATATGCTCTCTCATGTAAAATAACGAAATTCTTATTTTACGTGGATCGAAAAAAGTCTAAATATTATCTAGGAAACCCAGTGTTAAAAGCAAATTTGTGCTGAATATAGTCTGTCAGAAAAAATATACAATGCCCTTTTCTACTCTGTTTTGGAGTACATACACCAACTCCATATGCTCTCTCATGTAAAATAGAGAAATTCTATATTTAGGCGAATCTACAAAAATCTAAATATTTCCTAAGCATCCCAATGTTAAAAACAAAATTACTCTGAATACAATCTGTCCGAAAAAATATACAATGCCCTTTCTACTTTGTTTTGGAGTATATACACCTACTCAATATGCTCTCTCATGTAAAATATGGAAATTCTAATATTACGTGAATCGAAAAAAATCTAAATATTATCTAGGCACCCCAGTTTGAAAGAAAAATTGCTCTGAATATAATCTGTCAGAAAAAATATACAATGCCCCTTTCTACTCTGTTTTAGGGTATATACACCAACTGCATATGCTCTCTCATGTAAAATACAGAAATTCTATATTATAGCGAATCGAAAAATATCTAAATATTATCTAGGCAACCAATATTAAAAACAAAATTTCTCTGAATATAATCTGTCAGAGAAAATACACAATGCCATTTTCTACTCTGTTTTGTGTAATATAAACCAACTCAATATGCTCTCTCATGTAAAATACAGAAATTCTATATTTAAGCGAATCGAAAAAAATCTAAATGTTATCTAGGCACCCCAATGTTAAAAGCAAAATTGCTCTGAATATAACTGTCAGAAAAAATATACAATGCTTTATTCTACTCTTTTTTGGAGTATATACACCAACTCTATATGCTCTGTCATGTAAAATAGAGAAATTCTATATTTAACCAGTCAAAAAAAATCTAAACATTATCTAGGCTCCCCAATGTTAAAGGAAAAATTTCTCTGAATACAATCTGTCAGAAGAAATATACAACGCCCTTTTTTACTTTGTATTGGAATATATACAGCAACTCAATATGCTCTGTCATGTAAAATACCGAAATTCTAATTTTACGTGAATCGATAAAAATCTAAATAATATCTAGGCGCCCCAAAGTTAAAAGAAAATGGCTCTGAATATAGTGTGTTAGAAAAAATATACAATGCCTTATTCTACTCTTTCTTAAAGTATATAAACAAACTCAGTATGCTTTGTCATGTGAAATATCGAAATTCTAATTTTAACAAAATCGAAAATATCTAAATATTATCTAGGCACCCAAACGTTAAAAACAAAATTGCTCTCAATATAATCTCTCAGAAAATATGTACAATGCCCTATTCTACATTTTTTTGGAGTATATACACCAACTCCATAGTCCCTCTCATATAAAATACAGAAATTCTATATTTAAGGGATCCGAAAAAATTCTACATATAATGTAGGAAACCCAATGTTAACAGCAAAATTGATCTGAATATAATCTGTCAGAAAAAATAGAAAATTCCTTATTCTACTCTGTTTTGGAGTATATACACCAACTCCATATGCTCTCTTATGTAAAATACAGAAATTCTAATTTTAACCGAATCGAAAAAAATCTAAAAATTATCTAGGCACCCCAATGTTAAACACAAAATTGCTCTGAATATAATTTGTCAGAAAAAATATACAATGCCCTATTCTACTCTGTTTTTGAGTATATACACCAACTCCATATGCTCTCTCATGTAAAATACAGAAATTCTATATTTGAGCGAATCGAAAAAAACTCAATATTATCTAGGCACCCCAATGTTAAAACCAAAATAGCTCTGAATATACTCTGTCAGAAATAATATACAATGCCATTTTCTATTCTGTTTTGTATTATGTAAACAAACTCAATATGCTCTTTCATGTAAAATACAGAAACTCTAATTTTACCCGAATCGAAAAAATCTAAATATTATATAGGCACGCCAATGTTAAAGAAAAAATTGCTCTAAATATAATCTATCAGAAAAATATACAATGCCCTCTTCTACTCTGTTTTAAAGTATATACACCAACTCAGTATGCTCTCTCATGTAAAATACCGAAATTCTAATTTTACTTGATTCAAAAAAATCAAAATATTATGTAGGCACCTTAATGTTAAAAACAAAATTGCTGTGAATAAAATCTGTCAGAAAAAATATACAATGCCCTATTCTACTCTGTTTTGGAGTATATACACCAACTCAGTATGCCCTCTCGTGTTTAATAACGAAATTCTAATTTTACGTGAATTGAAAAGAATCTAAATAATATCTAGGCACTTCAATGATAAAAACAAAATTGCTCTGAATATAATCTGTTAGAAATAATATACAATGCCCTCTTCTACTCTGTTTTGGAGTATATACAGCAACTCTATATGCTCTCTCATGTAAAATACAAAAATTATAATATTACGCGAATCAAAAAAAATCTAAATAATATCTAGGTGCCCCAACGGTCAACAAAAATGGCTCTGAATACAATCAGTCATACAAAATATACAATGCACTATTCTACTTTGTTTTAAAGTATATAAAGCAACTGCATATGCTCTATCATGTAAAATACAGAAATTCTATATTTAAGCGAATCGAAAATAATTTAAATATTATCTCGGCACGCCAATGTTAAAAACAAAATTGCTCTGAATATAATCTGTCAGAAAAAATACACAATGAGCTATTCTACTCTGTTTTGGGGTATATACACCAACTACCTATGCTCTATCATGTAAAATACAGAAATTCCATATTTAAGCAAATCGAAAAAAATCTATATATCATGTAGGCACCTGAATGGTAAAATCAAAATTCCTCTGAATATAATGTGTCAGAAAAAATAAACAATGCCCTATTCTACTCTGTTTTGGAGTATATACACCAACTCAGTATGCTCTCTCATGTAAAATACAGAAATTCTAATTTTACCTGAATCGAAAAAAATCTAAATATTATCTAGGTACTGCAATGTTTAAAGCAAAATTGCTCTGAATATAATCTGTCTGACAAAATATACAATGTCCTTGTCTACTCTGTTTTGGAGTGTATACACCAACTCTATATGCTCTCTCATGTAAAATACCGAAATTCATATTTTATGCGAATTGAAAGAAATCTAAATAATATCTGGGCACCCCAAACATAAAAAAAAATTACTCTGAATATGATCTGTCAGAAAAAATATACAATGCCCTATTCTACTCTGTTTTGGAGTATATGCAGCAACTCAATATGCGCTCTCATATAAAATACAGAAATTCTAATTTAATGCGAATTGTAAAAAATATAAATAATATCTAGGCACCCCAAAGTTAAAAGAAAATGGCTCTGAATATAGTCTGTTAAAAAAAATATACAATGCCTTATTCTAATCTGTTTTGGAGTATATACACCAACTAAGTATCCTCTCTCATGTAAAATACCGAAATTCTAATTTTACCCGAATCGAAAAAATCTAAATATTATGTAGGCACCCCAATGTAAAAACAAACTTGCTCTGAATATAATCTGTCATAAAAAATATACAATGCCCTATTCTACTCTGTTTTGGAGTACATACACCAACTCAATATGCTTTCTCATGTAAAATACCGAAATTCTAATAGTAAGTGAATGGAAAAAAAACCTAAAGAATATCTAGGTGCCCCAAAGCTAAAGAAAATGGCTCTGAATAAAGTCTATAAGATAAGACAAACAATGCCTTATTCTATTCTGTTTTGGAGTATATACAACAACTCACTATGCTCTCTCATGTAAAATAGAGAAATTCTAAATTTACGTGGATCTAAAAAATCTAAATATTATCTAGGCACCCCAAATGTTAAAAGCAAAATTGCTCTGAATATAATTGTCATATAAAATATACAATGCCCTTTTGTACTCTTTTTTGGAGTATATACACCAACTCATTATGCCCTCTTATGAAAAATACCGAAATTCTAATTTTACCAGAATCGAAAAAATCTAAATATATTCGAGGCAAGCCAATGTTAAAAGCAATATTGCTCTGAATATAATCTGACAGACAAAATATAAAATGCCCTTTTCTACTCTCTTTTGTAGTATATACACCACCTCAATATGCTCTCTCACGTAAAATACAGACATTCGAAATTTACGTGAATCGAAAAAAATCTAAAAAATATCTACGCGCCCCAAAGTTAAAAGAAAATGGCTCTGAATATAGTCTGTTAAAAAAAATATGCAATACCCTATTTTACTGTGTTTTACAGTATATGCACTAACTCAGTATGCTCCCTCATGTAAAATACCGAAATTCTAAATTTACACGAATCAAAAAAAATGTAAATAACATCTAGACGCCCCAAGTTAAAAGAAAATGGCTCTGAATATAGTCTGTTAGAAAAAGTATACAATGCCTCATTCTAATCTGTTTTGGAGTATATACACCAACTCAGTATGCTCTCTCATGTAAAATACCGAAATTCTAATTTTACACGAATCGAAAAAATCTAAATATTATCTAGGCACCCCAATGTTAGAAACAAAATTGCTCTGAATATAATCTGTCACAAAAAAATATTGAATCCCCTATTCTAATTTGTTTTGGTGTATATACACCAACTCATTATGCTCTCCCATGTAAAATAGAGAAATTCTAAATTTACGTGAATCTAAAAAAATCTAAATATTATCTAGGCACACCAAAGTAAACAGCAAAATTGCTCTGAATATAATCTGTCATAAAAAATATACAATGCCCTATTCTACTCTCTTTTAAAGTATATACAACAACTCCATATGCTCTCTCATGTAAAATACAGGAATTCTACATTTAAGCAAATAGAGAAAACTCTAAATATTATCTAGGCACTCCAATGTTAAAAGCAAAATTGCTCTGAATATAATCTGTCAGAAAAAATATACAATGTCCTATTCCACTCGCTTTTGGTGTAAATACACCAACTCAGTATGCTCTCTCATGTAAAATACCGAAATTCTAATTTTACCAGAATTGAAAAAAATCTAAATATTATCTAGGTACCCGGAGATTAAAAGCAAAATTGCTCTGAATATAATCTGTCAGAAAAAATATACAATGCCCTATTCTACTCTGTTTTGGAGTATATACACCAACTCAATATGCTGTTTCATGTAAAATACTGAAATTTTAATTTTACCCGAATCGACAAAATCTAAATATTATCTAGGCACCCAAATGTTAAAAAGAAAACTGCTCTGAATATAATCTCTCAGAAAAAATATACAATGCCCTATTCTACTCGTTTTTGGAGTATATACACCAACTCCATATGCTCTGTCATGTAAAATACAGGAATTCTAATTTTACCTGAATCGAAAAAATCTAAATATTATCTAGGCACCCCAATGTTAAGAACAAAATTTCTCTCAATATAATCTGGCAGAAAAAATATAAAATGCCCTTTTCTACTCCGGTTTGGAGTATATACACCAACTCACTTTGCGCCCTCATGTAAAATACAGAAATTCTAATATTACCCAAATCGAAAAAATCTAAATATTCTGTAGGCACCACAATGTTAAAAACAAAACTGCTCTGAATATAATCGGTCAGATAAAATATACAATGCACAATTCTACTCTTTTTTGGAGTATATACACCAACTGCATTTGCTCTCACATGTAAAATACAGAAATTCTAATTTTACTCGAATCAAAAAAATCTAAATATTTTCTAGGCACCCCTATGTTAAAAACAAAATTGCTCTGAAAATAATCAGTCAGAAAAAATATACAATGCCCTATTCTACTCTGTTTTGGAGTATATACAAAAACTGCATATGCTCTCTCAGATAAAATACCAAAATTCTAATTTTACGTGAATCTAAAAATTCTAAATAATATCTAGGCACCCCAAAGTTAAAACAAAATGGCTCTGAATATAGTCTGTTAGAAAATATATACAATAGCTTATTCTACTCTGTTTTGGAGTATATACACCAACTCAGTATGCTCTCTCATGTAAAATACAAAAATTCTAATTTTACCCGAATTGAAAAAATCTAAATATTATCTAGGAACACCAATGTTAAAAAAAAAATTGTTCTGAATATAGTCTGTCAGAGAACATATACAATGCCCTATTCTACTCTGTTTTGGAGTATATACACCAACTCCATATGCTCTCTCATGTAAAATACAGAAATTCTATATTTAAGCGAATCGAAAAAAATCTAAATAATATCTAGACCCCCAAAGTTAAAAGAAAATGGCTCTGAAAATAGTCTATTAGAAAAAATATACAATGCCTTATTCTACTCTGTTTTGGAGTATATACACCAACTCAGTATGCTCTCTCATGTAAAATACAGAAATTCTAATTTTATGCGAATCGATATAAATCTAACAAATATGTAGCCACCCCAAATATAAAAGAAAACGGCTCTGAATATAGTCTGTTAGAAAAAAATATACAATGCCTTATTCTACTCTGTTTTGGAGTATATACAACAACTCAGTATGCTCTCTCATGCAAAATACAGAAATTCTAATTTTTCCGGAATCAAAAAAATCTAAACATTATCTAGGCACCCCAATGTTAAAAACCAAATTGCTCTGAACATAATCTGTCATAAAAAATATACAATGCAATTTTCTACTCAGTTTTGGAGTACATACACCAACTCCATATGCTGTATCATTTAAATAAAGAAATTCTATATTTAAGCGAATTGAAAAAAATCTAAATATTATCTAGGCACCCCAATGTTAAAAACAAAATTTCTCTGAATATAATCTGTCAGAAAAAATATACAATGCCCTTTTCTACTCTGTTTAGGAGTATATACAATAACTCAGTTTGCGCTCTGAAGGAAAATAGAGAAATTCTAATTTTACCCAATCAAAAAACTCTAAATATTCTTTAGGCACCCCAATGTTAAAAACAAAAGTGCTCTGAATATAATTTGTTAGAAAAAATATACAATGCCCTATTCTACTTTTTTTGGAGTATATACACCAACTCCATATGCTCTCTCATGTAAAATACAGAAATTCTAATTTTACACGAATAGAAACAATCTAAATATTATCTAGGCACCCCATTGTTAAAAACAAAAAGGCTCTGAATATAATCAGTCAGAAAAAATAAACAATGCCCTATTCTACTCTGTTTTGTAGTACATACACCAACTCCATATGCTCTCTCATGTAAAATACGGAAATTCTATATTTAAGCGAATCAAAAAAATCTAAATATTATCTAGGCACCCGAAGGTTAAAAGCAAAATTGCTCTGAATATAATCTGTCAGAAATAATATATAATGCCATATTCTACTTTCTTTTTGAAATATATACACCAGCTCCATAAGGTCTCTCACGTAAAATACTGAAATTCTTATTTTACGTGAATGGAAAAAAACCTAAAGAATATCTAGGCGCCCCAAAGTTAATAGAAAATGGCTCTGAATATAGTCTGTAAGAAAAAATATACAATGCCTTATTCTACTCTGTTTTGGAGTATATACACCAACTCAGTATGCTCTCTCACGTAAAATACCGAAATTCTAATTTTACCCGAATCGAAAAAATCTAAATATTTTCTAGGCAACCCAATGTTAAAAGCAATATTGCTGTGAATATAATCTGACATAAAAAATATAAAATGCCCTTTTCTACTCTTTTTTGTAGTATATACACCACCTCAATATGCTCTGTCACGTAAAATACAGACATTCAAAATTTACGCGAATCGAAAAAAATCTAAATAATATCTACGTGCCCCAAAGTTGAAAGAAAATGGCTCTGAATATAGTCTGTTAAAAAAATATGCAATACCATATTCTACTGTGTTTTACAGTATATACACTAACTCAGTATGCTCCCTCATGAAAAATACCGAAATTCTAAATTTATGCGAATCGAAAAAAATGTAAATAACATCTAGACGCCCCAAGTTATAAGAAAATGGCTCTGAATATAGTCTGTTAGAAAAAATATACAATGCCTCATTCTAATCTGTTTTGGAGTATATACACCAACTCAGTATGCTCTCTCATGTAAAATACCGAAATTCTAATTTTACACGAATCGAAAAAATCTAAATATTATCTAGGCACCCCAACGTTAGAAACAAAATGGCTCTGAATATAATCTGTCACAAAAAATAGTCAATCCCCTATTCTAATTTGTTTTGGTGTATATACACCAACTCATTATGCTCTCTAATGTAAAATAGAGAAATTCTAAATTTACATGAATCTAAAAGAATATAAATATTATCTAGGCACCCCAAAGTAAAAAGCAAAGTTGCTCTGAATATAATCTGTTAGAAAAAATATACAATGCCCTATTCTACTCTGTTTTGTAGTATATGCACCAACTCCATATGCTCTCTCATGTAAAATACCGAAATTCCAATTTTACCCGAATCGAAAAAAATCTAAATATTATCTAGGCACCCCAATGTTAAAAACAAAATAACTCTGAATAGAATCTGTCAGAAAAAATATACAATGCCGTCTTCTACTTTGTTTTGGAGTATATACACCAACTCCATATGCTCCTTCATGTAAAATACAGAAATTCTGTATTTAAGTGAATCGACAAAAATCTAAATATAATGTAGGAACCCCAACGTGAAAAGCAAAATTGCTCTGAATATAATCTGTCAGAAAAAATATACAATGCCCTTTTCTACTCTGTTTTCGAGTATATACACAAACTCAATATGCTCTCTCATGTAAAATACAGAAATTCAAATTTTACCCGAGTCGAAAAAATCTATATATAATCTAGGCACCCGAATGATAAAAAAAAAATTTCTCTGAATATAGTCTTTTAGAAAAAACATACAATGCCCTATTCTACTCTGTTTTGGAGTATATACACCAACTAAGTGTGCTCTCTCATGTAAAATACCGAAATTTTAATTTTGTGAGAATCGAAAAAAATCTAAATATTATTGAAGCACCCCGTGGTAAAAAAAATTGCTCTGAATATAATCTGTCAGAAAAAATATACAATGCTTTATTCTACTCTGTTTTGGAGTATATAAACACTCCATATGCTCTCTCATGTAAAATACAGAAATTCTATATTTAAGCGAATCGAAAAAGATCTAAATATTATCTAGGCACTCCAATATTAAAAGCAAAATTGCTCTTAATATAATCTGTTATAAAAATATATAATGCCATTTTCTACTGTGTATTGTAGTATATACATCAACTCAATATGCTCTCTCATATAAAATACCCAAATCCTAATTTTACGTGAATCAAAAAAAATCAAAATAATATCTAGGCGCCTCAAAGATAAAAGAAAATGGCTCTGAATACCGTCTGTTAGAGAAAATATACAATGCCTTATTCTACGCTGCTTTCGAGTATGTACACCAACTCAGTATGCTCTCTCATGTAAAATTCCGAAATTATAATTTTACCCGAATCGAAAAAATCTAAATATTATCTAGGCACTTCAATGTAAAAAACAAAATTGCTCTGAATATAATGTGTCAGAAAAAATATACAATGCCCTATTCTACTCTGTTTTGGAGTATATACAGCAACTCAGTATGCTCTCTCATGTAAAATACAGAAATTCTAATTTTACCCGAATCGAAAAAATCTAAATATTATCTAGGCACCCCTATGATAAAAGCAAAATTGCTCTGAATATAATCTATCAAAAAAAATATACAATGCCCTTTTCTACTCTGTTTTGGAGTATATGCACCAACTCCATATGCTCTCTCATGTAAAATTCAGAAATTCTATACTTAGGCATATCTAAAACAATCTTAATAACATCTAGGCGCCCCAAAGTTAAAAGAAAATGGCTCTGAATATAGAATGTTAGAAAAAATATACAATGCCTTATTCTACTATGTTTTGGAGTATATACACCAACCCAGTATGCTCTCTCGTGTAAAATACAGAAATTCTAATTTTACCCGAATCGAAAAAATCTAAATATTATCAAGGCACGCCAATGTTAAAAGCAAAATTGCTCTGAATATATTATGTCAGAAAAAATATGCAATGCTTTTTCTACTCTGTTTTGCAGTGTATACACCAACTCAATATGCTCTCTTATGTAAAATACCAAAATTCTAATTTTATGAGAATCAAAAAAAGTCTATATTTCTAAGCGACCCAAAGGTAAATGAAAATGGCTCTAAATATAGTCTGTTAGAAAAACATACAATGCCTTATTCTACTCTGTTTTGGAGTATAAACATCAACTCAGTTTGCTCTCTGATGTAAAATACCGAAATTCTAATTTTACGTGAATCGAAAAAAATCTAAATAATATCTAGTCTGCCCACAGTTAAAAGAAAATGGCTGTGAATATAGTCTGTTAGAAAAAATATACAATGCCTTATTCTACTTCGTTTTGGAGTATATACACCAAGTCAGTATGCTCTCTCATGTAAAATACCGAAATTCTAATTTTACGTGAATCGAAAACAATGTAAATAATATCTTGGCACCCCAAATTTAAAAGAAAATGGCTCTGAATATAATCTGTTATAAAACATATACAATGCCTTATTCTACTTTGATTTGGAGTATATAAACTAACTCAGTATTCTCTCTCATGTAAAATACAGAAATTCTAATTTTACCCAAATCGAAAAAATCTAAATATTATCTAGGCACCCCAATGTTAAAAACAAAATTGCTCTGAGTATAATCTGTCAGAAAAAATATGCAATTCCCTACTCTCTGTTTTGTAGTATATACACAATCTCAACTCAATATGCTCTTTCATGTAAAATACAAAAATTCTGATTTTACCCGAATCCAAAATATCTAAATATTATCTAGGCCCCCAGTGTTGAAAACAAAATTGCTCTGAATATATTCTCTTAGAAAAAATATACAAGGACCTAATCAAATCTGTTTTAACGTATATACACCAACTCAGTATGCCCTCTCATGTTAAATACTGAAATTCGAATTTTACGTGAATCGAAAAAAATCTAAATATTATCTAGGCACTCCAATGTTAAAAGCAAAATTGCTCTGAATATATTCTGTCAGAAAAAATATGGAATGCTTTTTCCTATTCGGATTTGGAGTTTATACACCAACTCAATATGCTCTCTCATGTAAAATACCGAAATTCTAATTTTACGAGAATCGAAAAAAAATTAAATATCTAAGGGCCCCAAGGTTAAAAGAAAATTGCTCTAAATATAGTCTGTTACAAAAAAGTACAATGCCTTATTCTAGTCTGTTTTGGAGTATATACACCAACTCAGTTTTCTCTCTGATGTAAAATACCGAAATGCTAATTTTACGTGAATCGAAGAAAATCTAAATATTATCTAGGCACCCCAATGTTAAAAAAAAATTGCTCTGAATATAATCTGTCTGACAAAATATACAATACCCTATTCTACTCTGTTTTGGACTATATACACCACCTCAATATGCTCTCTCAGGTAAAATACAGAAATTCTATAAGTGATTCAAAGAAAATATAAGTATAATCTAGGAACCCCAATGTTAAAAACAAAATTGCTCTGAATATAAAGTGTAAGAAAAAATATACAATGCCCTATTCTACTTTGTATTGGAGTATATACACCAACTCAGTATGCTCCCTCATGTAAAATACCAAAATTCTAATTTTACGCGAATCAAAAAAATCTAAATATTATCCAGGCACCCCAATGTTAACAGCAAAATTGTGCTGAATATAATCTCTCATAAAATATATACAATGCCTTTTTGTACTCTGTTTTGTAGTATATACACCAACTCAATACACTCTATCATGTAAAATACTGAATTTCTAATTTTACACGAATCGAAAGAAATCTAAATAGTATATAGGGGCCCAAAAGTTAAAAGAAAATGGCTCTGAACATATTCTGGTATAAAAAAATATACAAGGCCTTATTCTACTCTGTTTTGGAGTATATACACCAACTCAGTATGCTCTCTCATGTAAAACACAAAAATTCTGAATTTAAGCGAATTGAAAAAAATCTAAATATTATCTACGCACCCCAATGTTAAAAAAAAATTGCTCTGAATATAATCTGTCAGAAAAAATATACAATACCCTATTCTACTCTTTTTTGGACTATATACACCAACTCTATATGCTCTCTCATGTAAAATACAGTAATTCTAATTTTACCCGAATCGAATAAATCTAAATATGATCTAGGAACCCCAATGTTAAAAGAAAAATTGCTCTGAATATAATCTGTCAGAAATAATATAAAATGCCCTATTCTACTTTCTTTTGGAGTATATACACAAAGTCCATATGCTCTCTCATGTAAAATACAAAAATTCTATATTTAAGTTAATCGAAAAAAATCTAAATATTATCTAAGAATACCAATGTTAAAGGCAAAATTTCTCTGAATATAATCAGTCAGAAAAAATATACAATGCCCTTTTCTACTCTGTTTTGGATTGTATAAACCAACTCAATATGCTCTCTAAGGTAAAATACCAAAATTCTAATTTTACATGAATCGAAAAAAATCTAAATAATATATAGGCGCCACAAAGTTAAAATAAAATGGCTCTGAATATAGTCTGTTAGAAAAAATATACAATGCCCTATCCTACTCTGTTTTGGAGTATATACACCAACTCAGTATGCTCTCTCATGTAAAATACCGAAATTCAAATTTTACGTGAATAAAAAAAATCTAAATATTATCAAGGCACCCCAATGTTAAAAGCAAATTTGCTCTGAATATAGTCTGTCAGAAAAAAAATACAATGCTTTTTTCTACTCTGTTTTTGAGTATATACACCAACTCAATATGCTCTCTTACGTAAAATACCGAAATTCTAATTTTACATGAATCGAAGAAAATCTAAATAATATCTAGGCGCCCCAAAGTTAAAAGAAAATGGCTCTTAATATAGTCTGTTAGAAAAAATATACAATGCCTTATTCTACTATGTTTTGGAGTATATACACCAACTCAATATGTTCTCTCATGTAAAATAGAGAAATTCTAATTTTAACCGAATTGAAAAAATCTAAATAATATCTAGGCATGCCAATGTTAAAAACAAAATTGCTCTGAGTATAATTTGTCAGAAAAAATATACAATGCCCTATTCGACTCTGTTTTGGAGTATATACACCAACTCCATATGCTCTCTCAGGTAAAATACAGAAAATCTATATTTAAGCGAATCGAAAAAAATCTAAATATGATCCTGGCACCCTAATGTTAAAATCAAAATTTCTTTGAATATAAACTGTCAGAAAAAATATACAATGCCCTATTCAACTATTTTTTGGAGCATATAAACCAACTCCATATGCTCTCTCATGTAAAATACAGAAATTCTATATTTAAGCAAATCGAAAAAAATCTAAATATTATCTTGGCACCCTAATGTTAAAATCATAATTGCTCTGAATATAAACTGTCAGAGAAAATATACAATGCCGTATTTAACTATTTTTTTGGAGCATATAAACCAACTCCATATGCTCTCTCATGTAAAATACAGAAATTCTATATTTAAGCGAATCGAAAAGAATCTAAATATTATCTAGTCACCCCAATGTTAAAAGCAAAATTTCTCTGAATATAAACTGTCAGAAAAAATATACAATACCCTTTTCCACTTTGTTTTGGTGTATATACACCAACCCAATATGCTCTGTCTTGTAAAATACCAAAATTCTAATTTTACGCGAATCGAGAAAAATGAAAATAATATCTAGGCGACCCAATGTTAAAAGAAAATGGCTGTGAATATAGTGTGTTAGAAAAAATATACAATGCCTTATTCTACTCTGTTTTGGATTATATACACCAACTCAGTATGCTCTCTCATGTAAAATAACGGAATTCAAATTTTACCCGAATCGAAAAATTCTAAATAATATATAGGCACACCAAAGTTTAAAGAAAACGGCTCTGAATATAGTCTGTTACAAAAAACATACAATACCTTATTCTACTCTGTTTTGGCGTATATACACCAACTCAATATGCTCTCTAATAGAAAACACATAAATTCTATATTTAAGTGAATCGAAAAAAATCTAAATACTATCTAGGCATCCCTATGTTAAAAGCAAAATTTCACTGAATATAATTTGTCAGAAAAAATATACAATGCCTTTTTCTACTGTTTTGGAGTATATACAACAACTCAATATGCTCTCTCATGTAAAATACCGAAATTCAAATTTTACGTGAATAAAAAAATCTAAATATTATCTAGAAACACCAATGTTAAAAACAAATTTGCTCTGAATATAGTCTGTCAGGAAAAATATACAATGTCCTTTTCTACTCTGTTTTGGAGTATATACACCAACTCAATATGCTCTCTTATGTAAAATACAGAAATTCTAATTTTACGTGAATCGAAAATAATCTAAATAATATCTAGGTGCCCCAAAGTTAAAAGGAAATGGCTCTGAATATAGTCTGTTAGAAAAAATATACAATACCTTATTCTACTCTGTTTTTGAGTATATACACCAACTCAGTTTGCTCTCTCATGTAAATAGAGAAATTCTAATTTTACCCAAACCGAAAGAATCTAAATATTTAGGCACCCCATTGTTAAAAACAAAATTGCTCTGAATATAATCTGTCAGACAAAATGTACAATGCCCTATTCTACTCTGTTTTGGAGTATATACACCCACTCCATATGCTCTCGTTTGTAAAATACAAACATTCTATATTTAAACGAATCAAAAAAAATCTAAATACTATCTAGGTACCCCAATGTTAAAAGCAAAATTGCTCTGAATATAATCTGTCAGAAAAAATATACAATGCCTTATTCTACTCTGTTTTGGAGTATGTACACCAACTCAATGTGCTCTCTAATGTAAATTACCGAAATACTAATTTTACGTGAATCAACGAAAATCTAAATATTATCTAGGCACCCCAATGTTAAAAGCAAAATTTCTCTGAATATAATCTGTCAGAAAATATATACAATGGTTTTTTCTACTCTGTTTTGGAGTATATACATCAACTCAATATGCTCTCTCATGTAAAATACCGAAATTCTAATTTTACGTGAATCGAAAAAAATCTAAATAATATCTAGGTGCTCCAAAGCTAAAAGAAAATGGCTCTGAATATAGTCTGTTAGAGAAAATATACAATGCCCTATTCTACTCTCTTTTGGAATTTATACACCAACTCAGTATGCTCTCTCATGTAAAATACCGAAATTCTAATTTTACGTGAATCAAAAAAATTCTAAATATTATTCAGGAACCACAATGTTGAAAGCAAAATTGCTCTGAATATAATTTGTCAGAAAAAATATACAATTTTCTTTTCTACTCCGTTTTGGTGAATATACACCAACTCAATATACTCTCTCATGTAAAATACCGAAAATCTAATTTTACGCGAATCGAAAAAAATCTAAATAATATCTAAGCAACCCAATGTTAAAAGAAAATATTTCTGAATATAGTCTGTTAGAATAAATATAAAATACCTTATTCTACTCTGTTTTGGAGTATATACACCAACTCCATATGTTCTCTCATGTAAAATACAGAAATTATATATTTAAGAGACTTGAAAAGAATCTAAATATTATCTAGGCAGCCCTATGTTAAAAACAAAATTGCTCTGAATATATTCTGTCAGAAAAAATATACAATGCCCTTTTCTACTCTATTTTGTAGTATATACACCAAGTCAATATACTCTCTCATGTATAATAACGAAATTCTAAATTTACGTGAATCGAAAAAAATTTAAATATTATCTAGGCACCCCAATGTTAAAAGCAAAATTGCTCTGAATAAAATCTGTCAAAAAAAATACACAATGCCTTTTTCTACTGTCTTTTGGTGTATATACACCAACTCAATATGCTCTTTCAAGTAAAATACAAAAATTCTTATTTTTCACGAATCGAAAAAACTCTAAATAATATCTAGGCGCCACAAAGTTAATAGGAAATGGCTCTTAATATAGACTGTTAGAAAAAATATACAATGCTTTATATTACTCTGTTTTGGGGTATATACACCAACTCACTATGATCTCTCATCTAAAAAACAGAAATCCTAATTTTACCCGAATCCAAAAAAACCTAAATATTGTATAGGCACCCCAACAATAAAAACAAAATTGCTTTGTTTATAATCTGTCAGAAAAAATATACAAAGCCCTATTCTACTTTGTTTTGGAGTATATACACCAACTATGTATGCTCTTTCATGTAAAATACAGAAATTCAAATTTTACCCGAATGGAAAAAATCTAAATATTATATAGGTGCCCCAAAGTTAAAGAAAATGGCTCTGAAGATAGTCTGTTAGAAAAAATATACAATGCCCTGTTCTACTCTGTTTTGGAGTATATACACACACTCCATATGCTCTCTCATATAAAACAAATAAATTGTATATTTAAGTTAATCTAAAAAAATCTAAATATTTTCTAGGCACCCCAATGTTAAAAGCAAAATGGCTCTGAATATAATCTGTCAGAAAAAATATACGATGCCTTATTCTACTCTGTTTTGTAGTAAATACAACAACCCAGTATGCTCTCTCATGTAAAATACCAAAATTCTAATTTTATGGGAATCGAATAAAATCTAAATATTATCAAGGCACCCCAATGTTAAAAGCAAAATTGCTCTGAATATAATCTGTCACGAACAATATACAATGCCCTTTTCGACTCTGTTTTGGAGTATATACACCAACTCAATATGCTTTCTCATGTAAAATATTGAAATTGTTATATTACGTGAATTCAAATAAAATCTAAATAATTTCTAGGGGCCCCATAGTTAAAAGAGAATGGCTCTGAATATAGTCTGTTCAAAAAAATATACAATGCCTTATTCTACTCTGTTTTGGAGTATAAACACCAACACAGTATGCTCTCACATGTAAAATACCGAAATTCAAATTTTACGTGAATCGAAAAAATCTAAATAATATCAAGGCGCCCCAAAGGTAAAGGAAAATGGCTCTTAATATAGTCTGTTAGTAAACATATACAATACCTTATTCTACTCTGTTTTGGAGTATATACACCAACTCAGTATGCTGTTTCATGTAAAATACCGAAATTTTAATTTTACCAGAATAGACAAAATCTAAATATTATCTAGGCACCCCAATGTTATAAACAAAATTGCTCTGAATATAATCTCTCAGAAATAATGTACAATGCCCTATTCTACTCTGTTTTGAAGTATATACACCAACTCCATATGCTCTCTCATGTAAAATACAGAAATCATATATTTAAGCGAATCGAAAAAAATCCAAATATTATCTAGGCACCCCAATGTTAAAAACAAAATTGCTCTGAATATAATCTATCAGAAAAAATATACAATGCCTTATTCTTCTCTGTTTTGAAGTATATGCACCAACTCAATAGGCTCTCTCATGTAAAATGCAGAAATTCTGATTTTAAGTGAATCGAAATAAATCTAAATAATATCTAGGTGCCCCAAAGTTAAAAGAAAATGGCTCTGAATATAGTCTGTTATAAAAAATATACAATGTCTTATTCTACTTCGTTTTGGAGTATATACACCAACTCAGTATGCTTTCTCATGTAAAATACCAAAATACTAATTTTACCCATATCGACAAAATCTACATTTTATCTAGGCAACCCAATGTTAAAAACTAAATTTCTCTGAATATAATCTGTCAGAAAAAAATATACAATGCCCTATTCTACTCTGTTTTGGAGTATAAACACCAACTCCATTTGCTCTATCATGTAAAATACCAAAATTCTAATTTTACATGAATCGAAAAAACTCTAAATAATATCTAGGCGCCCCAAAGTTAAAAGAAAATGGCTCTGAATATATTCTGTTAGAAGAAATATACAATACATTATTCTACTCTGCTTTGGAGTATATACACCAACTCAGTATGCTCTCTCATGTAAAATACTGAAATTCTAATTTTACGTGAACCGAAATAAATCTAAATAATATCTAGGCGCCCCAAAGTTAAAAGAAAATGGCTCTGAATATATTTTGTTAGAAAAAATATACAATGCCGTATTCTACTTCGTTTTGGAGTATCTACACCAAGTCAGTATGCTCTCTCATTTAAAATACCAAATTTCTAATTTTACCCGAATCGACAAAATCTAAATATTATCTAGGCACCTTAATGTTAAAAACAAAATTTCTCTGAATATAATCTGTCAGAGAAAATATACAATGCCCTATTCTACTCTGGTTTGGAGTATGGACACCAACTCCATATGCTCTCTCATGTAAAATACAAAAATTATATATTTAAGCGAATCGAAAAAACTCTACATATAAACTAGGCACCCCAATTTTAAAAACAAACTTGCTCTGAATATAGTCTGTCAGAAAAAATATTCAATGCCCTTTTCTACTCTGTTTTGGAGTATATACACCAACTCCATATGCTCTCTCATGTAAAATACAGAAATTCTATATTAAAGCGAATCGAAAAATATCTAAATATAATCTAGGCACCCCAATGTTAAAAGCAAAATTGCTCTGAATATAATCTCTCAGAAAAAATATACAATGCCTTATTGTAGTCTGTTTTGAAGTATATACACCAACTCAGTATGCTCACTCATATAAAATACCAAAATTCTAATTTTACCCATATCAACAAAATCTAAATATTACCTAGGCACCCCAATGTTAAAAACAAAATTGCTCTGAATATAATCTGTCAGAAAAAATATACAATGCCCTATTCTACTCTGTTTTGGAGTATATACACCAACTCCATATGCACTGTCATGTAAAATACTGAAATTCTAATTTTACACGAATCAAAAAAAATCTAAATAATATCCAGGCGCCCCAAAGTTAAAAGAAAATGGCTCTGAATATATTCTGTTAGAAAAAATATACAATACCTTATTCTACTCTGCTCTAGAGTATATACACCAACTCAGTATGCTCTCTCATGTAAAATACCGAAATTCAAATTTTACGCAAACCGAAAAAAATCTAAATAATATCTAGGTGCCCCAAATTTAAGAGAAAATGGCTCTGAATATAGTCTGTTAGAAAAAATATACAATGCCTTATTCTACTCTGTTTTGGAGTATATACACCAACTCAGTATGCTGTTTCATGTAAAATACCAAAATTTTAATTTTACCCGAATCGACAAAATCTAAATATTATCTAGGCACCCAAATGTTAAAACCAAAATTGCTCTGAATATAATCTCTCAGAGAAAATATACAATGCCCTATTCTACTCTGTTTTGAAGTATATACACCAACTCCATATGCTCTCTCATGTAAAATACAGAAATCCTATATTTCAGCAAATCGAAAAAAATCTAAATATTATCTAGGCACCCCAATTTTAAAAACAAAATTGCTCCGAATATAATCTATCATAAAAAATATACAATGCCTTATAATCCTCCTTTTTGAAGTATATACACCAACTCAATAAGCTCTCTCATGTAAAATGCAGAAATTCTGATTTTAAGTGAATCGAAATAAATCTAAATAATATCTAGGCACCCCAAAGTTAAAAGAAAATGGCTCTGAATATAGTCTGTTAGAAAAAATATCCAATGCCTTATTCTACTTCGTTTTGGAGTATATACAACAACTCAGTATGCTTTCTCATGTAAAATACCAAAATTCTAATTTTACCCGTATCGACAAAATCTAAATATTATCTAGGCACCCCAATGTTAAAAACTATATTTCTCTGAATATAATCTGTCAGAAAATAATATACAATGCCTTATTCTACTCGGTTTTGGAGTATATACACTAACTCCATTTGCTCTATCATGTAAAACACCGAAATTCTAATTTTACACGAATCGAAAAAAATCTAAATAATATCCAGGCGCCCCAAAGTTAAAAGAAAATGGCTCTGAATATATTCTGTTAGAAAAAATATACAATACCTTATTCTACTCTGCTTTGGAGTATATACACCAACTCAGTATGCTCTCTCATGTAAAATACCGAAATTCTAATTTTACGCAAATTGAAAAAATTCTAAATAATATCTAGGCGCCCCAAATTTAAGAGAAAATGGCTCTGAATATAGTCTGTTAGAAAAAATATACAATGCCGTATTCTACTCTGTTTTGGAGTATATACACCAACTCAGTATGCTGTTTTATGTAAAATACCGAAATTTTATTTTTACCCGAATCGACAAAATCTAAATATTATCTAGGCACCCAAATGTTAAAAACAAAATTGCTCTGAATATAATCTTTCAGAAAAAATATACAATGCCCTATTCTACTCTGTTTTGAAGTATATACACAAATTTCATATGCTCTCTCATCTAAAATACAGAAATCCTATATTTAAGCGAATTGAAAAAAATCAAAATATTATCTACGCACCCTAATGTTAAAAACAAAATTGCTCTGAATAAATTCTATCAGAAAAAATATACAATGCCTTATTCTCCTCTGTTTTGAAGTATATACACCAACTGAACAGGCTCTCTCATGTAAAATGCAGAAATTCTGATTTTAAGTGAATCGAAATAAATCAAAATAATATCTAGGCGCCCCAAAGTTAAAAGAAAATGACTCTGAATATAGTCTGTTAGAAAAAATATACAATGCCTTATTCTTCTTCGTTTTGGAGTATATACACCAACTCAGTATGCCTTCTCATGTAAAATACCAAAATTCTAATTTTACACGTATCGACAAAATCTAAATATTATCTAGGCACCCCAATGTTAAAAACTAAATTTCTCTGAATATAATCTATCAGAAGAAATATACAATGCTCTTTTCTACTCTGTTTTGGATTATACACCAACTCAATAGGCTCTCTCAGGTAAAATGCAGAAATTCTAATTTTACGCGAATCGAAAAAAACCTAAATAATATCTAGGCGCCCAAAAGGTAAAAGAAAATGGATCGAAATATAGTATGTTAGAAAAAATATACAATGCCTTATTCTACTCTTTTTTTTAGTATATACACCAACTCAGTATGCTGTCTCATGTAAAATACTGAAATTCTAATTTTACGTGGACCGAAAAAAATCTAAATAATATCTAGGCTCGCCAAAGTTAATGGACAATGGCTCTGAATATAGTCTGTTAGAAAAAATAAACAAAACCTTATTCTACTCTGCTTTGGAGTATATGCATTAACTCAGTATGCTCTCTCATCTAAAATACTAAATTTCTAATTTTACACAAATCGACAAAATCTAAGTATTATCTAGGCACCCCAATGTTAAAAACAAAATTGCTCTGAATATAATCTGTCAGAAAAAATATACAATGCCCGTTTCTACTCTGTTTTGGAGTATATACACCTACTCAATACCCTCTATCATGTAAAATACAGAAATTCTAATTTTACCCGAATCGAAAAATCTAAATATTATCTAGGCACCTCAATGTTAAAAACAAAATTTCCCTGAATATAATCTGTCAGAAAAAATATACAATGCCCTATTCTACTCTGTTTTGGAATACATACACCAAATCAATATGCTCTCTCATGTAAAATACAGAAATACTATATTTAAGTGAATCGAAAAAATTCTAAATATTATCTAGGCACCCCAATGTTAAAAACAAAATTTGTCTGAATATAATCTGTCAGAAAAAAAAATACAATGCCATTTTCTACTCTTTTTTGTAGTATATACACCAAGTCAATGTGCTCTCTCATGTAAAATACAAAAATTCTAATTTTACCCGAATCGAAAATGTCTAAATATTATCTAGGCAACCAATGTTAAAAGCAAAATTGCTCTGAATATAATCTGTCAGAAAAAATATACAATGCTCTTTTCTACTCTGTTTTGTAGTTTATACACCAACTAAATGTTCTCTCTCATGTAAAACACAGAAATTCTTATTTTACCAAAATCGAAAAAGTCTAAATATAATCTAGACACCCCAATGTTAAAATCAAAATTGCTCTGAATATAATCTCTCAGAAATAATATACAATGCCCTTTTTTACTCTGTTTTGGAGAAGATACACCAACTCAATACGCTCTCTCATTTAAATACCGAAATTCAAATTTTACGCAAATCGAAAAAAATCTAAATAATATCTAGGCGCCCCAAAGTTAAAAGAAAATAGCTCTGAATATTGTCTGTAAGAAAAAATATACAATGGCTTATTCTACTCTGTTTTGGAGTATATACACCAACTCAGTATGCTCTCTCATGTAAAATACCGATATTCTAAATTTACATAAATCCATATAAATCTAAATATTATCTAGGCAGCCCAATGTTAAAAAAAAATTGCTCTGAATATAATCTGTCAGAAAAAATATACAATGCCCTATTCTACACTGTTTTGGAGTATATACACCAACTCAGTATGCTCTCTCATTTAAAATACCGAAATTCTAATTTTACGTGAATAGAAAAATATCCAAATATTATCTAGGCACCCAAATGTTGAAAACAATATTGCTCTAAATATTATCTGTCAGAAATAATATACAATGCCCTATTCGACTCTGTTTTGGAGTATATAAACCAACTCCATATGCTCTTTCATGAAAAATAAAGAAATTCTATATTTAAGCAGATCGAAAAAATCTAAATATTATCGAGGCACCCCAATGTTAAAAGCAAAACTGCTCTGAATAAAATCTGTCAGAAAAAATATACAATGCCCTTTTGTACTCTATTTTGTAGTATAAACACCAACTCAATATGCTGTCTCTTGTAAAACAGAGAAATTCCAAGTTCACCCGGAATCCAGAAAATCTAAATATTATCTAGGCACCCCAATGTTAAAAACAAAATTGCTCTGAATATAAACTGTCAGAAAAAATATACAATGCCCTATTCTACTCTGTTTTGGAGTATATACACCAACCCCATATGCTCTCTCATGTAAAATACAAAAATTCTATATTTAAGCGAATTGAAAACAATCTAAATATTATCTAGGTACCCTAATGTTAAAAGCAAAATTGCTCTGAATATAATTTGTCAGAAAAAATATACAATGCACTTTTCTACTTGTTTTGGAGTATATACTCCAACTCAATATGCTCTCTCATGTAACATACAGAAATTCTAATTTTACGTGAATCGAATATAATGTAAATAATATCTGGGCACCCCAAAGTTAAAAGAAAATGGCTCTGAATATACACTGTTAGAGAAAATATACAATGCCTTATTCTACTTTGTTTTGGAGTATATACACCAACTCAGTATGCTCTCTCATGGAAAATATAGAAATTCTAAATTTACCGTAATCCAAAAAAATCTAAATATAATCTAGGCACCTCAATGTTAAAAACAAAATTGCTCTGAATATAATCTGTCAGAAACAATATACAATGCCCTATTCTACTCTGTTTTGGAGTATATACACCATCTCCATATGCTCTCTCATGTAAAATACAGAAATTCTATATTTAAGCGAATCGAAATAAATGTAAATATTATCTATTAACCCCAATGTTAAAAGCAAAATTTTTCTGAATATAATCTGTCAGAAAAAATATACAATGCCCTTTTCTTTCCTTTTTTTTCTGATTTTGAGAAGGGGTTTCGCTCTTGTAACCCAGGCTGGAGTGCAATGGCGCGATCTCGGCTCATCGCAACCTCCGCCTCTTGGGTTCAGGCAATTCTCCTGCCTCAGCCTCCCGAGTAGCTGGGATTACAGGCACGCTCCACCGTGCCCCAGTAATTTTTTGTATTTTTAGTAGAGATGGGGTTTAACCATGTTGACCAGGTTGGTCTCGATCTCTCGACCTCATGATCCACCCGCCTCGGCCTTTCAAAGTACTGGGATTACAGGCTTGAGCCACCGCGCCCGACCACAATGCCCTTTTCTACTCTGTTTTGGAGTATATACACCAACTCAATATGC
This sequence comes from Callithrix jacchus, assembly GCF_049354715.1. Lineage (NCBI taxonomy): Eukaryota > Metazoa > Chordata > Mammalia > Primates > Cebidae > Callithrix > Callithrix jacchus. The sequence continues at coordinate 54,651,522 of NC_133521.1, read as the reverse complement.
TCTCTCATGTAAACTACCGAAATTCTAATTTTACGTGAATCGAAAAATATCTAAACACTATCTAGGCACCCCAAAGTTAAAAAAAAATGGCTCTTAATAAAGTCTGTTAGAAAAAATATACACTGGGTTATTCTACTCTGTTTTGGAGTATATATACCAACTCAATATGCTCTCTCATGTAAAATACCAAAAGTCTAATTTTACGTGAATCGAAAAAAATGTAAATATTATCTAGGCACCCCAATATTAAAAGCAAAATTGCCCTGAATATAATCTGTCAGAGAAAATATACAATGCCCTTTTCTACTCTGTTTTGGATTATATATACCAACTCAATATGCTCTCTCATGTATAACACAAAAATTCTAATTTTACACGAATCATAAAACAACTAAATAATATCTAGTCGCCACAAAGTTAAAAGGAAACGGCTCTGAATATAGTCTGCTAGAAAAAATATACAATACCTTATTCTACTCTGTTTTGGAGTATATACACCAACTCAGTATTCTCTCCCATGTAAAATACAAAAATTCTAATTTTACGTTAATCAAAAAATATCTAAATAGTATCTAGGCACCCCAATGTTCAAAAAAAATTTCTCTGAATATAATCTGTCAGAACAAATATACAATGCCATATTCTACACTGTTTTAAAGTATATACACCAACTCGATATGCCGTCTCATGTAAAATACAGAAATTTTATATTTAAGCAAATCGAAAAAAATCTAAATATTATCTAGGCACTCCAATGTTAAAATCAAAATTGCTCTGAATATAATCTGTCAGAAAAAATATACAATGCCCTTTTCTACTCTGTCTTGGAGTATATACACCAATTCAATATGCTCTCTCATGTAAAATATAGAAATTCTAATTTTACCAGAATCTAAAAAATCTAAATATTATCTAGGCAACCAGTGTTAAAAACAAAATCGCTCTGAAGATAATCTGTAAGAAAAAATATACAATGCCCTTTTCTACTCTGTTTTGGAGTATATACACCAACTCAATATGCTCTCTCATGTAAAATATAGAAATTCTAATTTTATACAAATCCAAAAAATCTAAATATTTTCTAGGCACCCCAATTTTTTAAAACAAAATTGCTCTGAATATAATCTGTCAGAAAAAATATAGAAAGCCCTATTCTACTCTGTTTTGGAGTATATACACAAAGTCAGTATGCTCTCTCATGTAAAATACAGAAATTCAATATTTAAGCTAATCGAAATAAATCTAAATAACATCTAGGCGCCTCAAAATTAAAAGAAAATGGCTCTCAATATAGTCTGTTAGAAATATATACAATGCCTTATTCTACTGTGTTTTGACGAATATACACCCACTCCATATGCTCTCTCATATAAAATACAGAAATTCTATATTTAAGCTAATCGAAATAAATCTAAATAATATCTAGGCGCCCCAAAGTTAAAAGAAAATGGCTCTGAATATAGTCTGTTAGAAAAAATATACAATGCCTTATTATACATTTTTGGGGGAATATACACAAACTCAGTATGCTCTATCATGTAAAATACCGAAATTCTAATTTTAAGTGAATCGAAAAAAATACAGATATTATCTAGGCTCCCGAATGTTAAAAGCAAAATTTCTCTGAATATAATCTGACAGAAAAAATATACAATGCCCTTTTCTACTCTGTTTTTGAGTATATACATCAACTCAATATGCTCTCTCATGTTAAATTATGAAATTTTAATCTTATGCAAAACGAAAAAAATATAAATAATATCTAGGCACTCCAAAGTCAAAAGGAAATGGCTCTGAATACAGTCTTTTAGAAAAAGTATACAATGCCTTATTCTACTCTGTTTTGGAGTATATACACCAACACAGTTTGCTCTCTCCTGTAAAATAGAGAAATTGTAATGTTACCAAAATCGAAAAAATCTAGATATTAATTAGGCATTCCAATATTAAAAGCAAATTTGCTCTGAATACAATCTGTCAAAAAAAATATACAATGCCCGATTCTACTCTGCTTTGCAGTATAGACACCAACTCCATAAGCTCTCTCAGGTAAAATAGAGAAATTCAATATTTAAGCGAATCGAAAATCATCTAAATATTATCTAGGCAACCCAAAGTTAAAGAAAATGGCTCTGAATATACTCCTTTAGAAAAAATATACAATGCCTTTTTCTACTCCGTTTTGGAGCATATACAGCAACTCAGTATGCCCTCTCATGTAAAAAACCGAAATTCTTATTTTACGTTTATCGAAATAAATCTAAATAATATCTACACGCCCCAAAGTTAAAACAAAATGGCTCTGAATATAGTCTGTTAGAAAAAATATACAAAGCCTTATTCTACTCTGTTTTGGAGTATATACACCAAATCAGTGTGCCCTCTCATGTAAAAACAGAAATTCTAATTTTACCAGAATCGAAAACATTTATATATTATCTAGGCACACCAATGTTAAAAATAAATTGCTCTGAATATAATCTGTCAGAAAAAATATACAATGCTCTTTTCTACTCTGTTTTGTGGTATATACAACAACTCCCTATGCTGTCTCATGTAAAATACAGAAATTCTATATTTAAGCGAATCGAAAATAATCTAAATATTATCTAGGCACCCCAATGTAAAAAAGCGAAATTGCTCTGAATATAATATGTCTGTTAGAAAAAATATACAATGCCTTATTCTACTTTTTCTTTAAGTATATACACCAACTCTGTATGCTCTCTCATGTAAAATACAGAAATTCTAATTTTACCTGAATCGAAAAAATCTAAATATCACCTAGGTGCCCCAATGTTAAAAACAAAATTGCTTTGAATATAATCTGTCAGAAAAAATATACCATGTTTTATTGTACTCTCTTTTGGAATATATACACCAACTCAGTATGCTCTCTCATGTAAAATACCAAAATTCTAAATTTACGTGAATTGAAATAAATCTAAATATTATATAGGCAGCCCAATGTTAAAAGCAAAATTGGTCTGAATATAATCTCTCAGAAAAAATACACAATGCCCCATTCTACTCTGTTTTAGAGTATATACACCAACTCCATATGCTCTCTCATGTAAAATACACAAATTCTATATTTAAGAGATTCGAAAAACATCTAAATATTATTCAGGCACCCCAATGTTAATAGCAAAATTGCTCTGAATAAAATCTATCAGAAAAAATATACAATGCCCTTTTCTACTCTGTATTGGAGTATATACACCAACTAAATATGCTCTCTCATATAAAATACGGAAATTCAAATTTTACGCGAATTTAAAAAAATTTAAATAATATCTAGATGCCCCATAGTTAAAATCAAATGTCTCTCAATGTAGTCTGTTAGAAAAAATATTCAATACCTTATTCTACTTTGTTTTTTAGTATATACACCTACTCAGTATGCTCTCTTATGTAAAATAGCAAAATTCTAATTTTACGTGAATCGAAAGAAATCTAAATATTATCTAGGCACCCCAATGTTAAAAGCAAAGTTGCTCTGAATATAATCGGTCAGAAAAAATATACGATGCCCTTTTCTACTCTTTTTTGGAGTATATACACCAACTCAATATGCTCTCTCATGTAAAATACCGAAATTCAAATTTTACGTGAATCGAAAAAAATCTAAAAAATATCTAGGTGCTCCAAAGTTAAAAGAAAATGGCTCTGAATATAGTCTGTTAGAAAAAATATGCAATGCCTTATTCTACTCTGTTTTAGAGTATATACACCAACTCAGTATGCTCTATAATGTAAAATACAGAAATTCTAATTTAACCCGAATAGAAAAAATCTAAATATTATCTAGGCACACCAATGTTAAAAGCAAAATTGCTCTGAATACAATGTGTCAGAAAAAAATACAACCTTCTTTTCTACTCAGTTTTGGAGTATATACACCAACTCAATATGCTGTCTCATGTAAAATACAGAAATTCTAATTTTATGTGAATCGAAAAAAATCGAAATAATATCTAGGCACCCGAAAGTTAAAAGAAAATGGCTCTGAATATAGTCTGTTAGAAAAAATATACAATGCCTTATTCTACTCTGTTTTGGAGAATATAAACCAACGCAGTATCCTCTCTCCTATAAAATTCTGATATTATAATATTACGTGAATCGAAAAAAATCTAAATAATATCTAGGTGCTTCAAAGTTAAAAGGAAATGGCTCTAAATATGGCCTGTTAGAAAAAATATACAATGCCTTATTCTACGCTGCTTTCGAGTATGTACACCAACTCAGTATGCTCTCTCATGTAAAATACCGAAATTCTAATTTTCCGTGAATTGAAAAAAATCTAAATATTATCTAGGCACCCTAATGTTAAAAGCAAAATTGCTCTAAATATAATCTGTCAGAAAAAATATACAATGCCCTATTCTACTCTGTTTTGAAGTATATACACCAACTCAGTATGCTCTCTCATATAAAATACAGAAATTCTAATTTAACCCGAATCGAAAAATTCTAAATACTATCTAGGCACCCCAATGTTAAAAACAAAAGAGCTCTGAATATATTCTGTCATAAAAAATATGCAATGCCCTATTCTTCTCTATTTTGGAGTATATACACCACTCAATATGCTCTCTCATGTAAAATACAGAAATTCTATATTAAAGCGAATTGAAAAAAATTTAAATATTATCTAGGCACCCCAATGTTAAAAGAAAATTGCTCTGAATACAATCTGTCAGAAAAAATATACAATGCCCTATTCTACTCTGTTTTGGGGTATATACACCAACTCAGTATGCTCTCTGATGTAAAATACAAAAATTCGATATTTAAGCGAATCAAAAAAAATCTCAATATTATCTAGGCTCCCCAACGATAAAAGCAAAATTGCTCTGAATGCAATCTGTTAGAGAAAATATACAATGCAATATTCTACTCTGTTTTGGAGTATATACACCAACTCAATATGCTCTCTCATGTAAAATACCGAAATTCTTATTTTACGTTAATCGAAAAAATCTAAATATTATCTAGGAACCTGAATTTTAAAAGCAAAATTGCTCTGAATATAATCTGTCAGAAAAAATATACAATGCTTTTTTCTACCCTGTCTCGGAGTATATACACCAACCCAATATGCTCTCTCATGTAAAATACAGAAATTCTAATTTTATGCGAATTGAAAAAACTCTAAATAATATCTAGGCGCCCCAAAGTTAAAAGAAAATAACTCTAAATATATTCTGTTAGAAAAAATACACAATGCCTTATTCTACTCTGTTTTGGAGTATATACACCAATTCAGTATGCTCTCTCAGGTAAAATACAGAAATTCTATATTTAAGCGAATCGAAAAAAATCTAAATAATATCTAGGCGCCCCAAAGTTAAATAAAAATGGCTCTGAATATATTCTGTTAGACAAAATATACAATACCTTATTCTAATCTGTTTTAAAGTATATACACCAACTCAGCCTGCTCTCTCATGTGAAATAAAGAAATTCTAATTTTACCCGAATCCAAAAAATCTAATTATTATCTAGGCATGCCAAAGTAAAAAACAAAATTGCTCTGAATATAATCTGTCAGAAAATATATTCAATGCCCTATTCTACTCTGTTTTGGAGTATATACACCAACTCGATTTGCTCTCTCATGTAAAATACAGAAATTCTATATTTAAGCGAATCGAAACAAATCTAAATATTATCTAGGCACCCCAATGTTAAAAGCAAAATTGCTCTGAATATAATCTGTCATAAAAAATATGCAATGCCCTTTCTACTGTCTTTTGGAATATATAAACCAACTCAATATGCTCTCTCATGTAAAATACCGAAATTCTAATTATACGCGAATCAAAAAAAATCTAAATAATATCTAGGCGCCCCAAGGAAAAAAGAAAATGGCTCTGAATATCGTCTGTTTGATAAAATATACAATGCCTTCTTCTACTCTCTTTTGGTGTATATACAACAACTCAGTATTCTCTCTCATATAAAATACCGAAATTCTAATTTTACCCGAATCGTAAAAATCTAAATATTACCTAGGCACCCCAATGGGAAAAAAAAATTGCTCTGAATATAATCTGTCAGAAAAAAATATACAATGCCCTATTCTACTCTGTTTTGGAGTATATACAATAACTCCATATGCTCTCTCATGTAAAAAAAAAAATTCTATATTAAAGGAAATCCAAAAAATCTAAATAATATCCAGGCATCACAATGTTAAAGACAAAATGGCTCTGAATATCGTCTGTTAGAAAAAATATACAATGCTTTATTCTACTTTGTTTTAGAGTATATACACCAACTCAGTGTGCTCTCTCATGTAAAATACCGAAATTCTAATTTTACTCAAATCGAAAAAAATCTAAATAATATCTGGTGCCCCAAAGTTAAAAAAATATGTCTCTGAATATAGTCTGTTACGAAAAATATACAATGCCCTATTCTACTCTGTTTTGGAGTATATACACCAACTCAATATGATCTCTCCTGTAAATCACAGAAATTCTATATTTAAGCGAATCGAAAAAAATCTAAACATTATCTAGGCATCACAATGTTAAAAACAAAATTTCTCTGAATATAGTCTGTCAGAAAAAATATACAATGTTTTATTCTACTTTGTTCTGGAGTATATACACCCACTCAATATGCTCTCTCACGTAAAATATTGAAATTCTAATTTTACGTGAATCGAAAAAAAATCTAAATATTATCTAGGCACCCGAATGTTAAAAGCAAAATTGCTCTGAATATAATCTGTCATAAAAAATATACAATGCCCTTTTCTGGTCTTTTTTGGAGTATATAAACAAACTAAATATGCTCTCTCATGTAAAATAACGACCTTCTAATTTTCCGCGAATTGAAAAAAATCTAAATAATATCTAGGCACCCCAAAGTTAAAAGAAAATGGCTCTGAATATAGTCTGTTAGAAAAAATATACAATGCCTACTTCTACTCTGTTTTGGAGTACATACACCAACTCAGTATGCTCTCTCCTGTAAAATAACGAAATTCTTATTTTACCCAAATCGAAAGAATCTAAAAATTATCTAGGCGACCAGTGTTAAAAACAAAATTGCTCTGAATATAGTCTGTCAGAAAAAATATACAATGCCCTATTCTACTCTGTTTTGAAGTGTATACACGAACTCCATATGTTCTCTGATGTAAATTACAGAAATTCTATAGTTAAGGGAATCGAAAAAAATCTAAATATTATCTAGGCACCCAAAGGTTATAAGATAAATTGCTCTGAATAAAATTTGTCAGAAAAAATATACAATGCCCTTTTCTACTTTCTTTTGGAGTATATACACAAACTCACTATGCTCTCTCATGTAAAATACCGAAATTCTAATTTTATGCAAATCGAAAAAATATAAATATTATCTAGGCACCCCAAGTATAATAGAAAATTGCTCTGAATATAGTCTCTTAGAAAATATATACAATGCCTTATTCTACACTGTTTTGGTGTATATACACTAACTCAGTATGCTCTCTCATGTAAAATACCGAAATTCTAAATTTACGTGAATCGAAAAAAATCTAAATATTATCTAGGCACCCCAATGTGAAAAGCAAAATTGCTCTGAATATAATCAGTCAGAGAAAATATACAATATCCTTTTCTACTTAGTTTTGGAATATATACACCAACTCAATATGCGGTCTCATGTATAATACAGAAATTCTAAATTTACGTGAATCGAAAAAAATCTAAATAATATTTCAGCGCCCAAAAGTTAAAAGAAAATGGCTCAGAATATAGTCTGTTAGAAAAAATATACAATCCCTTATTCTACTCTGTTTTGGAGTATATACACCAACTCACTATGCTCTCTCATGTAAAATACTGAAATTCTAATTTTACTTGAATCGAACAAAATCTAAATATTATCTAGGCACCCCAATGTTAAAAGCAAAATTGCTCTGAATATAATACGTCAGAAAAAATATACAATGGCCTTTTCTACTCTGTTTCGGTTTATATACACCAACTCAATATGCTGTCTCATGTAAAATACCGAAATTTGAATTTTACCAGAATCGAAAAAATTTTAAATAATATCTAGGCACCCCATAGTTAAAAGTAATGGCTCTGAATAGAGTCCGTTAGAAAAAATATACAATGCCTTCTTCTACTCTGTTTTGGAGTATATACACCAACTCAGTATAATCTCTCATGTAAAATATCGAAATTCTAATTTTACCCGAATCGAATATATCTAAATATTATCTAGGGACCTCAATGTTAAAAACAAAATTGCTCTGAATATAATCTGTCAGAAAAAATATACAATGCCCTATTCTACTCTGTTTTGGAATATATAAACAAACTCCATATGCTCTCTCATATAAAATACAGAAATTCTATATTTAAGCAAATCTAAATAAATCTAAATATTATCTAGGCACCCCAATGTTAAAAAATAATTGCTCTGAATATAATCTGTCCGAAAAAAAATACAATGCCCTATTCTACTCTGTTTTGGAGTATATATAACAACTCCATATACTCTCTCATGTAAAAAAGAGATATACTGTATTTAATCGAATCTAAAAAAAAATCTCAATATTATCTAGGCACCCAAATGTTAAAAGCAAGATTTCTCCAAATATAATCTGTCAAAAAAATATACAATGCCCTCTTCTACTCTGTTTTCGAGTATACAAACAAACTCAATATGCTCTCTCATGTCAAATAGGGAACTTTTAATTTTATGTGAATCGAAAAAAATCTAAATATTATCTAGACACCACAATGTTAAAAGCAATATTTTTCCGAATATATTCTGTCAGAAAAAATATACAATGCCGTTTTCTACTCAGTTTTGGAGTATATACACCAACTCAATATGCTCTCTCATGTGAAACACCGAAATTCTAATTTTACGCGAATCGAAAACAATCTAAATAATACCTAGTCTCCCCAAAGATAAAAGAAAATGGGTCTAAATATAGTCTGTTAGAAAAAATACACAATGCCTTATTCTACTCTGTTTTGGTGCATATACACCAACTCAGCATGCTCTCTAATGTAAAATACCAAAATTCTAATTATACGTGAATCGAAAATAATCTAAATACTATCTAGGCACACGAATGTTAAAAGCAAAATTGCTCTGAATATAATCTGTCAGAAAAAATATACAATGCCCTTTTCTATTCTGTTTTGGAGCATATACACCAACTCGATATGCTGTCTCATGTAAAATACTGAAATTCTAATTTTACGCGAATCCAAAAAAATCTAAATAATATCTAGGCGCCTCAAAGTCAAAAGAAAATGGTTCTGAATATAGTCTGTTAGAAAAAATATACAATGCCTTATTTTACTCTGTTTTGGAGTATATACACCAACTCAGTATGCTCTCTCATGTAAAATACCGAAATTCTAATTTTACCCAAATCGAATAAATCTAAATATTATCTAGGAACCCCACTGTTAAAAACAAAATTGCTCTGAATATAGTCTGTCATAAAAAATATATAATGCTCTATTCTACTCTGTTTCCAATTATATTCACCAACTCGATATGCTCTCTCACATAAAATACAAAAATTCCATCCTTAAGCGAATTGAAAAAAATCTAAATATTATCTAGGCACCCCAATGTTAAAAGCAAAATTGCTCTGAATATACTCTGTCAGAAAATATATACAATGTTCTTTTTGACTCTCTTTTGGAGTATATACACCAATTCAATATGCTCTCTCATTTAAAATACCGAAATTCTAATTGTACGTGAATCAAAAAAAATCTAAATAATATCTAGGCACCCCAAAGTTAATGAAATGGCTCTGAATATAGTCTGTTAGAAAAGATATACAATGCCTGATTCTACTCTGTTTTGAAATATATACACCAACTCAATAGGATCTCTCATGTAAAATACCGAAATTAAAATTTTACGTGAATAGAAAAAAATCTAAATAATATCCAGGCACCTTAAAATTAAAGAAATGGCTCTGAATATAGTCTGTTAGAAAAAATATACAGTCCCCTATTCTACTCTGTTTTGGAGTATATACACCAACTCCATATGCTCTCTCCTGTAAAACACAGAAACTCTATATTTAAGCGAATCGAAAAAAATCTAAATATCATCTAGGCATCACAATGTTAAAAACAAAATTGCTCTGAATATAGTCTGTCAGAAAAAATATACAATGTTATATTCTACTTTGTTTTGGAGTATATACACCCACTCAATATGCTCTCTCATGGAAAATACTGAAATTCTAAATGTACGTGAATCGAAAAAAATCTAAATATTATCTAGGCACCAGAATGTTAAAAGAAAAATTGCTCTGAATATAATTTGTCATAAAAAATATACAATGCCCTTTTCTGTTCTTTTTGGGGTATATACACAAAGTGAATATGCTCTCTCATGTATAATACCAATTCTAATTTCACAGGAATTGAGAAAAATCTAAATACAATCTAGGCGCCCCAAACTTAAAAGAAAATGGCTCTGAATATAGTCTGTTAGAAAACATATACAATGCCTACTTCTACTCTGTTTTGGAGTATATACACCAACTCAGTATGCTATCTCATATAAAATACAAAAATTCTAATTTTACCCAAATCGAAAGAATCTAAATATTATCTAGGCCCCCCAATGTTAAAAACAAAATTGCTCTGAATATACTCTGTCAGAAAAAATGTGCAATCCCCTATTCTAATCTTTTTTTGAGTATATACACCAACTCCATATGCTCTCTAATGTAAAATACAGAAATTCTATAGTTAAGGGAATCGAAAAAAATCTAAATATTATCTAGGCACCCCAAGGTCAAAAGAAAAATTGCTCTAAATATAATCTGTCAGAAAAAATATACAATGCCCATTTCTACTCTTTTTTGGAATATATACACCAACTCAATATGCTCTCTCATGTAAAATACCGAAATTCGAATTTTACCCAAATCGAAAAAATTTTAAATAATATCTAGGCACCCCAAAGTTAAAAGTAATGGCTCTGAACATAGTCGGTTAGAAAAAATATACAATGCCTTATTCTAATCTGTTTTCGAGTATATACACAAACTCAGTATCCTCTCTCATGTAAAATATCGAAATTTTAACTTTACCCGAATTGAAAAAATTTAAATATTATCTAGGCACCTCAATGTTAAAAAAAAATTGCTCTGAATATAATCTGTCAGAAAAAATATACAATGCCTTATTCTACTCTGTTTTGGAGTATATACACCAACTCCATATGCTCTCTCTTATAAAATACAGAAATTCTATATTTAAGCGAATTGAAATAAATCTAAATACTATCTAGGCACCCCAATGTTGAAAAAAAATTTCCCTGAATATAATCTGTCAGAAAAAATATACAATGCGCTATTCTACTCTGTTTTGGAGTTTATACACCAACTCCATACGCTCTCTCATGTAAAAAACAGATTTTCTGTATTTAATCGATTCTCAAAAAATCTAAATATTATCTAGGCACCCCAATGTCAAAAGCAAAATTACTCTGAATATAATCTGTCAGAAAAAATATACAATGCCCTTTTCTACTCTGTTTTCGAGTATATAAACCAACTCAATATGCTCTCTCATGTAAAATACCGAACTTCGAATTTTATGTGAATCGAAAAAAATCTAAATATTATCTAGACACCACAACGTTAAAAACAAAATTGCTCTGAATATAGTCTGTCAGAAAAAGATATACAATGTTTTATTCTACACTGTTTTGGAGTATATACACCCACTCAATATGCTCTCTCATGTAAAATACTTAAATTCTAATTTACGTGAATCGAAAAAAATCTAAATATTATCTAGTCACCCGAATGTTAATAGCAAAATTCCTCTGAATATAATCAGTCAGAAAAAATATACAATGCCCTTTTCTGGACTTTCTTGGAGTATATACACAAACTGAATAAGCTCTCTCATGTAAAATACCGAAATTCTAATTTTCCGCTAATTGAGAAAAATCTGAAAAATATCCAGGCGCCCCAAATTTAAAAGAAAATGGCTCTCAATAGAGTCTATTAGAAAAAATATACAATGCCTAATTATACTCTGTTTTGTAGTATACTCACAAACTCTCTATGCTCTCTCACGTAAAATACAGAAATTATAATTTTACCCAAATCGAAAGAATCTACATATTATCTAGGCACCCCAATGTTAAAATCAAAATTGCTCTGAATATAGTCTGTCAGAAAAAATATGCAATGCCCTATTTTACTCTGTTTTGGAGTATATACACCAACTCAATATGCTCTCTCATGTAAAATACAGAAATTCTATAGTTAAGGGAATCGAAAAATATCTATATATTATCTAGGAACCCCAAGGTTATAAGAAAAATTGCACTGAATATAATCTGTCAGTGAAAATATACTATGCCCTTTTCTACTCTGTTTTGGAGTATATACACCAAATCATTATGGTTTCTCATGTAAAATACCCTAATTCTAATTTTACGTGAATCGAAAATAATCTAAATATTATGTCGGCACCCCAATATTAAAAGCAAAATTGCTCTAAATATAATCTGTCAGAAAAAATATACAATACCCTTCTCTACTCTGTTTTGGAGTATATACATCAACTGAATATGCTCTTTCATGTAAAATGCAGAAATTACAATTTTACGTGAATCGAAAAAAATCTAAATAATATCTAGGCACCCAAAAGTTAAATGAAAATGGCTCTTAATATAGTCTGTTAGAAAAAATATACAATGCCTTATTCTACTTTGTTTTGGAGTATATACACCAAATCAGTATGCTCTCTCATGTAAAATACAGAAATTCTATATTTAAGCGAATAGAAAAAAATCTAAATATTATCTAGGCACCCCAACGTTAAAAACAAAATTGCTTTGAATATAATCTTTCAGAAAATAAATACAATGCCCTATTCTACTCTGTTTCGTAGTATATACACCAACTCCATATGCTCTCTCATGTAAAATATAGAAATTCTGTATTTAAGCGAATCGATAAAAATCTAAATATTTTCTATGCTCCCATATGTTAAAAAGAAAATTGCTCTGAATATAATCTGTCAGAAAAAATATACAATGCCCTTTTCTACTCTGTTTTTTATTATATACACCAACTCAATATGCTCTCTCAGGTAAAATACAGAAATTCTAGTTTTACCCAAATCGAAAAAATCTAAATATTATCTAGGCACTTCAGTGTTAAAAGCCAAATTGCTCTGAATATACTCTGTCAGAAAAAATATACAATGCCCTTTTCTACTCTGTATTTTAGTATATACACCAACTCAATATGCTCTCTCATGTAAAATAAAGAAGTCATAATTTTACCCGCATCGAAAAAAATCTAAATTTTATCTTGGTACCACAATATTAAAAACAAAATTTCTCTGATTATAAACTTTCAGAAAATATATACAATGCCCTATTCTACTCTGTTTCGTAGTATATACACCAACTCCATATGCTCTCTCATGTAAAATACAGAAATTCTATATTTAAGCGAATCGAAAAAAATCTAAATATTAGCTAGGCACCCCAATGTTAAAAGAAAAATTGCTCTGAATATAGTCTGTCAGAAAAAATATGCAATGCCCTTTTCTACTCTATTTTGTAGTATATACACCAACTCAATATGCTCTCTCATGTAAAATACGAAATTCAAATTTTACGCGAATCGAAAAAAATCTAAATAATATATAGACGACCCAAAGTTAAAAGAAAATGGCTCTGAATATAGTCTTTTAGAAAAAATATACAATGTCTTATTCTACTCTGTTTTGGAGTATATACAACAACTCAGTGTGCTCTCTCATGTAAAACACGAAAATTCTGTATTTAAGTGAATCGAAAAAAATCTAAATAATATCTAGGCGCCCAAAAGTTAAAGGAAAATGGCTCTGAATATAGTCTTTTAGAAAAAATATACAATGCCTTATTCTACTCTATTGTGGAGTATATACATTAACTCAGTATGCTCTCTCATGGAAAATAAAGGAATTCTAATTTTACCTGGATGGAAAAAATCTAAATATTATCTAGGCACCCCAATGTTAAAAACAAAACTGGTTTGAATATAATCTGTCAGAAAAAATATACAATGCCCTATTCTACCTTGTTTTGGAGTATATACACACTCTAAATATACTCTCTCATGTAAAATACAGAAATTCTATATTTAAGCTAATCGAAAAAAATCAAAATATTATCTAGGCACCCCAATGTTAAAAGCAAAATTGCTCTAAATATAATCTTTCAAAAAAAATATAAAATGCCCTTTTCTACTTTATTTTGGAATATATACCCCAACTCAATATGCTCTCTCATGTAAAATACCGAAATTCTAATTTTACGCGAATAGAAAAAAATCTAATTAATATCTATGCGCTACAAGGTAAGAAGAAATTGGTTCTGAATGTACTTTGTTTGAGGAAATATACAATGCCTTATTCTACTTTGTTTTGGAGTATATACACCAACAAAGTGTGCTCTCTCATGTAAAATACAGAAATTCTAATTTTACCCGAATAGAAAAAATCTAAATACTATCTAGGCACCCCAATGTTTAAAGCAAAATTTCTCTGAATATAATCTTTCAGAAAAAATATAAATGCTTTTTTCTACTCTGTTTTGTAGTATATACTCCAACTCAGTATGCTCTCTCATGTAAAATACAGAAATCCTCATTTAACACGAATCGATAAAAATCTAAATATTATCCAGGCACCCCAAAGATAAAAGAAAATGGCTCTGAATATTGTTTGTTAGAAAAAATATACAATGCCTTATTCTACTCTGTTTTGGAGTACATACACCAACTCAGTATGCTCTCTCATTTAAAATACAGAAATTCTAATTTCACCCGAAGTGAAAAAATCTAAATATTATCTAGGCACCCTAATTTTTAAAACAAAATTGCTCTGAATATAATATCTCAGAGAAAATATACAATGCCCTATTCTACTCTGTTTTGGAGTATATACACCAACTCCATATGCTCCCTCATGTAAAATACAGAAATTGTATATTTAAGACATTCGAAAAAATCTAAACAATATCTAGGCATCCCAATGTCAAAAGCAAAATTGCGCTGAATATAATCTGTCAGAAAAAATATACAAGGCCCTTTACTACTCTGTTTTGTAGTATATACACCAAATCAATATGCTCTGTCATGTAAAATACCGAAATTCTAATTTTACACGAATCGAAAAAAATCTAAATAATATCTAGGAGCCCCAAAGTTAAAAGAAAATGGCTCTGAATATAGTCTGTAAGAAATAATATACAATGCCATATTCTACTTTGTTTTGGAGTATATACACCAACTCAGTATGCTCTCTCATGTAAAATACAGAGATTCAAATTTTACCCGAATAGAATAAATCTTAATATTATCTAGGCACCCCAACGTTAAAAAGAAAATTGCTCTGAATATAATCTGTCAGAAAATATAAACATGCCCTATTCTACTTTGTTTAGTAGTATATACACCAACTCCATATACTCTATCATGTTAAATACAGAAATTCTTTATTTAAGTGAATCGAAAAAAATCTAAATATTATCTAGGCACCCCAATGATAAAAACAAAAGTGGTCTGAATATAATCTGTCAGAAAAAATATACAATGCCCTAATCTACCTTGTTTTGGAGTATATACACCAACTCCATATACTCTCTGATGTAAAATACAGAAATTCTATATTTAAGCGAATCGAAAAAAATCAAAATATTATCTAGGCACCCCAATGTTAAAAAAAAAATTGCTCTAAATATAATCTGTCAGAACATATATACAATGCCCTATTCTCCTCTGTTTCGTAGTATATACACCAACTACATATGCTCTCTCATATAAAATACAGAAATTCTAAATTTAAGCGAATCGAAAAACATCTAAATATTATCTAGGCACCCCAATGTTAAAATCAAAATTGCTCTGATTACAGTCTGTCAGAAAAAATATACAATGCCCTTTTAAACTCTATTTTGTAGTATATACTCCAACTCAATATGCTCTATCATGTAAAATACCGAAATTCTAATTTTACGTGAATCGAAAAAAATCTAATTAATATCTAGGCGACCCAAAGTTAAAAGAAAATGGCTCTGAATATAGTCTGTTAGAAAAAATATACAATGCCTTATTCTACTCTGTTTTGGAGTATATACAACTCTGTATGCTCTCTCATGTAAAATACGGAAATTCTGTATTTAAGTGAATCGAAAGAAATCTAAATAATATCTAGGCGCCCCAAAGTTAAAGAAAAATTGCTCTGAATATAGTCGGTTAGAAAAAAATATACAATGCCTTATTGTACACTGTTTTGGTGTACACACACCCACTCAGTATGCTCTCTCATGTAAAATAGAATAATTCTAATTTTACCCGAATGGAAAATAATCTAAATATTATCTAGGCAACTAAAAGATAAAAGCAAAATTGTTCTGAATATAGTCTGTCAGACAAAATATACAATACCCTTTTCTACTCTGTTTTGTAGTATATACACTAACTCAATATGCTCTCACATATAAAATGCCGAAATTCTAATTTTACGCAAATCGAAAACAATCTAAATAATATCTAGGCACCCCAACGTTAAAAGAAAATGGTTCTGAATATAGTATGTTAGAAAAAATACACAATGCCTTAATCTACTCTGTTTCGGAGTATATATGCCGACTCTGTATGCTCTCTCATGTAAAATACAGAAATTCTATATTTACCTGAATCGAAAAAAATCAAAATATTATCTACGCACCCCAATGTTAAAACAAAATTGCTCTGAATATAATCTGTCAGAAAATATATACAATGCCCTATTCTACTCTGTTTTGGAGTATATACACCAAATCCATTTGCTCTCTCATATAAAATACAGAAATTCTATACTTAAGCGAATCGAAAAAAATCTAGTGTTATCTAGGCACCCAAATGTTAAAAGCAAAATTGCTCTGAATATAATCTGTCAGAAAAAATATAGAATGCCATATTCTACTTTTTTTTGGAGTATATAAAAAAACTCAGTATGCTCTTTCATGTAAAATACAGAAATTCTAATTTTACCCAAATCAAAAAAATCTAAATATTATCTAGGCACCCCAATGTGAAAAAAAATATTTCTCAGAATATAATCTGTCAGAAAAACTATACAATGCCCTATACTACTCTGTTTCGTAGTATATACACCAACTCCCTATGCTCTCTTACGTAAAATACAGAAATTCAAATTTTACCCGAATTGAAAAAATGTAAATATTATATAGGCCCCCCAATGTTAAAAACAAAATTGCTCTGAATATAGTCTTTCAGAAAAAATATACAATGCCCTATTCTACTCTGTTTTGGAGTATATACACCAACTCATTATGCTCTCTCATGTAAAATACTGTAATTCTAATTTTACGTGAATCGAAAAAAAATCTAAATATTATCTAGGCACCCCAATGTTTAAAAGAAAATTGCTCTAAATATAGTCTGTCTGAAAACATATACAATGCCGGTTTCTACTCGGTTTTGTTGTATATACCCCAACTCAATTTGCTATCTCATGTAAAATACTGAAATTCTAATTTTACGTGAAGCGAAAATAATCTAAATAATCTCTAGGCGCCCCAAAGTTAAAAGAAAATGGCTCTGAATATAGTCTGTAAGAAAAACTATACAATGCCATATTCTACGTTGTTTTGGAGTATATACACCAACTCAGTATGCTCTCTCATGTAAAATACTGAAATTCTAATTTTACCCGAATGAGAAAATCTAATTAATATCTAGGCACCCCAATGTTAAAAACAAAATTACTCTGAATATAATCTGTCAGAAAAAATATACAATGCCCTATTCTACTCTGTTTTTGAGTATATACACCAAGTCAGTATGCTCTCTCATGTAAAATACAGAAATTCTATATTTAAGCGAATCAAAAAAAATCTAAATATTATCTAGGCACCCCAATGTTAAAAGCAAAATTGCTCTGATTATAATCTGTCAGAAAAAATATACAATGCCCTTTTCTACTCTATTTTGTAGTATATATACCAACTCAATATGCTCTCTCATGTAAAATACTGAAATTCTAATTTTTCGCGAATCGAAAAAAATCTAAATAATACCTAGGCACCCCAAAGTTAAAAGAAAATTGCTCTGAATATAATCTGTCAGAAAAAATATACAATGCCCTTTTCTACTCTGTTTTCGAGTATATAAACCAACTCAATATGCTCTCTCATGTAAAATACCGAAATTCTAATTTTACACGAATCGAAATAAATCTAAATAATATCTACGTGACACAAAGTTAAAAAAAATGGCTCTGAATATAGTCTGTTAGAGAAAATATACAATGCCTTATTCTACTCTGTTTTGGATTATATACACCAACTCAGTATGCTCTCTCATGTGAAATATGGAAATTCTGTATTTAACTGAATCGAAAAAAATCTAAATATTATCTAGACACACCAAAGTTAAAACAAAATGACTGTGAACATAGTCTGTTAGAAAAAGGATACAATGTTTTATTCTACTCTGTTTTTGAGTATATACACCAATTCCATATGCTCTCTCATGTAAAATTTCAGAAATTCTATATTTAAGCGAATTGAAATAAATCTAAATATTATCTAGGCACCCCAATGTTAAAAGCAAAATTGTTCTGAATATAATCTGTCACAAAAAATATACAATGCCCTCTTCTACTCTGTTTTGGAGTATATACACCAACTGAATATGCTCTTTCATGTAAAATACCGATATTCTAACTTTACTTTAATGGAAAAAAATCTAAATAGTATGTAGGAGCCCTAAAGTTAAATGAAAATGGTTCTGAATATAGTCTGTTAGAAAAAATATACAATGCCTTATTCTACTTTGTTTTGGAGTATATACACCAACTCAGTATGCTCTCTCATGGAAAATACAGAAATACTATATTTAAGCGAATCGAAAAAAATCTACATATTATCTAGGCACCCCAATGTTAAAAATGAAATTGCTCTGAATATAATCTGACAGAAATAATATACAAAACCCTATTCTACACTGTTTTGGGGTATATACACCAACTCAGTATGCTCTCTCATGTAAAATACCGAAATTCTAATTCTACGTGAATTGAAAATAATTTAAATCTTACCTAGGTAACCCAATGTTAAAAGCAAAATTGCTCTGAATTTATTCTGTCAGAAAAAATATACAATGCCGTTTACTACTCTGTTTTGTAGTATATACACCAACTCAATATGCGCTCTCATGTAAAATACAGAGATTCAAATTTTACCCAAATCGAATAAATCTAAATATTATGTAGGCACCCCAACCTTAAAAACAAAATTGCTCTGAATATAATCTGTCAGAAAATATATACAATGCCCTCATCTACACTGTTGCGTAGGATATACACCAACTCCATATGCTCTCTCATGTAAAATACAGAAATTCTATATTTAAGCGAATCGAAAAAAATCTAATTATCTAGGCAACCCATGTTAAAAGCACAATTGCTCTGAATATAATTTGTCAGAAAAAATATACAATGCCGTTTTCTACTCTGTTTTGTAGTATATACCCCAACTCAATATGCTCTCTCATGTAAAATACTGAAATTCTAATTTTTTGCGAAGCGAAAAAGATCTAAATAATATCTAGGCAACTTAATGTTTAAAGCAATATTTCTCTGAATATAATCTGTCAGAACAAATATTTAATGTTCTTTGCTACTCTGTTTTGGAGTATATACACCAACTCCATATGCTCTCTCATGTAAAATACATAAATTCTATATTTAAGCAAATCGAATAAAATCTAAGTATTATCCAGGTAACCCAATGTTGAAATCAAAACTGCTCTGAATATAATCTGTCAGAAAAAATATACAATGCCCTATTATACTATGTTTTGGAGTATATAAACCAACTCCATATGCTCTCTCATGTAAAATACAGAAATTCTATATTTAAGTGAATCGAAAAAAATCTAAATATTATCTGGGCACCCCAATATTTATAGCAAAATTGCTCTGAGTATAATCAGTAACAAAAATATAAAATTCCCTTTTCTACTCTGTTGTGTAGTATATTCACCAACTCAATATGCTCTCTCATGTAAAGTACCAACATTCGAATTTTACGTGAATCGAAAAAAATCTAAATAATATCTAGGCGCCCCAAAGTTAAAAGAAAATGACTCTGAATATAGTCTGTTAGAAAAAATATACAGTGCCTTATTCTTTTCTGTTTTGGAGTATATACACCAACTCAGTAACCTCTCTCATGTAAAATACAGAAATTCTAATTTCACCTGTATCGAGAAAATCTAAATATTATCTAGACACCCCAAGGTTAAAAACAAAATTGCTCTGAATATAATCTGTCAGAAAAAAAAAATTCCATATTCTACTCTGTTTCGGAGTATATACACCAACTCCATATGCTCTCTCATGTAAAATACAGAAATTCTATATTTAAGCGAATCGAAAAAAATCTAAATATTATCTAGGCACCCCAATGTTAAAAATTAAACTTCTCTAAATATAATCAGTCAGAAGAAATATACAATGCCCTATTACACTTTGTTTTCGAGTATATACACCAATTCCATATGGTCTCTCATGTAAAATACAAATTTTATATTTAAGTGAATTGAAAAAAATCTAAATATTATATAGGCACCCCAATGTTAAAAGCAAAGCTTCCCTGAATATAATCTGTCAGAAAAAATATACAACAGCCTATTCTACTTTGTTTTAAAGTATATAAAGCCACTCGATATGCTCTCTCATGTAAAATACCAAAATTCTAATTTTACGTGAATCGAAAAAAATCTAAATAGTATCAGGGCGCCCCAAAGTTAAAAGAAAATGCCTCTGTATATAGTCTCATTGAAAAAATATACAATGCTTTTTTCTACTCTGTTTTGGAGTATATACACAAACTCAGTGTGCTCTCTCATGTAAAACACAGAAATTCAAATTTTACCTGAATCGAAAAAATCTAAATATTATCTAGGCACCCCAATGTTAAAAACAAAATTGCTCTGAATATAATCTGTCAGAAAAAATATACAATGCCCTATTCTACTCTGTTTCGGAGTATATACACCAACTCCATATTCTCTGTCATATAAAACACTGAATTTCAGTATTTAAGCAAATCGAAATATATCTAAATATTATCTAGGCACCCAAATGTTAAAAGAAAAATTGCTCTGAATACAATCTGTCAGAAAAAATATACAATGCCCTATTCTACTCTGTTTCGGAGTATATAAAGCAACTCAATATCCTCTAGCATGTAAAATAACGAAATTCTAATTTTACGCGAATCGAAAAAAACTAAATAATATCTAGGCACCCCAAGGTTAAAAGAAAATGGCTCTAAATATAGTCTGTTAGAAAAAATATACAATGCCTAGTTCTACTCTGTTTTATAGTATATACACCAACTCAGTAAGCTCTCTCATGTAAAATACAGAAATTATAAATTTACATGAAATGAAAAAAATCTAGATATTATCTAGGCACCCCAATATTAAAAGTAAAATTGCTCTGAATATAATCTGTCAGAGAAAATATACAGTGTCCTTTTCTACTCGGTTTTGTATTATATACACAAACTCAATATGCTCTCTAATGTAAAATACCAAAATTCTAATTTTACACGAATCAACAAAAATCTAAATAATATCTAGGCACCTCAAAGTTAAAAGTAAATGGTTCTGAATATAATCTGTTTGAAAATATATACAATGCCCTTTTCTACTCTGTTTTGGAGTATATACACCACTCAGTATGCTCTCTCATGTAAAATACCAAAATTCTAATTTTACCTGAATCGAAAAAATCTAAATATTATCTAGGCACCCCAATGTTAAAAACAAAATTGCTCTAAATATAATCTGTCAGAAAAAATACACAATGACCTATTCTACTATATTTCGGAGTATATACACCAACTCCATATTCTCTCTCATGTAAAATACATAAATTTTGTATTTAAGCAAATCGAAAAAATTCTAAATTTTATGTAGGCACCCAAATGATAAAAGCAAAATTACTCTGAATACAATCAGTCAGAAAAAATATACAATGCCCTATTCTACTCTGTGACGGAGTATATACAACAACTCAATATCCTCTCTCCTGTAAAATACCGAAATTCGAATTTTACGTGAATCGAAAAAAAACTAAATAATATCTAAGCACACCAAGGTTAGAAGAAAGTGGCTCTGAATATAGTCTGTTAGAAAAAATATACAATGCCTTATTCGACTCTGTTTTGGAGTATATTCACCAACTCAGTATACTCTCTCATATAAAATACCGAAATTCTAATTCTACGTGAATCGAAAAAAATGTAAATATTATCTAGTCACCCCAGTGTTAAAAGCAAAATTGCTCTGAATATAATCTGTCAGAAAAAATATACAATGCCCTTTTCTACTTTTTTTTTGGAGTATATACACCAACTCCATATGTTCTCTCATGTAAAATAGAGACATTCTATATCTAAGCGTATCGAAAAAAATCTAAATATTATCTAGGCAACCCAATGTTAAAAACAAAATTGCTCTGAATATAATTTGTCAGAAAAAATATACATTGTTATTTTCTACTCTGTTTTGTAGTATATACACCAACTCAATACTGTTTCTAATGTAAAATACCGAAATACTAATTTTACGCGAATCGAAGAACATCTAAATATAATCGAGGCACCCCAATATTAAAAGTAAATTTGCTCTGCATATAATCTGTCAGAAAAAATATAGAATGCCCTATTCTACTGTGTTTCGGAGTATATAAACCAACTCAATATCCTCTCTCACGTAAAATACCGAAATTCAAATTTTATGCGAATCGAAATAAATCTAAATAATATCTAGGTATCCCAAATTTAAAAGAATATGGCTCTAAAAATAGTCTCTTAGAAAAAATATACAATGCCATATTCTACTCTGTTTTGGAGTATATACACCAACTAAGTTTGCTCTCTCATGTAAAATAACGAAATTCTAATTTTACCCGAATCAAAAAATCTAAATATTATCTAGGCACCACAATGTTAAAATCAAAATTGCTCTGAATATAATCTGTCAGAAAAAATATACAATGTTCTATTCTAGTCTGTTTTGGAGTATATACACCAACTCAATATGCTCTCTCATGTAAAATACCGAAATTCTAATTTTACGTGAATAAAAAAAAATTTAAATATTATCTAGGCACCCCAATGTTAAAAGCAAAATTGCTCTGAATATAATCTTTTAGAAAAAATATACAATGCCCTTTTCTACTCTGTTTGGAGTATATACACCAACTCAATATGCTCTCCCATGTAAAATACCGAAATTCTAATTTTTCATGAATTGAAAAAAATCTAAACAATATCTAGGCGCCCCAACGTTAAAAGAAAATGGCTCTGAATAAAGTCAGTTAGAAAAAATATGCAATGTATATTAGACTATGTTTTGGAGTATATACACCCACTCAGTATGCTCCCTCATGTTAAAACCAAAATTCTAATTTTACATGAATCAAAAAAATCTAAATATTATCTGGGCACCCCAATGTTAAAAGCAAAATTACTCTGAATATAATCTGTCAAAAAAAATATACAATGACCTTTTCTACTCTGTTTTGGAGTATATACACCAACTCAATATGCTCTCTCATGTAAAATACTGAAATTCTAATTTTACATGAATCTAAAAAAAAACAAATATTATCTAGGCATCCCAATGTTAAAAGCAAAATTACTCTGAATATAATCTGCCAAAAAAATATACAATGCGTTATTCTACTCTGTTTTGGAGTATATACACCAACTTCATATTCTCTCTCATGTAAAATACAGAAATTCTATATTTAAGCAAATCGAAAAGAATCTAAATATTATTTATGCACCCCAATGTTAAAAGCAATATTGCTCCTAATATAATCTGTCAGAAAAAATATACAATGCCCTTTTCTACTCTGTCTTGGAGTATATAAACCAACTCCATATTCTCTCTCATGTAAAATACAGAAATTCTGTATTTAAGTGAATCGAAAAAATCTAAATATTATCTATGCATCCAAATGTTAAAAGAAAAATTGCTCTGAATATAATCTGTCGAAAACAATATACAATGCCCTATTCTACTCTGTTTTGGTGTATGTACACCAACTCAGTGTGCTCTCTCATTTATAATACCAAAATTCTAATGTTACGGGTATCGAAAATAATCTAAATATTATCTAGGCACCCCAATGTTTGAAGCAAAATTACTCTTAATATAATATTTCAGTAAAAATATACAATGCCCTATTCTACTCTCCTTTGGAGTATATACACTAACTCAATGTGCTCTCTCATGTAAAATACGGTAATTCTAATTTTATGCCAATCGAAAATATCTAAATAATATTTAGGCGCCCCAAAGTTAAACGAAAATGGCTCTGAATATAGTCTGATAGAAAAAATATACAATGCCTTATTCTACTTTTTTTTGGAGTGTATATGCCTATTCAGTATGCTCTCTCATGTAAAATACAGAAATTCTAATTGTACCCGAATCAAAAAATCTAAATCTCATCTAGGCACCCCAATGTTAAAAACAAAATTGCTCTGAATATATTCAGTCAGATAAAATATACAATGCCCAATTCTACTTCGTTTTGGAGTATATACACCAACTCTATATGCTCTTTAATGTAAAATACAGAAATTCTATATTTAAGCAAATCGAAAAAATTCTAAATATTCTCTAGGCACCCCAATGTTAAAACAAAATTGCTCTGAATATAATCGGTCAGAAAAAATATACAATGACCATTTCTACTCTGTTTTGGTGTATATACACCAACTCAGTTTGTTCTCTCATGTAAAATAAAAAAATTCTAATTTTACCAGAATAGAAAAAATCTAAATATAATCTAGGCGCCCCAATGTCAAAAGAAAATGGCTCTGAATATAGTCTATTGGAAAAAATATACAATGATTTATTCTACTCTGTTTTGGAGTATATACACCAACTCAGTATGCTCTCTCATGTAAAATACCGAAATTCCAATTTTACGTGAATTGAAAAACATCTACGTTTTTTCTAGGCACCCCAATGTTAAAAACAAAATTGCTCTGAATATAATCTGTCAGAAAAAATATACAATGCCCAATTCTACTCTATTTTGGAGTATATAAACCAACTCTATATGCTCTCTCATGTAAAATACAGAAATTCGATATTTAAGCAAATTGAAAGAAATCTATATATTATCTTGGCACCCCAATGTTAAAAGAAAAATTGCTCTGAATATAATCTGTCAGAAAAAATATACAATGCCCTTTTCTACTCTGTTTTGTAGTATATACACCAACTCAATACGCTCTCTCATGTAAAATACATAATTTCTAATTTTACTTTAATCGAAAAAAATCTAAATAATATCTAGGCATCCCAGAGTTAAAAGAAAATTGCGTTGAATATAGTCTGTTAGAAATAATATACAATGCCTTATTCTACTCTGTTTTAAACTATATACACCAACTCAGTATGCTCTCTCATGTAAAATACCGAAATGCTAATTTTACGTGATACAAAAAAATTCTAAATATTATCTAGGCACTCCAATGTTAAAAGAAAAATTTCTTTGAATATAATCTGTCAGAAAAAATATACAATGTTCTGTTCTACTCTGTTTTGTAGTATATACACCAACACAATATGCTCTCTCATGTAAAATATCGAAAATCTAATTTTACGTGAATCAAAATAAATCTAAATAATATCTAGGCACCCCAAAGTGAAAAGAAAATGGCTCTGAATATATACTGTTAGAAAAATATAAAATGTGTTATTCTACTCTTTTTTGGAGTATATACACCAACTCAGTATGCTCTCTCATGTAAAATACAGATATTCAAATTTTACCCGAATAGAAAAAATCTAAATATTGTCTTGGCACCCTAATGTTAAAAACAAAATTGCTCTGCATATAATCTGTCATAAAAAATATACAATGCCATATTCTACTTTGTTTTAGAGTATATACACCAATTCAGTATGCTCTCTCATGTAAAATACCGAAGTTCTAATTTCACGTGAATCGAAGAAAATCTAAATATTATCTAGGCACCCCAATGTTAAAAACAAAATTGCTCTGAATATAATGTGTCAGAAAAAATATACAATGCCCTATTCTACTCTTTTTTAAAATATATACACCAACCCAGTATGCTCTCTCATGTAAAATGCAGAAATTCTAATTTTACCCGAATCGAAAAAATATAAATATTATCTAGGCAAACGAATGTTAAAAGCAAAATTGTTCTGAATATAATCTGTCAGAACAAATATACAATGCCCATTTCTACTCTGTTTTGGTGTATATACACCAACTCAGTATGCTCTCTAATGTAAAATATACAAATTCTAATTTTACCCAAATCGAAAATATCTAAATATTATCTAGGCACCCCAACGTTAAAGAAAATGGCTCTGAATATAGTCTGTTGGAAAAAATATACAATGATTTATTCTACTCTGTTTTTGGAGTATATACATCCACTCAGTATGCTCTCTCATGTAAAATACCAAAATTCTAAACTTACGTGAATTGAAAAACATCTAAATTTTATCTAGGCACCCCAATGTTAAAAGCAAAATTGCTCTGAATATAATATGTTAGAAAAAATATACAATGACCTTTTTTACTGTTTTGGAGTATATACACAAACTCCATATGCTCTCTCAAGTTAAATAGAGAAATTCTATATTTAAGCAAATTGAAAGAAATCTAAATATTATCTAGGCGTCCCAGAGTTAAAAGAAAATGGCGTTGAATATAGTCTGTTAGAAAAATATACAATGCCTTATTCTACTTTGCTTTGGAGTATATACACCAATTCAGTATGCTCTCTTATTTAAAATACCAAAATGCTAATTTTACGTGAATCGAAAAAAATCTAAATATTTTCTAGGCACCCGAATGTTAATAGCAAAATTGCTCTGAATATAATCTGTCAGAAAAAATACACAATGCCCTTTTCTACTCTGTTTTTCAGTATATACACCAACTCAATTTACATTCTCAAGTAAAATACCGAAATCATATTACGCGAATCAAAACAAAATCTAAATAATATCTAGACCCCCCAAAGTTAAAAGAAAATGGCTCTGAATATAGTCTGTTAGAAAAAATATACAATGCCGTATTGTACTGTGTTTTGGAGTATATACACCAACTCAGTATGCTCTCTCATGTAAAATACCAAGATTCTAATTTTACGTGAAACGAAAATATTTTAAATATTATCTAGGCACACATAAGTTAAAAGCAAAATTGCTTTGAATATAATCCGTTAGAAAAAATATACAATGCCATTTTCTACTATGTTTTGTAGTATATACAACAACTCAATATGCTATGTCATGTAAAATATGGAAATTATTAATTTACACGAATCAAGAAAAATCTAAATAATATCTTGGCGCCCCAAAATTTAAAGAAAATTGCTCTGAATATAATCTGTTAGACAAAATATACAATGCGTTATTCTACTCTGTTTTGGAGTATATACACCAACTCTGTAGGCTCTCTCATGTAAAATACCGAAATTGTAATTTTACGTGAATCGAAAAAAATCTAAATATTATCTAGGCACCCCAATGTTAAAAACCGTATTTCTCTGAATATAATCTGTCAGAGAAAATATACAATGACTTATTCTACTCTGTTTTAGAGTAAATACACCAACTCAATATGCTCTCTCATGTAAAATACAAAAATTCTATATTTAAGCGAATCGAAAAAAATCTAAATATTATCTAGGCACCCCAATTTTAAAAACAAAATTGCGCTGAATATAATCTGTCAGAAAAAATATACAATGCCATTTTCTACTCCGTTTTGGTATATATACACCAACTCAATATGCTCTCATGTTAAATATCAAAATTCGAATTTTACGTGAATCGAAAAATATCTAAATATTATCTAGGCATCCCAATGTTAAAAACAATATTGCTCTGAATATAATCTGTCAAAAAAATATAAAATGCCCTATTCTACTGTGTTTTGGGGTATATACACCAACTCCATATTCTCTCTCATGTAAAATACATAAATTCTGTATTTAAGCAAATTGAAAAAATCTACAAATTATCTATGCACCCCAATGTTTTTTTTTTTTAAATTTTAATTTATTTATTTATTTTTATTTTTTTAATTTTTTTTTTTTTTTTTTTTTTAAATTTTTTATTGGATTATTGGTTTTGGGGTACATGAGCAGAGCATGCAAGACAGTTGCGTAGGTACACACATGGCAATGTGCTTTGCTTTTCTTCTCCCCTTCACCCACATTTGGCATTTCTCCCCAGGCTATCCCTCCCCACCTCCCCCTCCCACTGGCCCTCCCCTTTTCCCCCCAATAGACCCCAGTGTTTAGTACTCCCCTTTCTGTGTCCATGTGTTCTCATTTTTCATCACCCACCTATGAGTGAGAATATGCGGTGTTTCATTTTCTGTTCTTGTGTCAGTTTGCTGAGGATGATGTTTTCCAGATTCATCCATGTCCCTACAAACGACACGAACTCATCATTTCTGATTGCTGCATAATATTCCATGGTGTATATGTGCCACATTTTTCCAATCCAGTCTATTATCAATGGGCATTTGGGTTGATTCCAGGTCTTTGCTATTGTAAACAGTGCTGCAATGAACATTCGTGTACATGTGTCCTTATAGTAGAACGATTTATAGTCTTTTGGATATATACCCAGTAATGGGATTGCTGGGTCAAATGGAATTTCTATTTCTAAGGCCTTGAGGAATCGCCACACTGTCTTCCACAATGGTTGAACTAATTTACACTCCCACCAACAGTGTAAAAGTGTTCCTTTTTCTCCACATCCTCTCCAGCATCTGTTGTCTCCAGATTTTTTAATGATCGCCATTCTAACTGGCGTGAGATGGTATCTCAATGTGGTTTTGATTTGCATCTCTCTGATGTCCGGTGACGATGAGCATTTTTTCATATGATTGTTGGCCTCATATATGTCTTCTTTCGTAAAGTATCTGTTCATATCCTTTGTCCACTTTTGAATGGGCTTGTTTGTTTTTTTTCCTGTAAATCTGCTTGAGTTGTTTGTAAATTCTGGATATCAGCCCTTTGTCAGATGGGTAGACTGCGAAAATTTTTTCCCATTCTGTTGGTTGCCGATCCACTCTAGTGACTGTTTCTTTTGCCGTGCAGAAGCTGTGGAGTTTCATTAGGTCCCATTTGTCTATTTTGGCTTTTGTTGCCAATGCTCTTGGTGTTTTGTTCATGAAGTCCTTGCCTACTCCTATGTCCTGGATAGTTTTGCCTAGATTTCCTTCTAGGGTTTTTATGGTGCCAGGTCTTATGTTTAAGTCTTTAATCCATCTGGAGTTAATTTTAGTGTAAGGTGTCAGGAAGGGGTCCAGTTTCTGCTTTCTGCACATGGCTAGCCAGTTTTCCCAACACCGTTTGTTAAACATGGAATCCTTGCCCCATTGCTTGTTTTTCTCAGGTTTATCAAAGATTGTATAGTTGTATGTATGTTGTGTTGCCTCCGGTGCCTCTGTTTTGTTCCATTGGTCTATATCTCTGTTTTGGTACCAGTACCATGCTGTTTTGATTACTGTAGCCCTGTAGTATAGTTTGAAATCCGGTAGTGTGATGCCCCCCGCTGTGTTCTTTTTGCTTAGAATTGACTTGGCTATGCGGGCTCTCTTTTGGTTCCATATGAAGTTCATGGTGGTTTTTTCCAGTTCTGTGAAGAAAGTCAATGGTAGCTTGATGGGGATAGCGTTGATTCTGTAAATTACTTTGGGCAGTATAGCCATTTTCACGATATTAATTCTTCCTAACCATGAACATGGAATGTTTCTCCATCTGTTTGTGTCCTCTCTGATTTCGTTGAGCAGTGGTTTGTAGTTCTCCTTGAAGAGGTCCCTTACGTTCCTTGTGAGTTGTATTCCAAGGTATTTTATTCTTTTTGTAAAATTGCGAATGGCAGTTCGCTCTCGATTTGGCTTTCTTTAAGTCTGTTATTGGTGTAGACGAATGCTTGTGATTTTTGCACATTGATTTTATATCCTGAGACTTTGCTGAAGTTGTTTATCAGTTTCAGGAGTTTTTGGGCTGAGGCGATGGGGTCTTCTAGGTATACTATCATGTCGTCTGCAAATAGAGACAATTTGGCTTCCACCTTTCCTATTTGAATACACTTTATTTCTTTTTCTTGCCTGATTGCTCTGGCTAGAACTTCCAGTACTATATTGAATAGGAGTGGTGAGAGAGGGCATCCTTGTCTAGTACCAGATTTCAAAGGGAATGCTTCCAGTTTTTGCCCATTCGGTATGATATTGGCTGTTGGTTTGTCATAAATAGCTTTTATTACTTTGAGATACGTTCCATCGATACCGAGTTTATTGAGGGATTTTAGCATAAAGGGCTGTTGAATTTTGTCAAATGCCTTCTCTGCATCAATTGAGATAATCATGTGGTTTTTGTTTTTGGTTCTGTTTATGTGGTGAATTACGTTGATAGACTTGCGTATGTTGAACCAGCCTTGCATCCCCGGGATGAATCCTACTTGATCATGATGAATAAGTTTTTTGATTTGGTGTTGCAATCGGCTTGCCAATATTTTATTGAAGATTTTTGCATCTATGTGCATCATGGATATTGGCCTGAAGTTTTCTTTTCTCGTTGGGTCTCTGCCGGGTTTTGGTATCAGGATGATGTTGGTCTCATAAAATGATTTGGGAAGGATTCCCTCCTTTTGGATTGTTTGAAATAGTTTTAGAAGGAATGGTACCAGCTCCTCCTTGTGTGTCTGGTAGAATTCGGCTGTGAACCCATCTGGACCTGGGCTTTTTTTGTGAGGTAGGCTCTTAATTGCTGCCTCAACTTCAGACCTTGTTATTGGTCTATTCATAGTTTCAGCTTCCTCCTGGTTTAGGCTTGGGAGGACACAGGAGTCCAGGAATTTATCCATTTCTTCCAGGTTTACTAGTTTATGTGCATAGAGTTGTTTGTAATATTCTCTGATGATGGTTTGAATTTCTGTGGGATCTGTGGTGATTTCCCCTTTATCATTTTTTATTGCATCTATTTGGTTGTTCTCTCTTTTCTTTTTAATCAATCTGGCTAGTGGTCTGTCTATTTTGTTGATCTTTTCAAAAAACCAGCTCTTGGCTTTATTGATTTTTTGAAGGGTTTTTCGTGTCTCAATCTCCTTCAGCTCAGCTCTGATCTTAGTAATTTCTTGTCTTCTGCTGGGTTTTGAGTTTTTTTGATCTTGCTCCTCTAGCTCTTTCAATTTTGACGATAGGGTGTCAATTTTGGATCTCTCCATTCTCCTTATATGGGCACTTATTGCTATATACTTTCCTCTAGAGACTGCTTTAAATGTGTCCCAGAGGTTCTGGCACGTTGTGTCTTCATTCTCATTGGTTTCGAAGAACTTCTTTATTTCTGCCTTCATTTCATTGTTTACCCAGTCAACATTCAAGAGCCAGTTGTTCAGTTTCCATGAAGCTGTGCGGTTCTGGGTCGGTTTCTGAATTCTGAGTTCTAACTTGATTGCACTATGGTCTGAGAGGCTGTTTGTTATGATTTCAGTTGTTTTGCATTTGTTGAGCAGTGCTTTACTTCCAATTATGTGGTCAATTTTAGAGTAGGTGTGATGTGGTGCTGAGTAGAATTTGTATTCTGTGGATTTGTGGTGGAGAGTTCTGTAAATGTCCACCAGGTTTGCTTGCTCCAGGTCTGAGTTCAAGCCCTGGGTATCCTTGTTGATTTTCTGTCTGGTTGATCTGTCTAGTATTGACAGTGGAGTGTTAAAGTCTCCCACTATTATTGTGTGGGAGTCTAAGTCCTTCTGTAAGTCATTAAGAACTTGCCTTATGTATCTGGGTGCTCCTGTGTTGGGTCCATATATGTTTAGGATCGTTAGCTCTTCTTGTTGTATCGATCCTTTTACCATTATGTAATGGCCTTCTTTGTCTCTTTTGATCTTTGTTGCTTTAAAGTCTATTTTATCAGAGATGAGAATTGCAACTCCTGCTTTTTTTTGCTTTCCATTAGCTTGGTAAATCTTCCTCCATCCTTTTATTTTGAGCCTTTGTGTATCCTTGCATGTGAGATGGGTTTCCTGTATACAGCACACTGATGGGTTTTGGATTTTTATCCAATTTGCCAGTCTGTGTCTTTTGATTGGTGCATTTCGTCCATTTACATTTAGGGTTAAGATTGTTATGTGTGAATTTGATACTGCCATTTTGATTCTAAGTGGCTGTTTTGCATGTTAGTTGTTGTAGATTCTTCATTATGTTGAAGCTCTTTAGCATTCAGTGTGATTTTGGAATGGCTGGTACTGATTGATCCTTTCTATGTGTAGTGCCTCTTTTAGGAGCTCTTGTAAAGCAGGCCTGGTGGTGACAAAATCTCTGAGTACTTGCTTGTTTGCAAAGGATTTTATTCTTCATTCACTTCTGAAGCTCAGTTTGGCCGGATATGAAATTCTGGGTTGAAAGTTCTTTTCTTTAAGAATGTTGAATATTGGCCCCCACTCTCTTCTGGCTTGTAGTGTTTCTGCCGAGAGATCTGCTGTGAGTCTGATGGGCTTCCCTTTGTGGGTGACCTGACCTTTCTCTCTGGCTGCCCTTAGTATTCTCTCCTTTATTTCAACCCTGTTGAATCTGACGATTATGTGCCTTGGGGTTGCTCTTCTTGCGGAATATCTTTGTGGTGTTCGCTGTATTTCCTGCAACTGAGTGTTGGCTTGTCTTGCTAGGTGGGGGAAATTTTCCTGGATGATGTCCTGAAGAGTATTTTCCAGCTGGGATTCATTCTCTTCGTCCCCTTCTGGTACACCTATCAAACGTAGGTTAGGTCTTTTCACATAGTCCCACATTTCTTGGAGACTTTGTTCATTCCTTTTTGCGCTTTTTTCTCTGATCTTGGTTTCTCGTTTTATTTCATTGATTTGGTCTTCGACTTCAGATATTCTTTCTTCTGCTTGGTCAATTCGGCTATTGAAACTTGCGTTTGCTTCGTGAAGTTCTCGTATTGTGTTTTTCAGCTTTTTTAATTCATTCATATTCCTCTCTAAGGTATCCATTCTTGTTATCATTTCCTCGAATCTTTTTTCAAATCTATTTTCAAGGTTCTTAGTTTCTTTGCATTGATTTAATACATGATCTTTTAGCTCACAAAAGTTTCTCATTATCCATCTTCTGAAGTCTAATTCCGTCATTTCGTCACAGTCATTCTCCGTCCAGCTTTGTTCCCTTGCTGGTGAGGAGTTTTGGTCCTTTCTAGGAGGCGAGGTGTTCTGGTTTCGGGTGTTTTCCTCCTTTTTGCGCTGGTTTCTTCCCATCTTTGTGGATTTGTCCGCTGGTCGTCTGCGTAGTTGCTGACTTTTCGTTTGGGTCTCTGAGTGGACACCCAGAATGTTGATGATGAAGTATTTCTGTTGCTTGGTTTTCCTTCTACCAGTCTAGCCCCTTCGCTGTACGACTGTTGAGGTCCGCTCCAGACCCTGCTTGTCTGGGGTGCACCTCTAGTAGCCGTGGCACAGCGAGGGATGCTACCAGTTTCTTTTTCTGCTCTCTTTGTCCCAGGATGATGCCTGCCTAATGACAGTCTTTTGGATATAGAGGGGTCAGGGAGCTGCTTGAGGAGACAGTTTGTACTTTATAGGGGTTTAATTGCTGAGCTGTGCACTCTGTTGTTCATTCAGGGCTGTTAGGCTGCTATGTTTGATTCTGCTGCAACACAGCTCATTAAACAACCCTTTTTTTTTTCTCAAATGCTCTGTGTTGAGGGGTTTGGGCTTTATTGTTGGATGTCCGATCAGGTGTCCTGCCCAGCTAGAAGGCAGACTAGCCACTGTTTGGCTGCCGAGGCTCCGCCCTGCTGTTGTGTGATTCGCGCTGTTCCTGCCGGCTCTGCTGTGGTCTCCGCCATGCCCTGCGGCGGAGTCTCTTCGTTGTAGCGTGTTGCCTCAGCAACGGCAGGCTGCGTCAGCAGTGGGCGTGTATCTCAGTAGGGACGGGTTGCCTCGGCAACGGTTGGCTGCCTCAGCAGTGGGCGTGTATATCAGTTGGTGCAGGTTGCCTCCGTAGTGGTGGACGCCCCTCCCCCACAGAGCATCTCGGACCGTCTGCCTGGGATAGTCTGAAATCACGGTTCTGTTCGTCCCACTGGGTATCCCAAGCGATCTGTCCCTGCAATCCCCTGGGCTGGGCTACTGTGCAAGTCTCGTTCAGTCTCAAGTCCAGCCCTCTCAAGTCTCAGGTTGCCGGTTCAACAAGGCACCCGGACAAGCGTGCCCTGTGGGGATTGCTGGGTAGGGCTGGCCGCCGCCGCCCCGGCTGCCGGCTTCGCCAGGCAGACCTACTGCCTGGCGTCCCGTGTCTTTTTATACTTGGGAGTTTCCCCGTTCTGTGGGCAACAAAGATCAGTCTGGAAATGCAGCACTGACTCACCGTTTGCAAATTCAACGTGGGCTCCAATCCTGGGTTGTTCTCACAGCGCCATCTTGAGTCCCATCCTTTCGCACCCCAATGTTAAAAGCAAAATTGCTCTGAAAATAAACAGTCAGAAAAAATATTCAATGCCCTTTTCTACTTTGTTTGTAGTATATACACCAACTCAATATGCTCTCTCATGTAAAATACAGAAATACTATTTTACCGGAATCGAAAAAATCTTAATATTATCTAGGTGTTTTAAAGATAAAAGAAAATAGCTCTGAATATACTCTGTTAGATAAAATATACAAAGATTTATTCTACTCTGTTAGATAAAATATACAATGATGTATTCTACTCTGTTTTGGAGTATATACACCAACTCAGTATGCTTTCTCATGTAAAATACCGAAATTCAAATTTTACGTGAATCAAAAGAAATCTAAATATTATCTAGGCACCCGATTGTTAATAGCAAAATTGCTCTGAATATAACCTGTCAGAAAAAAATATACAATGCCCTTTTTTACTCTGTTTTGTAATATATACACCAACTCAATATGCTCTCTCATGTAAGATACCGAAATTCTAATTTTATGCGAATCAAAGAAAATCTAAATAATATCTAGGCGCCCCAAAGTTAAAAGAAAATGTCTCTGAAAATAGTCCGTTAGAAAAAATATACAATGCCTTATTCTACTCTGTTTTCGAGTATATAAACCAACTCAGTATGCTCTCTCATGTAAAGCACCGAAATTCTAATTTGACGTGAATCGAAAAAAATCTAAATATTATTTAGGCACCCCAATGTTTAAACAAAATTCCTCTGATTATAATCTGTCAGATAAAATATACAATGCCCCATTGTAGTCTGTTTTACAGTATATACACCAACTCAGTATGGTCTCTCATTTAAAATACAGAAATTCTAATTTTACGTGAATCGAAATAAATCTAAATATTATCTAGGCACCCAAATATTAAAAACAAAATTTCTCTTAATATAATCTGTCAGAAAAAATATACAATGCCGTATTGTACTCTCTATTGGAGTATATACACAACTTTATATGCTCTGTCATGTAAAATACCGAAATTTTAATTGTATGTGAATTGGTAAAAAATCTTACTAATATCTAGGCGCCCCACAGTTAAAAGAAAATGACTCTGAATATAGTCTGTTATAAAAAATATACAACGCCTTATTCTACTCTGTTTTGGAGTATATACACCAACTCAGTTTGCTCTCTCATGTAAAATACCGAAATTCTAATTTTACGTGAATCGAAAAAATCTAAATATTATCTAGGCTCCCCAATGTTATGAACAAAATTGCTCTGAATATAATCTGTCTGAAAATATATAAAATGCCCTATTCTACTCTGTTTTAAAGTATATACACCACATCAGTATTCCCTCTAATGGAAAATACCGAAATTGAAATTATACGTGAACCGAAAGAAATCTAAATATTATCTAGGCACCCCAATATGAAAAACAAAATTTCGCTGAATATGATCTGTCAGAAAAAATATACAAGGCCCTATTTTACTCTTTTTTGGAGTATATAGACCAACTCCATATGCTCTCTCATGTAAAATACAGAAATTATATATTTAAGCGAATCGAAATAAATCTAAATATAATCTGGGCACCCGAATGTTAAAAGCAACATTGCACTGAATATAATCTGTCAGAAAAAATATACAATGCCCTATTCTACACTTTTTGGAGAATATAGACCAACTCCATATTCTCTCTCATGTAAAATACAGAAATTCTATATTTAAGCAAATTGAAAAAAATCTAAATATTATCTGGGCACCCCAATGTTAAAAGCAAAGTTGCTCTAAATATAATCTGTCAGAAAAAATATACAATGCCCTATTCTTTGTTTTGGGGTATGTACACCAACTCAATATGCTTTCTCCGGTAAATGACCAAAATCCGAATTTTACGTGAATCGAAAAAAATCTACATAATATCTACACACCCCTAAGTTAAAAGAAAATTGCTCTGAATGTAGTCTGTTAGAAAAAATATACAATGCCTTATTCTACTCAGTTTTGTATTATATACACCAACTCAGTGTGCTCTCTCATGTAAAATATCGAAATTCCAAATTTACGTGAATCGACAAAAATCTAAATATTATCTAGGCACCCCAATGTTTAAAGAAAAATTGCTCTGAATATCATCTGTCATTAAAAATATACAATGCCCTTTTCTACTCTGTTTTGGAGTATGTACATCAACTCAATATGCTCTCTCATGTAAAATAACAAAATTCTAATTTTACGCGAATCGTAAAATTGTAAATAA
This sequence comes from Callithrix jacchus, assembly GCF_049354715.1. Lineage (NCBI taxonomy): Eukaryota > Metazoa > Chordata > Mammalia > Primates > Cebidae > Callithrix > Callithrix jacchus. Next base: position 54,614,731 of record NC_133521.1, on the reverse strand, counting down.
TATCTAGGCGCCCCATTTTTAAAAATAATAATGCTCTGAATATCGTCTGTCAGAAAAAATATACAACGGATTTTTCTACTCTGTTTCGGAGTATATACACTAAGTCAATATGCTCTCTCATGTAAAATACAGAAATTCTAATTTTATGTGAATCGAAAAAAATCTAAATAATATCTAGGTGCCCCAAAGTTAAAAGAAAATGACTCTGAATATAGTCTGTTAGAAAAAATATACAATGCCTTATTCTACTCTGTTTTGGAGCATATACACCATCTCAATATGCTCTCTGATGTAAAATACAAAAATTCTAATTTTACGCGAATCGAAAAAATTCTAAATAATATCTAGGCGCCTCAATGTTAAAAGAAAATTGCTCTGAATATAGCCTGTTAGAAAAATATAGAATGTTTTATTCTACTCTGTTTTGGAGTATATACACCAACTCAGTATGCTCTCTCATGTAAAATACCGAAATTCTAATTTGACCCGAATCGAAAAAATCTAAATATTATCTAGGTTCCCCAGTGTTAAAAGCCAAATTGCTCTAAATATAATCTGTCAGAAAAAATATAAAATGCACTATTCTACTCTGTTTTGGAGTATATACACCAACTCAGTATTCCCTCTCATGTAAAATACCGAAATTCTAATTATACGTGAACCGAAAAAAATCTAAATATTATCTAGGCACCCCAATATTAAAAACAAAATTGTTCTTAATATAATCTGTCAGAAGAAATATACAACGCCCTATTGTACTCTATTTTGGAGTATATACACCAACTCAATATGCTCTCTCATGTAAAATACCGAAATTCTAATTTTACGTGAATTGGTAAAAAATCTTAATAATATCTAGGCTCCCCAAAGTAAAAAGAAAATGACTCTGTATATATTCTGTTATAAAAAAATATACAATGCCTTATTCTACTCTGTTGTCGAATATATTCACCAACGCAGTATGCTCTCTCATGTAAAATACCAAAATTCTAATTTTACCCAAATCGAAAAGAATCTAAATAATATCTAGGTGCCCGAAAGTAAATGGAAAATGGCTCTGAATATAGTCTGTTAGAATAAATATACAATGCCCTGTTCTCTGTTTTAGAGTATATACACCAACTACATAAGCTCTCTCAGGTAAAATACCGAAATCATAATTTTACGTGAATCGAAAAAAATCTAAATAATATCTACGCGCCCCTAAGTTAAAAGAAAATGGCTCTAAATATAGTCTCTTAGAAAAAATATACAATGCCCTCTTCTACTTTGTTTTGGAGTATATACACCAACTCGATATGCTCTTTCATGTAAAAAACAGAAATTCAATATTTAGTGAATCGAAAAAAATCTAAATATTATCTAGGCACCCCAATGTTAAAGCAAAATTGCTCTGAATATCATCTGTCAGAAAAAATATACAATGCCCTTTTCTACTCTGTTTTGGAGTATATACACCAACTCAATATGCTCTCTCATGTAAAATAAAGCAATTCTAATTTATACGAATCGAAAAAAATCTAAATAATATCTAGGCGCCCCATTTTTAAAAATAATAATGCTCTGAATATCATCTGTCAGAAAAAATATACAACGCTGTTTTCTACTCTGTTTTGGAGTATATACAACAAGTGAATATGCTCTCCCATGTAAAATACAGAAATTCAAATTTTACACGAATCGAAAAAAATCTAAATAATATCTAGGCACCCCAATGTTAAAGCAAAATTGCTCTGAATATCATCTGTCAGAAAAAATATACAATGCCCTTTTCTACTCTGTTTTGGATTATATGCACCAACTTAGTATGCTCTCTCATGTAAAATACCTAAAGCATAAATTTACATGAATCGAAAAAAATCTATATATAATCTAGGCATCCCAATGTTAAAAACAAAATAACTCTGAATATAATCTGCCAAAAAAAAATATACAATGCCCTATTCTACTCTGTTTTGCAGTGTATACACCAACTCCATATTCTCTCTCATGAAAAATACAGAAATTCAATATTTAAGCGAATAGAAAATAATCTAAATATTATCTAGGCACCCCAATGTTAAAAGCAAAATTTCTCTGAATATAAACTGTCAGATAAAATATACAATGCCCTTTTCTACTTTGTTTTATAGTAAATACACCAACTCAATATGCTCTCTCATGTAAAATACAGAAATTCTAATTTTAACTGAATTGAAAAATTCTAAATATTATCTAGGCACCACAACGTTAAGCACAAAATTGCACTGAATATAATCTTTCAGAAAAAATATACAATGCCCTATTCTACTCTGTTTTGGAATATATACACCAACTCAATATGCTCTCTCAGTTAAAATACCGAAATTCTAATTTTACGCAAATCGAAAAGAATCTGAATAATATCTAGGCGCCCCGAAGTTAAAAGAAAATGGCTCTGAATATAATCTGTCAGAAAAAATATACAATGCCTTATTCTACTTTGTTTTGGAGTATATACACCAACTCAGTATGCTCTGTCATGTAAAATACTGAAATTCTAAATTTACGTGAATCGAAAAAAATCTAAATATTATCTAGGCATCCCAATGTTAAAAACAAAATTGCTCTTAATATAATCTGTAAGAGAAAATATACAATGCCCTATTCTACTCTGTTTTGGAGTATATACACCAACTCCATATGCTCTCTCATGTAAAATACAATAATTCTATATTTAAGCGAATCAAAAAAAATCTAAATATTATCTAGGCACCCCAATGATAAAAGCAAAATTGCTCTGAATATTATCTGTCAGAAAAAATATACAATGACATTTTCTATTCTGTTTTGGAGTATATACACCTACTCAATATGCTCTTATGTAAAATATCGAAATTCAAATTTTACACGAATCAAAAAATTCTAAATAATATCTAGGCGCTCCAAAGTTAATAAAAATTGGCTCTGAATATAGTCTGTTATAAAATATATACAATGCCTTATTCTACTCTGTTTTGGAGTATATACACCAACTCAGTATACCTTCTCATGTAAAATACAGAAATTCTAATTTTACCCGAATCGAAAAAATCTAAATATTATCTAGGCACACCAATGTTAAAAACAAAATTGCTCTCAATATAATCTCTCAGAAAAAATATACAATGCACTATTATATTCTGTTTTGGAGTATATACACCAACTCAGTATGCTCTCTCATGTAAAATACAGAAATTAAAATTTTACACAAATCGAAAAAATCTAAATCTCATATTGGAACCCGAATATTAAAAGCAAAATTGCTCTGAATATAATCTGTCAGAAAAAATATACAATGCCCTATTCTACTCTGTTTTGTAGTATATAAACCAACTCAGTGTGCTCGCTCATGTAAAACACCGAAATTCTAATTTTACGTGAATCGAAAAAAATCTAAATATTATCTAGGCACCCCATTGTTAAAAGCAAAATTGCTCTGAAGTAATCTGTTGAAAAAAATATACAATACCCTTTTCTACTCTGTTTTGTAGTATATACACCAACTCAATGTGCTCTCTCATGTAAAATACTGAAATTCTAATTTTACGCGAATGGAAAAAAACCTAAATAATATCCTGGTGCCCCAAATATAAAAGAAAATGTCTCCAAATATAGTCTGTTAGAAAAAATATACAATGCCTTATTCTACTTTCTTTTGGATTATATACACCAACTCAGTATGCTTACTCATGAAAAATACAGAAATTCAAATTTTACCAGAATCGCAAAAATCTAAATATTATCTAGGCACCATAATGTGAGAAACAAAATTACTCTGAATATAATCGGTCAGAAAAAATATACAATGCCCTATTCTACTCCGTTTTGGAGTATATACACAAACTCCATATGCTCTCTCATTTAAAACACAGAAATTCTATATTTAAGCGAATTGAACGAAATCTAAATATTATCTAGGCACCCCAATGTAAAAAGCAAAATTGCTCTAAATACAATCTGTCAGAGGAAATATACAATGCCCTTTTCTACTCTGTTTATAGTATATACACCAACTCAATATGCCCTCTCATGTAAAATACCGAAATTCTAATTTTACGCAAAATGGTAAAAAATCTTAATAATATCTAGGCGCCACAAAGTTAAAAGAAAATGACTCTGAATATAGTCTGTTATAAAAAAATACAATGCCTTATTTTATTCTGTTTTGGTGTATATACACCAACTCAGTATGCTCTCTCAGTTAAAATACAGAAATATTAATTTTACCAGAATCGAAAATATCTAAATATTATCAAGGCAGCCGAATGTTAAAAGCAAAATTGCTTTGAATAAAATTTGTCAAAAAAAATATACAATGCCCTATTCTACTCTGTTTTGGAGTATATACACCAACTCAGTATGCTCTCTCATGTAAAATTCAGAAATTCTAATTTTTCCTGAATCGAAAAAAAATCTAAATATTATTTAAGAACCACAATGTTAAAAGCAAAATTGCTCTGAATATAATCTTTTAGAAAAAATATACAATGCCCTGTTCTACACTGTTTTGGAGTATATACACCAACTCAGTATGCTCTCTCAAGTAAAATACCGAAATTCTAATGTTACATGAATCAAAAAAAATCTAAATATTTTCTAGGCACCCCAATGTGTAAAGCAAAATTGCTCTTAATATAATTTGTCAGTAAAAATATGCAATGCCCTATTCTACTCTGTTTTGGAGTATATACACCAACTCAATATGCTCTCTCATATAAAATACAGAAATTCTATATTTAAGCAAATTGCATGAAATCTAAATATTATCTAGGCACCCCAATGTTAAAAGAAAAATTGCTCTGAATATAATCTGTCATAAAAAATATACAATGCTTTTTTCTACCCCATTTTCTAGTATATACACCAACTCACTATGCTCTCTCATGTAAAATAGAGAAATTCTAAATTTACTTTAATCGAAAAAAATCTAAATAATATCTAGGCGTCCCAGAGTTAAAAGAAAATTGCGTTGAATATAGTCTGTTAGAAAGAATATACAATGCCTTATTCTGCTCTGTTTTGTAGTATATACACCAAGTCAATATGCTCTCTCATGTAAAATAACGAAATTCTAATTTTACGCGAATCGAAAAAAATCTAAATAATATCTAGGCGCCCCAAAGTTAAAGGAAAATGCCTCTGAATATAGTCTGTTAGAAAAAATATACAATTCCTTATTCTACTATTTTTTGGAGTATATACGCCAATTCATTATGCTCTCTCATGTAAAATACAGAAATGCTAATTGTACCAAAATCGAAAAAATCTAAATATTATCTAGGCATCCCAATTTAAAAAAAAAATTTGCTCTGAATATATTCAGTCAGATAAAATATACAATGCCCTATTCTACTTCGTTTTGGAGTATATACACCAACCCCATATGCTCTCTCATGTAAAATACAGAAATTCTATATTTAAGTGAATCGAAAAAATTGTAAATATTATCTAGGCACCCCAATGTTAAAACAAAATTGCTCTGAATATAATCTGTCAGAAAAAATATACAATGCCCATTTCTACTCTGTTTTGGTGTATATACACAAACTCAGTATGCTCTCTCATGTAAAATGAAGAAATTATAATTTTACCCGAATCAAATATATCTAAATATTATCTAGCCGCCCCAAAGTTAAAGGAAAATGGCTCTGAATATAGTCTATTGGCAAAATATACAATGATTTATTCGACTATGTTTTGGAGTATATACACCAACTCAGTATGCTCTCTCATGTAAAATACCGAAATTCTATTTTACGTGAATTGAAAAAAATCTAAATTTTATCTAGGCACCCCAATGTTAAAACAAAATTGCTGTGAATATAATCTGTCATAAAAAATATACAATGCCCAATTCTACTCTGTTTTGGAGTATATAAACGAACTCTATATTCTCTCTCATGTAAAATACAGAAAATCTATATTTAAGCAAATTGAAAGAAGTCTAAATATTATCTAGGCACCCCAATGTTAAAAGAAAAATTGCTCTGAATATAATCTGTCAGAAGAAATATACAATGCCCTTTTCTACTATTTTTTGAAGTATATACACCAACTCAATATGATCTCTCATGTAAAATACAGCAATTCTAATTTTAGTTCAATTGAAAAAAATCTAAATAATATCTAGGCGTCCCAGAGTTTAAAGAAAATTGCGTTGAATATAATTTGTTAGAAAGAATATACAATGCCTTATTCTACTCTGTTTTGGACTATATACACCAACTCAGTATGCTCTCTTATGTAAAATACCGAAATGCTAATTCTACGTGAATTGAAAAAAATCTAAATATTTTCTAGGCATTCGAATTTTAATAGCAAAATTGCTCTGAATATAATCTGTCAGAAAAAATATACAATGCCCTTTTCTACTCTGTTATGTAGTATATACACCAACTCAATATACCCTCTTATGTAAAATACCGAAATTCTAATATTCCGAGAATCAAAAAAATATATAAATAATATCTAGGCGCCCCAAAGTTAAAAAAAATGGCTTTGAATATAGTTTGTTAGAAAAAATATACAATGCCTTATTCTACTCAATTTTGGAGTATATACTCCAATTCACTATGCTCTCATGTAATGTAACAAAATTCTAATTTTGCATGAATCGAAAAATACCTAAATATTATCTAAGCACCCCAATGTTAAATACAAAATTTCTCTGATTATAATCTGTCAGATAAAATATACAGTGCCATATTCTACTATGTTTTGGACTATATACACCAAATCAGTATGCTCTCTCATGTAAAATACCAAAATTCTAATTTTACGTGAAAGGAAAAAACTCTAAATATTATCTAGGCACCCCAGTGTTTAAAGAAAAATTGCTTTGAATATAATCTGTCAGAAAAAATATACATTGCTCTATTCTACTCGGTTTTGTGGTATATACACCAACTCAATATGCTCTCTCATGTAAAGTACCAAAATTCTAATTTTACACGAATCGAGATAAATCTAAATAATATCTAGGCGTTCCAAAGTTAAAAGAAAATTGCTCTGAATATAGTCTGTTAGACAAAATATACAATGCGTTATTCTACTCTGTTTTAGAGTATACAAACCAACTCTGTAGGCTCTCTCATGTAAAATTCCGAAATTGTAATTTTACGTGAATCGAAAAAAATCTAAATATTATCTAGGCACCCCAACGTTAGAAACAATATTTCTCTGAATATAATCTGTTAGAGAAAATATACAATGACCTGTTCTACTCTGTTTTGGAGTACAGACACCAACTCATTATGCTCTCTCCTGTAAAATACAGAAATTCTATATTTAAGCGAATCGAAAAATATCTAAATATTATCTAGGCACCCCAATGTTAAAAGCAAAATTGCTCTGAATATAATCTGTCAGACAACATATACAATGCCCTTTTCTACTCTGTTTTTTAGTATATACACCAAAACAGTACGCTCTCTCATGTAAAATACAGAAATTATAATTTTACCCGAATCGAAAAAATCTGAATATTATCTAGGCACCCGAATGTTAAAAGCAAAATTGCTCTGAATATAATCTGTCAGAAAATATCTACACTGCTCTATTCTATTCTGTTTGGAGTATATACACCAACTCAGTATGCTCTCTCATGTAAAATACGGAAAATCTAAATTTACGTGAATCAAAAAATATCTAAATATTATCTAGGCACAACAATGTTAAAAGCAAAATTGCTCTGAATATAATCTGTCAAAAAAATTATACAATTCCCTTTTCTACTCTGTTTTGGTGTATATACACCTCATTCATATGCTGTCTTATGTAAAATACAGAAATTCTATATTTTAGCGAATTGAAAAAAATCTAAATAATATCTAGGAATCCCAAAGTTAAAAGAAAATGGCTCTGTATATAGTCTGTTAGAAAAAAATAAAATGCCTTATTCTACTTTGTTTCGGAGTATATACACCAACTCAGTATGCTCTCTCATGAAAAATACAGAAATTCTAAGTTTATGTGAATCGAAAAAAATCTAAATATTATCTAGGCATCCCAATGTTAAAAGCAAAATTGCTCTTAATATAATCAGTCATAAAAAATATACAATGCCCTTTTCTACTCTGTTTTGGATGATATACACCAACTCAATATGGTCTCTCATGTAAAATACCGAAATTCTAATCTTACGCGAATTGAAATAAATCTAAATAGTATCTAGGTGCCCCAAAGAAAAAAGAAAATGGCTCTGAATATATTCTGTTGGAGAAAATATACAATGCCTTATTCTACTCTGCTTTGGAGTATATACACCAACTCAATATGCTCTCTCATGTAAAATACAGAAATTCTAATTTTACACAAATCGACAAAAATGTAAATGATATCTAGGCGCCGCAAAGTTAAAATAAAATGGCTCTGAATAAAGTCTGTCAGAGAAAATATACAATGCCCTATTCTACTCTGTTTTAAAGTATATACACCAACTCCATATGCTCTCTCATGTAAAATACAGAAATTCGGTATTTAAGTGAATCGAAAAATATCTAAATATTATCTAGGAACCCCAATGTTAAAAGCAATCTTGCTCTGAATATAATCTTTCAGAAAAAATATACAATGATTTATTCTACTTTATTTTGGAGTATATATACCAACTCCACATGCTCTCTCATGTAAAATACAGAAAATCTAGATTTAAGCCAATCGAAAAATACATAAATATTATCTAGGAACACCAATGATAAAAGTAAAATTGCTCTTTATATAATCTGTCAGAAAAAATCTACAATGCCCTTTTCTACTCTGTTTTGGAGTATATAAACCAACTCAGTATGCTCTCTCATGTAAAATACAGAAATTCTAATTTTAACCGAATCGAAAAAATCTAAATATTATCTAGGCACCCCAGTGTTAAAAACAAAATGGCTCTGAATAAAATCTGTCTGAAAAAATATACAATGCCTTATTATACTCTGTTTTAAAGTATATAAGTCAACTCAGTATGCTCTCACATGTAAAATCCAGAAATTCTAATTTTACGCGAAACGGTAAAAAATCTTAAGAATATCTAGGCGCCCCAAGGTAAAAAAAAAATGGCTCTGAACATATTCTCTTATAAAAAATTTACAATGCCTTAATCTACTCTGTTTTGGAGTATATACACCAAATCAATATGCTCTCTCACGTAAAATACCGAAATTATAATTTTACGCGAATCGAAGAAAATCTAAATGTTATCTACGCACCCCAATGTTAAAAGCAAACTTACTCTGAATATAATCTGTCAGAAAAAAATATACAATGCCCTTTTCTACTCTGTTTTGGAGTATATACACCAAGTCAATATGCTCTCTCACGTAAAATACCGAAATTCTAATAGTACGTGAATCGAAAATAATCTAAATAATATCACCACGTCCCTAAAATAAAAGAAAATGGCTCTGAATATATTCTGTTAGAAAGAATATACAATACCTTATTCTACCCTGTTTTGGAGTATATACACAAACTCAGTAGGCTCTCTCATGTAAAATACAGAAATTCTAAATTTACGTGAATCGAAAAAGATCTAAATATTATCTAGGCACCCCAATGTTAAAAACAAAATTTCTCTGAATATAGTCTGTCAGAAAAAATATACAATGCCCTTTTCTACTCTTTTTTGGAGTATATACACCAACTCCATATGCTCTCTCATTTAATATGAAGAAATTCAATATTTAAGCGAATCGAAAAATTCTAAATATTATTTAGGCATCCCAATGTTAAAAGCAAAATTGCTCTGAATATAATGTGTGTGAAAGAATATACAATGCCCTTTTCTACTCTGTTTTGCAGTACATACACCAACTCAGTATGCTCTCTCATGTAAAATACGGAAATTCAAATTTTACGCGAATTGAAAGAAATCTAAATAATACCTAGGCGCCCCAAAGTTAAAAGAAAATGGCTCTGAATATTGTCTGTTAAAAACAATATACAATGCCTTATTCTACTCCGTTTTAAAGTATATACACCAACTCAGTATGCTCTCTTATGTAAAATACCGAAATTCTAATTTCACCCGAATCAAAAAAATCTAAATATTATCTAGGAACCCAATGTTAACAACAAAATTACTCTGAGAATAATTTGTCAGAAAAAATATACGATGTCCTACTCTACTCTGTTTTGGAGTGTATACACCAACTCCATATGCTCTCTCATGTAAAATACAGAAATTCTATATTTAAGCGAATCGAAAAAAATCTAAATATTATCTAGTCACCCCAATGTTTAAAAGAAAATTGTTCTGAATCTAATCTTTCAGAAAAAATATACAATGCCCTATTCTATTCTGTTTTGGAGTATATACACCAACTCAATATGCTCTCTCATGTAAAATAGAGAGATTCTATATTTAAGCGAATTGAAGAAATCTAAATATTATCTAGGCACCCCAATGTTAAAATTAAAATTGCTCTGAATGTAATGTGTCCGACAAAATATACAATGCCCTTTTCTCCTCTGTTTTGTAGTATATACGCCAAATCAATATGCTCTCTCATGTAAAATACAGAAATTCTAATTTAACGTGAATTGAAAAAAATTTTAAAAATATCTAGGAGCCTCAAAATTAAAAGAAAATGGCTGTGAATATAGTCTGTTAGAAAAAATATGCAATGCCTTATTCTAGTTAGTTTTGACGTATATACACCAACTCAGTATCATCTCTCATGTAAAATACCGAAATTCTAATTTTACTTGAATAGAAAAAAATCTAAATATTATCTAGGCACACCAATGTTAAAAGCAAAATTGCTCTGAATATAATCTGTCAGAAAAAATATACAATGCCCTTTTCTACTCTCTTTTGGAGTACATACACCAACTCAGTATGCTCTCTCATGTAAAATACCGAAATTCTCATTTTACGTGAATTGAACAAAATCTAAGTATTATCCAGGCAGCCCAATGTTAAAAGCAAAATTGCTCTGAATATAATCTGTCAAACAAAATATACAATGCCCTTTTCTACTCTGTTTTGGAGTATATACATCAACTCAATTAGCTCTGTCCTGTAAAATAACGAAATTCTAATTTTACACGAATCGAAAAAAATCTAAATAATATCTAGGCGCCCCAAAGTTAAAAGAAAATGGCTTTGAATATAGTCTGTTAGAAAAAATATACAATGCCTTATTCTACTCTGTTTTAAAGTATATAAACTAACTCAGTATGCTCTCCCATGTAAAATAGAGAAATTCAAATTTTACGTGAATTGAAAAAAATCTAAATATTATCTAGGCACCCCAAAGTTAAAAGCAAAATTGCTCCAAATATAATCTGTCAGAAAAAATATTCAATGTCCTATTCTACTCTGTATTGGAGTATATGCACCAACTCAATATGCTCTCTCTTGTAACATACAGAAATTGTATATTTAAGCGAATAGAAAATCTAAATATTATCTATGCACATCAATGTTAAAAGCAAAATTGCTCTGAATATAGTATGTCAGCAAAAATATACAATACCCTATTCTACTCTGTTTTGGAGTATATACACCAACTCTTAGGCTCTCTAATGTAAAATACAGAAATTCTATATTTAAGAGAATTGAATAAAATCTAAATATTATCTAGGCAACCCAATGTTAAAAACATAATTCCTCTGAATATAATCTTTCAGCGAAAATATACAATGCCCTAATTTACTCTGTTTTTAAGTATATACACCAACTCCATATGCTCTCTCATGTAAAACATAGAAATTCTATATTTAAGCGAATCGAAAAAAATCTAAATATTATCTATGTACCCAAATGTAAAAAGCAAAATTGATCTGAATATAATCTGTCAGGAAAAATATACAATGCCCTTTGCTAATTTGTTTTGTAATATTTACACAAACTCAATATGCTCTCTCAAGTAAAATACCAAAATTATAGTTTTACACGAATCGAAAAAAATCTGAATAATATCTAGGCGCCCCAAAGTTAAAAGAAAATAGCTCTGAATATAGTCTGTTAGAAAAAATATACAATGCCTTTTACTACTCTGTTTTGGAGTATATACCCCAACTCAGTATGCTCTCTCATGTAAAATACCGAAATTATAATTTTACATGAATTGAAAGAAATCTAAATATTATCTAGGCAACCCAAAGTTGAAATCAAAATTGCTCTGAATATAAACTGTCAGAAAAAATATACAATGCCCTTTTCTACTTTGTTTATAATACATACACCAACTCAATATGCTCTCTCATGTTAAATACCGAAATATGAAATTTACATAAATCGAAAATAAATCTAAATATTATCTAAGTACCTGAATGTTAAAAACAAAATTACTCTGAATATAAACTGTCAGAAAAAATATACAATGCCCTATTCTACTCTGTTTTGGAGTATATACACCAACTCAGTATGTTCTCTCATGTAAAATACAGAAATTCTATATTTCAGCAAATAGAATAAAATCTAAATATTATCTAGGCACACAATGTTAAAAGCAAAATTTCTCTGAATATAATCTGTCATAAAAAATATAAAATGCCCTTTTCTACTCTGTTTTGTAGTATATAAATTAACTCAATATGCTCTCTTATGTTAAATACCGAAATTCTATTTTTAGGCGAACTGAAAAAAATCTAAATAATATCAAGGCGTTCCAAACTTAGAAGAAAATGGCTCTGAATATAGTCTGTCAGAAAACATATACTATGACCTATTCTACTCTGTTCTGCAGTATATACAAAAACTCCATATGCTCTCTCATGTAAAATACAAAAATTCTATATTTAGCGATTCGAAAAAAATCTAAATATTATCTAGGCACCCCAATGTGAAAACCAAAATGGCTCTGAATATAATCTGTCAGAAAAAAATACAATGCCTATTTCTACTCTGTTTGTAGTATATACACCAACTCAATATGCTCTCTCTTGTAAAATACAGAAATTTTAAATTTACGTGAATCGAAAAAAATTGAAGTATTATATAGGCACCCCAATGTTAAAAACCAGATTGCTCTGAATATAATCTGTCAGAGAAAATATACAATGCCATATTCTACTCTGTTTCAAAGTATATACACCAACTCCACATGCTCTATCATTTAAAATACAAAAATTATACATTTAGGCAAATCGAAAAAAATCTAAATATTATCTAGGCACCCCAATGTTGAAAGCAAAATTGCTCTCAATATAGTCTTTCAGTAAAAATATACAATGCCATGTTCTACTCTGTTTTGGAGTATATACCCTAACTCCATATGCTCTCTCATGTAAAATACAGAAATTCTATATTTAAGCAAATCGAAAAAAATCTAAATATTATCTAGGCACTCCAATGTTAAAGCAAAATTGCTCTGAATATAATCTGTCAGAAAAAATATACAATGACCTTTTTTACTCTGTTTTGTAATATATACACCAACTCAATATGCTCTCTCATGTAAAATACCATAATTCTAATTTTACACGAATCAAAAAAAATCTAAATAATATCTAGGTGCCCCAAAGTTAAAAGAAAATTTCTCTGAATATAATCTGTTAGAAAAAATATACAATGCCTAATTCTACTCTGTTTTGGAGTATATACACCAACTCAGTATGCTCTCTCATGTAAAATACCGAAACACTAAATTTACGTGAATAGAAAAAAATCTAAATATTATCTCGGCACCCCAATTTTAAAAACATAATTCCTCTAAATATAATCTTTCAGAGAAAATATACAATTCCCTATTTTACTCTGTTTTGGATTATATACACCAACTCCATATGCTCTCTCATGTAAAATCCAGAAATTCTATATTTAAGCGAATCGAAAGAAGTCTAAATATTATCTAGGCACCCCAATGTTAAAAGCAAAATTGCTCTGAATATAATCTGTCAGATAAAATAGACAATGCCCTTTTCTACTCTGTTTTGGGGTATATACACCAACTCAGTATGCTCTCTTATGAAAAGTACCGAAATTCTAATTTTATGCGAATGGAAAAAAATCTAAATAATGTCTAGTGGCCCCAAAGTTAAAAGAAAATGGCTCTGAATATCGTCTGTTGGAAAAAATATACAATGCCTTATTCTACATGGTTTTGTAGTATATACACCAACACAATATGCTCTCCCATGTAAAATCCCGAAATTCAAAATTTATGTGAATCGAAAAAAATCTAAATATTATCTAGGCAACCCAATGTTAAAACAAAATGGCTCTGAATATAATCTTTCAGTAAAAATATACAATGCCTTATTCTACTCTGTTTTGGAGTATATACACCAACTCAATATGCCCTCTCATGTAAAATACCAAAATTCTAATTTTACCCGAATCGAAAAAATCTAATTATCTAGGCACGTCAATGTTAAAAGCAAAATTGCCGTGAATATGATCTGTCTGAAAAAACATACAATGCCCTTTTCTACCCTGTTTTGGAGTATATACACAAACTCAATATGCTCTCTCACGTAAAATAGCGAAATTCTAATATTAAGCGAATTGAAAAAATCTAAATAATATCTAGGCACCCCAAATTTAAAAGAAAATGGCTCTGAATATAGTCTGTAAGAAATAATATACAATGATTTATTCTACTCTGTTTTGGAATATATACACCAACTCAGTATGCTCACTCATGTAAAATACAGAAATACTTATTTTACCCGAATCGAAAAAATCTAAATATTATCTAGGCACCCCAATGTTATAAACAAAATTTCTCTGAATATAACTTTTCAGAAAAAATATACAATGCCCTATTCTACTCTGTTTTGAAGTATATACACCAACTCCATATGCTCTCTCATGTAAAATACAGATGTTCTATATTTAAGCAAATCGAAAAAAATTTAATATTATCTAGTCACCCCAATGATAAAAGCAAAATTGCGCTGAATATAATCTGTCAGAAAAAATATACAATGCCCTATTCTACTTTGTTTTGGAGTATATACACCAACTCAGTATGCTCTCTCATGTAATATGCTGAAATTCTAATTTTACGTGAATCGAAAAAAATCTAAATATTACCTAGGCACCCGAATGTTAAAAGCAAAATTGCTCTGAATATAATCTGTCAGAAAATATAAAATGCCATTTTCTACTCTGTTTTGGAGTATATACACCAACTCAATATGCGCTCATGTTAAATACCGAAATTCTAATTTTACGCGAATTGAAGAAATCTAAATAATATCTAGGCGCCTCAAAGATAACAGAAAATGGCTCTGAATATAGTCTGTTAGAAAAAACATATAATGCCTTATTCTACTCTGTTTTGAAGTATATACACCAACGCAGTATGCTCTCCCATGTAAAGTACCGAAATTCTAATTTTACTCGAATCGAAAGAAATCTAAATATTATCTAAGCACCCCAATGATAAAAACTAAATTGCTTTGATTATTATATGTCAGATTAAATATACAATGCCCATTTCTACTCTGTTTTGGAGTATATACACCAAATCAGTATGCTCTCTGATGTAAAATACAGAAATTCTATATTTAAGCGAATCAAAAAAAATCTAAATATTATCTAGGCACCCCAATGTTAAAAGCAAAATTTCTCTGAATATAATCTGTCAGAAATAATATACAATGCCCTTTCTACTCGGTTTTGTAGTATATACACCAACTCAATATGCTCTCTCATTTAGAATACCGAAATTCTAATTTTACGCAAATCCATAAAAATCTAAATAATATCTAGGTGCCCCAAAGTTAAAAGAAAATGTCTCTGAATATAGTCTGTTAGAAAATATATTCAATGCCTTTTTCTACTCTATTTTGATGTATATACATTAACTCAGTATGCTCTCTAATGTAAAATACCGAAATTCAAATTTTACGTGAAACGAAAAAAATCTAAATATTATCTAGGCACCCCAATATTAAAAGCAAAATTGCTCTGAATATAATCTGTCAGAAAAAATATACAATGCCCTATTCTACTCTGTTTTGGATTATATACACCAACTCAATATGTTCTCTCATGTAAAATACCGAAATTCTAATTTTACGTGAATTGATAAAAACCTAAAAAATATCTAGGCACCCCAAAGATAAAAGAAAAGGTCTCTAAATATTGTCTGTTAAAAATAATATACAATGCCTTTTTATACTCTGTTTTGGAGCATATACATTAACTAAGTATGCTGTCTCAAGTAAAATAACGAAATTCTAATTTTACGTGAAACAAAAAAAATTTAAATATTATCACGGCACCCCAATTTTTAAAGCAAAATTGCTCTCAATACAATCTGTCAGAAAAAATATACAATGCCCTTTTCTACTCTGTTTTGTAGTATATACACCAACTCAATATGCTCTCTTATTTAAAATACCGAAATTGTAATTTTACGCAAATCGATAAAAATCTAAATAATATCTCGGTGCCCCAAAGTTAAAAGAAAATGACTCTGCATATAGTCTGTTAGAAAAAATATACAATACCTTATTCTACTCTGTTTTGGAGTATATACACCAACTCAGTATGCTTTCTCAAGTAAAATACCGAAATTATAATTTTACGTGAAATGAAAAAAATCTAAATATTATCTGGGAACCCGAATGTAAAAGCAAAATTGCTATGAATATAATCTGTCAGAACAAACATACAAGGCCGATTTCTACTCTGTTTTGGTGTATATACACCAACTCCATATTCTCTCTCATGTAAAATACAGAAATTCTATATTTAAGCAAATGAAAAAAAATCTGTATATTATCTAGGCACCCCAATGTTAAAACAAAATTGCTCTGAATATAATCTGTCAGAGAAAATATACAATGCTTTTTTCTACTATGTTTTGTAATATATACACCAACTCAATATACTCTCTCATATAAAATACAGAAATTCTAATTTTACTTGAATTGAAAAAATCTAAATATTATCTAGGTACCCCAATATTAAAAACAAAATTGCTCTGAATATAATCTGTCAGAAAAAATATACATTGCCTTATTCTACTCTGTTTTGGAGTATATACACCAACTCCATATGCTCTCTCATGTAAAATACAGAAATTCTATATTTAAGTGAATCGAAAAAAATCTAAATATTATCTAGGCGCCCCAATGTTTCAAACAAATTGCTCTGAATATAATCTGTCAGAAAAAATATACAATACACTATTTTACTATGTTTTGGAGTATATACACCAAATCAGTATGCTCTCTCATGTAAATTTCAGAAATTCTAATTTAACGTGAAAAGAAAAATATCTAAATATTATCTAGGCACCCCAATGTTAGAAGCAAAATTGCTCTGAATATATTCTGTCAGAAAAAATATACAATGCCCTATTCTACTCTGTTTTGGAGTATATACACCAACTCAATATACTCTCTCATGTAAAATACAGAAATTATAATTTTACACGAATCGTTATAAACCTAAATAATATCTAGGCGCCCGAAATGTAAAAGAAAATAGCTCTGAATATAGTCTGTTAGAGAAAATATACAATGACTTATTCTATTTCGTTTTGGTGTATATACACCAACTCAGTATGCTCTCTCTTGTAAAATACAGAAATTCTAATTTTACCCGAATCGAAAAAATCTAAATATTATCTAGGCACCCCAGTGTTAAAAACAAAATTTCTCTGAATATATTCTGTCAGAAATAATATACAATGCCCTATTCTACTCTGTTTTGGAGTCTATACACCAAATTTATATGCTCTCTAATTTAAAATACAGAAATTCTAATTTTACGTGAATCGATAAAAATCTAAATAATATCTAGGCGTTCCAAAGCTAAAAGAAAATGTCTCTGAGTATATTATGTTAGAAAAATTATACAATGCCCTTTTCTACTCTGTTTTGTAATATATACACCAACTCCCTATGCTCTCTCATTTAAAATACCAAAATTCTAATTTTACGCAAATCGATATAAATCTAAATAATATCTAGGCACCTCAAAGTTAAAAGAAAATGTCTCTGAATATAGTCTGTTAGAAAATATGTATAATGCCTTTTTCTACTCTGTTTTGCAGGAAATACATTAACTCAGAATGCTCTCTCATTTAAAATACCGAAATTTAATTTTACGTGAAACGAAAAATATCTAAATATTATCTAGGCACCCCAATATTAAAAGCAAAATTTCTCTGAATATAATCTGTCAGAAAAAATATATAATGCCCTATTCTACTTTGTTTTGGAGTATATACACGAACTGCATATGCTCTCTCATGTAAAATACAGAAATTATATATTTAAGCGAATCGAAAGAAATCTAAATATTATCTAAGCATTCCAATGTTAAAAGCAAAATTGCTGTGAATATAATCTGTCAGTAGAAATATACAATGCTCTTTTCTCCTCTGTATTGCAGTATATACACCAATTCAATATGCTCTCTCATGTAAAATACCTAAATTCTAATTTTACAGGAATCGAAGAAATCTAAATAATATCAAGGCACCCAAAGTTAAAAGAAAATGGCTCTCAATATAATCTGCTAGAAAAAATATACAATACCTTATTCTACTCTGTTTTGGAGTATATACACCAACACAGTATGCTCTCTCATGTAAAATAAAGAAATTATAATTTTACCTGAATCGAAAAAATCTAAATATTATCTATGAACCTGAATGTTAAAAGCAAATTTTCTCTGAATATAATCTGTCAGAAAAAATATACAATGCCCTATTCTACTTTGTTTTGGAGTATATAAACCAACTCAGTATGCTCTCTCATATAAAATACCGAAATTCGAATTTTACGTGAATCGAAAATAATCTAAATATTATCTAGGCACCACAATGTTAAAGCAAAATTGCTCTGAATATAATCCGTCGAAAAAAATATACAATGCCCTTTTATACTCTGTTTTGGAGTATATACACCAACTCAATATGCTCTGTCATGTAAAATATTGAAATACTAATTTTACACGAATCGAAAAAAATCTAAATAATATCTAGGCACCCCTAAGTTTAATCAAAATGGCTCTGAATATAGTCTGTCAGAAAAAATATAAAATGCCTTATTCTACTGTATTTTGGAGTATATACACCAACTCCGTATGCTCTCTCATGTAAAATACCAAAAATCTAATTTTACGTGAATCCAAAAAAATTCTAAATATGATCCAGGCACCCCAGTGTTAAAAGAAAAATTGCTCTGAATATAATCTGTCAATAAAAAAATACAATGCCCTATTCTACTCGGTTTTGGAGTATATACACCAACTCCATCTTCTCTCTCATGTAAAATACAGAAATTCTATATTTAAGCAAATCGAAAAAAATCTATATATTATCTAGGCACCACAATGTTAATAGCAAAATCGCTCTGAATATAATCTATCAGAGAAAGTATACAATGCCCTCTTCTACTCTGTTTTGTAGTATATACACCAACTCAATATGCTCTCTCATATAAAATACAGTAATTCTAATTTTTTCCGAATCGAAAATATCTAAATATTATCTAGGCACACCAATGTTTAAAACTAAATTTTTCTGAATAAAATCTGTCAGAAAAAACACACAATGAACTATTCTACTCTGTTTGGGAGTATATACACCAACTCAGTTTGCTCTCTCATGTAAAATACTCAAATTCTAATTTTACGTGTATCAAAAAAAATCTAAATATTATCCAGGCACCCCAATGTTAAAAACAAAATTTCTCTTAATATAATCTGTCAGAATAAATATACAATGCCCTTTTCTACTTTTTTTTGGCGTATATACACCAACTCAATATTCTCTCATGTAAAATAACGTAATTCTAATTTTACGCAAATCAAAAAAATCTAAATACTATCTAGGCGCCCCAAAGTTAAAAGAAAATGTCTCTGAATATAGTCTGTTAGAAAAAATATACAATATCTTATTCTACTCTGTTTTGGAGTATATACACCAACTCAGTATGCTCTCTCATGTAAAATACCAAAATTCTAATATTACGTGAATTGAAAAAAATCTAAATATTATCTAGGCACCCCAATGTTAAAAGCAAAATTGCTCTGAATATAATCTGTCAGAAAAAATATCCAATGCCCTGTTCTACTCTGTTTTGGAGTATATACACCAACTCAATATGCTCTCTCATGTAAAATACAGAAATTCTAATTTTACGTGAATCCAAACAAATCTTAAAAATATGTAGTTGCCCCAAAGTTAAAAGAAAATGGCTCTGAATATAGTCTATTAGAGAAAATAAACAATTCCTTATTCTACTCTGTTTTGGAGTATATACACCAACTCAGTATGCTCTCTCAAGTAAAATACCGAAATTATCATTTAACGTGAATCCAGAAAAATCTAAATATTATCTAGGCACCCGATTGTTAATAGCAAAATTGCTCTGAATATAAACTGTCAGAAAAAATTTACAATGCCCTTTTCAACTTTGTTTTGTAGTATATACACCAACTCAGTCTGCTCTCTCATGTAAAATACCGAAATTCTAATTTTACACGAATCGAAAAAAATCTAAATAATATCTAGGTGCCCCAAGGTTAAAAGAAAATGGCTCTGAGGCGGGAGGACTCAAGATGGCACTGTGAGAACAACCCAGGATTGGAGCTCGCGTTGAATCCGCAAACGGTGAGTCTGAGCTGCATTTCCAGACTGATCGTTGTTGCCCACAAAACGGGGAAACTCCCAAGTATAAAAAAGACATGGGACGCCAGGCAGTACATCTGCCTGCCGAAGCTGGCAGCCGGGGCGGCGGCGGCCGGCCCTACCCAGCAATCTCCATAGGGCGTGCTTGTCTGGGTGCCCTGTTGAACCGGCAACCTGAGACTTGAGAGGGCTGGACTTGAGACTGGACGAGACTTGGACAGTAGGCCAGCACAGGGGATTGCAGGATCATATCGTTTGGGATACACAGTGGGACGAACAAAACCGCGATTTCAAACTATCCCGAGCAGACGGTCCGAGATGCTCTGTGGGGGAGGGGCGTCCACCACTACGGAGGCAACCCACCTAAACTGAGATACACGCCCACTGCTGACGCAGCCAGCTGTTGCCAAGGCAACCCGTCCCTACTGAGATACACGCCCACTGCTGACGCAGCCTGCCGTTACCGAGGTAACACGCTAAAACGAAAAGACTCCTCCACAGGGCATGGCGGAGAGCACAGCAGAGCCTGCAGGAACAGGGCGAATCACACAACAGCAGGGCGGAGCCTCGGCAGCCAAACAGTGGCTAGTCTGCCTTCTAGCTGGGCAGGACACCTCATCGAACATCCAAAAGTAAAGCCCAAACACCTCAACACAGAGCATTTGAGAAAAAAAGGGGGTTTTTAATGAGCTCTGTTGCAGCAGAATCAAACATAGCAGCCTAACAGCCCTGAATGAACAACAGAGCTCACAGCTCAGCAATTAAGCCCATATAAAGTACAAACTATCTCCTCAAGCAGTTACCTGACCCCTCTATATCCAAAAGACTGACATTAGGCAGGCATCATCCTGGGACAAAGACAGCAGAAAGAGAAACTGGTAGCATCCCTCGCTGTGCCACAGCTGCTAGAGGTGCACCCCAGACAAGCAGGGTCTGGAGCGGACCTCAGCAGTCACACAGCGAAGGGGCTAGACTGGTAGAAGGGAAACCAAGCAACAGAAATACTTCATTATCAACATTCTGGGTGTCCACTCAGAGACCCATTCGAAAAGTCAGCAACTACGCAGACGACCAGCGGACAAATCCACAAAGATGGGAAGAAACCAGCGCAAAAAGGAGGAAAACACCCGAAACCAGAACACCTTGCCTCCTAGAAAGGACAAAAACTCCTCACCAGCAAGGCAACAAAGCTGGATGGAGAATGACTGCGATGAAATGATGGAACTAGACTTCAGAAGATGGATAATGAGAAAATTTTGTGAGCTAAAAGATCATGTATTAAATCAATGCAAAGAAACTAAGAACCTTGAAAAAAGATTCAAGGAAATGATAACAAGAATGGATAACTTAGAGAGGAATATGAATGAATTAAAGGAGCTGAAAAACACAATATGAGAACTTCGCGAAGCAAACACAAGTTTCAATAGCCGAAATGACCAAGCAGAAGAAAGGATATCTGAAGTCGAAGACCAACTCAATGAAATAAAATGAGAAACCAAGATTAGAGAAAAAAGCGCAAAAAGGAATGAACAATGTCTACAAGAAATGTGGGACTATGTGAAAAGACCTAACCTACGTTTGATAGGTGTACCAGAAGGGGATGAAGAGAATGAATCCAAGCTGGAAAATACTCTTCAGGACATCATCTAGGAAAATTTCCCCCACCTAGCAAGACAGGCCAACACTCAATTGCAAAAAATACAGAGAACACCACAAAGATATTCCGCAAGAAGAGCAACCCCAAGGCACATAATCGTCAGATTCAACAGGGTTGAAATAAAGGAGAGAATACTAAGGGCAGCCAGAGAGATAGGTCGGGTCACCCACAAAGGGAAGCCCATCAGACTCACAGCAGATCTCTCGGCAGAAACACTACAAGCCAGAAGAGAGTGGGGGCCAATATTCAACATTCTTAAAGAAAAGAACTTTCAACCCAGAATTTCATATCCGGCCAAACTGAGCTTCAGAAGTGAAGGAAAAATAAAATCCTTTGCGAACAAGCAAGTACTCAGAGATTTTGTCACCACCAGGCCTGCTTTACAAGAGCTCCTAAAAGAGGCACTACACATAGAAAGAAACAATCAGTACCAGCCATTCCAAAATCACACTGAATGCTAAAGAGCTTCAACATAATGAAGAATCTACAACAACTAACAGGCAAAACGGCCACTTAGCATCAAAATGGCAGTATCAAATTCACACATAACAATCTTAACCCTAAATGTAAATGGACTAAATGCACCAATCAAAAGACACAGACTGGCAAATTGGATAAAAATCCAAAACCCATCAGTGTGCTGTATCCAGGAAACCCATCTCACATGCAAGGATACACAAAGGCTCAAAATAAAAGGATGGAGGAAGATTTACCAAGCTAATGGAAAGCAAAAAAAGCAGGAGTTGCAATTCTCATCTCTGATAAAATAGACTTTAAAGCAACAAAGATCAAAAGAGACAAAGAAGGCCATTACATAATGGTAAAAGGATCGATACAAAAGAAGAGCTAGCGATCCTAAACATATATGGACCCAATATAGGAGCACCCAGATACATAAGGCAAGTTCTTAATGACTTACAAAAGGACTTAGACTCCCACACAATAATAGTGGGAGACTTTTACACTCCACTGTCAATACTAGACAGATCAACCAGACAGAAAATCAACAAGGATACCCAGGGCTTGAACTCAGACCTGGAGCAAGCAAACCTGATAGACATTTACAGAACTCTCCACCCCAAATCCACAGAATACACATTCTTCTCAGCACCACATCGCACCTACTCTAAAATTGACCACATAATTGGAAGTAAAGCACTGCTCAACAAATGCAAAACAACTGAAATCATAACAAACAGCCTCTCGGACCATAGTGCAATCAAGTTAGAACTCAGAATTCAGAAACCGACCCAGAACCGCACAGCTTCATGGAAACTGAACAACTGGTTCTTGAATGTTGACTGGGTAAACAACGAAATGAAGGCAGAAATAAAGAAGTTCTTCGAAACCAATGAGAACGAAGACACAACGTGCCAGAACCTCTGGGACACATTTAAAGCAGTCTCTAGAGGAAAGTATATAGCAATAAGTGCCCATATGAGGAGAATGGAGAGATCCAAAATTGACACCCTATCGTCAAAATTGAAAGAGCTAGAGGAGCAAGATCAAAAAAACTCAAAACCCAGCAGAAGACAAGAAATAACTAAGATCAGAGCTGAGCTAGAGGAGATTGAGACACGAAAAACCCTTCAAAAAATCAATAAAGCCAAGAGCTGGTTTTTTGAAAAGATCAACAAAATAGACAGACCACTAGCCAGATTGATTAAAAAGAAAAGAGAGAACAACCAAATAGATGCAATAAAAAATGATAAAGGGGAAATCACCACAGATTCCACAGAAATTCAAACCATCATCAGAGAATATTACAAACAACTCTATGCGCATAAACTAGTAAACCTGGAAGAAATGGATAAATTCCTGGACTCCTGTGTCCTCCCAAGCTTAAACCAGGAGGAAGCTGAAACTATGAATAGACCAATAACCAGGTCTGAAGTTGAGGCAGCAATTAACAGCCTACCACACAAAAAAAACCCAGGTCCAGAAGGGTTCACAGCCGAATTCTACCAGACACACAAGGAGGAGCTGGTACCATTTTTTCTAAAACTATTTCAAACAATCTAAATGAGGAAATCCTTCCCAAATCATTTTATGAGACCAATATCATCCTGATACCAAAACCCGGCAGAGACCCAACGAGAAAAGAAAACTTCAGGCCAATATCCATGATGAACATAGATGCAAAAATCTTCAATAAAATATTGGCAAGCCGATTGCAACAGCAAATCAAAAAACTTATTCATCATGATCAAGTAGGATTCATCCCGGGGATGCAAGGCTGGTTCAACATACACAAGTCTATCAACGTAATTCACCACATAAAATGAACCAAAAACAAAAACCACATGATTATCTCAATTGACGCAGAGAAGGCATTTGACAAAATTCAACAGCCCTTTATGCTAAAAACCCTCAATAAACTCGGTATCGATGGAACGTATCTCAAAGTAATAAAAGCTATTTATGACAAACCAACAGCCAATATCATACTGAATGGGCAAAAACTGGACGCATTCCCTTTGAAATCTGGTACTAGACAAGGATGCCCTCTCTCACCACTCCTATTCAATATAGTACTGGAAGTTCTAGCCAGAGCAATCAGGCAAGAAAAAGAAATAAAGGGTATTTAAATAGGAAAGGTGGAAGCCAAATTGTCTCTATTTGCAGACGACATGATAGTACACCTAGAAGACCCCATCACCTCAGCCCAAAAACTCCTGAAACTGATAAGCAACTTCAGCAAAGTCTCAGGATATAAAATCAATGTGCAAAAATCACAAGCATTCGTCTACACCAATAACAGACTTAACGAAAGCCAAATCAAGAGTGAACTGCCATTTGCAATTGCTACAAAAAGAATAAAATACCTTGGAATACAACTCACAAGGAACGGAAGAGACCTCTTCAAGGAGAATTACAAACCACTTCTCAACGAAATCAGAGAGGACACAAACAGATGGAGAAACATTCCATGTTCATGGTTAGGAAGAATTAATATCGTGAAAATGGCTATACTGCCCAAAGTAATTTACAGAATCAACGCTATCCCCATCAAGCTACCATTGACTTTCTTCACAGAACTGGAAAAAACCACCATGAACTTCATATGGAACCAAAAGAGAGCCCGCATAGCCAAGTCAATTCTAAGCAAAAAGAACACAGCGGGGGGCATCACACTACCGGATTTCAAACTATACTACAAGGGTATAGTAATCGAAACATCATAATACTGGTACCAAAACAGAGATATAGACCAATGGAACAAAGAAGAGGCACCAGAGGCAACACAACATACATACAACTATACAATCTTTGATAAACCTGACAAAAATAAGCAATGGGGCAAGGATTCCCTGTTTAACAAATGGTGTTGGGAAAACTGGCTAGCCATGTGCAGAAAGCAGAAACTGGACCCCTTCCTGACACCTTACACTAAAATTAACTCCAGTTGGATTAAAGACTTAAACATAAGACCTGGCACCATAAAAACCCTAGAAGGAAATCTAGGCAAAACTATCCAGGACATAGGAGTAGGCAAGGACTTCATCAACAAAACACCAAAAGCATTGGCAACAAAAGCCAAAATAGACAAATGGGACCTAATGAAACTCCACAGCTTCTGCACGGCAAAAGAAACAGTCACTAGAGTGGATCGGCAACCAACAGAATGGGAAAAAATTTTCGCAGTCTACCCATCTGACAAAGGGCTGATATCCAGAATTTACAAAGAACTCAAACAGATTTACAGGAAGAAAACAAACAAGCCCATTCAAAAGTGGGCAAAGGACATGAACAGATACTTTACGAAAGAAGACATATATGAGGCCAACAATCATATGAAAAAATGCTCATCGTCACCGGACATCAGAGAGATGCAAATCAAAACCACATTGAGATACCATCTCACGCCAGTTAGAATGGCGATCATTAAAAAATCTGGAGACAACAGATGCTGGAGAGGATGTGGAGAAAAAGGAACACTTTTACACTGTTGGTGGGAGTGTAAATTAGTTCAACCATTGTGGAAGACAGTGTGGCGATTCCTCAAGGCCTTAGAAATAGAAATTCCATTTGACCCAGCAATCCCATTACTGGGTATATATCCAAAAGACTATAAATCGTTCTACTATAAGGACACATGTACACGAATGTTCATTGCAGCACTGTTTACAATAGCAAAGACCTGGAATCAACCCAAATGCCCATTGATAATAGACTGGATTGGAAAAATGTGGCACATATACACCATGGAATATTATGCAGCAATCAGAAATGATGAGTTCGTGTCATTTGTAGGGACATGGATGAATCTGGAGAACATCATCCTCAGCAAACTGACACAAGAACAGAAAATGAAACACGGCATATTCTCACTTACAGGTGGGTGATGAAAAATGAGAACACATGGATATAGAAAGGGGAGTACTAAACACTGGGGTCTATTGGGGGAAAACGGGGAGGGCCAGTGGGAGGGGGAGGTGGAAAGAAATAGCCTGGGTAGAAATGCCAAATGTGGGTGAAGGGGAGGAGAAAAGCAAAGCACACTGCCATGTGGGTACTTACGCAACTGTCTTGCATGCGTTGCTCATGTACCCCAAAACCTATAATCCAATAAAAAATAAAAAAAAAAAGAAAATGCCTCTAAATATAGTCTGTTAGAAAAAATATACAATGCCTGATTCTACCCTGTTTTGGAGTATATACACCAACTCAATATGGCCTGTCAAGTAAAATACGGAAATCCTAATTTTACGTGAATCGAAAATAATCTAAATATTATCTAGGCACCCCAATGTTAAAAACAAAATTGCTCTGAATATAATCTGTAAGAAGAAAAATAAAAGGCCCTATTCTAATTTGTTTTGGAGTATATACACCACCTAAATATGCTCTCTTATGTAAAATACAGAAATTCTATATTTAAGCGAAACAAAAAAAATCTAAATATTATCAAGGCACCCAATGTTAAAAGCAAAATTGCTCTGAATATAATCTGTCAAAAAAAATATACAATGCTCTTTTCTACTCTATTTTTGCATTATATACACTAATTCAATATGCTCTCTCATGTAAAATACCGAAATTCTAATTTTATGTGAATCGAAAAATATCTAAATAATATCTAGGCGCCCCAAAGGTAAAAGAAAAAGGCTCTGAATATACTCCATTAGAAAAAATATACAATGCCTTATTCTACTCTGTTTTAAAGTATATACACCAACTCAGTATGCTCTCTCATGTAAAACACAAAAATTCTAATTTTACGTGAATCGAAAATAATCTAAATATTATCTAGGCACCCCAATGTTAAAAGCAAAATTTCTCTGAATATAATCTGTCAAAAAATATGTACAATGACCTTTTCTACTCTGTTTTGGTGTATATACACCAACTCAATATGCTCTCTCATATAAAATACCGAAATTGTAATTTTACGTGAATCGAAAAAAATCTAAATAATATCTAGGCGCCCCAGGTTAAAAAAAAATGGCTCTGAATATAGTCTGTTAGAAAAAATATACAATGTTTTATTCTACTCTGTTTTGGAGTATATACACCAACTCAGTATGCTCTCACGTAAAATACAGGAATTCTAATTTTACCCGAATCGAAAAAATCTAAAAATTACCTAGGCACCACAATATTAAAAACAAAATTGCTCTTAATATAATCGGTCAGAAAAAATATACAATGCCCTATTCTACTCTTTTTTGGAGTATATACACTATCTCGATATGGTCACTCATGTAAAATACAGAAAATCTATATTTAAGCTAATCGAAACAATCTATATATTATCTAGGTACCCCAATGTTAAAAGCAAAATTGGTCTGAATATAATCTGTCAGAAAAATTATACAATGCCCTTTTCTACTCGGTTTTGTAGTATATACACCAACTCAATGTGCTCTCTCAGGTAAAATACAGAAATTATAATTTTACCTGAATCAAAAAAATCTAAATATTACCTAGGCACCCCAATGTTAAAAACAAAATTGCTCTGAATATAATCTGTCAGAACAAATATACAATGTCCTATTCTACTCTGTTTTGGAGTATATACACCAACTCAGTATGCTCTCTCATGTAAAATACCGGAATTATAATTTTAGGTGAATCGAAAAAAATCTAAATATTATCTAGGCACCCCGATGTTAAAAACAAAATTGCTCTGAATATACTCTGTCAGAGAAAATATACAATGCTTTTGTCTACTCTGTTTTGGTGTATATACACCAAAACCATATGCTCTCTTATTTAAAATACAGAAATTCTATATTTAAGCGAATCGAAAAAAATCTAAATATTATCAACGCACCCCAATATTAAAAGCAAAATTGCTCTAAATATAATCTGTCAGAAGAAATATACAATGCCCTTTTCTACTTTGTTTTGGGGTATATACACCAACTCAATATGCTCTCTCATGTAAAATACCGAAATTCTAATTTTACACGAATCGAAAAAATCAAAATAATATCTAGGCGCCCAAAAGTTGAAATAAAATGGCTCTGAATATAGTCTGCTAGAAAAAATATACATTTCCTCATTCTACTCTCTTTTGATGTATATACACCAGTCAGTATGCTCTCACATATAAAATACCGAAATTCTAATTTTACATGAAACGAAAAAAACCTAAATAGTATGTCGGCACCCGAATGTTAAAAGCAAAATCGCTCTGAATATAATCTGTCATAGAAAATATACAGTGCTCTTTTCTACTTTTTTTTGGAGTATATACACCAACTCAATATGCTCTCTCATATAAAATTCCGAAATTCTAATTTTACGCGAATCGAAAAGAATCAAAATAAAACCTAGGCGCCCCTAAGTTAAAAGAAAATGGCTCTGAATATAGTCTGTTAGAAAAAATATACAAGGCTTTACTCTACTCTGTTTTGGAGTATATACACCAACTCAGTATGCTCTCTCTTGTAAAATACCAAAATTCTATATGTAAGTGAATCGAAAAAAAATAATTTTATCTAGGCACCCTAATGTTAAAAGCAAAATTTCTCTGAATATAATCTGTCAGAAAAAATATACAATGAAATTTTCTACTCTTTTTTGGAGTATATAAACCCACTCAGCATGCCCTCTCATGTAAAATACAGAAATTCAAATTTTACCCGAATCGAATAAATCTGAATAATATCCAGGCGCCACAAAGTTAAAATAAAATGGCTCTGAATATAGTCTGTTAGAAGAAATATACAAGGCTTTATTCTACTCTGTTTTGGAGTATATACACCAACTCAGTATGCTCTCTTATGTAAAATACCGAAATTCTAATCTTACGTGAATCGAAAAAAATCTAAATACTATCTAGGCAACCTAATGTTAAAAGGAAAATTTCTCTGAATATAATCTGTCAGAAAAAATATACAATGATCTTTACTACTCTGTTTTGGAATATATACAACAACTCAATATGTCCTCTCATGTGAAATATCGAAATTCTAATTTTACGCGAATCGAAAAAATTCTTAATAATATCTAGGTGCCCGAAAGATAAAAGAAAATGGCTGTGAATATAGTCTGTTAGAGAAAATATACAAGTAGAATGTCTTATTCTACTCTGTTTTGGAGTATATACACAAACTCAGTGTGCTCTCTCATGTAAAATACCGAACTTCTAATTTTACGTGAATCGAAAAAAATCTAAATATTATCTAGGCACACGAATGTTAAAAGCAAAATTCTCAAAATATAATCTGTCAGAAAAAATATACAATGCCCTATTCTACTGTTTTAAAGTATATATACCAACTCCATATGCTTTCTCATGTAAAATACAGAAATTCTATATTTAACCGAATCGAAAAAATTCTAGATAGTATATAGGCACCCCAATGTGAAAAGCAAAATTGCACCTAATATAATCTGTCAGATAAAATATACAATGCCCGTTACTTCTCTGTTTTGGAGTATATACACCAACTCAATATACTCTCTCATGTAAAATACAGAAATTCTAATTCTACCCAAATCGAAAAAATCTAAATATTATCTAGGCATCCTAATGTTAAAAACAAAATTGCGCTGAATATAATCTGTCAAAAAAAATATACAATGCGCTATTCTACTCTGTTTTGGAGTACATACACCAACTCCATATGCTCTCTCATGTAAAATACAGAAATTCTATATTTATGTGAATCGAAAATAATCTAAATATTATCTAGGCACCCCAATGTTAACAGCAAACTTGCTCTGAATATAATCTGTCAGAAAAAATAAACAATGCCCTATTCTACTCTGTTTTGGAGTATACACACCAACTCCATATGCTCTCTGATGTAAAATACAGAAATTCTATATTTAAGCGAATCGAAAAAAATCTAAATATTATCTAGGCACTGCAACGTTGAAAACAAAATTGCTCTGAATATAATCTGTCAGAAAAAATATACAACGCCCTATTCTATTCTATTTTGGAGTATATACACCAACTCCATATGCTCTCTCATATAAAATACAAAAATTCTTTATTTATGCGATCGAAAAAAATCTAAATATTATGTAGGCACCCCAATGTTAAAAGCAAACTTGCTCTGAATATAATCTTTCAGAAAAAATATACAATGCCCTATTCTACTCTGTTTTGGTGTATATACACCAACTCCATATGCTCTCTCATGTAAAATACAAAAATTCTATATTTAAGCGAATCGAAAAAAATCTAAATATTATCTAGGCACCGAAATTTTAAAAGCAAAATCTCTCTGAATATAATCTATCAGAAAAAATATACAATCCCCTATTCTACTCTGTTTTGGAGTATATAAAAGAACTCCATATGCTCCTCATGTAAAATACAGAAATTCTATATTTAAGGGAATGGAAAAAATCTAAATATTATCCTGGCACCCCAATGTCAAAAGCAATATCGCTCTGAATATAATCTGTCAGAAACAATATACAATGCCCTTTTGTACTCTGTTTTGTTGTATATACACCAACACAGTATGGTCTGTCATGTAAAATACAAAAATTCTAATTTTACCCTAATCGAAAAAAATCTAAATATTACTTAGGCAACCCAATGTTAAAAACAAAATATCTCTGAATATAATCTGTGACAAAAAAATATACAATGCACTATTCTACTCTGTTTTGGAGTATATACACCAACTCCATATGCTCTATCATGTAAAATACAGAAATTGTATATTTAAGCAATTTGAAAAAAATCTAAATATTATCTAGGTACCCCAATGTTAAAAACAATATTGCTCTGAATATAATCTCTGAGAAAAAATATACAATGCCCTCTTCTACTCTGTTTTGGAGTGTATACACCAACTCCATATGCTCTCTCAAGTAAAATACAGAAATTCTAATTCTACCAGAATCGAAAAAATATAAATATAGTCTTGGCACTCCAATGTTAAAAACAAAATCGCTCTGAATATAATCTGTCACAAAAAATATACAATGCCCTTTTCTACTATGTTTTGTAGTATATACACCAACTCAATATGGTCTCTCATGTAAAATACAGAAATTCAAATTTTATCCGAATCGAAAAAATCTAAATATTATGTAGGCACGCCAATGTTAAAGAAAAAATTGCTGTGAATATAATCTGTCAGAAAAAATATACAATGCCGTATTCTACTCTGTTTTCAAGTATATACACCTACTCAGTATGCTCTCTCATGTAAAATAACGAAATTCTAATTTTACCCGAATCAAAAAAATCAAAATATTATGTAGGCACCCCAATGTTAAAAACAAAATTGCTCTGAATACAATCTGTCAGAAAAAATATATAATGCCCTATTCTACTCTCTTTTGGAGTATATACACCAACTGAGTATGCCCTCTCATGTTAAATAACGAAATTCTAATTTTACGTGAATCGAAAAATATCTAAATATTATCTAGGCACTTCAATGATAAAAACAAATTTTCTCTGAATATAATCTGTCAGAAAAAATATACAATGCCCTATTCTACTCTTTTTTGGAGTATATACAGCAACTGGATATGCTCTCTCATGTAAAATACAGAAATTCTAATTTTACGCAAATCGAAAAAAATCTAAATAATATCTAGGCGCCTCAACGTTCAACAAAAATGGCTCTGAATATAGTCTGTTAGAAAAAATATAAAATGCCTTATTCGACTTTGTTTTGGAGTATATACAGCAACTCCATATGCTCTCTCATGTAAAATACAGAAATTCTAATTCTATCAGAATCGAATAAATATAAATACTGTCTACGCACCCCAATGTTAAAAACAAAATTGCTATGAATATAATCTGTCCGAAAAAATATACAATGCCCTATTCTACTCTGTTTTGGAGTATATACACCAACTCCATATGCTCTCTCATGTAAAATACTGAAATTCTATATATAAGGGAATCGAAAAAAATCTAAATATTATCTAGGCACCCCAATGTTAAAAGCAAAATTGCTCTGAATATAATATGTCAGAAAATATATACAATGCCCTTTTCTACTCTGTTTTGTAGAATATACACCAACTTCATATGCTCTCTCATGTAAAATACAGAAACTCTAATTTTACCCGAATCGAAATAATCTAAATATTATCTAGGCACCCCAATGTTAAAATCAAAATTGCTCTGAATACAATTTGTCAGAAAAAATATACAATGCCCTATTCTACTCTGTTTGTGAGTATGTACACCAACTCAGTATGCTCTCTCATGTAAAATACCGAAATTCTAAATTAATGTGAATCTAAATATTATCTAGGCTCCTCATTGTTAAAAGCAAAATTGCTCTGAATAAAATCTTTCAGAAAAAACATACAATGCCCTTTTCTACTCTGTTTTGGAGTATGTACACAAACTCAATATGCTCTCTCATGTAAAATACCGAAATTCTAATTTTACGCGAATCGAAAAAAATCGAAATAATATCTAGGCGCTTCAAAGTTAAATGGAAATGGCTCTGAATATAGTCTGTTAGACAAAATATACAATGCCTTATTCTACTCTGTTTTCGAGTATATACACCAACTCATTATGCTCTCTCCTGCAAATTTCCGAAATTCTAATTTTACGTGAATCGAAAAAAATCTAAATATTATCTAGGCACCCGAATGTTAAAAGCAAAATTGCTCTGAATATAATCTGTCAGAAACAATATACAATGCCCTTTTCTACTTTGTTTTGGTGTATATACACCAACTCAGTGTGCTCTCTCATGTAAAATACCAAAATCCAAACATTACTCTAAGTATCTCATTAATTGCACAAGACCCCCGAGAAGTTGTTTTTAATAACTAGGGGATTACAGATGACATTACTCACGATATGACTGCAGCTGTTTGCGGGTCCTGTGATAATATTTCTAATATCCAGAGAAGGAGAGGAGAATGTTTCTGCCCATAGACAAATCCTCTGAATACGGCAAGAGTGGTACACCGTGCTATGGTATGGTCACTAATGTAAACAAGAAAACAATTATATTGAATTAAATATTGCAAGGTGTTAACCTCCCCTATAATTTTTTTTCTAATTTCAAGTGGGTGAGGAGGACATTTTTGTCAAAATGGCAGAGGTGTAACTACAGCTATTGCCTACTATATGATAAAAAAGGATAAAATTATTATTTACATATGATATGATTGCCAGTATCATATTACACCACATTTTCAAAATATCTGGGCCCCAGCAGCTGTGGGCATGGCAGCCAAGCGAGGGTGTCCCTATGCAACCAGGTTGGGCATTGCAGCTGCTACGGGCCCTTTGTGGTTTGTCTGGGGGCTGCTACGGGCCCTCTGGCGGTGGCTGTGGTAACAGCCACATAGCCAGAGGGTCTCTCAGCATCCAGGGAGGGCCTGGCGGCTGCTACTGACACTCTGGCAGGGGCTATGGGCACAGCCACCTAACCAGGGGGTCCCTACGTAGCCAGGGTGGAGCTGGAAGCTGCTATAGGCCCTTTGGCGGGAGGTGTGGGGATACCCTGCTCTTCACAGGTACACAGTTTGCACCTATTTCTACATGTGTAGATGGTTTACATAATGGGCACATATTTGTACACATGTACATATGTTACTATCACAATAAACATATATGTACATAATATGTGTACAATAAATATGTACTTTATACGTACCTAATATAAACAATATGTACTTTTTGGTGATATTATGTGATATTTACATATTATTGATTATATATCTTATTGTGATAATATGTATGTTACTACTGAAATTTTTAGAAATGTACATAGAGTACACTTTATGTACCTATGCATTGTGTACACATTATAGAAATAAATAGGTACATATTTTACAGATTAGGTACATTTTTTCTACATGTGTATTTTGTACACATATGTACAGCAGAGTAAATGTACAGACTATACCTATTTTATACATTTATTGTGATATGTCAATAAATGTACACATGACTGCATTCTGGGATATAATTTTTAGCATATTAGATAGGAATTACACCGGTGACCAAAGTGGGTTTACACCCAGGTGCGCACATAGTTTATACATGTACATGTTGTGCATATTATGTACTCATGTACAGAATGTACATGTCTACATTATATATACATAGGTGTACGCAGCATACATATGTACATACTGTGCACACATATGTACACCTGCATATATTGTACATCTCTACATAATGGGTACATGATGTACATGTGTACACATCATATCACAATAAATGTAAATATACATAATGTTTGCAATATGTACGTTTATATTATGTATTATATTTATTGTGATTATATATGCTGTTGTGATATGATATCATTGTGACATTACAAATGTACATATTATACACATTATGTACCTATGCATTGTGCACAGATTATAGAAAGAAACATATTTTACAGGTTATGTACATTTTATTTACTTGTGTATTGGGTACACAGAGTAAATGTACAGATCTTACTTTATACATTTATTGTGATATATGCCAATAAATGTACACATTATGAGTACATTCTGTGATATTACATTTAGAATATAAGATAGAAATTACTCTGGTTACCAAAGTGGGTGTAAACTTATGTGTGCACATACTTTGTACATGTACATACTGTGCATATTATGTACTTGTGTACAGAAGGTAAATATCTACATTATATGCATATATGGGTACAGAGCGTACATATGTACATATTATGTACATATATCTACACCTGAATTTATTGTACATCCGTACATAATGGGTCCATGCTGTACATGTAAACACATCGTCATACCACAACAAATGGAAATGTACATAATGTGTGAAATACGTACATTTATATTATGTATTACATGTGTATTGTGATTGTATATGCTGTTCTGATATCATTGTGATATTACAAATGTACATATTGTACACATTATAGACATACCTATTGCGTACATATTATATACACATAAATGTACATATTGTACAGATTATGTATATTTATTGTACGTCTATATGGTGCACACATATGTACATCACAGTCAACGTACATATGGTACATATTCTGTGCATTGTTTGTAATATTTCAGTAAGAGTACACATTATAAGTATATTCTGGGATGTGATTTTTCGTATGTTAGATAAAAATTACTTTCAATATCAAAGTGGGTATACACTTATGTGTGTCCATTTTGTGATATTATCCATCATATCCTGAGTAGGTATTTCTCTCATTGTGAAAGCAGGTTTACACTCTCGGATTGCTCCAATATCAAGGCAAACTAAAACTCGTCTGTGATGTAGTTAATAATATCCTGAGGACAAAGGATGACCATACCCTGAATATCGTAGGAAGTGTACACCACCACTGTAGTATTGTTTCTAATGTTCAAAAATGGAAAGGATATTACTCCAAATATCTCAGAAAGCACACAAGCCCCCCGTGATATTGTTTCTAATAACTAGATAATTACAGATGACATTACCCATGACGTGACTGGCATTGTACTCTGGTACTGGAATATTGTTCCTAATATCCAGAGAAGGAGAGGAAAATGTTACTGCCCATAGGGAAATATTCTTAATACGGCAAGAGGTGTACACCATGCTTTGATATGGTCACTAATGTAACCAAGAAAACAATTAGATTGAATTAAGCATTGCAAACAATGAAACTCCCCTATGATTTTCATTCTAATATCAATGGGGGTGAGGATGAAATTTTTGTCAATATGGCAGAGGTGTAACTGGAGCTATTGCCTAATATACAAAAAAACAGAATAAGATTATCATTTTTATATAATATGGTTGCCAGTATCATATTACACCGGATTTGCAAAATAGCTGGGCCTCAGCAGCTGTGGGCAGAGCCCACAAGCGAGGGGACCCCTAAGCAGCCAGGGTGGGCCTGGGGGCTGCTCTGGGCTTTTTGGTGGGGTCTGTGAGCACATCGACCCAGCCAGGGGTCCCTGAGCAGCCATGGTTGGCCTGGGGGCCGCTACGGGCACTCTGGCATGGGCTGTGGGCACAGACACCTAGTCAGGGGGTCCCTAAGCAGCCAGGGTGTGCATGGGGGCTGCTACAGGCATTCGAGCAGTGTTTGTGGGCACAGCCCAATTGCCAGGGGGTCTCTAAGCAGCCAGGCTGGGCCTGGGGGCTGCTATAAGGGGGGCTTTGGTAATAGCGTGCTGTGCATCGGTACATAGTTTGCACCTATTACTACATGTGTAAATAGTTTTAATATCGGGCATATATATGTACATGCGTACATATGGAGTTATCACGATAAATTTATATTTACATAATATGTGCAAAATACATATGTACCTAATGCATACCTAATGTGTACAATATGTACTTTTTCGTAATATTAGACAATATATATTACTGTGATTATATATCTTATTGTGATTAAATATATTTTATCACTAATATTTTAAGGAATGTGCATAGTGTACACATTATATACCTATGTATTGTGTACACAATATAGAAATATATAGGTACATATTTTACAGATTATGTACACTTTTTCTACATGTGTATTGTGTACACCTATGCACAGCAGAGTAAATGTACAGACTGTACCTATTTTATACATTTCTTGTGATATGGTAATAAATGTACACATTATGAGTACATTCTAAAATATAATTTTTACCATATTAGAAATTACTCCATTGACCAAAGTGGGTGTACACCCAGGTGTGTACATAGTTTATACGTGTACATATTGTGCATATTAGGTACTCATGTACAAAATGTACATGTCAACATTATATGTATTTATGTGTACATAGTGTGCACATGCACATACTGTTCACACATATGTACATGTGCATATTTTGTACATGTGTACATAATGGGTACATGATGTGCATGTGTACACACCGTGATACCACAATAAATGTAAATGTACACGATGTGTGCAATATGTACATTTATATTATGTATTACTTGTGTATTGTGATTTTATATGCTGTTGTGATTATATGATATCATTGTAATATTACAATAAATGTACATATTGCACACATTTCGTACATACCTATTGTGTACACATTATTTACCTGTAATTGCACATATTGTACAGATTATGTACGTTTTTGGTACATCTGTATTGTGTACACATATGTACATAACACTCTATGTACATATGGTATGTATTCTGCACATTGATTGTAACATCTCAATAAGTGTACACATTATGAGTATATTGTGATATATGATTTTTAGTATATTAGATGAAAATTTCTTTCTATATCAAAGTGGGTATACACCCATGTGTGTCCATTTTTTGATATTATCCATCATATTTTAAGTAGGTATTACTCTCATTTTGAAAGCAAGTGTTCACTCTGTGATTGTTCCAATATCACAGGCAAAGTACAAGGCTTCTTTAATGTACTACCTAATATCCTGGGGACAAAAGATTATTATACCCTGAATATCGCAGGAAGTGTACACCACCACTGTAGTATCGTGTCTAATATCCAAAAACGGAAAAGATATTACTCCAAGTATCTGATAAAGCACACAAGACCCCCGTGATATTTTTTCTAATAACTAAGGGATTACAGATGACATTACTCACGATATGACTGGGGCTGTCCGCCGGTCCTGTGATATTGTTCCTAATATCCAGAGAACGAGAGAATAATGTTGCTGCCCATAGGCAAATCCTCTGAATACGGCAAGAGGAGTACACTGTGCTCTGATATGGTCACTAATGTAAACAAGAAAACAATTTTATTGAATTTAACATTGCAAGGGGTGAAACCCCCTTATGATTTCAATTCTAATGTCCAGGGGTGTGAGGATGACATTTTTGTCAATATGGCAGAGGTGTAACTAGAACTATTGCCTAGTATATCAAAAACCAGAAGAACATCATTTCCATATGATATGGTCGACAGCATCATATTACACCACATTTTCAAAATAGCCGGGCACAGCGCCCTAGCCGGGGGGTCCCTAAGCAGCCAGCGTCAGCCTGGGAGCTGTTACGGGCCCTCTGGCGGGGAATGTGGTTACAGCTCCCTAGCCAGGGGGTCTTTAAGCAGCCAGGGTGGGCCTTGGGGCTGCTACGAGGGGGGCTGTGGTAATAGCCTGTTCTGCACAGGTACATAGTTTTATTTTATTTATTTATTTTTATTTTTTTTTGAGACGGAGTTTCGCTCTTGTTACCCAGGCTGGAGTGCAATGGCGCGATCTCGGCTCACCGCAACCTCCGCCTCCTGGGTTCAGGCAATTCTCCTGCCTCAGCCTCCCGAGTAGCTGGGATTACAGGCACGCGCCACCATGCCCAGCTAATTTTTTGTATCTTCAGTAGAGACGGGGTTTCACCATGTTGACCAGGATGGTCTCGATCTCCTGACCTCGTGATCCACCCGCCTCGGCCTCCCAAAGTGCTGGGATTACAGGCTTGAGCCACCGCGCCCGGCCTAGGTACATAGTTTTAATAATGAACACATATTTGTATAAGTGTACACATGGTGTTATGATAAATATATATGTACATATGTGCACAATACATATAGACCTAATGCGTATCTACTGTGTATAATATGTACTTTTTTGTGATATTACATGATATATATATATTAATGTGATTATATGCGTTATTTTGATTATATATATTTTATCACTGATATTTTAAGGAATGTGCATAGTGTACACATTATGTACCTATACATTGTTTACACATTATAGAAATATGTAGGTACATATTTTACAGAGTATGTACATTTTTTGTACATGTGCATTGTGTACACATATGTACAGCAGGGTAAATGTACAGATTGTACCTATTTTATACATTTATTGCAATATGCCAATAAATGTACACACTATTACTACATTCTGAATTATTATATTTTGTATATTAGATAGAAATTTCTCCGGTTACCAAAGTGGTTGTACACCCAGGTGTGTACATCGTTTATATGTGTACATATTGTGCATAGAATGTACTCGGGTACAGAAGGTACATATCTACATTATATGTACACATGTGTAGTGTACATATCTACATACTGTACCCACATATGTACGCTTGCATATATTGTGCATCTGTACATAATGGGTACATGACATACATGTTCAC
This sequence comes from Callithrix jacchus, assembly GCF_049354715.1. NCBI lineage: Eukaryota > Metazoa > Chordata > Mammalia > Primates > Cebidae > Callithrix > Callithrix jacchus. The sequence goes on along the minus strand of NC_133521.1, from coordinate 54,575,060 downwards.
ATATCATATCACAATAAATGTAAATGTACATCTTGTTTGCAACATGTACATTTATACTGATATTACATATTACATGTGTATTGTGATTTTATATGCAGTTGTGATTATATAACATTGTGATATTACAATAAATGTACATATTGTACACATTATGTGCATACCTATTGTGTGCACATTTTGTACATATATTCGTACAAATGATACAGTTTATGTACATTTATTGTACATCTGTATTGTGTACATGTATGTACATCACAGTCAATGTACATATGTTACATATTCTGTACATTGAGTGTAATATCCCAGTAAGTCTACACATTATGAGTTTTTTCTGGGTTATGACTTTTAGTATATTAGATAAAAATGACCTCCAATATCACAGTGGGTATATACCCATGTGTGTCCATTTTGTGATATTATCCATCATATCCTAAGTAGGTATTTCTCTCACAATGAAAGAAGGTGTACACTCTGTGATTGTTCCAATATTATAGGCAAAGTGCAACGCTTCTGCGATGTAGTTCCTAATATCCCAGGGACAGAGGAAGAGTATACTCTTCATATCGCAGGAAGTGTACACCACCACTGTAGTATTGTTTCTAATATCCAGAAACTAAAAGGATATTACTCCAAATATCTCCAAAAGCACACGAGACCCCCATTACATTGTTCTTAATAACTAGGGGATTACAGATGACATTGCTCACGATGTGACTGGCGCTGTAAGCCGGTCCTGTGATATTCTTCCTAATATCCAGATAAGGAGAGAAAAATGTTGCTGCCCGTAGAGAAATATTCTGAATACTGCAAGAGATGTACACCGTGCTCTGATATGGTCACTAATGTAAACAAGAAAACAATTATATTGAATTAAACATTGCAAGGGGTGAAACCCTCCTATGCTTTCAATTCTAATGTCAATGGGGTGAGGATGACATTTTTGTCAATATGCCAAATGTGTAACTAGAACTATTGCCTAATATGTAAAGAACCACAATAACATTATCATTTCTGTGTGATAGGTTGCCAGTATCATATTACACCACATTTTCAAAATAGCCGGGCCCCAGCAGCTGTACCCACAGCCCCCTAGCCAGGGGGTCTTTAAGCAGCCAGAGTGGGCATTGAGGCTGCTACGAGCAGAACTGTAGTGATAGCCTGCTGTGCATAGGCATGTAGTTTGCACCTATTTCTGCATGTGTACATTGTTTAAATAGTAGGCACATATTTGTATACGTGTACATACGGTGTTATCATGATACATATATATTTTCATAATATGTGCACTATACATATGTACCTAATACATACCTAATTTGTACAATACGTACCTTTTGGTGATATTACACGACATATATGTATTAGTGTGATTATATATCTTACTGTGATTATATATATTTTATCACTGATATTTTAAGGAATGTGCATAGTGCACACATTATGGACCTATGCATTGTGTACACATTATAGAAATATATAGGTACATATTTTACAGATTATGTACATTTTTTGTACATGTGCATTGTGTACACCTATGTACAGCAGAGTACATGTACAGATTGTGCCTATTTAATACATTTATCACAATACGACAATAAATGTACACACTATGACTACATTCTGGGATTTTATATTTAGTATATTACATAGAAATCTCTCCGGTTACCAAAGTGGGTATACACATATATGTGTACCTAGTATATACGTGTACATATTGTACATACTGTGTACTCCTGCACAGAAGGTACATATCTTCATTATATGAACATATGTGTAGTGTACATATGTACATACTGTGCACTTACGTACACGTGTATATACCGCAAATCTGCACGTGTGCATGATGTACATGTGTACATATCGTAATATCACAATAAAGGTAAATGTATATGTGTGCAATATGTACATTTATATTGATATTATGTATTATATGTGTATTGTGATTATATATGCTGTTGTGATTATATGAAATCATTGTATTACAATATATTTACATATTGTACACATTATGTACATATAAATGTAATATTGTACAGATTATGTACATTTTTTGTACATCTGTATTGTGTACACATATGTACATCACAGTCAATGTATATAAGGTACATATTTTGTACGTTGATTGTAATATCCCAATAAGTGTACACATTATGAGTATATTCTGGGATATGATTTATAGTATATAAGAAAAAAGTTACTTCCAATATCAATGTGGGTATACTCGCATGTGTGTCCATTTTGCTGTACCTTCTATTAATCTTTGCCATTGAACATGATAGTGAGAGGTGGTTCTTTTCTCTAACAAGGTTTTCTGTTAATATAACTCAACTCTACTACCTTGTGGCCTCTGTATCTTCCATTGTAAATTGTAATTACCTATAAAAGAGAATATTTTAACATCACGTATCTACCTCTTGGATCCATCAGCCAGAGGCCTAAAATAAAAAAGACATTCACCCCACGAATGGTTATATAGTGGTTGACAACCCCACTTTCTTCTAGGTAAATAGTATCCTCTCTTTAACAGTAGCTACTTACAAGATTTGTGCATAAAGAATGTGACTTTTTTATCAGTATCTAGTTTATTCTTACATAAATTTCTAAAATACTGAGAGAATATTCTGATCATTGGTTATATACTATTTTAATTTAATTTTTTCCTCTCAAATTTTATCTTAACTGCATACTCTACCCTGTTTATGAGACTGCCCTATGGTTAAATTTAGTAGGTAGTAAATTATCCTGAGCACACAGAACAATACTTTTTGTAATCAACTCTGAAACATCATTGAAAGAGCAAGGATATAAGAATTAGATTTATCTGGCTTTTATTTCTGGTACTTACTTGCTCTCTGACCTTGGGCAACTTATGTATTGCTCTGAGTCTCATCTTCTTCATCTGTAAAATGATCATAGTAATACCTAATTCATATGCAGCTTGGAAATGTGTAATTTAGTGATTGATATAAAGTTCCTGATACAATTTCTGACAAAATAATAGACACCCCACGAGAGATAACCATAACAATCAGAGTTTATATTCACATTAACTGGGATAAAATTGATCTGAAAATACAGCGTAAAAAAGCAGCCAAAAATTCACAAGCATATATTTCGCTTGCCTTTTTATACAGAGCTGGAAAATTTCTCATCATTATCTCATCCATTGCCTGCAGCACGATCCTTCCAAAACTCCTCCTAAGACCGTCTGCCAAGGTGGAACACACTGAACCACATGTGACTCTGCCTTTTCTGACTATTTTTGCAAGATTTTTCTCATAGAGTATTATTAACAGAAAATGGGGCTGTTATCAAGGTGACTAGAATTGGTACATTCTCAGTTCAGGCTCTGATGGAATGTCTACTTGATCTGGTGCAACTCCAGCTGTGCTCTTGGCTTTCCTCACTTTTGTGGTTCCGAGAATGCAAATATTCTCCCATGACTTCCTTATTTTGTCTTTCTCCCTGAGGTCTCATTCAAGTATAAACATTCCCTTCAATTTTCTCAACTCATTTTATATTGTCTGAATAACCTTGATAATTTTCCCTTTCCTAAAGCTATAGACCTTCTTTTTGTGTGTAAGAACAGATTACTCACAAATGTTTACTGTCCGCTAAACATTTATGTGTAATCGGTCCTTAATTCTACACACAAAATATCATCTCTACCAACATTTTACAACTATAGTCTTTCTATAGAGAACTATGAAAGGAACTTGCTCTAAAGGAGAAACTTCCAGAGCTAAACAAAGGGTATGACAATTTTTAACAATATGTTATTCCGTAAAAATATTTTTTCAGTTAACAGAGAAGAATGCCATGGACAAAATGGCAAAACAGAACTTTTCAGCACTTATTCCTTCACAGAAACATCAATTTGAACAGCCATCCGTGCATCAAACTGTCTTCAAAAGAGACAAGGAATCCAGGTGAGAGGTTATAGCACGTTTGTGGAGTAGAAAAGTAAGAAAAACGGCATAAAATAGAGTATAAAAGAGAGTTTTCTATTATCTGCATTACCCCGCCCCTAAACCTGGGTAGTGCAGCATGGAAATAGATACCATGTATGTGCAGAGAGGAGAGTAAATGTAACACCTGACTTCAACATCAACTCCAATGCCAGGCACAATTCAGTGAACTCAACACCAGGCAGGTTTCTATAGCCACAGGCTATGGGACAGACCCTGTCAACCCAAGCTCCAGGCCTTCCCCTATGGCTCTAAGATCTAATGCCTCCAACCTCCATGGCTCCTACCGACATAGGCTCCAGGCCTTCGCCACACCCAGGCCATTTATGGCTTCCCCAGGCTCCACACTGCTTACTATAGACTCGTAAGTGCCTGGATAAACAAACCTCTACATCGACACAGTGGAATATTATTCAGAAATGAAAGCAATAATCTTTGAATGTGGCTTTTGTTGCAGAAAAAAAGCACGTGAGCTATGAAGCCATTAAAAGACATAGAGGAAACTCAAATACATACTACTAAGTGAAAGAAACCAATCTCAAATGACCACTTACTATATGAATCCAACTATATGACATTCTGGAAAAGGCAAAACTATAGAGACATCAAAACGTTCAGTGATTGCTGGGGGTTGAAAAGTGGGGAAGGATAAATGGGCAGAGCATAGAGGATGTTTAGGGCAATGAAACTACTCTGTGTGTTACTATAATGGTAGACACATGCCATTACACCCTTGTCAAAATTCACTGAATATACGACAGCAAGAATGGTCCCTAATGTCAATTATAAACTATGGGTGACAGTGACAAGTCAATGTTGGTTCATCCATTGTAACAAATGTACCTCTCTAGTGAGGAAGGCTGATAGTGGAGGAGGCTGTGCATTTGGGGAGGTGGGAATGTAGGAACTCTCTGTACTTTCCACTATGCCTCACTATTCACTTTACACTGCTCTAAAAATAAAGCGTATTTGAAAAAAGATTGAGCTGTTGATATAAGCCCAATGTCTACTTTGACGTCCAGAAATGTTTCTTTTAAAACGCTAATACACCACTTCCTGGAAGAAAATATTTGTTAACAAATTCTTTTCTAGAACAATTATTTTTGTGGGTGTTCCTGTCACAACTATACATAAAAATCAGAATATGCAGCAACATCTTGATACTCTAAAAACACAATACCAAAAACGTTAAGAAAATCATTTCTAAATTTGATCTAAGACAAAATGTGGAGAAGCAAAAGGGAAGAAAATCATTTCTGTATAATGAGATTATAGGTTGTTTCTCCGAACTCCTCTACAGTTTTCAGTATTTTCCAACTTCTATCATGGAGATATATAAATATAGAAGTAGATATGTAGATATATAGTCATTAGATATATATTTATATAATAAATAAACAGATACCATTTTTATTATTTATTTATTTATTTATTTTTTGAGACGGAATTTCGCTCTTGTTTCGCAGGCTGGAGTGCCATGGCGCGATCTTGGCTCACCACAACCTCCACCTCCTGGGTTCAGGCAATTCTCCTGCCTCAGCCTCCTTAGTAGTTGGGATTACAGGCACGCGCCACCAAGCCCAGCTAATTTTTTGTATTTTTAGTAGAGACGGGGTTTCACCATGTTGACCAGGATGGTCTCGATCTCTTGACCTCGTGATCCACCCGCCTCGGCCTCCCAAAGTGCTGGGATTACAGGCTTGAGCCACCACGCCCGGCCTACAGATACCATTTTTAAAAGATATATTTATGTATTTTATATATTTATATAATATATACATGTTCATATATACATCATGTTATCACCATTATGGATATAAAGAAGGACATTAAAATAGTGAAAAGATTAAAATAAAATGTACCAAAATGGAAACAGTGATTTAACTCTGCCTAGCTTTATGTGATTAAACAAGGCATTTTTCAAATCTATTTTTCTTTGCTTTCTAGAGGCTTTATAATAAATCTATATTTTTATATTTAAAAGCCTAATTTTTATTAAACAAATAAAAATTCAGCAACACTGTCTTTAGAACATTTTTTAAATCAACTTGAGCATGAAGAAAATGTTATGACTATGGTGGTGAGCATTTTGAAAGATTAGCAGAAGCAGGGATATTGTGACATTTAGCTGATCTTTCAAGGGAAGCTAGACAAATGACACTTTTCGAAAAGAAAATAGTAACTAGTGTTGAAACCTGGTATTGCCAGTATGATTAAGAAGGAAAGTGTCAACTTCTTCTGTGGAAAATCCTAACATTACCAAACGTAAGAAGGCAAATACTTCAACAACAGAAATGAAAAAGATCTTGATTCATTTATTTAACACTTTTTTAGAGTTTAATCCCAAAAAGTCTATTTTGAAGAAAAAAAAAATCTTACTCGTGTATATTACCCTTTGCAGTGAACTGGCCAAATAAGTCTATCCAAGGTACGTTGAATACCGAGCATGCTGGAAACATTTTTATTTACATCATCTCTAATCCCTACAACAATAGTGCAAGGAAAGATTTAACATCTTCTTTTTACAGAGAGGAAAGCTGAGGCTCAAAGAGGTATAGTAGCTCATTTATCATTACACATCCAATACGTGGTGGAGGTGGGACCTATACTTACATCTGTCAGACCTTAAAGTCTGTGTTCTTCTTTCTACCTCTCTGCCTCAGTCCAACAATTGGGATCTTTGCCATGATGCCTCACGAGTTCACGAGGCACTTTTCAGGAAGTTTTTGACTCAGACTTTATCACTCAGCAAGATACCTCAACTAATTTACAAAATGTGACTTGAAAAGCAGGTTGTAATTCCAAAAGCAAAAATCCAACCACAAAAGATAAAGTCTTAATCAGTAGAGCTTTACAGAAGGAAGTAATGTAGGTAGTAAGGGCACTTTCAGAAATGTCTGGAATTAGAGGAGTCGATGTATCACCTGTTAGAAATTGTACTCGCTTGGTAGCAAAATTTTCCTTGTGTTCACTTAAAATAATAGTCTTGTTGTTTTAAAATCAACGCACAGTCAGAGGGTGACTTGGATGTTTATTTTTTATTCTCTTTGCCTTCTTGTTTTAAGAATGGATTTTTCCTAAATTCTAATTATTATTGTAACTTACATAAGTGCAGCCGATTTTGCTTTTAAGGATAAAACTACATTTAAGTAGCTTTGTCTGGATTATCAAAACCAGGCCCTGAAGAAGTGAGTTCCTAAAGGGTAGGAACTTTGCTTATGTCTATATCTCAGTTGTGTTAAACAGAATAACTGGCGCAAATTAGCAAATGATGCACTGAGGAATCATAGAACAAAAGACTTTATGAAGAACTAAGTTTCAGATTCAGGGTGACGCTAAGGAGCTAGTGTACCAGAGGATGGTATGCCTTCTGCAATCACAAAAGCAGCATTCAGTCTGATCTGGGCTCTAAGAAGTGCTCCTTGAGACCTGAAATTTTATCCTAACACTGCCACTAACAGGTTAAGTCAGAAAGAGTTCACTTCCCAGAGCTTTCGATTTCTGGTTTCCAAATCAGCACAACGAGAAACTGAAAAGAAGGAAAGAGGAAAAAATGACAGGGTCAGAGATCCCTCCTGCTTGTACAATGCCATGATTTGGACACAGGGTTTGGGCAACCATGGCCCATCCACCAATTCCTGCCTGTCGTCTCTTGTCAGACAGCTCATGAGCCACGAATGTGAAAGAATTCAAAAAAGTAACAATATTTTGGGACATGTCAACAATTACATAAAATGCAATTTTCAGTTCTCATAAAAGTACTTTGGAACTCAGCCAAACTCCTTTATTACCCATTTCTATGGCTGCTTTCACACCACAACCGCAGAGATAAGTAGCTGTGACAGAGACCATATGGGCTGCCAAGCCTAAAATATTTACTGCCTAGACCTTTCCAGAAAAAAAAAAGGATTGCTGATCTGTTACACAGACAATCAAGCAAGCGATCACCTGAGAACATTAAAATCTGTGTCTAGGACAAATGGGGCCTATATAAACTAGGGAATAATCTTCCCCACTACTTATGCAAGAACATTCACCCTTGAGAGAGCAGGCTACATGGCTTGGCAGCACTACTGCCACCAGTCCAGACTTCCCCTCACCTGTGCCCTATAAGTGACCAGCATTTCTAGGCATCCGTGGAGCAGCGGGGTGCATTCTCATGGCTGGCCCCACACCTTCCCTTCCTCCTGCTTCCTCACATTCTATTTTCTGAGTGGTTGTCAAAGGAACGCTGAATTTTGCTGTCACTTTTTCAGACCCCAATTCCACTTATGACAGTCTTGGTACCAGGAAGCATTCCAAGCTCCTATCTCATCACCACAACCGCCTGCTTCTCACTTAGTCCAGACGAGCTTGCCACAGTGCACTTGCTTTTTAATCGCTCTCTCTCTTCTTGCCTTCACCTCCTCTCCCTCCCTCTCTCCCTGGCTCTTTCTGTCACACGGGTGTGTGCACATACACAAGTTCCGATTAGATAAAAGAAGAAACACTTTTTAAGTTTCTTTCTAGGCCTAATAGAAAATTCCTTTTTTTTTTTTTTACAAAAACAGAGCTGTTTTTTTCCATTGCAAAAGTGTGGGTGTCCTTCCTTTTGGAGAGTAACAATCATTTTCTACATGGCCTTCTGACACATTGCATGTTGTACATATGTGTGTGTGCACATGTGCATATGAGTGTTAGAGTATGTGTGTGTAGCAGGGAGGAAAGAGATGAAGGAGAGTGTGTATGTGCATGTTGGTTCACATGAGTGTGAGTGTGTGCATGCACGTGCCTGTGTGTGTGCACATGTGTATGAGCATGCTTGTATTTGCGTATGAGAATGTGCATGTGAGAGAGAAAGAAAGAATGCGTGTATGTGTGAATGTGTATGTGTATGTATAGCAGGGAAGAAGGGGATGAAGGAGAGTATGCTAAAAAGAGAACACCTCAGAACAGTCAAATAAAAGATTCCATATCAACATCATATCTTGTTAAATACAGGATTCCCAAGTCAGTCACCTTCAAGCTGGAAGCCTGGAGTGTAAAAAGAGTGGGTGTTCTTCTCTGAAAACTTATTGTCTAAGACAATTTTATGATCAAAAATATATTCGAATAAAAGTACCTGAGAAAAGTACATAAAGAGAATATAGCAAAATGTTAACAATGGTTTTCTTTGGGTGAGAGGAAGAAGAGGCAGGTTGTGGTTGATCTGTTTCTTTTAGTTCAACTATTCTGCATTCCTCACTTTTAAATTTTGGATATTAAGCTGGAGAGAAAGAACATGAATATAAAGATGAATTCGCTGAATGGAGCAACGAATGCTGAGTTAGCCAAAAATGTATGGCTACCATCTATATCTAATTATCTGAGGGCAAATCAGAAAACACCACTTTCAGAAAATTTTTTTTTTTCTTAGAAATGAAGTTTCGCTCTTGTTGCCCAAGCTGGAGTGCAATGGCACAATCTCGGCTCACCGCAGCCTCCGCCTTTTGGGTTCAGGCAATTCTCCTTCCTCAGCCTCCCGAGTAGCTGGGATTACAGGCACGCACCACCATGCCCAGCTAATTTTTTATATTTTTAGCAGAGACAGGGTTTCACAATGTTGACCAGGATGGTCTCGATCTCTTGATCTTGTGATCCACCCACCTCGGCCTCCCAAAGTGCTGGAATTACAGGCTTGAGCCACCGTGCCCAGCCAGAAATTTTTTAAAATGTCTTTTACGTTATTTTCCCTTTCAGCCTAAGGACTAAAAATTGAACACAGCTGGATCTGCGCCATTGCCTCAAAGATTCTTAGCCTAGTTCAAGATCCATTGTCTGGACACTCCTGCTTTTTAGACAGAAAACAGGGCTAAATTCCTATTGACTTCCAAATACACAGACCCACAGATTTGTCACAGTAGCCTCTCTCTCTCACCCTGTCTCTGTCCGTCTGAGTCTCTCTTTCTTTCTCTCTCCCTTCCCTCATATCATCCCCAAATCAGAATGCATATATAAAAATTTGATTAACTGAAACATAGAATGATCAAGATTTTACTACAAGAGAATTACGCAGACTTCAGCTAAGATGTTTGGTTGAATACCTGCATATGCCTTCACTCCATCATTAAACCACATTAACACGGGATGATTAAAAATAAATAAACCAACAAAGATAAAAAGAAAATAAAGACAATCCCTTCAGCATATAGAAAACTGGCAAGCAGAAGCTGTCAGTGACACCTGACAGTAGACACAGAGATGCTAACTTCCAAGCCAGTGGCAGGAAGGCAACCAGGATCCCCAAGGGTTCAAGAGTTGGCAGCTAAATTTACCTAGGGAATTTATGTTTCAGTAGTAGGTAGATCCCAGATCCTCTCCCTAGAATTGGTGACTGCATCCCACGGTGGTGGCAGGGTGGAGGTTTCCTCTCTATAGGGTAAAATTTGGTGTCTCTAGGCAGGAGCTCTGTAGACACAAGTGCTTAAATGTACACACTGAACACTGATATCCTCCAGGTTTTCCTACCACTGAGTTCCAATGAGGGTGGCCAATACACTTGGTCAGAAGTTAAGACGATTTTTCTCTAGAGAGAATCTCTCTTGCTCAAGAAGAAAAGGTCTGACCCAGCAAGACCACCGCCCACAAAATGTTACAATCACAGAACTTCCATCAGCTTTTAGCTTTTCAGTGCTCCATTTTTTTCTAACACACACAGACAGCTAAGGTTCACCAGGCATCTGAGCAAAGCTTCTAACATGAATGGCCGAGACCAGAGCAACAAGACACATAAATGCAGCCTGAATGAGGACTGTGCTAGGAGATAAGACCTTCTGAAACCCATATGAATGTTCTCGAAGAGATAAAAGTGTTACCATTTTCATGAAACAAGAACCAAATTTAAAGAAAAAGTAAACGCTTAGAAATTAAAAATATGACAGCAGAACTTGTGAAAAATTCTTGTTAGAATAGTAAGACAACAAAGTTGAGTAGATGAACCTTATGTCTTCCAGAAATAGCGATAAGAAAAAAGTTGAAATCCGGAAGAAAATTTGAACAGGTTCAACACTAAAATGATCAGAATTCCAAAGATAGAAATAGAGACAGACAGAGAGAGAGAAAAAAGAACAGACACACGCAGCAAATAAGAAAGAGAGAGATAAACCCTAACACAGTAATTGCTGGAGACTACAACACCCAACTTTCAGCACTGGACAGATCTTCCAGACAGAAAACCAACCAATCAACATGAAATTTAATCTATACTACAGACCAAATGGAACTGATATTCAAGGAACATTTCATCCAATGACTGCAGAATACACATTTTTTCAACTCAACACATAGATCATTCATAAGTATAGAAGATACCTTAGGTCACAAAGCAAATGCAATCACATTTGAAATCAGGACTAAGAAATTCATTCAAAACCATACACTTACATGGAAACTGAGTCACTTGCTCCTGAATGACTCCTGGGTAAATCATGACATTAAGGCAGAAATCAAGAAGTTTAAGAAGTTCTTTGAAAGTAATGAGAACAAAGGTACAACTTACCAGAGTTTCTGGGATGCAGCTAGTCAAGTAGTGTGGAGAGAAATTTATAGTACTAAATGCTCACATCAAGAAGTGAGAACTAGGGACAGCTGCGGTGACTCACTCTTGTAATCTCAGCACTTTTGGAGGCCAAGGCGGGCAGATTACAAGGTCAGGAGTTTGAGACCAGCCTGACCAACATGGTGAAACCACATTCTACTAAAAATACAAAAATTAGCTGGTGTTGTGGCACATACCTCTAATCCCAGGTACTCAGGGGGCTGAGGCAGGAGAACTGCTTGAACCCAGGAGATAAATGTTGCAGTGAGCCCATATCACACCACTGCACTCCAGCCTGGTTGAGAGAACAACACTCCATCTCAAAAACAAAATTGAGATCTCAAGTTAACTACCCAACATCACAATTAAAAGAATTAGAAACCCAAGAGCAAAGAACACCCTCAAAGCTATGCTGAATGGGAGTGGGGAGAAAGGGCATCTCTATCTTGTGCCAATTTTTAAGGGGAATGCTTTCAGCTTTTGTCCATTCAGTATGATGCTGGCTGTGGTTTTGTCACATGTGGCTCTTATTATTTTGAGGTATGTTCCTTCAATACCTGGTTTATTGAGAGTTTTTAACACACATGAAAGTTGAATTTTATCAAAAGCTGTTTTTGCATCCATTGAGATAATCATGTGGGTAATTTTTTTTCTTTAGTTCTGTTTATGTGACGATGACATTTATCAATTTGCATATGTTAAACCAAACTTGCATCTCAGGGAGGGTGGTTGTGACCAGGAATTTATCAGTTTCTTCTAGATTTCTCAATTTTTTCAGGTTCAGTGGCTCACATCTGCAATCCCAGAACTTTGGGAGGTCAAGGTGGGTTGATCACCTGAGATTGGGAGTTCAAGACCAGCTGGATCAACATGGAGAAACCCCATGTCTACTAAAAATACACAATTAACCAGACATGGTGGCACATGCATGTCATCCCAGCTACTCAGGAAGCTGAGGCAGGAGAATAGCTTGAACTCAGGAGGCAGAGGTTGCACTAAGCCGAGATCTCACCATTGCCCTCCAGCCTGAGCAACAAGCACAAAACTTCATCTCAAAATTAAAGAAAAAAGAGTGCCTACAGTTGTACATCATATTCTCTGAGGGTGGTTTGTATTTCTGTGGGGTCAGTGGTAATATTGCCCTTATTGTTTTTGATGGTGGTTATTTGAATCTCTTCCCTTTCTCCTTCATTGGTCTAGCTTCAAGTTTATTATTTTTTAACCAGTATGATTTTAATAGACCAGTTACTGGGTAGTAAATGGAAACATACAGAGTGCCATCTCCAAGAGCACTCATGATTTCATTTGGGTTCTTGAAAAATGTTAAGAAGTAGGTTGAGTTTTATTATTTTTTTCAGAAAACCAGCTTTTGAAAAATTTATGTGGAACCAAAAACCGCCAAGGCAATCCTAAGCACGAAGAGCAAAGCTGGAAGCGACATGCTACCAGACTTCAAACTGCATTACAGGGCTACAGGAAACAACAGCATAGTACTGGTACAAAAACAAACACATAGACTAATGGAACAGAATAGAGAATCCAGAAACAAAACCAAGCTTCTAACTCTATCTGATCTTTGGCAAACTTAACAAAAACAAGCAAGGGGGGAAAGATTCTCCGTATTCAATAAACGATGCCAGGATAACTGGATAGCCATATGCAAAAGACTGAAACTAGACCCCTTATTTACATTACATACAAAAATTTGCTCATGGTAGATTAAACACTGATATGTAAAACCAAAAACTATAAAAGCTCTGCAAGACACGAGACAATGCCATTCAAAACATAAGCACAGGCAAAGATTTCATCATGAACATGCCAAAAGAAAAGGTAACAAAAGCAAAATTGAAAACTGGGGTCAAATTAAAATGAGAAACTCTCACACAGCAAAATAAACTATCAACAGAGAAAACTGACAACCTACAGAATGTGAGAAAATGTTTGTAAACTATGCATTCCACAAAAATCTAATATCAAACATCGGTAGGGAAATTTAATTTACAAGAGGAAAACAAACAACCCATAAAAAGGTGGGCAAAGAACATAAACAGACACTTTTAAAACAAGACATATATGCAACAAGCAATCATATTAAAAAAGCTCAACGTCACTGATTATTAGAGAAATGCAAATGAAAATTATAATAAGATACCATCTCACACCAGTCATAATGGCAATTATTAAAGCAAAAAAAAAAAAACACATACTGGCAAGTTTAGAGAGAAAAACAACACTTACACACTGTATTCGGGAATGCAAATTAGTTCTGCCATTGTGAAAAAGTGTCATGATTCCTCAAAGACCTAAAGAGTGAAATACCATTTGATTCAGCAAACCTAGTAATGGGTTACTAGGTATGTACCCAAGGGAATATAAATCCTTCTGTTATAGAGACATGTGCACGCATATGTCCATGGCAGCACTGTTCACAATAGCAAAAATATGGAATCAAGCTAAATGCCCATCAATGGTAGACTGGATAAAGAAAATGTGGTACATATACAACAAAAAACACTAGGCAGCCACAAAAGAATGCGATCGTGTTCTCTTCAGGGACATAGATGAAGCTGGAAACTATTATTCTTAGCAAACTAATGCAGGAACACAAAATCCAAATACCAGATATTTTCACTTGCAAGTGGGAGCTAAATGATGAGAACACAGGAACATACAACAGGCGGAAGAACAACACACACTAGAGCCTTTCAGAGAGTGGAGAATGAGAGAAGGAAGAAGATCAGGAAAAACAACTAAATGGGACTAGGCTTAATACCGGAGTAATGAAATGATCTGTACAACAAACCTCATGACAGACATTACCTAAATAACAAACCTGTGCTTGAACGTTTGAACTGAAATAAAAGTTAAAAAAAAAAGCAACTTCTCAAGTTGAATAACATAACCTCCTAGGTTTAAACACATGAACACAAACTCACACCAAGGAACATTGTCTTGAAACTCTGCAATATATGACAAAGGAAAACAGCTCTCCTAAGTTTTCAGAAAAGTTTTTTAAAAAACAGTATTTACAAAGAATCAAAAATCAGAATGATTTCAGGCTTCTCAACAGCACTACCAGAAGCTGGGAAATAATGGAGTAGTATCTTTAAAACTTGAATGGGAAATTATTTTCAATCAAAAATTCTATGCCCCACCAGTCATGTAAGTGTAAGAAGAAATAAAGTCATATTTCAGAACAATTTGCTTCAGTGTATCCTTGCTTGAATAAGTTACTGGAGGATACAGTCCACAAACAAGAGATTCAGGGCACGGGGCAGTGCAAAACAACAGAGTGGGTTTGTATTTGTATTGAAAAGACAGCAGCATTCGAGAGTTAGGGAATACTGGAGGAGGAGTTTTCTCCAGCATCCCTGGAGCCCACACCTCTCATTTCCACGTTCCTATGTCCCATTGCTGCCCATGAATTCTGATCACCTATTCCTTTGATGGAGGTATTTCTCTCACCGATGAGCTGTAGTCAAGTGGCTCTTTCTTGGGCTACAGGAGGAAATCTATTGCTTTTCATTAAACATCAATTGGATTAACCTAGGCTTAAGGTCAGCATTATGCCATCAGCTGTACGTTCTTGGGAAGACATCTACTCACAAACTGGTTAAAGAACGTGGCCCTCCTACCTCTGACTTCTGTGATTCTAAGCAAGCTATTTAGCACCCTCTCATCTGTGAAACAAACATAAAGTTCTTATCTTGGGCTCCACAAACAGAAAGTGTTGAACAAGAACAGTTTCTTCTCCTCCAAGGCCAGACCATATGGAGGAACCTAAGACAGCCACAGTCTTGGTCAGTAGGACAAACACAAGGTTCAAATTGCACCATTAAAACTGTGGCCAAACGTTTGCTCTGACTCTGAGTCACTCACTGTCATAAGGCTCGACCGGTTCCCATTCCAGATAGAAAGTGGGCTTTTGTTGGTTTTTGTTGTGTTTGTCAAGAGATGGAGTCACCCAGGCTGGAGTACAGTGGCATGACCATAGCTCACTGCAGCCCCAAACTCCTGAGCTCAAGTGACCTTTCTGCCATGGCCTCCTGACAGAAGCTGGGCCAACAGGGCAGCAGGTATGCATCCCCACACCCAGTAATTTTTTTTTTTGAGAGATGGGGTACCGCTACTTTGCCCAGACTGCTCTCAAATTCCTGGCCTGAAGCAATTTTCCCACATTAGCCTCCTAAATTTCTAGGATTACAATTGTGAGCCACTGTGCCCAACAGGTGTTCTTAAATGCAATTTCCACACTGCTATTCTGAAGAAGGGCAAGAAGCAAAGAGTCCCTCCTTGAAACATAGAAAATAAAAGCATTCACTATTAAGTGGAGGCAGAGTTGATGATCAGCCAAAACTACTTCAACTGTAATCCAGAAGTCCCATTGATACAGGAGTTCTAAAGAAATTATTTAGTCAGAGATTGAAAGTAAGGAAGTCTTTGGTAAGGTTTCCCTTTGAATAAAAAGCAGCCCCAAAACTATTTCTAACAAAGAGCGGCCTGTAAAATCGAGCTGCAGATATAGACAAGCAAGCTGGAAGCTTGCACAGGCGAATGCCAGCAGCTGTAACAATAGGAGGCTACTTGGGTGCCAGGCATGCTCAACCTGACGGCTTTATCTTCCTTTTTCTTTATCAACCACAAGTGCAGTAAGGGACAGACAACATGCACTGGCCAAGTAGAAAACCTATATGCATAAGAAGATTCGGGTGGATAGCCAGCTTCTTCACGAGCTATGTAAAGCTCTCACCTGGTCCAACCCATATTTGGACACTATGTAAATCAAACACCACCTCCTCAACAAGTCTATAAAACCTTGTGCAGTTCACCAGAAAACCAGAAAACACACTCAGAAGCCCCTCTCTCACTCTGCAGAAGAGAGAGATGTTCTCTTTTCTTCTTTTGCCTGTAAAACCTCCATACTTAACCTCACTCCATGTGTATTCACGTCCTTGATTTTCTTGACATGAGGCAATGTACCTTGGGTATTACCTCAGATGGACAATGCTGCTTCATCATAGTTCTGTTTTGTTTAGGTTGTGGGACAAACGGCTCCTTTCCTCTGCAACCTCAGCTCAACCTTACTCAGGCCTCCTTCCAGCAGAATCACAGAGCCAAATGAAACCCCTTAAGTCTTCTTTTAAATTGGCAGCCGCTCCAAAGAAAGCAGCATGATGAGTTTCAGGTGGCCCGGGGTGGGGGCAGTGCTACTCGGGCTTCTCCGTGCTCAGTCCCTCTCAGTTCAAAAGCGCACCACGTGGAGCAATAGAACACCTCCTCATCTGAGATTTAAACACAGTGGGAGAAAAAGCGCTGTCTTCATGCTTATTTCCCTGGCAGAGGGGAGGTCATAAAACACTAATTTCTAAGCAGTGGACCAGAGTTTTACTGATCTCTTCTGTTACTTACTCATGTTTACCCAGAGAAACCACATCACAACTCTGAGTCTCCTCTGGCAAGAGAAAGAATCGGATTCATGATTCTCTCAGCCCCCTTTCCACAGTGGAGTTCTGACTCCACTTCTAAAATACTTTTCTGCAAGCCTCTGTACCTCATAAATGTTTTACTATACTCGAGACAGCAAAGGGAGGCACAGATTAGCTACTGTTTTCAGAACAGTGGAAACATGCTGTCTTCTCCACGTTTGGCATTGGAGTCAAAGATCAAGCGCCAAACAGTAGTTGTCAAGAATCCTTTCATTTACAATCAGGTTCTAGACTTTTCAAATGGTGTGGGCAAGAACCAGTTTTGCCAGAATAGGTTATTATCTACCTCTTACCTTTATAGGACAGGACTAAAAATTCTCTTTTTTAAGACAGAGTCTCACTCTGTGTCCGAGGCTGGAGTGCAGTGGCATGATCTCGGCTCACTACAACTTCTGCCTCTCAGGTTGAAGTGATTTTCCTGCCTAAGCCTCCTGAGTAGCTGGAATTACAGGGGCCCACCACTACACTCAGCTAATTTTTGAATTTTTAGTAGAGACAGGGTCTCCCCATGTTTGCCAGGGTAGTCTCCAAAGCCTGACCTTATGATCTGCCTACCTGAGCTGCCCAAAGTACTGGGATTACAGATGTGAGCCACCACGCTGGGCATTTTTTTTTAATTACACTGAAGACTTTTGAAAGGGTTGTGTGTTGTATGAACTCCCTCCTCACCCAATTCTCATGGATGGGAAATTGCTGCTGCTTCATTTTAAAGCTAATGAGCTGCCTGAACAGGAACTTCTAATTAACCATTCAAACTGATTAGCTCATGCCCCTGAAGGCTAGAGAACACGAGAACTGCTATCCCATCTGAATACAATCCAAAGGCAAAAGGCTGTGGCCAAGTTGAAATAATGGGGCAGATAGAAGCGATAAAGACTGGAGCTGGGAGTGGCCCGTACTTCAAGTTAAGCCAAACAAAGGTGTTTGCATGTTTTATATGGGCCAAATAGGAATTCCATAATCGAGAAAACCATTGATTTTAAGGAGGACGCTGCCCTGAAAAGCTTCCTGCCAGGGGTAAGGAAAAGGCTGCCCAGGACCCCCAGAGGCAGGTGGTAGGAGGGCTCCTAGTGGCTTCCTAGAAACTGTATTACCTGAGGTAGTGAACTGCTTTCAGAGATCCCTACCAGGAGAATTTCTCAGGAACGCATGAGAAAGGGCCCAAAACTGCATGCCTGCTCCTAAAATGTGACACCATAATACAGCTGAACTATTCAATAAGGCCCTATCTGTTCCTCTGTCTCTCCTTTCTCCCTGCCCCTATCCAACCCTAGAAGAGCCAGAAAGCACTGCTAAGGAGTGAGGGTGGGTGGTCATAAACAAACACACTGCCCTCCTTTCCCTTCCCACTGTGGGTTTCTCAGGCTGAGGCTGTCACAGAGGAGGAGGGATGAAAATTGTTTTCGTTGATATTTTACCATGAACATTTATGAACGTACAGCAAAGTTGAAAAAACTTTACAGTGAACACTTTAACTGTATCTTCACCAACTTGGAGTCTTGTTTTATCTCATGTCCATCCATAGATCCATCTTTCTATCCATCCAGTAATCCATTATAGTTTTTAGGCATTTTAAAGTAAATTGCAGACATCAGTAACTCTGTTTTATAGTCCCATTAGCAATAGTTATAGTTGTGCTGTATTCTTGCCAACATTTGGCGTTTAGTCTTTCCCAACCTAGTTATTTTGTGGGGTGTGTAGTAGTATCTCACTGTGGTTTTAATCTGCATTTCCTTGATGTTAACCATTTTGTCCCACTTGTATATTATCTTTGCAAAGGGGCTCCTCACATTTTTTTTCCTTCTAAACAGTAATTGTTATGTTTTTTTCTTTGAGTTGTTCTGTCATCCAGGCTGGAAGGCAATGGTGCAATCTTGGCTCACTACAGCCTCTGCTTCCTGGGCTCAAGCGATCCTCCCACCTCAGTCTCCCAATTAGCTGATACCAGGCTAACTTTTTGTATTGATATTAGCCAACATACAAGGCTAATTTTTTGTACTTATTCTAGGTGTCAGGGTCTCACCATGTTGCCCAGACTAGTCTCAAACTCCTGGCCTTAAGCCATTCATCCTCCTCGGCCTCCCGAAGTACTGGCACTACAGGTGTGAGCCACTGTGCCCAGCCTTATTTTCAGGTTATAAAACTGCTTTATGTATTCTGGAAATCAGGCTCTTTACTGAAAATAGATTTATGACCATTTTCTGTCAGGCTGTGGCTTGCATATTCTTTTGTTTAATGTATCTTTTAATTTTCCCAGACACATTTTCTGAAAAATTCGTGTTAGTTTTTGTTGTATTTTTCAGATACTTTGTTCATTTCATCTAAGTTGCAGAATTTGTCACCATGACATTGTTTATGATAGTCTCTTATTATCCTTTTCACGTCTGCAGGATCTGTAGTGATAGTTTCACTTCGCTTTCACTTCCGATATTGATACTGACCATTTGTGTTTCCTCTCTTTTTTTCATGATCAGAGTAGCTTAAGGTTTATTAATGTTGATATTTTAAAACAACCAGCTTCTTTGCTTTGTTAGTTTTCTCTATTAGTTTGTCTGTCTTCAATTTGGTTTATCTCTGCACTTTTACCTTTATTGTTTCCTTCTTACTACTTCGTTGGAGTTTTCTTTGCTGTGTGTGTGTGTCTGTGTGTGTGTGTGTGTTTTCAATCTTCTTTAGGTGAACATTTACGTCATTGATTTTAGACCTTTCTCTTTTTCTTCTATTGCAGTATAAGCATGTACGGCTATACTTCCCTCTGGGAACTCCCATAGCTGTAATTCATAAGTGTTGGCATGTTGTATTTTGATTATCCCTTAGAATAAAATATTTTATATTCTACCTTTTGATTTCTTCTTGGGCTTGTGTATTATATTTAATCTCCAAGTACTTGGAGCTTTCCTAGTTCTCTTATTGTTAATTTCTGTTTTAATCCTATTGTGGTCAGGTAACATACACTGCATGAATTCAATTTGATTTAATCTATTCAGTCTTGTTTTACGACCTAGCATGTGACCTATCCTAGTGAACACTACATGTACTTGAAACATACAGTATTCTGTGGTTATTGGGTGTCGTCTTCCATTGGTTTGTTTAAGATGGTGGAGAGTGTTGTTCAGGTCATCTGCATCTTGACTAAGATTTTGTCTAGTTTATCTATCAATTGCTTGGGAGATGGGTATTAAAATCACCAATCAAAATTGTGGGTTGTTTGTTTATTCCTTTAGTTCAATTTTGTTTTGTGAAAATTGACGCACAAATTATTTTTAATCCATTTTTTTGATGAAATGACTCTTCTGTAATCATGAACTATCCCTCTTTATCTTTGGAAATACTGTTTTGACTTAAGCATATTTTATTTGGTATTAATATAGCTTCTTCACACTTCCATTACTGACTGTTTGCATAGTATATCATTTTAAATGTACTCATTTAGGGTCAGGTACAGTGGCTCACACCTGCAATCCCAGCACTTTGGGAGGCTGAGGCAGGTAGATCACTTGAGGTCAAAAGTTTAGGACAAGCCTATCCAATGCAGTGAAACCCCAGCTTTATTAAAAATACCCCAACATTTAGCTAGGCGTGGTGGCAGGTTTCCGTATTCCCGGCTACTCAAAAGGCTGAGGCAGGAGAATTGCTCGAACCCAGGAGGCGGAGTTTACAGTGAGCAGAGATTGCACCACTGTACTCCAGCCTGGGAGATAGAGTAGGACACTGTCTTAAAAAAATTCAAATGTACTTATTTAGACCTACGTATATTTGTCTTTTTTTTTCTATTCAAAGTGTGTATTTCATATACAGCACTGGGTCTTGTGGGTTTTTTAAATCAATTCTGGCAATCTCTGCACTTTAATTGGAGTATGTGGTATGATTCATTAACATTTAACGTTATTAAATATAGATTTATTAGTGGTTGAATGATGTAATTGGATTCAAGCTTACAATTGAATGGTTTGTTTCATTATTTTGTTTGTTTTTGTTTGCATCCCCTTCCCCAGTTTTTGTCCTGTCCCTTTTCTCCTGATGTTTTTGGACCCTTTAAATACTTTAAAATTTCATTTTAAACTATCCATGACTTATTAGATGTAGTGGATGAATATTCCTTATCTGAATTCCTTGGGACGAGAAGTGTTTTGGATTTTAAACTTTTTTCATATTTTGGAACATTTACATATACATAAAGAGATCTCTTAAAGATATAACTGAAGTCTAAACACAAAATTCACCTATGTTTACGTACACCTCATACACATAACGCAAATAAAATTTTACATATTGTTAGCAGTTTTGTGCACGAGTCAAAGTTTGTATACATTGAACCATCAGAAAGCACACATATTGCTATCTCAGCCATCGATGTAAATGAATTTCAGATCTTGGAATATTTTGGATTTTGGGGTTTATGGATCAGAGATGCTCAACCTCTACCTGTTTTCATTGTTGATTATTTTATGTGTTAAAATATGTAAAAAAAAGGGTTAAGTTTTCAGCTGAATGAGGTTTTTGAGTTTGGAAATTAAACTAAACAGGATTTTTCTTAAGTTCCAGGATACAGGTGCAGAATGTGTAGGTTTATTATATAGGTATATGTGTACCATGGTGCTTTGCTGCACCTATCAACCGTTCATCTAGGTTTTAAGCTTCACATGCACTAGCTATTTGTCCTAATGGTCTCCCCGTCTCACCCTCCTCGGACCCCCACTGGCCACAATGTGTGTTGTTCCCTCCCTGTGTCCATGTGTTCTCACTGTTCGACTCCCAATTATGAGTGAGAAAGTGTGGTGCTTGGTTTTCTACTCCTGTTTTGAACTAGAAAGAATTTCTTAATATCTTAAATTGCTCAGTGAAATAGAAAATATCAAAGATTCTACCCAACAGGTGGGTAAGAATGAGTCCACGTAGCAACTTTGATAAAGTTAAGGGAAATAACAAACCATTTCTGATTGCTCCCTGCCACAGCCAGTGCATTCAACCTTTTTACTGTCCTTTTATTATTTTTTCATTGTTCTTACAGTCATTATTATTTTTCCCCAAATGAAAAAATAAAAGTGGTGGGATTGATAGTGAGGAAACAAAGACTGACAGCTGCCCCTACACCTGAGTTTAAATTTTGAGAAATATAGTCAACATGATGATTTTCACACAGGGCTAGTAGGCCTTCTGCATCTGTTATAATTCCTGTTATGTTGTGGACAGAAAATAAATTTTTCTCTCCATGGGAACCTGTTAGTGATACTTGAGAACAATGTCAACTGTAGACCAAAACCGAATACAAGTGGAAATATTGTTTCATTTTTTTTTTGCAGTATTTCTTTTTTAAGATCTGAAATAGGAGGATAAAAAAGGAAAGAACTATTGACATGTGCAACAACATGGCTGAATATCAAAAACATTTTCTTGACTAAAAGAAACCTTACATATGGAGTGATCACAATATAATTCTATTTCTATCAAACTTTAAAATCTGTGCTGAAAGAATATTTAAAAGTATATTTGGGTTCGGGACCGACTAAGAGGAGGCAAAACTGAACTTTCTAGTCTCTGCTGTGATCCAAAACCCATGCTATAAACTTTGTACACAGTATCTCATTTAATCCTCAAAATCACCCTAACAGGTAGTTACTGTCACTTCCCCTGCTTCAAACAGAACATAAAGCTCAGAGAATCCACGTACTGTGTTTTTTTTTTTCTTTTTTTTTGAGATGGAGTTTTGCTCATGCCACCCAGGCTGAAGTGCAATGGCGTGATCTCGGCTCACTGCAAGCTCCGCCTTCTGGGTTCAGGCAATTCTCGTGCCTCAGCCTCCCAAGTAGCTGGGACTACAGGAACGCACCACCATGCCCAGCTAATTTTTTGTATCTTTAGTAGAGATGGGGTTTCACCATGTTGACCAGGATGGTCTCGATCTCTTGACCTCGTGATCCACCCGCCTCGGCCTCCCGAAGTGCTGGGATTAGAGGTGTGAGCCACCATGCCTGGCCTGGTACTGTGTTTTACACCTACTTAGAAGTCACCAATTCCTAAAGTTCTATAAAATGTTCTAAATAAAAATGAATAAAGTAGGCAAAAAAGACCATGTAAATAGCATTTCTACAAATATCTCCTAAGACAATTTTCACATCGATGTCCAAAGCCATTTACAAGAATGTTTTCCACAACACTGTTTAAAATAATAGAAAACTACAAGCAACCTAAATGTCCATGGAAGAGTTAGATTCTTTCTCTTATTTCCGTATAATGCAATACTGTGCTGATGTAGAGATATCATATTCATTTTTAAAAATTACATTCACCTTCTTCTCATGGATCCAAGGAGATATGTTAGAGAATATCTATTGCATTTGGACATAAACATAAATACAAAGGAAATAGTAGGGGCTCTGTAGAAGTGGTTATATATTGGAAGAGGAAGAAGAGAAAAATAAAAGGGATCATGAACTTTGTATATGCTTTGGTAGTGTCTGGTTTTGTATATAACTTGAATTTTTTCATAAATATATTTTACAGTCTGCATAATTACTAGGTAAGAAGACAAGTAAGTCAATTTAGTAAAAGTTCTTCCAATTACTGCAACTGATTTCTACAGCCAGAATGTTCCCAGAACCTGAAAAGAGGAAGCACTATAAATGGAAGGCAGAAATACTGACACTAGTGGGCCAGAGCTGGAGAGGGTGGATCTAATGCAGCAAATCCATCAGCAGTTCTCATCGCCATCTTTGAGAAACCTCACAATTTTCCGTGCGTAATAAATGAGTTAAATTGAAAACAAATCCATGACAGTGGTGCATGAGAAAGGTTACATGTGTCCCGAATAATAAAGTCTGCGCACAATATAAATTAAAACATACCATTTTACAGTCATAAGATTGACAAACAAAAAGTAAAAGCCTAGGAATATCAAGTGAAGCCAAACACAAAACAAGTTTCCCCACATTTCCTGTGGGAATACAAATTGTTACAACTACTTTAAACAATTGGAAATTCATAGTAAAAATGAAGACAAGCCTCCCCTACAGTTTTCCAATCCCTCTTCTGGGAACACAGTAAGAGAGATTCTTCCCAAGAAACCTGTAAACAAATGTATATGGCACTATGCATGTAATTGTACATCGTGGTCTTTCCATATGGTAAAGTATTATTCGGCAGGGAAAGTAAGTAGACCAGAGGTAGACATTTCAATATCAATAAGTTTTAGAAAAATAAAATTGAGTATAGGAAGCTGCAACTATATCTGTAATGCTTTGTTTTGCCAGGAAAATAAAGGGACACGTGGGGAGGACAAAGGACAACAAAAACTAAACAATCTGAAACACATGCAGAAAAATACCCATATTTTAAAATTTTCCATTGCTGCTTATATTAGTTTCTGTCTTTTCTATACGCTTGAAGTACTTGATAATCAAGAAAATATAAAAGGCATAGGAAAAAGTATTCTGAGAAAATACATCGAAAGGTTTATGGTTATTAGATTTGGTAAGATTTTAAATGACTTTAATTTTCTTTGTTATATCTCTCTATATGTCCTAGTCATACCATATTAAATGTGTATTTCATTTATGACAATAAAAATGTATTATTTAAAAACTTATATATATGCAGTTTTATCTGACATATGATGAAACTCTACGAAACATAGATTCAGCAAAAATACTGAGAACAAGAACAAAAATAATGATAATAAGAGTTGTTGACGTTTGGATGGAGCTATGAGTGACTTTACATTTATCTCTAAACTCGATTTTTCTATAGTGGGCAAATAAAATATTTGTGAAAGCTAGATTAAATAGAAAGCTATAGGTTTTAAATGAAAAGGAATTCAAATAATTTTCCAGCATGATAAAATGTTCATATTCCTAAATATGAACTACTTTACAAAAGCACCAGTGATTTTAAAGAAACATTAGATGATTTTTAAAGGAAGTTAGTTATGATACTGCAGTTTATAGTGATACTGAGTGTTTGCTAGCTCCACTAATCAGGATATTAAGTTAATAGTATATAATATGCCATAAAGAAATTATATGAGCAGAGGTTACTGCAAAAGGAGAACACAATGATTTTAAGTGGGCTGGTGACCTGAATTTCTTCCAGTGAGGGGAAACATCAGAGTCATTTGATCAATGAAGTGCCTTTTATAAATCTTCAGGAAATCTCCTATGAAGGCTTTAAGAAGATGGATTTCTTATTACTTCTGATGTATGTTCCCATGAAATTTTTACCATTGCCACCATGGGCCTGACCAGCCTAAGAGATGGAAACTGTGAGTCCAGCCCACTGACGCCCACCATCAGTAAGAAGATTGCACACTGAGGAGGCCATGACCAGGCTGCTGACTGAAATCTATACTGTAAAAGGATGATGCTGCTCCAGCAATCCTGAAACCCTGCCCTAGGATCAATGCAAAGTGGTGTCAACCTTAGAATTTCAATATGCCTAGGCAGATAGTTATCTTTAAATATAAGAACAGTATCATTTTCTGGAGAAACCAAAAGAATCCAGAAAAATTCTACAGTAGTCTACTCTGCCCTTCCTCCCCGTTCCGTCTTGTTAGTAACAGCCAAATCCAGGCACAAAGATGTCCTAACTTCTACACCTGAGGTTGCCCACAACGTGTGCTAGGTGACGCATCTTATAGAGCACATATGCAAACAATTATGGGATCTGAAAAACAATAACTCAGGCAGAAACATTAGGAATTATTGCCCCTAAGTGAACCAGTGAAAAAAAAGGAGGCTTAGAGAGTTCAAACAACTTTCCCCAGTAGCTGATAAGTTACGGTGGCCTTAGACAAGCTGACAAGAGTGGTAGCAAAAAGGCTTCAAGGATTACAAATTGTTCTACTATAAGGTTTTAAAAAGGTTTCAAAGGTAAAGAAGAGCAAATGAAGCCATGAATTTTACAATCTACATATTTTTAGCCCTTTCTCTTTTTTGCTTTTCTTGGGTAAACTAATTAGACCCTGCAAACACATTCCCACCCACAATGTTGTCTCCATTGCTTTAGGGCCTCACCTCTGAGCAGCCAGAGGAAATGCAGCTGACCCCTTATCTAGTTAACAACCTTTTATCCTCTGCCCTTTCGCTTTGCTTTCTCCATGCCAACATAAGACATACAAAGATTCTTCTGCCTCCAAGATGCTGCAGCTTTCTTCTCAGCTAGTTACCCCCAGCTAAAAATAACTGTTCCACATACTCAGAGATATATGGCAATCAAGCAACCAAGTGCCCCTTTTGCCAATGACATGTTTTAAAAAATATGTTCAATGAGAGGCTCTTTGAAAATTATTCACTTTTTTTCTGAGTTGCAAAGGAAAACGAAAGGCAAATTATGGCTCTATAAGCAACTGTTTGCACAGATCCCATTAATTCGCCATCCACAGGGCTATTGACAAGTAGCTCTTTTCTCTTGTCATTTCGCTTACCAGGCAGAAATGATTACAAACTTAATTTCTTTGGGGGGTTATTTAGGTTAGAGAGGGCCCCTTGATAATGCAGAAGTCATAACGGCCACCAGAGACAGGAGAACAATAGCTCCCAGTGCTTCCACAATGGAGAGAGAGATAACTGAATGTCATATTCGGAAGAAATTCAAACCATCATTGATTTTTTCAGATGAAAAAACTGAGGCTCAAAGAGGTTAGGGGGTTAACCAAAGTCAGTCAGTGTTTTAGTTTGCAGCAAAGCTGAAAGCAGGCGCTAAGCATTGCAACACTTGGTGTCTTCCTTCCTCCCCTCCATCCTGCTGCTAGTAGTGTCAGTGGCAAATACAAGACAGTTCAAGGAAATGTGGCCTCAGCGAGGAGTACTAAGGACCAAGCACCAATGCATCTTGCCATTTACAACAAATTCCTTAATTACAAGGCTTCATTTATTCACAGAAGCTGCCTCTTTTGTACATAGCCAAACACACACACACACACACACACAGTGTGACCGAGATAATTTATCATTATCTGAATGCACTCAGGGTGGTCAATTTCAGCCAGAGTGAAGAACAGAGAAAGGCAGGGTCAAGGGCACTATAGAAATAGCTGTTCCTGCTTCACTTTTCAGCCCTCGGTCCCCTCCCATCAGCCCACTTTCATTACTTTTCTCTTTGATACAAAATCTGAAAATCTTGGTCAGGCAGCTCTGCTTATCAGTGGGTTCTGGATAACCCACTTTTATCAAACTTCATCTGATGGACCCAAAATATATTTGATCTTAGCAAAAAGTACCCTTATCAGTCCTAAAATGACACTGTCCCAAAGTGAACAGTGTTAGCAGCCAACTCTCTAGAACCAGAAAGAAGTATGTTTAAACCCTCAATCCATCACTTTCTAGCCATGCTGTCATGTCCAACTCATTCTTCTTAAACAATATCTCACTAAGCACACTAGACTGTAGAAATGCACACAGATAGGGCCTTACCTTTTCTGGCTTTATTCCTGCGAGGCAGCAGTGGACACTAACATATCTGTCACTCCAGTTAATGTAAAGGTTTAACTGGTACAAGTGCTGTGCAGGCAGGTCTCTGGAACAATGAGAGCACCCAGGAGAAGGCTTTGCTTTAGTTACAAAGGTCAGGAAAGGTTTCCCCTAGGGAGGGACCGAGATCAGAAGCATGAGTGGGCAGTAAGTGGGCAAAGTAAGGACGATCTGGCATTCCTGGCAAATATGTGGTGCAGGGGGACCTGGACCTTGGCCAGTACAAGATGCTGAGTCTTTGCAGTGCAGAGCAGAGAGGAGGGGCACGCCATGAGGGCAGAGAAATGGAAAGAAGATTGTGGCCATGGTGAGGAGGTTTGTCCTCATTCTAAGAAGGACTGGGAGGTATGGGGCATGGTCTGACTTATGTGAAGGACAGACTGGAGACAACATGGACACAGACACACAGGTGGAAGGCCAGGAGGTAATCCACAGAAGGGCTGCAATGAGAATTTTAATGGAAAGAAAAAACAGAAGCTAAGGGATATTTAAGAACTAAAATCAGCAGGCCTGAATGGTCAGTTGGATATGAGAAGTGAGAGAGAAAGGGATAAACCAGAGCTCACTCATAGGACTTTGGCTTGTGTGACTGGATAGGTGGTGGCACCATTTTCTAAAAACCAGAATGGAAGAAGGAGCAGACTAGTGACTTAAACCTCATAGCCTCAGTTTTCTCATCTGTAAAATGGGAATAGTCCTACATATATCACAATGTTTTTGAAAGCATTAGAAAATATTCCTAGAAAATGAAGCCTTCATACAAAGCGGTGTATGTTTCTCCCCCAAATAAATGGGACCTATTCTTATAGGCTTCTTTTTCTTGATCTGATTGGAAACTCAGGATCTCAGATATTCATTTCTTTTCATCCTCTTCTCTGATGGCTCTACCAAATTGCTGGTTTACTGATCTCATCACCCTAAACAACGTATGGTACTCCATACTAGTCAAATAGGCAAGTTGGCAATTGCTCTTCTGAACAAATTATTGTAAATGTCACTGCTACAGTGCAGCTCATAGTGGCTCACTTGGCTGTTCAAGGGAAAAATTCTTGCAAATGCAGCTCTTATTATTTGCCAAATGATCATGCACAAATGCATTTATTTTACCAAGAGCGTAGTGTTGGGTCATTTAAGGAGAATGGGAAAACACCACTCACAATTGAAGAGGCAAAATAGAATACATACAGCACTCCAGAGCTTGCAAACTCCTTCATAAACACTATACCAATGGTACCTCACACTGACTGCGGAGAGGCTGAGATGATGAGAAAGGGCAGGTATATTTATGATTATTTTTACAAGTAAGGTTAACTTAGACAAAGTAACTCTCTCCAGGTCACAACTCAAGGAAGAAATACATTTCTGTGATGAAAATACAAGTCTTGGGGCTTCTGATTTTATCATGTGTCTATCAAAATCCCCCAATTGCCAACGTTAAGCCATACAATGTAGAACATAAAAACCATACAGCCTCTGAAACAGAGAGGGGCGAGATCAAAACTCATTTGAACTTACATAATCATATTGTATCAATTCATTATTAGTCCACTATTATCATTGTGGTCGTCATTAATAGACAAGACGTGTTGAGCAACTACTACCTGCCAGACCAAATAGGAAGGACTTCATCTGTGCTGTTTCACTGAACCTTTACTTTCAACAAAGGTGCTCTTAAAAATCAGAATGATGAAAGTACAGATGAGAAAATGGAAGCCGAGAAGGCTTGAGTTGCCTAAACCAGCTCCTAAATGCTAGACTTTTTCCAAGGCCACTCTACTAGACTTGCTTCTGTGGGATCTATTGTATTCATAGTCAAATACCAATAAGGCCAAGACAATGAGTACTTTTGAGTTCTTCTGGGTTTTGGGGAAAATTTAAACAATGTCTCCCAATCTCCTGAATGCATTTAATTTATTCCGCAGATTCGATAAGCGAACAGGCATGAACGCTTATCTGAGATGATACCACTCTAGTTTCACTCTAACAGTACATTTTGTGTAGAATATTTCTATCTCAAATGCTGATCCTCATTCTGTTACTTACTGGCTGTATATCGTTGGACAAGTGGCTTAGCAGCTCAGACACTCAATTTAGTAGTCTGCGAAGTAGGGTTGACGATAGTTCCAATAGTAAAATAAAAGTGGAACCATCTGCAGAAAGCACTTGACATGGTTTCTAGAACATGGTTAGTAAGCCACACATATTAACTATGATTATTTTTTATTTTGATGATCCTTGTGACCACAGAATAGAGGTTAGCTACATTCTACAGAGAGGAAACTGGTTCTAAGATATAAAGTGTTTTCTGTAAATTCACCCAGCTTGATAGAATAAAGATAAGGAAGCACGTCTCCTAAATGTGACAGAGAAAATTTTTGTTAGTAAAATCTCCAGTAACTCTCTGAGGAGGTGGGTCTTGGTAGCTGAAGAATTCTGAAAGTAGAAGTGGACAGAAGCTAAAATGCTCATCGGGAAAAGATAAGAAATCAAGAAACCTGAAAATGATTCAATAGTGAGCAAAGAGAAAAACAGGGGAGAGGGAGAATATGTTCAAAGGGATTTGAGAAATTTGCTCCCACACACAATGTAAATTACTATGAAAATACTGTGTTAGAAAAAATATACAAGGCCCTTTTCTACACTATTTTAAAGTATATACACCGTCTCAATATTGGCTGTCTTGTAAAATACAAAAATTCTATTTTTATGCAGTTACAGAAAATATAAATACTCTAATTTAACCTTAAAAAAATTACTCTGAAGACACTCTGATAGAAAAAATATACAATGCAATTTTCTACTATGTTTTAAAGTATATGCACCGACTCAATATTCTCTATCTTGTAAAATATAAAAATTCTAATTTTATGCGGTTACAGAATATATACATACTCATTTTAACACAAATGTTAAACACAAAATTACTAAAAATATAAATATTCTCTTTTTACCCCAACGTTAAAAACAAAATTGTTCTGACAATACTCTGTTAGAAAAAATATACAATGCCCTTTTCTATTCTGTTTTAAGGTATATACACCATCTCCATATTCCCTCTTGTAAAACATGGAAATTCTATTATTACGTGGATAGAGAAAATGTAAGTATTTCCTTTGACTTCAATGTTAAAAACCAAATTACTCTAAAGACACTCTGTTAGAAAAAATACACAATGCTTTTTTTTACTATCTTTCTTAGTATATACACAATCTCAATATTCTCTCACATGTAAAATACAAAAATTCTAAATTTACGTGGTTAGACAAAAATATAAATATTCTCTATGCACCCCAATGTAAACAACAAAATTGCGTGGAAGATACTCTGTTAGAAAAAAAATACAATGCTCTTTTCTACTCTCTTATGGTGTATAAATACCATCTCAATATTCTCTCTCATGTAAAATACTGAAAATCTAAATTTATGCTGTTAGAAATAAATATAAATATCCTCTATGTCCCCGAATGATATAAGCAAAATTTCTCGAAAAATAATCTGTTAGAAATAATATACAATGCCCTCTCCTACATTCTTTTGGATTATATACACTATCTCAATATTCTTTGTCATGTAAAATACCAAAACTCTAAATTTACGTGAATAGAAAAACATATAAATATTATATATTTACCCAAATGCTGAAAGCAAAATTGCTGTAAAAATAATCTGTATGAAAAAATATACAATGCCCTTTTCTACACTCTTTTGGAGTATATACACCAACTCAATATGCTCTCTCATGTAAAATACTGTAATTATAAATTTACTCGAATCGAAAAAAATCTAAATATTATCTAGGCACACCAATGTTAAAAGCAAAATTTTTCTGAATATAATCTGTAAGAAATAATATACAATGCCCTATTCTATTCTGTTTTTGAATATATACACCAACTCCATATGCTCTCTCATGTAAAATACAGAAATTCTAATTTTACGGGAATCAAAAAAAATCTAAATATTATCTAGGAGCCCCAATGTTAAAACAAAAATTTCTCTGAATATAATCTGTCATAAAAAATATACAATGCCCTTTTCTACTCTGTTTCTGAGTATATAAACCAACGCAATATGCTCTCTCATGTAAAATACCGAAATTCTAAATTTACGCGAATCGAAAAAAATTTAAATATTATCTATGCACAACAATATTAAAAGCAAAATTGCTATGAATATAATCTTTCAAAAAAATACACAATGCTTTTTTCTACTGTCTTTTGGTGTATATACACCAACTCAATATGCTCTCTCATGTAAAATACCGAAATTCTAAATTTACGGGAATCAAAAAAAATCGAAATATTATCTAGGAACCCCAATGTTAAAAGCAAAATTGCTCTGAATATCATCTGTCAGAAATAATATACAATGCCATTTTCTACTCTGTTTTGGAGAATATACACAAAATCTATATGCTCTCTCACGTAAAATACCAAATTACTAATTTTACGCGAATCGAAAATAATCTAAATATTATCTAGACTCCCAAATGTTAAAATCAAAATTGCTCTGAATATAATCTTTCAGAAAAAATATACAATGCCCTTTTCTTCTCTGTTTTGGAGTATATAAACGAACCCAATATGCTCTCTCATGTAAAATACAAAAATTCTATATACACGCGAATCGAAAAAAATCTAAATATTATCTAGGCACCTCAATGTGGAAAGAAAATGGATCTGAATATAATCTGTCGGAAAAAATATATAATGCCCTTTTCTACTGTGTTTTGGAGTATATACACCAACTCAGTATGCTCTCTCATGTAAAATAGAAAAATTCTAATTTTACCCAAATCGAAAAAATCTAAATATTACCTAGGCACTCCAATGCTAAAAACCAAATTACTCTAAATATAATCTGTCAGATAAAATATACAATGCCCTATTTTACTCCGTTTTGGAGTATATACACCAACTACATATGATCTCTCATGTAAAATACAGAAATTCTATATTTAAGCGAATTGATAATAATCTAAATATTATCTAGGCACCCCAATGTTAAAGCAAAATTGCTCTAAATATAATCTGTCAGAAAAAAGATACAATGCCCTTTTCTACACGGATTAGTAGTATATACATCAAATCAATATGCTCTCCCATGTAAAACACTAAAATTCTAATTGTACGCGAATCGAAAAAAATCTAAATAATACCTAGGCAACCCAAAGTTAAAAAAAAAAGGGTCAGAATATAGTGTGTTAGAAAAAATATAAAATGCCTTATTGTACCCTGTTTTAGAATATATACACCAACTCAGTTTGCTCTCTTATGTAAAATAACGAAATTCTAATTTTACGTGAATCGAAAAAAATCTAAATATTATCTAGGCACCCCAATGTTAAAAGCGAAATTGCTCTGAATATAATCTGTCAGAAAAAATATACAATGCCCTTTTCTTCTCTGTTTTGGAGTATATACAACAACTCAATATGCTCTCTCATGTAAAATACCGAAATTCTAATTATACACATATCGATAAAAATCTAAATATAATCTAGGTGCCTCAAAGTTAAAAAAATTGCTCTGAATATAGTCTGTTAAACAAAATATACAATGCCTTATTCTACTCTGTTTTTGAGTATATACACCAACTTATTATGCTCTCTCATGTAAAATAAAGATATTCTAATTTTACCCGAATTGAAAGAATCTAACTATTATCCTGGCACCCGAATGTTAAAAGCAATATTGCTCTGAATATAGTCTGTTAAAAAAAACATACAATGTCTCATTCTGCTCTGTTTTGGCGTATTTACACCCACTCAGTATGCTCTCTCATGTAAAATACAGAAATTATAATTTTACCCAAATCGAAAAAATCTAACTAATATCTAGGCACCCCAATGCTAAAAACAAAATTGCTCTTAATATAATCTGTCAAAAAAAAGTATACAATGTCCTATTATACTCCGTTTTGGAGTATATACACCAACTCAATATGCTGTCCCATGTAAAATACAGAAGTTCTATATTTAAGAGAATCGAAAAAAATCTAAATATTATCTAGGCACCACAATGTTAAAAACAGAATTGCTCTGAATATAATCTGTCAGAAAAAATATACAATGCCCTATTTGACTCTATTTTGTAGTATATACACCAATTCCATATGCTCCCTCATGTACAATACAGAAATTCTATATTTAAGCGAATGGAAAAAAATCTAAATATTATATAGGCACTGCAATGTTAAAAACAAAATTGGTTTGTATATAATCTGTCAAAAATATATACAAAGACCTATTCTACTCTGTTTCGGATTATATACATCAACTCAGTATGCTCTCTCATGTAAAAAACAGAAATTTTATTTTACGTGAATGGAAAAAAATCTAATTATTATCTAGGCACCCCAATGTTAAAAACAAATTGCTCTGAATATAATCTGTCAGAAAAAATATACAATGACCTTTTCTACATTTTTGGAGTACATACACTAACTCAATATGCTCTCTCATGTAAAATACCGAAAATATAATTTTACGAGAATCGAAATAAATCTAAATAATATCTAGGCGCCCCTAGGTTAGAAGAAAATGTCTCTGAATATAGACTGTTAGAAAAAATATACAATGCCTTATTCTACTCTGTTTTGGAGTATATACACCAACTCAGTACGCTCTCTCATGTAAAATACCAAAATTCTAATTTCACCCTAATTGAAAAAATCTAAATATAATCTAGGCACCCCAGTTTAAAAAAAAAAATTGCTCTGAATATATTCTGTCAGAAAAAATACACAATGCCCTATTCTATTCTGTTTTGGAGTATATACACCAACTCCATATGCTCTCTCATGTAAAATACAGAAATACTATATTTAAGCAAATTGAAAAAATCTAAATATTATCTAGGCACCCCAATGTTAAAAGAAAAATTGCTCTGAATATAATCTGCCAAAAAAATATACAATGCTCTTTTCTACTCTGTTTTGGAGTACATACACCAACTCAGTATGCTCTCTCATGTAAAATACCGAAATTCTAATTTTACGTGAATCGAAAATATCTAATTATTATCCAGGCACCCCAATGTTAAAAGAAAAATTGCTCTGAATATAATCTCTCAGAAAAAAATATACAATGCCCTTTTCTACTCTTTTTTGTAGTATATACACTAACTCAAAATGCTCTCTCATGTAAAATACCAAAATTCTAAGTTTACGCGAATCGAAATAAATCTAAATAATATCTAGGCGCCTCAAGGTTAAAAGAAAATATCTCTGAATATAGACTGTTAGAAAAAATATACAATGCCTTATTCTACTCTGTTTTGGAGTATATATACCAACTCAGTAAGCTCTCTGATGTAAAATACCGAAATTCTAATTTTACCCGAATCAAAAATATCTATACATTATATAAGCACCCCAATTTAAAAACAAAATTTCTCTGAATATAATCTGTCAGAAGAAATATACAATGCTCTTTTCTAGTCTGTTTTGGAGTATATACACCAACTCAGTATGCTCTCTCAGGTAAAATACCAAAATTCAAATTTTACGTGAATCTTAAAAATCTAAATATTATCTAGGCACCCGAATGTTAAAAGCAAAATTGCTGTTAATATAATCTGTCAAAACAATATACAACGCCCTTTTCTACTCTGTTTTGGAGTATATACACCAACTCAATATGCTCTCTCATGTAAAATACCGAAATTCAAATTTTACGTGAACCAAAAAAATAGAAATAATATCTAGGCACCCCAAAGTTAAAATAAAATGGCTCTAAATATAGTCTGTTAGAAAAAATATACAATACCTTATCCTACGCTCTCTTGGAGTATATACACCGACACAGTATACACTCAAATGTAAAATAAAGAAATTTTAATTTTATGTGAATTGAAGAATATCTAAATATAATCTACGCAACCCAATGTTAAAAACAAAATTGCTCTAAATATAATCTGTCAGAAAAAATATTCAATCCCCTATTCTACTCTGTTTTTGACTATATACACCAACTCAACTTGCTCTCTCATGTAAAATACAGAAATTATATATTTAAGAGAATCGAAAAATATCTAAATATTATCTAGGCACCCGAATGTTAAAAGTAAAATTGCTCTGAACATAATCCGTCAGAAAAAATATACAATGCCCTATTCTACTCTGTTTTAGAGTATATACAACAACTAAGTTTGCTCTCTCATGTGAAATACCGAAATTCTAATTTTACGTGAATCGAATAAAATCTAAATAATATCTAGGCGCTCCAAAGTTAAAGGAAAATGACTCTGAATATAGTCTGTGAAAAAAAATACACAATGCCTTATTATACTGTGTTTTGGAGTAAATACACCAACTCCATATGCTCTCTCATGTAAAATACCGAAATTCTATATTTAAGCGTATCGAAAAAAACATAAATATTATCTAGGCACCCCAATGATAAAAACAAAATTTCTCACAATATAATCTGTAAGAAAAAATGTACAATGCTCTTTTCTACTCTGTTTTGGATGATATACACCATCTCCATATGCTCTCTCATGTAAAATACAGAAATTCTATATTTAAGCGAATCGAAAAAAATCTAAATATTACCAAGGCACCCCAATGTTAAAAGCAAAATGGCGCTGAATGTAATCTGTCAGAAAAAATATACAATGTTCTATTCTACTTTGTTTTGGAGTATATACACCAACTTAATATGCTCTCTCATGCAAAATACAGAAATTTTTATTTAAGCGAATCAAAAAATATCTAAATAATATCTAGGCACCCCAAACTGAAAAGAAAATGTCTCTGAATATAGTCTGCTAGGAAAAATATACAATGCCTTATTCTACTATGTTTTGGAGTATATACACCAACTCAGTATGCTCTCTCGTGTAAAATACAGAAATTCTAATTTTACCCGAATCGAAAAAATCTAAATATTATCTAGGCACCCCAATGTTAAAAGCAAAATTTCTCTGAATATAATCTGTCATAAAAAATACACAATGCCCTTTTCTACTCTGTTTTGGAGTTTATACACCAACTCAGTGTGCTCTCTCATATAAAATATCGAAATTGTAATTTTACGTGAATCGAAAAAAATCTAAATATTATCTAGGCACTCCAATATTAAAAGTAAAATTGCTCTGAATATAATCTGTCAGAAAAAATATACAATGCCCTTTTCTACTCTGTTTTGGAGTATATACACCAACTCAATATGCTCTCCAACGTAAAATAACGAAATTATAATTTTAGGTGAATCGAAGAAAATCTAAATAATATCTAGGCACCCCAAAGGTAAAAGAAAATGGCACTGAATATAGTTTGTTATAAAAAATATATAATGCATTATTCTACTCTGTTTTTGAGTATATACACCAACTCAGTATTCTCTCTCACGTAAAATACAGAAATTCTAATTTTACCCGAAATGTAAATATCTCAATATTATCTAGGCACCCCAATGCTTAATACAAAATTGCTGTGAATATAATTTGTCAGAAAAAATATACAATGCCCTATTCTACACTGCTTTGGAATATATACACCAACTCAATATGCTCTCTCATGTAAAATACCGAAATTCAAATTTTACGCGAATCGAAAAAAATCTAAATAATATCTGGGCGTCAAAAAGTTAAAAGAAAATGGCTCTGAATATAGTCTGTTAGGAAAAATATCCAATGCCTAATTCTATTCTGTTTTGGAGTATATACACCAACTAAGTATGCTCTTCAGGTAAAATATCAAAATTCATATTTTTCGTGAATCGAAAATAATCTAAATATTATCTAGGCACCCAATGTTAAAAACAAAGTTGCTCTGAATATAATATGTCCAAAAAAATATACAATGCCATTTTCTACTCTGTTTTGGAGTATATACACCAACTCCGTATGCTCTCTCATGTAAAATACAGAAATTCTATATTTAAACAAATCGAAAAAAATCTAAATATTATCTATGCACCCCGATTTTAAACGCAAAATTTCTCTGAATATAATATATCAGAAAAAATATACAATGCCCTTTTCTACTCTGTTTTGTAGTATATACCGCAACTCCATATGCTCTCCCATGTAAAATACAGAAATTTTAATTTTACCCAAATAGAATAAATCTAAATATTATCTAGACTCCCCAATGTAAAAAAAAATTGCTCTGAATATAATCTTTCAGAGATAATATAAATGCCCTATTCTACTCTGTTTTGGAGTATATACACCAACTCAGTATGCTCTCTCATGTAAAATACAGAAATTCAAACTTTACGTGAATCGAAAAAAATCTATATATTACCTAGGCACACCAATGTTAAAAACAACATTGCGCTGAATATAATCTGTCAGAAAAAATATACAATGTTCTATTCTACTCTGTTTTGGAGTATATACACCAACTCAATATGCTCTGTCATGTAAAACACGGAAATTCCAATTTTACGCAAATTGAAAACAATCTAAATAATATTTAGGCGCCACAAAGTTAAAAGAAAATCTCTCTGTAAATAGTCTGTTAGAAAAAATATACAATTCCTTATTCTACTCTGTTTTGGAATATTTACACCAACTCAGTATGCTCTCTCATGTAAAATACAGAAATTCAAATTTTACGTGAATTGAAAAAAATCTAAATATTATCTAGGCACCCCAATGTTAAAACAACATTGTGATGAATATAATCTGTCATAAAAAAGATACAATGTTCTATTCTACTTTGTTTTGGAGTGTATACACCAACTCAATATGCTCTGTCATGTAAAATACCGAAATTCTAATTTTACGCAAATTGAAAACAATCTCAATAATATCTAGGCGCCACAAAGTTAAAAGAAAATCGCTCTGTATATAGTCTGTTAGAAAAAATATACAATGCCTTATTCTACTCTGTTTTGGAGTATATACACCCAATCAGTATGCTCTCTCATGTAAAATACAGAAATTCTAATTTTACCCAAATCGAAAAAATCTAAATATTATCTAGGCACCCCAATGTTAAAAGATAAATTATTCTGAATATAATCTGTCAGAAAAAATACACAATACCCTTTTCTACTCTATATTGGTGTATATATACCAACTCAATATGCTCTCTCATGTAAAATACCCCAATTCTAATTTTACGCGAATCGAAAAAAATCTAAATAATATCTAGACGCTCCAAAGTTAAAAGAAAATGCCTCTGAATATAGTCTGTTAGAAAAAATATACAATGCCTTATTCTACTCTGTTTTGGAGTACATACACCAACTCAGTATGCTCTCTCACGTAAAATACAGAAATTCCAATTTTACCAGAATCGAAAAAATCTAAATATTATCTAGGAACCCCAATTTTAAAAACAAAATTGCTCTGAATATAAACTGTCAGAAAAAATATACAATGCCCTATTCTACACTTTTTTTGAGTATATACACCAAGTCTATGTGCTCTCTCATGTAAAATACAGAAATGCTAAATT
Source organism: Callithrix jacchus (assembly GCF_049354715.1). NCBI lineage: Eukaryota > Metazoa > Chordata > Mammalia > Primates > Cebidae > Callithrix > Callithrix jacchus. The sequence goes on along the minus strand of NC_133521.1, from coordinate 54,536,170 downwards.
TCAGTGAATCAAATAAAATCTAAATATTATCTAGGCACCCCAATGTTAATAGCAAAATTACTCAGTATAAAATCTGTCAGATAAAAAATACAACATCCTTTTCTACTCTGTTTTGGACTATATACACTAAATCAATATGCTCTCTCATGTAAAATACCGACATTCTAATTTTACGTGAATCGAAAAAAATTTAAATATTATCTAGGTGCTCCAAAGTGAAAAGAAATTGCCTCTAAATATAGTCTGTTAGAAAATATATACAATGCCTTATTCTACTCTGTTTTGGAATATTTACACCAACTCAGTATGCTCTCTCATGTAAAATACCAAAATTCTAATTTTACACGAATCGAAAAATATCTAAATATTAGCTAGGCACCCCAATGTTATAAACAAAATTTCACTGAATATAATTTGTCAGAGAAAATATACAATGCCCTATTCTACTGTGTTTTCGAGAATATACACCAAATCCATATTCTCTCTCGTGTAAAATACCGAAATTTTAATTTTACGCGAATGGAAAAATCCTAAATAATATCTAGGCGCCCCAAAGTTAAAAAAAATTGCTCTGAATATAGTCTGTTATAAAAAATATACAATGCCTTATTCTACTCTGTTTTGGAATATATACACCAACTCAGTATGCTCTCTCATGTAAAATACCAAAATTCTAATTTTACGTGAATCGAAATAAATCTAAATATTATATAGGCAACCGAATGTTAAAAGCAAAATTGCTCTGAATACAATGTGTCAGAAAAAATATACAATGCCCTTTTCTACTCTGGTTTGGAGTATAAACACAAACTCAGTATGCTCTCTCATGTAAAATACAGAAATTGTATATTTAAGTGTATTGAAATAAATCTAAATATTATCTAGGCAACACAATGTTAAATGCAAAGTTGCTCTACTTATAATCTGTCACAAAAAATATACAATGCCCTTTTCTACTCTTTTTTGTAGTATATACACCAACTCAAAATGATCTCTCTTGTAAAATACCGAAATTCTAAATTTACGTGAATCGAAAAAAATCTAAATAATATCTAGGCGCCCGAAAGTTAAAAGATAATGACTCTGAATATAGTCTGTTAGGAAAAATATACAATGCCTTTTTCTACTCTGTTTTGGAGTATATACACTAACTCAGTATGCTCTCTCATGTAAAATACAGAAATTGTAATTTTACGTGAATCAAAATAAATCTAAATATTATCTAGGCACACCAAAGTTAAAATAAATATTGCTGTGAATATAATCTGTCAGAAGAGATATATAATGCCCTATCCTACTCGGTTTTATAGTATATACACCAACTCCATATGCTTTCTCATGTTAAATACAGAAACTCTATAGTTAAGAAAATAGAGAAAACTGTAAATATTATCTAGGCACCCGAATGTTAAAAGCAAAATTGCTCTGAATATAATCTGTCAGAAAAAATATACAATGCCCTTTTCTACTTCATTTTCGAGTATATACACCAACTCAATATGCTCTCTCATGTAAAATACCGAAATTCTAAATTTACGAGAATCGAAAAAAATCTAAATATTATCTCTGCACCCCAAAGGTCAAAGAAAATGTCTCTGAATATAGTCTGTTAGACAAAATATAGAATGCCTTATTTTTCTCTGTTTTCGAGTATATACACCAACTAAATATGCTCTTTAATGTAAAATACAGAAATTCTATATTCAAGCGAGGAGAGAAAAATATCAATATTATGTAGGCACTCCAGTTTTAAAGAAAACTTGATCTGAATATAATCTGTCATAAAAAATATACAATGCCCTATTCTACTCTGTTTTGGAATATATACACCAACTCAGTATGCTCTCTTATGTAAAATACTGAAATTCAAAATTTACCCAAATCGAAAAAAATCTAAATATTATCTAGGGACCCGAAGTTTAAAAGCAAAATTGCTCTGAATATAATCTGTCAGAAAAAATATACAATGCCCTTTTCTACTCTGTTTTTGAGTATATACACCAACGCAGTATGCTCTCTCATGTAAAAAACGGAAATTCTAATTTGACGTGAATCAAAATAACTCTAAATATTACATAGGCAACCAAATGTTTAAAGCAAAATTGCTCTGAATACAATGTGTCACAAAAAATATACAATGCCCTTTTCTACTCTGTTTTGGAGTATATACACCAACTCAATATGCTCTCTCATGTAAAATACCGAAATTCTGAATTTACTTGAATCGAAAAAAATCTAAATGTTATCTCGGTACCCCAATCTTAAAAACAAAATTGCTCTGAATATAATCTGTGAGAAAAAATATACATTGCCATATTCTACTCTTTTTTGGAGTATATAGACCAACTCCATACGCTCTCTCATGTAAAATACAGAAACTGTATTTTTAAGCGTATTGAAATAAATCTAAATATTATCTAGGCACCACAATGATAAATGCAAAGTTGCTCTGCATATAATCTGTCACAAAAAATATACAATGCCCTTTTCTTCTCTTTTTTGTAGTATATACACCAACACAATATGCTCTTTCTTGTAAAATACCGAAATTCTAATTTTACGTGAATCGAAAAATATCTAAATAATATCTAGGCACCCGAAAGTTAAAAGATAATGACTCAGAATATGGTCTGTTAGAAAAAATATGCAATGCCTTATTCTACTTTTTTTTTGGAGTATATACACCAACTCAGTATGCTCTCTCATGTAAAATACAAAAATTCGAATTGTACATGAATCAAAAAAAATATAAATAATATCTAGGCACCCCATAGTTAAAACAAAATGGCTCTGAATATAGTCTGTTAGAAAAAATATACAATACCTTATTCTACTCTGTTTTGGAGTATATACACCAACTCAGTATGCTCTCTCATGTAAAATACCAAAATTCTAATTTAACCCGAATCGAAAAAATCTAAATATTATCTAGGCACCCCAATGTTAAAAACAAAATTGCTCGTAATATAATCTGTCATAAAAAATATACAGTGCCCTATTCTACTTTGTTTTGGAGTATATACACCAACTTCATATGCTCTCTAATATAAAATACAGAAATTCTATATTTAAGCAAATAGAAAAAAATCTAAATATTATCTAGGCACCCCAGTGTTAAAATCAAAATTGCTCTGAATATAAACTGTCAGAGAAAATATACAATGCCGTATTCTACTCTATTTTGGAGTATATACACCAACTCCATATGCTCTCTTAAGTAAAGTACAAAAATACTTGATTTAAGCGAATCAAAAAAATTTAAATATTATCTAGGCACCCCAATGTAAAAATCAAAATTTCTCTGAATATAATCTGTCAGAAAACTTGTACAATGCTTTATTCGACTCTGTTTTGGAGTATATACACCAACTCCATATGCTCTCTCATGTAAAATACAGAAATTCAATATTTAAGCGAATCAAAAAAAACTGAATATTATCTTGGCATCCTAATGTTAAAATCAAAATTGCTCTGAATATAAACTGTCAGAAAAAATATACAATGACCTCTTCAAGTATTTTTTGGAGCATATAAACCAACTAAATATGCTCTATCATAGAAAATACAGAACTTCTATATTTAAGCGAATCGAAAAAAATCTAAATATTACCTAGTCACCCCAAAGTTAAAAGCAAAATTTCTCTGAATATAGTCTGTCAGAAAAAATATACAATTCCCTTTTCCACTTTGTTTTGGAGTATATAAACCAATTCAATATGCTCTGTTTTGTAAAATACCGAAATTCTAATTTTACACGAATCGAGAAAAATCTAAATAATATCTAGGCGACCCAAAGTTAAAAGAAAATGGCTCTGAATATAGTATGTTAGAAAAAATATACAATGCCTTATTCTACTCTGTTTTGGAGTATATACACCAACTAAGTATGCTCTCTCATATAAAATAACGAAATTCAAATTTTACCCAAATCCAAAAACTCTGAAAAATATATAGGCGCCCCAAAGTTTAAAGAAAACGGCTCTGAATATAGTCTGTTAGAAAAAATATACAATGCCTTATTCTACTCTGTTTTGGAGTATATCCACCAACTCAATATGCTCTCTAATTGAAAATACATAAATACAATATTTAAGCGAATCGAAAAAAATCTAAATACTATCTAGGCATCCCTATGTTAAAAGCAGAATTTCTCTGAATATAATCTGTCATAAAAATATACAATGCCCTTTTCGACTTTGTTTTGGTGTATATACACCAACTGAATATGCTCTCTCATGTAAAATACGGAAATTCTAAATTTACGGAAATCGAAAGAAATGTAAATAACATCTAGGCGCCCCAAAGTTAAAAGAAAATGGCTCTGAATATAGGCTGTGAGAAAAAATATACAATGCCTTATTCTACTCTGTTTTGGAGTATATAAACCAACTCAGTATCCTCTCTCATGTAAAATACCCAAATTATAATTTTACGTGAATCCAAAATAATCTAAATATTATCTAGGCACCCGAATGTTAAAAGCAAAATTGCTCTGAATATAATCTTTCAAAAAAAATATACAATGCCCTGATCTAGTCTATTTTGGAGTGTATACACCAACTCAATATGCTCTGTCATGTAAAATACCGAAATTCTAATTTTACGCGAATCGAAAAGAATCTAAAGAATATCTAGGCACCCCAAAGTTAAAAGAAAATGGCTCTGAATATTGTCTGTTAGAGAAAATATACAATGCCTTATTCTATTCTGTTTTGGAGTATATACACAAACTCAGTATGCTCTCTCATGTAAAATAATGAAATTCTAATTTTACCAAAATTGAAAATATCAAAATATAATCTAAGTACCCCAATGTTAAAAACAAAATTACTCTGAATATAATCTGTCAGAGGAAATATACAATGTTCTATTCTACTCTGTTTTGAAATATATACACCAACTCCATCTGCTCTCTCATGTAAAATACAGAAATTCTATATTTAGCGAATCGAATAAAATCTAACTATAATCTAGGCACCCCAATGTTAAAAACAAAATTACTCTGAATAGAATTTGTCAGACAAAATATACAATGCCTTATTCTAATCAATTTTTGCGTATATACACCAACTCCATATGCTCTCTTATGTAAAATACAGAAATTCTATATTTAAGCGAATCGAAAATAATCTAAATATTATCTAGGCACCCCAATGTTGAAAACAATATTGTTCTGGGTTTAATCCGTCAGAGAAAATATACAATGCCCTTTTCTACTCTGTTTAGGAGTATATACAACAACTCAGTAAGCCCTCTCATGTAAAATAACGAAATTCAAATTTTACCCGAATCGAAAAACTCTAAATAATATATAGGCGCCCCAAAGTTTAAAGAAAACGGCTCTAAATAAAGTCTGTTAGAGAAAATATAAAATGCCCTATTCTACTCTCTTTTGTAGTATATAAACCAAGTCTATATGATCTCTAATAGAAAATACATAAATTCTATATTTAAGCGAATCGAAAAAAATCTAAATAGCATCTTGGCATCTCTCTGTTAAACGCAAAATTTCTCTGAATACAATATGTCAGAAAAAATATACAATGACCTTTATTACTCTGTTTTGGAGTATATACACCAACTCAATATGCTCTCTCCTGTAAAATACCGAAATTCTAATTTTACGCGAATCGATAAAAATCTAAATAATATCTACGCGCCCCAAAGTTAAAAGAAAATGGCTCTGAATATAGTTTGTAACAAAAAATATACAATACCTTATTCTACCCTGTTTTACAGTATATACACCAACTCAGTATGCTCCCTCATGTAAAATACCGAAATTCTAAATTTACGCGAATCGAAAGAAATCTAAATAACATCTAGGCGCCCGAGAGTTAAAAGAAAATGGCACTAAAAATAGTCTGTTAGAAAAAATATACAATGCCTTATTCTACTCTGTTTTGGAGTGTATACACCAACTCAATATGCTCTCTCATTTAAAATACAGAAATTCAAATTTCACCCGAATCGAAAAAATCTAAATAATATCTAGGCACCCCAATGTTAAAAAAAAAATTGCTCTGAATATAATCTGTCATAAAACATATGCAATGCCCTATTCTACTCTGTTTTGGAGTATATAAACCAACTCAGTATGCTCTCTCAGATAAAATACCAAAATTCCAATTTTACGTGAATCAAAATAAATCTATTATCTAGAAACCCGAATGATAAAAGGAAAATTCCTCGGAATACAATGTGTCAGAAAAAATATACAATGACCTTTTCTACTCTGTTTTGGAGGATATACACCAACTGAATATGCTCTCTCATGTAAAATACCGAAATTCTAATTTTAAGCTAATCAAAAATAACCTAAACCATATCTACGTGCCACAAAGTTAAACAAAATGGCTATGAATATATTTTTTAGAAAATATATACAATGCCTTATTCTACTCTGTTTTGGAGTATATACACCAACTCAGTATGCTCTCTCATGTAAAATACCAAAATTCTAATTTTACCCGATTCGAAAAAATTTAAATATTATCTAGGCATCCTAATGTTAAAAACAAACTTGCTCTGAATATAATCTGTCAGAAAAAATATACAATGCCCTATTCTACTCTGTTTTGGAGTACATAAACCAACTCCATATGCTCTCTCATGTAAAATACAGAAATTCTATATTTAAGCGAATCGAAAAAAATCTAAATATTATCTAGGCACCCGAATGTTAAAAGCAAAATTGCTCTGAATATAATCTGTCAGAAAAAATATACAATGCCCTTTTCTACTCTGTTTTGGAGTATATACACCAACTCCATATGCTCTCTCATGTATAATACCGAAATTCTAATTTTACGCAAATGTAAAAAACCTAAATAATATCTAGGCGCCCCAAAGTTAAAAATAATTTCTCTGAATATAGTCTGTTAGAAAAAATATACAATGCCTTATTCTACTCTCTTTTGGAGTATATACACCAACTCAGTATGCTCTTTCATGTAAAATACCGAAATTCTAATTTTACGTGAATCGAAATAAATCTAAATATTATATAGGCAATCGACTGTTAAAAGCAAAATTGCTCTGAATACAATCTGTCAGGAAAAATATACAATGCCCTTTTCTAATTTTTTTTGGAGTATATACACCAACTCAATATGCTCTCTCATGTAAAATACGGAAATACTAAATTTACGAGAATCGAAAAAAATCTAAATAATACGTATGCGCCCCAAACTTCATAGAAAATGTCTCTGAATATAGTCTATTAGAATAAATATAGAATGCCTTATTCTGCTCTGTTTTGGAGTATATATACAAACTCAGTATTCTCTCTCATGGTAAAATAGAGAAATTCTAAATTTACGTGAATCTCAAAAAATCTAAATATTATCTAGACACACAAAAGTTAAAAGCAAAATTGCTCTTAATATAATTTATCAGAAAAAATATAAAATGCCTTATTCTACTCTGTTTTGGAGTATATAAACCAACTCAATATGCTCTTTAATGTAAAATACAGAAATTCCATATGTAAGCGAAAAGAGAAAAATCTAAATATTATCTAGGCACTCCAATTTTAAAGGCAAAATTGCTCTGAATATAATCTGTCAGAAAAAATGTACAATGTTCTATTCTACTCTGTTTTGGAATATATACACCAACTCAGTATGCTCTCTCATGTAAAATACCGAAATTCTAAATTTAAGTGAATCGAAAAAATCTAAATATTACCTAGGCACCACAATGTTTAATGCAATGTTGCTCTGGATGTAATCTGTCACAAAAAATATGCAATGCTTTTTTCTAAAATTTTTTGTAGTATATACACCAACTCAATATGCTCTCTCTTGTAAAATACCGAAATTCTAATTTTACGTGAATCGAAAAAAATCTAAATAATATCTAGTCGCCCGAAAGTTAAAAGATAATGACTCTGAATACAGTCTGTTTGACAAAATATACAATGCCTTTTTCTACTCTGTTTTGGAGTATATACACCAACTCAGTATGCTCTCTCATGTAAAATACCGAAATTGTAATTTTACGTGAATCGGAAAAAATCTAAATATTATCTAGGCACTTGAATGTTAAAAATAGAATTGCTCTAATGTAGTCTGTCAGAGAAAATATACAATGCCCTATTCGAGTCTGTTTTTGAGTATATAGACCAACTCCATAGGCTCTGTCATGTAAAATACAGAAACTCCAATTTTACCCAAATCGAAAAACTCTAAATAATATCTAGGCACCCCAATATTAAAAACAAAATTGCTCTGAATATAATCTGTCAGAAAAAATATACAATGCCTTATTCTACTCTGTTTTGGAGTATATACACAATCTCAGTATGCTCTCTACTGTAAAATAGAGAAATTATAATTTTACGTTAATTTAAAAAATTTAATATTATCTAGGCACCACAAAGTTAAAAACAAAATTGCTCTGAATATAATCTGTCAGAAAAAATATACAATGCCCTATTCAAATCTATTTTTGGGTATATACACCAACTCCATATGCTCTCTCATGTAAAATAAAGAAATTCTATATTTAAGCGGATCGAAAAAATCTAAATATTATCTAGGCACCACAATGTTAAATACAAAATTGCTCTGCATATAATCTGTCACAATAAATATACAACGCCCTTTTGTACTCTGTTTTGAAGTATATACACCAACTCAATATGCTCTCTCATGTAAAATAAAGAAATTATAATTTTATGCGAATCGAAATAAATGTAAATAATATCTATGTGCCCGAAAGTTAAAAGAAAATGGCTCTGAATATTGTCTGATAGAAAAAATTTACAATGCCTTATTCTACTCTGTTTTGGAGTATATACACTAACTCAGTATGCTCTCTCATTTAAAATACCGAAATTCTAATTTTACGTGAATCGAAAAAAATCTAAATATTATCTAGGCACCCCAATGTTAAAACAAAATTGCTCTGAATGTAGTCTGTCAGAAAAAATATACAATGTTCTATTCTACTCTGTTTTGGGGTATATACACCAACTCCCTATGCTCTCTCATGTTAAATACAAATATTCTATATATAAGCGAAATGAAAAAAACCTATATATTATCTAGGCACCCCAATGTTAAAAGCAAAATTGCTCTGAATATAATCTGTGAGATAAAAAATACAATGCTTTTTTCTACTCTGTTTTGTAGTACATAACCCAACTCAATATGCTCTCTCATGTAAAATAGAGAACTTCTATATTTAAGCGAATCGAAAAAAATCTAAATATTATCTGGGCACCCCAATATTAAAAACAAAATTGCTCAGAATATAATGTGTTTGAAAAAATATACAATGCCCTATTCTACTCTTTTTTGAAGTATATACACCAACTCTATATGCTCTCTCATGTAAAATACAGAAATTCTATATTTAAGGAAAACAAAATATATGTAAATATTATCTAGGCACCCCAATGTAAATAGCAAAATTTCTCTGAATATAATCTGTCAGAAAACATACACAATGCCATTTTCTACTCTGTTTTCTAGTATATACACCAAATCAATATGCTCTCTCATGTAAAATTCCGAAATTCCAAGTTTACGCGAATTGAAAAAATCTAAATAATACCTAGGCGTCCCAAAGTTTAAAGAAAATGGCTCCCACTATAGTCTGTTAGAAAAAATATACAATGCCTTCTTCTACTCTGTTTTTGAGGATATACACCAACTCAGTATGCTCTCTCATGTAAAATACCGAAATTCTAAATTTACGTGAATCGAAAAAATCTAAATATTATCAAGGCACCCAAATGTTAAAAGCAAAATTGCTCTGAATATAATCTGTCAGAAAAAATACACAATTCCCTATTCTACTATGTTTTGGAGTATATACACCAACTCAATATGCTCTCTCATGTAAAATACGAAAATTCTAATTTTATCAGAATCGAAAAAATCTAAATATGATTTAGGCACCCCAGTTTAAAAAAAAATGGCTCTGAATATAATCTGTCAGAAAAAATATACAATGCCCTATTCTACTCTCTTTTGGAGTATATAAACTAACTCCATATGCTCTCTCATGAAAAATAAAGAAATTCTATATTTAAGCGAATCAAAAATAACTAAATATTATCTAGGCAACCGAATGTTAAAAGGAAAATTGCTCTGTATATAATCTGTCAGAAAAAATATACAATGCCCTTTTCTACTCTGCTTTGGACTATATACACCAAATCAATATGCTCTCTGATATAAAATACCGAAATTTTAATTTTACACGCATCGAAAAAAATCTAAATATTATGAAGGTGCTCCAAAGTTAAAAGAAAATGGCTCTGAATATAGTCTTATAGAGAAAATATACAATGCCTTATTCTTCTCTGTTTTGGAATATATACACTCACTCAGTATGCTCCCTCATGTAAAATACCGAAATACTAATTTTACGTGAATCGAAAAAAATCTAATTATAATCTAGGCAACCGAATGTTAATAGCAAAATTGCTCTGAATATAATCTGTTAGAAAAAACATACAATGCGCTTTTGTACTCTGGGTGTATATACAACAACTAAATATGCTCTCTCATGTAAAATACCGAAATTAGAATTTTTCGCGAATCGAAAAGAATCTAATAATATCTACGCCCCCAAAGGTAAAAGAAAATGGCACTGAGTATAGTCCGTTAGAAAAAATATACTACGCTTTATTCAACTCTGTTTTGGAGTATATACACCAACTCCATATGCTCTCTCATGTAAAATACAGAAATTCTATATTTAAGCAAGGAGAAAAAAAATCTAAATATTATCTTGGCACCCCAATGTTAAAAGCAAAATTGCCCTGAATATAATCTGTCAGAAAAAATATACAATGCCATATTCTACTCCGTTTTTGAATATAAACACCAACTCAGTATACTCTCTCATGTAAAATACCGAAATTATAATTTTACATGAATCGAAAGAAATCTAAATATTATCTAGGCATCCCAATGTTAAAATCAAAATTACTCTGAATATAATCTGTCAGAAAAAATATACAATGCCCTATTCTACTCTGTTTTGTAGTATATACACCAACTCAGTATGCTCTCTCATGAAAAATACCGAAATTCTAATTTTACACGAATCGAAAAAAATCTAAATAATATCTACGTGCCCCAAAGTTAAAAGAAAGTGCCTCTGAATATAGTCTGTTAGAAAAAATATACAATGCCTTATTCTACACTGTTTTGGAGTATATACACCAATTCAGGATGCTCTCAAATGTAAAATACAGAAATTCTTATTTTAGCCGAATCGAAGAAATCTCAATATTATCTTGTAACTCCAACGTTAAAAACAAAATTGGTCTGAATATAATCTGTCAGAAAAAATATACAATGCCCTATTCTACTCTGTTTTGGAGTACATACACCAACTCAGTATGCTCTCTCATGTAAAACACCGAATTTCTAATTTTACGTGAATCGAAAAAAATCTAAATATTATGTAGGCGCCCCAAAGTTAAAAGAAAATGGCTCTGAACATAGTCTGTTTGAAAAAATATACAATGCCTGATATTATTCTGTTTTGGAGTATATACACCAACTCAGTATGCTCTCTCATGTAAAATACAAAAATTCAAATTTTACCCAAATCAATAAAATCTACATATAATCTAGGCACCCCAATGTTAAAAACAAAATTTCCCTGAATATAATCTGTCAGAAAAAATATACAATACCCTATTCTACTCTGTTTTGGAGTATATATACCAACTCAGCATGCTCTGTCTTTTAAAAGACCGAAATTCTAATTTTACGTGAATTGAAAAAAATGTAAATATTATCTAGGAACCCCAATGTCAAAGGCAAAATTGCTCTGAATATAATCTGTCAGAAAAAATATACAATGCCCTTTTCTACTCTGTTTTGGAGTAAATAAACCAACTCCATATGCTCTCTCATGTGAAATACCGAAATTCTAATTTTACGGATATTGAAAATAATATAAATAATATCAAGGCACCCCAAAGTTAAAAGAAAATGGCTCTAAATATCGTCTGTTAGGAAAAATACACAATGCCTTATTCTACTCTGTTTTGGAGTATATACACCAACTCAGAATGCTCTCTCATGTAAAATACAGAAATTCTAATTTAACGTGAATCGAAAAAATCTTAATATTATCTAGGCACACCAAAGTTAAAAACAAAATTGCTCTGAATATAATCTTCCAGAGAATATATACAACGCCCTGTTTTACTTCGTTTTGGAGTATATACAGCAACTCAGTATGCTCTGTAATATAAAATACCTAAATTCTAATTTTACGTGAATCGAAACAAATCTAAATATTATCTAGGCACCTTAATGTTAAAAACAAAATTGCTCTGAATATAACCTGCCAGACAAAATATACAATGCCCTATTCTACTCTGTTTTGGAGTATATACACCAACTCAATATGCTCTCTCATGTGTAATACCGCAATTCTAATTTTACGTGAAACGAAAAAATTCTAAATAAAATCTAGGCGCCCCAAAGTTAAAAGAAAATGGCTCTGAATATAGTCTGTTAGAAGAAATATACCATGCCGTATTCTACTCTTTTTTGGAGTATATACACCAACTCAGTATGCTCTCTCATGCAAAATAGCGAAATTCAAGTTTTACGTGAATCAAAAAAAATCTAAATATTATCTAGGCACCCAATGTTAAAAACAAAATTGCTCTGAATATAGTCTGTAAGAAAAAATATACAGTGCCCTATTCTACCCTTTTATGGAGTATATACACCAACTCAGTATGCTCTCTCATGTAAAATTCCGAAATTCTAAATTTACGAGAATCGAATATAATCTAAATATTATCTTGGCATCCCTATGTTAAGAGCAAAATTGCTCTGAATATAATCTGTCAAAAAAAATATACAATGCCCTTTTCTTCTCTGTTTTGCAGTATATACACCAACTCAGTATGCTCTCTCATGTAAAATAACAAAATTCAAATTTTACGTGAATCGAAAAAATCTAAATATTATCTAGTCACCTCAATGTTTAAAGGAAAATTGCTCTGAGTATAATCTGACTGGCAAAATATACAATGTCCTTGTCTACTCTGTTTTGGAGTGTGTAAACCAAATCAATATGCCCTTTCATGTAAAATACTGAAATTCTTATTTTATGCGAATCGAAAAAAATCTAAATAATATCTAGGCACCAAAATGATAAAAACAAAATTGCTCTGAATATAATCTGTCAGAAAAAATATACAATGCCCTATTCTACTTTGTTTTGGGGTATATAAAACAACTCCATATGCTCTCTCATATAAAATACAGAAATTCTACATTTAAGCGAATCGAAATAAATCTAAATATTATCTAGGCACCCTAATGTCAAAAGCAAAATTGCTCTGAATATAATCTGTCAGAAAAAATATACAATGCCCTATTCTACTCTATTTTGTAATACATACACCAACTCCATATACTCTCTTATGTAAAATACAGAAATTCTAATTTTAGCAGAATCGAAAAAATCTGAATATTATCTAGGCACCCCAATGTGAAAAACAAATATGCTCTGAAAATAATCAGTCAGAAGATATATACAATGCCCTATTTTACTCGGTTTTGGAGTATGTACACCAACTCTATATGCTCTCTCTTGTAACATACCGAAATTCTAATTTTACGTGAATCGAAAATAATCTGAATAATATCAAGGCGCCCCAAAGTTAAAAGAAAATCAGTCTGAATATAGTCTGTTAGGAAAAATATACAATGCCCTATTCTACTTTCTTTTGGAGTATATACACAAACTAAACACGGACTCTAATGTAAAATACAGAAATTCTATATTTAAGCAAATCGAAAAAAATCTAAATATTATCTAGGCACCCCAATATTCAAATAAAAATTGCTCTGAATATAATCTGTCAGAAAAAATATACAATGCTCTTTTCTACTCTGTTTTGGAGTATATACACCAAATCCATATGCTCTCTCATGTAAAATATACAAATTATATATTTAAGAGGATCGAAAAAAATCTAAATATTTTCTAGTCACCGCAATGTTAAAAACAAAATTGCTCTGAATATAATCTGTCAGAGAAAATATGCAATGCCCTATTCTACTCCGTTTTGGGGTACATACACCAACTCAATATGTTCTCTTATGTAAAATATAGACATTCTATATTTAAGCGAATCGAAAAAAATCTACATATTATCTAGGCACCCCAATGTCAAAAGCAAAATTACTCTGAATATTATCTGTCAGAAAAAATATACAATGCCCTTTTCTACTCTGTTTTGCAGTAAATACACCAACTCAATATGCTCTCTCATGTAAAATACCGAAATTCTAATTTTACGCGAATCGAAATAAATCTAAATAATATCTAGGCGCCCCAAAGTTAAAATAAAATGGCTCAGAATATAGTCAGTTAGATAAAATATAGAATGCTTTATTCTACGCTATTTTGGAGTATATACACCAACTCAGTATGCTCTCTAATGTAAAATACCGAAATTCAAACTTACCGGAATTGAAAAAATCTAAATATTATCTAGGCACCCCAATGTTAAAAGCAAAATTACTCTGAATATAATCCGTCAGAAAAATTATACAATGCCCTTTTCTACTCTGTTTTGGAGTATATACACCAACTCAATATGCTCTCTCATGTAAAATACCGAAATTCTGATTTTACGCGAATTGAAAAATATCTAAATAATATCTAGGTGCCCCAAAGTTAAAAGAAAATGGCTATGAATATAGTCTGTTAGAAAAAGTATATGATGCCCTATTGTACTCCGTTTTGGAGTAAATACACCACCTCCGTATGCTCTCTCATGTAAAATACAGAAATTCTAATTTTACCAGAATCGAAAATATCTAAATATTATCTAGGTACCCCAATGTTAAAAAAAAAATTGCTCTGAATATAATCTGTCAGAAAAAACATAAAATGCCCTATTCTACTCTTTTTTGGAGTATATACACCAACTCCATATGCTCTCTCATGTAAAATACAGAAATTCTATATTTAAGGGAATCGAAAAAAATCTAAATATTATCTAGGCACCCCAATGTTAAAAACAAAGTTGCTCTGAATATAATCTCTCAAAAAAATATACAATGCCTTATTCTACTTTTTTTTGGAGTATATACATCAACTCCAGTTTCTCTCTCATGTAAAATGCAGAAAATCTATATTTAAGCGAATCGAAAAAATTCTATATATTATCTAGGCACCCCAATGTTAAAAACAAAATTGCTCTGAATATAGTCTGTCATAAAAAATATACAATGCCCTATTCTACTCTGTTTAGGAGTATATAAACCAAGTCCATATGCTCTCTCATGTAAAATACAGTAACTTTATATTTAAGCGAATCAAAAAAATGTAAATACTATCTAGGGACCCCAATGTTAAAAGCAAAATTTCTCTGAATATAATTTGTCAGAAAAAATTTTCTACTCTGTTTTGGAGTATAGAAACCAACTCAATATGCTCTCACATGTAAAATACCGAAATTCTAATTTTACGCGACTCGAAAATAATCTAAATAATATCTAGGTGCCCCAAAGTTAAAAGAAAATGGCTCTGAATATATTCTGGTAGAAAAAATATACAATGCCTTCTTCTACTCTGTTTTGGAGTATATATACCAACTCAATATGCTCTCTCATGTAAAATACGGAAATTCTATATTTAATCGAATCGAAAAGAATCTAAATATTATCTAGGCACCCAAATGTTAAAAACAAAATTGCTCTGAAAATAATCTGTCAGAAAAAATATAAAATGCCCTATTCTACTCTGTTTTGGAGTATATACACCAACTCCATATGCTCTCTCATGTAAAATACAGAAATTATAAATTTAAGCGAATCCAAAAAAAAATAAATATTATTTAGGCACCCCAATGTTAAAAACAAAATTGTTCTGAATATAAGGTGTCATAAAAAATATACAATGCTTTATTCTACTCTGTTTTGGAGTATATACACCAACTCAGTATGCTCTCTTATGTATAATACCGAAATTCTAAATTTACGTGAATCGAAAAGAATCTAAATATTATCTTGGCACCCCAATGTTAAAAGCAAAACTGCTCTGAATATAATCTGACAGAAAAACATATACAATGCCCTTTTATACACGGTTTTGGAGTATGTACACCAACTCAATATGCTCTCCCATATAAAATACCAAATTCTAATTTTACGTGAATCGAAAGAAATCTAAGTAATATTTAGGTGCCCCAAACTTAAAAGAAAATGGCTCTGAATATAGTCTGTTAGAAAATGTATACAATCCCTTATTCTACTCTGTTTTGGAGTATATACACCAACTCAGTATGCTCTCTCATGTAAAATACAGAAATTCTAATTTTACCCAAATTGAAAAAATCTAAATATTATCTAGGCACCCCAGTGTTAAAAACAAAATTGCTCTGAATATAGGGTGTCAGAAAAAATATACAATGCTTTATTCTACTCTGCTTTGGAGTATACACACCAACTCAGTATGCTCTCTTATGTATAATACCGAAATTCTAAATTTACGTGAATCGAAAAGAATCTAAATATTATCTAGGCACCCCAATGTTAATAGCAAAACTGCTCTGAATATAATCTGACAGAAAAAAAATACAATGCCCATTTCTACACTGTTTTAAAGTATGTACACCAACTCAATATGCTCTCCCATATAAAATACCAAAATTATAATTTTATGCGAATCGAAACAAATCTAAGTAATATCTAGGCGCCCCAAACTTAAAAGAAAATGGCTCTGAATATAGTCTGTTAGAAAATGTATACAATGTTTTATTCTACACTGTTTTCGAGTATAAACACCAATTCCATATGCTCTCGTGTGAAATACAGAAATTGTATATTTAAGAGAATCGAAAAGAATCTAAATATTATCTATGCACCCCAATGTTAAAAACAAAATTACTCTGAATATAATCTGTCAGAAATAATATATAAGGCCCTATTCTACTGTGTTTTGGAGTATATACACCAACTCAATATGATCTCTCATGTAAAATAGAGAAATTTTATATTTAAGCGAATCGAAAAAAATCTAAATAGTATCTAGGCACCCCAATGTTAAAAGAAAAATTGCTCTGAATATAATCTGACAGAAAACATATACAATGAACTTTTCTACCGTTTTGTAGTGTATAAACTAACTCAATATGCTCTCTCACGTTAAATACAGAAGTTTCAATTTTACTTGAATCAAAAATATCTAAATAATACCTAGGCGCCCCAAAGTTAAAAATGGCTCTGAATATAGTCTGTTAGAAAAAATATACAATGCCTTATTCTACTCTGTTTTGGAGTATACACACCACGTCAGTTTGCTCTCTCATGTAAAATACAGAAATACTAATTTTACCCGAATCGAAAAAATCTAAATATTATCTAGGCACCCCAGTGTGAAAAACAAAATTGCTCTGAATATAGTATGTCAGAAAAAATATACAATGCCCTATTCTACTCTGTTTTGGAGTATATACACCAACTCCATATACTCTCTCATATAAAATAAAGGAATTCAATATTTAAGCGAATTGAAAAAAATGTAAATATTATCTAGGCACCCCAATGTTAAAAGCAAAATTGCTCTGAATTTAATCTGTCAGAAAGAATATACAATGCTCTTTTCTACACTTTTTGGAGTATATAAACCAACTCAATACGGTCTCTCATGTAACATACCGAAATTCTAATTTTACACTAATCAAAAAAAACTAAATAATATCTAGGTGCCAAATAATTAAAATAAAATGGCTCTGAATATAGTCAGTTAGAAAAAATATACAATGCCTTATTATACTTTGTTTTGGAGTATATACACCAACTCAGTATGCTCTCTCATGTAAAATATCGAAATTCTAATTTTACGTGAATCCAAAAAATTCTAAATATTATCTAGGCACCATAAATTTAAAAGCAAAATTGCTCTGAATATAATCTGTCAGAAAAAATATAAAATGCCCTATTCTACTCTGTTTTGGAGTATATAAACCAACTCCATATGCTCTCTGATGTAAAATACCGAAATTCTAATTTTATGTGAATGGAAAAAAACCTAAAGAATATATAGTCGCCCCAAAGTTAAAAGAAAAGGGCTCTGAATATAATCTGTAAGAAAAAATATACAATGCCTTATTCTACTCTGTTTTGGAGTATATACACCAACTCAGTATGCTCTCTCATATAAAATAACGAAATTCAAATTTTTTACCTGAATCCAAAAACTCTAAATAATATATAGGCGCCCCAAAGTTTAAAGAAAACGGCTCTGAATATAGTCTGTTAGAAAAAATATACAATGCCTTATTCTACTCTGTTTTGGAGTATATATACCAACTCAATATACTAATAGAAAATACATAAATTCTATATTTAAGCAAATCGAAAAAAATCTAAATACTATCTAGGCATCCCTATGTTAAAAGCAGAATTTCTCTGAATACAAGCTGTCATAAAAAATATACAATGCCCTTTTCTACTCTGTTTTGGAGTATATACACCAACTCAATATGCTCTCTCATGTAAAATACCGAAATTCTAAATTTACGCGAATTGAAAGAAATGTAAATAATATCTAGGCGCCCAAAAGTTAAAAGAAAATGGCTCTGAATATAGTCTGTGAGAGAAAATATACAATGCCTTATTCTACTCGGTTTTGCAGTATATACACCAACTCAGTATCCTCTCTCAGGTAAAATACCGAAATTCTAATTTTACGTGAATCCAAAATAATCTAAATATTATCTAGGCACCCGAATGTTAAAAGCAAAATTGCTCTGAATATAATCTTTCAAAAAAAATATACAATGCCCTGATCTAGTCTATTTTGGAGTGTATACACCAACTCAATATGCTCTGTCATGTAAAATACCGAAATTCTAATTTTACGCGAATTGAAAAGAATCTAAAGAATATCTAGGTGCCCCAAAGTTAAAAGAAAATGACTCTGAATATAGTCTGTTAGAGAAAATATACAATGCCTTATTCTATTCTGTTTTGGAGTATATACACCAACTCAATATGCTCTCTCATGTAAAATAACGAAATTCTAATTTTACCAAAATTGAAAAAATCAAAATATAATCTAGGTACCCCAATGTTAAAAACAAAATTACTCTGAATATAATCTGTCAGAGAAAATATACAATGCCCAATTCTACTCTGTTTTGTAGTATATACACGAACTACATATGCTCTCTCATTTAAAATACAGAAATTCTATATTTAGCGAATCGAAAAAAATCTAAATATAATCTAGGCACCCCAATGTTAAAAACAAAATTACTCTGAATAGAATCTGTCAGAGAAAATATACAATGCCTTATTCTAATCAATTTTTGCGTATATACACCAACTCCATATGCTCTCTTATGTAAAATACAGAAATTCTATATTTAAGCGAATCGAAAAAAATCTAAATATTATCTAGGCACCCCAATGTTGAAAACAATATTGTTCTTGGTATAATACGTCAGAGAAAATATACAATGCTTTTTTCTACTCTGTTTTGGAGTATATACAACAACTCAGTAAGCTCTCTCATGTGAAATAACGAAATTCATATTTTACCCGAATCGAAAAACTCTAAATAATATATAGGCGCCCCAAAGTTTAAAGAAAACGGCTCTAAATATAGTCTGTTAGAGAAAATATACAATGCCCTATTCTACTCTGTTTTGGAGTATATACACCAACTCCATATGCTCTCTAATAGAAAATACATAAACTCTATATTTAAGCGAATCGAAAAAAATCTAAATATTATCTTGGCATCTCTATGTTAAAAGCAAAATTTCTCTGAATATAATATGTCAGAATAAATATACAATGACCTTTATTACTCTGTTTTGGAGTATATACACTAACTCAATATGCTCTATCCTGTAAAATACCGAAATTCTAATTTTACGCGAATCGAAAAAAATCTAAATACCTACGCGCCCCAAAGTTAAAAGAAAATGGCTCTGAATATAGTTTGTAAGACAAAATATACAATAACTTATTCTGCCCTGTTTTACAGTATATACACCAACTCAGTATGCTCCCTCATGTAAAATACCGAAATTCTAAATTTACGCGAATCAAAAAAAATGTAAATAACATCTAGGCGCCCCAGAGATAAAAAAAAAATGTCCCTAAAAATAGTCTGTTAGAAAAAATATAAAATGCCTTATTCTACTCTGTTTTGGAGTATATACACCAACTCAATATGCTCTCTCATGTAAAATACAGAAATTCTAATTTTAACAGAATCTAAAAAATCTAAAAATTATCTAGTCACCCTGATGATAAAATAAAAATTGCTCTGAAAATAAACTGTAAGAAAAAATATACAATGCCTTATTCTACTCTGTTTTACACTATATACACCAACTCACTATGCTCTCTCATGTAAAATACCGAAATTCAAATTTTACGTGAATCGAAAAAATCTAAATATCATCTAAGCACTTCAATGTTAAAAACAAAAGTGTGCTGAAAATATTCTGTCAGAAAATTATAAAATGCCTTTTCAACTCTGTTTTGGATTATATACACCAACTTCATATGCTCTTGTATGTAAAATACAAAAATTCTTTATTTAGCGAATCGAAAAAAATCTAAATATAATCTAGGCACACCAATGTTAAAAACAAAATTGTTCTGGGTATAATCTGTCAGAGAAAATATACAATGCCCTTTTCAAATCTGTTTTGTAGTATATACACTACCTCAATATGCTATCTCATGTAAAATACCGAAATTATAATTTTACCTGAATCGAAAAAATCTAAATATTATCTAGGCACCCAATGTTAAAAACAAACTTGCTCTGAATATAATCTGTCAGAAAAAATATACAATGCCCTATTCTACTCTGTTTTCGAGTACATACACCAACTCCATATGCTCTCTCGTGTAAAATACAAAAGTTTAAATTCTACCCGAATCGAGAAAAATATTAATAATGTCTAGGCACCCCAATGTGAAAAACAAAATTGCTCTGAATATAATCTGTCAGACAAAATATACAGTGCCCTATTCTACTCTGTTTTGGAGTATATACACCAACTCCATATGCTCTCTAATGTAAAATACAGAAATTCTATATTTAAGAGAATCGAAAAAAATCTACATATTATCCTGGCACCCCAATGTGAAAAGCAAAATTGCTCTGAATATAATCTGTCAGTAGAAATATACAATGACCTTTATTTCTCTGTTTTGGAGTATATACACAAACTCAATATGCTCTCTCATGTAAAATACCGAAATTCTATATTTAAGGAAAACAAAATATATCTAAATATTATCTAGGCACCGCAATGTAAATAGCAAAATATCTCTGAATATAATCTGTCAGAAAACATACACAATGCCATTATCTACTCTGTTGTGTAGTATATACACCAAATCAATATGCTCTCTCATGTAAAATTCCGAAATTCTAAGTTTACGCGAATTGAAAAAAATCTAAATAATACCTAGGCGTCCCAAAGTTTAAAGAAAATGGCTCTTACTATAGTCTGTTAAAAAAAATATACAATGCCTTATTCTACACTGTTTTGGAGTATATAAACCAACTCAGCATGCTCTCTCAGTTAAAATACAGAAATTCTAATTTTACCCGAATGGAAAAAATCTAAATATTATATAGGCACCCCAATGTTAAAAACAAAAGTGCTCGAAATATAATCTGTCAGAAAAATATACAATGACATATTCTACTCTGTTTTGGAGTATATACACCAACTCAGTATGCTCTCTAATGTAAAATACCGAAATTCTAATTTTACGTGAATCGAAAAAAATATAAATATTATCTAGGCACCTTAATGTTAAAAACAAAATTGCTCTGAATATAACCTGCCAGGAAAAATATACAATGCCCCATTCTACTCTGTTTTGGAGTATATACACCAACGCAATATGCTCTCTCATATGTAATACCGCAATTCTAATTTTACGTGAATCGAAAAAAATCTAAATAAAATCTAGGCGCCCCAAAGTTAAAAGAAAATGGCTCTGAATATAGTCTGTTAGAAGAAATATACAATGCCTTATTCTACTCTTTTTTGGAGTATATACACCAACTCAGTATGCTCTCTCATGCAAATTAGCGAAATTCAAGTTTTACGTGAATCGAAAAATATCTAAATATTATCTAGGCACCCCAATGTTAAAAACAAAATTCCTCTGAATATAGTCTGTCAGAATAAATATACAGTGCCCTATTCTACTCTGTTTTGGGGTATATACACCAACTCCATATGCTCTATCATGTAAAATGGAGAAATTTCCTATTTAAGCGAATCGAAAAAATCTAGATATTATGTAGGCACACAAATCTTAAAAACAAAATTTTTCTGAATACTACTTGTCAGAAAACATATACAGTGCCCTATTCTACTCTTTTTTGGAGTATATACACCAACTCAATATGCTCTCTCATGTAAAATACAGAAATTCTAATTTTACGAGAATCGAAAAATACCTAAATAGTACCTAGGTGCCCCAAAATTAATAGAAACTGCTTCTGAATATAGTCTGTTACAAAAAATACACAATGCCTTATTCTAATCTATTTTGGAGTATACACCCCAACTCAGTGTGCTCTCTGATGTAATATACAGAAATTCTAATTTTACCTGAATAAAAAAATATAAATATTATCTAGGCACCCCAATGTTAAAGCAAAGTTGCTCTGAATATAATCTGTCCGATAAAATATACAATGCCCTTTTCTACTCTATTTTGTAGTATATTCACCACCTCAATATGCTCTCTCATGTAAAATACAGAAATTCTAATTTTACCAGGATCGAAAAAATCTAAAAATTTTCTAGGCACCCCAATGTTAAAAGAAAAATTCTCTGAATATAATCTGTTAGAAAAAATATACAATGCCCTATTCTATTTTTTTTTGTAGTATATACACCAACTCAATATGCTCTCTCATGTAAAATACCGAAATTCTAATTTTACGTGAATGGAAATAAATCTAAATATTATAAAGGCAACCGAATGATAAAAGCAAAATTACTCTGAATACAATGTGTCAGAAAAAATACACAATGCCCTTTTCTACTTTGTTTTGGAGTATATACATCAACTCAATGTGCTCTCTCATGTAAAATACCGAAATTCTAATTTTACAAGAATCGAAAAAATTCTAAATAATATCTATGCGCCCCAAAGTTCAAAGAAAATATCTCTGAATATAGTCTGTTAGAAAAAATATAGAATGCCTTATTCTACTCTGTTTTGGAGTATATATACAAACTCAGTATGCTCTCTCTTGTAAAATAGAGAAATTCTAAATTTACGTGAATCTGAAAAAATCTAAATATTATCTAGACACCCCAACGTTAAAAGCAAAATTGCTCTGAATATAATCTGTCATAAAAAATATACAATGCCCTATTTGACTCTGTTTTGGAGTATATACACCAACTCCATAGGCTCTCTCATGTAAAATACAGAAATTCTAATTTCACCAAATCGAAAAAATCTAAATATTATCTAGGCACCCCAATGTTAAAAACAAAATTGCTCTGAATATAATCTGTCAGAAAAAATATACAATACCTTATTCTACTCTGTTTTGGAGTATATATACCAAGTCAGTATGCTCTCTCATGTAAAATACTGAAATTCTAATTTTACGCGAATCAAAAAAAATCTAAATATTTGCTAGGCACCCCAATGTTATAACCAAAATTGCACTGAATATAATCTGTCAGAAAAAATATACAATGCCCTATTCTACTCTGTTTTGGAGTATATATACCAACTCCATATGCTCTCTCATGTACAATACAAAAATTCTATATTTAACGGAATCGAAAAAAATCTAAATAATATCCAGGTGCCACAAATTTAAAAGAAATTGGCTCTGAATATATTCTGTTAGAGAAAATATACAATGCCTTATTCTACTCTGTTTTGGAGTATATAAACCAACTCAGTATGCTCTCTCATGTAAAATACAGAAATTCAAATTTCACCCGAATCGAAAAAATCTAAATAATATCTAGGCACCCCAATGTTAAAAACAAAATTGCTCTGAATATAATCTGTCAGAAAAAATATGCAATGCCCTATTCCACTCTGTTTTGGAGTATATAAACCAACTCAGTATGCTCTCTCAGGTAAAATACCAAAATTTTATTTTTACGTGAATCCAAATAAATCTAAATATTATCTAGGAACCCGAATGATAAAATGAAAATTTCTCGGAATACAATGTGTCAGAGAAAATATACAATGACCTTTTCTACTGTGTTTTGGAGTATATACACCAACTCAGTATGCTCTCTCATGTAAAATACAGAAATTACAATTTTAAGCTAATTGAAAAAACCTAAATTATATCTAGGTGCCACAAAGTTAAAAGAAAATGGCTATGAATACATTCTCTTAGAAAATATATACAATGCCTTATTCTACTCTGTTTTGAAGTATATACCAACTCAGTATGCTGTCTCATGTAAAATACAAAAATTCTAATTTTATCCGATTTGAAAAAATTTAAATATTATCTAGGCACCCTAATGTTACAAACAAACTTGCTCTGAATATAATCTCTCAGAAAAAATATACAATGCCCTATTCTACTCTGTTTTGGAGTACATACACAAACTCTATATGCTCTCTTATGTAAAATACAGAAATTCTATATTTAAGCGAATCGAAAAAATCTAAATATTATCTAGGCACCCGAATGTTAAAAGCAAAATTGCTCTGAATATAATCAGTCAGAGAAAATATATAATGCCTTTTTCTACTCTGTTTTGGAGTATATACACCAACTCCATATTCTCTCTCATGTAAAATACCGAAATTCTAATTTTACGCGAATGGATAAAACCCAAATAATATCTAGGCGCCCCAAAGTTAAAAAAAATTGCTCTGAATATACTCTGTTAGAAAAAATATACAGTACCTTACTCTACTCTCTTTTGGAGTATATACATCAACTCAGTATGCTCTCTCATGTAAAATAACGAAATTCTAATTTTACCAAAATCGAAAAAATCTAAATATTATCTAGGCACCCCAATGTTATACACAAAATTGCTCTGAATATAATCTGTAACGAAATATATACAATGCCTTATTCTACCCTGTTTTGGAGTATATACACCACCTCACTATGCTCTCTCATGTAAAATTCTGAAATTCTAAATTTACGTGAATCGAAAAAAATATAAGTATTATCAAGGCACACGAAAGTTATAAGCAAAATTGCTCTTATAATAATGTGTACCAAAAAATATACAATGCCCTTTTCTATTCTGTCTTGGAGTATATACACCAGCTCAGTATGCTCTCTCATGTAAAATACAGAAATTCTATATTTAAGCGAATCGAAATAAACCTAAATATTATCTAGGCACCCCAATGTTAAAAAAAAATTGCTCTGTATATAATCTTTAAGAAAAAATATACAATGCCCTATTCTAATCTGTTTTGGAGTATATACACCGACTCCATATGCTCTCCCATATAAAATACCGAAATTCTAATTTTATGCGAATCAAAGAAAATCTAAATAATATCTAGGTGCCCCAAAGGTAAAAGATAATGGCTCTAAATATTGTCTGATAGAAAAAATATACAATGTCTTATTCTACTCTGTTTTGGAGTATATACACCAACTTAGTATGCTCTCTCATGTAAAACACTGAAATTCTAATTTTACACAAATCGAAAAAAATGTAAATAATATCTAGGTGCCCCAAAGTTAAAAGAAAATGGCTCTGAATATAATCTGTTAAAAAAAAATATACAATGCCTAATTCGACTGCGTTTTGGAGTATATACACCAACTCCATATGCTCTCTCATGTATAATACAGAAATTCTATATTTAAGCGAATCGAAAAAATTCTAAATATTATCTAGGCACCCCAATGTTAAAAGCAAAATTTCTCTGAATATAATCTTTAAGAAAAAATATACAATGCCCTTTTCTTATTTTTTTTGGAGTATATACACCAACTCCATATGCTCTCTCATGTAAAATACAGAAATTCCATATTTTAGCGAATCAAAAAAAATCTAAAAATTATCTAGGCACTCGAATGTTAAAGGCAAAATAGCTCTGAATATAATGTGTCAGAAAAAATATTCAATACCCTTTTCTACTCTGCTGTGTAGTATATACGCCAACTCAATAGGCTCTCTCATGTAAAAAACCGAAATTCTAATTTTACGAGATCAGAAAAAAATCTAAATAATATTCAGGTGCCCCAATGTTAAAAGAAAATGGCTCTGAATATAGTCTCTTAGAGAAAATATACAATGCCTTATTCTACTCTGTTTTGGAGTATATACAAGAACTCAGTATGCTCTCAAATGTAAAATACAGAAATTCTTATTTTACCCGAATCGAAGAAATCTCAATATTATCTTGTAACCCCAACGTTAAAAACAAAATTGGTCTGAATATAATCTGTTAGAAAAAATATACAATGCCCTATTCTACTCTGTTGTGGAGTATATACACCAACTCAGAATGCTCTCTCATGTAAAATATCGAAATTCTAATTTTATGTGAATCGAAAAAAAATCTAAATATTATCTGGGCACCCCAATGGTAAAAGCAAAATGCCTCTGAATATAATTTGTCAAAAAATATATACAATGCTCTATTCTACTCTGTTTTGGAGTATATACACCAACTCCATATGCTCTCTCATGTAAAATACCGAAATTCTAATTATACGTGAATAAAAAAAAAATCTAAATATTATCTAGGCACCCCAATGTTAAAAGCAAAATTGCTCTGAATATAATCTGTCAGAAAAAATATACAATGCCCTATTGTACCCTCTTTTGGAGTATATACACCAATTCTATATGCTCTCTCATGTAAAATACTGAAATTCTAATTTGATGCGAAGAGAAAAAAACCTAAATATCTAGGCACCCCAAAATTAAAAGAAAATGGCTCTGAATATAGTCTGTTAGAGAAAATATACAATGCCTTATTCTACTCGGTTTTGGAGTATATACACCAACTCAGTATGCTCTCTCATTTAAAATACAGAAATTCTAATTTTACCCGAATCGAAAAAATATAAATATTATCTAGGTACCCCAATGTTAAAAATAAAATTGCTCTGAATATAATCTGTCAGAAAAAACATACAATGCCCTATTCTACTCTTTTTTGGAGTATATACATCAACTCCATATGCTCTCTCATGTGAAATGCAGAAATTCTATATTTAAGCGATTCAAAAAAAATCTAAATATTATGTAGGCACCCCAATGTAAAAAGCAAAATTTCTCTGAATATAATCTGTCAGAGAAAATATACAATACCATTTTCCACTCTGTTTTGGAGTATATACACCAACTCAGTATGCTCTCTCATGTAAAATAACAATATTCTAATTTTACGTGAATCGAAAATAATCTAAATATTATCTAGGCACCCGAATGTTAAAAGCAATTTGTCTCTGAATATAATCTTTCTTAAAAAATATACAATGCCCTAATCTAGTCTGTTTGGAGTATATACACCACCTCAATATGCTCTCTCACGTAAAATACAAAAATTTGAAATTTTCGTGAATCGAAAAAAATCTAAATAATATCTAGGCGCCCAAAAGTTAAAAGAAAATGGCTCTGAATATAGTCTGTTAGAAAAAATATAGAATGCATTATTCTACTCTGTTTTGGAGTATATACACCAACTCAATATGCACTCTCATGTAAAATACAGAAAATGTATATTTGAGAAAATCGACTAAAATCTCAATATTATCGAGGCAACCCAATGCTAAAAGCAAAATTGATCTCAATATAATCTGTCAGAAAAAATATACAATGCCTTTTTGTACTCTGTTTTGTAGTATATACACCAACTCAATACGCTCTATCATGTAAAATACTGAAATTCTAATTTTACGCGAATAAAAAAAAATCTAAATAGTATCTAGGCGCCCCAAAGTTAAAAGAAAATGGCTCTGAATATAGTCTGTTATAAAAAATATACAATTCCTTATTCTACTCTGATTTAGAGTATATACACCAACTCCATATGCTCTCTCAATTAAAATACAGAAATCCTACATTTAAGCGAAACGAAAAAAATCTAAATATTATTTAGGCAACCCAATGTTAAAAGAAAAATTTCTCTGAATATAATCTGTCAGATAAAATATACAATGCCCTTTTCTACTCTGTTTTGGAGTATATACACCAACAGAGTATGCTCCCTCATGTAAAATACGGAAATTCTAAATTTACGTGAATCGAAAAAAATCTAAATATTATCTAGGCACCCCAGTGTTAAAAGCAAAATTGATCTGAATATAATCTGTCAGAAAAAATATACAATGCTTCTTTCTACTTTTTTTTGTAGTATATACACCAACTCAATATGCTCTCTCATGTAAAGTACGGAAATACAAATTTTACGTGAATCGAAATATAAATAAATAATATCTAGGCACCCGAAAGTTAAAAGGAAATAACTCTAAATATAGTCTGTTAGAAAAAATATACAATGCCTTATTCTACTCTGTTTTGTAGTATATAAACCAACTCAATATGCTCTTTCATGTAAAATACCAAAATTCTAAATTTAAGCGAATTGAAAAAATACAAATAATATCTAAGCGCCCCAAAAATAAAAGAAAATGGCTCTCAATATAGTCTGTTATAAAAAATATACAATTCCTTATTCTACTCTGTTTTGGAGTATATACACCAACTCCATATGCTCTCTCAAGTAAAACACAGAAATTCTATATTTAAGCGAATCGAAAAAAATCTAAATATTATCTAGGCAACCCAATGTTAAAAGCACAATTTCTCTGAATATAATCTGTCAGAAAAAATATACAATGCCCTTTACTACTATGTTTTGGAGTATATACATTAACTCCATATGCTCTCTCATGTAAAATACAGAAATTCTATATTTAAGCGAATCGAAAAAGATCTAAATATTATTTATGCACCCCAATGTTAAAAGCAAAATTGCTCTCAATATAATCTTTCAGAAAAAATATACAATGCCCTATTCTACCCTGTTTTGGAGTATATACACCAACTCCATATGCTCTCTTATGAAATATACAGAAATTCTATTTTTAAGCGAATTGAAAAAAATAAATATTATCTAGGCACCCCAATGTTAAAAGCAAAATTGGAATTAATATAATGTGTCATAAAAAATATTCAATGTAGATTTCTACTATGTTTTTGAGTATATACACCAACTCAATATGCTCTCTCATGTAAAATACCAAAATTCTAATTTTACGTAAATCGAAAAAAATATAAATATTATCTAGGCACCCGAATGTTAAAAGCAAAATGCTCTGAAAGTAATCTGTTAGAGAAAATGTACAACGCCCTTTTATACTCTGTATGGATTATATACACCAACTCAATATGCTCTCTCATGTAAAATACAGAAATTTTAATTTTACGTGAATCGAAAAAAATGTAAATAATATCTACGTGCACCAAAGTTAAAAGAATATGGCTCTCAATATAGTCTTTTAGAAATAATATACAATGCCATTTTCTACTCTGTTTGGGAGTATATAGGCCAACTCAGTATGCTCTCTCATGTAAAATACAGAAATTCTAATTTTACCCGTATCGAAAAAATCTAAAAATTATCTAGGCACACCAATGTTAAAAACAAAATTGCTCTGAATATAATCTGTCAGAAAACAATATACAATGGCTTATTCTACTCTATTTTGGAATATATACACCAACTCAGTATGCTCTCTCATGTAAGATACAGAAACTCTAATTTTACGTGAATCAAAAAACATCTAAATATTATCTAGGCACCCCAATGTTAAAAGCAAAATTGCTCTGTATATAATCTGTGAGAAAAAATATACAATGCCCTTTTCTACTCTGTTTTGGAGTATATACACTAACTCAACGTAGTCTTTCATGTAAAATACCGAAATTCTAATTTTACGTGAATCGTAAAAAATTTGAATAATATCTAGGCACCCCAAAGATAAAAGAAAATGGCGCTGAATATAGTCTGTTAAAAAAAATACACAATGCCTCATTCTACTCTGTTTTGGAGTGTACACAACAACTCAGGATGCTCTCTCATGTAAAATACCGAAATTCTAATTTTACGTGAATTGTAAAAATTGAAATAATATCTAGGAACCCCAAAGATAAAAGAAAATTGCTCTGAATATAATCTGTCAGAAAAAATATACAATACCCTATTCTACTCTGTTTTGGAGTATATACACCAACTCATTATGCTCTCTCATGTTAAATTCCGAAATTCTAATTTTACCCGAACCAAAAAAATCTAAAAATTATCTAGGCACCCCAATGTTAAAGACAAAATTGCTCTGAATATAATTTGTCAGACAAAATATACAATGCCCTATTCTACCCTGTTTTGGAGTACATACACCAACTCAATATGCTCTCTCCTGTAAAATACAGAAATTCTATATTTGAGCGAATCGAATAAAACTGAATATTATCTAGGCACCCCAATGTTAAAAGCAATATTGCTCTGAATATAATCTGTCAGAAGAAATATACAATGCCCTTTTCTACTTTGTTTTGTAGTATATACACCAACTCAATACGCTCTCTCCTGTAAATTACCAAAATTCTAATTTTATGCAAATCCAAAAAAAAATTTAAATAATATATAGGCGCCCCAAAGTGAAAAGAAAATGTCTCTGAAAATAGTCTGTTATAAAAAATATAAAATTTCTTATTCTACTCTGTTTTGGAGTATATAAACCAACTCATTATGCTCTCGGATGTAAAATACCGAAATTCTAATTTTACCTGAATCGAAAAAATCTAAATATTATCTAGGCACCGGAATGTAAACAGTACAGTTGCTCTGAATATAATGTGTCATAGAAAATATACAATGCCCTATTCTACTCGGTTTTGGAGTACATACATTAACTCTATATGCTCTCTCATGTAAAATACAGAAATTCTATATTTAAGTGAATCGAAAAATTCTAAATATTATCTTGGCACCCCAATGTTAAAAACAAAATTGGTCTGAATATAACCTGTCAGAAAAAATTTACAATGCCCTATACTACTCTGTTTTGGAGTATATACACCAACTCAGTATGCTCTCTCATGTAAAATACCGAAATACTAATTTTACGTGAATCAAAAATAATCTAAATGTTTTCCAGGCCCCACAATGATAAAGGTGAAATTCCTCTGAATATAATGTGTCAGAAAAAATATACAATGCTTTATTCTACTCTGTTTTGTAGTATATACACCAACTCCATATGCTCTCACATGGAAAATACAGAAATTCTATATTTACGCAAATCGAAATAAATCTAAATATTATCTAGGCACCCCAATGTTAAAAACAAAATTGCTCTGAATATAATCTGTCAGACAAAATACACAATGCTTTATTCTATTCTTTTTTGGAGTATATACACCAACTCCATATGCTCTCTCATATAAAATACAGAAATTCTATATTTAAGTGAATCGAAAAAAATCTAAATATTATCTAGGCACGCCAATGTTAAAAGCAAAATTGCTCTGAATATAATCTGTCAGAGAAAATATACAATGCCCTTTTCTACTCTGTTTTGGAGTATATACTTTAACTCAACATGGTCTTTCATGTAAAATACCGAAATTCTAATTTTACGTGAATCGTAAAAAATCTAAATAATATCTAGGCGCCCCAAAGATAAAAGAAAATTGCTCTGAGTATAATCTGTCAGAAAAAATATACAATACCCTATTCTACTCTGTTTTGGAGTATATACATCAACTCATTATGCTTTTTCAGGTAAAATACCGAAATTCTAATTTTGCGTGAATCAAAATATATCTAAATATATTCTAGGCACTTCAATGTTAAAAACAAAATTGCTCTGAATATAATCTGTCAGAAAAAATATACAATGCCCTATTCTACTTTGTTTTGGAGTGTATACATTAACTCTATATGCTCTCTCATGTAAAATACAGAAATTCTATATTTAAGCGAATCGAAAAAATTCTAAATATTATCTTGGCACCCCAATGTTAAAAGCAAAATTGCTCTGAATATAATCTGTCAGAAAAAATATACAATGCCCTATTCTACTCTGTTTTGTAGTATATATACCAACTAAGTTTGCTCTCTCATGTAAATTATCCAAATTATAATTTTACCCAAATTGAAAAAATCTAAATATTATCTTCACACGCCAATATTAAAACAAAATTGCTCTGAATATAATCTGTCAGAAAAAATATACAATGCCTAATTCTACTCGGTTTTGGAGTATATACACCAACTCCATATGCTCTATTATATTAAATACAGAAATTCTATATTTAAGCGAATCAAAACAAATCTAAATATTATCTAGGCACCCCAATGTTAAAAACAAAATTGCTCTGAATATAATCTGTCAGAAAAAATATACAATGCCCTATTCTACCCTGTTTTGGAGTATATGCACAAACTCAATATGCTCTCTCACGTAAAATACCGAAATTCTAATTTAACGTGAATCGAAAAAAATCTGAATAGTATCTAGGTGCCCCAAAGTTAAAAGAAAATGGCTCTGAATATAGTCTGTTAGAAAAAAATACAATGCCTTATTCTACTCTGTTTTGGAGTTTATACACCAACTCAGTATGCTCTCTCATGTAAAATGTAGAAATTCTAATTTTACACGAATCGAAAAAATCTAAAAATTATCTAGGCACCCCAAAGTTAAAAACAAAATTGCTCTGAATATAATCAGTCAGAATAAATATACAAATTTCTACTCTACTCTGTTTTGGAGCATATACACCAACTCCATATGCTCTTTCATGTAAAATACAAAAATTCTATACTTGAGCGAATCCAAAAAAAGTCAATATTATCTAGGCATTCCAATACTAAAATCAAAATTGCTCTGAATATAATGTGTCAGAAACTGTATACAATGCCCATTTCTACTCTGTTTTATAGTATATACAACAACTCAGTATGCTCTCTCATGTAAATTACCGAAATTCTAATTTTACGTGAATCGAAAAAATGTAAATAATATCTAGGCGCCCCAAAGTTAAACGAAAATGGCTCTGAAAATAGTCTGTTATTAAAAATATACAATTCCTCATTCTACTCTGTTTTGGAGTATATACACCAACTCAGTATGCTCTCTTATGTAAAATACCGAAAACCTAAATTTACGTGAATCGAAAAAATTCTAAATATTATCTAGGCACCCCAATCTTAAAAGCAAAATTGCTCTGAATATAATCTGTCAGAAAAAATATACAATGCCATTTTCTACTCTGTTTTGGAGTATCTACACCAACTCAATATGCTCTCTCATGTAAAATACCGAAATTCTAATTTTACGCGAATCGAAAAAAATTTAAATAATATCTAGGCACCCCAAAGTTAAAAGAAAATGGCTCTGAATATATTCTCTTAGAGAAAATATGCAATGCCCTATTCTACTCTGTTTTGGAGTATATACACCAACTCAGTATGCTCTCCCATGTAAAATACCGAAATACTAATTTTACATGAATCAAAAAAAATTTAAATATTTTCCAGGCACCACCATGTTAAAAGCAAAATTGCTCTGAATATAATCAGTCAGAAAAAATATACAATGCCCTATTCTACTCTGTTTTTGAGTATATACACCAACTCAATATGCTCTCTCATGTAAAGTAGCGTAATTTTATTTTTTTGCGAATCGAAAATTCTAAATAATATCTAGGCGCCACAAAGTTAAAAAAAATGGCTCTGAATATAGTCTGTTAGAGAAAATATACAATGCCTTATTTTACTCTGCTTTGGAGTATATGCACTAAAACAGTGTGCTCTGTTATGTAAAATACAAAAATTCTAATTTTAAATGCATCGAAAAAATCTAAATATTATCTAGGCACCCCAATGTTAAAAACAAAATTGCTCTGAATATAATCTGTCAGAAAAAATATACAATACCCTATTCTACTCTTTTTAGGAGTATATACAGCAACCCGGTATGCTCTCTCTTGTGAAATACAGAAATTCTAATTTTACGTGAATCGAAAAAAATCTAAATATTATCTAGGCACCCCAATGTTAACAGCAAAATTGCTCTGAATATCATCTGTCAGAAAAAATATACAATGTCCTTTTCTACTCCGTTGTGGTGTATATACACCAACTCAATATGCTGTCTCGTGGAAAATACGGAAATTATACTTTTACACAAATCGAAAAAAATTTAATAATATTTAGGCGCCCCAAATTTAAACGAAAATCCCTCTGAATATAGTCTGTTAGAAAAAATATAAAATGCCTTATTCTACTTTGTTTTGGAGTCTATACACCAACTCAGTATGCTCTCTCATGTAAAATACAGAAATTCTAATTTTACCCAAATCGAAGAAATCTAAATATTATCTAGGCACTGCAATGTTAAAAACAAAATTGCTCTGAATATAATCTGTAAGAAAAAATATACAATGCCCTTTTCTTCTTTGTTTTGGAGTATATACACCAACTCCATTTGCTCTCCAATGTAAAATACAGAAATTCCATATTTTAGCTAATCAAAAATAATCTAAAAATTATCTAGGCACCCGAATACTAAAAGAAAAATATCTCTGAATATAATCTGTCAGAAAAAATATACAATACTCATTTCTACCCTGCTGTGATGTGTATACACGAACTCAATATGCTCTCTCATGTAAAACAGAGAAATTCTAATTTTACCAGACATGAAAAAAATGTAAAAAATATCTAGGCACCCCAATGTTAAAAAAAAATGGCTCTGAATATAGTCTGTTAGAAAAAATATACAATTCCTTATTCTACTCTGTTTTGCAGTATATACACCAACTCAGTATGCTCTCAAATGTAAAATACAGAAATTCTTATTTTACCCGAATCGAAGAAATCTCAATATTATCTTGTAATCCCAACGTTAAAAACAAAATTGGTCTGAATATAATCTGTCAGAAAACATATGCAATGCCCTATTTTACTCTGTTTTGGAGTATATAAATTAACTCAGTATGCTCTCTCATGTAAAATACCGAAATTTTAATTTTACGTGAATCGAAATAAATCTAGATACTATATAGGCAGCCGAATGTTAAAAGCAAAATTGCTCTGAATACAATGTGTCAGAAAAAATATACAATGCCCTTTTCTACTCTGTTTTGGAGTATATACACCAACTCAATCTGCTCTCTCATGTAAAATACCGAAATTCTAATTTTACGAGAATTGAAAAAATTCTAAATAATATCTACGCGCCCCAAAGTTCAAAGAAAATGTCTCTGAATATAGACTGTTAGAAAAAATATAGAATCACTTATTCTACTCTGTTATGGAGTATATATACAAACTCAGTATGCTCTCTCCTGTAAAATAGAGAAATTCTAATTTTACGTGAATCTGAAAAAATCTAAATATTATCTAGAAACCCCAAAGTTAAAAGCAAAATTGCTCTGAATATAATTTGTCAGAAAAAATATACAATGCCTTATTCTACTCTGTTTTGGAGTATATACACCAACTCACTATGCCCTCTCATGTAAAACACTGAAATTCTAATTTTAAGCGAATGGAAAAATATGTAAATATCTAGGCGCCCCAAATTTAAAACAAAATGGCTCTGAATATACTCTGTTAGAAAAAATATACAATGCCTTATTCTATTTTGTTTTGGAGTATATACACTAACTCAGTGTCCTCTCTCATGTAAAATACAGAAATTGTAATTCTACCCAAATCGAAAAAATCTAAATATTATCTAGGCACCCAATGTTAAAAACAAAATTGCTCTGAGTATAATCTGTCAGAAAAAATATACAATGTTCTTTTCTACTCTGTTTTGGAGTATATACACCAACTCAATATGCTCTCTCATGTAAAATACCAAAAGTCTATATTTAAGTGAATCGAAAAAAAACCTAAGTATTATCTAGGCACCCCAATGTTTAAAGCAAAATTGCTCTGAATATAATCTGACTGACAGAATATACAATTTCCTTGTCTACTATGTTTTGGAGTGTATAAACCAAATCAATATGCCCTCTCATGTAAAATACCGAAATTTTTATTTTATGTGAATCGAAAAAAATCTAAATATCTAGAAACCAAAATGATAAAAATAAAATTGCTCTGAATATAATCTGTCAGAAAAAATATACAATGCCCTATTCTACTCTATTTTGTAATATATACACAACTACATATACTCTCTTATGTAAAATACAGAAATTCTAATTTTAGCAGAATCGAAAAAATCTAAATATTATCTAGGCACCCCAATGTTAAAAACAAATATGCTCTTAATATAATCAGTCAGAAGAAATATACAATGCCCTATTCTACTCGGTTTTGTAGTATGTACACCAACTCTATATGCTCTCTCATGTAAAATACCGAAATTCTAATTTTACATGAATCGAAAATAATCTGAATAATATCAAGACGCCCCAAAGTTAAAAGAAAATGGGTCTGAATATATTCTGTTAGGAAAAATATACAATGCCTTATTCTACTCTGTTTTGGAGTATATACACCAGTTCAGTATGCTCTCTCATGTAAAATACAAAAATTCTATATTTAAGCGAATCGAAAAAAATCTAAATATTATCTAGGCACCCCAATGTTAAAAGCAAAATTGCTCTGAATATAGCCTTTCAGAAAAAATATACAATGCCATTTTCTACTCTGTTTTGTAGTATATACATCAACTCAATATGCTCTCTCATGTAAAATACACAAATTCGAGTTTTACATGAATCGAAAAAATCTAAATATAATCTAGGCACCCCTATGTGAAAAACAAAATTGCGTGGAATATAATCTGTCAGAAAAAATAAAGTATGCCCTATTCTACTCTGTTTTGGAGTATATACACCAACTCAATATGCTCTCTCATGTAAAATACAGAAATTCTATATTTAAGCGAATCGAAAGAAATCTAAATATTATCTAGGCACCCCAATGTTAAAAGAAAAATTTCTCTGAATATAATCTGTCAGAAAAAATATACAATGCCCTATTCTACTCTCTTTTGGAGAATATGCACCAACTACATAGGGTCTCTGATGTAAAATACAGAAATTCTCTATTTAAGCAAATCGACAAAAATCTAAATATTATCTAGGCACCCAAATATTCAAAGAAAAATTGCTCTGAATATAATCTGTCAGAAAAAACATACAATGCTCTTTTCTACTCTGTTTTGGAGTATATACACCAGATCCATATGCTCTCTCATGTAAAATATACAAATTATATATTTAAGAGAATCAAAAAAAATCTAAATATTATCTAGGAACCACAATGTTAAAAACAAAATTTCTCTGAATATAATCTGTCAGAGAAAATATGCAATGCCGTATTCTACCCTGTTTTGGGGTACATACACCAACTCAATATGTTCTCTCATGTAAAATACAGACATTCTATATTTAAGTGAATCGAAAAAAATCTACATATTATCTAGGCACCCCAATGTTAAAAGCAAAATTACTCTGAATATAATCTGTCAAAAAAATATACAATGCCCTTTCTACTCTTTTTTGCAGTAAATACACAAACTCAATGTGCTCTCTCATGTAAAATACAGAAATTCTAATTTTACGTAAATCGAAATAAATCTAAATAATATCTAGGCACCCCAATGTAAAAAGAAAATGGCTCTGAATATAGTCAGTTAAAAAAAATATAGAATTCTTTATTCTATTCTATTTTGGAGTATATACACCAACTCAGTATGCTCTCTCATGTACAATACCGAAACTCAAACTTACCCGAATCGAAAAAATCTAAATATTATCTAGGCACCCCAATCTTAAAAGCAAAATTACTCTGAATATAATCCGTCAGAAAAAATATACAATGCCCTTTTCTACTTTGTTTTGAAGTATATACACCAACTCAATATGTCCTCTCATGTAAAATACCGAAATTCTAATTTTACGTGAATCGAAATAAATCTAAATATTATATAGGCAACCGAATGTTAAAAGCAAAATTGCTATGAATACAATTTGTCAGAAAAAATATACAATGACCTATTCTACTCTGTTTTGGAGTATATACACCAACTCAATATGCTCTCTCATGTAAAATAACGAAATTCTAATTTTACGAGAATCAAAAAAAATCTAAATAATATCTATGCGCCCCAAAGTTCAAAGAAAATGTCTCTGAATATAATCTGTTAGAAAAAATATAGAATGTCTTATTCTACTCTGTTTTGGAGTATATACACAAACTCAGTATGCTCTCTCCTGTAAAATAGAGAAATTCTTATTTTACGTGAATCTGAAAAAATCTAAATATTATCTAGACAACCCAAAGTTAAAAGGAAAATTGCTCTCAATATAGTCTGTCAGAAAAAATATACAATGCCTTATTCTACTCTGTTTTGGAGTATATACACCAACTCAATATGCTCTCTCATGTAAAATACAGAAATTTTATATTTAAACGAGGAGAGAAAAATCTAAATATTATCTAGGCACCTGAATGTTAAAAACAAAATTGCTCTGAATGTAATCTGTCAGAAAATATACACAATGCCCTATTCGACTCTGTTTTGGAGTATATACACCAACTCCATAGGCTCTCTCATGTAAAATACAGAAATTCTAATTTTACCCAAATCGAAAAAATCCAAATATTATCTAGGCACCCCAACATTAAAAACAAAATTGCTCTGAGTATAATCTGTCAGAAAACATGTACAATGCCTTATTCTACTCTGTTTTGGAGTATATACAGCAAGTCAGTATGCTCTCTTATGTAATATACAGAAATTCTAATTTTACGCGAATTGAAAAATATCTAAATATTAGCTAGGCACCCCAATGTTAAAAACAAAATTGCTCTGAATATAATCTGTCAGAAAACATATGCAATGCCTTATTCTACTCTGTTTTGGAGTATATAAACCAACTCAGTATGCTCTGTCAGGTAAAATACCGAAATTCTAATTTTACGTGAATCGAAATAAATCTAAATATTATCTAGGAACCCAAATGTTAAAAAAAAAATTGCTCAGAATACAATGTGTCAGAAAAAATATACAATGACCTTTTCTAGTCTGTTTTGGAGTATATACACCAACTCAATATGGTCTCTCATGTAAAATAAAGAAATGCTAAATTTACGCTAATCGAATAAAACCTAAATCATATCTAGGTGCCCCAAAGTTAAAAGAAAATTGCTATGAATATATTCTCTTAGAAAAAATATACAATCCATTATTCTACTCTGTTTTGGAATATATACACCAACTCAGTATGCTCTCTCATGTAAAATGCCATAATTATAATTTTACCCCATTTGAAAAAATTTAAATATTATCTAGGCACCCTAATGATAAAAACAAACTTGCTCTGAATATAATCTGTCAGAAAAAATATACAATTCCCAATTCTACTCTGTTTTGGAGTACATACACCAACTCAATATGCTCTCTCATATAAAATACAGAAATTGTATATTTAAGCATACTGAAATAAATCTAAATATTATCTAGGCACCACAATGTTAAAGGCAAAGTTGCTCTGTTTATGATCTGTCACAAAAAATATACAATGCCCTTTTCTCCTTTTTTTTGTAGTATATACACCAACTCAAAATGATCTCTCTTGTAAAATACCGAAATTCTAATTTTACGCGAATCGAAAAAAATCTAAATAATATCTAGGCGCCCGAAAGTTAAAAGATAATGACTCTGAATATAGTCTGTTAGGAAAAATATACAATGCCTTTTTCTACTCTGTTTTGGAGTATATACACCAACTCAGTATGCTCTCTCATGTAAAATACCGAAATTGTAATTTTACGTGAATCGAAAATAATCTAAATATTATCTAGGCACCCGAATGTTAAAAAAAAAATTGCTCTGAATGTACCCTGTCAGAAAAAATATACAATGCCCTATTCGACTCTGTTTAGGAGTATATACACCAACTCAATATGCTCTCTCATGTAAAATACCGAAATTCTAATTTTACCCAAATCGAAAAAAACTAAATATTATCTAGGCATCCCAATGATAAAAACAAAATTGCTCTAAATATAATCTGTAAGAAAAAATATACAATGCCCTATTCTACTTTGTTTTGGAGTACATACACCAACTCCATATGCTCTCTCATATAAAATATATAAATTCTATATTTAAGCAAATAGAAAAAAATCTAAATATTATCTAGGCAACATAATGTTAAAAGCAAAATTGCTCTGAATATAATCTGTAATAGAAAATATATAATGCCCTTTTGTACTCTGTTTTGGAGTATATACACCAACTCAATATTCTGTCTCATGTAAAATACCAAAATTCTAATTTTACGTGAAAGGAAAAAACCTAAATAATATCTAGGCGCCCCAAAGTTAAAAAAAATTGCTCTGAATATAGTCTTTTAGAAAAAATATAGAATGCCTTACTCTACTCTCTTTTGGAGTATATACACCAACTCATTATGCTCTCTAATGTAAAATACCGAAACTCTAATTCTACCCAAATCGAAAAAACCTAAATATTATCTAGGCACCCCAATGATAAAAACAAAATTGCTCTGAATATAATTTGTCAGACAAAATATACAATGCCCTATTCTACCCTTTTTTGGAGTATATACACCAACTCAGTATGCTCTCTCATGTAAAATTCCGAAATTCTAATTTTACCTGAATCGAAAAAAATCTAAATATTATCTAGGCACCCGAAGGTTATAAGCAAAATTGCTCTTAAAATAACGAGTACGAAAAAATATACAATGCCCTTTTTTACTCTGTTTTGGGGTATATACACCAACTCAATATGCTCTTTCATGTAAAACACAGAAATTCTAATTTTACCCGAATCGAAAAAATCTAAATATTATCTAGGCACCCCAATGTTAAAAAGAAAATTGCTCTGAATATAATCTGTCAGAAAAAATATACAATGGCCTATTCTACTCTGTTTTGGTGTATATACACCAACTCAGTATGCTCTCTCATATAAAATAGAGAAATTCTAATTTTACGTGAATCTAAGAAAATCTAAATATTATCTAGGCACCCCAAAGTTAAAATCAAAATTACTCTGAATATAATCTGTGAGAAAAGATATACAATGCCCTATTCTACTCTGTTTTAAAGAAAATACACCAACTCCATATGCTCTCTCATGTTAAATACAAAAACTCTATATTTAAGCGAATAGAGAAAACTCTAAATATTATCTAGGCACCCGAATGCTAAAAGCAAAATTGCTCTGAATATAATCTGTCAGAAAAAATATACAATTCCCTTTTCTACTCTGTTTTCGAGTATATAAACCAACTCAATATGCTCTCTCATGTAAAACACTGAAATTCTAAATTTACGAGAATCGAAAAAAATCTAAATAATATCTATTCGCCCCAAAGTTCAAAGAAAATGTCTCTGAATATAGTCTGTTAGAGAAAATATAGAATGTTTTATTCTACTCTGTTTTGGAGTATATATACAAACTCAGTATGCTCTCTCCTGTAAAATAGAGAAATTCTAAATTTACGTGAATCTGAAAAAATCTAAATATTATCTAGACACCCGAAAGTTAAAACCAAAATTTCTGTGAATATAATCTGTCAGAAAAAATATACAATGCCTTATTCTACCTTGTTTTGGAGTATATACACCAACTCCATATGCTCTCTCATGTAAAATACAGAAATTCTATATTTAAGCGAATCGAAAAATATCTAAATATTATCTAGGTACACCAATGTTAAAAGCAAAATTACCCTGAATATAATCTGTCCGAAGAAATATACAATGCTTCATTCTACTCTGTTTTGTAGTATATACACCAACTCATTTTCCTCTCTCATGTAAAATACCGAAATTGTAATTTTACCCGAATCGAAAAAATCTAAATATTATCTAGGCACCCCAATGTTAAAAACAAAATTGCCCTGAATATAAACTGTCAGAAAAAATATACAATGCCCTATTCTACTCTGTTTTGGAGTATATACACCAACTCCATATGCTCTCTCATGTAAAATACAGAAATTCTAAATATACCCGAAGCGAAAAAAATCTAAATATTATCTAGGCACCCCAATGTTAAAAAAAAAATTTCTCTGAATATAGTCTGTCTGAAAAAATATAAAATGCCCTATTCTAGTCTGTTTTGGAGTATATGCACCAACTTTCTATGCTCTATCATGTAAAACACCGATATTCTACTTTTACGTGAATCGAAAAAAATCTAAATATTATCAAGGCACCCCAATGTTAAAAGAAAATGGCTCTGAATATAGTCTGTCAGAAAAAATATACAATGCCTTATTCTACTCTGTTTTGGAGTATATACACCAACTCAGTATGCTCTCTCATGTAAAATAGCGAAATTCTAATTTTACGTGAATCTAAAAATCTAAATATTATCTAGGCACCCCAATGATAGAAACAAAATTGCTCTGAATATAATCTGTCAGAAAAAATATACAATGCCCTATTCTACTCTGATTTAGAGTATATACACCAACTCCATATGCTCTCTCATGTAAAATACAGAAATTCTCTATTTAAGCAAATCGAAATAAATCTAAATATTATCTAGGCACCCCAATGTTAAGAACAAAATTGTTCTGAATACAATCTGTCAGAAAAAATATACAATGCCCTATTCTAATCTCTTTTGGAGTATATACACCAACTCCATATGCTCTCCCATGTAAAATAGTGAAATTCTAATTTTACGTGAATCGAAAAAAATCTAATTATTATCTAGGCAACCGAATGTTAAAAGCAAATTGCTCTGAATATAATCTGTCAGAAAAAATATACAATGCGCTCTTCTACTCTGTTTGAGAGTATATACAACAACTAAATATGCTCTCTCATGTAAAATACCGAAATTCGAATTTTTAGGGAATCGAGAGGAATCTTAATAATTTCTAGGCCTCCAAAGTTAAAAGAAAATGGCACTGAGTATAGTCCGTTAGACAAAATATACTATGCTCTATTCTACTCTGTTTTGGAGTATATACACCAATTCCATATGCTCTCTCATGTAAAATACAGAAATTCTATATTTAGGCAAAGAGAAAAAAATCTAAATATTATCTAGGCACCCCAACGTTAAAAGCAAAATTTCTCTGAATATAATCTGTCA
The DNA here is from genome assembly GCF_049354715.1 of Callithrix jacchus. NCBI lineage: Eukaryota > Metazoa > Chordata > Mammalia > Primates > Cebidae > Callithrix > Callithrix jacchus. The sequence goes on along the minus strand of NC_133521.1, from coordinate 54,493,063 downwards.
GAAAAAATATACAATGCCCTATTCTACTCTGTTTTGAAATATAAACACCAACTCAGTATACTCTCTCATGTAAAATACCGAAATTCTAATTTTACATGAATCGAAAAAAATCTAAATATAATGTAGGCACCCCAATATTAAAAGCAAAATTACTCTGAATATAACCTGTCATAAAAAATATATAATGCCATATTCTACTCTGTTTTGGAGTATATACACCAACTCAGTATGCTCTCTCATGTAAAATGCCGAAATTCTAATTTTACGCGAATCGAAAAATATCTAAAGAATATCTAGGCGCCCCAAAGTTAAGAGAAAGTGGCTCTGAATATAGTCTGTTAGAAAAAATATACAATGCCTTATTCTACACTGTTTTGGAGTATATACACCAACTCAGTGTGCTCTCTCAGGTAAAATACAGAAATTCTAATTTTACCCGAATGGAAAAAATCTAAATATTATTTAGTCAACCCAATGATATTAACAAAATTTCTCTGAATATAATCTGTCAGAGAAAATATACAATGCGCTATTCTACTCTGTTTTGGAGTATATACATTGACTCCATATGCTCGCTCATCTAAAATACAGAAATTGTATATTTAAGCGAATCGAAAAGAAATCTAAATATTATCTAGGAACCTTAATGTTAAAAGCAAAATTGCTCTGAATATAATCTGTCAGAAAAAATATACAATGCCTTATTCTACTCTGTTTTGGAGGATATACACCGACTCCGTATTCTCTCTTATGTATAGTACCGAAATTCTAATTTTACATGAATTAAAAAAAATCTAAATATTATTTAGGCACCCTAACGTTAAAAGCAAAATTTCTCTGAATATCAACTTTCAGAATGAATATACAATGCCATTTTCTACTCTGTTTTGGAGTATATAAACAAACTCTGTATGCTCTCTCATGCAAAATAGCGAAATTCAAGTTTTACTTGAATCGAAAAAAATCTAAATATTATCTAGTCACCCCAATGTTAAAAACAAAGTTGCTCTGAATAGAGTTTGTCAGAATAAATATACAGTGCCCTATTCTACTCTGTTTTGGGATATATACACCAACTCCATATGCTCTCTCATGTAAAATAGAGAAATTCACTATTTAAGTGAATGGAAAAAATCTAGATATTATGTAGGCACACAAATCTTAAAAACAAAATTGTTCTAAATATTATTTGTCAGAAAACAAATACAATGCCCTATTGTACTCTTTTTTGGAGTATATACACCAACTCAATATGCTCTCTCATGTAAAATTCCGAAATTCTAATTTTACGAGAATCGAAAAATATCTAAATAATAACTAGGTGCCCCAAAATTCAAAGTAACTGCCTGTGAATATAGTCTGTTAGAAAAAATATACAATGCCTTATTCTACTCTATTTTGGAGTATATACACCAACTCACTATGCTCTCTGATGTAAAATACAGAAATTCTAATTTTACCCGAATCGAAAAAATATAAATATTATCTAGGCACCCCAATGTTAAAGCAAAATTACACTGAATATAATCTGTCCGAAAACATATACAATGCCCTTTTCTACTCTATTTTGTAGTATATACACCAACTCAATATGCTCTCTCATATAAAATACAGAAATTCTAATTTTACCCGAATCAAAAAAATCTATATATTATATAAGCAATCCAATGTTTAAAACAAAATTTCTTTGAATATAATCTGTCAGAAAAAAATATACAATGCTTTATTCTACTCTGTTTTGTAGTATATACACCAAGTCCATATGCTCTCGCATGTAAAATACAGAAATTCTATATTTAAGCGAATCGAAATAAATCTAAATATTATCTAGGCACCCCAATGATAAAAACAAAATTGCTCTGAATACAGTCTGTCAGAAAAAATAAACAACGCCCTATTCTAATCTGTTTTGGAGTATATACAGCAACTTCATATGCTCTCCCATGTAAAATACCGAAATTCTAATTTTACGTGAATCAAAAAAAATCTAAATAATATCTAGGTGCCCCAAAGTTAAAAGAAAATGGCTCTAAATATTGTCTGTTAGAAAAAATATACAATGCCTTATTCTACTCTGTTTTGGAGTATATACATTAACTCAGTATGCTCTCTCATGTAAAATACAGAAATTCTAATTTTACGCGAATTGAAAAAAATGTAAATAACATCTAGGTGACCCAAAGTTAAAAGAAAATGGCTCTGAATATAATGTTAGAAAAAATATACAATGCCTCATTCTACTCCGTTTTAGAGTATATACACCAACTTCATTTGCTCTCTCATGTAAAATACAGAAATTATGTATTTAAGAGTATTGAAAAAAAACTAAATATTATCTTGGCACCCCAATGATAAAAGCAAAATTGCTCTGAATATAATCTGTCAGAAAAAATATACAATGCCCCACTCTACTCTGTTTTGGAGGATATAGACCAACTCAGTATGCTCTCTCATGTAAAATACTGAAATTCAAATTTTAGGTGAATCGAAAGAAATCTATATATTATCTAGGCACCCGAATGTTAAAAGAAAAATTGCTGTTAATATAATCTGTCAAAAAAGAAATATACAACACCATTTTCTACTCTGTTTTGGAGAATATACACCAACTCAATATGCTCTCTCATGTAAAATACCGAAATTAAAATTTTACGTGAATCAAAAATAATCTAAATAATATCTAGGCGCCCCAAAGTTTAAATAAAATGGCTATAAATATAGTCTGTTAGAAAAAATATACAATACCTTATCCTACACTCTCTTGGAGTATATACACCGACTCAGTATGCTCTCAAATGTAAAATACCGAAATTCTAATTTAATGTGAACCGAACAAAATCTAAATATAATCTAGGCACCCCAATGTTAAAAACAAAATTGCTCTGAATATAATCTGTCAGAAAAAATATTCAATGCCCTATTCTACTCTGTTTTTGACTATATACACCAAATCAACTTGCTCTCTCATGTAAAATACAGAAATTCTATATTTAAGAGAATAGAAAAAAAATCTAAGTATTATATAGGCACCCGAATGTTAAAAGAAAAATTGCCCTGAATATAATCTGTGAGAAAAAATATACAATGCCCCACTCTACCTTTTTTTGGAGTATATACACCAACTCAGTATGATCTCTCATGTAAAATACAGAAATTCAAATTTTACGTGAATCGAAAAAAATCTAAATATTATCTAGACACCCGAATGTTAAAAGCAAAATTTCTCTGAATATAACATGTCAGAAAAAATATACAAAGCCCTTTTCTACTCTGTTTTGTAGTATATACATCAACTCAATATGCTCTCTCATGTAAAATACCGAAATTCTATTATAACGCGAATCGCAAAAAAATCTAAATAATATCTAGGCGCACCAAAGTTAAAAGAAAACGGCTCTGAATATAGTCTGTTAGAAAAAATATACAATGCCTTATTCTACTCTGTTTTGGAGTATATACACCAACTCAGTATGCTCTCTCATGTAAAATACTGAAATTCTAAATTTACGTGAATCGAAAAAAAATCTAAATTCTATCTGGGCACCCCAATGTTAAAAGCCAAATTGCTCTGAATATAGTCTGTCAGAAAAAATATACAATGCCCTATTGTACCCTCTTTAGGAGTATATACACCAAATCAATATGCTCTCTCATGTTAAATACAGACATTCTAATTTTACCCGAATCGAAAGAAATCTAAATACTATCTAGGCACCCCAAAGTTAAAAGAAAAGGGCTCTGAAAATAGTCTGTAAAAAAAAATATACAATGCCTTATTCTACTCTGTTTGGAATATATACACCAAGTAAGTATGCTCTCTCAGGTAAAATACGGAAATTCTAATTTTACGTGTATTGAAAAAACTCTAAATATTATCTAGGCACCCCAATGTTAATAACAAAATTGCTCTGAATTTAATCTGTCAGAAATAATATACAATGCCCTATTCTACTTTGTTTTGGAGTATATACACCAACTCTGTATGCTCTCTCCTATAAAATACGAAAATTCTAAATTTATATGAATCGAAAAAAATCTAAATATTATGTAGGCACCCAAATGTTAGAAGCAAATTGCTCTGAATATAATCTGTTAGAACAAATATACAATGCTTATTTCTACTCTGTTTTGGAGTATATACACCAACTCAATATGCTCTCTCATGTAAAATTCCGAAATTCTAATTTTATGCAAATCGAAAAAATTATAAATAATATCTAGGTGCTTCAAAGGTAAAAGAAAATGGCTCTGAATATAGTCTCTCAGAAAAAATATACAATGCTCTTTTCTACTCTGTTTTGGAGTACATACACCAACTCAGTATGCTCTCTCAGGTAAAATACCAAAATTCAAATTTTACGTGAATCGAAAAAAATCTAAATATTATCTAGGTGCCTCAAAGTTGAAATAAAATGGCTCTAAATATAGTCTGTTAGATAAAATATACAATACGCTATCCTACACTCTCTTGGAGTATATACACCGACTCAGTATGCTCTCAAATGTAAAATACCGAAATTCTAATTTTATGTGAATGGAAGAAAATCTAAATATACTCTGGGCACCCCAATGTTAAAAACAAAATTGCTCTGAATATAATCTGTCAGATAAAATATACAATGCCCATTTCTACTCTTTTTTGTAGTATATACACTAACTCAATGTGCTCTCTTATGTAAAATACCGAAATTCTAATTTTACGCGAATCGAAATAAATCTAAATATTATCTAGGCACCCGAATGTTAAAAGCAAAATATCTCTGAATATAGACTGTTAGAAAAAATATACAATGCCTTATTCTACTCTGTTTTGGAGTATATACACCAACTCAGTATGCTCTCTCATGTAAAATACCAAAATTCTAATTTTACCCGAATCGAAAAAATCTAAATATTATCTAGGCACTCCAATGTTAAAAACAAAATTGCTCTGAATATAATCTGTCAGAAAAAATACACAATGCCCTATTCTATTCTGTTTGGAGTATATACACCAACTCCATATGCTCTCTCATATAAAATACAGAAATTCTATATTTAAGCGAATGGAAAAAAATCTAAATATTATCTAGGCACCCCAATATTAAAAGCAAAATTTCTCTGAATATAATCTGTCAGATAAAATATACAATGCTCTTTTCAACTCTGTTTTGGAGTACATACACCAACTCAGTATGCTCTCTCATGTAAAATACCGAACTTCTAATTTTACGTGAATCGAAAAAAATATAATTATTATCTAGGCACCCCAATGTTAAAAGCAAAATTGCTCTGAATATAATCTGTCAGAAAAAATATACAATGCCCTTTTCTACTTTTTTTTGTAGTATATACACTAACTCAATATGCTCTCTCATGTAAAATACCGAAATTCTAAGTTTACGTGAATCAAAATAAATCTAAATAATATCTAGGCGCCCCAAGGTTTAAAGAAAATGTCTCTGAATATAGACTGTTAGAAGAAATATACAATGCCTTATTCTACTCTGTTTTGTTGTAGATACACCAACACAGTATGCTCTCTCATGTAAAATACCGAAATTCTAATTTTACCCGAATCAAAAAAATCTATATATTATATAAGCACCCCAATGTTAAAAACAAAATTTCTCTGAATATAATCTGTCAGAAAATATATACAATGCTTTATTCTACTCGGTTTTGTAGTATGTACACCAACTCCATATGCTCTCTCATGTAAAATACAGAAATTCTATATTTAAGCGAATCGAAATAAATCTAAATATTATCTAGGCATCCCAATGCTAAAAAAAAATTTCTCTGAATATAATCTGTAAGAAAAAGTATACAATGCCCTCTTCTTCTTTGTTTTGGAGTATATACACCAACTCCATATGCTCTCTCATGTAAAATACAGAAATTCCATATTTTAGCGAATCAAAAAAATCTAAAAATCATCTAGGCACCCGAATGATAAAAGCAAAATTGCTCTGAATATAATCTGTCAGAAAAAATATACAATACCATTTTCTACTCTGCTATGTAGTGTATACACCCACTCAATAGGCTCTCTCATGTAAAAAACCGAAATTCTAATTTTAGGAGAACCGAAAAGAATCTAAATAATATCTAGGCACCCCAATGTTAAAAGAAAATGGCTCTGAATATAGTCTTTTAGAAAAAATATACAATTTTTTATTCTACTCTGTTTTGGAGTATATACACCAACTCAGTATGCTCTGAAATGTAAAATACATAAATTCTTATTTTACCCGAATTGAAGAAATCCCAATATTATCTTGTAACTCCAACGTTAAAAACAAAATTGGTCTGAATATAATCTGTCAGAAAAAATATACAATGCCCTATTCTACTCTGTTTTGGAGAATATACACCAACTCAGTATACTCTCTTATGTAAAATACCGAAGTTCCAAATTTACGTGAATCGAAAAGAATCTAAATATTATCTAGGCACCCCAATGTTAGAAGCAAAACTGTTCTGAATATAATCTGACAGAAAAAAATATACAATGCCCTTTTCTACACTGTTTTGGTGTATGTACACCAACTCAATATGCTCTCCCATATAAAATACCAAAATTCTAATTGTACGTGAATCGAAACAAATCTAAGTAATATCTTGGCGCCCCAAACGTAAAAGAAAATGGCTCTGAATATACTCTGTTAGAAAACGTATACAATGCCTTATTCTACTCTGTTTTGGAGTATATACACCAACTCAGTATGCTCTCTCATGTAAAATACAGAAATTCTCATTTTACACGAATCAAAAAAATCTAAATATTATCTAGGCACCCCAATGTTAAAAACAAAATTGATCTGAATATAATCTGTCAGATAAAATATACAATACCCTATTCTACTCTGTTTTCGAGTATATACACCAATTCAATATGCTCTCGTGTGAAATACAGAAACTGTATATTTAAGAGAATCGAAAAAATATAAATATTATCTAGGCGCCCCAAAGTTAAAAGAAAATGGCTCTGAATATAGTCTGTTAGAAAAAATATACAATGCCTTATTCTAATCTGTTTTGGACTATATACACCAAGTCAGTATGCTCTCTCATGTAAAATACAGAAATACTAATTTCACCCGAATTGAAAAAATCTAAATATTATCTAGGCACCCCAATGTGAAAAACAAAATCGCTCTGAATATAGTATGTAAGAAGAAATATACAATGCCCTTTTCTACTCTCTTTGGAGTATATACACCAACTCCATATACTCTCTCATGTAAAATAAAGGAATTCTATATTTAAGCAAATCGAAAAAAATCTAAATATTATCTAGGCACCCCAATGTTAAAAGCAAAATTGCTCTGAATTTAATCTTTCAGAAAGAATATACAATGCTCTTTTCTACTCTTTTTGGAGTATATACACCAACTCAATACGGTCTCTCATGTAACAAACCAAAATTCTAATTTTACACGAATCGAAACAAATCTAAATTATATCTAGGTGCCCCATAATTAAAATAAAATGGCTCTGAATATAGTCAGTTAGAAAAAATATACCATGCCTTATTCTACTGTGTTCTGGAGTATATACACCAACTCAGTAAGCTCTCTCATGTAAAATATCTAAATTATAAATTTATGTAAATCCAAAAAATTCTAAATATTATCTAGGCCCCCGAAAGTTAAAAGCAAAATTGCTCTGAATATAATCTGTCAGAAAAATATACAATGCCCATTTCTACTCTGTTTTGGAGTATATACACCAACTCAGTATCCTCTCTCATGTAAAATACAGAAATTCTAATTTTAACCGAGTCGAAAAAATTAAATATTATCTACGCACCCCAATGTTAAAAACAAAATTGCTCTGAATATAATCTGTCAGAGAAAATATACAATGCCCTATTCTACTCTGTTTTGTAGTATATACACCAACTCAATATGCTCTATCATGTAAAATACAGAAATTCTAATTTTACCCGAATCGAAAAAATCTAAATATTATTTAGTCAACCCAATGATATTAACAAAATTGCTCTGAATATAATCTATCAGAGAAAATACACAATGCCCTATTCTACTCTGTTTTGGAGTATATACACCGACTCCATATGCTCTCTCATCTAAAATACAGAAATTCTATCTTTAAGCGAATCAAAACAAATTAAAATATTATCTAGGCACCCGAATGTTAAACGCAAAATTGCTCTGAATATAATCTGTCAGAAAAAATATACAATGCCCTTTTCTACACTGTTTTTAGTACATACACCAATTCAATATGCTCTGTCATGTAAAATAAAGAAATTCTAATTTTACCCGATACGAAAAAATGAAAATATTATGTAGGCACCCCAATGTTTAAAACAAAATTGCTCTGAATATAATCTGTCAGAAAAAATATAAAATGCCCTATTCTACTGTGTTTTGGAGAATGCACACCAACTCCATATGCTCTCTCATGTAAAATACCGAAATTCTAATTTTACGCGAATCGAATAAAATCTAAATTATATCTAGGCGCCCCAACGTTCCAAAAAAATAGCTCTGAATATAGTCTGTTAGAAAAAATATACAATGCCTTATTCGACTTTGTTTTGGAATATATACACCAACTCCATATGCTCTCTCATGTAAAATACAAAAATTCTAATTCTACTTGAATCGAAAAAATAAAAATATGGTCTAGGCACCCCAATGTTAAACACAAAATTGCTCTGAATATAATCTGTCAGAAAAAATATAAAATGCCCTATTCTACTCTGTTTTGGAGTATATACACCAACTCCATATGCTCTCTCATGTAAAATACAGAAATCCTATATTTAAGAGAATCGAAAAAAATCTAAATATTATCTAGGCACCCGAATGTTAAAAGCAAAATTGCTCTTAATATAATCTGTCAAAAAATATACAATGCCCTTTTCTACTCTGTTTTAAAGTATATACACCAACTTAATATGCTCTCTCATGTAAAATACTGAAATTCTAATTTTAAGGGAATCGAAAAAAATCTAAATATTATCTAGGCACGCCAGAATTAAAAGAAACTGGTTCTGAATATAGTCTGTTAGAGAAAATATAAAATGCCCTATTCTACTCTCTTTTGAAGTATATACACCAACTCAGTATGCTCTCTCATGTAAAATACCGAAATTCTTATTTTCCGTGAATCAAAAAAAATCTAAATATTATCCAGGCACCACTATGTTAAAAGCAAAATTGATCTGAATATAATTTGTCAGAAACAATATACAATGCTTTTTTCTACACTATTTTGAAGTATATAAACCAACTCAATATGCTCTCTCTTGTAAAATACCGTAATGCTAATTTTACATGAATCGAAAATTTTAAATAATATCTAGGTGCCTCAAAGTTAAAGGAAAATGGCTCTGAATATATTCTGTTAGAAAAAATATACAATGCCTTATTCTACTCTGTTTTGGAATAAATACACGAACTCAGTATGCTCTCTAATGTAAAATACAGAAATTCTAATTTCACCCAAATCGAAAAAATCTAAATATTATCTAGGCACCCCAATCTTAAAAAGAAAATTGCTCTGAATATAATCTGTCAGAAAAATATACAATGCCCTATTCTACTCTGTTTTGGAATATATACACCAACTTCATATGCTCTCTCATGTAAAATAAAGAAATTCTATATTTAAGCTAATCAAAAAAAATCTAAATATTATCTAGGCACCTTAATATTAAAAGCAAAATTGCTCTGAATATACTCTGTCAGAAAAAATATACAATGCCTTATTCTACTCTGTTTTTGAGGATATACACCAACTCAGTATGCTCTCTTATGTAAAATAGCGAAATTCTAAATTTACGTGAATCGAAAAAATCTAAATCATATCTAGGCGCCCCAAAGTTAAAAGAAAATGGCTATGAATATATTCTCTTGGAAAAAATATACAATGCCTTATTCTACTATATTTTGGAGTATACACACCAACTCAATATGCTCTCTCATGTAAAATACAAAAATTATAATTTTATCAGAATCAAAAAAATCTAAATATATTAGGTACCCCAATGTTAAAAAAAAATAACTCTGAATATAATCTGTCAGAAAAAATATACAACGCCCTATTCTACTGTGTTTTGGAGTATACAAACCAACTCCATATGCTCGCTCATGAAAAATACAGAAATTCTATATTTAAGCGAATCGAAAAAAATCTAAATATTATCTAGGCAACCGAATGTTAAAAGGAAAATTTCTCTGAATATAATCTGTCAGAAAAAATATACAATGCCCTTTTCTACTCTGCTTTGGAGTATATACACCAACTCAATATGTTCTGTGATGTAAAATACCGAAATTCTAATTTTACGCGCATCGAAAAAAATCTAAATATTTTGAAGGCGCCCCAAAGTTAAAAGAAAATGGCTCTGAATATAGTCTGTTAGAGAAAATATACAATGCCTTATTCTACTCTGTTTTGGAGTATATACACTCACTCAGTATGCTCCCTCATGTAAAATACCGAAATTCTAATTTTACGTGAATCGAAAGAAATCTAAATATTATCTAGGCACCGGAATGTTAAAAGCAAAATTGCTCTGAATATAATCTGTCAGAAACAATATAAAATGTTCTTTTCTACTCTGTTTTCGAGTATATACACCAGCTCAATATGCTCTCTCAGGTAAAATACGGAAATTCTAATTTTACGTGAATCGAAAAAAATCTAAATATTATCTAGGCACCCGAATGTTAAAAGCAAAATTGCTCTGAATATAATATGTCAGAAAGAATATACAATGCCATTTTAACTCTGTTTTGGAGTATACACACCAACTCAATATGCTCTCTCATGTAAAATACGGAAATTCTAATTTTACGTGAATCGAAAAAAGTCTAAATAATATCTAGGTGCCTTAAATTTAAAAGAAAATGGCTCTGAATATAGGCTGTTAGAGAAAATATACAATGCCTTATTCTACTCTGTTTTGGAGTATATACACCAACTCAGTATGCTCTCTCATGTAAAATATAGAAATTCTAATTTCACCCGAATTGAAAAAATCTAAATATTATATAGGCACCCCAATGTTAAAAACAAAATTTCTCTGAATATAATCTGTTAGAAAACATATGCAATGCCCTATTTTACTCTTTTTTGGAGTATATAAACCAACTCAGTATGCTCTCTCATTTAAAATACCGAAATTCTAATTTTATGTGAATCGAAATAAATCTAGATACTATATAGGCAACCGAATGTTAAAAACAAAACTGCTCTGAATATAATCTGTCAGAAAAAAATATACAATGCCCTATTCTACTCTGTTTTGGAGTATATACACCAACTCAATATGCTCTCTCATGTAAAATACATAAATTCTATATGTAGGCAAATAGAAAAAATCTAAATATCATCTAGGCACCCCAATGTTAAAAAGAAAAATTGCTCTGAATACAATCTGTCAGAAAAAACATACAATGGCTTTTTCTACTCTGTCTACTCTGTTTCGGAGTATATAAACAAACTCAGTGTGCTCTCTCATATAGAATACCGAAATTCTAATTTTACGTGAATCGAAAAAAATCTAAATATTATCTAGACACTCCAATGTTAAAAGCAAAATTGCTCTGAATATAATCTGTCAGAAAAAATATACAATGCCCATTTCTACTCTGTTTTGGACTATATACACCAACTCAATATGCTCTCCAACGTAAAATAAAAAATTATAATTTTACGTGAATCGAAGAAAATCTAAATAATATCTAGGCGCCCCAAAGGTAAAAGAAAATGGCACTGAATATAGTCTGTTAGTAAAAATATACAATGACTTATTCAACTCTGTTTTGGAGTATATACACCAACTCAGTACGCTCTCTGATGTAAAATACAGAAATTCTAATTTTACCCGAAATGTAAAAATCTAAATATTATCTAGGCACCCCAATGCTTAAAACGAAATTGCTGTGAATATAATCTGTCTCAAAAAATATACAGTTTCCTATTCTACACTGTTTTGGAATATATAAACCAACTCAATATGCTCTCTCATGTAAAATAACGAAATTCAAATTTTACGTGAATCGAAAAAAACCTAAATAATATCTGGGCGTCTTAAAGTTAAAAGAAAATGGCTCTGAATATAGTCTGTTAGGAAAAATATTCAATGAATAATTATATTCTGTTTTGGAGTATATACACCAACTCAGTATGCTCTTCAGGGAAAATATAGAAATTCAAATTTTACGTGAATCGAAAATAATCTAAATATTATCTAGGCACCCAATGTTAAAAAACAAAGTTGCTCTGAATATAATGTGTCCAAAAAAATATACAATGCCATTTTTTACTCTGTTTTGGAGTATATACAACAACTTCATATGCTCTCTCATGTAAAATACAGAAATTCTATATTTAAATGAATCAAAAAAAATCTAAATATTATCTACGCACCACAATGTTAAAAGCAAAATTGCTCTGAATATAATGTATCAGAAAAAATATACAATGCCGTTTTCTACTCGGTTTTTTAGTATATACACAAACTTAATATGCTCTCTCATGTAAAATACAGAAATTTTAATTTTACCGGAATCAAAAAAATCTAAATATTATCTAGGCTCCCCAATGTTAAAAAAAAATTGCTCTGAATATAATCTGTCAGAGATAATATACAATGCCGTATTCTACTCTGTTTTGGAGTATATACACCAACTCAGTATGCTCTCTCATGTAAAATACAGAAATTCAAATTCTACAAGAATCGAAAAAAATCTAAATATTATCTAGGCACACCAATGTTAAAAGTAACATTGTGCTGAATATAATCTGTCAGAAAAAATATACAATGCCCTATTCTACTCTGTTTTGGAGTATATACACCAACTCAATATGCTCTGTCATGTAAAATACCGAAATTTAAATTTTACGCAAATTGAAAAAAATCTAAATAATATCTAGGAGCCAAAAAGTGAAATGAAAATGGATCTGTATACAGTCTGTTAGAAAAAATATACAATGCCTTATTCTACTCTGTTTTGCAGTATATACACCAACTCAGTATGCTCTCTCATGTAAAATACAGAAATTCTTATTTTACCAGAATCGAACAAATCTAAATATTATCTAGGCACCCCAATGTTAAAAGCAAAATTTCTCTGAATATAATCTGTCAGAAAAAGTATACAATGCCCTTTTCTACTTTGTATTGGTGTATATATACCAACTCAATATGCTCTCTCATGTAAAATACCCAAATTCTAATTTTAGGTGAATCGAAAAAAATCTAAATAATATCTATACGCGCCAAAGTTAAAAGAAAATGCCTCTGAATATAGTCTGTTAGAAAAAATATACAATGCCTTATTCTACTCTGTTTTGGAGTAAATACACGAACTCAGTATGCTCTCTCACGTAAAATACAGAAATTCTAATTTTACCAGAATTGAGAAAATCTAAATATTATCTAGGAACCCCAATGTTAAAAACAAAATTGCTCTGAATACAAACTGTCAGAGAAAATATACAATGCCCTATTCTACTCTTTTTTTGAGTATATACACCAACTCTACCTGCTCTCTCATGTAAAATACAGAAATTCTATATTTCAGCGAATCAAAAATATCTAAATATTATCTAGGAACCCCAATGTTAATAGAAAAATTACTCTGAATACAATCTGTCAGAAGAAATATACAACATCCTTTTCTACTCTGTTTGGGATTATATACACCAAATCAATATACTCTCTCATGTAAAATACCGAAATTCTAATTTTACGTGAATAAAAAAAAATCTAAATATTATCTAGGCGCTCCAAAGTAAAAAGAAAATGCCTCTGAATATAGTCTGTTAGAAAAAATATACAATGCATTATTGTACTCTCTTTTGGAGTAAATACACCAACTCTGTATGCTCTCTCATGAAAATACCGAAATTCGAATTTTACGTGAATCGAAAAAAATCTAAATATTATCTAGGCACCCCAATGTTAACAGCAAAGTTGTTGTGAATATAATCTGTCAGAAAAAATATACAATGCTCTTTTCTACTCTGTTCTGTAGTATATACACCAACTCAATATGATCTCTCGTGTAAAATACAAAAATTCTAATTTTACCCGAATCGAAAAAATCTAAATATTATCTAGGCACCCTAATGTTAATAGCAAAATTGGTCTGAATACAATCGGTCAGAAAAAATATACAATGCCCTTTTCTACTCTGTTTTCGAGTATATACACCAACTCAATATGCTCTCTAAGGTAAAATACCGAAATTCTAACTTTACGTAAATCAAAAAAAATCAAAATAATATCTAGGCGCCCCCAATTAAAAGAAAATGACTCTGAATATAGTCTGTTAGAGAACATATACAATGTTTTATTCTACTCTGTTTTGGAATTTATACACCAGCTCAGTATGCTCTCTCATGTAAAATACAGAAATTCTAATTTCACCCGAATCGAAAAAATCTAAATAATATCTAGGCACCCCAATGTTAAAAGTAAAATTTCTCTGAATATATTCTGTCAGAAAAAATATACAATGCCCTATTCTACTCTGTTTTGGAGTATATACACCAACTCAATATGCTCTCTCATGTAAAATACGGAAATTATAATTTTACACGATTCGAAAAAATTTAAATATCTAGGCACCCTAATGTTAAAAACAAACTTTCTCTGAATATAATCTGTCAGAAAAAATATATAATGCCCCGTTATACTCTGTTTTGGAGTACATACACCAACTCAATATGCTCTCTCATGTAAAATACAGAAATTATATATTTAAGCGAATCGGAAAAATTCTAAATAATATCTAGGCACCCCAATGTTAAAAGAAAAATGGCTCGGAATATAATCTGTCAGGAAAAATATATAATGCACTTTTCTACTCTGTTTTGGAGTATATACACCAACTCCATATGCTCTCTCATGTAAAATACCGAAATTCTACTTTTACGCGAATGGAAAAAACCTAAAAAATATCTAGGCGCCCCAAAGTTAAAAAAGATGGCTCTGAATATAGTCTGTTGGAAAAATATACAACGCCTTATTCTACTCTCTTTTGGAGTACATACACCAAATCAGTATGCTCTCTCATGTAAAATACAGAAATTCAAATTTCACCCGAATCGAAAAAATCTAAATATTGTCTAGGCAACCCAATGTTAAAAACAAAATTTTTCTAAATATAATCTGTCAGACAACATATGCAATGCCCTATTCTACTGTGTTTTGGAGTATATAAACCAACTCAGTATGATATCTCATGTAAAATACCGAAATTCTAATTTTACGTGAATCGAAATAAATCTAAATATTATATAGGCAACCGAATGTTAAAAGCAAAATTGCTCTGAATACAATGTGGCAGAAAAAATATTCAATGCCCTTTTCTACTCTGTTTTGGAGTATATACAACAGCTCAATTTGCTCTCTCATGTAAAATACCGAAATTCTAATTTTACGAGAATCGAAAATAATCTAAATAATATCTATGCGCCCCAAAGTTCAAAGAAAATGTCTCTGAATATAGTCTGTTAGAAAAAATATAGAATGCCTTATTCTACTCTGTTTTGGAGTATATACACAAACTCAGTATACTCTATACTGTAAAATAAAGAAATTCTAAATTTACGTAAATCTGAAAAAATCTAAATGTTATCTAGACACCCCAAAGTTAAAAGCAAAATTGCTCTGAATATAATCTGTCAGAAAAAATATACAATGCCTTATTCCACTCTGTTATGGAGTATATACACCAACACAATATGCTCTTTAATGTAAAATACAGAAATTCTATATTTAAACGAGGAGAGAAAAATCTAAACATTATCTAGGCACTCAAATTTTAAAAGAAAAATTGCTCTGAATATAATCTGTCAGAAAAAATATACAATGCCCTATTCTACTTTGTTTTGGAATATATACACCAACTCAGTATGCTCTCTCATGTAAAATACCGAAATTGTAATTTTACGTGAATCGAAAAAAATCAAAATATTATCTAGGCACCCGAATGTTAAAAACAAAATTGCTCTGAATGTAGTCTGTCAGAAAAAATATACAATGCCCTATTCTACTCTGTTTTGGAGTATATACACCAACTCAGTATGCTCTCTCATGTAAAATACTGAAATTGTAATTTTACGTGAATCGAAAAAAATCTAAATATTATCTAGGAACCCGAATGTTAAAAGGAAAATTGCTCGGAATACAATGTGTCAGGAAAAATATACAATGACCTTTTCTACTCTCTTTTGGAGTATATACACCAACTCAATACGCTCTCTTATGTAAAATACCGAAATTCTAATTTTACACTAATCGAAAAAAACCTAAATCATATCAATGCGCCCTAAAGTTAAAAGAAAATGGCTATGAATATATTCTCTTAGAAAAAATATACAATGCCTATTTTGGAGTATATACACCAACTCAGTATGCTCTTTCATGTAAAATACCAAAATTCTAATTTTACCCAGTTTGAAAAAATTTAAATATTATCTAGGCACCCTAATGTTAAAAACAAACTTGCTCTGAATATAATCTGTCAGAAAAAATATACAATGCCCTATTCTACTCTGTTTTGGAGTACATACACCAACTCAATATGCTCTCTTATGTAAAATACAGAAATTCTCTATTTAAGTGAATCGAAAAAATCTAAATATTGTCTAGGCACCCGAATGTTAAAAGCAAAATTGCTCTGAATATAATCTGTCAGAAAAAATATATAATGCCTTTTCTACTCTGTTTTGGAGTATATAAACCAACTCCATATGCTCTCTCATGTAAAATACTGAAATTCTAATTTTACGCAAATGGAAAAAACCTAAATAATATCTAGGCGCCCCAAAGGTAAAAAAAATGGCTCTGAATATAGTCTGTTAGAAGAAATACACAATGCCTTATTCTACTCTGTTTTGGAGTATATAAACCAACTCAGTATGCTCTCTCATGTAAAATACCGAAATTCTAATTTTACCCAAATCGAAAAAACCTAAATACTATCTAGGCACCCCAATGTTAAAAACAATATTGCTCTGAATATAATCTGTAAGAAAAAATATACAATGCCCTATTCTACCCTGTTTTGGAGTATATACACCAACTCAGTATGCTCACTCATGTAAAATTCCAAAATTCTAATTTCACGTGAATCGAAAAAAATCTAAATATTATCAAGGCACCTGAAGGTTATAAGCAAAATTGCTCTAAAATTAATGTGTACGAAAAAATATACAATGCCCTTTTCTACTCTGTTTTGGAGTATATACTCCAACTCAATATGCTCTCTCATGTAAAACACAGAAATTCTTATTTTACCCGAATCGAAAATATCTAAATATTATCTAGGCACCCCAATGTTAAAAACAAAATTGCTCTGAAAATAATCTGTCAGAAAAAATATACAATGGCCTATTCTATTCTGTTTTGGTGTATATACACCAACTCAGTATGCTCTCTATGTAAAATAGAGAAATTCTAATTTTACGTGAATCTAAAAAAATCTAAATATTATCTATGCACCTTAAAGTTAAAGCAAAATTGCTCTGAATATAATCTGTCAAAAAATATACAATGCCCTTTTCTACTCTGTTTTAAAGTATATACACCAATTTAATATGCTCTCTCATGTAAAATACTGAAATTCTAATTTTAAGGGAATCGAAAAAAATCTAAATATTATCTAGGCACCGCAAAATTAAAAGAAAATGGTTCTGAATATAGTCTGTTAGAGAAAATATAGAATGCTTTATTATATTCTGTTTTAGAGTATATACAGCAACTCAGTATGCTCTCCCATGTAAAATTCCGAAATTCTAATTTTACGTGAATCGAAAAAAATTTAAATATTATCTAGGCACCCGAAGGTTATAAGCAAAATTACTCTGAATATAATGTGCAAGAGAAAATATACAATGCCCTTTTCTACTTTGTTTTGGAGTATATAAACCAACTCAATATGCTCTCTCAGGTAAAACACAGAAATTATAATTTTACCTGATTCGAAAAAATCTAAATATTATCTAGGCACCCAAATGTTAAAAAAAAAATTGCTTTAAATATAATCTGTCAGAAAAAATATACAATGCCCTATTCTACACTGTTTTGCTGTATATACACCAACTCAGTGTGCTCTCTCATGTAAAATAAAGAAATTCTAATTTTACATGTATCTAAAGAAATCTAAATATTAAGTAGGCACCCCAACATTAAAAGCAAAATTGCTCTGAATATAGTCTGTCAGAAAAAATATACAATGCCCTATTTTACTCTATTTTGGAGTATACACACCGACTCCATATGCTCTCTCATGTAAAATACAGAAATTCCATATTTAAGCAAATCAAAAAAATCAAAATATTATCTAGGCACCCGAATGTTAAAAACAAAATTGCTCTGAATGTAGTCTGTCAGAAAAAATATACAATGCCCTATTCTACTCTGTTTTGGAGTATATACACCAACTCAGTATGCTCTCTCATGTAAAATACTGAAATTGTAATTTTACGTGAATCGAAAAAAATCTAAATATTATCTAGGAACCCGAATGTTAAAAGGAAAATTGCTCGGAATACAATGTGTCAGGAAAAATATACAATGACCTTTTCTACTCTCTTTTGGAGTATATACACCAACTCAATACGCTCTCTTATGTAAAATACCGAAATTCTAATTTTACACTAATCGAAAAAAACCTAAATTATATCAATGCACCCTAAAGTTAAAAGAAAATGGCTATGAATATATTCTCTTAGAAAAAATATACAATGCCTTATTTGGAGTATATACACCAACTCAGTATGCTCTTTCATGTAAAATACCAAAATTCTAATTTTACCCAGTTTGAAAAAATTTAAATATTATCTAGGCACCCTAATGTTAAAAAAAAATTGCTTTAAATATAATCTGTCCGAAAAAATATACAATGCCCTATTCTACACTGTTTTGCTGTATATACACCAACTCAGTGTGCTCTCTCATGTAAAATAAAGAAATTCTAATTTTACATGTATCTAAAGAAATCTAAATATTATGTAGGCACCCCAACATTAAAAGCAAAATTGCTCTGAATATAATCTGTCATAAAAAATATACAATGCCCTATTCTACTCTATTTTGGAGTATATACACCGACTCCATATGCTCTCTCATGTAAAATACAGAAATTCCATATTTAAGCAAATCAAAAAAATCTATATATTATCTAGGCACCCAAATCTTAAAATCAAAATTCCTCTGAATATAATTTGTCAGAATAAATAAACAATTCCCTTTCTACTCGGTTTTGGAGTATGTACACCAACTCAGTATGCTCTCTCATGTAAAATACAGAAATTCTAATTTTACGTGAATCGAAAAATATCTAAATATTATTTAGGCACCCCAATGTTATAAATAAAATTGCTCTGAATATAGTCTGTCAGAAAAAATATACAATGCGCTATTCTACTCTGTTTTGGAGTATATACACCAACTCGATATGCTCTCTCATGTAAAATACAGAAATTCTATATTTAACCGAATAGAAAAAAAGCTAAATAATATCTAGGCACCCGAATGTTAAAAGTAAAATTGCTTGAATATAATCTGTCATAAAAAATATACATTGCTCTTTTCTACTCTGTTTTGTAGTATATACACCAACTCAATATAGTATCTCATGTAAAATACCAAAATTCCAATTTTACGTGAATCGAAAAAATTCTAAATAATATCTAGGCGCCCCAAAGATAAAAGAAAATGGCTCTGAATATAGTCTGTTAGTAAAAATATACAATGCCTTATTCTACTCTGTTTTGGAGTATATACACCAACTCAGTAGGCTCTCTCATATAGAATGACGAAATTCAAATTTTACCCGAATACAAAAACTCTAAATAATATATAGGAGCCCCAAAGTTTAAAGAAAACGGCTCTGAATATGGTCTGTTAGAAAAAATATACAATACCTTATTCTACTCTGTTTTTGAGTATATACACCAACTCAATATGCTCTCTAATAGGAAATACATAAATTCTATATTTAAGCGAATCGAAAAAAATCTAAATACTATCTAGGCATTCCTATGTTAAAAGCAGAATTTCTCTGGACATAATCTGTCAGAAAAAATATACAATGCCCATTTCTACTCTGTTTTGGAGTATATACACCAACTCAATATGCTCTCTCATGTAAAATACCGAAATTCTAAATTTACGCGAATCGAAAGAAATGTAAATAACATCTAGGCGCCCCAAAGTTAAAAGAAAATGGCTCTGAATATAGTCTGTGTCAAAAAATATAGAATGCCTTATTCTACTCTGTTTTGGAGTATATACACCAACTCAGTATTCTCTCTCATGTAAAACACCGAAATTCTAATTTTACGTGAATCCAAAATAATCTAAATATTATGTAGGCACCCGAATGTTAAAAGAAAAATTTCTCTGAATATAATCTTTCAAAAAATATATACAATGCCCTGATCTAGTATATTTTGGAGATATACACCAACTCAATATGCTCTGTCATGTAAAATACCGAAATTCTAAGTTTACGCAAATCGAAAAGAATCTAAAGAATATCTAAGGGCCCCAAACTTAAAAGAAAATGGCTCTGAATATAGTCTGTTAGAGAAAATATACAATGCCTGATTCTAGTCTGTTTTGGAGTATATACACCAACTCAGTACGCTCTCTCATGTAAAATAAAGAAATTCTAATTTTACCATAATTGAAAAAATGAAAGTATAATCTAGGTACCCCAATGTTAAAAACAAAATTACTCTAAATATAACCTGTCAGATAAAATATGCAATGCCCTTTTCTACTCTGTTTTGGAATATATACACCAAATCAGTATGCTCCCTCATGTAAAATATGGAAATTCTAAATTTACGTGAATCGAAAAAAATCTAAATATTATCTAGGCACCCGAATGTTAAAAGCAATTTGTCTCTGAATATAATCTTTCATAAAAAATATACAATGCCCTAATCTAGTCTGTTTTGGAGTATATAAACACACTCAATATGCTCTCTCCTTTAAAATACAGAAATTCTAATTTTACGTGAATCAGAAAAAATCTAAAGAATATCTAGGCGCCCCAAAGTAAAAAGAAAATGGATCTGAATATAGTCTGTTAGAGAAAATATACAATCCCTTATTCTTATCTATTTTGGAGTATATACACCAACTCAGTATGCTTTCTCATGTAAAATAACAAAATTCTAATTTTACCCCAATCGAAAAAATCTAAATATTATCTAGGCACACCAATGTTATAAACAAAATTGCTCTGAATATAATCTGTCATAAAAAATTTACAATGCCCTTTTCTACTCTGTTTTGGAGTATATACACCAACTCCATATGCTGTCTCATGTAAAATACATAAATTCTATATTTAAGCAAATCGAATAAATCTAAATATTATCTAGGCACCCCAATGTAAAAAGCAAAATTTCTCTGAATATAATCTGTCAAAGAAAATACACAATACCCTTTTCCACTTCGATTTGGAGTATATACACCAACTAAGTATGCTCTCTCATGTAAAATACCAAAATTCTATTTTTACGTGAATCGAAAATAATCTAAATATTATCTAGGCACCCGAATGTTAAAAGCAATTTTTCTCTGAATATAATCTTTTAGAAAAAATATACAATGCCCTAATCTACTCTTTCTTGGAGTATATACACCAACTCCATATGCTCTCTCATGTAAAATACAGAAATTCAAATTTTCCCAAAATCGAAAAGATCTAAATATTATCTAGGCACCCCAATGTTAAAAACAAAGTTGCTCTGAATATAATCTATCTGACAAAATATACAATGCCCTATTCTACTCTGTTTTGGAGTATATACACCAATTCAATATGCCCTCTCATGTAAAATACCGAAATTCTAATTTTACCCGAATCGAAAAAATCTAAATATTATGTATGTAACCCAATGTTAAAAGGAATATTGCTCTGAATATAATCTGACCGAAAAAATATAAAATGCCCTTTTCTACTCTCTTTTGTAGTATATACACCACCTCAATATGCTCTCTCACGTAAAATACAAAGATTTGAAATTTACATGAATCGAAAAAAATCTAAATAATATCTAGGCACCCAAAAGTTAAAAGAAAATGGCTCTGAATATAGTCTGTTAGAAAAAATATACAATGCATTATTCTACTCTGTTTTGGAGTATATACACCAACTCAATATGCACTCTCATGTAAAATACAGAAAATGTATATTTGAGAGAATCGACAAAAATTTCAATATTATCAAGGCAACCCAATGCTAAAAGGAAAATTGATCTCAATATAATCTGTCAGAAAAAATATACAATGCCTTTTTGTACTCTGTTTTGTAGTATATACACCAAATCAATAAGCTCTATCATGTAAAATACTGAAATTCTAATTTTACACGAATCAAAAAAAATCTAAATAGTATCTAGGCGCCCCAAAGTTAAAAGAAAATGGCTCTGAATATAGTCTGTTATAAAAAATATACAATTCCTTATTCTACTCTGATTTAGAGTATATACAACAACTCCATATGCTCTCTCAAGTAAAATACAGAAATGCTATATTTAAGCGAATCGAAAAAAATCTAAATATTATTTAGGCAACCCAATCTTAAAAGCAAAATTTCTCTTAATATAATCTGTCAGTTAAAATATACAATGCCCTTTTCTACTCTGTTTTGGAGTATATACACCAACAGAGTATGCTCCCTCATGTAAAATACGGAAATTCTAAATTTACGTGAATCGAAAAAAATCTAAATATTATCTAGGCACCCCAGTGTTAAAAGCAAAATTGATCTGAATATTATCTGTCAGAAAAAATATACAATGCTTTTTCTACTTTTTTTTGTAGTATATACACCAACTCAATATGCTCTCTCATGTAAAGTACGGAAATACAAATTTTACGTGAATCGAAATATATCTAAATAATATCTAGGCACCCGAAAGTTAAAAGGAAATGGCTCTAAATACAGTCTGTTAGAAAAAATATACAATGCCTTATTCTACTCTGTTTTGTAGTATATACACCAACTCAATACGCTCTTTCATGTAAAATACCAAAATTCTAAATTTAAGTGAATTGAAAAAATCTAAATAATATCTAAGCGCCCCAAAAATAAAAGAAAATCGCTCTGAATATACTCTGTTATAAAAAATATACAATTCCTTATTCTACTCTGTTTTGGAGTATATACACCAACTCCATATGCTCTCTCAAGTAAAATACAGATATTCTATATTTAAGCAAATCGAAAAAAATGTAAATATTATCTAGGCAACCCAATGTTAAAAGCAGAATTTCTCTGAATATAATCTGTCAGAAAAAATATACAATGCCCTTTACTACTATGTTTTGGAGTATATACATTAACTCCATATGCTCTCTCATGTAAAATACAGAAATTCTTCATTTAAGCAAATCGAAAAAGATCTAAATATTACCTATGCACCCCAATGTTAAAAGCAAAATTGCTCTGAATATAATCTTTCAGAAAAAATATACAATGCCCTATTCTACCCTGTTTTGGAGTATATACACCAACTCCATATGCTCTCTTATGAAATATACAGAAATTCTATTTTTAAGCGAATTGAAGATAATAAATATTATCTAGGCACCCCAATGTTAAAAGAAAAATTTCACTTAATATAATGTGTCAGAGAAAATATTCAATGTAGATTTCTACTATGTTTTTTAGTATATACACCAACTCAATATGCTCTCTCATGTATAATAACGAAATTCTAATTTTACGTAAATCAAAAAAATATAAATATTATCTAGGAACCCGAATGTTAAAAGCAAAATGCTCTGAAAATAATCTGTTAGAGAAAATGTACAACGCCCTTTTATACTCTGTTTTGGAGTATATAAACAAACTCAATATGCTCTCTCATGTAAAATACAGAAATTTTAATTTTACGTGAATCGAAAAAAATGTAAATAATATATATGCGCCCCAAAGTTAAAAGAATATGGCTCTCAATATAGTCTTTTAGAAATAATATACAATGCCATTTTCTACTCTGTTTAAGAATATATACGCCAACTCAGTATGCTCTCTCATGTAAAATACAGAAATTCTAATTTTACCCGTATCAAAAAAATCTAAAAATTATCTAGGCACCCCAATGTTAAAAACAACATTGCTCTGAATATAATCTGTCAGAAAAAAATATACAATGGCTTATTCTACTCTATTTTGGAATATATACACCAACTCAGTATGCTCTCTCATGTAAGATACAGAAACTCTAAATTTACGGGAATAAAAAATAATCTAAATTTTATCTAGGCACCCCAATGTTAAAAGCAAAATTGCTCTGTATATAATCTGTGAGAAAAAATATACAATGCCGTTTCCTACCCTGTTTTGGAGTATATACACTAACTCAACATGGTCTTTCATGTAAAATACCAAAATTCTAATTTTACGTGAATCGTAAAAAATCTAAATAATATCTAGGTGCCCCAAAGATAAAAGAAAATGGCGCTGAATATAGTCTGTTAGAAAAATATACAATGCTTTATTCTACTCTGTTTTGGAGTGTATACAACAACTCAGTATGCTCTCTCATGTAAAATACCGAAATTCTAATTTTACGTGAATTGTAAAAATTGAAATAATATCTAGGAACCCCAAAGATAAAAGAAACTTGCTCTGAATATAATCTGTCAGAAAAAATATACAATACCCTATTCTACTGTCTTTTGGATTATATACACCAACTCAATTTGCTCTCTCATGTT
Source organism: Callithrix jacchus (assembly GCF_049354715.1). Lineage (NCBI taxonomy): Eukaryota > Metazoa > Chordata > Mammalia > Primates > Cebidae > Callithrix > Callithrix jacchus. The sequence continues at coordinate 54,468,339 of NC_133521.1, read as the reverse complement.
AAATTCCGAAATTCTAATTTTACCCGAACCGAAAAATCTAAAAATTATCTAGGCACCCCAATGTTAAAGACAAAATTGCTCTGAATATAATTTGTCAGACAAAATATACAATGCCCTATTCTACCCTGTTTTGGAGTATATACACCAACTCAATATGCTCTCTCATGTAAAATACAGAAATTCTATATTTGAGCGAATCGAATAAAACTGAATATTATCTAGGCATCCCAATGTTAAAATCAATATTGCTCTGAATATAATCTGTCAGAAAAAATATACAATGCCCTTTTATACTCTGTTTTGTAGTATATACACCAACTCAATACGCTCTCTCCTGTAAATTACCAAAATTCTAATTTTATGCGAATCCAAAAAAAATTTAAATAATATATAGGCGCCCCAAAGTTAAAAGAAAATGTCTCTGAAAATAGTCTGTTATAAAAAATATAAAATTTCTTATTCTACTCTGTTTTGGAGTATATAAACCAACTCAGTGTGCTCTCTGATGTAAAATACCGAAATTCTAATTTTACGTGGATTGAAAAAAATCTAAATATTATCTAGGCACCGGAATGTAAACAGTACAGTTGCTCTGAATATAATGTGTCATAAAAAATATACAATGCCCTATTCTACTCGGTTTTGGAGTATATACATTAACTCTATTTGCTCTCTCATGTAAAATACAGAAATTCTATATTTAAGCGAATCGAAAAAATTCTAAATATTATCTTGGCACCCCAATGTTAAAAACAAAATTGGTCTGAATATAACCTGTCAGAAAAAATATACAATGCCCTTTTCTACTTTGTTGTGGTGTATATACACCAACTCAATATGCTCTCTCGTGTAAAATAAGGAAATTATACTTTTACACGAATTGAAAAAAATTTAATAATATTTAGGCTCCCCAAATTTAAACGAAAATCCCTCTGAATATAGTGTGTTAAAAAAAATATAAAATGCCTTATTCTACTTTGTTTTGGAGTCTATACACCAACTCAGTATGCTCTCTCATGTAAAACACAGAAATTCTAATTTTACCCGAATTGAAAAAATCTAAATATTATCTAGGCACTGCAATGTTAAAAAAAAAAATTGCTCTGAATATTATCAGTCAGAAAAAATATACAATGCCCTATTCTACTCTGTTTTGGAGTACATACACCAACTCCATATGCTCTCTCATTTAAAATACAGAAATTCTATATTTAAGCGAATCGAAAAAAATCTAAATATTATCTAGGCACCGTAATGTTAAAAACAAAACTGCTCTGAATATTATCTGTCAGAATAAATATACAATGCACTTTTCTACTCTGTTTTGGAGTATATATGCCAACTCAAGGTGCTCTCTCATGTAAAATACCAACATTCTAATTTACGTCTATCGAAAAAAATCTAAATAATATCTAGGAGCCCTAAAGTTAAAAGAAAATGTCTCTGAATATAGTCTGTTAAAAATATATACAATGCCTTATTCTACTCTGTTTTGGAGTATATACACCAACCCAATATGCTCTCTCAGGTAAAATACAGAAATTCTATATTTAAGCGAATCAAAAAAAAATCTAAATAATATCTAGGCAACTTAATATTACAAGCAAAATTGCTCTGAATACAATCTATCAGAAAAAATATAGAATGCCCTTTTCTACTCTGTTTTAGATAATATACACGAACTCAATATCCTCTCTAATGTAAAAAACAGTAATTCTATATTAAAGAGAATCGAAAAAATCTAAATATTATGTAGGCACCACAATGTTAAAAGCAAAATTGCTCCGAAGAAAGTCTGTCAGAAAAAATATATAATGCGCTTTTCTACTCTGTTTTGGAGTGTATACACCAACTAAATAGGCTCTCTCAGGTAAAATACCGAAATTCAAATTTTACGGGAATCGAAAAAAATCTTAATAATATCTAGGCGCCCGAAAGTTAAAGAAAAATGGCTCGAAATATAGTCTGTTACGAAAAATATACAATGCCTTATTCTACTCTGTTTTGGAGTATATACACCAACGCCGTATGCTCTCTCATGTAAAATACAGAAATTCTATATTTAAGCGAATCAAAAAAAATCTAAATATTATCTAGGCAACCCAATGTTAAAAGCAAAATTGCTCTGAATATAATTTGTCAGAAAAAAAATACAATGCTCTTTTCTACTCTGTTTTGTAGTATATACACCAACACTATATGCTCTCTCATGTGAAATACAGAAATTCTATATTTAAAAGAATCAAAAAATATCTAAATATTATCTAGCCTCCCCAATGTTAAAAGCAATATTTCTCTGAATATAATCTGTCAGAAAAAATATACAATGCCCTTTTCTACTCTATTTTGGCGTATATACTCCAACTCCATATGCTCTTTCAGGTAAAATACCAAAATTCTAATTTTACGCGAATCGAAAAAAGTCTAAATAATATCTAGGCGCCCCAAAGTTATAAGAAAAAGGCTCTGAATATACTCTGTTAGAGAAAATATACAATGCCTTATTCTACTCTGTTTTGGAGTATAGACACCAACTCCATATGCTCTGCCTTGTAAAATAACGAAATTCTAATTTTACGTGAATCGACAAAAATCTAAATATTATCTAGGCACCTTAATGTTAAAAGCAAAATTGCTCTGAATATAATCTGTCAAAAAAAATATACAATGCCTTATTCTACTCTGTTTTGGAGAATATACACCAACTCAGTATGCTCTCTTATGTATAATACCGAAATTCTAATTTTACGTGAATCAAAAAAGTCTAAATATTATCTAGGCACCCGAATGTTAAAAGCAAAATTGCTCTGAATATAATCTGTCAGAAAAAATATACGATGCCATTTTCTACTCTGTTTTGGAGTATATACACCAACTTAATATGCTCTCTCATGTAAAATACCGAATTTCTAATTTTACGTGATTCGTAAAAAATCTAAATATTATGTAGGCACGCCAAAGTTAAAAGAAAATGGCTCTGAATATAGTCTGTTAGAAAAAATATACAATGCCTGATTCTACTTTGTTTTGGAGTATATACACCAACTCAGTATGCTCTCTCATGTAAAATAAAAAAATTCAAATTTTACCCGAATCGAAAAAACTACATATGATCTAGGCACCTCAATGTTAAAAACAAAATTTCTCTGAATATAATCTGTCAGAAAAAATATACAAGGCCTTATTCTACTCGGTTTTTGAGTACATACACCAACTCAGTATGCTCTCTCATGTAAAATACAGAAATTCTAATTTTACCCGTATCGAAAAAATCTAAATATTATCTAGGCACCCCAATGTTATAAACAAAATTGCTCTGAATATAATCTGTTAGGAAAAATATACAATGTCCTATTCTACTCTGTTTTGGATTATATACACCAACTCAGGCTGCTCTCTCATATAAAATACAGAAATTCTAATTTTACGCGAATGGAAAAAAAGGTAAATAACATCTAGGTGCCCCAAAGTTAAAATAAAATGGCTCTGAATATAATCTGTTAAAAAAAATATACAATGCCTAATTCTACTCCGTTTTGGAGTATATACACCAACTCCATATGCTCTCTTATGTAAAATATAGAAATTCTAATTTTACATGAATCGAAAAAAGTCTAAATATTATCTAGGCACCCCAATGTAAAAAGCAAAATTTCTCGGAACAATATCTGTCAGAGAAAATATACTGTGCCCTTTTCTACTTTGTTTTGGAGTATATACATCAACTCCATATGCTCTCTCATGTAAAATACCAAAATTCAAATTTTACGTGAATCGAATATAATCTAAATATTATCTAGGTACACCAATGATAAAAGCAAAATTGCTCTGAATATAATCTGTCAGAAAAAATATACAATGCCCCATTTACTCTTTTTTGGAGTATATACACCAACTCAATATGCTCTCTCATGTAAAATACCAACATTCTAAATTTAAGCGAATCGAAAGAAATCTAAATAATATCTAGGCGCCGCACAGTTAAAAGCAAATGGCTCTGAATATAGTCTGTTAGAAAAAATATACAATGCTTTATCTACTCTGTTTTGGAGTATATACACCAACTCAGTATGCTCTCTCATGTAAAATACCGAAATTCTAATTTTACCCGAATCGAAAGAATCTAAATATTATCTAGGCACCCCAATGTTAAAAACAAAATTGCTCTGAATATAATCTTTCAGAGAAAATATACAATATTCTCTTCTACTCAGTTTTGTAGTATATACAACAACTCAATATGCTCTCTCATGTTAAATACCGAAACTCTAAATTTACGTGAATCGAAAAAAATGGAAATATTATCTGTGCACCCCAATGTAAAAAGCAAAATTTCTCGGAACAATATCTGTCAGAGAAAATATAAAGTGCCGTTTTCTACTTTGTTTTGGAGTATATACACCAACTCAATATGCTCTCTCATGTAAAATACAGAAATTCTAATTTTACACGAACGGAAATAAAATTAAAATATTATCAAGGTACCCCAATGTTAAAAGCAAAATTTCTCTCAATATAATCTGTCAGAAAAAATACACAATGCCCTTTTCTACTGTGTTTTTGAGTATATACACCAATTCAATATGCTCTCTCATGTAAAATACCGAAATTCTAAATTTACGTGAATCGAAAAAAATTATACATATTACCTAGGCACCCCCATGTTGAAAGCAAAATTGCTCTGAATATAGTCTGTCAGAAAAAATATACAATACCCTTTTCTACTTCGTTTTGGAGTATATACACCAACCCAATATGCTCTCACATGTAAAATACCGAAATTCTTATACGTGAATCGATAAAGTCTAAATATTATATAGACACACCAATGTTGAAAGAAAATGGCTTTGAATATAATCTGTCAAGAAAATATACCTGCCCTTTTCTCCTCGGTTTTGGAGTATACGGACCAACTCAATATGCTCTCTCATGTAAAATACCAAAATTCTAAATTTACATTAATCAAATAAAATATAAATATTATCTAGGCACCCCAATGGTAATATCAAAATTACTCTGAATGTATTTCGTCAGAAAAAATATACAATGCCCTTTCTTACTCTGTTTTAAAGTATATACACCAACTCAATATGCTCTCTCATGTAAAATATAGACATTATAAATTTATGCAAATTAAAAAAATTCTAAATATTATCTAGGCACTCCAATGTTAAAAGCAAAATTGCTATAAATGTAATCTGTCAGATAAAATATACAATGCCTTTTTCTTCTCTGTTTTGGAGTATATACACCAACTCAATATGCTCTCCCATGTGAAATACAGAAATTCAAATTTTACACGAATCGAATAATATCTAAATATTATCTAGGCACCTCACTGTTAAAAGCAAAATTGCTCTAAATATAATCTCTAAGAAAAAATGTACAATGCCCTTTTCTATTCTGTTTTGGAATATATACACCAACTCAATATGCTCTCCACGTAAAATACCGAAATTCTAAATTTACACGAATCGAAAAAAATCTAAATATTATCTAGGCACCCCAATGTTAAAAGCAAAATTTCTCTGAATAGAATCTGTCAGAAAATATATACAATGCCCTTTTCTACTCTGTTTTGGAGTATATACACCAACTCAATATGGACTCTCATGTAAAATACCGAAAATATAAATTTACGCAAATTAAAAAAATTCTAAATATTATCTATGTACCCCAATGTTAAAAGAAAAATTGCTCTGAATATAATCTGTCATAAAAAATATACAATGCGGTTTTCTACCCTTTTTGAGTATATACACCAACTCAATATGCTCTCTCATGTAAAATACCGAAATTGTAAATTTACGAAAATCGAAATGACTCTAAATATTATCTAGGCATCCCAATGTTAAAAGAAAATGGCTCTGAATATAATCTGTCATAAAAAATATACAATGTTCTTTTCTTCTTTATTTTGGAGTATACACACCAATTCAATATGCTCTCTCATGGAAAATAACGAAATTCTAAATATACGGGAATCGAAGGAAATGTAAATATTATCTAGGCACCCCAATGAATAACCAAAATTTCTCGGAACAAAATCTGTCAGAGAAAATATACTATGCCCTTTTCTACTCTGTTTTCGATTATATACATCAACTCAATATGCTCTCTCATGTAAAATAACAAAATTATAAATTTATGCTAATCAAATGAAATCTAAATATTATCTAGGCACCCCAATGTTAATAGCAAAATTGCTCTGAATATAATATATCAGAAAAAATATACAATGCCTTTTCTACTCTGTTTTGGAGTATATACACCAACTCAATATGCTCTTTCATGTAAAATACCGAAGATCTAAATTTACTTGAATCGAAAAAAATCTAAGTATTATCAAGGCACCCCAATGTTAAAAGCAAAATTTCTCTAATTATAATCTGTTCAGAAATAATATACAATGCCCTATTCGACTCTGGTTTGGAGTATATACACCAAATCAATATGCTCTCTCACGTAAAATACCGAAATTCTAATTTTACGCGAATTGAAAAAAATCTAAATATTATGTAGGAAAACCAGTGTTAAAAGAAAATAGATCTGAATATAATCTGTCAGAAAAAATATACAATGACTTTTTCTACTCTGTTTTGGAGTACATACACCAACTCAAAATGCTCTCTTATATAAAATACCGAAATTCAAAATTTGCGCTAATTGAATAAGATCTAAATATTATCTAGGCACCCCAAAGTTAAAAGAAAATGGCTCTGAATATAGCCTGTCAGAAAAATTATACAATACTATTTTCTACTTTATTTTGGAGTATATACACCAATTCAATATGCTCTCTCATGTCAAATACCGAAATGCTAAATATACGCGAATCGAAGAAAATCTAACTATTATCTAGGCAACCCAATGTAAAAAGCAAAATTTCTCGGAACAATATCTGTGAGAGAAAATATACAGTGCCCTTTTCTACTTTGTTTTGGAGTATATACACCAACTCAATATGCTCTCTAATGTAAAATACAGAAATTCTAATTTTACACGAACGGAAACAAATCAAAATATTATCTAGGTACTCCATTGTTAAAAGCAAAATTGCTCTGAATATAATCTGTCAGAAAAAATACATAATGTTCTTTTCTACTCTGTTTTGGAGTATATACACCAATTCAATATGCTCTCTCATGTAAAATACCGAAATTCTAAATTTACGTGAATTGAAAAAAATCTAAATATTACCTAGGCACCCCAATGTTGAAAGCAAAATTGCTCTGAATATAGTCTGTCAGAAAAAATATACAATACCCTTTTCTACTATGTTTTGGAGTATATACACAAACCCAATATGCTCTCTCATGTAAAATACCGAAATTCTAATTATACGCGAATCGAAAAAATTCTAAATATTATCTACGCACCCCAATGTTAAAAGCAAAATTACTCTTAATATAATCTGTCAGAAATAATATACAATGCACTTTTCTACTCTGTTTTGGAGTATATACACCAACTCAATATGCTCTCTCATGTAAAATACCGAAATTCTAAATTTACAAGAATCGAAATAAATCTAAATATTATCTAGGCACCCCAATGTTAACAGTAACATTGCTCTGAATATTATCTGTCAGAAAACATATAAAATGCGCTTTTCTACTCTGTTTTGGAGTATATACACCAACTCAATATGCTCTATAATTTAAAATATGGAAATTCTAAATTTACGTGAATCGAAAAAAAATCTAAATATTATCTAGGCAACCCAATGTTAAAAACAAATTTGCTCTGAATATGATCTGTCAGAAATAATATACAATGCCCTATTCTACTCTGTTTTGGAGTATATACACCAATTCATTATGCTCTCTTGTGTAAAATACTGAAATTCTAAATTTACGCTAATCGAAAAAAATCTAAATATTGTCTAGGTACCCCAATGTTAAAAGCAAAATTGCTCTCAATATAATCCGTCAGAAAAAATATACAATGCCCTTTTCTACTGTGTTTTGGAGTGTATACACCAACTCAATATTCTCCCTCATGTAAATTACCCAAATCCTAACATTACTCTAAGTATCTCATAAAGTGCACAAGACCCCCTTGATGTTGTTTTTTATAACTAGGGGATTACAGATGACATTACTCACGATATGACTGCGGCTGTTTGCCGGTCCTGTGATAATGTTTCTAATATCCAGAGAAGGAGAGGGGAATGTTTCTGCCCATAGGCAAATCCTCTGAATACGGCAAGAGGAGTACACCGTGCTGTGATATTTTCACTAATGTAAACAAGAAAACAATTATATTGAATTAAATATTGCAGGGTGTTAACACCCCCTATAATTTTCCTTGTAATTTCAAGGGGTTGAGGAGGACATTTTTGTCAAAATGGCGGAGGTGTAACTTCAGCTATTGTCTACTATATAATAAAAAACGATAAAATTATTATTTACATATGATATGATTGCCAGTATCATATTACACCACATTTTCAAAGTATCTGGGCCCCAGCAGCTGTGGGCATGGCAGCCAAGCTAGGGTGTCCTATGCAACCAGGTTGGGCATTGCAGCTGCTATGGGCCCTTTGTGATTTGTCTGGGGGCTGCTTCGGGCCCTCTGGCAGTGGCTGTGGTAACAGCCACATAGCCAGAGGGTCTCTCAGCATCCAGGGAGGGCCTGGCGGCTGCTACTGTCACTATGGCAGGGGCTATGGGCACAGCCACCTAACCAGGGGGTCCCTACGTAGCCAGGGTGGGGCTGCAAGCTGCTATAGGCCCTTTGGTGGGAGGTGTGGGGATACCCTGCTCTTCACAGGTACACAGTTTGCACCTATTTCTACATGTGTAGATTGTTTACATAATGGGCACATATTTGTACACATGTACATATAATATTATCACAATAAACATATATGTACATAATATGTGTACAATAAATATGTACTTTATACGTACCTAATATAAACAATATGTACTTTTTGGTGATATTATGTGATATCTACATATTATTGATTATATATCTTATTGTGATAATATGTATGTTACCACTGAAATTTTTAGAAATGTACATAGAGTACACTTTATGTACCTATGCATTGTGTACACATTATAGAAATAAATAGGTACATATCTTACAGATTATGTACAGTTTTTCTACATGTGTATTTTGTACACATATGTACAGCAGAGTAAATGTACAGACTATACCTATTTTATACATTTATTGTGATATGTCAATAAATGTACACATGAGTACATTCTGGGATATAATTTTTAGCATATTAGACAGGAATTACACCGGTGACCAAAGTGGGTTTACACCCAGGTGCGCACATAGTTTATACATGTACATGTTGTGCTTATTATGTACTCATGTACAGAATGTACATGTCTACATTATATATACATAGGTGTACGCAGCATACATAGGTACATACTGTGCACACATATGTACACGTGCATATATTGTACATCTGTACATAATGGGTACATGATGTACATGTGTACACATCATATCACAATAAATGTAAATATACATAATGTTTGCAATATGTACGTTTATATTATGTATTACGTTTATTGTGATTATATATGCTGTTGTGATATGATATCATTGTGACATTACAAATGTACATATTATACACATTATGTACCTATGCATTGTGCACAGATTATAGAAATAGAAAGAAACATATTTTACAGGTTATGTACATTTTATTTACTTGTGTATTGGGTACACAGAGTAAATGTACAGATCTTACTTACTTTAGACCTTTATTGTGATATGCCAATAAATGTACACATGAGTACATTCTGTGATATTACATTTAGAATATAAGATAGAAATTACTCTGGTTACCAAAGTGGGTGTAAACTTATGTGTGCACATATTTTGTACATGTACATACTGTGCATATTATGTACTTGTGTAGAGAAGGTAAACATCTACATTATATGTATGTATGGGTACAGAGTGTACATATGTACATACTATGTACATATATCTACACCTGAATTTATTGTACATCCGTACATAATGGGTCCATGCTGTACATGTAAACACATCATCATACCACAATAAATGGAAATGTACATAATGTGTGAAATACGTACATTTATATTATGTATTACATGTGTATTGTGATTGTATATGCTGTTCTGATATCATTGTGATATTACAAATGTACATATTGTACACATTATGGACATACCTATTGTGTACATATTATGTACACATAAATGTACATATTGTACAGATTATGTATATTTATTGTACATCTGTATGGTGCACACATATGTACATCACAGTCAACGTACATATGGTACATATTCTGTGCATTGTTTGTAATATTTCATTAAGAGTACACATTATAAGTATATTCTGGGATATGATTTTTAGTATGTTAGATAAAATTACTTTCAATATCAAAGTGGGTATACACTTATCTGTGTCCATTTTGTGATATTATCCATCATATCCTGAGTAGGTATTTCTCTCATTGTGAAAGCAGGTTTACACTCTCGGATTGCTCCAATATCAAGGCAAACTAAAACTCGTCTCTGATGTAGTTAATAATATCCTGAGGACAAAGGATGACCATACCCTGAATATTGCAGGAAGTGTACACCACCACTGTAGTATTGTTTCTAATGTTCAAAAACGGAAAGGATATTACTCCAAATATCTCAGAAAGCACACAAGCCCCCCGTGATATTGTTTCTAATAACTAGAGAATTACAGATGACATTACCCACGACGTGACTGGGGCTGTACTCTGGTCCTGGAATATTGTTCCTAATATCCAGAGAAGGAGAGGAAAATGTTGCTGCCCATAGGGAAATACTCTTAATACGGCAAGAGGTGTACACCATGCTTTGATATGGTCACTAATGTAAGCAAGAAGACAATTACATTGAATTAAGCATTGCAAGGAATGAAACTCCGCTATGATTCTCATTCTAATGTCAATGGGGGTGAGGATGACATTTTTGTCAATATGGCAGAGGTGTAACTGGAGCTATTGCCTAATATACAAAAAACAGAATAAGATTATCATTTTTATATAATATGGTTGCCAGTATCATATTACACCGGATTTGCAAAATAGCTGGGCCTCAGCAGCTGTGGGCAGAGCCCACAAGCGAGGGGACCCCTAAACAGCCAGGGTGGGCCTGGGGGCTGCTCTGGGCTTTTTGGTGGGGTCTGTGAGCACATCGACCCAGCCAGGGGTCCCCGAGCAGTCATGGTTGGCCTGGGGGCTGCTACGGGCACTCTGGCATGGGCTGTGGGCACAGACACCTAGTCAGGGGGTCCCTAAGCAGCCAGGGTGGGCATGGGGGCTGCTACAGGCATTCGAGCAGTGTTTGTGGGCACAGCCCAATTGACAGGGGGGTCTCTAAGCAGCCAGGCTGGGCCTGGGGGCTGCTATAAGGGGGGCTTTGGTAATAGCGTGCTGTGCATCGGTACATAGTTTGCACCTATTACTACATGTGTAAATAGTTTTAATATTGGGCATATATATGTACATGCATACATATGGAGTTATCACGATAAATTTATATTTACATAATATGTGCAAAATACATATGTACCTAATGCATACCTAATGTGTACAATATGTACTTTTTCGTAATATTAGACAATATATATTACTGTGATTATATATCTTATTGTGATTAAATATATTTTATCACTAATATTTTAAGGAATGTGCATAGTGTACACATTATATACCTATGTATTGTGTACACAATATAGAAATATATAGGTACATATTTTACAGATTATGTACACTTTTTCTACATGTGTATTGTGTACACCTATGCACAGCAGAGTAAATGTACAGACTGTACCTATTTTATACATTTCTTGTGATATGGCAATAAATGTACACATTATGAGTACATTCTAAAATATAATTTTTACCATATTAAAAATTACTCCATTGACCAAAGTGGGTGTACACCCAGGTGTGTACATAGTTTACACATGTACATATTGTGCATATTAGGTACTCATGTACAAAATGTACATGTCAACATTATATGTATTTATGTGTACATAGTGTGCACATGCACATACTGTTCACACATATGTACATGTGCATATTTTGTACATGTGTACATAATGGGTACATGATGTGCATGTGTACACACCGTGATACCACAATAAATGTAAATGTACACGATGTGTGCAATATGTACATTTATATTATGTATTACTTGTGTATTGTGATTTTATATGCTGTTGTGATATGATATCATTGTAATATTACAATAAATGTACATATTGCACACATTTCGTACATACCTATTGTGTACACATTATGTACCTGTAATTGCACATATTGTACAGATTATGTACGTTTTTGGTACATCTGTATTGTGTACACATATGTACATAACACTCTATGTACATATGGTATGTATTCTGCACATTGATTGTAACATCTCAATAAGTGTACACATTATGCGTATATTGTGATATATGATTTTTAGTATATTAGATAAAAATTTCTTTCTATATCAAAGTGGGTATACACCCATGTGTGTCCATTTTTTGATATTATCCATCATATTTTAAGTAGGTATTACTCTCATTTTGAAAGCAAGTGTTCACTCTGTGATTGTTCCAATATCACAGGCAAAGTACAAGGCTTCTTTAATGTACTACCTAATATCCTGGGGACAAAAGATTATTATACCCTGAATATCGCAGGAAGTGTACACCACCACTGTAGTATCGTGTCTAATATCCAAAAACGGAAAAGATATTACTCCAAGTATCTGATAAAGCACACAAGACCCCTGTGATATTTTTTCTAATAACTAAGGGATTACAGATGACATTACTCACGATATGACTGGGGCTGTCCGCCGGTCCTGTGATATTGTTCCTAATATCCAGAGAACGAGAGAATAATGTTGCTGCCCATAGGCAAATCCTCTGAATATGGCAAGAGGAGTACACTGTGCTCTGATATGGTCACTAATGTAAACAAGAAAACAATTTTATTGAATTTAACATTGCAAGGGGTGAAACCCCCTTATGATTTCAATTCTAATGTCCAGGGGTGTGAGGATGACATTTTTGTCAATATGGCAGAGGTGTAACTAGAACTATTGCCTAGTATATAAAAAACCAGGATAACATCATTTCCATATGATATGGTCGCCAGCATCATATTACACCACATTTTCAAAATAGCCGGGCACAGCGCCCTAGCCAGGGGGTCCCTAAGCAGCCAGCGTCAGCCTGGGAGCTGTTACGGGCCCTCTGGCGGGGAATGTGGTTACAGCTCCCTAGCCAGGGGGTCTTTAAGCAGCCAGGGTGGGCCTTGGGGCTGCTACGAGGGGGGCTGTGGTAATAGCCTGTTCTGCACAGGTACATAGTTTTAATAATGAACACATATTTGTATAAGTGTACACATGGTGTTATGATAAATATATATGTACATGTGCACAATACATATAGACCTAATGCGTACCTACTTTGAACAATATGTACTTTTTTGTGATATTACATGATATATATATATTACTGTGATTATATGCGTTATTTTGATTATATATATTTTATCACTGATATTTTAAGGAATGTGCATAGTGTACACATTATGTACCTATACATTGTTTACACATTATAGAAATATGTAGGTACATATTTTACAGAGTATGTACATTTTTTGTACATGTGCATTGTGTACACACATGTACAGCAGGGTAAATGTACAGATTGTACCTATTTGATACATTTATTGAAATATGCCAATAAATGTACACACTATTACTACATTCTGAATTATTATATTTTGTATATTAGATAGAAATTTCTCCGGTTACCAAAGTGGTTGTACACCCAGGTGTGTACATAGTTTATATGCGTACATATTGTGCATAGAATGTACTCGGGTGCAGAAGGTACATATCTACATTATATGTACACATGTGTAGTGTACATATGTACATACTGTACCCACATATGTACGCTTGCATATATTGTGCATCTGTACATAATGGGTACATGATGTACATGTTTACATATCATATCACAATAAATGTAAATGTACATGTTTGCAATATGTACATTTATATTGATATTACATATTACATGTGTATTGTGATTTTATATGCAGTTGTGATTATATAACATTGTGATATTACAATAAATGTACATATCGTACACATTATGTGCATACCTATTGTGTGCACATTTTGTACATATATTCGTACAAATGATAGTTTATGTACATTTATTGTACATCTGTATTGTGTACATGTATGTACATCACAGTCAATGTACATATGTTAAATATTCTGTACATTGAGTGTAATATCCCAATAAGCATACACATTATGAGTTTTTTCTGGGTTATGACATTTAGTATATTAGATAAAAATGACTTCCAATATCACAGTGGGTATATAGCCATGTGTGTCCATTTTGTGATATTATCCATCATATCCTAAGTAGGTATTTCTCTCACAATGAAAGAAGGTGTACACTCTGTGATTGTTCCAATATTATAGGCAAAGTGCAACGCTTCTGCGATGTAGTATTTAATATCCCAGGGACAGAGGATGAGTATACTCTTCATATCGCAGGAAGTGTACACCACCACTGTAGTATTGTTTCTAATATCCAGAAACTAAAAGGATATTACTCCAAATATCTCCAAAAGCACACGAGACCCCCGTTACATTGTTCTTAATAACTAGGGGATTACAGATGACATTGCTCACGATGTGACTGGCGCTGTAAGCCGGTCCTGTGATATCCAGATAAGGAGAGAAAAATGTTGCTGCCCGTAGAGAAATATTCTGAATACTGCAAGAGATGTACACCGTGCTCTGATATGGTCACTAATGTAAACAAGAAAACAATTATATTGAATTAAACATTGCAAGGGGTGAAACCCTCCTATGCTTTCAATTCTAATGTCAATGGGGTGAGGATGACATTTTTGTCAATATGCCAAATGTGTAACTAGAACTATTGCCTAATATGTAAAGAACCACAATAACATTATCATTTCTGTGTGATACGGTTGCCAGTATCATATTACACCACATTTTCAAAATAGCCGGGCCCCAGCAGCTGTGGGCACAGCGCCCTACGCAGGGGGTCCCTAAGCAGCCAGCGTGGGCCTGGTAGCTGTTATGGGCCCTCTGGCGGGGGCTGTGGGTACAGCCCCCTAGCCGGGGGTCTTTAAGCAGCCAGGGTGGGCATTGAGGCTGCTACGAGCAGAACTGTAGTAATAGCCTGCTGTGCATAGGTATGTAGTTTGCACCTATTTCTGCATGTGTACATTGTTTAAATAGTAGGCAAATATTTGTATACGTGTACATACGGTGTTATCATGATACATATATATTTTCATAATATGTGCACTATACATATGTACCTAATACATACCTAATGTGTACAATACGTACTTTTTGGTGATATTACACGACATATATGTATTAGTGTGATTATATATCTTACTGTGATTATATATATTTTATCACTGATATTTTAAGGAATGGGCATAGTGTACACATTATGTACCTATGCATTGTGTACACATTATAGAAATATATAGGTACATATTTTACAGATTATGTACATTTTTTCTACATGTGCATTGTGTACACCTATGTACAGCAGAGTACATGTACAGATTGTGCCTATTTAATACATTTATCACAACAAGACAATAAATGTACACACTATGACTACATTCTGGGATTTTATATTTAGTATATTAGATAGAAATCTCTCCGGTCACCAAAGTGGGTATAAACCTATATGTGTACCTAGTATATACGTGTATATATTGTACATACTGTGTACTCCTGTACAGAAGGTACATATCTACATTATATGAACATATGTGTAGTGTACATATGTACATAGTGTGCACACTTATGTACACGTGTATATACCGCAAATCTGCACGTGTGCATGATGTACATGTGTACATATCATATCACAATAAATGTAAATGTATATAATATGTGCAATATGTACATTTATATTGATATTATGTATTATATGTGTATTGTGATTATATATGCTGTTGTGATTATATGAAATCATTGTAATATTAAAATATATTTACCTATTGTACACATTATGTACATACCTACTGTGTATACATTATGTACATATAAATGTACATATTGTACAGATTATGTACATTTTTTGTACATCTGTATTGTGTACAGATATGTACATCACAGTCAATGTACATATGGTACATATTTTGTACGTTGATTGTAATATCCCAATAAGTGTACACATTATGAGTATATTCTGGGATATGATTTATAGTATATAAGAAAAAAGTTACTTCCAATATCAATGTGGGTATACTCGCATGTGTGTCCATTTTGCTGTACCTTCTATTAATCTTTGCCATTGAACATGATAGTGAGAGGTGGTTCTTTTCTCTAACAAGGTTTTCTGTTAATATAACTCAACTCTACTACCTTGTGGCCTCTGTATCTTCCATTGTAAATTGTAATTACCTATAAAAGAGAATATTTTGACATCACGCATCTACCTCTTGGATCCATCAGCCAGAGGCCTAAAATAAAAAAGACATTCACCCCAAGAATTGTTATATAGTGGTTGACAACCCCACTTTCTTCTAGGTAAATAATATCCTCTCTTTAACAGTAGCTACTTACAAGATTTGTGCATAAAGAATGTGACTTTTTTATCAGTATCTAGTTTATTCTTACATTAATTTCTAAAATACTGAGAGAATATTCTGATCATTGGTTATGTACTATTTTAATTTAATTTTTTTCTCTCAAATTTTATCTTAACTGCATACTCTACCCTGTTTATAAGACTGCCCTATGGTTAAATTTTGTAGGTAGTAAATTATCCTGAGCACACAGAACACTTCCTTTTGTAATCAACTCTGAAACATCATTGAAAGAGCAAGGATATGGGAATGAGATTTATCTGGCTTTTATTTCTGGTACTTACTTGCTCTCTGACCTTGGGCAACTTATGTATTGCTCTGAGTCTCATCTTCTTCATCTGTAAAATGATCATAGTAATACCTAATTCATATGCAGCTTGGAAATGTGTAATTTAGTGATTGATATAAAGTTCCTGATACAATTTCTGACAAAATAATAGAAACCCCACGAGAGATAGCCATAACAATCAGAGTTTATATTCACATTAACTGGGATAAAATTGATCTGAAAATACAGCGTAAAAAAGCAGCCAAAAATTCACAAGCATATATTTCGCTTGCCTTTTTATACAGAGCTGGAAAATTTCTCATCATTATCTCATCCATTGCCTGCAGCACGATCCTTCCAAAACTCCTCCTAAGACCGTCTGCCAAGGTGGAACACACTGAACCGCATGTGACTCTGCCTTTTCTGACTATTTTTGCAAGACTTTTCTCATAGAGTATTATTAACAGAAAATGGGGCTGTTATCAAGGTGACTAGGAATGGTGCATTCTCAGTTCAGGCTCTGATGGAATGTCTACTTGATCTGGTGCAACTCCAGCTGTGCTCTTGGCTTTCCTCACTTTTGTGGTTCCGAGAATGCAAATATTCTCCCATGGCTTCCTTGTTTTGTCTTTCTCCATGAGGTCTCATTCAAGTATAAACATTCCCTTCAATTTTCTCAACTCATTTTATATTGTCTGAATAACCTAGATAATTTTCCCTTTCCTAAAGCTATAGACCTTCTTTTTGTGTGTAAGAACAGATTACTCACAAATGTTTACTCTCCGCTAAACATTTATGTGTAATCGGTTCTTAATTCTACACACAAAATATCATCTCTACCAACATTTTACAACTATAGTCTTTCTATAGAGAACTATGAAAGGAACTTGCTCTAAAGGAGAAACTTCCAGAGCTAAACCAGGGGTCTGACAATTTTTAACAATATGTTATTCAGTAAAAATATTTTTTCAGTTAACAGAGAAGAATGCCATGGACAAAATGGCAAAACAGAACTTTTCAGCACTTATTCCTTCACAGAAACATCAATTTGAACAGCCATCCGTGCATCAAAGTGTCTTCAAAAGAGACAAGGAATCCAGGTGAGAGGTTATAGCATGTTTGTGGAGTAGAAAAGTAAGGAAAACGGCATAAAATAGAGTATAAAAGAGAGTTTTCTATTATCTGCATTACCCCGCCCCTAAACCTGGGTAGTGCAGCATCGAAAGAGATACGATGTATGTGCAGAGAGGAGAGTAAATGTAACACCTGACTTCAACATCAACTCCAATGCCAGTCACAATTCAGTGAACTCAACACCAGGCAGGTTTCTATAGCCACAGGCTATGGGACAGACCCTGTCAACCCAAGCTCCAGGCCTTCCCCTATGGCTCTAAGATCTAATGCCTCCAACCTCCATGGCTCCTACCGACATAGGCTCCAGGCCTTCGCCACAACCAGGCCATTTATGGCTTCCCCAGGCTCCACACTGGTTACTATAGACTCGTAAGTGCCTGGATAAACAAACCTCTACATCGACACAGTGGAATATTATTCAGCAATGAAAGCAATAATCTTTGAATGTGGTTTTTGTTGCCGAAAAAAAGCACGTGAGCTATGAAGCCATTAAAAGACATAGAGGAAACTCAAATACATACTACTAAGTGAAAGAAACCAATCTCAAATGACCACTTACTATATGAATCCAACTATATGACATTCTGGAAAAGGCAAAACTATAGAGACATCAAAACGTTCAGTGATTGCTGGGGGTTGAAAAGTGGGGAAGGATAAATGGGCAGAGCATAGAGGATGTTTAGGGCAATGAAACTACTCTGTGTGTTACTATAATGGTAGACACATGCCATTACACCCTTGTCAAAACTCACTGAATATACGACAGCAAGAATGGTCCCTAATGTCAATTATAAACGGTGGGTGACAGTGATAAGTCAATGTTGGTTCATCCATTGTAACAAATGTACCTCTCTAGTGAGGAAGGCTGATAGTGGAGGAGGCTGTGCATTTGGGGAGGTGGGAATGTAGGAACTCTCTGTACTTTCCACTATGCCTCACTATTCACTTTACACTGCCCTAAAAATAAAGCGTATTTGAAAAAAGATTGAGCTGTTGATATAAGCCCAATGTCTACTTTGACGTCCAGAAATGTTTCTTTTAAAACGCTAATACACCACTTCCTGGAAGAAAATATTTGTTAACAAATTCTTTTCTAGAACAATTATTTTTGTGGGTGTTCCTGTCACAACTATACATAAAAATCAGAATATGCAGCAACATCTTGATACTCTAAAAACACAATACCAAGAACGTTAAGAAAATCATTTCTAAATTTGATCTAAGCCAAAATGTGGAGAAGCAAAAGGGAAGAAAATTATTTCTGTATAATGAGATTATAGGTTGTTTCTCCGAACTCCTCTACTGGAAAATCCAGTTTTCAGTATTTTCCAACTTCTATCATGGAGATATATAAATATAGATGTAGATATGTAGATATATAGTCATTATATATATATTTATATATAATAAATAAACAGATACCATTTTATTTTTTATTATTGATTTATTTATTTATTTTTTGAGCCGGAGTTTCGCTCTTGTTTCCCAGGCTGGAGTGCAATGGCGCGATCTTGGCTCACCACAACCTCCACCTCCTGGGTTCAGGCAATTCTCCTGCTTCAGCCTCCTGAGAAGCTGGGATCACAGGCACGCGTCACCAAGCTTAGCTAATTTTTTGTATTTTTAGTAGAGACGGGGTTTCACCATGTTGACCAGGATGGTCTCGATCTCTTGACCTCGTTATCCACCCGCCTCGGCCTCCCAAAGTGCTGGGATTACAGGCTTGAGCCACCACGCCCGGCCTACAGATACCATTTATAAAAGATATATTTATGTATTTTATATATTTATATAATATATACATGTTCATATATACATCATGTTATCACCATTATGGATATAAAGAAGGACATTAAAATAGTGAAAAGATTAAAATAAAATGTACCAAAATGGAAACAGTGATTTAACTCTGCCTAGCTTTATGTGATTAAACAAGGTATTTTTCAAATCTATTTTTCTTTGCTTTCTAGAGGCTTTATAATAAATCTATATTTTTATATTTAAAAGCCTAATTTTTATTAAACAAATAAAAATTCAGCAACACTGTCTTTAGAACAATTTTTAAATCAACTTGAGCATGAAGAAAATGTTATGCCTATGGTGTTGAGCATTTTGAAAGATTAGCAGAAGCAGGGATAATGTGACATTTAGCTGATCTTTCAAGGGAAGCTAGACAAATGACACTTTTCGAAAAGAAAATAGTAACTAGTGTTGAAACATGGTATTGCCAGTATGATTAAGAAGGAAAGTGTCAACTTCTTCTGTGGAAAATCCTAACATTACCAAATGTAAGAAGGCAAATACTTCAACAACAGAAATGAAAAAGATCTTGATTCATTTATTTAACACTTTTTTAGAGTTTAGTCCCAAAAAGTCTATTTTGAAGAAAAGAAAAAATCTTACTCGTGTATATTACCCTTTGCAGTGAACTGGCCAAATAAGTCTATCCAAGGTACGTTGAATACCGAGCATGCTGGAAACATTTTTATTGACATCATCTCCAATCCCTACAACAATAGTGCAAGGAAAGGTTTAACATCTTCTTTTTACAGAGAGGAAAGCTGAGGCTCAAATAGGTATAGTAGCTCATTTAACATTACACATCCAATACGTGGTGGAGGTGGGACCTATACTTACATCTGTCAGACCTTAAAGTCTGTGTTCTTCTTTCTACCTCTCTGCCTCAGTCCAACAATTGGGATCTTTGCCATGATGCCTCACGAGTTCACGAGGCACTTTTCAGGAAGTTTTTGACTCAGACTTTATCACTCAGCAAGATACCTCAACTAATTTACAAAATGTGACTTGAAAAGCAGGTTGTAATTCCAAAAGCAAAAATCCAACCACAAAAGATAAAGTCTTAATCAGTAGAGCTTTACAGAAGGAAGTAATGTAGGTAGTAAGGGCACTTTCGGAAATGTCTGGAATCAGAGGAGTCGATGTATCACCTGTTAGAAATTGTACTCGCTTGGTAGCAAAATTTTCCTTGTGTTCACTTAAAATAATAGTCTTGTCGTTTTAAAACCAACGCACAGTCAGAGGGTGACTTGGATGTTTATTTTTTATTCTCCTTGCCTTCTTGTTTTAAGAATGGATTTTTCCTAAATTCTAATTATTATTGTAACTTACATAAGTGCAGCCGATTTTGCTTTTAAGGATAAAACTACATTTAAGTAGCTTTGTCTGGATTATCAAAACCAGGCCCTGAAGAAGTGAGTTCCTAAAGGGTAGGAACTTTGCTTATGTCTATATCTCAGTTGTGTTAAACAGAATAACTGGCGCAAATTAGCAAATGATGCACTGAGGAATCATAGAACAAAAGACTTTATGAAGAACTAAGTTTCAGATTCAGGGTGACGCTAAGGAGCTAGTGTACCAGAGGATGGTATGCCTTCTGCAATCACAAAAGCAGCATTCAGTCTGATCTGGGCTCTAAGAAGTGCTCCTTGAGACCTGACATTTTATCCTAACACTGCCACTAACAGGTTAAGTCAGAAAGAGTTCACTTCCCAGAGCTTTCGATTTCTGGTTTCCAAATCAGCACAATGAGAAACTGAAAAGAAGGAAAGAGGAAAAAAAGACAGGGTCAGAGATCCCTCCTGCTTGTACAATGCCATGATTTGGACACAGGGTTTGGGCAACCATGGCCCATCCACCAATTCCTGCCTGTCGTCTCTTGTCAGACAGCTCATGAGCCACGAATGTGAAAGAATTCAAAAAAGTAACAATATTTTGGGACATGTCAACAATTACATAAAATGCAATTTTCAGTTCTCATAAAAGTACTTTGGAACTCAGCCCCACTCCTTTATTACCCATTTCTAAGGCTGCTTTCACACCACAACCGCAGAGATAAGTAGCTGTGACAGAGACCATATGGGCTGCCAAGCCTAAAATATTTACTGCCTAGACCTTTCCAGAAAGAAAAAAGGATTGCTGATCTTTTACACAGACAATCAAGCAAGCGATCACCTGAGAACATTAAAATCTGTGTCTAGGACAAATGGGGCCTATATAAACTAGGGAATAATCTTCCCCACTACTTATGCAAGAACATTCACCCTTGAGAGAGAAGGCTACATGGCTTGGCAGCACTACTGCCACCAGTCCAGACTTCCCCTCACCTGTGCCCTATAAGTGACCAGCAATTCTAGGCATCCGTGGGGTAGCGGGGTGCATTCTCATGGCTGGCCCCACACCTTCCCTTCCTCCTGCTTCCTCACATTCTATTTTCTGAGTGGTTGTCAAAGGAACGCTGAATTTTGCTGTCACTTTTTCAGACCCCAATTCCACTTATGACAGTCTTGGTACCAGGAGGCATTCCAAGCTCCTATCTCATCACCACAACCGCCTGCTTCTCACTTAGTCCAGACGAGCTTGCCACAGTGCACTTGCTTTTTAATCGCTCTCTCTCTTCTTGCCTTCACCTCCTCTCCCTCCCTCTCTCCCTGGCTCTTTCTGTCACACGGGTGTGTGCACATACACAAGTTCCAATCAGATAAAAGAAGAAACACTTTTTAAGTTTCTTTCTAGGCCTATTAGAAAATTCTTTTTTTTTTTTTTTTTTTTTTTTTTTACAAAAACAGAGCTGTTTTTTTCCATTGCAAAAGTGTGGGTGTCCTTCCTTTTGGAGAGTAACAATCATTTTCTACATGGCCTTCTGACACATTGCATGTTGTACATATGTGTGTGTGCACATGTGCATATGAGTGTTAGAGTGTGTGTGTGTAGCAGGGAGGAAAGAGATGAAGGAGAGTGTGTATGTGCATGTTGGTTCATATGAGTGTGAGTGTGTGCATGCACGTGCCTGTGTGTGTGCACATGTGTATGAGCATGCTTGTATTTGCATATGAGAATGTGCATGTGAGAGAGAAAGAAAGAATGCGTGTATGTGTGAATGTGTATGTGTGTGTATAGCAGGGAAGAAGGGGATGAAGGAGAGTATGCTAAAAAGAGAACACCTCAGAACAGTCAAATAAAAGATTCCATATCAACATCATATCTTGTTAAAATACAGGATTCCCAAGTCAGTCACCTTCAAGCTGGAAGCCTGGAGTGTAAAAAGAGTGGGTGTTCTTCTCTGACAACTTATTGTCTAAGACAATTTTATGATCAAAAATATATTCGAATAAAAGTACCTGAGAAAAGTACATAAAGAGAATATAGCAAAATGTTAACAATGGTTTTCTTTGGGTGAGAGGAAGAAGAGTCAGGTTGTGGTTGATCTGTTTCCTTTAGTTCAACTATTCTGCATTCCTCACTTTTAAATTTTGGATATTAAGCTGGAGAGAAAGAACATGAATATAAAGATGAATTCGCTGAATGGAGCAACGAATGCTGAGTTAGCCAAAAATGTATGGCTACCTTCTATATCTAATTATTTGAGGGCAAATCAGAAAACACCACTTTCAGAAAAAATTTTTTTTTTTTTAGAAATGAAGTTTCGCTCTTGTTGCCCAAGCTGGAGTGCAACGGCACAATCTCGGCTCACCGCAGCCTCCGCCTTTCGGGTTCAGGCAATTCTCCTTCCTCAGCCTCCCGAGTAGCTGTGATTACGGGCACGCACCACCATGCCCAGCTAATTTTTTGTATTTTTAGCAGAGACAGGGTTTCACAATGTTGACCAGGATGGTCTCGATCTCTTGATCTTGTGATCCACCCACCTCGGCCTCCCAAAGTGCTGGGATTACAGGCTTGAGCCACCGCGCCCAGCCAGAAATTTTTTAAAATGTGTTTTATGTTATTTTCCCTTTCAGCCTAAGGACTAAAAATTGAACACAACTGGATCTGCGCCATTGCCTCAAAGATTCTTAGCCTACTTCAAGATCCATTGTCTGGACACTCCTGCTTTTTAGACAGAAAACAGGGCTAAATTCCTATTGACTTCCAAATACACAGACCCACAGATTTGTCACAGTACCCTCTCTCTCTCACCCTGTCTCTGTCCGTCTGAGTCTCTCTTTCTTTCTCTCTCTCTTCCCTCACATCATCCCCAAATCAGAATGCATATATAAAAATTTGATTAACTGAAACATAGAATGATCAAGATTTTACTACAAGAGAATTACACAGACTTCAGCTAAGATGTTTGGTTGAATACCTGCATATGCCTTCACTCCATCATTAAACCAC
Organism: Callithrix jacchus; assembly: GCF_049354715.1. Lineage (NCBI taxonomy): Eukaryota > Metazoa > Chordata > Mammalia > Primates > Cebidae > Callithrix > Callithrix jacchus. The sequence goes on along the minus strand of NC_133521.1, from coordinate 54,444,148 downwards.
ATTAACACGGGATGATTAAAAATAAATAAACCAACAAAGATAAAAAGAAAATAAAGACAATCCCTTCAGCATATAGAAAACTGGCAAGCAGAAGCTGTCAGTGACACCTCACAGTAGACCCAGAGATGCTAAATTTCAAGCCAGTGGCAGGAAGGCAACCAGGATCCCCAAGGGTTCAAGAGTTGGCAGCTAAATTTACCTAGGGAATTTATGTTTCAGTAGTAGGTAGATCCCAGATCCTCTCCCTAGAATCGGTGACTGCATTCCACGGTGGTGGCAGGGTGGAGGTTTCCTCTCTAAAGGGTAAAATTTGGTGTCTCTAGGCAGGAGCTCTCTAGACACAAGTGCTTAAATGTACACACTGAACAATGAGATCCTCCAGGTTTTCCTACCACTGAGTTCCAATGAGTGTGGCCGATACACTTGGTCAGAAGTTAAGACGATTTTTCTCTAGAGAGAATCCCTCTTGCTCAAGAAGAAAAGGTCTGACCCAGCAAGACCACCGCCCACAAAATGTTACAATCACAGAACTTCCATCAGCTTTTAGCTTTTCAGTGCTCCATTTTTTTCTAACACACACAGACAGCTAAGGTTCACCAGGCATCTGAGCAAAGCTTCTAACATGAATGGCCGAGACCAGAGCAACAAGACACATAAATGCAGCCTGAATGAGGACTGTGCTAGGAGATAAGACCTTCTGAAACCCATATGAATGTTCTCGAAGAGAAAAGTGTTACCATTTTCATGAAACAAGAACCAAATTTAAAGAAAAAGTAAACGCTTAGAAATTAAAAATATGACAGCAGAACTTGTGAAAAATTCTTGTTAGAATAGTAAGACAACAAAGTTGAGTAGATGAACCTTATGTCTTCCAGAAATAGCGATAAGAAAAAAGTTGAAATCCGGAAGAAAATTTGAACAGGTTCAACACTAAAATGATCAGAATTCCAAAGATAGACATAGAGACAGACAGAGAGAGAGAAAAAGAACAGACACACGCAGCAAATAAGAAAGAGAGAGATAAACCCTAACACAGTAATTGCTGGAGACTACAACACCCAACTTTCAGCACTGGACAGATCTTCCAGACAGAAAACCAACCAATCAACATGAAATTTAATCTTTACTACAGACCAAATGGAACCGATATTCAAGGAACATTTCATCCAATGACTGCAGAATACACATTTTTTCAACTCAACACATAGATCATTCATAAGTATAGAAGATACCTTAGGTCACAAAGCAGATGCAATCACATTTGAAATCAGGACTAAGAAATTCATTCAAAACCATACACTTACATGGAAACTGAGTAACTTGCTCCTGAATGACTCCTGGGTAAATCATGACATTAAGGCAGAAATCAAGAAGTTTAAGAAGTTCTTTGAAAGTAATGAGAACAAAGGTACAACTTACCAGAGTTTCTGGGATGCAGCTAGTCAAGTAGTGTGGAGAGAAATTTATAGTACTAAATGCTCACATCAAGAAGTGAGAACTTGGGACAGCTGCGGTGACTCACTCTTGTAATCTCAGCACTTTTGGAGGCCAAGGCGGGCAGATTACAAGGTCAGGAGTTTGAGACCAGCCTGACCAACATGGTGAAACCACATTCTACTAAAAATACAAAAATTAGCTGGTGTTGTGGCACATACCTGTAATCCCAGGTACTCAGGAGGCTGAGGCAGGAGAACTGCTTGAACCCAGGAGATAAATGTTGCAGTGAGCCCATATCACACCACTGCACTCCAGCCTGGTTGAGAGAACAACACTCCATCTCAAAAACAAAATTGAGATCTCAAGTTAACTACCCAACATCACAATTAAAAGAATTAGAAACCCAAGAGCAAAGAACACCCTCAAAACTATGCTGAATGGGAGTGGGGAGAGAGGGCATCTCTATCTTCTGTCAATTTTTAAGGGGAATGCTTTCAGCTTTTGTCCATTCAGTATGATGCTGGCTGTGGTTTTGTCACATGTGGCTCTTATTATTTTGAGGTATGTTCCTTCAATACCTGGTTTATTGAGAGTTTTTAACACACATGAAAGTTGAATTTTATCAAAAGCTGTTTTTGCATCCATTGAGATAATCATGTGGGTAATTTTTTTTTCTTTAGTTCTGTTTATGTGACGATGACATTTATCAATTTGCATATGTTAAACCAAACTTGCATCTCAGGGAGGGTGGTTGTGACCAGGAATTTATCAGTTTCTTCTAGATTTCTCAATTTTTTCAGGTTCAGTGGCTCACATCTGCAATCCCAGAACTTTGGGAGGTCAAGGTGGTTGATCACCTGAGATTGGGAGTTCAAGACCAGCTGGATCAACATGGAGAAACCCCATGTCTACTAAAAATACATGCTTCTACAACTATCTGATCTTTGGCAAACTTAACAAAAACAAGCAAGGGGGGAAAGATTCTCCGTATTCAATAAACGATGCCAGGATAACTGGATAGCCATATGCAAAAGACTGAAACTAGACCCCTTCTTTACATTACATACAAAAATTTGCTCATGATAGATTAAACACTGATATGTAAAACCAAAAACTATAAAAGCTCTGCAAGACACGAGACAATGCCATTCAAAACATCAGCACAGGCAAAGATTTCATCATGAACATGCCAAAAGAAAAGGTAACAAAAGCAAAATTGAAAACTGGGGTCAAATTAAAATGAGAAACTCTCACACAGCAAAATATACTATCAACAGAGAAAACTGACAACCTACAGAATGTGAGAAAATGTTTGTAAACTATGCATTCCACAAAAATCTAATATCAAACATGGGTAGGGAAATTAAATTTACAAGAGGAAAACAAACAACCCATAAAAAGGTGGGCAAAGAACATAAACAGACACTTTTAAAACAAGACATATATGCAACAAGCAATCATATTAAAAAAGCTCAACGTCACTGATTATTAGAGAAATGTAATGAAAATTATAATAAGATACCATCTGACACCAGTCATAATGGCAATTATTAAAGCAAAAAAAATACACACATACTGGCAAGGTTAGAGAGAAAAACAACACTTACACACTGTATTCGGGAATGCAAATTAGTTCTGCCATTGTGAAAAAGTGTCATGATTCCTCAAAGACCGAAAGAGTGAAATACCATTTGATTCAGCAAACCTAGTAATGGGTTACTAGGTATGTACCCAAGGGAATATAAATCCTTCTGTTATAGAGACATGTGCACGCATATGTCCATGGCAGCACTGTTCACAATAGCAAAAATATGGAATCAAGCTAAATGCCCATCAATGGTAGACTGGATAAAGAAAATGTGGTACATATACAACAAAAAACACTAGGCAGCCACAAAAGAATGCGATCGTGTTCTCTTCAGGGACATAGATGAAGCTGGAGACTATTATTCTTAGCAAACTAATGCAGGAACACAAAATCCAAATACCAGATATTTTCACTTGCAAGTGGGAGCTAAATGATGAGAACACAGGAACATACAACAGGCGGAAGAACAACACACACTAGAGCCTTTCAGAGAGTGGAGAATGAGAGAAGGAAGAAGATCAGGAAAAACAACTAAATGGGACTAGGCTTAATACCGGAGTAATGAAATGATCTGTACAACAAACCTCATGACAGACTTTACCTAAATAACAAACCTGTGCTTGAACCTTTGAACTGAAATAAAAGTTAAAAAAAAAAAGGCAACTTCTCAAGTTGAAAAACATAACCTCCTAGGTTTAAACACATGAACACAAACTCACACCAAGGAACATTGTCTTGAAACTCTGCAATATATGACAAAGGAAAACAGCTCTCCTAAGTTTTCAGAAAAGTTTTTTAAAAAACAGTATTTACAAAGAATCAAAAATCAGAATGATTTCAGGCTTCTCAACAGCACTACCAGAAGCTGGGAAATAATGGAGTAGTATCTTTAAAACTTGAATGGGAAATTATTTTCAATCAAAAATTCTATGCCCCACCAGTCATGTAAGTGTAAGAAGAAATAAAGTCATATTTCAGAACAATTTGCTTCAGTGTATCCTTGCTTGAATAAGTTACTGGAGGATACAGTCCACAAACAAGAGATTCAGGGCACGGGGCAGTGCAAAACAACAGAGTGGGTTTGTATTTGTATTGAAAAGACAGCAGCATTCGAGAGTTAGGGAATACTGGAGGAGGAGTTTTCTCCAGCATCCCTGGAGCCCACACCTCTCATTTCCACATTCCTATGTCCCATTGCTGCCCATGAATTCTGATCACCTATTCCTTTGATAGTGGTATTTCTCTCACCGATTAGCTGTAGTCAAGTGGCTCTTTCTTGGGCTACAGGAGGAAATCTATTGCTTTTCATTAAACATCAATTGGATTAACCTAGGCTTAAGGTCAGCATTATGCCATCAGCTGTACGTTCTTGGGAAGACATCTACTCACAAACTGGTTAAAGAACGTGGCCCTCCTACCTCTGACTTGTGTGATTCTAAGCAAGCTATTTAGCACCCTCTCATCTGTGAAACAAACATAAAGTTCTTATCTTGGGCTCCACAAACAGAAAGTGTTGAACAAGAACAGTTTCTTCTCCTCCAAGGCCAGACCATATGGAGGACCCTAAGACAGCCACAGTCTTGGTCAGTAGGACAAACACAAGGTTCAAATTGCACCATTAAAACTGTGGCCAAACGTTTGCTCTGCCTCTGAGTCACTCACTGTCATAAAGTTCTACCGGTTCCCATTCCAGATAGAAAGTGGGCTTTTGTTGGTTTTTGTTGCGTTTGTCAAGAGATGGAGTCACCCAGGCTGGAGTACAGTGGCATGACCATAGCTCACTGCAGCCCCAAACTCCTGAGCTCAAGTGACCTTTCTGCCATGGCCTCCTGACAGAAGCTGGGCCAACAGGGCAGCAGGTATGCATCCCCACACCCAGTAATTTTTTTTTGAGTGATGGGGTACCGCTATGTTTCCCAGACTGCTCTCAAATTCCTGGCCTGAAGGAATTTCCCCATATTAGCCTCCTAAATTTCTAGGATTACAGGTGTGAGCCACTGTGCCCAACAGGTGTTCTTAAATGCAATTTCCACACTGCTATTCTGAAGAAGGGCAAGAAGCAAAGAGTCCCTCCTTGAAACATAGAAAATAAAAGCATTCACTATTAAGTGGAGGCAGAGTTGATGATCAGCCAAAACTACTTCAACTGTAATCCAGAAGTCCCATTGATACAGGAGTTCTAAAGAAATTATTTAGTCAGAGATTGAAAGTAAGGAAGTCTTTGGTAAGGTTTCCCTTTGAATAAAATGCAGCCCCAAAACCATTTCTAACAAAGAGCGGCCTGTAAAATCGAGCTGCAGATATAGACAAGCAAGCTGGAAGCTTGCACAGGCGAATGCCTGCAGCTGTAACAATAGGAGGCTACTTGGGTGCCAGGCATGCTCAACCTGACGGCTTCATCTTCCTTTTTCTTTATCAACCACAAGTGCAGTAAGGGACAGACAACATGCACTGGCCAAGTAGAAAACCTATATGCATAAGAAGATTCGGGTGGATAGCCAGCTTCTTCACGAGCTATGTAAAGCTCTCACCTGGTCCAACCCATATTTGGACACTATGTAAGTCAAACACCACCTCCTCAACAAGTCTATAAAACCTTGTGCAGTTCACCAGAAAACCAGAAAACACACTCAGAAGCCCCTCTCTCCGCAGAAGAGAGAGATGTTCTCTTTTCTTCTTTTGCCTGTAAAACCTCCATTCTTAACCTCACTCCATGTGTATTTACGTCCTTGATTTTCATGACATGAGGCAATGTACCTTGGGTATTACCTCAGATGGACAATGCTGCTTCATCATAGTTCTGTTTTGTTCAGGTTGTGGGACAAACGGCTCCTTTCCTCTGCAACCTCAGCTCAACCTTACTCAGGCCTCCTTCCAGCAGAATCACAGAGCCAAATGAAACCCCTTAAGTCTTCTTTTAAATTGGCAGCCGCTCCAAAGAAAGCAGCATGATGAGTTTCAGGTGGCCCGGGGTGGGGGCAGTGCTACTCGGGCTTCTCCGTGCTCAGTCCCTCTCAGTTCAAAAGCGCACCACGTGGAGCAATAGACCACCTCCTCATCTGAGTTTTAAAAATAGTGGGAGGAAAAGCGCTGTCTTCATGCTTATTTCCCTGGCAGAGGGGAGGTCATAAAACACTAATTTCTAAGCAGTGGACCAGAGTTTTACTGATCTCTTCTGTTACTTACTCATGTTTACCCAGAGAAACCACATCACAAATCTGTGTCTCCTCTGGCAAGAGAAGGACTCAGATTCATGATTCTCTCAGCCCCCTTTCCACAGTGGAGTTCTGACTCCACTTCTAAAATACTTTTCTGCAAGCCTCTGTACCTCATAAATGTTTTACTATACTCGAGACAGCAAAGGGAAGCACAGATTAGCTACTGTTTTCAGAACAGTGGAAAAATGCTGTCTTCTCCACGTTTGGCATTGGAGTCAAAGATCAAGCGCCAAACAGTAGTTGTCAAGAATCCTTTCATTTACAATCAGGTTCTAGACTTTTCAAATGGTGTGGGCAAGAACCAGTTTTGCCAGAATAGGTTATTATCTACCTCTTACCTTTATAGGACAGGACTAAAAATTCTCTTTTTTAAGACAGAGTCTCACTCTGTTCCCGAGGCTGGAGTGCAGTGGCATGATCTCGGCTCACTACAACTTCTGCCTCTCAGGTTGAAGTGATTTTCCTGCCTAAGCCTCCTGAGTAGCTGGAATTACAGGGGCCCACCACTACACTCAGCTAATTTTTTAATTTTTAGTAGAGACAGGGTCTCCCCATGTTTGCCAGGGTAGTCTCCAAAGCCTGACCTTATGATCGGCCTACCTGAGCTGCCCAAAGTACTGGGATTACAGATGTGAGCCACCACGCTGGGCATTTTTTTTAATTACACTGAAGACTTTTTAAAGGGTTGTGTGTTGTATGAACTCCCTCCTCACCCAATTCTCATAAATGGGAAAATGCTGCTGCTTCATTTTAAAGCTAGTGAGCTGCCTGAACAGGAACTTCTAATTAACCATTCAAACTGATTAGCTCACGTCCCTGAAGGCTGGAGAACATGGGAACTGCTATCCCATCTGAATACAATCCAAAGGCAAAAGGCTGTGGCCAAGTTGAAATAATGGGGCAGATAGAAGCGATAAAGACTGGAGCTGGGAGTGGCCCGTACTTCAAGTTAAGCCAAACAAAGGTGTTTGCATGTTTTATATGGGCCAAATAGGAATTCCATAATCAAGAAAACCATTGATTTTAAGGAGGACGCTGCCCTGAAAAGCTTCCTGCCAGGGGTAAGGAAGAGGCTGCCCAGGACCCCCAGAGGCAGGTGGTAGGAGGGCTCCTAGTGGCTTCCTAGAAACTGTATTACCTGAGGTAGTGAACTGCTGTCAGAGATCCCTACCAGGAGAATTTCTCAGGAACGCATGAGAAAGGGCCCAAAACTGCATGCCTGCTCCTAAAATGTGACACCATAATACAGCTGAACTATTAAATAAGGCCCTATCTGTTCCTCTGTCTCTCCTTTCTCCCTGCCCCTATCCAACCCTAGAAGAGCCAGAAAGCACTGCTAAGGAGTGAGGGTGGGTGGTCATAAACAAACACACTGCCCTCCTTTCCCTTCCCACTGTGGGTTTCTCAGGCTGAGGCTGTCACAGAGGAGGAGGGATGAAAATTGTTTTCGTTGATATTTTATCATGAACATTTATGAACGTACAACAAAGTTGAAAAAACTTTACAGTGAACACTTTAACTGTATCTTCACCAACTTGGAGTCTTGTTTTATCTCATGTCCATCCATAGATCCATCTTTCTATCCATCCAGTAATCCATTATAGTTTTTAGGCATTTTAAAGTAAATTGCAGACATCAGTAACTCAACGTGCATTAACTAGAATTTGGTACCTTTTTTTTTCCTTTTCGTGTAAAGTTTACAAATGATGAAATGCAAAAATTTTAAGTATGTATTTACCGAATTCTGACAAAAGTATACATATGTGTAACCCAAAACTCTATCAAATAAAGAACATTACTATAATCCCTGATATGGTTTGGCTGTGTCCTCACCCAAATCTCTTCTTGAATTGTAGCTCCCAGAATTCCCACGTGTTGTGGGAGGGACCTGGTGGGAGAGAATTTAATCATGGTGACAGTTTCCCCCATACTGTTCTTGTGATAGTGAATAAGTCTCACAAGAGCTGATGCTTCTATAAGAGGAAAGCCCTTTTGCTTGATTCTCATTTCTCTCTTGTCTGCCACCATGTAAGATGTCCCTTTGACTTTCTGCCGTGATGATGAGGCCTCCCCAGCCAGGTGCAACTGTGAGTCCCTTAACCCTTTTTTGAATAAAGTACCCAGTATCAGGTATGTCTTTATCAGCAGTGAAAAAACGGACTAATACAATCCCAGAAAGTTTCCTCATGACTTGTCTCAGTCTCCAGCTCTGTACCCTTGGATTTTTTTCATTGTAGACTAAGTTTGGCAGCTTTAGAAATTCCACATAACTTGAATCATGTTGTGATAACCCTATATATAAGGCTCCCTTCAGTCCACAAAATAATTTTTATATTTATCAGTCAGGTTACACATATCAGTATCTCTTTCATTTTTATTGCTGAGTAGTATTTCATGCTATGAAATAACGTAGTTCGCTACCTGATCCTCTATTTGTGGTCACCAGAAACATTTTCAACTTTTGATTATTATGAGTAAAGCTATTGTGGTCTTCTATAAGTATTTTTATTAACATGTATTTTCACTAATTGGGGTAGATTCCTAACTCGGAAATTTATTATAGATGAGATGTATATTCGTTCTGTAAGAAAATTCCAGAAATTTGACAAAGTAGTTGTACTGTTTTATAGTCCCATTAGCAATAGTTATAGTTGTGCTGTATTCTTGCCAACGTTTGGTGTTTAGTCTTTCCCAACCTAGTTATTTTGTGGGGTGTGTAGTAGTATCTCACTGTGGTTTTAATCTGCATTTCCTTGATGTTAACCATTTTGTCCCACTTGTATATTATCTTTGCAAAGTGGCTCCTCAAATTTTTTCCCCTTCTAAACAGTAATCGTTATCTTTTTTTCTTTTAGTTGTTCTGTCATCCAGGCTGGAAGGCAATGGTGCAATCTTAACTCACTACAGCCTCTGCTTCCTGGGCTCAAGTGATCCTCCCACCTCAGTCTCCCAATTAGCTGATACCAGGCTAACTTTTTGTATTGATATTAGCCAACATACAAGGCTAATTTTTTGTACTTATTCTAGGTGTCAGGGTCTCACCATGTTGCCCAGACTAGTCTCAAACTCCTGGGCTTAAGCCATTCATCCTCCTCGGCCTCCCAAAGTACTGGCACTACAGGTGTGAGCCACTGTGCCCAGCCTTATTTTCAGGTTATAAAACTGCTTTATGTATTCTGGAAATCAGGCTCTTTACTGAAAATAGATTTATGACCATTTTCTGTCATGCTGTGGCTTGCATATTCTTTTGTTTAATGTATCTTTTAATTTTCCCAGACACATTTTCTGAAAAATTCGTGTTAGTTTTTGTTGTATTTTTCAGATACTTTGTTCATTTCATCTAAGTTGCAGAATTTGTCACCATGACGTTGTTTATGATAGTCTCTTATTATCCTTTTCACGTCTGCAGGATCTGTAGTGATAGTTTCACTTCGCTTTCACTTCCGATATTGATACTGACCATTTGTGTTTCCTCTCTTTTTTTCATGATCAGAGTAGCTTAAGGTTTATTAATGTTGATATTTTAAAACAACCAGCTTCTTTGCTTTGTTAGTTTTCTCTATTATTTTGTCTGTCTTCAATTTGGTTTATCTCTGTACTTTTACCTTTATTGTTTCCTTCTTACTACTTCGTTGGAGTTTTCTTTGCTGTGTGTGTGTGTGTGTGTGTGTGTGTGTGTGTGTTTTCAATCTTCTTTAGGTGAACATTTATGTCATTGATTTTAGACCTTTCTCTTTTTCTTCTATTGCAGTATAAACATGTACGGCTATACTTCCCTCTGGGAACTCCCATAGCTGTAATTCATAAGTGTTGGCATGTTGTATTTTGATTATCCCTTAGAATAAAATATTTTATATTCTACCTTTTGATTTCTTCTTGGGCTTGTGTATTATATTTAATCTCCAAGTACTTGGAGCTTTCCTAGTTCTCTTATTGTTAATTTCTGTTTTAATCCTATTGTGGTCAGGTAACATACACTGCATGAATTCAATTTGATTTAATCTATTCAGTCTTGTTTTACGACCTAGCATGTGACCTATCCTAGTGAACACTACATGTACTTGAAACATACAGTATTCTGTGGTTATTGGGTGTCGTCTTCCATTGGTTTGTTTAAGATGGTGGAGAGTGTTGTTCAGGTCATCTGCATCTTGACTAAGATTTTGTCTAGTTTATCTATCAACTGCTTGGGAGATGGGTATTAAAATCGCCAATCAAAATTGTGGATTGTTTGTTTATTCCTTTAGTTCAATTTTGTTTTGTGAAAATTGACGCACAAATTATTTTTAATCCATTTTTTTGATGAAATGACTCTTCTGTAATCATGAACTATCCCTCTTTATCTTTGGAAATACTGTTTTGACTTAAGCATATTTTATTTGGTATTAATATAGCTTCTTCACACTTCCATTACTGACTGTTTGCATAGTGTATCATTTTAAATGTACTCATTTAGGGTCAGGTACAGTGGCTCACACCTGCAATCCCAGCACTTTGGGAGGCTGAGGCAGGTAGATCACTTGAGGTCAAAAGTTTAGGACAAGCCTATCCAATGCAGTGAAACCCCAGCTTTATTAAAAATACCCCAACATTTAGCTAGGAGTGGTGGCAGTTTTCCGTATTCCCGGCTACTCAAAAGGCTGAGGCAGGAGAATTGCTCGAACCCAGGAGGCGGAGTTTACAGTGAGCAGAGATTGCACCACTGTACTCCAGCCTGGGAGATAGAGTAGGACACTGTCTTAAAAAAATTCAAATGTACTTATTTAGACCTACGTATATTTGTCTTTTTTTTCTATTCAAAGTGTGTATTTCATATACAGCACTGGGTCTTGTGGGTTTTTTAAATCAATTCTGGCAGGCAATCTCTGCACTTTAATTGGAGTATGTGGTATGATTCATTAACATTTAACGTTATTAAATATAGATTTATTAGTGGTTGAATGATGTAATTGGATTCAAGCTTACAATTTAATAATTTGTTTCATTATTTTGTTTGTTTTTGTTTGCATCCCCTTCCCCAGTTTTTGTCCTGTCCCTTTTCTCCTGATGTCTTTTGGACTCTTTAAATACTTTTAAAATTTCATTTTAAAGTATCCATGACTTATTAGATGTAGTGGTTGAATATTCCTTATCTGAATTCCTTGGGACTAGAAGTGTTTTGGATTTTAAACTTTTTTCATATTTTGGAACATTTACATATACATAAAGAGATCTCTTAAAGATATAACTGAAGTCTAAACACAAAATTCACCTATGTTTACGTACACCTCATACACATAACGCAAATAAAATTTTACATATTTTTAGCAATTTTGTGCACGAATCAAAGTTTGTATACATTGAACCATCAGAAAGCACACATATCGCTATCTCAGCCATCGATGTGGATGAATTTCAGATCTTGGAATATTTTGGATTTTGGGGTTTATGGATCAGAGATGCTCAACCTCTACCTGTTTTCATTGTTGATTATTTTATGTGTTAAATATGTAAAAAAGGGTTAAGTTTCAGCTGAATGAGATTTTTGAGTTTGGAAATTAAACTAAACAGGATTTTTCTTAAGTTTCAGGATACAGGTGCAGAATGTGTAGGTTTATTATATAGGTATATGTGTACCATGGTGCTTTGCTGCACCTATCAACCGTTCATCTAGGTTTTAAGCTTCACATGCACTAGCTATTTGTCCTAATGGTCTCCCCATCTCACATTCCTCTGACCCCAACTGGCCCCAATGTGTGTTGTTCCCTCCCTGTGTCCATGTGTTCTCACTGTTCGACTCCCAATTATGAGTGAGAAAGTGTGGTGCTTGGTTTTCTGCTCCTGTTTTGAACTAGACAGAATTTCTTAATATCTTAAATTGCTCAGTGAAATAGAAAATATCAAAGATTCTACCCAACAGGTGGGTAAGAATGAGTCCACGTAGCAACTTTGATAAAGTGAAGGGAAATAACAAACCATTTCTGATTGCTCCCTGCCACAGCCAGTGCATTCAACCTTTTTACTGTCCTTTTATTATTTTTTCATTGTTCTTACAGTCATTATTATTTTTCCCCAAATGAAAAAATAAAAGTGGTGGGATTGATAGTGAGGAAACAGACTGACAGCTGCCCCTACACCTGAGTTTAACTTTTGAGAAATATAGTCAACATGATGATTTTCACACAGGGCTAGTAGGCCTTCTGCATCTGTTATAATTCCTGTTATGTTGTGGACAGAAAATAAATTTTTCTCTCCATGGGAACCTGTTAGTGATACTTGAGAACAATGTCAACTGTAGACCAAAACCGAATACAAGTGGAAATATTGGTTCTTTTTTTTTGCAGTATTCCTTTTTTAAGACCTGAGATAGGAGAATAAAAAAGGAAAGAACTATTGACATGTGCAACAACATGGCTGAATATCAAAAACATTTTCTTGACTAAAAGAAACCTTACATATGGAGTGATCACAATATAATTCTATTTCTATCAAACTTTAAAATCTGTGCTGAAAGAATATTTAAAAGTATATTTGGGTTCGGGACCGACTAAGAGGAGGCAAAACTGAACTTTCTAGTCTCTGCTGTGATCCAAAAACCATGCTATAAACTTTGTACCCAGTATCTCATTTAATCCTCAAAATCACCCTAACAGGTAGTTACTGTCACTTCCCCTGCTTCAAACAGAACATAAAGCTCAGAGAATCCAGGTACTGTTTTTTTTTGTTGTTTTGTTTTGTTTTGTTTTGAGATGGAGTTTTGCTCATGCCACCCAGGCTGAAGTGCAATGGCGTGATCTCGGCTCACTGCAAGCTCCGCCTTCTGGGTTCAGGCAATTCTCGTGCCTCAGCCTCCCAAGTAGCTGGGACTACAGGAACACACCACCATGCCCAGCTAATTTTTTGTATCTTTAGTAGAGATGGGGTTTCACCATGTTGACCAGGATGGTCTCGATCTCTTGACCTCGTGATCCACCTGCCTCGGCCTCCCGAAGTGCTGGGATTACAGGTGGGAGCCACCATGCCTGGCCCGGTACTGTGTTTTACACCTACTTAGAAGTCACACATTCCTAAAGTTCTATAAAATATTCTAAATAAAAATGAATAAAGTAGGCAAAAAAGACCATGTAAATAGCATTTCTACAAATATCTCCTAAGACAATTTTCACATCGATGTCCAAAGACATTTACAAGAATGTTTTCCACAACACTGTTTAAAATAATAGAAAACTACAAGCAACCTAAATGTCCATGGAAGAGTTAGATTCTTTCTCTTATTTCCGTATAATGCAATACTGTGCTGATGTAGAGATATCATATTCATTTTTAAAAATTACATTCACCTTCTTCTCATGGATCCAAGGAGATATGTTAGAGAATATCTATTGCATTTGGACATAAACATAAATACAAAGGAAATAGTAGGGGCTCTCTACAAGTGGTTATATATTGATAGAGGAAGAAGAGAAAAATAAAAGGGATCATGAACTTTGTATATGCTTTGGTAGTGTCTGGTTTTGTATATAACTTGAATTTTTTCATAAATATATTTTACGGTCTGCATAATTACTAGGTAAGAAGACAAGTAAGTCACTTTAGTAAAAGTTCTTCCAATTACTGCAACTGATTTCTACAGCCAGAATGTTCCCAGAACCTGAAAAGAGGAAGCACTATAAATGGAAGGCAGAAATACTGACACTAGTGGGCCAGAGCTGGAGAGGGTGGATCTAATGCAGCAAATCCATCAGCAGTTCTCATCGCCATCTTTGAGAAACCTCACAATTTTCCGTGCGTAATAAATGAGTTAAATTGAAAACAAATCCATGACAGTGGTGCATGAGAAAGGTTACATGTGTCCCGAATAATAAAGTCTGCGCACAATATAAATTAAAACATACCATTTTACATTCATAAGATTGACAAACAAAAAGTAAAAGCCTAGGAATATCAAGTGAAGCCAAACACAAAACAAGTTTCCCCACATTTCCTGTGGGAATACAAATTGTTACAACTACTTTAAACAATTGGAAATTCATAGTAAAAATGAAGACAAGCCTCCCCTACAATTTACCAATCCCTCTTCTGGGAACACAGTAAGAGAGATTCTTCCCAAGAAACCTGTAAACAAATGTATATGGCACTATGCATGTAATTGTACATCGTGGTATTTCCATATGGTAAAGTATTATTCGGCAGGGAAAGTAAGTAGACCAGAGGTAGACATTTCAATATCAATAAGTTTTAGAAAAATAAAATTGAGTATAGGAAGCTGCAACTATATCTGTAATGCTTTGTTTTGCCAGGAAAATAAAGGGACACGTGGGGAGGGCAAAGGACAACAAAAACTAAACAATCTGAAACACATGCAGAAAAATACCCATATTTTAAAATTTTCCATTGCTGCTTATATTAGTTTCTGTCTTTTCTATACGCTTGAAGTACTTGATAATCAAGAAAATATAAAAGGCATAGGAAAAAGTATTCTGAGAAAATACATCGAAAGGTTTATGGTTATTAGATTTGGTAAGATTTTAAATGACTTTAATTTTCTTTGTTATATCTCTCTATATGTCCTAGTCATACCATATTAAATGTGTATTTCATTTATGACAATAAAAATGTATTATTTAAAAACTCATATATATGCAGTTTTATCTGACATATGATGAAACTCTACGAAACATAGATTCAGCAAAAATACTGAGAACAAGAACAAAAATAATGATATTAAGAGTTGTTGACGTTTGGATGGAGCTATGAGTGACTTTACATTTATCTCTAAACTCGATTTTTCTATAGTGGGCAAATAAAATATTTGTGAAACTAGATTAAATAGAAAGCTATAGGTTTTAAATGAAAAGGAATTCAAATAATTTTCCAGCATGATAAAATGTTTATATTCCTAAATATGACCTACTTTACAAAAGCACCAGTGATTTTAAAGAAACATTAGATGATTTTTAAAGGAAGTCAGTTATGATACTGCAGTTTATAGTGATACTGAGTGTTTGCTAGCTCCACTAATCAGGATATTAAGTTAATAGTATATAATATGCCATAAAGAAATTATATGAACAGAGGTTACTGCAAAAGGAGAACACAATGATTTTAAGTGGGCTGGTGACCTGAATTTCTTCCAGTGAGGGGAAACATCAGAGTCATTTGATCAATAAAGTGCCTTTTATAAATCTTCAGGAAATCTCCTATGAAGGCTTTAAGAAGATGGATTTCTTATTACTTCTGATGTATGTTCCCATGAAATTTTTACCATTGCCACCATGGGCCTGCCCAGCCTAAGAGATGGAAACTGTGAGTCCAGCCCACTGACGCCCACCATCAGTAAGAAGATTGCACACTGAGGAGGCCATGACCAGCCTGCTGACTGAAATCTATACTGTAAAAGGGTGATGCTGTTCCAGCAATCCTGAAACCCTGCCCTAGGATCAATGCAAAGTGGTGTCAACCTTAGAATTTCAATACGCCTAGGCAGATAGTTATCTTTAAATATAAGAACAGTATCATTTTCTGGAGAAACCAAAAGAATCCAGAAAAATTCTACAGTAGTCTACTCTGCCCTTCCTCCCCGTTCCGTCTTGTTAGTAACAGCCAAATCCAGGCACAAAGATGTCCTAACTTCTACACCTGAGGTTGCCCACAACGTGTGCTAGGTGATGCATCTTATAGAGCACATATGCAAACAATTATGGGATCTGAAAAACAATAACTCAGGCAGAAACATTAGGAATTATTGCCCCTAAGTGAACCAGTGGGAAAAAAGGAGGCTTAGAGAGTTTAAACAACTTTCCCCAGTAGCTGATAAGTTACGGTGGCCTTAGACAAGCTGACAAGAGTGGTAGCAAAAAGGCTTCAAGGATTACAAATTGTTCTACTATAAGGTTTTAAAAAGGTTTCAAAGGCAAAGAAGAGCAAATGAAGCCATGAATTTTACAATCTACATATTTTTAGCCCGTTCTCTTTTTTTGCTTTTCTAGGGTAAACTAATTAGACCCTGCAAACACATTCCCACCCACAATGTGGTCTCCATTGCTTTAGGGCCTCACCTCTGAGCAGCCAGAGGGAATGCAGCTGACCCCTTATCTAGTTAACAACCTTTTATACTCTCTCCTTTCGCTTTGCTTTCTCCATGCCAACATAAGACATACAAAGATTCTTCTGCCTCCAAGATGCTGCAGCTTTCTTCTCAGCTAGTTACCCCCAGCTAAAAATAACTGTTCCACATACTCAGAGATATATGGCAATCAAGCAACCAAGTGCCCCTTTTGCCAATGACATGTTTTTAAAAAATATGTTCAATGAGCGGCTCTTTGAAAATTATTCACTTTTTTTCTGAGTTGCAAAGGAAAACGAAAGGCAAATTATGGCTCTATAAGCAACTGTTTGCACAGATCCCATTAATTCGCCAACCACAGGGCTATTGACAAGTAGCTTTTTTCTCTTGTCATTTCGCTTACCAGGCAGAAATGATTACAAACTTAATTTCTTTGGGGGGTTATTTAGGTTAGAGAGGGCCCCTTCATAATGCAGAAATCATAAGGGCCACCAGAGACAGGAGAACAATAGCTCCCAGTGCTTCCACAATGGAGAGAGAGATAACTGAATGTCATATTCGGAAGAAATTCAAACCATCATTGATTTTTTCAGATGAAAAAACTGAGGCTCAAAGAGGTTAGGGGGTTAACCAAAGTCAGTCAGTGTTTTAGTTTGCAGCAAAGCTGAAAGCAGGCGCTAAGCATTGCAACACCTGGTGTCTTCCTTCCTCCCCTCCATCCTGCTGCTAGTAGTGTCAGTGGCAAATACAAGACAGTTCAAGGAAATGTGGTCTCAGCGAGGAGTACTAAGGACCAAGCACCAATGCATCTTGCCATTTACAACAAATTCCTTAATTAAAAGGCTTCATTTATTCACAGAAGCTGCCTCTTTTGTACATAGCCAAACACACACACATACACACACACACACACACACACAGTGTGACAGAGATAATTTATCATTATCTGAATGCACTCAGGGTGGTCAATTTCAGCCAGAGTGAAGAACAGAGAAAGGCAGGGTCAAGGGCACTATAGAAATAGCTGTTCCTGCTTCACTTTTCAGCCCTCCTTCCCCTCCCATCAGCCCACTTTCATTACTTTTCTCTTTGATGCAAAATCTGAATATCTTGGTCAGGCAGCTCTGCTTATCAGTGGGTTCTGAATAACCCACTTTTATCAAACTTCATCTTATGGACCCAAAATATATTTGATCTTAGCAAAAAGTACCCTTATCAGTCCTAAAATGACACTGTCCCAAAGTGAATAGTGTTAGCAGCCAACTCTCTAGAACCAGAAAGAAGTATGTTTAAATCCTCAATCCATCACTTTCTAGCCATGCTGTCATGTCCAACTCATTCTTCTTAAACAATATCTCACTAAGCACACTAGGCTGTAGAAATGCACACAGATAGGGCCTTACCTTTTCTGGCTTTATTCCTGCGAGGCAGCAGTGGACACTAACATATCTGTCACTCCAGTTAATGTAAAGGTTTAACTGGTACAAGTGCTGTGCAGGCTGGTCTCTGGAACAATGAGAGCACCCAGGAGAAGGCTTTGCTTTAGTTACAAAATTCAGGAAAGGTTTCCCCTAGGGAGGGACCGAGATCAGAAGCATGAGTGGGCAAAGTAAGGACGATCTGGCATTCCTGGCAAATATGTGGTGCAGGGGGTCCTGGACCTTGGCCAGTACAAGATGCTGAGTCTTTGCAGTGCAGAGCAGAGAGGAGGGGCACGCCATGAGGACAGAGAAATGGAAAGAAGACTGTGGCCATGGTGAGGAGGTTTGTCCTCATTCTAAGAAGGACTGGGAGGTATGGGGCATGGTCTGACTTATGTGGAGGACAGACTGGAGACAACATGGACACAGACACACAGGTGGAAGGCCAGGAGGTAATCCACAGAAGGGCTGCAATGAGAATTTTAATGGAAAGAAAAACCAGAAGCTAAGGGATATTTAAGAACTAAAATCAGCAGGCCTGAATGGTAAGTTGAATATGAGAAGCGAGAGAGAAAGGGATAAACCAGAGCTCACTCATAGGACTTTGGCTTGTGTGACTGGATAGGTGGTGGCACCATTTTCTAAAAACCAGAATGGAAGAAGGAGCAGACTAGTGACTTAAACCTCATAGCCTCAGTTTTCTCATCTGTAAAATGGGAATAGTCCTACATATATCACAATGTTTTTGAAAGCATTAGAAAATATTCCTAGAAAATGAAGCCTTCATACAAAGCGGTGTATGTTTCTCCCCCAAATAAATGGGACCTATTCTTATAGGCTTCTTTTTCTTGATCTGATTGGAAACTCAGGATCTCAGATATTCATTTCTTTTCATCCTCTTCTCTGATGGCTCTACCAAATTGCTGGTTTACTGATCTCATCACCCTAAACAACGTATAGTACTCCATACTAGTCAAATAGGCAAGTTGGCAATTGCTCTTCTGAACAAATTATTGTAAATGTCACTGCTACAGTGCAGCTCATAGTGGCTCACTTGGCTGTTCAAGTGAAAAATTCTTGCAAATGCAGCTCTTATTATTTGCCAAATGTTCATGCACAAATGCATTTATTTTACCAAGAGCCTAGTGTTGGGTCATTTAAGGAGAATGGGAAAACACCACTCACAATTGAAGAGGCAAAATGGCATACATACAGCACTCCAGAGCTTGCAAACCCCTTCATAAACACTATACCAATGGTACCTCACACTGACTGCGGAGAGGCTGAGATGATGAGAAAGGGCAGGTATATTTATGATTATTTTTACAAGTAAGGTTAATTTAGACAAAGTAACTCTCTCCAGGTCACAACTCAAGGAAGAAATACATTTCTGTGATGAAAATACAAGTCTTGAGGGGACTCAAGATGGCGCTGTGAGAACAACCCAGGATTGGAGCCCGCGTAGAATTCGCAAACGGTGAGTCAGTGCTGCATTTCCAGACTGATCTTTGTTGCCCACAGAACGGGGAAACTCCCAAGTATAAAAAGACACGGGACGCCAGGCAGTAGGTCTGCCTGGCGAAGCCAGCACCGGGGGCGGCGGCGGCCGGCCCTACCCAGCAATTCCCACAGGGCGCGCTTGTCCGGGTGCCTTGTTGAACCGGCAACCTGAGACTTGAGAGGGCTGGACTTGAGACTGAACGAGACTTGCACAGTAGCCCAGCCCAGGGGATTGCAGGGACAGATCGCTTGGGATACCCAGTGGGACGAACAAAACCGCGATTTCAAACTATCCTGGGCAGACGGTCCGAGACGCTCTGTGGGGGAGGGGCGTCCACCACTACGGAGGCAACCCGCCCCAACTGAGATACACGCCCACTGCTGACGCACCCAGCCGTTGCCGAGGCAACCCGCCCCAACTGAGATACACGCCCACTGCTGACGCAGCCTGCCGTTGCTGAGGCAACACGCTACAACGAAGAGACTCCGCCACAGGGCGTGGCGGAGACCACAGCAGAGCCGGCAGGAACAGCGCGATCACACAACAGCAGGGCGGAGCCTCGGCAGCCAAACAGTGGCTAGTCTGCCTTTGAGCTGGGCAGGACACCTGATCGGACATCCAAAAATAAAGCCCAAACCCCTCAACACAGAGCATTTGAGAAAAAAAAAAAGGGTCGTTTAATGAGCTGTGTTGCAGCAGAATCAAACATAGCAGCCTAACAGCCCTTAATGAACAACAGAGTGCACAGCTCAGCAATTAAACCCCTATAAAGTACAAACTGTCTCCTCAAGCAGCTCCCTGACCCCTCTATATCCAAAAGACTGTCATTAGGCAGGCATCATCCTGGGACAAAGAGAGCAGAAAAAGAAACTGGTAGCATCCCTCGCTGTGCCACGGCTACTAGAGGTGCACCCCAGACAAGCAGGGTCTGGAGCGGACCTCAACAGTCGTACAGCGAAGGGGCTAGACTGGTAGAAGGAAAACCAAGCAACAGAAATACTTCATCATCAACATTCTGGGTGTCCACTCAGAGACCCAAACGAAAAGTCAGCAACTACGCAGACGACCAGCGGACAAATCCACAAAGATGGGAAGAAACCAGCGCAAAAAGGAGGAAAACACCCGAAACCAGAACACCTCACCTCCTAGAAAGGACCAAAACTCCTCACCAGCAAGGGAACAAAGCTGGACGGAGAATGACTGTGACGAAATGACGGAATTAGACTTCAGAAGATGGATAATGAGAAACTTTTGTGAGCTAAAAGATCATGTATTAAATCAGTGCAAAGAAACTAAGAACCTTGAAAATAGATTTGAAAAAAGATTCGAGGAAATGATAACAAGAATGGATACCTTAGAGAGGAATATGAATGAATTAAAGGAGCTGAAAAACACAATACGAGAACTTCGCGAAGCAAACACAAGTTTCAATAGCCGAATTGACCAAGCAGAAGAAAGAATATCTGAAGTCGAAGACCAACTCAATGAAATAAAACGAGAAACCAAGATCAGAGGAAAAAGCGCAAAAAGGAATGAACAAAGTCTCCAAGAAATGTGGGACTATGTGAAAAGACCTAACCTACGTTTGATAGGTGTACCAGAAGGGGACGAAGAGAATGAATCCCAGCTGGAAAATACTCTTCAGGACATCATCCAGGAAAATTTCCCCCACCTAGAAAGACAAGCCAACACTCAATTGCAGGAAATACAGAGAACACCACAAAGATATTCCGCAAGAAGAGCAACCCCAAGGCACATAATCGTCAGATTCAACAGGGTTGAAATAAAGGAGAGAATACTAAGGGCAGCCAGAGAGAAAGGTCGGGTCACCCACAAAGGGAAGCCCATCAGACTCACAGCAGATCTCTCGGCAGAAACACTACAAGCCAGAAGAGAGTGGGGGCCAATATTCAACATTCTTAAAGAAAAGAACTTTCAACCCAGAATTTCATATCCGGCCAAACTGAGCTTCAGAAGTGAAGGAAGAATAAAATTCTTTGTGAACAAGCAAGTACTCAGAGATTTTGTCACCACCAGGCCTGCTTTACAAGAGCTCCTAAAAGAGGCACTACACATAGAAAGGATCAATCAGTACCAGCCATTCCAAAATCACACTGAATGCTAAAGAGCTTCAACATAATGAAGAATCTACAACAACTAACAGGCAAAACAGCCACTTAGAATCAAAATGGCAGTATCAAATTCACACATAACAATATTAACCCTAAATGTAAATGGACGAAATGCACCAATCAAAAGACACAGACTGGCAAATTGGATAAAAATCCAAAACCCATCAGTGTGCTGTATACAGGAAACCCATCTCACATGCAAGGATACACAAAGGCTCAAAATAAAGGGATGGAGGAAGATTTACCAAGCTAATGGAAAGCAAAAAAAAGCAGGAGTTGCAATTCTCATCTCTGATAAAATAGACTTTAAAGCAACAAAGATCAAAAGAGACAAAGAAGGCCATTACATAATGGTAAAAGGATCGATACAACAAGAAGAGCTAACGATCCTAAACATATATGGACCCAACACAGAAGCACCGAGATACATAAGGCAAATTCTTAATGACTTACAGAAGGACTTAGACTCCCACACAATAATAGTGGGAGACTTTAACACTCCACTGTCAATACTAGACAGATCAACCAGACAGAAAATCAACAAGGATACCCAGGGCTTGAACTCAGACCTGGAGCAAGCAAACCTGGTGGACATTTACAGAACTCTCCACCCCAAATCCACAGAATACACATTCTTCTCAGCACCACATCACACCTACTCTAAAATTGACCACATAATTGGAAGTAAAGCACTGCTCAACAAATGCAAAACAACTGAAATCATAACAAACAGCCTCTCGGACCATAGTGCAATCAAGTTAGAACTCAGAATTCAGAAACCGACCCAGAACCGCACAGCTTCATGGAAACTGAACAACTGGCTCTTGAATGTTGACTGGGTAAACAACGAAATGAAGGCAGAAATAAAGAAGTTCTTCGAAACCAATGAGAATGAAGACACAACGTGCCAGAACCTCTGGGACACATTTAAAGCAGTCTCTAGAGGAAAGTATATAGCAATAAGTGCCCATATGAGGAGAATGGAGAGATCCAAAATTGACACCCTATCGTCAAAATTGAAAGAGCTAGAGGAGCAAGATCAAAAAAACTCAAAACCCAGCAGAAGACAAGAAATTACTAAGATCAGAGCTGAGCTGAAGGAGATTGAGACACGAAAAACCCTTCAAAAAATCAATAAATCCAAGAGCTGGTTTTTTGAAAAGATCAACAAAATAGACAGACCACTAGCCAGATTGATTAAAAAGAAAAGAGAAAACAACCGAATAGATGCAATAAAAAATGATAAAGGGGAAATCACCACAGATTCCACAGAAATTCAAACCATCATCAGAGAATATTACAAACAACTCTATGCACATAAACTAGTAAACCTGGAAGAAATGGATAAATTCCTGGACTCCTGTGTCCTCCCAAGCCTAAACCAGGAGGAAGCTGAAACTATGAATAGACCAATAACAAGGTCTGAAGTTGAGGCAGCAATTAAGAGCCTACCTAACAAAAAAAGCCCAGGTCCAGATGGGTTCACAGCCGAATTCTACCAGACACACAAGGAGGAGCTGGTACCATTCCTTCTAAAACTATTTCAAACAATCCAAAAAGAGGGAATCCTTCCCAAATCATTTTATGAGACCAACATCATCCTGATACCAAAACCCGGCAGAGACCCAACGAGAAAAGAAAACTTCAGGCCAATATCCATGATAAACATAGATGCAAACATCTTCAATAAAATATTGGCAAGCCGATTGCAACAGCAAATCAAAAAACTTATTCATCATGATCAAGTAGGATTCATCCCAGGGATGCAAGGCTGGTTCAACATACGCAAGTCTATCAACGTAATTCACCACATAAACAGAACCAAAAACAAAAACCACATGATTATCTCAATTGACACAGAGAAGGCATTTGACAAAATTCAACAGCCCTTTATGCTAAAAACCCTCAATAAACTCGGTATCGATGGAACGTATCTCAAAGTAATGAAAGCTATTTATGACAAACCAACAGCCAATATCATACTGAATGGGCAAAAACTGGAAGCATTCCCTTTGAAATCTGGTACTAGACAAGGATGCCCTCTCTCACCACTCCTATTCAATATAGTACTGGAAGTTCTAGCCAGAGCAATCAGGCAAGAAAAAGAAATAAAGGGTATTCAAATAGGAAAGGTGGAAGCCAAATTGTCTCTATTTGCAGACGACATGATAGTATACCTAGAAGACCCCATCGCCTCAGCCCAAAAACTCCTGAAACTGATAAAAAAACTTCAGCAAAGTCTCAGGATATAAAATCAATGTGCAAAAATCACAAGTATTCGTCTACACCAATAACAGACTTAAAGAAAGCCAAATCAAGAGCGAACTGCCATTTGCAATTGCTACAAAAAGAATAAAATACCTTGGAATACAACTCACAAGGAACGTAAGGGACTTCTTCAAGGAGAACTACAAACCACTGCTCAACGAAATCAGAGAGGACACAAACAGATGGAGAAACATTCCATGTTCATGGTTAGGAAGAATTAATATCGTGAAAATGGCTATACTGCCCAAAGTAATTTACAGAATCAATGCTATCCCCATCAAGCTACCATTGACTTTCTTCACAGAACTGGAAAAAACCACCATGAACTTCATATGGAACCAAAAGAGAGCCCGCATAGCCAAGTCAATTCTAAGCAAAAAGAACACAGCGGGGGGCATCACACTACCGGATTTCAAACTATACTACAAGGCTACAGTAATCAAAACAGCATGGTACTGGTACCAAAACAGAGATATAGACCAATGGAACAAAACAGAGGCACCGGAGGCAACACAACATACATACAACTATACAATCTTTGATAAACCTGACAAAAACAAGCAATGGGGCAAGGATTCCATGTTTAACAAATGGTGTTGGGAAAACTGGCTAGCCATGTGCAGAAAGCAGAAACTGGACCCCTTCCTGTCACCTTACACTAAAATTAACTCCAGATGGATTAAAGACTTAAACATAAGACCTGGCACCATAAAAACCCTAGAAGGAAATCTAGGCAAAACTGTCCAGGACATAGGAGTAGGCAAGGACTTCATGAACAAAACACCAAGAGCATTGGCAACAAAAGCCAAAATAGACAAATGGGACCTAATGAAACTCCACAGCTTCTGCACGGCAAAAGATACAGTCACTAGAGTGGATCGGCAACCAACAGAATGGGAAAAATTTTTCCCAGTCTACCCATCTGACAAAGGGCTGATATCCAGAATTTACAAACAACTCAAGCAGATTTACAGGAAAAAAACAAGCCCATTCAAAAGTGGGCAAAGGATATGAACAGATACATTACGAAAGAAAACAAAATTCTAATTTTACGTGAATCGAAAAATATCTAAATATTATCTAGGCACCCCAATGTTAAAAACAAAATTGCTCTGAATATAACCTGTCATAAAAAGTATAGAATGCCCTTTTCTACTCTCTATTGGAGAATATACACCAACTCAATATGCTCTCTCATGTAAAATGCCCAAATTCTAATTTTACGTGAATCGAAAATAATCTAAATTATATCTAGTCGCCCCAAAGTTAAAAGAAAATGGCTCTGAATATAGTCTGTTAGAATAAATGTACAATGCCATATTCTACTATGTTTTGGAGTATATATACGAACTCAGTATGCTATCTCGTGTAAAATAAAGAAATTCTAATTTTACCCGAATCAACAAAACCTAAATATTATCTAGGCACACCAATATTAAAAACAAAATTGCTCTGAATATATAGTGTCAAAAAATATACAATGCCCTTTTCTACTATGTTTTGGAGTATGTACACCAACTCCATCTGCTCTCTCCTGTAAAACAGAGATATTCTATATTAAAGGGAATCGAAAAAATTCTAAATATTATATAGGCACCCCATTGTTAAAATCAAAATTGATCTTAATATAATCTGTTAGAAAAAATATACAATGCCCTATTCTTCTCTGTTTTGGAGTATACACACCAACTCCATATGCTCTCTCAGCTTAAATACAGAAATTCTATATTTAAGCGCATCGAAAAAAATCTAAATATTATCTAGTCACCCCAACGATAAAAGCAAAATTGCTCTGAATATAATCTGTCAGAAATAATATACAATGCCCTTTTCTACTCTGTTTTGGAGTATATACACCAAATCAATATGCTCCCTCAGGGAAGATACCAAAATTCTAATTTTACGCGAATCGAAAAAAATTTAAATAATATCTAGGCGCCCCAAAGTTAAAAGAAAATGGCTCTGAATATATTTTGTTAGAAAAAATATAAAATGCCTTATTCTACTCTTTTGGAATATATACACCAACTCAACATGCTCTCTCATGTAAAATACAGAAATTCTATAATTAATCGAATCGAAAAATATCTAAATATTATCTAGGCACCCTAATGTTAAAAGCAAAATTGCTCTGAATATAATCTGTAAGAGAAAATACACAATGCCATTTTCTACTCTGTTTTGTATTATATACACCAATTCAATATGCTCTTTCATGTAAAATACAGAAATTCTAATTTTACCCAAATCGAAAAAATCTAAATATTTTGAAGTCACGCCAATGTTAAAAACAAAATTGCTCTGAATATAATCTGTCATAAAAAATATACAATGCCTTTTACTACTCTGTTTTGCAGTATATACACCAACTAAATATGCTCTCTCATTTAAAATGCCGAAATTCTGATTTTACACGAATCGAAAAAACATCTAAATAATATCTAGGCGACCCAAAGGTAAAAGAAAATGGGTTTGTGTCGTTTGTAGGGACATGGAATAATCTGGAAAACATCATACTCAGCAAACTGACACAAGAACAAAAAATGAAACACCGCATATTCTCACTCATAGGTGGGTGATGAAAAATGAGAACACATGGACACAGAAAGGGGAGAACTAAACACTGGGGTCTATTGGGGGGAAAAGTGGAGGGCCAGTGTTAGGGATAGGTGGGGAGGGATAGCCTGGGGAGAAATGCCAAATGTGGGTGAAGGGGAGAAGAAAAGCAAAGCACACTGCCATGTGTGTACCTACGCAACTATCTTGCATACTATGCTCATGTACCCCAAACCTAAAATCCAATAACAAATTTAAAAAAAAAAAAAGAAAGAAAATGGCTCTGAATATAGTTTGTTAGAAAAAAATACAATGCCTTATTCTCCTCTGTTTTGGAGTATATACACCAACTCAGTATGCTCTCACATGTAAAATACCGAAATTCTAAATTTACATGAATCGATAAATATCTAAATATTATGTAGGCACACGAATGTTAAAAGCAAAATTGCTCTGAATATAATCTGTCAGAAAAAATATACAATGCCTTTTTATACTCTGTTTTGGAATATATACACTAACCCAATATGCTCTCTCATGTAAAATACAGAAATTATATTTTTACGCAAATCAAAAAAAATCTAAATAATATCTAGGCACCATAAAGTTAAAAGAAAATGGCTCTAAATATAGTCTGTCAGAAAAAATATACAATGCCTTATTCTACTTTGTTTTGGAGTATATCCACCAAATCAATATGCTGTCTAATGTAAAATAACGAAATTCAAATTTTACACGAATCGAAAAAATCTAAATATTATCTTGACACCCCAATGTTAAAAGCAAAATTTCACTGAATATAATCTGTCCGAGAAAATATACAAGGCCTTATTCTGCTCTGTTTTGGAGTACATACACCAACTCCATATTCTCTCTACTGTAAAATACAGAAATTTTATATTTAAGCGAATCGAAAAAAATCTAAATATTATCTAGGCACCCCAATGTTAAAAGCAAAATTGCTCTGAATATAATCTGTCAGAAAAAATATACAATGGCTTATTCTACTCTGTTTCGAAGTATATACACCAACTCAGTATGCTCTCTCATGTAAGATACAGAAATTCTAATTTTACGTGAATCGAAAAAATCTAAATATTACCTAGGCACCCAAATATTAAAAATAAAACTGTTCCGTATATTATCTGTCAGAGAAAATATACAATGCCCTATTCTACTCTGTTTTGTAGAATATACACCAACCCCATATGCTCTCTCATGTAAAACACCGAAATTCTAACTTTACGCAAATCGAAAAAAATCTAAATAATATCTAGGCACCCCAATGTTAAAAGAAAATGCTTCTAAATATAGTCTGTTTGAAAAAATATACAATGCCTTATTCTACTCTGTTTTGGAGTATATACAGCAACTCAGTATGCTCTCTCAAGTAAAATACAGAAATTCACATTTTACCCAGTTCGAATAAATCTAAATATTTTCTAGGCACCCCAATGGTAAAAACAAAATTGCTCTGAATATAATCTGTCAGAAAAAATATACAATGCCCTATTCTCCTCTGTTTTGGAGTATATACACTAACTCCACATGCTCTCTCATATAAAATACAGAAATTCTATATTTAAGCGAATTGAAAAAAATATAAATATAATCTAGGCACCACTATCATAAAAGCAAAATTGCTCTGAATATTATCTCTCAGACAAAATATACAATGCCCTTTTCTACTCTCTTTTGGCGTATATACACCAAATCAATATGCACTCTCATGTAAAATAACGAAATTTTAATTTTACGTGAATCGAAAAAAATCTAAATAATATCTAGACGGCACAAAGTTAAAAGAAAATGGCTCTGAATATAGTCTGTTAAAAAATATATACAATGCCCCATTCTACTCTGTTTTGGAGTACATACACAAACTCAGTATGCTCTCTCATGTAAAATACCGAAATTTTAATTTTACGTGAATCCATAAAATCTAAATATTATCTAGGCACCCCAATGTTAAAAGCAAAATTGATCTGAATATAATCTGTCAGAAGAAATATACAATGCACTTTTCTACTCTGTATTGTAGTATATACACCAATTCAATATGCTCTCTTATGTAAAATACAGAAATTCTAATTTTACCCGAATCGAAATAATCTAAATATTATCTAGGCACCCCAATGTTAAAAGCAAAATTGCTCTGAATATAATCTGTCTGAAAAAATTTACAATGCCCTTTTCTACTCTGTTTGGGAGTATCTACACCAACTCAATATGCTCTCTCATATAAAATACCGAAATTCTAATTTTACGCGAATCGAAAAAAATCTAAATAATATCTAGGCACCCCAAAGTTAAAAGAAAATGGCTCTGAATATAGTCTGTTAGGGAAAATATACAATGCCTTATTCTACTCTGTATTGGAGTATATACACAAACTCAGTATGCTCTCTCATGTAAAATACCGAAATTTTAAATTTACGTGAATGAAAACAAATCCAAATAATATCTAGGGACCCCAATGGTAAAAACTAAATTGCTCTGAATATAATCTGTCAGATAAAATAAACAATGCCATATTCTACTGTGTTTTGGAGTATATGCACCAAATCCATATGCTCTCTCATTTAAAATACAGAAATTCTATATTAAAGTGAATCGAAAAAAATCTAAATATTATCTAGGCACCCCAATGTTAAAAGCAAAATTGCTGTGAATATAATCTTTCAGAAAAAATATACAATGCCTTATTCTACTCTGTTTTGGAGTATATACACCAACTGAGTATGCTCTCTCATATAAAATACCGAAATTCTAATTTTACAAAAATCAAAAAAAATCTAAATATTACCTAGGCACCCGAATGTTAAAATCAAAATTTCTCTGAATATAATCTGTCAGAAATAATTTACAATGCCCTTTTCTACTCTGTTTTGGAGGATCTACACCAACTCAATAAGCTCTCTCATGTAAAATAGCGTAATTCTATTTTTACGCGAATCAAAAATTCTAAGTAATATCTAGACGCCTCACAGTTAAAAGAAAATGGCTGTAAATATAGTCTGTTAGAAAAAAATACAATGTCCTTTACTACTCTGTTTTGCAGTATATACACCAACTCAATATGCTCTCTCATGTAAAATACCGAAATTCTAATTTACGCGAATAAAAAAAATCTAAATAATATCTAGAAGACCCAAAGTTAAAAGAAAATGCCTCTGAATATAGTCCGTTAGAAAAATATACAATGCTTTATTCTACTCTGTTCTGCAGTATATAAATTAAGTCCATATGCTCAATCATGTAAAATACAGAAATTCTATATTAAAGCAAATCGAAAAAAATCTAAATATTATCTAGGCACCCCAATGTTAACAACAAAATTGCTCTGAATATAATCTGTCAGAGAAAATATACAATGCCCTTTTCTACTCTGTTTTCTAATATATACACGAACTCAATATGCTGTCTCATGAAAAATACAGAAATTCTAATTTTAAAAGAATCGAAAAACCGAAATTTATCTAGGCACTCCAATGTTGAAAACAAAATTGCTCTGAATATAATCTGTTGGAAAAGATATACCCTGCCCTATTCTACTCTGTTGTGGAGTATATATACCAACTCAGTATGCTCTCTCATGTCAAATACTGAAATACTCATTTTAGGTGAATCGAAAAAAATCTAAATATTATTTAGGAACCCCAATGAAAAAAACAAAATTGCTCTGAATATAATCTGTTAGAATAAATATACAATGCCCTATTCTACTCTGTTTTGGAGTATATACACCAACTCAGTATGCTCTCTCATGTAAAATACCAAAATTCAAACTTTATGTGAATCGAAAAAATTCTAAATATTATCTAGGCACCCCAATGTTAAAAGAAAAATTGCCCTGAATATAATCTGTCATAAAAAATATACAATGCCTTTTTCTACTCTGTTTTGGAGTATGTACACGTGCTCAATATGCTTTCTCATGTAAAATACTGAAATTCTAATTTTACATGAATCGAAAAAAATCTAAACAATATCTAGGCACCACAAAGTTAAAAGAAAATGGCTCTAGATATAGTCTGTCAGAAAAAATATACAATGCCTTATTCTACTCTGTTTTGGAGTATATACACCATCTCCATATGCTCTCTCATGTAAAATACCGAAATTCTACTTTTACCTGAATCGAAAATATCTAAATACTATCTTGACACCACAATGTTAAAAACAAAATTGCACTGAATATAATCTGTCAGAAAAAATATACAATGCCTTATTCTACTCTGTTTTGGAGTACATACACCAACTCCATATGCTCTCTCATGTAAAATACAGGAATTCTATATTTAAGCAAATCGAAAAAATCTAAATATTATGTAGGCAACCCAATGTATAAAGGATAATTTCTCTGAATATAATCTTTTAGAAAAAATATACAATGCCCTTTACTACTTTGTTTTGCAGTATATACACCAACTCAATATGCTCTCTAATGTAAAATACAGAAATTCTAATTTTACGCGAATCGAAAAAAATCTAAATGATATCTTGCCGCCCCAAAGAAAAAGAAAATGACTCTGAAAATAGTCTGCTATAAATAATATACAATATATTATTCTACTCTGTTTTGGAATATATACATCAACTCAATATGGTCTCTGATGTAAAATAACAAAATTCTAATTTTACGTGAATCAAAGAAAATCTAAATATTATCTAGGCACCGGAATGTTAAGAGTACAGTTGCTCTGAATATAATGTGTCATAAAAAATATACAATGCCCTTTTCTACTCTGGTGTGAGTAGATACACCAACTCAATATGCTCTCTCATGTAAAATAAAGCAATTCTAATTTTACGCAAATAAAAAAATCTAAATATTATTTCGGCACCCCAATGTTAAAAGCAAAATTGCTCTGAATATAGTCTGTCAGAAAAAATATACAATGCCCTTTTCTACTGTGTTTTGGAGTATGCACATCAACTCAATCTGCTCTCTTATGTAAAATACCGAAATTCTAATTTTATGCGAATCGAAAAAAATCTAAATAATATCTAGGCTCCCCAAAGTTAAAAGAAAATGTCTCTGAATATAGTCTGTTAGAAAAAAATATACATTGCCTTATTCTACTCTGTATTGGAGTATATAAACAAACTCAGTATGCTCTGTCACGTAAAATTCAGAAATTCTAATTTTACGTGAATCAAAAAAAATCTAAATATTATCTAGGCACCCCAATGCGAAAAACAAAATTGCTCTGCATATAATCTGTCAGAAAAAGTATACAATGACCTATTCTACTCTGATAAGGAGTATATACACCAACTCAGTATGCTCTCTCTTGTGAAATACAGAAATTCTAATTTTACGTGAATCGAAAAAAATTTAAATATTTTCTAGGCACCCCAATGTTAAAAGCCAATTTGCTCTGAATATCATCTGTCAGAAAAAATATACAATGCCCTTTTCTACTCTGTTTTGGCGTATATACACCAACTCAATATGCTCTCTCATGGAAAATATGGAAATTATAATTTCACACGAATCGAAAAAAATCTAAATAATATCTAGGCGCCAGAAAGTTAAACGAAAATGCCTCTGAATATAGTCTGTTAGACAAAATATAAAATGCCTTATTCTACTTTGTTTTGGAGTCTATACACCAACTCAGTATTCTCTCTGATGTAAAATACTAAAATTCTAATTTTACGTGAATCGAAAAAAATCTAAATAATATCTAGGCACCCCAATGTTCAAAACAAAATTGCTCTGAATATAGTCTGTCAGAAAAAGTAAACAATGCCTTATTCTACTCTGTTTTGGAGTATATGCACCAACTCCATATGCTCTCTCATGTAAAATACAGAAATTCTATATTTAAGCGAATCGAATAAAATCTAAATATTATCTATGCTCCCCAATATTATAAGCAAAATTGCTTTATATGTAGTCTGTCAGAGAAAATATACAATGCCTTTTCTTCTCGGTTTTGGAGTATATACACCAAATCAATATGCTCTCTCATGTAAAATACGGAGATTCTAATTTTTCGCAAATTGAAAAAAATCTAAATAATATCTAGGTGCTCCGAAGTTAAAAGGAAATGGCTCTGAATATAGTCTGTTAAAAAAATATACAATACTTTATTCTACTCTGTTTTTGAGTGTATACACCACCTTAGTTTGCTCTCTCATGTAAAATAGAGAAATTCTAATGTTACCCAAATCGAAAGAATCTAAATATTATCTAGGCACTCCAATGTTAAAAGCAAAATTTCTCTGAATATCATCTGTCAGACAAAATATACAATGCTTTATTCTACTCTGTTTTGGAGTATAAACACCAACTCCATATGCTCTCTTTTGTAAAATACAGACATTCTATATTTAAACGAATCCATAAAAATCTAAATATTATCTTCGCACCCCAATTTTAAAATCAAAATTGCTCTGAATATAATCTGTCAGAAAAAATATACAATGCCTTATTCTACTCTGTTTTGGAGTATGTACACCAACTCAATATGCTCTCTCATGTAAAATACGGAAATTCTAATTTTACGTGAATCAACGAAAATATAAATATTATCTAGGCACCCAAATGTTAAAAGCAAAATTTCTCTGAATATAATCTGTCAGAAAATATATATGCTCTCTCATGTAAAATACCGAAATTCTAATTTTACATGAATCGAAAAATATCTAATAATATATAGGCCCCCCAAAGCTAAAAGAAAATGAATCTGAATATAATCTGTTAGAGAAAGTATACAATGCCCTATTCTACTCTCTTTTGGAGTTTATACACCAACTCAGTATGCTCTCTCGTGTAAAATACCGAAATTCTAATTTTACGAGAATCAAAAAAAATCTAAATATTATGTAGGCACCCCCATGTTAAAACAAAATTGCTCTGAATATAATCTGTTAGAAAAATATACAATGCCCTATTATACTCTGTTTTGTAGTATAGACACCAACTTCATATGCTCTCTCATGTAAAATACAGAAATTCTATATTTATTCGAATAAAATAAATCTAAATATAACCTAAGGACCCCAATGTTAATAGCAAAATTGCTCTGAATATAATCTGTCAGAAAAAATACACAATGCCTTATTCTACTCTGTTTTTGAGTATATACACCAACTCAGTGTGCTCTGTCATTTAAAATACCGAAATTCTATTTTTACGTGAATCGAAAAAAATCTAAATATTATCTAGGCAACCCAATAATAAAACAAAAATTGCTCGGAAAATAATCTGTCAGAAAAAATATACAATGCCCTTTTCCTCTCTTTTTTGGAGCATACACACCAACTCAATATGCTCTCTCATGTAAAATAACAAAATTCTAATTTTATGAGAATGAAAAAAAATCTAAATAGTATCTAGGTGCCCCAAAGTTAAAAGAAAATGGCTCTGAATATAGTCTGTTAGGAAAAATATACAATGCCTTATTCTGCTGTGTATTGGAGTATATGCAACAACTCCATATGCTCTCTCATTTAAAATACAGAAATTCTAAATTTAAGCGAATCGAAAAAAATCTAAATATTATCTAGGCACACCAATGTTAAAAGCAAAATTGCTCTGAATATAATCTGTCAGAATAAATATACAATGCCCTATTCTATTCTGTTTTGGAGTATATACACCAACTCAGTATGCTCTCTCATGTAAAATACAGAAATTCTATATTTAAGAGGATCGAAAAAAATCTAAATATTATCTAGGCACCCCAATGTTAAAAGCTAAATTGCTCTGAATATAATCTGTCAGAAAAAATATACGATGCCCTTTTCTTCTTTGTTTTGGAGTATATACACCAACTCAATATGCACTCTCATTTAAAATACCGAAATTCTAATTTTACGTGAATCGAAAAAAATCTAAATAGTATCTAGGCGCCCCAGAGTTAAAAGAAAATGGCTCTGTATATAGTCTATTAGAAAAAATATACAATGCCTTATTCTAATCTTTTTTGGAGTATATGCACCAACACAGTGTGCTCTCTCATGTAAAATACCGAAATTCTAATTTTACCGAAATCGAAAAAATCTAAATATTATCTAGGCATCCCAATGTTAAAATCAAAATTTCTCTGAATATAATCTGTCAGAAAAAATATACAATACCCTATTCTACTCTGTATAGGAGCATATACACCAACACCCTATGCTCTCTCATGAAAAATACCAAAATTCTATATTTAAGCGAATCAAAAAAAATTAAATGCAATCTAGGCACAACAATGTTAAAAGCAAAATTGCTCTGAATATAATCTCTCAGAAAAAATATACAATGCCCTTTTCTAATCTGTTTTGGCGTATATACACAAACTCAATATGCACTCTCAGGTAAAATACCGAAATTCTAAT
Organism: Callithrix jacchus; assembly: GCF_049354715.1. Taxonomy (NCBI): domain Eukaryota; kingdom Metazoa; phylum Chordata; class Mammalia; order Primates; family Cebidae; genus Callithrix; species Callithrix jacchus. The sequence goes on along the minus strand of NC_133521.1, from coordinate 54,409,645 downwards.
TTTAGGTGAATCAAAAGAAATGTAAATAATATTTAGACGCCACAAAGTTAAAATAAAATGGCTCTGAATATAGTCTGTTAGAAAAAATATACAATGCCCTTTCTACTCTCTTTTGGAGTATATACACCAACTCAGTATGCTCTCTCATGTAAAATACCGAAATTCAAATTTTACGTGAATAAAAAAATCTAAATTTTATCTAGGCACCCCAATGTAAACAACAAATTTGCACTGAATATAGTCTGTCATAAAAAATATACAATGCCCTTTTCTACTCTGTTTTTGAGTATATACACCATCTCCATATGCTCTCTCTAGTAAAATACCGAAAATCTATATTTAACCGAATCGAAAAAAATCTAAATACTATCTAGGCAACCCAATGTTAAAACCAAAATTTCTCTGATTATAGTCTGTCATTAAAAATATACAATGCCCTTTACTACTCTGTTTTGCAGTATATACACAAACTCAATATGCTCTCTCATGTAAAATACCGAAATTCTAATTTACACGAATAGAAAAAAATCTAAATAATATCTAGGCGACCCAAAGTTAAAAGAAAATGCCACTGAATATAGTCCGTTAGAAAAATATACAATGCCTTATTCTACTCTATTTTGGAGTATATAAATTAACTCCATATGCTCAATCATGTAAAATACAGAAATTCAATATTAAAGCAAATCAAAAAAAATCTAAATATTATCTAGGCACCCCAAGGTTAACAACAAAATTGCTCTGAAAATAGTCTGTCAGAGAAAATATACAATGCCCTTTTCTACTCTGTTTTGTAATATATACACGAACTCAATATACTCTCTCATGAAAAATACAGAAATTCTAATTTAACCAGAATCGAAAGACCAAAATTTATCTAGGCACCCCAATGTTGAAAACAAAATTGCTCTGAATATAATCTGTTGGAAAAAATTTACCCTGCCCTATTCTACTCTGTTTTGGAGCATATATACCAACTCAGTTTGCTCTCTCATGTCAAATAGTGAAATACTCATTTTAGGTGAATCGAAAAAAATCTAAATATTATTTAGGCACCCCAATGGAAAAAACAAAATGGCTCTGAATATAATATGTTAGAATAAATATACAATGCCCTATTCTACTCTGTTTTAGAGTATATACACCAACTCAGTATGCTCTCTCATGTAAAATACCAAAATTCAAATTTTACGTGAATCGAAAAAATTCTAAATATTATCTAGGCACCCCAATGTTAAAAGCAAAATTGCCCTGAATGTAATCTGTCATAAAAAATATACAATGCCCTTTTCTACTCTGTTTTGGAGTATATACACGAGCTCAATATGCTCTCATGTAAAATACTGAAATTCTAATTTTACGTGAATCGAAAAAAATCTAAATAATATCTAGGCACCACAAAGTTAAAAGAAAATGGCTCTAAATATAGTCGGTCAGAAAAAATATACAATGCCTTATTCTACTCTGTTATGGAGTACATACACCAACTCCATATGCTCTCTCATGTAAAATACGGAAATTCTAATTTTACCTGAATAGAAAAAAATCTAAATATTATCTTGACACCCCAATGTTAAAAACAAAATTGCACTGAATATAATCTGTCAGAAAAAATATACAATGCCTTATTCTACTTTGTTTTGGAGTACATACACCAACTCCATATTGTCTCTCATGTAAAATACAGAAATTCTATATTTAAGCGAATCGAAAAAATCCAAATATTATCTAGGCGCCCCAATGTTAAAAGAAAAATTGCTCTGAATATAACCTGTCAGAAAAAATATACAATGGCTTATTCTAATCTGTTTTGGAGTATATACACCAACTCAGTATGCTCTCTCATGTAAGATACAGAAATTCGAATTTTACGGGAATCGAAAAAAATCTAAGTAATATCTAGGTGCCCCAAAGTTAAAAGAAAATGCCTCTGAATATAGTCTGTTAGAAAAAATATACAATGCTTTATTCTACTCTGTTTTGGAGTATATACACCAACTCAATATCCTCTCTCATGTAAAATAGAGAAATTCTAATTTTACCCTATTTGAAAAAATGTAAATATTTTCTAGGCACCCCAATGTTAAAAACAAAATTGCTCTGAATATAATCTGTCAGAGAAAATATACAATGTCCTTTTCTACTCTGTTTTGTAATATATACACGAACTCAATATGCTCTCTCATGAAAAATACAGAAATTCTAATTTAACCAGAATCGAAAAACCAAAATTTATCTAGACACCCCATTGTTGAAAACAAAATTGCTCTGAATATAATCTGTTGGAAAAAATGTACCCTGCACTATTCTACTCTGTTTTGGAGTATATATACCAACTCAGTATGCTCTCTCATGTCAAATAACGAAATATTCATTTTAGGTGAATCGAAAAAAATCTAAATATTATTTAGGCACCCCAATGGGAAAAACAAAATTGCTCTGAATATAATCTGTTAGAATGAATATACAATGCCCTATTCTACTCTCTTTTGGAGTATATACACCAACTCAGTATGCTCTCTCATGTAAAACACCAAAATTCTAATTTTACATGAATCGAAAAAATTCTAAATATTAGCTAGGCACCCCAATGTTAACAGCAAAATTGCTCTGAAAATAATCTGTCAGAAAAAATATACTATGCCGTTTTCTACTCTGTTTTGGGGTATATACACGAGCTCAATATGCTCTCTCCTGTAAAATACTGAAACTCTAATTTTACGTGAATCGAAAAAAATCTAAATAATATCTAGGCACCACAAAGTTAAAAGAAAATGGCTCTAAATATAGTTTGTTAAAAAAAAATATACAATGCCTTATTCTACTCTGTTTTGGAGTATATACACCAACTCCATATGCTCTCTCATGTAAAATACCGAAATTCTAATTTTACGTGAATCAAAAAAATCTAAATATTATCTTGACACCCCAATGTAAAAAAAAAATTGCACTGAATATAATTTGTCAGAAAAAATATACAATGCCTTATTCTACTCTGTTTTGTAGTACATACATCAACTCCATATGCTCTCTTATGTAAAATAGAGAAATTCTATACTTAAGCGAATCGAAAAACTCTAAATATTATCTAGGCACCCCAATGTTAAAAGAAAAATTGCTCTGAATATAATCTGTCAGAAAAAATATACAATGGCTTATTCTACTCTGTTTTGGAGTATATAAACCAACTCAGTATGCTCTCTCATGTAAGATAAAGAAATTCTAATTTTACGTGAATCGAAAAAATCTAAATATTACCTAGGCACCCAAATGTTAAAAACAAAATTACTGTGTATATAATCTGTCAGAGAAAATATACAATGCCCTATTCTACTATGTTTTTGAGTATATACAACAACCCCATATGCTCTCTCATGTAAAATACCGAAATTCTAATTTTACGCGAATCGAAAATAATCTAAATAATATCTAGGTGCCCCAAAGTTAAAAGAAAATGCCTCTGAATATAGTCTGTTAGAAAAAATATACAATGCCTTATTCTATTCTGTTTTGGAGTATATACACCAACTCAGTATGCTCTCTCATGTAAAATACAGAAATTCTAATTTTACCCAATTCGAATAAACCTAAATATTTTTTAGGCACCGCTATGTTAAAAACAAAATTGGTCTGAATAAAATCTTTCAGAAAAAAAATACAATGCCCTATTCTCCTGTGTTTTGGAGTATATAAACCACCTCAATATGCTCTCTCATTTAAATACCAAAATTGTATATTTAAGTGAATTGAAATAAATATAAATATAATCTAGACACCACTATGTTAAAAGCAAAATTGCACTGAATATAATCTCTCAGACAAAATATACAATGCCCTTTTCTATTCTCTTTTGGCCTATATACACCAACTCAATATGCACTCTCATGTAAAATACCGAAATTCTAATTTTACATAAATCGAAAAAATCTAAATAATATATAGGCGCCACAAAGTTAAATGAAAATGGCTCTGAATATAGTCTGTTAAAAAAAATATACAATACCCTATTCTACTCTATTTTGGAGTATATACACCAACTCAGTATGCTCTCTTATGTAAAATACTGAAATTCTAATTTTACCTGAATCGAAAAAATATAAATATTATCTAGGCACCCCAATATTAAAATTAAAATTGCTCTGAATATAATCTGTAAGAAAAAATATGCAATACCCTATTCTACTCTGTTTAGTATATAAACCAACGCCATATGTTCTCTCATGTAAAAAATACCAAAATTCTATATTTAACCGAATCGAAAATATCTAAATGCAATCCAGGCACCACAATGTTAAAAGCAAAATTGCTCGGAATATAATCTCTCAGAAACAATATACATTGCCCTTTTCTAATTTGTTTTGGCTTATATACACCAACTCAATATGCACTCGCGTGGAAAATACGGAAATTATAATTTCACGCGAATCAAAAACAATCTAAATAATATCTAGGCACCCCAAAGTTAAATGTAAATGCCTCTGAATATAGTCTGTTAGAAAAAATATAAAATGCCTTCTTCTACTTTGGTTTGGAGTCTACAAACCAACTCAGTATTCTCTCAGATGTAAAATACCAAAATTCTCATTTTACGTGAATCGAAAAAAATCTAAATAATATCAAGGCACCCCAATGTTAAAAACAGAATTGCTCTGAATATAGTCTGTCAGAAAAGATAAACAATGCCTTATTGGACTCTGTTTTGAAGTATATGCACCAACTCCATATGCTCTCTCATGTAAAATACAGAAATTCTATATTTTAGTGAATTGAAAAAAATCTAAATATTATCTAGGCACCCAAATGTTATAAGCAAAATTTCTCTGTATATAATCTGTCAGAGAAAATATACAATGCCCTTTTTTACTCTGTTTTGGAGTATATACACCAACTCAATATGCTCTCTCATGTAAAATACGGAAATTCTAATTTTACGCGAATCGAAAAAAATCTAAATAATATCTAGGTGCCCCAAAGTTAAAAGGAAATGGCTCTGAATATAGTCTGTTAGAAAAAATACACAATACCTTATTCTACTCTGTTTTTGAGTATATACACCAACTCATTTTGCTCTCTCATATAAAATAGAGAAATTCTAATTTTACCCAAATCGAAAGAATCTAAATATTATCTAGTCACCCCAATGTTAAAAACAAAACTGCTCTGAATATAATCTGTCAGACAAAATATACAATGCCCTATTCTACTCTGTTTTGGGGTATATACACCAACTCCATATGCCCTCTCATGTAAAATACAGACATTCTATATTTAAGTGAATCGAAAAAAATGTAAATATTATCTAGGCCCCCAAATATTATAAGCAAAATTGCTCTGTATATAATCTGTCAGAGAAAATATAAAATGCCTTATTCTACTCCGTTTTGGAGTATGTACACCAACTAAATATGCTCTCTCATGTAAAATACCGAAATTCTAATTTTACGTGAATCAACGAAAATCTAAATATTATCTAGGCATCCGAATGTTAAAAGCAAAATTTCTCTGAATATAATCTGTCATAAAATATATACAATGCCCTTTTCTACTCGGTTTTGGAGTATATACACCAACTCAATATGCTCTCTGCTGTAAAATACCGAAATTCTAATTTTACGTGAATCGAAAAAAATCTAAATAATATCTGGGTGCCCCAAAGCTAAAAGAAAATGGCTCTGAATATAGTCTGTTAGAGAAAATATACAATGCCCTATTCTACTCTCTTTTGGAGTTTATACACCAACTCAGGATGCTCTCTCGTGTAAAATACCGAAATGCTAATTTTACGAGAATAAAAAAAAATCTAAATATTATGTAGGCACCCCAATGTTAAAACAAAATTGCTCTGAATATAATCTGTCAGAAAAATATACAATGCCCTATTCTACTCTGTTTTGTAGTATAGACACCAACTTCATATGCTCTCTTATGTAAAATACAGAAATTCTATATTTATGCGAATCAAAAAAAATCTAAATATAATCTAGGGACCCCAATGTTAATAGCAAAATTACTCTGATTATAATCTGTCAGAAACAATATACAATGCCTTATTCTACTCTGTTTTGGAGTATATACACAAACTCAGTGTTCTCTCTCATGTAAAATACCGAAATTCTATTTTTACGTGAATCGAAAAAAATGTAAATGTTATCTAGGTATTCCAATGTTAAAAGAAAATGGCTCTGAATATAGTGGGTTTTTAAAAATATACAATGCCTTATTCTACTCTGTTTTGGAGCATATACACCAACTCAGTATGCTCTCTCATGTAAAATACCGAAATTCAAATTTTACCTGAATCGAAAAAAGCTACATATTATCTAGGCACTCCAATGTTAAAAACAAAAATGCTCTGAGTATAATCTGTCAGTAAAATATACAATGCCCTTTTCTACTCTGTTTTAAAGTATATAAACCAACTTAATATGCTCTCTCATGTAAAATACAGAAATTCTATATTTAAACTAATTGAAATAATCTAAATATTATCTAGGCCCACCAATGTTAAAAACAAAATTGCTCTGAATATAATCTGTCAGAAAAAATATGCAATGCCCTATTCTATTTTGTTTTGGAGTATATACACCAACTCCATATGCTCTCTCATGTAAAATTCAGAAATTCTATATTTAATCGAATCGAAAAAAATCTAAATATAATCTAGGCACCCCAATGTTAAAAGGAAAATTGCTCTGAATATAATCTCTCAGAAAAAATATTCAATGCCTCTTTCTACTCTGTTTTGTAGTATATACACCAACCCAATGTGCTCTTTCATGTAAAATACAGAAATTATAATTATACCCGAATCGAAAAAAATCTAAATATTATCTAGGCACCCCAATGTTAAAAAAAAAATTTCTCTGAATATTATCTGTCAGAAAAAATATACAATGCCCTATTCTACTCTTTTTAGGAGTATATACACCAACTCAGTATGCTCTCCCTTGTGAAATACAGAAATTCTAATTTTACGTGAATCGAAAAAAATTTAAATATGATCTAGGCACCCCAATGTTAAAAGCAAAATTTCTCTGAATATAATCTGTCAGAAAAAAATATACAATTCCCTTTTCCACTTTGTTTTGGAGTATATACACCAACTCAATATGCTCTCTTATGTAAAATACCGAAATTCTTATTTTACGGGATTCGAAAAAAATCTAAATAGTATCTAGGCGTCCCAATGTCAAAAGAAAATGGCTCTGACTAGAGTATGTTAGAGAAAACATACAATGCCTTATTCTACTCTCTGTTAAAGTACATAAACAAACTCAGTATGCTCTCTCATGTGATATACCGAAATCCTAATTTTAACAAAATCGAAAAAATCTAAATATTATCTAGGTACCCCAATGTTAAAAAAAAATTGCTCTGAATTTAATCTCTCAGAAAAAATATACAACGCCATATTCTACCCTTTTTTGGAGTATATAAACCAACTCCATATTCTCTCTGATGTAAAATACCGAAATTCTAATTTTAAGCGAGTCGAAAAGAATCTAAATAATATCTGGGCACCCGAATGTTAAAGGTAAAATTGTGCTAAATATAATCTGTCAGAAAAAATATACAATGCCCTTTTCTACTCTTTTTTGTAGTATATAAACACACTCAATATGCTCTCTCATGTAAAATACCGAAATGATAATTTTACCTGCTTCGAAAATATCTAAATGTTATCTAGGCACCACAATGTTAGAAACAAAATTTCTCTGAATATAATCTATCAGATAAAATATAGAATGCCCTATTCTACTCTGTTTTGGAGTATATACAGCAACTACATATGCTCTCTCATGTAAAATACAGAAATTCAAAATTTAAGCGAATTGAAAATAATCAAAATATTATCTAGGCACCCCAATGTTAGAAACAAAATCGCTCTGAATATAATCGTTCAGAAAAAATATCCAATGCCCTTTTCTACCCTTTCTTCCAGTATATACTCCAAAACCATATGCTCTCTCTTGTTAAATACAGGAATTCTAACTTTACGCCAATCGAAAATATTATAAATAATATCTAGGTGCCCGAAAGTTAAAGGAAAATGGCTCTGAATATACTCTGTTATAAAACACATACAATGGCTTATTCTACTCTGTTTTCTTAATATATAAAACAACTCAATATGCTCTATCATGTGAAATACAGAAATTCTATTTTTACCCCAATCTAAAAAAATCTAAATATTATCTAGGCACCCAAATGTGAAAAGCAAAATTGCGCTGAATATAATCTGTCAGATAAAATATACAATGCCCCTTTCTCCTTTTATTGTAGTATATACACCAACACAATATAATCTCTCATGTAAAATACAGAAATTCTAATTTTACCCGAATCGAAATACATCTAAATATTATCTAGGCACCCCAATGTTAAAAACAGAACCGCTCTGAATATGATCTGTCAGAAAAAATATACAATGCCCTATTCTATTCTGTTTTGGAGTATATACACCAACTCCATATGCTCTCTCATGTAAAATACAAAAATTCTATTTGTACCAAAATCAAAAAAATCTAAATATTATCTAGGCACCCCAATGATAAAAACAAAATTGCTCTGAATATAATGTCTGAGAAAAAATATACAATGCCCTATTCTCCTCTGTTTTGGTGTGTATACACCAACTCAATATGCTCTCTCATGTAAAATACAAAAATTCTATATTTAAGCTAATCGAAAAAAATCTAAATATTATCTAGGCACCCCAACGTTAAAAGCAAAATTGCTCTGTATAAAATCTGTCAGAAAAAATATACAATGCCCTTTTCTACTCTATTTTTTTAATATATACAACAACTCAATATGCTCTCATATGTAAAATAGAGAAATACTAATTTTACAAGAATCGAAAAAATCTAAATATTATCTAGGCACCCCAATGTTAAAAACAAAATTGCTCTGAATATAACTGGTCAGAAAAAATATACAATGCGTTTAATACACTGTTTGGTGTATATACACCAACTCAATATGCTCTCTCATGTAAATTACTGATATTCTAATTTTACGTGAATCGAAAAAAATCTAAATAATATCTAGGCCCCCCAAACTTAAAAGAAAATGGCTCTAAATATAATCTGTTAGAAAAAATATACGATGCCTTATTCTACTCAGTGTTAGAATATATACACCAACTCCATATGCTCTCTCATGTAAAATACAGAAATTCTATATTTAAGCGAATTGAAAAAAATCTAAATATTATCTAGGCACCCCAATGTATAAAGCAAAATTGCTCTGAATATAATTTGTCAGAAAAAATATACAATGCCCTTTCTTACTCTTTATTAATATATAAACCAAGTCAATATGCTCTCTCATGAAAAATACAGAAATTCTAATTTTACCCGAATCGAAACAATCTAAATATTATCAAGGCACCCCAACGTTATAAACAAAATTACTCTGAATATAATCTGTCAGAAAAAATATACAATGCCTTATTCTGTTCTGTTTTGGAATATATACACTAACTCAGTATGCTCTCCTATATGAAATACTGAAATTCTAATTTAAGGTGAATCGAATATATAGAAATATTATCTAGGCACACCAATGTTAAAAGCAAAATTGCTCTGAATATAATCTGTCAGAAAAAATATACAATGCCCTTTTCTACTCTGTTTTGGAATATATACACCAACTCAATATGCTCTCTCATGTAAAATACCGAAATTCTAATTTTACGCGAATCGAAAAAAATCTAAATAATATCTAGGCGCCCCAAAGTAAAAAGAAAATGTCTCTGAATATAGTCTATTAGAAAAAATATACAATGTTTTATTCTACTGTGTTTTTTAGTATATACACCCACTCAATACACTGTCTCATGTAAAATACAGAAATTCTATATGTAAGCAAATCGAACAAAATCTAAATATTATCTAGGCACCCCAATGTTAAAAACAAAATTTCTCTGAATATACTCGGTCAGAAAAAATATACAATGCCCTATTTTACTCTGTTTTGTAGTATATACACCACCTCAATATGCTCTCTGATGTAAAATACAGAAATTCTATATTTAAGTGAATCGAAAATAATGTAAATATAATTTAGGCACACCAATGTTAAAAGCAAAATTGCACTGAATATAATCTCTCAGAAATAATATACAATGCCCTTTTCTACTACGTTTTGGATTATATACACCCACTCAATATGCTCTCTCACGTAAAATACCGAAATTCTAATTTTACGCGAATGGAAAAAAATCTAAATAATATCTCTTAGCCCGAAAGTTAAAATAAAATGGCTCTGAATACAGTCTGTTAGAAAATATATACAATGCCTTATTCTACTCTGTTTTGGATTATGTACACCAACTCAGTATGCTCTCTCATGTAAAATACCAAAATTCTAATTTTACACAAATCGAAAAAAATCTAAATAATATCTATTCGCACCAAAGTTAAAAGAAAATGGCTCAGAATAGAGTCTGTTAGAAAAAATACACAATGCCTTATTCTACTCTGTTTTGGAGTATATACACCAACTCAGTATGGTCTGTCATGTAAAATTCAGAAATTATAATTTTACACGAATCAAAAAAATCTAAATATTATTTATCACCCCATTGTTAAAAACAAAATTTCTTTGAATATAATCTGTCACAAAAAATATACAATGCCCTATTCTACTCTGTTTTGGAGTATATACTCCAACTCAATATGCTCTCTCATGTAAAATACAGAAATTCTATATTTAAAAGAATCGACAAATATTTAAATAATACCTAGGTGCCCCAAAGTTAAAAGAAAATTGCTCTGAATACAGTCTGTTAGAAAATACATACAATGCCTTATTCTACTCTGTTTTGAATTATGTACACCAACTCAGTATGGTCTCTCATGTAAAATGCCAAAATTCTAATTTTATGTGAATCAAAAAAAATCTAAATATTATCTAGGCACCTGAATGTAAAAAGCAAAATTGCTCTGAATATAGTATGTCAGAAAAAATATACAATGCACTTTTCTACTCTGTTTTGGAGTATATACACAAACTCAATATGCTCTCTCCTGTAAAATACCGAAAGTCTAATTTTACGCGAATCGAAAACAATTTACATAATATCTAGGCGCCCCAAAGTTAAAAGAAAATGGCTCTATATATAGTCTGTTAAAAAAATATACAATGCCTTATTCTACTCTGTTTTGGAGTATATACAACAACTCATTTTGCTCTTTCACGTAAAATAGAGAAATTTTAATTTTACCCGATCGAAAAAATCTAAATATTATCTAGGCATCAGAATGTTGAAAACGAAATTGCTCTGAAAATATACTGTCAGAAAAGATATACAAAGCCTATTCTACTCTGTTTTGGAGAATATACACCAACTCCATATGCTCCCTCATGTTAAATACAGAAATTCTATATTTAAGCAAATCAAAAAAAATCTAAATATTATCTAGGCACCCCAATGTTTAAAACAAAATTGCTCTGAATATAATCTGTCAGAAAAAATATACAATGACCTATTCTATTCTGTTTTGGAAAATATACACCAACTTAATATGCTCTCTCACGTAAAATACAGAAATTCTATATTTAAGTGAATTCAAAAAAAACTAAATATTATCTAGGCACCCAAATGTTAAAAGCAAAATTGGTTTGAATATAATCTGTAAAAAACAATACAATGCCTTTTTCTATTCTTTTTTGAAGTATATACACCAACTCATTATGCTCTCTCATGTAAAATACCGAAATTATAATTTTACGTGAATTGACAAAAATCTAAATAATATCTAGTCTCCCCAAATTTAAAAGAAAATGGCTCTGAATATAGTCTGTTAGAAAAAATATTCAATGCCTTATTCTTCTTTGTTTTGGAGTATATACACCAACACAGTATGCTCTCTCATGTAAAATACAGAAATTCTAATTTTACGTGAATAGAAAGAAATCGAAATATTATCTAGCACCCCAATGTTAAAGTAAAATTGCACTGAATATAATCTGTCAGAAAAAATATACAATGCCCTTTTCTACTTTTTTTTGGAGTATATACACCAGCTCAATATGCTCTCTCCTGTAAAATACAGAAATTCTAATTTTACGCGAATCAAAACAAATCTACATAATATCTAGGCAACCCCAAAGTTAAAAGAAAGTGGCTCTGAATATAGCCTGTTAGAAAAAATATACAATGCCTTATTCTATTCTGTTTAAAAGTATACACACAAACTCAGTGTGCCCTTTCATGTAAAATAAAGAAATTTTAATTTTACACGAATTGAAAAAATCTAAATACTACCTAGGCATCCCAATGTTGAAAACAAAATTAGTCTGAATATAATTTATCAGAAAAATTGTACAATGCCCCTTTCTACTTTTTTTTGGAGTATATACACCAACTCAATATGCTCTCTCAGGTAAAATAGAGAAATTCTATATATAAGCGTATCGAAAAAAATCTAAATATAATCTAGGCACCCCAATGTTAAAAAGAAAATTGCTCTGAATATAACCTGTCAGAAAAAATATACAATGCCCTTTTCTACTCTGTTTTGGAGTATATACAGCAACTCAATATGCTCTCTTTTGTAAAATACCAAAATTCTAATTTTACGCGATTTGAAAAAAGTCTAAATAATATCTAGGCACCGCAAAGTTAAACGAAAATGGCTCTGAATATAGTCTGTTAGAAAAAATATACAAAGCCTTATTCTACTCTTTGTTGGCGTATATACACCAAATCATAATGCTCTCTCATGTAAAATACTGAAATTATAATTTTACGTGAATCGAAAAAACTCTAAATAATATCTAGGCACCCCAAAGTTAAAAGAACATGGCTCTATATATAGTGTATTAGAACAAATATATAATGCCTTATTCTACTTTGTTTTGGAGTATATACACCAACTCAGTTTGCTTTCTCATATAAAAGAGAGAAATTCTAATTTTACCCAAATAGAAAAAATCTAAATATTATCTAGGCACTCCAATGTTAAAAACAAAATTGCTCTGAATATAATCTGTCAGAAAAAATATACAACGCCCAATTCTACTCTGTTTTGGAGTATATAAACCACCTCCACATGCTCTCTCATGTAAAATACAGAAATTGTATATTTAAGCGAATCGAAAAAAAATCTAAATATAATTTAGGCACACCAATGTTAAAAGCAAAATTTCTCTGAATATAATCTCTCAGAAAAAATATACAATGCTCTTTTCTACTAAGTTCTGGAGTATATACACCAACTCAATATGCTCTCTCATGTAAAATACCAAAATTCTAATTTAACGTGAATCGAAAAAGATGTAAATAATATCTAGGTGCCCCAAAGTAAAAAGAAAATGGCTCTGAATACTGTCTGTTAGAAAAAATATACAATGCCTTATTTTACTGTGTTTTGGGGTATATACACGAACTCAGTATTCTCTCTCATGTAAAATACCGAAATTCTAATTTAACGCGAATCGTAAAAATTCTAAATAATATCTAGGCGCCCCAAAGTAAAAAGAAATTGGCTCCGAATATAGTCTGTTAGACAAAATATACAATACCTTATTCTACTCTTACTTGGAGTATATACCCCAGCTCAGTATGCTCTCTCATGTAAAATACAGAAATTCTAATTTTACCTGAATCGAAAAAATCTAAATATTATCTTGGCACCCCACTGTTAAAAACAATATTTCTCTGAATATAATAAGTCAGAAAAAATATACAATGCCCTATTCTACTCTGTTTTGGAGTAGATACACAAACTCCAAATGCTCTCTCATGTAAAATACAGATATTCTATATTTAAGCGAATCGAAAAAAATATAAATATTATCTAGGCACCCCAATGTTAAAAACAAAATTGTTTTGAATATAATCTGTCAGAAAAAATATACAATGCCCTATTCTACTGTTTTGGAGTATATACACCAACTCCGTATGCTATCTAATGTAAAATCCAGAAATTAAATATTTAAGCGAATCGAAAAAAATCTCATTATCTAGGCACCCCAAAGTTAAAAGCAAGATTTCTCTGAATATAATCTGTCAGAAAATATATACAATGCCCTATTCTACTCTGTTTTGGAGAGTATACACGAATTCAGTATGCAATCTCATGTAAAATACAGAAATTAGAATTATACACGAATCGAAAAAAATATACATGATATTTAGGCGCCCCAAAATTAAAAGAAAATGGCTCTAATTATCGTCTGTTACAAAAATATACAATGCCATATTCTACTCTGCTTTGGAGTATATACACCAACTCAGTATGCTCTCTCATGTGAAACACAGAAATTCTAATTTTACCCGAATCAAAAAGATCTAAATAATATCTAGGTACCCAAATGTTAGAAACAAAATTGCTCTGAATATAATCTGTCAGAAAAAATATACAATGCCCTATTCTACTCTTTTTTGGAGTATATACAACAACACTATATGCTCTCTCATTTAAATATAGAAATTCTAAACTTATGGGAATCGAAAAAAATCTAAATATTATCTAGGAACCCCAATGTTAAAAGCAAATTTGCTCTTAATATAATCTGTCACAAATAATATACAATACCCTTTTCTACTGTGTTTTGGAGTACATACACCAAGTCAATATGCTCTCTCATGTAAAATAAAGAAATTCTAATTTTACGGGAATCGAATAAAATATAAATATTATCTAGGCACCCCAAGTTTAAAACAAAATTGCTCTGAATATAATCTGTTAGAAATTATATAGAATGCCCTATTCTACTTTCTTTTGGAGTATATACACCAAGTAAATATGCTCTCTCATGTAAAATACAGAAATTCATAATTTACGGGAATCGAAGAAAATCTAAATATAATCTAGGAACCCCAATGTTAAAAGCAAAATTGATCTGAATATAATCTGTCAGAAAAAATATACAATGCCCTTTTCTACTCTGTTTTGGGGTACATACACCAAGTCAATATTCTCTCTCATGTAAAAGAGAAATTCTAATTTTACACATATCAAAAAATCTAAATATTATATAGGCACCCCAATGATAAAAGCAAAATTGCGCTGAATATAATCTGTCAGAGAATATACACAATGCCCTTTTCTACTCTGTTTTGGAGTATATACACCAACTCAATATGCTCTCCCATGTTAAATACCGAAATTCAAATTTTACACGAAATGAAAAAATCTAAATATTATCTAGCCACCCCATTGTTAAAAGAAAAATTGGTCTGAATATAATCTTTCAGAAAAAATATACAATGCGCTTTTATACTCTGTTTTGGAGTATATACACCAACCCATTATGCTCTCTCATGTAAAATACCGAAATTCTATATACACGCGAATCGAAAAAAATTTAAATATTATCTAGGCACCGCAATATGGAAAGAAAATGGATCTGAATATAATCTCTCAGGGAAAATATACAATGCCCTTTTCTACTCTGTTTTTGGGTATATAAACCAACTCAATATGCTCTCTTATGTAAAATACCGAAATGCTAAATTTACGCTGATAAAATGAAATCTAAATATTATCTAGGCTCCCCAATGGTAATAGAAAAATTGCTCTGAATATAATCTGTCAAAAAATTATACAATGCCAATTTATACTCTGTTTCGGAGTATATACACCAACTCAATATCCTCTCTTATGTAAAATACTGAAACCCTAAATTTACTCGAATCGAAAATTATCTAAAAATTATCTAGGCACCCCAACGTTAAAAGCAAAATTGCTATGAATATAATCTGTCAGAAAAAATATACAATGCCCTATTCTACTCAGATTTGAGGTATATACACCAACTCAATATGCTCTCTCATGTAAAATACCGAAATTCTAATTTTAAGGGAATCGAAAAAAATCTAAATATTATTTAGGAACCCCAATGTTAAAAGCAAAATTGCTCTCAATATAATCTGTCAGAAATATTATACAATGCCCTTTTCTACTGTGTTTTGGAGTATATACACCAACTCAATATGCTCTGTCATGTAATATATCGAAATTCTAATTTTAAGGGAATTGAAAAAAATCTAAATATTATCTAGGCACCCCAATATTAATAGCAAAATTACTCTGAATATAATCTGTCAGAGATAATACACAATGCCCGTTTCTACATTTTTTGGAGTATATACACCAACTCAATATGCTCTCTCATGTAAAATACAAAAATTCTAATTGTACACGAATTGAAAAATATAAATATTACCTATGCACTTCAATGTGAAATACAAAATTGCTCTGAATATAATCTGTTAGAAATAATATACAATGCCCTATTCTACTCTCTTTTGTAGTATATACACCAACTCAATATTCTTTGTCATGTAAAATACAAAATTCTAAATTCACGAGAATCGAAAATAATCTAAATATTATATAGGAACCCCAATGTTAAAAGCAAAATTGCTCTGAATATAATCTGTCAGAAATAATATACAATGCCCTTTTCTACTCTGTGTTGGAGTACATACACCAAGTCAATATGCTCTCTCATGTAAAATAAAGAAATTTTTATTTTACGTGAATCGAAACAAATCTAAATATTATCTAGGCACCCAAGTGTTAAAAGCTAAATTGCTCTGAATATAATCTGTCAGAGAATATACACAGTGTACTTTTCTACTTTGTGTGGAGTGTAGACACCAACTCCATATACTCTCCCATGTAAAACACCGAAATTCAAATTTTACACGAACCGACAAAATCTAAATATTATCTAGGCACCCCATTGTTAAAAGCAAAATTGCTCTGAATATAATCTTTCAGAAAAAATATACAATGCCCTTTTCTACTCTGTTTTGGAGTATATACACCGTCTCAATATGCTCTCTCATGGAAAATACCGAAATTCTAAATTTACGCAAATCGAAAAAATCTAAATATTATCTAGCACCCCAATGTTAAAAGCATATTTGCTCTGAATATAATCTGTTAGAAAAAATATACAATGCCCTTTTCTACTCTGTTTTGGAGTACATACACCAACTCAATATGCTCTCTCATGTATAATACTGAAATTCTAATTTGACACGAATCGATGAATATTTAAATATTATCTACGCACCCCAATGTTAAAAGCAAAATTTCTCTTAATATAATCTGTCAGAAAAAATATACAATGCCTTTTTCTACTCGGTTTTGGAGTATACACACCAACTCAGTATGCTCTCTTGTGTAAAATACCGAAATTATAATTTTACCCGAATTGAAAAAACTGAATATTACCTAGGCACCCCAATGTTAAAAACAAAATTGCTCTGAATATAATCTGTAAGAGAAAATACACAATGCTTTTCCCTACTCTGTTTTGGAGTATATACACCAACGCAATATTCTCTCTTATATAAAATACCGAAATTCTAAATTTACGCGAATCGAAAAAAATCTAAATATTACCTAGGCACCACAACAATAAAAGCAAAATTTCTCTGAATATAATTGGTCGGAAAAAATATACAGTGCTTTTCTCTCCTCAGTTTTGGGGTATATACACCAACTCAATATGCTCTCTCATGTAAAATAAAGAAATTTTTAATTAATGCAAATCGAAAAGAATCTAAATATTACCTACTCAAACCAATGTTAAAAGAAAAATTGCTCTGAATATAATCTGTCCGAAAAAATGTACAATGCTCTTTTCTTCTATTTTTTGGAGTATATACACCAACTCAATATGCTCTCTCATGTAAAATACTGAAATTCTAAATTTACACGAATCGAACAAAATCTAAACTTTATCTTGGCGCCCCAATGTTAAAAACAAAATTTCTCTGAATATAATCTGTCAGAAAAAGTATACAATGCCCTTTTCTACTCTGTTTTGGAGTACCTACACAAACTCAGTATGCTCTCTCATGTACAATACCGAAATTCTAATTTTACAGGAATTGAAAAAAATCAAAATATTATCTAGGCACCCCAATGTTAAAAGAAAATGGCTCTGAATATAATCTGTCAGAAAAAACATACAATGCCCTTTTCTACTCTGATTTACAGTATATAAACCATTCAATATACTTTCTCATGGAAAATACAGAAATTCTAATTTTACCGAAATTGAAAAAATCTAAATATTATCTAGGCACCCCAATGTTAAAAGCACAATTGCTCTGAATACAATCTTTCAGAGAAAATATGCAATGAACTATTCTACTTTGTTTTGCTGTATATACACCAACTCAATATGCTCTCTCATATAAAATATCGAAATTCTAACTTGACGCGAATCAAAATAAATCTAAATATTATCTAGTCACCCCAATGTTAAAACCAAAATTGCTCTGAATAAAATCTGTTAGAAATAATACACAATTCCCTATTCTATTCTGTCTGGGAGTATATACACCAACTCAATATGCTCTCTCAAGGAAAATACCGAAATTCTAAATTTACAGGATTCGAAATAAATCTAAATATCATCCAGGAACCCCAATGTTAAAAGCAAAATTGCTCTGAATATAATCTGTAAGAAAAACTATACAATGCCCTTTTCTACTCTATTTTGGAGTATATACACCAACTCAATATGCTCTATCATGTAAAATACGGAAATTCTAATTTTACGCGAATTGAAAAGAATCTAAATATTATCTAGGCGCCCCAATGTTAAAAAAAAAATTGCTCCGAATATAATCTGTCAGAAAAAATATACAATGCCTTATTATACTCTGTTTTGCAGTATATACACCAACCCAATATGCTCTCTCAGATAAAATACAGAAATTCTATATTTAAGCGAATCGAAAAAAATCTCAATATTATCTAGGCATTCCAATATTAAAAGGAAAATTGCTCTGCATATAATCTTTTAGAAAAAATATACAATGCCCTATTCTACTTTGTTTTGGTGTATATACATCAACTCAATATGCTCTATCATATAAAATACCCAAATTATAAATTTAAGAGAATCGAAAACAATCTAAATATTATCTAGGTACCTTAATGTTAAAAGCAAAATTGCCCTTAATATAGTCTGTCAGAAAAAATATACAATGCCCTTTTCTACCCTGTTTTGGAGTACATACATCAACTCAATATGCTTTCTCGTGTAAAATACCGAAATTCTAAATTTATGCGAATCCAAAAAAATCTAAATATTATCTAGGCACCCCATTGTTAACAGCAAAATTGCTCTGAATATAATCTCTCAAAAAAAATATACAATGATCTTTGATACTCTGCTTTGGGGTGTATACATCCACCCAATATGCTCTCTCATGTAAAATAACAAAATTCAAATTTTACTCAAATCGAAAAAATCTAAATATTACCTACTTACCCCAACGTCAAAAGCAAAATTTCTCTGAATATACTCTGTCAGACAAAATATACAATGCTTTTCTCTCCTCAATTTTGGAGTGTATACACCAACTTAATATGCTCTCTCATGTAAAATATTGAAATTTTAAATTAATGCGAATCGAAAAAACTCTAAATATTACCTAGGAATCCCAACGTTAAAAGAAAAATTGTTCTGAATATAATCTGTCAGAAAAAATGTACAATGCCCTTTTCTACATTGTTTTGGAGTATATACACCAACTCAATATGCTCTCTCATGTAAAATACTGAAATTCTAAATTTACGAAATCGAAAAAAATATAAATCTTATCTAGGCACCCCAATGTGGAAAGAAAATGGATCTGAATATAATCTGTCAGAGAAAATATACAATACCCTTTTCTTCTCTGTTTTTGAGTATATACACCAACTCAATATGCTCTCTCTTGTAAAATACCGAAATTCTCAATTTAGGCTAATCAAATGAAATCTAAATATTATCTAGGCACCCCAATGATAATAGCAAAATTTCTCTGAATATAATCTGTCAGAAAAAATATACAATGCCATTACCTACTCTGTTTTGGGGTATATAAACGAACTCAATATGCTCTCATGTAAAATACCGAAATTCTAAATTAATTCAAATCGAAAAAAAACTAAATATTATCTAGGCACCCCAATGTTAAAAGCAAAATTGCTCTGAATATAATCGGTCAGAAAAAATATACAATGCCATTTACTACTCTGTTTTGGTGTATGTACAAAAACTCAATATGCTCTCTCATGTAAAATACCAAAATTTTAATTTTACGTGAATCAAAATATATCTAAATATAACATAGGCACCCCAATGTTAAAAGCGAAATTTCTCTGAATATAATTTGACAGAAAAAATATACCATGGCCTTTTCTACTCTGTTTTGGAGTATATTCAACAACTGAATATGCTCTCCCATGTAAAATACCGAAATTCCAATTTTATGCGAATCAAAAAAATCTAAATATTATCTAGGCACTTCAATGACAGAAGAAAATGGCTCTGAATATAATCTGTCAAAAAAATATACAATGCCCTTTTCTACTTTGTTTTGGAATATATACATGAACTCAATATGCTCTCTCATATAAAATATCGAAATTGTAATTTTACAAAAATCGAAATAAATCTAAATATTATCTAGGCACCCCAAAGTTAAAAGCAAAATTGCTCTGAATATAATCTGTCAGAAAATATATACCATGCCCTTTTCTACTCGGTTTTGGTGTATAAACACCAACTCAATATGCTCTCTCATGTAAAATACAGAAATTCTAATTTTACGTGAATCGTAATTATCTCCATATTATCTAGGCACCCCAATGTTAAAAGCACAATTACTCTGAATATAATCTGTCAGAAAAAATAAACAATGCCCTTTTATACTCTGTTTTGGAGTATATACACCAACTCAATATGCTCTTTTATATAAAACACCGAAATTCAAATTTTATGCAAATCCAAATAAATGGAATTATCTAGGCACCCCAATGTTAAAAGCAATATTGCTCTGAATATAATCTGTCAGAAAAAATATACAATGCCCTATTCTACTCTGTTTTGCAGTATATACACCAAATCAATATGCTCTCCCATGTAAAAATCGAAATTCTAATTTTACGAGAATCGAAAAAAATCTAAATATTATATAGGCAATCCAATGTTAAAAGCAAAATTGCTCTGAAAATAATCTGTCAGAAAATATATACAATGCCCATTTATACTCTGTTTTCGAGTATGTAATCCAACTCAATATGCTCTCCCATGTAAAATACCGAATTTCTAATTTTACGCGAATCGAAAAAGTCTAAATATTATCTAGGCACCCCAATGTTAAAAGCAAAATTGCTCTAAATATTATGTGTCAGAAAAAATATACAATGTCTATTTCTACTCAGTTTTGGAGTATATACACCAATTCAATATGCCCTCTCATGTAAAATACCGAAATTCTAATTTTACACGAATCAAAAAAAAATCTAAATATTATCTAGGCACCCCAATGTTAAAAGAAAATGGCTCTGAATATAATCTGTCATAAAAAATATACACTGCTATTTTCTACTTTCTTTTGGAGTATATACACCAACTCAATATGCTCTCTCATGTAAAATGCCGAAATTCTAATTTTACAGGAATCGAAAAAAATCTAAATATTATCTAGGCACCCCAATGTTAAAAGGAAAATTGTGTTCTCATTTTTCATCACCCATGGACATAGAAAGCGGAGTACTAAACACTGGGGTCTATTGGGGGAAAAGGGGAGGGCCAGTGGGAGGGGGAGGTAGGGAGGGATAGCCTGGGGAGAAATGCGAAATGTGGGTGAAGGGGAGAAGAAAAGCAAAGCACACTGCCATGTGTGTACCTACGCAACTGTCTTGCATGCTATGCTCATGTATCACAAAACCTATACTCCAATAAAAAATTAAAAAATAAATAAATAAATAAAAAAAATTGTGAATATGATCTGTCACTAAAAATATACAATGCCTATTTCTACTATTTTTTGGAGTATATACACCAACTCAATATGCTCTCCCATGTAAAATATTGAAATTCTAAATTTACATGAATCGAAAAATATCTAAATATTATCTAGGAACCCCAATTTTAAAACCAAAATTGTTCTGAATATAACCAGTCAGAAAAAATATACAATGCCCTTTTCTACTGTGTTTTGGAGTATATACAACAACCCAATATGCTCTCTCTTGTAAAATACTGAAATTCTAATTTTATGTGAATCCAAATAAATGTAAATAATATCTAGGCACCCCAATATTAAAAGCAAAATTGCTATGAATGCAATTTGTCAGAAAAAATATACAATGCCATTTTCTACTCTATTTTGGAGTATATACACCAACTCAATATGCTCTCTCAGGTAAAATACCGAAATTCTAAAATTATGCGAATCGAAACAAATTTAATATTATCTAGGCACCCCAATTTTAAAAGAAAAATTTCTCTGAATACAATTTGTCAGAAAAAATATACAATGCTCTTTTTTACTCTTTTTTGATGTATATACACCAACTCAATATGCTCTCTCAGTAAAATACCGAAATTCGAATTTTGCGTGAATCAAAAAAAATCTAAATATTATCTAGGCACCACAATGATAAAAGAAAAATTTCTCTGAATATAATCTGTCAGAAAAAAATAGAATGCCCTTTTCTACTCTGTTTTGGAGTATATACACCATCTCGATATTCTCTCTCATGTAAAATACCGAAATTATAATTTTATCTGAATCGAAAATAATCTAAATATTATCGAGGCATTTCAATGTGAGAAGAAATTGGCTCTGAATATAATCTGTCAGAAAAAATATACAATGCCCTTTTCTACTTTGTTTTGGAGTATATACACCAACTCAATATGCTCTCTTATATAAAATACCAAAACTGTAAATTTACGTGAATCGAAATAAATCAAAATATTATCTAGGCACCCCAATGTTAAAAGCAAAATTGCTCTGAATATAATCTGCCCGAAAAAATATACAATGCCCTTTTCTACTTTGTTTTGGACTATATATACCAACTCAAAATGCTCTCTCGTGTAAAATACCAAAATTCTAATTTTACGCAAATCAAAATAAATCTAAATATAATCTAGGCACCCCAATGTTAAAAACGAAATTGCTTTGAATATAATCTGACAGAAAAAAATATTCCATGCCCTTTTCTACTCTGTTTAGGAGTATATTCACCAACTCAATGTGCTCTCCCATGTAAAATACCTAAATTCTAATTTTATGCGAATCGAAAATATCTAAATATTATCTAGGCACCCCAATGTTAAAAGCAGAATTGCTCTGAAGATAATCCGTCAGAAAAAATATACAATGCCCTCTTCTAATCTGTTTTCATGTATGTACACCAACTCAATATGCTCTCCCATGTAAACTACCGAAATTCTAACTTTACGTGAATCGAAAAAAGTCTAAATATTATCTAGGCAACCCAATGTTAAAAACAAAATTGCTCTGAATATTATCTGTCAGATAAAATATATAATGTCTCTTTCTACTCTGCTTTGGAGTATATACAACAACTCAATATAACCTCTGATGTAAAATACAGAAATTCTAATATTACGTGAATCGAAAAAAATCTAAATATTATCAAGGCAACCCAATGTTAAAAGAAAATGGCTCTGAATATAATCTGTCATAATAAATATACACTGCTATTTTCTATACGTTTTTGGAGAATATACACCAACTCAATATGCTCTCTCATGTAAAATACCGAAATGCTAATTTTACGGAAATCGAAAAAAATCTAAATATTACCTAGTTACCCCAACGTTAAAAGCAAAATTTCTCTGAATATAATCTGTCAGAACAAATATAAAATGCTTTTCCCTACTCACTTCTGGAGTATATACCCCAACTCAATATGCTCTCTCATGTAAAATACCGAAATACTAAATATACGCGAATCAAAAGAAATCTAAATATTATCTAGTCACCTTAATGTTAAAAGCAAATTTGCTCTGAGTATAATCTGTCAGAAAAAATACACAATGATTTTTATACTTTGTTTTGTACACCAACTCAGTATGCTCTTCCATGTAAAATACCGGAATTGTAATTTTACTGGAAGCGAAAAAAATCTAAATATTACGTAGGCAGCCCAATGTTAAAAGCAAACTTGCTCTGAATATAATCTGTCAGAAAACATATACAATGCCCTTTTGTACGCTGTTTTGGAGTATATATACCAACTCAATATGCTCTCTCATGTAAAATACCGAAATTCTAAATTTACGTGAATCGAATAATATCTAAATATTATCTAGGCATGCCAATGTTAAAAGCAAAATTGCTCTGAATATAATCTGTCAGAAAAATATACAATGCCCTTTTCTAATCTGTTTTGGAGGATAAACACCAACTCAATATTCTCTCTCACGTAAAATACCAAAATTCTAATTTTACGCAAATCAAAAAAAATCGAAATATTGTCTAGGCACCTGAATGTTAAAAGAAAATGCCTCGGAATATAATCTGTCAGAAAAAATATAAAATGCCCTTGTCTACTCTGATTTAGAGTATATACAGCACCGAATATACTTTCTCATGGAAAATACAAAAATTTTAATTTTACCCGAATCGAAAACATCTAAATATTATCTAGGCACCCCAATGTTAAAAACAAAATTACTCTGAATATAATCTGTCAGACAAAATATACAATGCCCTATTCTACTCTGTTTTGGAATATATACACCAACTCAATATGCTCTATCATGTAAAGTACCGAAATTCCATATTTACGCGAATCGAAAAAAATCTAAATATTATCTAGGCACCACAATGTTAAAAGCAAAATTGCTCTGAATATAGTCTGTCAGAAAAAACATACAATGCCCTTTTCTACTCTGTTTTGTAGAATATACACCTACTCAATATGCTCTCTCATGTTAAATACTGAAATTCTAATTTTACGCCAATCAAAAAAAATTTAAATAATATCTAGGTGCCTCAAATTTAAAAGAAAATGGCTCTAAATATAGTCTGTTAGAAAAAATATACAATGTCTTATTCTATTCTGTTTTGGAGTATATACACCAACTCAGTGTGCTCTCTCATGTAAAATACCAAAATTCTAATTTTACACGAATCGAAAACAATCTAAATAATACCTATGCAACGAAAAGTTAAAAGAAAATGGCTCTGAATATAGTCTGCTATAGAAAATATACAATGCCATATTATTCTCTGTTTTGGAGTATATACACCAACTCAGTATGCTCTCTCATGTAATATACAGAAATTCTATATTTAAGCGAATCCAAAAGAATCTAAATATTATCTAGGCACCCCAATGTTAAAGACAAAATTGCTCTGAATAAAATCTGTCAGAAAAAATATACAATGCCCTTTTCTACTCTGTTTTGTAGTATATAGACCAACTCAATATGCTCTCTCATGTAAAATACAGAAATTCTAATTATACCTATATCGAAAAAATCTAAATATTATCTAGGCAACCCAATGTTATCAACAAAATTGCTCTGAATATAATCTGTCAGAAAAAATATACAATGCCCTATTCTACTCTGTTTTTGAGTATATACACCAACTCAGTATACTCTCTCATGTAAAATATTGAAATTCTAATTTTAAGTGAATCGAAAAATATCTAAATATTATCTAGTCACCCCAATGTTAAAAGCAAAACTGCTCTGAATACAATCTGTCAGAAAAAATATATAATGCTCTTTTCTACTTTGTTTTGTAGTATATACACCAACTCAATATGCTCTCTCATGTAAAATACCGAAATTCTAATTTTACGTGAATCGAAAACAATCTAAATATTATCTATGCACCCGAAATTTAAGAGAAAATGGCTCTGAATATAGTCTGTTAGATAAAATATACAATGCCTTATTCTACTCTGTTTTTGGGAATATAAACCAACTCAGTATGCTCTCTCCTGTAAAATACCGAAATTCTAAATTTACGTGAATTGAAAAAATCTAAGTATAATCTAGGCACTCGAACGTTAAAAGCAAAATTGCTCTGAATATAGCCTGTCAGAAAAAAGATACAATGTCCTATTTTACTCTTTTTTGGAGTATATACACCAACTAAATATGCTCTCTCATATAAATTCCGAAATTTTAATTTTACGCGAATCGAAAAAATCTAAATAATTTCTAGGCGCCCCAAAGTTAAAAGAAAATGTCTCTGAATATAGTCTGTTTGAAAAAATATACAATGCCTTTTTCTACTGTTTAGTAGTATATACACCAACTCAGTATGCTCTCTCATGTAAAATACCAAATTTGTAATTTTACACGAAACGAAAAAATTCTAAATAATATCTAGGCGCCCCAAAGTAGAAAGAAAATGTCTCTGAATATAGTCTGTTATAAAAAATATACAATGCCTTATTCTACTTTGTTTTGGAGTATATACACCAACTCAGTATGCTCTGTCATGTAAAATAGAGAAATTCTAATTTTACACAAATTGAAAAAATCTAAATATTATCTAGGCACCCCAATGTTATAAAAAATTGCTCTTAATATAATTTGTCAGAAAAAATATACAATGCCCTATTCCATTCTGTTTTGGAATATATACACCAACTCAGTATGCTCTCTCATGTACAATACCAAAATTCTAAATTTACGTGAATTGAAAAAAATCTAAATAATATCCAGGCACCCCAATGTTAAAAGCTAAATTTCTCTGATCATAATCTGTCAAAAAAAATATACAATGCCCTCTTCTACTCTTTTTTGGAGTATATACACCAACTCAATATCCTCTCTCATGTAAAATACCGAAATGGTAATTTTATGCGAATCAAAAAAAAATCTTAATAACATCTAGGCGCCCCAAAGTTAAAAGAAAATGGCTCTGAATATAGTCTGTTAGAAAAGATATAAAATGTCTTATTCTAATCTGTTTTGGATACACCAACTCAGTATGCTCTTTCATGTAAAATACCAAAATTCAAATTTTACCCAAAACAAGAATATCTAAATATTATATAGGCACCCCAATGTTAAAAAAAAATTGCTCTGAATATTTTCTCTCAGAAAAAATATACAATGCCCTATTCTACTTCCTTTTGGAGTATATCCACCAACTCAATATGCTCTCTCATATAAAATACCGAAATTCTAATTTTATGCGAATCAAATATTTCTATATAATATCTAGGTGCCCCAAAGTTAAAAGAAAATGTCTCTGAATATAGTCTGTTATAAAAAATATACAATGCCTTATTCTACCCTGTTTTGGAGTATATACACCACTTCAGAATGCTCTCTCATGTAAAATACCAAAATGCTAAATTTACGCGAATCAAAAAAAATCTAAATATTATCTACGCACCCGAATGTTAAAAGCAAAATTGCTGTTAATATAATCTGTCAAAAAAAATATACAACGCCCTTTTCTACTCTCTTTTGGAGTATATACACCAACTCAGTATGCTCTCTCATGTAAAATACCGAAATTCTATATTTAAGCGAATCCAAAAAAATCTAAATATTATTTACGCTCCCGAATGTTAAAAGCAAAATTGCTCTGAATATAATCTGTCAGAAAAAATATACAATGCCCTTCTTTACTCTGTTTTGTAGTATATACACCAACTCAATATGCTCTCTTATGTAAAATACAGAATTTCTAATTTTACCCAAATCAAAAAAATCTAAATATTATCTAGGCACCCCAATGTTATAAACAAAATTGCTCTGAATATAATTTGTCAGAAAAAATATACAATGCCCTATTCTACTCTGTTTTGGAGCATATACACCTACTTAGTATGCTCTGTCATGTAAAATACCGAAATGCGAATTTACGCAAATCGAAAAAAATCTAAATATAATCAAGGCGCCCCATAGTTAAAAGAAAATGGCTCTGAATATACTCTCTTAGATAAAATATACAATGCGTTATTCGAGTCTGTATTGGAGTATATACACTAACTCAGTATGCTCTCTCATATAAAATACCGAAATTCTAATTTTACGTGAATCGATAAAATTCTAAATATTATTTAGTCACCCGAATGTTAAAACCATAATTTCTCTGAATATAATCTGTCAGGAAAAATATGCAATGCCCTTTTCTACTCTGTTTTGGAGTATATACACTTACTAAATATGCTCTCTGATGTAAAATACCGAAATTCTAATTTTACGTGAATCGAAAAACATGTAAATAATATCTAGGTGTCCCACAGTTAAAAGATAATGGCTCTGAATATAGTCTGTTAGAAAAAATATACAATGCTTTATTCTACTCTTAAGTAGTTTATACACCAACTCAGTATGCTCTCTCATGAAAAATACAGAAATTCCAATTTACGTGAATCGAAAAAAAATCTAAAAATTATATAGGCACCCCAATGTTAAAAACAAAATTGCTCTGAATATAATCTGTCAGAAAAAATACACAATGCCCTATTCTACTCTGTTTTGGAGTATATACACCAACTCCATATGCTCTCTCATGTAAAATACAGAAATTCTAAATTTAAGCGAATCGAAAAAAATCTACATATTATCTAGGCACCTTAATGTTAAAAGCAAAATTGCTCTGAATATAATCTGTCAGAAAATTATACAATGCCCTTTGCTACTCTGTTTGGTAGTATATACACCAACTCAATATGCTCTCTCATGTAAAATACCGAAATCCTAATTTTATGCGAATTGAAAAAAATCTAAATAATATCTAGGTGCCCTAAAGTTAAAATAGAATGTCTCTGAATATAGTCTGTTAGAAAAAATATACAATGCCCTATTCTACTTTGTTTTGGAGTATATAGAACAACTCAATATGCTCTCACATATTAAATACCGAAATTTTAATTTTACGCGAATTGAAAAAAATCTTAATAAAATCTTGGCGCACCAAATTTACAAAAAAATGGCTCTGAATATAGTCTGTTAAAACAATTTACAATGCCTTATTCTACCCTGTTTTGGGGTATATACACAAAGTCAGTATGCTCTCTCATGTAAAATACCAAAATTCTAATTTTACGCGAATCGAAAAAAATCGAAATAATATCTAGGTGCCGTAAAGTTAAAAGAAAATGGCTATGAATATAGTCTGTTAGAAAAATATAGAACGCCTTATTCTTCTGTTTTGGAGTATATACTCCAACTCAGTATGCTCTCTCATTTAAAATACAGAAATTCTATATTTAAGAGAATCCAAAAAAATGTAAATATTATCTAGGCACCCCAATGTTAAAAGCAAAATTGCTCTGAATATAATCTGTCAGAAAAAATATACAATGCCTTCTTCTACTCTGTTTTGTAGTATATACACCAACTCAATATGCTCTCTCTTTTAAATACTGAAACTCAATTATAGGCGAATCAAAAAAAATCTAAATAATATCTAGGCTCCCCAAAGTTAAATGAAAATCCCTCTAAAAATAGTCTGTTAGATAAAATATGCAATACCTTATTATACTCTGTTTTGGAGTATATACCCATACTCTGTGTGCTCTCTCATGTAAAATATCGAAATTCTAATTACACATGAATCGAAAATAATCTAAATATTATCTAGGCACCCCATTGTAAAAAACAAAATTGCTCAGAATATTATTTGTCATAAAAAATAAACAATGCCCTATTCTACTCTGTTTTGCAGTATATACACCAACTCCATATGCTCTCTCATGTAAAGTACAGAAATTCTAAATTTAAGCGAATCGAAAAAAATCTAAATATTATCTAGGCACCCGAATGTTAAAAGCAGAATTGCTCTGAATAAAATCTGTCAGAATAAATATACAATGCCATTTTCTACTTTTTTTTTTGTAGTATATAAACCAACTCAATATGGTCTCTCATGTAAAATACCGAAATTCTAAATTTACACGAATCGAAAAAAATCTAAATAATAGCTAGGCGCCCAAAAGTTAAAAGAAAATGACTCTGAATATATTTTGTTAGGAAAAATATACAATGCCTAATTCTACTTTGTTATGTAGTATATACATTGACTCAGTATGCTCTCTCATGTAAAATACAGAAATTGTAATTTTACCCGAATCAAAAAATCTAAATATTATCTAGGCACCCCAATGTAAAAAACAAAATTGCTCTTAATATAATCTGTCAAAAAATATACAATGCCCTATTCTACTCTGTTTTGGAGTATATAAACCAAATCAGTGTACTCTCTCATGTAAAATGACAAAATTCTAAATTTACGTGAATCAAAAAAATTCTAAACTTGATCTAGGCACCCCAAAGTTAAAAATAATATTGCTCTGAATATAATCTGTCAGAGAAAATATACAATGCTTTACTCTACTATGTTGTGGTGTATATACACCAACTCCATATGCTCTGTCATGTTAAATGCAGAAATTTTTATTTTACCTGAAATGAAAAAATCAAAATATTATCTAGGCACCCCAATGTTAAAAACAATATTACTCTGAATATAATCTGTCAGAAAAAATATACAATGCCCTATTCTACTGTTTTGGTGTATATACACCAACTCCATAAGCACTCTCATGTAAAATACAAAAATTCTATATTTAAGCGAATCAAAAGAAATCTAAATAGTATCTAGAAACCCCAATGTTAAAAGAAAAATTGCTCTGAATATAATCTGTCAGTATAAATATACAATGCCCTCTTCTACGCTATTTTGGAGTATATACACCAACTCCATATGTTCGCTCATGTAAAATAAAGAAATTCTATCTTTAAGTTAATCGAAAAAAATCTAAATAATATCTAGGCACCCCAAAGTTAAAAAAAAATGGCTCTGAATATAGTCTGTTAGAAAAAATATACAATGCCTTATTCTACTCTGTTTTGGAGTATATAAAACAACTCAGAATGCTCTCTGATTTAAAATACAGAAATTCAAATTTTACCCGAATAGAAAAAATTTAAATATTATCTAGGCACCCCAATGTTATAAATAAAATAGCTCTGAATATAATCTGTCAGAGGATATATACAATGCCCTATTCTACTCTGTTTTGAAGTATATACACCAACTCAGTATGCTCTCTCATGTAAAATACATAAATTCTATATTTAAGTGAATCGAAGATAATCTAAATAATATCTAGGTGCCCCAAAGTTAAATGAAAATGGCTCTGAATATAGTCTGCTAGAAAAAATATACAATGCCTCATTCTACTCTGTTTTGGTGTATATACACCAACTCCATATGCTCTCTCATGTAAAATACAAAAATTCTAATTTTACGTGAATAGAAATAAATCTAAATACTATCTAGGCGCCCCAAAGCTGAAAGAAAATATCTATGAATATAGTCTGATAGAAAAAATATACAATACCTTATTCTACTCTGTTTTGGAGTATATACCCCAACACAGTATGCTCTCTCAAGTAAAATACAGAAATTTTAATTTTACCCGAAACAAAAAAATCTAAATGTTATCTAGGGACCCCAATGTTAAAAGCAAAATTTATCTGAATATCATCTGTCAGAAAAAATATACAATGCTTTTCTCTCCTACGTTTTGGAGTATATACAACAACTCAATATGCTCTCTCATGTAAAATACCGAAATTCTAAATTTACGTGAAACGAAAAAAATCGAAATATTATCGAGGCACCCCAATGTTAAAAGCAAATTTGTTCTGAGTATATTCTCTCAGAAAAAAATATACAATGCCCTTTTCTACTCTGTTTTGGAGTACATACACCAACTCAATATGCTCTCTTATGTAAAATACCGAAATTCTAATTTGACACGAATTGAAACATATTTAAATATTATCTAGGTACCCCATTGTTAAAAGAGAAATTGCTCTGAATATAATCTGTCAGAAAAAATATACAACGCCCTGTTCTACTCGGTTTTGGAGTATATACACCAACTCAATATGCTCCCTCATGAAAAATACCGAAATTCTAATTTTACCCGAATCGAAAAAATCTAAATATTATCTAGGCTCCCCAATGTTAAAAACAAAATTGCTCTTAATATCATCTGTCAGAAAAAATATACATTGCCTTATTCTACTCTGTTTTGGAATATATACACCAACTCATTATGCTCTCTCATGTAAAATTCCGGAATTATAATTTTACCCAAATTGAAAAAATCTAAATATTATTTCGGCACCCCAATGTTAAAAACAAAATTGCTCTGAATATTATCTGCCAGAAAAAAGTATACAATGTTCTACTCTACTTTGTTTTGGAGTATATACACCAACTCCATTTGCTCTCTCATATAAAATACAGAAATTCTAAATTTAAGTGAATCGAAAAAAATCTAAATAATATCTAGGCGCCCTAAAGTTAAAAGAAAATGGCTCTGAATATAGTCTGTTAGAGAAAATATACAATGCCTTATTCAACTCTCTTTTGGAGTATATACACCAACTCAGTATGCTCTCTCATGTAAAAAACCGAAATTCTAATTTTACGTGAATCTAAAAAATTCTGAATATAATCTACGCAACCCAATGTTAAAACCAAAATTGCTCTGAATATATTCTGTTAGAAAAAATATACAATGCTTTTTTCTACTCTGTTTTGGAGTATATACACCAACTCAATATGCTCTCTCATGTAAAATACCGAAATTCTAATTTTACGGGGATCTAAAAAAATCTAAATAATATCTAGGAGCCCCAAAGTAAAAACATAATGGCTCTGAATATAGTCTGGAAGAAATAATATACAATGCCTTATTCTACACTGTTTTAGAGTATATAAACCAACTCAGTGTGCTCTCTCATGTAAAATACAGAAATTACAATTTTACGTGAATCGAAAAAAGTCATAATATTATCTAGACAACACAATGTGAAAAACGAAATTGCTCTGAATATAATCTGTCAGCAAAAATATACAATGCCCTATTCTACTCTGTTTTGGAGTATATACAACAACTCCATATGCTCTCTCTCGTAAAATACAGATATTCTATATTTAAGCGAATCGAAAAATATCTAAATATTATCTAGGCCCACCAATGCTAAAAGAAAAATAGCTCTGAATATATTCTGTCCGAAAAAATATACAATGCCCTTTTCTACTCTTTTTTTGTAGTATATACACCAACCCAATATGATCTCTCATGTAAAATACAGAAATTCTAATTTTACCCGAACCAAAAAAATCTAAATATTATTTAGGCACCCCAATATTATAAACAAAATTGCTCTGAATATAATCTGTTAGAGAAAATATACAACGCCCTATTATACTTTCTTTTGGAGTATATACACCAACTCAGTATGCTCTCTCATGTAAAATACAGTAATTCTAAATTTACGTGAATCGAAAAAATGTACTTATTATCCAGGCACCCCAATGTTAATAGAAAAATTTCTCTGAATATAATCTGTCAGAAAAAATATACAATGCCCTTTTCTACTCTGTTTTGGAGTATATACACCAACTCAATTTGCTGTCTCTTGTAAAATACCGAAATTATAATTTTACACGAATCGAAAAAATCTGAATTATATCTACGCGCCCCAATGTTAAAAGAAAATGGCTCGGAATATAGTCTATTAGACAAAATATACAATATCGTATTCTAAACTGTTTTGGAATATATACACCAACTCAATAGGCTCTCTCATGTAAAATACAGAAATTCTTTAATTAAGCGAATCGAAAAAAATCTAAATATTATCTAGGCTGTTAAAAGCAAAATTGCTCTGAACATAATCTGTCAGAAAAAATATACAATGCCCTTTTCTACTCTGTTTTTTAGTATATACACTACCTCTGTATGCTCTCTCATGTAAAATACAGAAATTCTAATTTTACCCAAATCGAAAAAATCTAAATATTATCTAGGCACCCGAACGTTAAAAACAAAATTGCTCTGAATATAATCTGTCAGAAAAAATATACAATGCCCTATACTACTCTGTTTTGTAATATATACCACAACTCAGAATGCGCTCTCATGTAAAATACAAAAATTCTAATTTTACACGATTCGAAATAAATCTAAATAATATCTTGGCGCCCCAAAGTTAAAAGAAAATTTTTCTGAATATAGTCTGTTAGAAAATATATACAGTGCCTTATTCTACTCTGTTTTGGAGTATATACACCAACGCACTATGCTCTCTCATGTAAAATACAGAAATTCTAATTTTACGTGAATCGAAAAAAAGCTAAATATTATCTAGGCACCCCAATGTTAAAAGCAAAGTTACTTTGAATATAATCTGTCAGAAAAAATATACAGTGCCCTTTTCTACTCCATTTTGGAATATATACACAAACTCAATATGCTCTATCATGTAAAATACAGAATTTTCAATTTTACACGTATCAAAAAAAATATAAATAATATCTAGGCGCCCCGAAGTTAAAAGAAAATCGCTCTAAATATATTCTGTTACAAAAAATATACAATGCCTTATTCTACTGTGTTTTGAAGTATATACACGAACTCAGTATGCTGTCTCATGTAAAGTATATACATTCTAATTTTACTTGAATCGAAAAAAATCTAAATATTATCTAGGCACCCCAATATTAAAAGAAAAATTGCTCTGAATATAATCTGTCAGAAATAAATATACAATGCCCTATTCTACTCTGTTTTGGAGTATATAAACCAACTCCATATGCTCTTTCATGTAAAATACAGAAATTCTGTATTTAAGCGAATCGAAACAAATCTAAATATTATCTAGGCACCCCAATGTTAAAAGCAAAATTTCTCTGAATATAATCTGTCAGAAAAAATATACAATGCCTCTTTCTACTCTGTTTTGTAGTATATACACAAACTCAATATGCTATCTCCTGTTAAATACCGAAATTCTAATTTTACGCGAATCAAAAGTAATCTAAATAATATCTAGGCGCCCCAAATTAAAAGAAAATGACTCTAAATGTAGCCTGTTAGAAAAAATATACAATGCCTTGTTCTACTCTGTTTTGGAGTATATACAACAACGCAGTATGCTCTCTCATGTAAAATAATAAAATTCTAATTTCACGTGAATCGGAAAAAATCTAAATATTATCTAGGCACCCCAATCTAAAAAGAAAAATTTCTCTGAATATAATCTGTCAGAAAAAATACACAATGCTTTTTTCTACTCTGTTTCGAAGTATATACACCAACACGATATTCTCTCTCATGTAAAATACAGAAATTCTAATTTTACACGAATCAAAAAAAATCTAAATAATATCTAGAATCCCCAATGTTAAAAGAAAATGGCTCTGAATATTCTCTGTAAGAAAAAATATACAATCCCTTATTCTACTCTGTTTTGGAGTATATACACCAACTCAATATGCACTCTCATGTAAAATATCGAAATTCAAATTTACCACGAATCAAAAATATCTTAATAATATCTAGGCGCTCCAAATTAAAAAAAAAATGACTCTGAATATAGTCTGTTAGAAAAAATATACTATGTTTTATTCTACTCTGTTTTGGAGTGTATACACCAACTAAGTATGCTCTCTCATGTAAAATAACAAAATTCTAATTTTACTCGAATCGAAAAGATCTGAATATTACCTAGGCACCCCAATATTAAAAACAAAATTACTCTAAATATAAACTGTCATAAAAAATATACAATGCCCTTTTCTACTCTGTTTTGTAGTATATACACTAACTCAGTATGTTCTCTCATGTAAAATACAGAAATTCTTTATTTAAGCGAATCGAGAAAAATCGAAATATTATCTAGGCTGTTATAAGCAAAATTGCTCTGATCATAGTATGTCAGAAAAAATATACAATGCCCAATTCTACTCTGTTTTGGAGTATATACACCAAGCCCATATGCTCTCTCATGTAAAATACAGAAATTCTATAATGAAGCGAAGCGAAAAAATTTAATATTATCTAGGCACCCCAATGTTAAAAGCAAAATTGCTCTGAATATAATCTGTCCGAGAAAATATACAATGCCCTTTTCTACTCTGTTTTGTAGTATATACACCAACCCAATATCGCCTCTCATGTAAAATACAGAAATTCTAATTTTACGCGAATCGAAAAAAATCTAAATAATATCTAGACGCCCCAATGTTAAAAGAAAATGGCTCTGAATATAGTCTGTTAGAAAAAATATACAATGCCTTATTCTACTCTGTTTTGGAGTATATACACCAACTCAATATGCACTCTCATGTAAAATACCGAAATTCAAATTTCACGCGAATCAAAAATAGCTTAATAATATCTAGGCACCCCAAATTTAAAAGAAAATGACTCTGAATATAGTCTGTTAGAAAAAATATACAATGTTTTATTTTACTCTGTTTTGGAGTATATACACCAACTAAGTATGCTCTCTCATGTAAAATAAGAAAATTCTAATTTTGCCCGAATCGAAAAGATCTAAACATTACCTAGGCACCCCAATATTAAAAACAAAATTGCTCTGAATATAATCTGTAATAAAAAATATACAATGCCCTATTCTACTCTGTTTTGGAGTATATACACAGACTCCATATGCTCTCTCATGTAAAATACAGAAATTCCATATTTAAGTGAATCAAAAAAATCTAAATATTGTCTAGAAACCTTTATGTTAAAAAGAAACTTCCTCTGAGTATAATCTGTCAAAAAAAATATACAATGCCCTATTCTACTCTGTTTTGGAGTATATACACCAACTCAATATACTCTCTCATGTAAAATACCGAAATTCTATATTTAAGCGAATCAAAAAAAATCAAAATATTATCTAGGCACACCAATGTTAAAAGCAAAATTACTCTGAGTATAATCTCTCAGAAAAAATATACAATGCGCTTTTCTACTCTGTTCTAAACTATATACACGAACTCAATATGCTCTCTCATGTAAAATAGCGAAATTGTTATTTTACGCGAATCGCAAAAAATCTACATGTTATCTAGGCGCCCTATAGTTAAAAGAAAATGGCTCTGTATATACTGTGTTAGAAAAAATGTACAATGCCTTATTCTACTTTGTTTTGGAGTATATACACCAACTCACTATGCTCTCTGATGTAAAATACAGAAATTATAATTTTACCCGAATCGAAAATATCTAAATATTATCTATGCATTCCAATGTTAAAAACAAAATTGCTCTGAAAATAATCTATCTGAAAGAATATACAATTCCATATTCTACTCTGTTTTGGAGTATATACACCAACTCTGTATGCTCTCTCATGTAAAATACAGAAATTCTACATTTAAGCGAAACGAAAGAAATCTAAATATTAGCTAGGCACCCCAATGTTGAAAACAAAATTGCTCTGAATATAATCTGTCAGAAAAAATACACAACGCCGTATTCTCTGTTTTGTAGTATATACACCAACTCAATATTCTTTCTCATGTAAAATATTGAAATTCTAACTTGATGCAAATCGAAATAAATCTAAATAATATATAGGCGCCCCACAGTTAAAAGAAACTGGCTCTAAATATAGTCTGTTAGAAAAAATATACAATGCCTTATTCTACTCTGTTTTGGAGTATATACACCAACTCAGTATGCTCTCTCATGTAAAATACAGAAATTTTAATTTGACCAGTATCGAAAGAATCTCAATATTATCTATGCACCCCAAGGTTAAAAACAAAATTGCTCTGAATAAAATCTTTAAAAAAAAATACAATGCTTTATTCTACTCTGTTTTGGGGTATATACACCAACTTTATATGCTCTCTCATGTAAAATACTGAAATTCTATATTTAAGCGAATGGAAAAAAATCTAAATATTATCTAGGCACCACAATGTTAACAGCAAAATTACTCTAAATATAAACTGTCAGAAAAAATATACAATGCCCTTTTCTTCTTTGTTTTGGAGTATATACACCAACTCAATATGCTGTCTCATGTAAAATACGGAAATTCTAATTTTACGTGAATCAAAAAAAATATAAGTAATATCTAGGTGCTGCAAAGTTAAAAGAAAATGGCTCCGAATTTATTCTGTTAGAAAAAATATACAATGCTTTATTCTACTCTGTTTTAAAGTATATACACTAACTCAATATGCTCTCTCATGTAAAATGCCGAAATTTTCATTTTACCCCAATTGGAAAAAATCTTAATACTATATAGGCACACCAATCTTAAAAACAATATTGCTCTGAATATAATCTGTCAGAAAAAATATACAATGCCCTATTCTACTCTGTTTTGGAGTATATACAGAAACTCCATATGCTCTCCCATGTAAAATACAGAATTTCTATATTTAAGCGAATCGAAAAAAATCTAAATATTATCTAGGCATCACAATGTTAAAAACAAAATAGCTCTGAATATAATCTGTCAGAAAAAATATAGAATTTCCTTATCTACTCTGTTTTGTAGTATATACACGAACTCCATATGCTCTCTCATGTAAAATACCGAAAGTTTATATTTAAGCGAATCGAAATAGATCTAAATATTATCAGGGCACTCCAATGATGAAAGAAATATTGCTCTAAATATAATCTGTCAGAAAAAATATACAATGCCCTTTTCTACTTTGTTTTGGAATGTATACACCAACTCAATATGCTCTCAATTGTAAAGTACCAAAATTCTAATTTTACCCGAATCGCAAAAATCTAAATATTATCTAGGCACCACAATGATAAAAAGAAAATGTCCCTGAATATACTCTGTCAGAAAATATATACAATACCCTATTCTACTCTGTTTTGGAGTATATACACAAACACAATATGCTCTCTCATGTAAAATACAGAAATTCTAAATTTACGTGAATCGAAAAAAATCTAAATATTATCTAGGCCCACAATGTTGAAAGAAAAATTTCTCTGAATATAATCATTCAGAAAAAATATACAATGCCCTCTTCTACTCTGTTTTGGTGTATATACACCAACTCAGTATGCTCTCTCATGTAAAATTTGGAAATTCTAAATTTGCGTGAATCGAAAAAAATCTAAATATTATCTAGGCACCCCAAAGTTAAAACCAAAATTTCTCTGAATATAATCTGTCAGAAAAAATATACAATGCCCTTTTATACTTTGTTTTGTAGTATATACACCAACTCAATATGATCTTTCATATAAAATACCGAAACCCTAATTTTACGCGAATCGAAAAAAATCTAAATAATACCTAGGATCCCCAAAGTTAAAAGTAAATGGCTCTGAATATAGTCTGTTAGAAAAAATATACAATGCCTTATTCTACTCTGTTTTGGAGTATATACACCAACTCCGTATGCTCTCTCATGTAAAATACAGAAATTCTAATTTTACCCGTATCGATAAAATCTAAATATTATATAGTCAGCCCAATGTTAAAAACTAAATGGCTCTGAATATAATCTGTCAGAGAAAATATACAATGCCCTATTCTACTCTTTTTTCGAGTATATACACCGACTCCATATGCTCTCCATGTAAAATAGAGAAATTATATATTTAAGTGAATCGAAAAAAATCAAAACATTACCTAGGCACACCAATGTCAAAATCAAAATTGCTCTGAATATAATCTGTCAGAAAAAATATACAATGCCCTATTCTACTTTGTTTTGGAGTATATACACCAAGTCCATATGCCCTCTCATGTAAAATACAGAATATCTATATTTAAGGGAATTGAAAAAAATCGAAATATTATCTAGGCTTCCCAATGTTAAAATCAATATTGCTCTGAATATAAACTGTCAGAGAAAATATACAATGCCCTATTCTACTTTGTTTTGGGTTATATACACCACCTCCATATGCTCTCTCATTAAAAGTACAAAAATCCTATATTTAAGCGAATTGAAAATAATCTAAATATTATCTGGGCACCCCAATTTTGAAAGCAATATTCCTCTGAATATAATCTGTTAGAAAAAATATACAATGCCCTGTTCTACTCTGTTTTGGAGTATATACACAAACTCAGTATACTCTCTCATGTAAAATACAGAAATTTAATTTTTCGTGAATCCAAAAATATCTAAATATAACCTAGGCACCCGAATGTAACAAGAAAAAATTCTCTGAATATAATCTGTCAAAAAAAATATACAATGCCCTTTTCTACTTTGTTTTGGAGTATATAAACCAACTCAATATGCTCTCTCAGGTAAAATACCGAAATTCTAATTTTACGCCAATCGAAAAAAATCTTAATAATATCAAGGCGCCCCAAAGTTAAAAGAAAATGGCTCTGAATATAGTCTGTTAGAAAAAATATACAATGCCTTATTTTACTCTGTTTTGGAGTATATACTCCTACTCAGTATGGTCTCTCATGTAAAACACCGGAATTCTAAATTTACGTGAATCGAAAAAAATCTAAATATTATCTAGGCACCCGAATGTTAAAACCAAAATTCCTCTGAATATAATCTGTCAGAAAAAAATATACAATGCTTTATTCTACTCTGTTTCGAAGTATATACACCAACTCAATATGCTCTCCCAAGTAAAATACAGAAATTCTATATTTAAGCGAGTCGAAAAAATTCTAAATATTATCTAGGCACCCCAATGTTAAAAGCAAAATAGCTCTGAATATAATCTGTCACAAAAAAATATACAATGACATTTTCTACTATGTTTTGTAGTATATACACCAACTCAATATGCTCTCTCATGTAAAATAGAGAAATTCAAATTTTACGCGAATTCAAAAAAATATAAATAATATCTAGGATCCCCAAAGTTAAAAGAAAATGGCTCTGAATATAGTCTGTTAGAAAAAAAATACAATGCCTTATCCTACTCTGTTTTGGTGTATATACACCAACTCAGTATGCTTGCTCATGTAAAATACAGAAATTCTAATTTTACCAGAATAGAAAAAATCTAAATATTATATAGGCACCCAAATGTTAAAAACAAAATTGCTCTGAATATAATCTCTCAGAACAGCTATACATTGCCCTATTCTACTCTTTTTTGGAGTATATACACCGACTCCATATGCTCTCTCCTGTGAAATACAGAAATTCTATATTTAAGTGAATCAAGAAAAATCTGAACATTATCTAGGCAGCCCAGTTTAAAAAAAAAATTGCTCTGAATATAATCTGTCAGAAAAAAATATACAATATTCTATTCTACTCTGTTTTGGAGTATATATACCAACTCCATATGCTCTCTCTTGTAAAATACCGAAATTCTATACTTAAGCGAATCGAAAAAAATCTAAATATTATCTGGTCACACCAATTTTCAAAGCAATATTGCTCTTAATATAATCTGTCAGAAAAAATATACAATGCCCTATTCTACTCTGTTTTGGAGTATATAAAATAACTCAGTATGCTCTCTCATGTAAAATACTGAAATTCTAAATTTACGCGAATTGAAAAAAATCTAAATAATATCTAGGTGCCCCAAAGTTAAAAGAAAATGGCTCTGAATATAGTGTGTTAGAAAAAATATACAATGCCTTATTCTACTTTTTTTGGAGTATATACACAAACTCAGTATGCTCTCTCATGTAGAAATCCGAAATGTTATTTTTCCGTGAAAGGAAAAAAACCTAAATATTATCTAGGTACCCAAATGTAAAAAGCAAAATTGCTCTGAATATACTCTGTAAGAAAAAATATACAATGCCCTATTCTACTCTTTATTAAAGTATATATATAAACTCAGTATGCTCTCTCATGTAAAATACTGAAATTATAATTTTACGTGAATTGAAAAAAATCTAAATATTATCTAGGCACCCCAATGTTAAAAGCAAAATTTCTCTGAATATAATCTTTCAGAAAAAATATACAAGGCCTTATTCTACTCTGTTTTGGAGTATATACACCAACTCAATATGGTCTCTCATGTAGAATACAGAAACTCTATATTTAAGCGAATCGAAAAAAATATAAATATTATCTAGGCACCCCAATATTAAATGCAAAATGCCTCTGAATATAATCTGTCAGAAAAAATATAAAATGCCCTTTTCTACTTTGTTTTGGAGTATATACACCAACTCAATATGCTCTCTCATGTAAAATACCGAAATTCTAATTTTATGCTAATCGAAAAAAAATCTTAATAATATCTAGGTGCCCCAAAGTTAAAAGAAAATATCTCTGAATATAGTCTGTTAGAAAAAATATACAATGCCTTATTC
This sequence comes from Callithrix jacchus, assembly GCF_049354715.1. Taxonomy (NCBI): domain Eukaryota; kingdom Metazoa; phylum Chordata; class Mammalia; order Primates; family Cebidae; genus Callithrix; species Callithrix jacchus. Next base: position 54,367,792 of record NC_133521.1, on the reverse strand, counting down.
TACTTAGGTTTGGAGTATATGTACCAACTCATTATGCTCTCTCATTTAAAATACCAAAATTCTAATTTTACGTGAATCGAAAGAAATCTAAATATTATCTAGGCACCCGAATGTTATAAGCAAAATTGCTCTGAATGTAATCTGTGAGAAAAAATAAACAATGCCTTTTTCTACTCTGTTTTGTAGCATATACACCAACTCAATATGCTCTCTCATGTAAAATACAGAAATTCTAATTTTACCCGAATTGAAAAAATCTAAATATTATCTAGGCAACCCAATGTTAAAAACAAATAGCGCTGAATATAATCTGTCAGAAAAAATATACAATGCCTTATTCTACTCTATGTTGGAGAACATACACCAACTCAGTATGCTCTCTCATGTAAAATACCGAAATTCTAATATTACATTATTCGAAAAAAATCTAAATCTTATCTAGGCACCCCAATGTTAAAAATAAACTTGCTTTGAGTATAATTTGTCAGAAAAAATATACAATGCCCTATTCTACTATGTTTGGGAGTATATACACCAACTCAATATTCTCTCCCATGTAAAATACAGAAATTCTATATTTAAGCGAATAGAAAAAAATCTAAATATTATCTAGGTACCCCAATGTTAAAAGAAAAATAGCTCTGAATATAATCTGTCAGAAAAAATATACAATGCCCTTTTCTACTCTGTTTTGTAGTATATACACCAACTCAATAGGCTCTCTCATGTAAAATACGGAATTTCTAGGTTTACCCGATTCGAAACAAATCTAAATATTATCTAGGCACCCCAATGTTAAAAGCAATATTGCTCTGAATATAATCTGTCAGAAAAAATATGCAATGCCCTTTCTACTCTGTTTTGTAGTATATACTCCAACTCAATATGCTCTCTCATGTAAAATAACGATATTCTAATTTTACATAAATCAAAAAAATCTAAATAATATTTAGGCACCCCAACGTTAAAAGAAAATGGTTCTGAATATAGTCTGTTAGAAGAAATATACAATGCCATATTCTACTTTCTTGTGGAGTATATACACCAACTAAGTATGCTCTCTCATGTAAAATACAGAAATTCTAATTAGACCCAAATCGAAAAAATCTAAATATTATCTAGGCACCCCAGTGTTAAAAACAAAATTGCTCTGAATATAATCTGTCAGAAAAATATACAATGCCTTATTCTACTCTGTTTTGGAGTATATACACCAACTCAGTGTGCTCTCTCATGTAAAATACCGAAATTCAAATTTTACTTGAATCGAAAAAAATCTGAATATTATCTAGGCACCCCAACGTTAAAAACAAAATTGCTCTGAATATAATCTGTCAGACAAAATATACAATGCTCCATTCTACTCTGTTTTGGAGTATATACACCAACTTTATATGCTCTCCCATATAAAATACAGAAATTCTATCTTTAAGCGAATCTAAAAAAATCTAAATATTATCTAGGCACCTCAATGTTAAAAGCAAAATATCTCTTAATATAATCTCTCAGAAAAAATATGCAATGCCCTTTTCTACTATGTTTTGTAGTATATACACCAACTCAATATGCTCTCTCATGTAAAATACAGAAATACTGTTTTTACCCAAATCTAAAAAATCTAAATATTATCTAGGAATTCCAATGTTAAAACCAAAATTCCTCCGAATATAACCTGTAAGAAAAAATATACAATGCCCTTTATTACTTTCTTTTGTAATATATACACCAACTGAATATCCTCTCTCATGTTAAATACAGCAATTCAAATTTTACACGAACCGAAAAAAATCTAAATATTATCTAGGCACCCCAATGTTAAAAGCAAAATTGCTCTGATTATAATCTGTTAGATAAAATATACAATGCCATTTTCTACTCTTTTTAGGAGTATATACACCAACTCAATATTCTCTCTCATGTAAAATACCGAAATTCTAAATTTACGCGAATCGAAAAAAATTTAAAAATTATCTAGGCACCCAAATCTTAAAAGCAAAATTGCTCTGAATATAATGTGTCAGAAAAAATATACAATGCCCTTTTTTAATTTGTTTTATAGTATATAAACCAACTCAATATGCTCTCTCATGTAAAATACCGAAATTCTAAATTTACACGAACCGAAAAAAATCTAAATATTATCTAGGCAACCCAATGTTAAAAGCAATATTGCTCTGAATATAATGTGTCAGAAAAAATATACAATGTACTATTTTACTTTGTTTTGGAGTATATACACCAACTCAATATGCTCTCTCATGTAAAATACCGAAATTCGAATTTTAGGCGAATCTAAAAAATCTAAATATTATCTAGGTAATCCAATATTAAAAGCAAAATTGCACTGAATGTAATCTGTCAAAAGAAATATGTAATGCCTTTCTCTACTCTGTTTTGGAGTATATACACCAACTCAATATGCTCTTTCAGAAAAATTGCAGAAATTCTAATTTTACACGAACCGATAAAAATCTAAATATTATCTAGGCATTCCAATGTTAAAACCAAAATTGCTCTGAATATAATTTGTCAGAGAAAATACACAATGCTTTTTTCTACTCTGTTTTGGAGTACATATAGCAACTCAATATGCTCTCTCATGTAAAATACAGAAATTCTAAATTTACGCAAATCATAAAAAATCTAAATATTATCTAGGCACCCCAATGTTAAAAGCAAAATTGCTCTCAATATAATTTGTCCGAAAAAATATACAGTGCTCTTTTCTACTCTGTTTTGGAGTATATACACCAAGTCAGTATGCTCTGTCATGTACAATACTGAAATTCTAATTATACGCGAATCGAAAAACATCTAAATATTATCTAGGCACCCCAATGTTTAAAGAAAATGGTTCTGAATATAATCTGTCAGAAAAAATATACAATGCACTTTTGTACTTTGTTTTGGAATATATACAGCGACTCAATATGCTCTCCCATGTAAAATACTGAAATTCTAATTTTACACGAATTGAAAAAAATCTAAATATCATCTAGGCACCCCAATATTAAAAGCAAAATTGCTCTGAATATAATCTTTTAGAAAAAATATACAATGCCCTTTTCTGCTGTGTGTTGGGGTATATACACCAACTCAATATGCTCTCTCATGTAAAATACTTAATTTCTAATTTTACGTGAATCGAAAAAAATCTGAATATTATCTAAGCACCCCAATTGTTAAAAGCAAAATGGCTCTGAATATAATGTGTCAGAAAAAATATACAATGCTTTTTTCTACTATGTTTTGGAGTATATACACCTACTCAATAGGCTCTCTCATGTAAAATACCGAAATTGTAAATTTACGTGAATCGAAAAAAATCTAAATATTATCTAGGCATCCCAATGTTAAAAGCAAAATTCCTCTGAATATAATCTGTCAGAAAAAATATACAGTGCCCTTTTTTACTCTGTTTTGGAGTATATACACAAACTCAATATGCTCTCTCATGTAAAATACCCAAATCCTAACATTACTCTAAGTATCTCATAAAGTCTACAAGACCCCCGTGATGTTGTTTTTTATAACTAGGGGATTACAGATGACATTACTCACGATATGACTGCGGCTGTTTGCCGGTCCTGTGATAATATTTCTAATATCCAGATAAGGAGAGAAGAATGTTTCTGCCCATAGGCAAATCCTCTGAATACGGCAAGTGGGGTACACCGTGCTGTGATATGACCACTAATGTAAACAAGAAAACAATTATATTGATTTAAATATTGCAAGGTGTTAACCGCCCCTATAATTTTCCTTCTAATTTCAAGGGGCTGAGGAGGACATTTTTGTCAAAATGGCAGAGGTGTAACTACAGCTATTGCCTACTATATAATAAAAAACGATAAAATTATTATTTACATATGATATGATTGCCAGGATAATATTACACCACATTTTCAAAATATCTGGGCCCCAGCAGCTGTGGGCATGGCAGCCAAGCGAGGGTGTCCCTATGCAACCAGGTTGGGCATTGCAGCTGCTATGGGCCCTTTGTTGTTTGTGTGGGGGCTGCTACCGGCCCTCTGGCGGTGGCTGTGGTAACAGCCACATAGCCAGATGGTCTCTCAGCATCCAGGGAGGGCCTGGCGGCTGCTACTGACACTCTGGCAGGGGCTATGGGCACAGCCACCTAACCAGGGGGTCCCTACTTAGCCAGGGTGGGGCTGGAAGCTGCTATAGGCCCTTTGGCGGGAGGTGTGGGGATACCCTGCTCTTCACAGGTACACAGTTTGCACCTATTTCTACATGTGTAGATCGTTTACATAATGAGCACATATTTGTACACATGTACATATGTTATTATCACAATAAACATATATGTACATAATATGTGTACAATAAATAAGTACTTTATACGTACCTAATATAAACAATATGTACTTCTTGGTGATATTATGTGATATCTACATATTATTGATTATATATCTTATTGTGATAATATGTATGTTACCACTGAAATTTTTAGAAATGTACATAGAGTACACTTTATGTACCTATGCATTGTGTACACATTATAGAAATAAATAGGTACATATTTTACAGATGATGTACATTTTTTCTACATGTGTATTTTGTACACATATGTACAGCAGAGTAAATGTACAGACTACAACTATTTTATACATTTATTGTGATATGTCAATAAATGTACACATGAGTACATTCTGGGATATAATTTTTAGCATATTAGATAGGAATTACACCGGTGACCAAAGTGGGTTTACACCCAGGTGAGCACATAGTTTATACATGTACATGTTGTGCATATTATGTACTCATGTACAGAATGTACATGTCTACATTATATATACATAGGTGTACGCAGCATACATATGTACATACTGTGCACACATACGTACACGTGCATATATTGTACATCTGTACATAATGGGTACATGATGTACGTGTGTACACATCATATCACAATAAATGTAAATATACATAATGTTTGCAATATGTACGTTTATATTATGTATTACATTTATTGTGATTATATATGCTGTTGTGATATGATATCATTGTGACATTACAAATGTACATATTATACACATTGTGTACCTATGCATTGTGCACAGATTATAGAAACATAAAGAAACATATTTTACAGGTTATGTACATTTTATTTACTTGTGTATTGGGTACACAGAGTAAATGTACAGATCTTACTTACTTTATACATTAATTGTGATATGCCAATAAATGTACACATTATGAGTACATTCTGTGATATTACATTTAGAATATAAGATAGAAATTACTCTGGTTACCAAAGTGGGTGTAAACTTATGTGTGCACATACTTTGTACATATACATACTGTGCATATTATGTACTTGTGTACAGAAGGTAAATATCTACATTATATGCATGTATGGGTACAGAGCGTACATATGTACATACTATGTACATATATCTACACCTGAATTTATTGTACATCCGTACATAATGGGTCCATGCTGTACATGTAAACACATCGTCATACCACAATAAATGGAAATGTACATAATGTGTGAAATACGTACATTTATATTATGTATTACATGTGTATTGTGATTGTATATGCTGTTCTGATATCATTGTGATATTACAAATGTACATATTGTACACATTATGGACATACCTATTGTGTACATATTATGTACAAATAAATGTACATATTGTACAGTTTATGTATATTTATTGTACGTCTGTATGGTGCACACATATGTACATCACAGTCAACATACATATGGTACATATTCTGTGCATTGTTTGTAATATTTCAGTAAGAGTACACATTATAAGTATATTCTGGGATATGATTTTTAGTATGTTAGATAAAAATTACTTTCAATATCAAAGTGGGTATACACTTATGTGTGTCCATTTTGTGATATTATCCATCATATCCTGAGTAGGTGTTTCTCTCATTGTGAAAGCAGGTTTACACACTCGGATTGCTCCAATATCAAGGCAAACTAAAACTCGTCTGTGATGTAGTTAATAATATCCTGAGGACAAAGGATGACCATACCCTGAATATCGCAGGAAGTGTACACCACCACTGTAGTATTGTTTCTAATGTTCAAAAACGGAAAGCATATTACTCCAAATATCTCAGAAAGCACACAAGCCCCCCCCGTGATATTGTTTCTAATAACTAGAGAATTACAGATGACATTACCCACGACGTGACTGGGGCTGTACTCTGGTCCTGGAATATTGTTCCTAATATCCAGAGAAGGAGAGGAAAATGTTGTTGCCCATAGGGAAATACTCTTAATACGGCAAGAGGTGTACACCATGCTTTGATATGGTCACTAATGTAAGCGAGAAAACTATTACATTGAATTAAGCATTGCAAGGAATGAAACTCCCCTATGATTTTCATTCTAATGTCAATGGGGGTGAGGATGACATTTTTGTCAATATGGCAGAGGTGTAACTGGAGCTATTGCCTAATATACAAAAAAACAGAATAGGATTATCATTTTTATATAATATGGTTGCCAGTATCATATTACACCGGATTTGCAAAATAGCTGGGCCTCAGCAGCTGTGGGCAGAGCCCACAAGCGAGGGGACCCCTAAGCAGCCAGGGTGGGCCTGGGGGCTGCTCTGGGCTTTTTGGTGGGGTCTGTGAGCACATCGACCCAGCCAGGGGTCCCTGAGCAGCCATGGTTGGCCTGGGGGCCGCTACGGGCACTCTGGCATGGGCTGTGGGCACAGACACCTAGTCAGGGGGTCCCTAAGCAGCCAGGGTGTGCATGGGGGCTGCTACAGGCATTCGAGCAGTGTTTGTGGGCACAGCCCAATTGCCAGGGGGTCTCTAAGCAGCCAGGCTGGGCCTGGGGGCTGCTATAAGGGGGGCTTTGGTAATAGCGTGCTGTGCATCGGTACATAGTTTGCACCTATTACTACATGTGTAAATAGTTTTAATATCGGGCATATATATGTACATGCGTACATATGGTGTTATCACGATAAATTTATATTTACATAATATGTGCAAAATACATATGTACCTAATGCATACCTAATGTGTACAATATGTACTTTTTTGTAATATTAGACAATATATATTACTGTGATTATATATCTTATTGTGATTAAATATATTTTATCACTAATATTTTAAGGAATGTGCATAGTGTACACATTATATACCTATGTATTGTGTACAGAATATAGAAATATATAGGTACATATTTTACAGATTATGTACACTTTTTCTACATGTGTATTGTGTACACCTATGCACAGCAGAGTAAATGTACAGACTGTACCTATTTTATATATTTCTTGTGATATGCCAATAAATGTACACATTATGAGTACATTCTAAAATATAATTTTTACCATATTAGAAATTACTCCATTGACCAAAGTGGGTGTACACCCAGGTGTGTACATAGTTTATACGTGTACATATTGTGCATATTAGGTACTCATGTACAAAATGTACATGTCAACATTATATGTATTTATGTGTATATAGTGTGCACATGTACATACTGTTCACACATATGTACATGTGCATATTTTGTACATGTGTACATAATGGGTACATGATGTGCATGTGTACACACTGTGATACCACAATAAATGTAAATGTACACGATGTGTGCAATATGTACATTTATATTATGTATTACTTGTGTGTTGTGATTTTATATGCTGTTGTGATTATATATCATTGTAATATTACAATAAATGTACATATTGCACACATTTCGTACATACCTGTTGTGTACACATTATGTACCTGTAATTGCACATATTGTACAGATTATGTACGTTTTTGGTACATCTGTATTGTGTACACATAATTACATAACACTCTATGTACATATGGTATGTATTCTGCACATTGATTGTAACATCTCAATAAGTGTACACATTATGAGTATATTGTGATATATGATTTTTAGTATATTAGATAAAAATTTCTTTCTATATCAAAGTGGGTATACACCCATGTGTGTCCATTTTTTGATATTATCCATCATATTTTAAGTAGGTATTACTCTCATTTTGAAAGCAAGTGTTCACTCTGTGATTGTTCCAATATCACAGGCAAAGTACAAGGCTTCTTTAATGTACTACCTAATATCCTGGGGACAAAGATTATTATACCCTGAATATCGCAGGAAGTGTACACCACCACTGTAGTATCGTGTCTAATATCCAAAAACGGAAAAGATATTACTCCAAGTATCTGATAAAGCACACAAGACCCCCGTGATATTTTTTCTAATAACTAAGGGATTACAGATGACATTACTCACGATATGACTGGGGCTGTCCGCCGGTCCTGTGATATTGTTCCTAATATCCAGAGAACGAGAGAATAATGTTGCTGCCCATAGGCAAATCCTCTGAATACGGCAAGAGGACTACACTGTGCTCTGATATGGTCACTAATGTAAACAAGAAAACAATTCTATTGAATTTAACATTGCAGGGGGTGAAACCCCCTTATGATTTCAATTCTAATGTCCAGGGGTGTGAGGATGACATTTTTTGTCAATATGGCAGAGGTGTAACTAGAACTATTGCCTAGTATATAAAAAACCAGGATAACATCATTTCCATATAATATGGTCGACAGCATCATATTACACCACATTTTCAAAATAGCCGGGCACAGCGCCCTAGCCAGGGGGTCCCTAAGCAGCCAGCGTTAGCCTGGGAGCTGTTACGGGCCCTCTGGCGGGGAATGTGGTTACAGCTCCCTAGCCAGGGGGTCTTTAAGCAGCCAGGGTGGGCCTTGGGGCTGCTACGAGGGGGGCTGTGGTAATAGCCTGTTCTGCACAGGTACATAGTTTTAATAATGAACACATATTTGTATAAGTGTACACATGGTGTTATGATAAATATATATGTACATATGTGCACAATACATATAGACCTAATGCGTACCTACTGTGAACAATATGTACTTTTTTGTGATATTACATGATACATATATATTACTGTGATTATATGCGTTATTTTGATTATATATATTTTATCACTGATATTTTAAGGAATGTGCATAGTGTACACATTATGTACCTATACATTGTTTACACATTATAGAAATATGTAGGTACATATTTTACAGAGTATGTACATTTTTTGTACATGTGCATTGTGTACACATATGTACAGCAGGGTAAATGTACAGATTGTACCTATTTTATACATTTATTGCAATGTGCCAATAAATGTACACACTATTACTACATTCTGAATTATTATATTTTGTATATTAGATAGAAATTTCTCTGGTTACCAAAGTGGTTGTACACCCAGGTGTGTACATGGTTTATATGTGTACATATTGTGCATAGAATGTACTCGGGTACAGAAGGTATGTAGCTACATTATATGTACACATGTGTAGTGTACATATGTACATACGGTACCCACATATGTACACTTGCATATATTGTGCATCTGTACATAATAGGTACATGATGTACATGTTTACATATATCACAATAAATGTAAAGGTACATCATGTTTGCAATATGTACATTTATATTGATATTACATATTACATGTGTATTGTGATTTTATATGCAGTTGTGATTATATAACATTGTGATATTACAATAAATGTACATATTGTACACATTATGTGCATACCTATTGTGTGCACATTTTGTACATATATTCGTAAAAATGATACAGTTTATGTACATTTATTGTACATCTGTATTGTGTACATGTATGTACATGACAGTCAATGTACATATGTTACATATTCTGTACATTGAGTGTAATATTCCAATAAGTCTACACATTATGAGTTTTTTCTGGGTTATGACTTTTAGTATATTAGATAAAAATGACTTCCAATATCACAGTGGGTATATACCCATGTGTGTCCATTTTGTGATATTATCCATCATATCCTAAGTAGGTATTTCTCTCACAATGAAAGAAGGTGTACACTCTGTGATTGTTCCAATATTATAGGCAAAGTGCAACGCTTCTGTGATGTAGTTCCTGCTATCCCAGGGACAGAGGATGAGTATACTCTTAATATCGCAGGAAGTGTACACCACCACTGTAGTATTGTTTCTAATATCCAGAAACTAAAAGGCTATTACTCCAAATATCTCCAAAAGCACACGAGACCCCCGTTACATTGTTCTTAATAACTACGGGATTACAGATGACATTGCTCACGATGTGACTGGCGCTGTAAGCCGGTCCTGTGATATTCTTCCTAATATCCAGATAAGGAGAGAAAAATGTTGCTGCCCATAGAGAAATATTCTGAATACTGCAAGAGATGTACACCGTGCTCTGATATGGTCACTAATGTAAACAAGAAAACAATTATATTGAATTAAACATTGCAAGGGGTGAAACCCTCCTATGCTTTCAATTCTAATGTCAATGGGGTGAGGATGACATTTTTGTCAATATGCCAAATGTGTAACTAGAACTATTGCCTAATATGTAAAGAACCACAATAACATTATCACTTCTGTGTGATAGGTTGCCAGTATCATATTACACCACATTTTCAAAATAGCCGGGCCCCAGCAGCTGTGGGCACAGCGCCCTAGGCAGGGGGTCCCTAAGCAGCCAGCGTGGGCCTGGTAGCTGTTATGGGCCCTCTGGCGGGGGCTGTGGGTATAGCCCCCTAGCCGGGGGTCTTTAAGCAGCCAGGGTGGGCATTGAGGCTGCTACGAGCAGAACTGTAGTAATAGCCTGCTGTGCATAGGTATGTAGTTTGCACCTATTTCTGCATGTGTACATTGCTTAAATAGTAGGCACATATTTGTATACGTGTACATACGGTGTTATCATGATACATATATATTTTCATAGTATGTGCACTATACATATGTACCTAATACATTCCTTACCTAATGTGTACAACATGTACTTTTTGGTGATATTACACGACATATATGTATTAGTGTCATTATATATCTTACTGTGATTATATATATGATTATATATATTTTATCACTGATATTTTAAGGAATGTGCATAGTGTACACATTATGTACCTATGCATTGTGCACACATTATAGAAATATATAGGTACATATTTTACAGATTATGTACATTTTTTGTACATGTGGATTGTGTACACCTATGTACAGCAGAGTACATGTACAGATTGTGCCTATTTAATACATTTATCACAATACGAAAATCAATGTACACACTATGACTACATTCTGGGTATATTTGGTATATTAGATAGAAATCTCTCCGGTTACCAAAGTGGGTATATACCTATATGTGTACCTAGTATATAGGTGTACATATTGTACATACTGTGCACTCCTGTACAGAAGGTACATATCTACATTATATGAACATATGTGTAGTGTACATATGTACATACTGTGCACACTTATGTACACGTGTATATACTGCAAATCTGCACGTGTGCATGATGTACATGTGTACATATCATAATATCGCAATAAATGTAAATGTATATAATGTGTGCAATATGTACATTTATATTGATATTATGTATTATATGTGTATTGTGATTATATATGCTGTTGTGATTATATGAAATCATTGTAATATTACAATATATTTACATATTGTACACATTATGTACATATAAATGTACATATTGTACAGATTATGTACATTTTTGTACATCTGTATTGTGTACACATATGTACATCACAGTCAATGTACATATGGTACATATTTTGTACATTGATTGTAATATCCCAATAAGTGTACACATTATGAGTATATTCTGGGATATGATTCATAGTATATAAGAAAAAAGTTACTTCCAATATCAATGTGGGTATACTCGCATGTGTGTCCATTTTGCTGTACCTTCTATTAATCTTTGCCATTGAACATGATAGTGAGAGGTGGTTCTTTTCTCTAAGAAGGTTTTCTGTTAATATAACTCAACTCTACTACCTTGTGGCCTCTGTATCTTCCATTGTAAATTGTAATTACCTATAAAAGAGAATATTTTGACATCACGTATCTACCTCTTGGATCCATCAGCCAGAGGCCTAAAATAAAAAAGACATTCACCCCACGAATGGTTATATAGTGGTTGACAACCCCACTTTCTTCTGGGTAAATAATATCCTCTCTTTAACAGTAGCTACTTACAAGATTTGTGCATAAAGAATGTGACTTTTTTATCAGTATCTAGTTTATTCTTACATTAATTTCTAAAATACTGAGAGAATATTCTGATCATTGGTTATATACTATTTTAATTTAATTTTTTCCTCTCAAATTTTATCTTAACTGCATACTCTACCCTGTTTATAAGACTTCCCTATGGTTAAATTTAGTAGGTAGTAAATTATCCTGAGCACACAGAACAATTCTTTTTGTAATCAACTCTGAAACATCATTGAAAGAGCAAGGATATGGGAATTAGATTTATCTGGCTTTTATTTCTGGTATTTACTTGCTCTCTGACCTTGGGCAACTTGTGTATTGCTCTGAGTCTCTTCTTCATCTGGCTTTTATTTCTGGTACTTACTTGCTCTCTGACCTTGGGCAACTTATGTATTGCTCTGAGTCTCTTCTTCTTCATCTGTAAAATGATCATAGTAATACCTAATTTATATGCAGCTTGGAAATGTGTAATTTAGTGATTGACAAAAAGTTCCTGATACAATTTCTGACAAAATAATAGACACCCCACGAGAGATAACCATAACAATCAGAGTTTATATTCACATTAACTGGGATAAAATTGATCTGAAAATACAGCATAAAAAAGCATCCAAAAATTCACAAGCATATATTTCGCTTGCCTTTTTATACAGAGCTGGAAAATTTCTCATCATTATCTCATCCATTGCCTTCAGCACGATCCTTCCAAAACTCCTCCTAAGACCGTCTGCCAAGGTGGAACACACTGAACCGCATGTGACTCTGCCTTTTCTGACTATTTTTGCAAGACTTTTCTCATAGAGTATTATTAACAGAAAATGGGGCTGTTATCAAGGTGACTAGGAATGGTGCATTCTCAGTTCAGGCTCTGATGGAATGTCTACTTGATCTGGTGCAACTCCAGGTGTGCTCTTGGCTTTCCTCACTTTTGTGGTTCCGAGAATGCAAATATTCTCCCATGGCTTCCTTATTTTGTCTTTCTCCATGAGGTCTCATTCAAGTATAAACATTCCCTTCAATTTTCTCAACTCATTTTATATTGACTGAATAACCTTGATAATTTTCCCTTTCCTAAAGCTATAGACCTTCTTTTTGTGTGTAAGAACAGATTACTCACAAAGGTTTACTGTCCGCTAAATATTTATGTGTAATCGGTCCTTAATTCTACACACAAAATATCATCTCTACCAACATTTTATAACTGTAGTCTTTCTATAGAGAACTATGAAAGGAACTTGCTCTAAAGGAGAAACTTCCAGAGCTAAACCAGGGGTCTGACAATTTTTAACAATATGTTATTCAGTAAAAGTATTTTTTCAGTTAACAGAGAAGAATGCCATGGACAAAATGGCAAAACAGAACTTTTCAGCACTTATTCCTTCACAGAAACATCAATTTGAACAGCCATCCGTGCATCAAAGTGTCTTCAAAAGAGACAAGGAATCCAGGTGAGAGGTTATAGCACGTTTGTGGAGTAGAAAAGTAAGAAAAATGGCATAAAATAGAGTATAAAAGAGAGTTTTATATTATCTGCATTACCCCGCCCCTAAACCTGGGTAGTGCAGCATGGAAAGAGATACTATGTATGTGCAGAGAGGAGTGTAAATGTAACACCTGACTTCAACATCAACTCCAATGCCAGGCACAATTCAGTGAACTCAACACCAGGCAGGTTTCTATAGCCACAGGCTATGTGACAGACCCTGTCAACCCAAGCTCCAGGCCTTCCCCTATGGCTCTAAGATCTAATGCCTCCAACCTCCATGGCTCCTATCGACATAGGCTCCAGGCCTTCGCCACAACCAGGCCATTTATGGCTTCCCCAGGCTCCACACTGGTTACTATAGACTCGTAAGTGCCTGGATAAACAAACCTCTACATCGACACAGTGGAATATTATTCAGCAATGAAAGCAATAATCTTTGAATGTGGCTTTTGTTGCAGAAAAAAAGCACGTGAGCTATGAAGCCATTAAAAGACATAGAGGAAACTCAAATACATACTACTAAGTGAAAGAAACCAATCTCAAATGACCACTTACTATATGAATCCAACTATATGACATTCTGGAAAAGGCAAAACTATAGAGACATCAAAACGTTCAGTGATTGCTGGGGGTTGAAAAGTGGGGAAGGATAAATGGGCAGAGCATAGAGGATGTTTAGGGCAATGAAACTACTCTGTGTGTTACTATAATGGTAGACACATGCCATTACACCCTTGTCAAAACTCACTGAATATACGACAGCAAGAATGGTCCCTAATGTCAATTATAAACTATGGGTGACAGTGATAAGTCAATGTTGGTTCATCCATTGTAACAAATGTACCTCTCTAGTGAGGAAGGCTGATAGTGGAGGAGGCTGTGCATTTGAAGAGGTGGGAATGTAGGAACTCGCTGTACTTTCCACTATGCCTCACTATTAACTTTACACTGCACTAAAAATAAAGCGTATTTTAAAGAAGATTGAGCTGTTGATATAAGCCTAATGTCTACTTTGACGTCCAGAAATGTTTCTTTTAAAACGCTAATACACCACTTCCTGGAAGAAAATATTTGTTAACAAATTCTTTTCTAGAACAATTATTTTTGTGGGTGTTCCTGTCACAACTATACATAAAAATCAGAATATGCAGCAACATCTTGATACTCTAAAAACACAATACCAAAAACGTTAAGAAAATCATTTCTAAATTTGATCTAAGCCAAAATGTGGAGAAGCAAAAGGGAAGAAAATTTTTTCTGTATAATGAGATTATAGGTTGTTTCTCCAAACTCCTCTACAGTTTTCAGTATTTTCCAACTTCTATCATGGAGATATATAAATATAGAAGTAGATATGTAGATATATACTCATTAGATATATATTTATATATAATAAACAAACAGATACTGTTTTTATTTTTTATTATTTATTTATTTATTTATTTTTTGAGACGGAGTTTCACTCTTGTTTCCCAGGCTGGAGTGCAATGGCGCGATCTTGGCTCACCACAACCTCCACCTCCTGGGTTCAGGCAATTCTCCTGCCTCAGCCTCCTGAGTAGCTGGGATTACAGGCACGCGCCACCAAGCCCAGCTAATTTTTTGTATTTTTAGTAGAGGCGGGGTTTCACCATGTTGACCAGGATGGTCTCGATCTCTTGACCTCGTGATCCACCCGCCTCGGCCTCCCAAAGTGCTGGGATTACAGGCTTGAGCCACTGCGCCCGGCCTACAGATACAATTTCTAAAAGATATATTTATATAATATATACATGTTCATATATCCATCATGTTATCACCATTATGGTTATAAAGAAGGACATTAAAATAGTGAAAAGATTAAAATAAAATGTACCAAAATGGAAACAGTGATTTAACTCTGCCTAGCTTTATGTGATTAAACAAGGTATTTTTCAAATCTATTTTTCTTTGCTTTCTAGAGGCTTTATAATAAATCTATATTTTTATACTTAAAAGCCTAATTTTTATTAAACAAATAAATATTCAGCAACACTGTCTTTAGGACATTTTTTAAATCAACTTGAGCATGAAGAAAATGTTATGACTATGGTGGTGAGCATTTTGAAAGATTAGCAGAAGCGGGGATAATGTGACATTTAGCTCATCTTTCATGGGAAGCTAGACAAATGACACTTTTCAAAAAGAAAATAGTAACTAGTGTTGAAACATGGTATCGCCAGTATGATTAAGAATGAAAGTGTCAACTTCTTCTGTGGAAAATCCTAACATTACCAAACGTAAGAAGGCAAATACTTCAACAACAGAAATGAAAAATATCTTGATTCATTTATTTAACACTTTTTTAGAGTTTAATCCCAAAAAGTCTATTTTGAAGAAAAGAAAACATCTTACACGTGTATATTACCCTTTGCAGTGAACTGGCCAAATAAGTCTATCCAAGGTACGTTGAATACCAAGCATGCTGGAAACATTTTTATTGACATCATCTCCAATCCCTACAACAATAGTGCAAGGAAAGGTTTAACATCTTCGTTTTACAGAGAGGAAAGCTGAGGCTCAAAGAGGTATAGTAGCTCATTTAACATTACACATCTAATACGTGGTGGAAGTGGGACCTATACTTACATCTGTCAGACCTTAAAGTCTGTGTTCTTCTTTCTACCTCTCTGTCTCAGTCCAACAATTGGGATCTTTGCCATGATGCCTCACGACTTCACGAGGCACTTTTCAGGAAGTTTCTGACTCAGACTTTATCACTCAGCAAGATACCTCAACTAACTTACAAAATGTGACTTGAAAAGCAGGTTTTAATTCCAAAAGCAAAAATCCAACCACCAAAGATAAAGTCTTAATCAGTAGAGCTTTACAGAAGGAAGTAATGTAGGTAGTAAGGGCACTTTCGGAAATGTCTGGAATTAGAGGAGTCGATGTATCACCTGTTAGAAATTGTACTCGCTCGGTAGCAAAATTTTCCTTGTGTTCACTTAAAATAATAGTCTTGTTGTTTTAAAACCAACGCACAGTCAGAGGGTGACTTGGATGTTTATTTTTTATTCTCTTTGCCTTCTTGTTTTAAGAATGGATTTTTCCTAAATTCTAATTATTATTGTAACTTACATAAGTGCAGCCGATTTTGCTTTTAAGAATAAAACTACATTTAAGTAGCTTTGTCTGGATTATCAAAAACAGGCCCTAAAGAAGTGAATTCCTAAAGGGTAGGAACTTTGCTTATGTCTATATCTCAGTTGTGTTAAACAGAATAACTGGCGCAAATTAGCAAATGATGCACTGAGGAATCATAGAACAAAAGACTTTATGAAAAACTAAGTTTCAGATTCAGGGTGACGCTAAGGAGCTAGTGTACCAGAGGATGGTATGCCTTCTGCAATCACAAAAGCAGCAGTCTGATCTGGGCTCTAAGAAGTGCTCCTTGAGACCTGAAATTTTATCCTAACACTGCCACTAACAGGTTAAGTCAGAAAGAGTTCACTTCCCAGAGCTTTCGATTTCTGGTTTCCAAATCAGCACAATGAGAAACTGAAAAGAAGGAAAGAGGAAAATAAGAGAGGGTCAGAGATCCCTCCTGCTTGTACAATGCCATGATTTGGACACAGGGTTTGGGAAACCATGGCCCATCCACCAATTCCTGCCTGTCGTCTCTTGTCAGACAGCTCATGAGCCACGAATGTGAAAGAATTCAAAAAAGTAACAATATTTTGGGACATGTGAACAATTACATAAAATGCAATTTTCAGTTCTCATAAAAGTACTTTGGAACTCAGCCCCACTCCTTTATTACACATTTCTATGGCTGCTTTCACACCACAACCACAGAGATAAGTAGCTGTGACAGAGACCATATGGGCTGCCAAGCCTAAAATATTTACTGCCTAGACCTTTCCAGAAAAATAAAAAGGATGGCTGATCTTTTACACAGACAATCAAGCAAGGGATCACCTGAGAACATTAAAATCTGTGTCTAGGACAAATGGGGCCTATATAAACTAGGGAATAATCTTCCCCACTACTTATGCAAGAACATTCACCCTTGAGAGAGCAGGCTACATGGGTTGGCAGCACTGCTGCCACCAGTCCAGACTTCCCCTCACCTGTGCCCTATAAGTGACCAGCATTTCTAGGCATCCGTGGAGCAGCGGGGTGCATTCTCATGGCTGGCCCTACATTTTCCCTTCCTCCTGCTTCCTCACATTTTGTTTTCTGAGTGGTTGTCAAAGGAACGCTGAATTTTGCTGTCACTTTTTCAGACCCCAATTCCACTTATGACAGTCTTGGTACCAGGAAGCATTCCAAGCTCCTATCTCATCACCACAACCGCCTGCTTCTCACTTAGTCCAGACGAGCTTGCCACAGTGCACTTGCTTTTTAATCGCTCTCTCTCTTCTTGCCTTCACCTCCTCTCCCTCGCTCTCTACCTGGCTCTTTCTGTCACACGGGTGTGTGCACATACACAAGTTCCGATTAGATAAAAGAAGAAACACTTTTTAAGTTTCTTTCTAGGCCTAATAGAAAATGCTTTTTTTTTTTGTTACAAAAACAGAGCTGTTTTTTTTCCATTGCAAAAGTGTGGGTGTCCTTCCTTTTGGAGAGTAACAATCATTTTCTACATGGCCTTCTGACACATTGCATGTTGTACATATGTGTGTGTGCACATGTGTATATGAGTGTTAGAGTATGTGTGTGTAGCAGGGAGGAAAGAGATGAAGGAGAGTGTGTATGTGCATGTTGGTTCATATGAGTGTGAGTGTGTGCATGCACGTGCCTGTGTGTGTGCACATGTGTATGAGCATGCTTGTATTTGCATATGAGAATGTGCATGTGAGAGAGAAAGAAAGAATGCGTGTATGTGTGAATGTGTATGTGTGTGTATAGCAGGGAAGAAGGGGATGAAGGAGAGTATGCTAAAAAGACAACACCTCAGAACAGTCAAATAAAAGATTCCACATCAACATCATATCTTGTTAAAATACAGGATTCCCAAGTCAGTCACCTTCAAGCTGGAAGCCTGGAGTGTAAAAAGAGTGGGTGTTCTTCTCTGACAACTTATTGTCTAAGACAATTTTATGATCAAAAATATATTCGAATAAAAGTACCTGAGAAAAATACATAAAGAGAATATAGCAAAATGTTAACAATGGTTTTCTTTGGGTGAGAGGAAGAAGAAGCAGGTTGTGGTTGATCTGTTTCTTTTAGTTCAACTATTCTGCATTCCTCACTTTTAAATTTTGGATATTAAGCTGGAGAGAAAGAACATGAATATAAAGATGAATTCGCTGAATGGAGCAACGAATGCTGACTTAGCCAAAAATGTATGGCTACCTTCTATATCTAATTATCTGAGGGCAAATCAGAAAACACCAATTTCAGAAATTTTTTTTTTTTTTTAGAAATGAAGTTTCGCTCTTGTTGCCCAAGCTGGAGTGCAATGGCACAATCTCGGCTCACCGCAGCCTCCGCCTTTTGGGTTCAGGCAATTCTCCTTCCTCAGCCTCCCGAGTAGCTGGGATTACAGGCACGCACCACCATGCCCAGCTAATTTTTTGTATTTTTAGCAGAGACAGGGTTTCACAATGTTGACCAGGACGGTCTCGATCTCTTGATCTTGTGATCCACCCACCTCGGCCTCCCAAAGTGCTGGGATTACAGGCTTGAGCCACCGCGCCCAGCCAGAAATTTTTTTAAATGTGCTTTACGTTATTTTCCCTTTCAGCCTGAGGACTAAAAATTGAACACAACTGGATCTGCGCCATTGCCTCAAAGATTCTTAGCCTAGTTCAAGATCCATTGTCTGGACACTCCTGCTTTTTAGACAGAAAACAGGGCTAAATTTCTATTGACTTCCAAATACACAAACCCACAGGTTTTTTTAAAAGCAAAATTACTCTGAATATAATACGTCAGAAAAAATACACAATGCCCTCTTCTACTCTGTTTTGGAGTATATACACCAACTCAATATGCGCTCTCATGTAAAATACCGAAATTCTAATTTTATGCGAATCCAAAAATATCTAAATAATATCTAGGCGCCCCAAATTTAAAAGAAAATGGCTATGAATATAGTCTGTTACAAAAAGTATACAATGCCTTATTGTACTCTGTTTTGGAGTAAATACACCAACTCCGTATGCTCTCTCATGTAAAATACAGAAATTCTAATTTTACCAGAATCGAAAAAACCTAAATATTATCTAGGCACCCCAATGTTAAAAACAAAATTGCTCTGAATATAATCTGTCAGAAAAAATATACAATGTTCTATTCTACTCTGTTTTGGAGTATATACACCAACTCCATATGCTCTCTCATGTAAAATACAGAAATTCTATATTTAAGCGAATCGAAAAAAATCTAAATATTATCTAGGCACCCCAATGATAAAAACAAAATTTCTCTGAATATAACCTCTCAAAAAAATATACAATGCCTTATTCTACTTTTTTTTGGAGTATGTACACCAACTCCAGTTGCTCTCTCATGTAAAATACAGAAATTCCATATTTAAGCGAATCGAAAAAATTCTATATATTATCTAGGCACCCCAGTGTTAAAAACAAAATTACTCTGAGTATAATCTGTTAGAAAAAATATCCAAAGCCCTATTCTTCTCTGTTTTGGACTATATACCCAACTCCATATGCTCTCTCATACAAAATAGAGAAATTCTATATTTAAGCGAATCAAAAAAATCTAAATATTATCTATGCATTCCAATGTTAAAGGTAAAATTGCTCTGAATATAAACTGTCAGAAAAAACATACAATGCCCAATTCTACCCTGTTTTGGAGTATATACACCAACTCAGTATGCTCTCTCATGTAAAATCCCGAAATTCTAATTTTACGTGAATCGAAGAAAATCTAAATATTATCTAGGCACCAAAAGGTTATAAGCAAAATTGCTCTTAAAATAATGTGTACGAAAAAATATACAATGCCCTTTTCTACTCTGTTTTAAAGTATATACACCAACTCAATATGCTCTCTCATGTAAAACACAGAAATTCTAATTTTACCCGAATCGAAAAAATCAAAATATTATCTAGGCACCCCAATGTTAAAAACAAAATTGCTCTCAATATAATCTGTTAGAAAAAATATACAATGCCCTATTCTACTCTGTTTTGGTGTATATAAACCAACTCCGTATGCTCTCATATAAAATAGAGAAATTCTAAATTTACATGAATCTAAAAAAATCTAAATATTATCTAGGCACCCCAAAGTTAAAAGCAAAATTGCTCTGAATATAATCTGTCAGAAAAGATATACAATGCCCTATTCTACTCTGTTTTGAAGTATATACACCAACTCCATATGCTCTCTCATGTTAAATACAGAAAAACTATATTTAAGCGAATAGAGAAAACTCTAAATGTTATCTAGGCATCCGAATGTTAAAAGCAAAATTGCTCTGAATAGAATCTGTCAGAAAATATATACAATGCCATTTTCTACTCTGTTTTGGAGTATATACACCAACTCTATATGCTCTCTCATGTAAAATCCGAAATTCTAAATTTACGTGAATCGAAAAAAATCTAAATGTTATCTCGGCACCGCAATCTTAAAAACAAAATTGCTCTGAATATAATCTGTCAGAAAAAATATACAATGCTGTATTCTACTCTTTCTTGTAGTATATACACCAACTCAATATGCTCTCTCTTGTTAAATACCGAAATTGTAATTTTACACGAATCGAAAAAATTCTAAATAATATCTAGGCGCTCGAAAGTTAAAAGATAATGACTCTGAATATAGTCTGTTAGGAAAAATATACAATGCCTTTTTCTACTCTGTTTTGGAGTATATACACCAACTCCATATGCTCTCTCATGTAAAATACATAAATTCTATATTTAAGCGAATCGAAAAAAATCTAAATATTATCTAGGCACCCCAATGATAAAAACAAAATTTCTCTGAATATAACCTCTCAAAAAAATATACAATGCCTTATTCTACTTTTTTTTGGAGTATGTACATTAACTCCAGTTGCTCTCTCATGTAAAATACAGAAATTCCATATTTAAGCGAATCGAAAAAATTCTATATATTATCTAGGCACCCCAGTGTTAAAAACAAAATTACTCTGAGTATAATCTGTTAGAAAAAATATCCAAAGCCCTATTCTTCTCTGTTTTGGACTATATACCCAACTCCATATGCTCTCTCATACAAAATAGAGAAATTCTATATTTAAGCGAATCAAAAAAATCTAAATATTATCTATGCATTCCAATGTTAAAGGTAAAATTGCTCTGAATATAAACTGTCAGAAAAAACATACAATGCCCAATTCTACCCTGTTTTGGAGTATATACACCAACTCAGTATGCTCTCTCATGTAAAATTCCGAAATTCTAATTTTACGTGAATCGAAGAAAATCTAAATATTATCTAGGCACCAAAAGGTTATAAGCAAAATTGCTCTTAAAATAATGTGTACGAAAAAATATACAATGCCCTTTTCTACTCTGTTTTAAAGTATATACACCAACTCAATATGCTCTCTCATGTAAAACACAGAAATTCTAATTTTACCCGAATCGAAAAAATCAAAATATTATCTAGGCACCCCAATGTTAAAAACAAAATTGCTCTCAATATAATCTGTTAGAAAAAATATACAATGCCCTATTCTACTCTGTTTTGGTGTATATAAACCAACTCCGTATGCTCTCTTATATAAAATAGAGAAATTCTAAATTTACATGAATCTAAAAAAATCTAAATATTATCTAGGCACCCCAAAGTTAAAAGCAAAATTGCTCTGAATATAATCTGTCAGAAAAGATATACAATGCCCTATTCTACTCTGTTTTGAAGTATATACACCAACTCCATATGCTCTCTCATGTTAAATACAGAAACACTATATTTAAGCGAATAGAGAAAACTCTAAATGTTATCTAGGCATCCGAATGTTAAAAGCAAAATTGCTCTGAATAGAATCTGTCAGAAAATATATACAATGCCATTTTCTACTCTGTTTTGGAGTATATACACCAACTCTATATGCTCTCTCATGTAAAATCCGAAATTCTAAATTTACGTGAATCGAAAAAAATCTAAATGTTATCTCGGCACCGCAATCTTAAAAACAAAATTGCTCTGAATATAATCTGTCAGAAAAAATATACAATGCTGTATTCTACTCTTTCTTGTAGTATATACATCAACTCAATATGCTCTCTCTTGTAAAATACCGAAATTGTAATTTTACGCGAATCGAAAAAATTCTAAATACTATCTAGGCGCTCGAAAGTTAAAAGATAATGACTCTGAATATAGTCTGTTAGGAAAAATATACAATGCCTTTTTCTACTCTGTTTTGGAGTATATACACCAACTCAGTATGCTCTCTCATGTAAAATACTGAAATTGTAATTTTACGTGAATCTAAAAAAATCTAAATATTATCTAGGCACCCGAATGTAAAAAACAAAATTGCTCTGAATGTAGTCTGTCAGAAAAAATATACAATGCCCTATTCTACTCTGTTTTGGAATATAAACACCAACTCCATTGGCTGTCTCATGTAAAATATAGAAATTCTAATTTTACCCAAATCGAAGAAAATCTAAAAATTATCTAGGCACCCCAATGTTAAAAAAAAAATTTCTCTGAATATAATCTGTCAGAAAAAATATACAATGCCCTATTCTACTCTGTTATGCAGTATATAAACCAACTCAGTATGCTCTCTCATGTAAAATACCGAAATTCTAATTTTACGTGAATGGAAATAAATCTAAATATTATATAGGCAACAGAATGTTAAAAGCAAAATTGCTCTGAATACAATGTGTCAGAAAAAATGTACAATGCCCTTTTCCACTCTGTTTTGGAGTATATACACCAACTCAATATGCTCTCTCATGTAAAATACCGAAATTCAAATTTCACGAGAATCCAAAAAAATCTAAATAATATCTAGGCGCCCCAAAGTCAAAAGAAAATGTCTCTGAATATAGTCTGTTAGAAAAAATATAGAGTGCCTTATTCTACTCTATTTTGGAGTATATATACAAACTCAGTATGCTCTCTACTGTAAAATAGAGAAATTCTAATTTTACGTGAATCTGAAAAAATCTAAATATTATCTAGACACCCCAAAGTTAAGAGCAAAATTGCTCTGAATATAATCTGTCAGAAAAAATATACAATGCCTTATTCTACTCTGTTTTAAAGTATATACATTAACTCAATATGCTCTTTAATGTAAAATACAGAAATTCAATATATAAGCGAGTAGAGAAAAATCTAAATATTATCTAGGCAATCCAATTTTAAAAGCAAAATTGCTCTGAATATAATCGGTCTGAAAAAATATACAATGCCCTGTTCTACTCTGTTTTGGAATACATACACCAACTCAGTATGCTCTCTCATGTAAAATACCGAAATTCTAAATTTACCCGAATTGAAAAAAACCTAAATATTATCTAGGGACCCGAAGTTTAAAAGCAAAATTGCTCTGAATATAATCTGTCAGAAAAAATATACAACGCCCTTTTCTACTCTGTTTTAGAGTATATACACCAACTCAATATGCTCTCTCATGTAAAATAACAAAATTCTAAATTTACGTAAATCGAAAAAAATCTAAATATTATCTCGGCACCCAAATCTTAAAAACAAAATTACTCTGAATGTATTCTGTCAGAAAAAATATACAAGGCCGTATTCTACTCTTTTTTGGAGTATATAGACCAACTCCATATGCTCCTTCATGTAAAATAGAAAAATTCTTTATTTGACGGAATCAAAAAAAATCTAAATAATATCTAGGCACTCCAATGTCAAAAGCAAAATTGCTCTGAATATAATCTGTCAGAAAAAATATACGATGCCCTTTTCTACTCTGTTTTGTAGTATATACACTACCTCAATATGCTATCTCATGTAAAATACCGAAATTCTAATTTTACGTGAATCGAAAAAAATCCAAATAATACCTAGGCGTCCCAAAGTTAAAAGAAAATGGCTATGAATATACTCTGTTAGAAAAAATATACAATGCCTTATTCTACTCTGTTTTGGAGTATATACACCAACCCAGTATGCTCTCTCCTATAGAATACTGGAATTCTAAATTTACGTGATTTGAAAAAAATCTAAATATTATCTAGGCAGCCGAATGTTAAAAGCAAAATTGCTCTGAATATAATCGGTCAGAGAAAATATACAATGCCGTTTTCTACTCTGTTTTCGAGTATGTACACCAACTCAATATGCTCTCATGTAAAATACAGAGATTCTATATTTACGCGAATTGAAATAAATCTAAATATTATCTAGGCATCCCAATGGTAAAAACAAAACTTCTCTGAATATAATCTGTCAGAAAAAATGTACAATGCCGTTTTCTACTCTGTTTTCGAGTATGTACACCAACTCAATATGCTCTCTCATGTAAAATACAGAGATTCTATATTTACGCGAATTGAAATAAATCTAAATATTATCTAGGCATCCCAATGGTAAAAACAAAACTTCTCTAAATATAATCTGTCAGAAAAAATATACAATGCCCTATTCTACTCTTTTTTGGTGTATATACACCAATTCCATATGCTCTCTCATATAAAATACAGAAATTCTAATTTTACCCAAATCGAAAAAATTTAAATTTTATCTAGGGACCCCAATGTTAAAAACAAAATTGCTCTGAATATAATCTGTCACAAAAAATATACAATTCCCTATTCTACTCTGTTTTGGAGTATATACACCAACTAAGTATGCTCTCTCCTGAAAAATAACGAAATTCTAATTTTACCCGTATAGAAAAAAATCTAAATATGATCTAGGAACCAGAAGCTTAAAGCAAAATTGCTCTGAATATAATCTGTTAAAAAAATATACAATGCCCTATTATATTTTGTTTTAGAGTATATACACCAACTCAGTATGCTCTCACATGTGAAATAAAGAAATTCTAAATTTACATGGATTTAAAAAAAATCTAAATATTATGTAGGCACCCCAACGTTAAAAGTAAAATTGCTCTCAATATAATCTGTCAAATCAAATATACAATGCCATATTCTACTTTTTTTTGGAGTATATACACCGACTCTATATGCTCTCTCATGTAAAATACAGAAATTCCATATTTAAGAAATCTATAAAAAACCATATATATTATCTAGGCACTCGAATGTTAAAATCAAAATTCCTCTGAATATAATTTGTCAGAAAAAATAAACAATTCCCTATTCTACTCTGTTTTGGAGTATGTACACCAACTCAGTATGCTCTCTCATGTAAAATACAGAAATTCGAATTTTACGTGAATTGAAAAAAATCTAAATATTATTTAGGCACCCCAATGTTATAAATAAAATTGCTCTGAATATAGTCAGTCAGAAAATATATACAATGCGCTATTCTACTCTATTTTGGAGTATATACACCAACTCCATATGCTCTCTCATGTAAAATACAGAAATTATATATTTAACTGAATCGAAAAAAAACTAAATAATATCTAGGCACCCCAATGTTAAAAGTAAAATTGCTCTGAATATAATCTGTCATAAGAAATATACAATGCTCTTTTCTACACTGTTTATAGTATATACACCAACTCAATATACTATCTCATGTAAAATACCAAAATTCTAATTTTACGTGAATCGAAAAAAATCTAAATATTATCTAGGCACCAGAATTTTAATAGGAAAATTGCTCTGAATATAATCTGTCAGAAAAAATATACAATGCCCTTTTTACTCTGTTTTCGAATATATACACTAACTCAATATGCTCTCTAATGTAAAATACCGAAATTCTAATTTTACCCAAATCAAAAAAATCTAAATAATATCTACGAGGCCCAAAGTTAAAAGAAAATGGTTCTGAATATAGTCTGTTAGAAAAAATATACAATGCCTTATTCTACTCTGTTTTGGAGTATATACACCAACTCAGTATGCTCTCTCATGTAAAATACAGAAATTGTATATTTAAGCGAATCAAAAAAATCTAAATATTATCTAGGCACCCGAATGTTAAAAACAAAATTGCTCTGAATATAATCCGTCAGTAAAAAATATACAATGCCCTATTCTATTCTATTTTGTAGTATATACACCAACTCAATATGCTCTCTCATATAAAATACAGAATTTCTATATGTAAGCGAATCGAAAAAAATCTAAATATTATCTAGGCACCCCAGTGTTAAAAAAAAATTGCTCTGAATATAATCTCTCATAAAAAATATACAATGCCCTTTTCTACTTTTTTTTGTAGTATATACACCAAAAAAATATGCTCTCTCATGTAAAATACAGAAATTATATATTTAAGCGAATCGAAAAAAATCTAAATATTATCTAGGCATCCCAATGTTAAAAAAAATTGCTCTTAATATAATCTGTCAGAAAAAACATACAATGCCCTATTCTACTATGTTTTGGAGTATATACACCAACTCAGTATGCTCTCTCATGTAAAATATTGAAATTCTCATTTTACCTGAATCGAAATAAATCTAAATATTATCTAGGCACCATAATGTTAAAAACAAAATTGCTCTAAATATATGTCAGAAAAAATATACAATGCCCTATTCTACTTTGTTTTTGAGTATATACACCAACTCCATTTGCTCTCTCATGTAAAATACCAAAATTCTAATTTTACTTGAACCGAAAGAAATCTAAATATTATCTAGGCACCCAAAGTTAATAGCAAAATTGCTATGAATATAATCTTTCAAAAAAAAATACATTGCCCTTTTCTACTCTTTTTTGGAGTATATACACCAACTCAGTATGCTCTCTCATGTAAAATACCGAAATTCTAATTATACGAGAATCGAAAAAAATCTACATATTATCCAGGCACCCCAATGTGATAAAAAAATTGCTCTGAATATAATCTGTCAGAAAAAATATACAATGCCCTATTCTACTCTGTTTTGGAGTATATACACCAAGTCTATATGCTCTCTCATGTAAAATACAGGAATTCTATATTTAAGCGAATCGAAAAATATTTAATATTATCTAGGCACCCCAGTGTTAAAACCAAAATTTCCCTGAATATAATCTGTCAGAAGAAATATACAATGCGATTTTTTCTCATTTTTGGAGTGTATACACCAACTCAATATGCTCTCTCATGTAAAATACAGAAATTCTAATATTACGTGAATCGAAAAAAATCTTAATTATATTTGGTGGCCCCAAAGTTGAAAGAAAATGGCTCTGTATATAGTCTCTTAAAAAAAATATACAATGCCTTATTCTACTATATTTTGGAGTATATACACCAACACAGTATACACTCTCATGTAAAATACCGAAATTATAATTTTCCGTGAATCGAAAAAAATATAAATATTATCAAGGCACCCCAATGTTAAAAACAAAATTTCTCTTAATATAATCTGTCAGAATAAATATACAATGCCCTATTCGACTGTGTTTGGGAGTATATACACCAACTCCGTATGCTCTCTCATGTAAATTACAGAAATTCTATATTTAAGCGAATCGAAAAAAACCTATATATTATCTAGGCACTACTATGTAAAAATGAAAATTTCTCTGAATATAATCTGTCAGAAAAAATATACAATGCTTTTTTCAACTCTGTTTTGTAGTATATACACCAACTCAATATGCTCTCTCATGTAAAATACAGAAATTCTAATTTTAACCGAATCGAAAGAATCTCAATATTATCTATGCACCCCAATGTTAAAAACAAAATTGCTCTGAACATAATCTGTCAGAAAAAATATACAATATTCTATTCTACTGTGTTTTTTAGTATATACACCAACTCAATATGCTCTCTCATGTAAAATACAGAAATTCTAATTTTAACCGAATCGAAAGAATCTCAATATTATCTATGCACCCCAATGTTAAAAACAAAATTGCTCTGAACATAATCTGTCAGAAAAAATATACAATATTCTATTCTACTGTGTTTTTTAGTATATACACCAACTCAATATGCTCTCTCATGTAAAATACAGAAATTCTATTATTACGCGAATCAAAAAAATCTAAATATTATCTAGGCACCCAAATGTTAAAATCAAAATTGCTCTGAATATAATCTGTCAGAAAAAGTATACAATGCCCTTTTCTACTCTGTTTTGGAGTATATACACCAACTCAATATTCTCTGTCATGTAAAATAACGAAATTCTAATTTTACGCGAATTGAAAAAATCTAAAAAATATCTAGGCGCCCCAAAGTTAAAAGAAAATGGCTCTCAATATATTCTGTTAGAAAAAATATACAATGCCTTACTCTACTCTTTTTTGAAGTATATACACCAACTCAATATGCTGTCTCTTGTAAAATACCGAAATTTTTATTTTACGCGAATCAAAAAAAATCTGAATAATATCTACGTGCACCAAAGTTAAAAGAAAATTGCTCGGAATATAGTCTATTAGACAAAATATACAATGACCTATTCTAATCTGTTTTGGAATATATACACCAACCCAATATGCTCTCTCATGTAAAATACAGAAATTCTTTATTTAAGCGAATCAAAAAAAATCTAAATATTATCTAGGCTGTTAAAAGCAAAATTGCTCTGAACATAATCTGTCAGAAAAAATATACAATGCCCTTTTCTATTCTGTTGTGTAGTATATACACTACCTCAGTATGCTCTCTCACGTAAAATACAGAAATTCTAATTTTACCCAAATCGAAAAAATCTAAATATTATCTAGGCACCCCAACGTTACAAACAAAATTACTCCGAATATAATGTGTCAGAAAAAATATACAATGCCTTATTCTATTCTGTTTTGGAATATATAACACAACTCAGTATTTGCTCTCATGTAAAATACAAAAATTCTTATTTTACACGATTCAATAAAATCTAAATAATACCTAGGCGCCCCAAAGTTAAAAGAAAATTTTTGTGAATATAGTCTGTTATAAAAAATATACAGTGCCTTATTCCACTCTGTTTTGTAGTATATACACCAACCCAGTATGCTCTCTCATGTAAAATACCGAAATTCTAATTTTACGTGAATCGAAAAAAAGCTAAATATTATCTAGGCACCCCAATGTTAAAAGCAAAATTGCTTTGAATATAATCTGTCAGAAAAAATATACAATGACCTTTTCTACTCTGTTTTGGAGTATATACACCAACTCAATATGCTCTCTCATATAAAATACAGAAATTCTAAATTTAAGCGAATCGAAAAAATCTAAATAATATCTAGGTGCCCCGAAGTTAAAAGAAAATGGCTCTAAATATAGTCTGTCAGAAAAAATATACAATGACTTATTCTACTGTGTTTTGAAGTATATACGCGAACTCAGTATGCTGTCTCATGTAAAATACATGAATTCTAATTTTACTTGAATCGAAAAAAATCTAAATATTATCTAGCCACCCCAATGTTAAAAAAATTGCTCTGAATATAATATGTCAGAAAATATGTACACTGCTTTATTCTACTCTGTTTAGGAGTATATACACCAACGCCATATGCTCTCTCATGTAAAATACAGAAATTCTATATTTAACCGAATCGATAAAAAAGGAAATATTATCTAGCCACCACAATGTTAAAAGCAAAATTGCTCTGAATATAATCTGTAAGAAAAAATATACAATACCCTATTCTACTCTGTTTTGGAATATATAAACCAACTTCATATGCTCTCTCATGTAAAATACAGAAATTCTATATTCAAGCAAATCGAAAAAAATCGAAATATTATCTAGGCACCCCAATTTTAAAATAAAAATTGCTCTGAATATAATCTGTCATAAAAAATATACAATGCCCTTTTCTACTATGTTTTGTAGTATATACACCAACTCAATATGATCTCTCATGTAAACTACCGAAATTCTAATTTTACGCGAATCGAGGAAAATCTAAATAATATCTAGATGCCCCAAAGATAAAAGAAAATGGCTCTGAATATAGTGTATTTGAAAAAATATACAATGCCCTATTCTACTCTGTTTTGGAGTATATACACCAACACTTTATGCTCTCTCATGTAAAATACCGAATTTCTAAATTTATGTGAATTGAAAATAATTAAAATCTTATCTAGGCACTCCAATTTCAAAACCAAAATTGCTCTGAATATAATCTGTCAGAAAAAATATACAATGTTCTTTTCTACTCTGTTTTGGAGTATATAAACCAACTCAATATTCTCTCTCGTGTGAAATACCGAAATTCAAATTTTACGTGAATCAAAAATAATCTAAACAATATCTATGTGCCCCGAAGTTAAAAGAATATTGCTCTAAATATAGTCTGTTAGAAAAAATATACAATGCCTTATTCTACTGTATTTTGAAGTATATATACCAACTCAGTATGCTCTCTCATGTAAAATACCGAAATTCTAATTTTACCCGAATCGAAAAAATCTAAATATTATCTAGGCACCCCAATGTTAAAAACAAAATTGCTCTGAATATAATCTGTCAGAAAAAATATACAATTCCCTATTCTACTCTGTTTTGGAATATATACACCAACTCAATATGCTCTCTCATGTAAAATACAGAAATTCTATATTTAAGCGAATCGAAAAAAATCTAAATATTATCTAGGCACCCGAGTGTTAAAAAAAAAATTGCTCTGAGTATAATTTGTCATAAAAAATATACAATGCCCTATTCTACTCTATTATGGAGTATATAGACCAACTCCATACGCTCTCTCATGTAAAATTCAAAAATTCTATATTTAAGCAAATCAAAAAAAATCTAAATATTATCTAGGCACCCCAATGTTAAAAGCAAAATTTTTCTGAATATAATCTGTCAGAAAAAATATGCAATGCCATTTTCTACTCTGTTTTGTTGTATATAAACCAACTCAATATGCTCTCTCATGTAAAATACCGGAATTCTAATTTTATGTGAATCGAAAAAAATCTAATAATATCTAGGCACCCCAAAGGTAAAAAAAAATGGCTCCGAATATACTCTGTTAGAGAAAATATACAATGCCTGTTTCTACTCTGTTTTGGAGTACATGAACCGACTCGGAATGCTCTCTCATGTAAAATACAGAAAATCTAAATTTCCGTAAATCGAAATAAATCTAAATATTATCTAGGCACCCCAATGCTAAAAACAAAATAGCTCTAAATATAATCTGTTAGAAAAAATATACAATTCCCAATTCTACTTTGTTTTGGAGTATATACACCAACTCCATATTCTCTCTCATGTAAAATATAGAAATTCTATATTTAAGTGAATCGAAAAAATCTAAATATTATCTAGGCACCCCAATGTTAAAAGAAAAATTGCTCTGAATGTAGTCTGTCAGAGGAAATATACAATGCTTTTTTCTACTTTTTTTTCGAGTATATACACCACCTCAATATGCTATCTAATGTAAAATATCGAAATTCTAATTTTACACGAATCGAAATAAATCTAAATAATATCTAGGCGCCCCAAGGTTAAAAGAAAATGGCTCTGAATATAGTCTGCTAGAAAAAATATACAATGCCTTATTCTACTATGTTTTGGAGTATATACACCAGTCAGTATGCTCTCTCATGTAAAATAGAGAAATTCTAAATTTACGTGAATCGAAAAAAATCTGAATAATATCTAGACGCCACAAAATTAAAAGAAAATGGCTCTGAATATACTCTGTTAGAAAAAATATACGATGCCCTATTCTACTCTGTTTTAAATTATACACACCAACACTTTAAGCTCTCTCATGTAAAATACCAAATTTCTAATTTTACGTGAATCAAAAATAATTAAAATCTTATCTAGGCACCCCAATGTTAAAAGCAAAATTGCTATGAATATAATCTTTCAGAAAAAATATACAATGTTCTTTTCTACTCTGTTTTGGAGTTTATACACAAACTCAATATGCTCTCTCATGTAAAATATCGAAATTCTAATTTTACGCGAATAAAAAAAATCGAAATAGTATCTACGCGCCCCAAAGTTTAAATGAAATGGCTCTAAATATAGTCTGTTAGCAAAAATATACAATGCCTTATTCTACTGTGTTTTGGATTATATACACCAACTCAGTATGCTCTGTCATGTAAAATACCGACATTCTAATTTTACATGAATCGAAAAAAATCTAAATACTATCTAGGCACCCCAATGTTAAAAAAAATTGCTCTGAATATAATCTGTTAGAAAAAATACACAATGTTCTATTCTACTCTGTTTTGGAGTACATACACCAACTCCATATGCTCTCTCATGTAAAATACAGAAATTCTATATTTAAGCGAATCGAAAAAAATCTAAATATTATCTAGACTTTCCAATGTTAAAAGCAAAATTGCTCTGAATATAATTTGTCAGATAAATTATACAATTCTTTTTTCTACTCTGTTTTAAAATAAATACACCATTTCAATATGCTCTCTAATGTAAAATACCGAAATTCTAATTTTACACGAATCGAAAAAAATCTAAGTAATATCTAGGCGCCCCAAAGTTAAAAGAAAATGGTTCTGAATATTGTGTGTTAGAAAATATATACAGTGCCTTATTCTACTCTGTTTTTGAGTATATACACCAACTCAGTATGCTCTCCCATGTAAAATACCGAAATTCTAAATTCATGTGAATCGAAAAAAATCTAAATATTATCTAGGCACCCCAATGTTAAAAGCAAAATTTCTCTGAATATAATCTGTCAGAAAAAATATACAATGCCTTTTTCTACTCTGTTTTGGAGTATATACACCAATTCAATATGCTCTCTCATGAAAAATACAGAAATTCCAATTTTACGAGAATCGAAAAAAATCTAAATAATATCTAGGCGTCCCAAAGTTAAAAGAATATTGCTCTAAATATAGTCTGTTAGAAAAAAATATACAATGACTTATTATATTGTGTTTTGAATTATATACACGAACTCACTATGCTGTCTCATGTAAAATACATAAATTCTAATTTTACTTGAATCAAAAAATATCTAAATATTATCTAGGCACCCCAATGTTAAAAAAATTGCTCTGAATATAATCTGTCAGAAAAATATACAATGCTTTATTCTACTTTGTTTCGAAGTATATACACCAACGCCATATGCGCTCTCATGTAAAATACAGAAAATCTATATTTAAGGGAATCGAAAAAAATCTAAATATTATCTAGACACCCCAATGTTAAAAGCAAAATTTCTCTTAATATAATCTGTCAGAAAAAATATACAATGCCCTATTCTACTCTGTTTTTGTGTATATATAGCCAATCAGTATGCTCTCTCATGTAAAATACCGAAATTACAAATTTACGTGAATTGAAAAAAATTTAAATATTGTCTAGGCACCCCAATGTTAAAAGCAAAATTTCTGTGAATATAATCTGTCAGAAAAAATATACAATGCCCTATTCTACTCTGTTTTGGAGTATGAAAACCAACTCCATATGCTGTCTCATGTAAAATACAGAAATTCTAATATTACGTGAATCAAAAATAATCTAAATAATATCTAGACGCCCCAAAGTTAAAAGAAAATAGCTCTGAATATAGTCTGTTAGAAAAAATATACAATGCCCTATTCTACTATGTTTTGGAATACATACACCAACAATTTTTGCTCTCTCATGTAAAATACCGAATTTCTAATTATACGTGAATTGAAAATAATTAAAATATTATCTAGGCACCCCAATGTTAAAAGCAAAATTGCTCTGAACATAATCAGTCAAGAAAAATATACAATGTTATTTTCTGCTCTGTTTTGGAGTATATACACACACTCAGTACTCTCTCTCATGTAAAATACCGAAATTCTAATTTTACGTGTATCGAAAAAAATCTAAATAATAACTACGTGACCCGAAGATAAAAGAAAATGACTCCAAATATAGTCTGTTACAAAAAATATACAATGCCTTATTCTACTGTCTTTTGGAGTATATACACCAACTCAGTATGCTCTCTCAGATAAAATACTGAAATTTTATATTTAAGCGAATCGAAAAAAATCTAAATATTATCTAAGCACCCCAATGTTAAAAGCAATATTGCTCTGAATTTAATATGTGAGAAAAAATATACAAAGCCCTTTTCTACTCTGTTTTGTAGTATATATTCAAACAAAATATTCTCTCTCATGTAAAATACAGAATTCTAAATTCACTTGAATCAAAAAAATATAAATATAATGTAGGCAGCCCAATGTTAAAAACAAAATTGCTCTGAATATAATATGTCAGACAAAATATACAATGACCTGTTCTTCTCGGTTTTGGAGTATATAACCAACTCAGTATGCTCTCTCATGTAAAATACCGAAACTCTGAATTTACGTGAATCCAAGAAAATCTAAATATTATCTAGGCACCCTAATGTTAAAAGCAAAATTGCTGGGAATTTAATCTGTCAGAAAAAATTTACAATGCCCTTTTCTACTCTGTTTTGTTGTATATACACCAACTCAATATGCTCTCTCATGTAAAATACAGAAATAATAATTTTAGGCGAATCGAAAAAAATCTAAATAATATCTAGGCGCCCAAAAGTTAAAAGAAAACGGCTATGAATATAGTGTGAGGAAAAAATATACAATGCCTTATTCTACTCGGTTTTGGAGTATATACACCAACTCAGTATGCTCTCTCATGTTAAATACAGAAATCCTAATTTCACGTGAATGGAAGAAAATTTAAATATTATCTAGGCACCCCAATGTTAAAAGGAAAATGCTCTGAATATAATTTCTTAGAAAAAATATACAATGCTTTTTTCTACTCTGTTTTGGACTATATTCACCTACTCAATATGCTCTCTCATGTAAAATACAGAAATTCTAATTTTACGGAAATCAAAAAAAATTTGAGAAATATCTAGGTGCCCCAAAGTTAAAAGAAAATGGCTCTGAATACAGTCTGTTAGAAAAAATATACAATGCTTTATTCAACATTCTTTTGGAGTATATACACCAACTCAATATGCTCTCTTATGTAAAATACCAAAATTCAAATTTTACGTGAATCGAAAAATTTTCAATATTATCTATGCACCCCAATGTTAAAAACAAAACTGCTCTGAATATAATCTCTCAGAGAAAATATACAATGCCCTATTCTACTCTCTTTTGGATTATATACACCAACTTCTTATGCTCTCTCATGTAAAATACAGAAATTCTATATTTAAGGGAATCGAATAAAATCTAACTATAATCTAGGCACCCCAATGTTAAAAGCAATATTGCTCTGAATAAAATCTGTCCAAAAAATATAAAATGCCTTTTTCTACTCGGTTTTCAAGTATATACACAAACTCAGTATGCTGTCTCACATAAAATACAGAAATTCTAATTTTACCCGAATCGAAAAAATCTAAATATTATCTAGGCACCCCAATGTTAAAAACAAAATTGCTCTGAATATAATCTGTCAGAAAAAATATACAACGCCCTATTCGACTCTGTTTGGGAATATGTAAACCAACTCAGTATGCTCTCTCATGTAAAATACAGAAATTTTAATATTACGTGAATTGAAAAAAATCTAAATATTACAAAGGCACCCCAATGTTAAAACAAAATTGCTCTGAATATAATCTGTCAGAAAAGATATACAATGCCCTATTCTACTCTATTTTGGAGTACATACACCAACTCAATATGCTCTCTCATGTAAAATACTGAAATTCTAATTTTACAGGAATAGAAAAAAATCTAAATAATATCTAAGCACCCCAAAGTTAAAAAAAAATGGCTGTGAATATAGTCTGTTGGAAAAAATATAAAATGCCTTATTCTACTCTTTGTTGGAGTATATACACCAACTCAGTATGCTCTCTCATTTAAAATACCGAAATTCTAATTTCACGTGAATTGAAAAAAATTTAAGTATTATCTAGGCACCCCAATGTTAAAAGCAGAATTGATCTGAATACAATCTGTCAGAAAAAATATACAATGCCCTTTTCTACTCTGTTTTGGAGAATATACACCAACTCAATATGCTCTCTCATGTAAAATACCGAAATTCGAATTTTAAACGAATCGAAATAAATCTAAATAATATCCAGGTGCCCCAAAGTTAAAAGAAATTGGCTCTGAATATAGTCTGTTAGAAAAAATATACAATGACCTATTCTACTCTGTTTTGGAGTATATATACCAACTCAATATGCTCTCTAATGTAAAATATAGAAATTATTTATTTAAGAGAATCGAAAAAAATCTAAATATTATCTAGAAACCCCAATGCTTAAAGCAAAATGGCTCTGAATATAATCTGTCAGAAAAAATATACAATGTTCTTTTCTACCGTGTTTTGTAGTATATACACCAACTCAGTATGTTCTCTCATGTAAAATACAGAAATTCTAATTTTACCAGAATCGAAAAAATCTAAATATAATCTAGGCAACCCAATGATAAAAACAAAATTGCTCTGAATATAATCTGTCAGAAAAAATATACAATGTCCTATTCTACTTTGTTTTGGAGTATATATATCAACTCAATATGCTCTATCCTGTTAAATACAGAAATTCTAATTTTACGTGAATCAAAAATAATCTAAATATTATCTAGGCACCCTAATGTTAAAATCAAAATTGCTCTGAACATAATCTGTCAGAAAAAATATACAATGCCCTTTTCTACTCTGTTGTGTAGTATATACACCAACTCAGTATGCTCTCTCATGTAAAATACAGAAATTCTAATTTTACCAGAATCGAAAAAACCTAAATATTATCTAGGCACCCCAATGTTAAAAACAAAATTGCTCTGAATATAATCTGTCAGAAAAAATATACAATGTTCTATTCTACTCTGTTTTGGAGTATATACACCAACTCCATATGCTCTCTCATGTAAAATACAGAAATTCTATATTTAAGCGAATCGAAAAAAATCTAAATATTATCTAGGCACCCCAATGTTAAAAACAAAATTGCTCTGAATATAATCTATCAGAAAAAATATACAATGTTCTCTTCTAATCTGTTTTGTAGTATATACAATGGGTCCATATGCTCCTCAGGTAAAATACAGAAATTCTATACCTAAGCAAATCGAAAAAAAATCTAAATATTATCTAGTCACCCCAATGTTAAAAGCAAAATTGCTCAGAATATAATATGTCAGAAAAAATACTCTATGCTCTTTTCTACTTTGTTTTGGAGTATATACAGCAACTCAATATGCTGTCTCATGTAAAATAACAAAATTCTAATTTTACGTGAATCAAAAAAAAAATCTATGTAATAACTAGGCGCCCCAAAGTTAAAAGAAAATGGCTGTGAATATAGTCTGTTTGGAAACTTTACAATGCCTTATTCTTCTCTGTTTTGGAGTATATGCTATAACTCAGTATGCTCTCTCATCTAAAATAAAAATATTCTAATTTTACATGAAACGAAAAAAATCTAAATATTATCTAGGCACCCCAATGCTAAAAACAAGATGGCTCTAAATATAATCTGTCAGAAACAGTATACAATGCCTTATTATACTCTGTTTTGGAGTATATAAACCAACTAAATATGCTCTCTAATATAAAATACAGAAATTATTTATTTAAGAGAATCGAAGAAAACCTAAATATTATCTAGGCACCGGAATGTTAAAAGCAAAATTGCTCTGAATATAATCTGTCAGAAAAAATATACAATGTTCTTTTCTACTCTTTTTTTGAGTGTATACACCAACTCAATATGCTCTCTCATGGAAAATACTGAAATTCTAATTTTATGCAAATGGAAAAAATCGAAATAATATCTATGCGCCCCAAAGGTAAAAGAAAATGGCTCTGAATATACTATGTTAGAAAAAATATACAATGCCTTATTCTACTCTGTTTTGGACTATATACACCAACGAAGTATGCTCTCTCATTTAAAATACAAAAATTCAAATTTTACCCGAATCGAAAAGATCTAAATATTATCTAGGCACCTCAATGTTAAAAACAAAATTTCTCCTAATATAATCTGTCAGAAAAAATATACAATGCCGTATTCTAATTTGTTTTGGAGTATATACAATAAGTACATATGCTCCTCAGGTAAAATACAGAAATTCTATAGCTAAGGGAATCGAAACATATCTAAATATTATCTAGGCACATTAATGTGAAAAGCAAAATTTCTCTGAATATAATATGTCAGAAAAAATATACAATGCCCTTTTCTACTCTGTTTTGGCGTATATACACCAACTCAATATGCTCTCTCATGTAAAATACCGAAATTATAATTATACGCGAATCAAAAAAAAATCTAAATAATATCTAGGAGCCCCAAAGATAAAGGAAAATTGCTCTGAATATACTCTGTTACAAAAAATACACAATTCCTTATTCTACACTATTTTAGAGTATATAAACCAACTAAATATGCTCTCTCATGTAAAATAACGAAATTCTAATTTTACCCGAATTGTATAAATCTAAATATTATCTAGGCACCCCAATGTTAAAAAAAATTGCTCTGAATATAATCTGTCAGAAATAATATAAAATGCCCTATTCTACTCTATTTTGGAGTACATACACCAACTCCGTAAGCTCTCTCATGTAAAATACAGAAATTCCATATTTAAGAGAATCTAAAAAAATCTAAATATAATCTAGGAACCCCAATGATAAAAACAAAATTGCCCTGAGTATAATCTGTCTGAAAAAATATACAATGCCCTATTATACTCTATTTTGGAATATATACACCAACTCCATATGCTCTCTCATGTAAAATACAGAAATTCTATATTTAAGCAAATCGAAAAATATCTGTATATTATCTAGGCACCCCAGTGTAAAAATCAAAATTGCACTGAATATAATCTGTCAGAAAAAATATACAATGCACATTTCTACTCTGTTTTGCAGTGTATACACCAACTCAATATTCTCTCTCATGTAAAATACAGAAATTGTAATTTTACGCAAATCAAAAAAATCTAAATAATATCTAGGCGCCCCAAAGTTAAAAGAAAATGGCTTTAAATATAGTCTGTTAGAAAAAATATACAATGCCTTATTCTACTCTGTTTTGAAGTATATACACCAACTCAGTATGCTCTTACATGTAAAATACCGAAATTCTAATTTTATGTGAATCGAAAAAAATCTAAATAATATTTAGGCGACCGAAAGGTAAAAGCAAAATTGCTCTGAATATAATTTGTCCAAAAAAATATACAATGCCTTTTTCTACTCTGTTTTCTAGTATATACACAAACTCAATGTGCTCTCTCATGTAAAGTACAGAAATTCTAATTTTACCCTGATCGAATAAATCTAAATATTATCTACGCACCCCAATATTAAAAACAAAATTGTTCTGAATATCATCTGTCAGAAAAATTATAAAATGCCATATTCTACTCTGTTTTTGGACTATACACACCAACTCCATATGCTCTCTCATGTAAAATAAAAAAATTCTATATTTAAGCGAATCAAAAAAATCTAAATATTATCTAGGCACCCCAATGTTAAAACCAAAATTGCTCTGAATATCGTCTTTCAGGAAAAATATACAATGCCTATTTTTACTCTGTTTTGTAGTATATACACCAATTCAATATGCTCTCTTATGTAAAATACAGAACTTCTTATTTTACACGAATCAAAAAATCTAAATGTTATCTAGGCACCCCAATGTTAAAATCAATATTGCTCTCAATATAATCTGTCAGACAAAATATGCAATGCCCTATTCTACTCTGTTTTGGAATATAGAGACAAACTCCATATGCTAACTCATGTAAAATACAGAAATTCTCATTTTACGTGAATCGAAAAAAATCTAAATATTATCTAGGCACCCCAATGTAAATAGCAAAATTGCTGTGAATATAATCTGTCAGAAAAAATATACAGTGCCCTTTTCTACTCTTTTTTGGAGTATATACCCCAACTCAATATGCTCTCTCATGTAAAATACCGAAATTATAATTTACGCGAATAGAAAATAATCTAAATAATATCTATGCACCCCAAAGTTAAAAGAAAATGGCTCTAAATATAGTCTGTTGGAGAAAATATACAATGCCTTATTCTACTCTCTTTTGGAGTATATACCCCAGTCAGTATGCTCTCTCATGTAAAATACCGATATTCTAAATTTACGTGAAGCGAAAAAAATCTAAATAGTATCTAGGCACACGAATGTTAAAAGCAAAATTGCTCTGAATATAATCTGTAAGAAAAAATATACAATGCCTTTTTCTACTTTGTTTTGGAGTATATATACCAACTCAATATGCTCTCTCATGTAAAATACCGAAATTCTAATTTAACGTAAATCGAAAAAAATCTAAATATTATCTAAGCACTCCAATGTGAAAAGCAAAACTGCTCTGAATATAATCCTTCAGAAAAAATATACAATGACCTTTTCTACTCTGTTTTGGGGTATATACACAAACTCAATATGCTCTCTCATGTAAAATAATGAAATTCTAATTTTACGTGAATCCAAAAAAATCTAAATAATATCTAGATGCCCAAAAGTAAAAAGAAAATGGCTCTGATTATAGTCAGTTAGAGAAAATATACAATGCCTTATTCTACTTTGTTTTGGAGTTTATACACCAACTCAGTATGCTCTCTCATGTAAAATATTGAAATTCTAGTTTTACATGAATCAAAAAAAATCTAAATGTTATCTAGGTACGCCAATGTTAAAAGGAAAATTGCTCTGAATATAATCTCTAATAAAAAATATACAATGACCTATTCTACTCTTTTTTGGAGTATATACACCAACTCAATATGCTCTCTCATATAAAATACCAAAATTCTAATTTTACGTCCATCGAAAAAAATCTAAATAATATCTAGGCGCCCCTAAGTTAAAGGAAAATGTCTCTGAATATAGTCTGTTAGAGAAAATATACAATGCCTTATTCTACTCTGTTTTGGAGTATATAAACCAACTAAGTATGCTCTCTCATGTAAAATACAGAAATTTTAATTTTACCCATATCAGAAATATCTAAATATTATCTAGACACCCCAATCTTACAAACAAAATTGCTCTGAGTATAATCTCTCATAAAAAATAAACAATTCCCTATTCTACTCTGTTATGGAATATATACACCAACACCATTTGCTCTCTCATATAAAATTCAGAAATTCTATATTAAAGCAAATTGAAAAAATGTAAATATTATCTAGGCACCCCAATGTTAAAAGAAAAATTGATCTGAATATAATCTGTCAGAAAAAAATACAATGCCCTTTTCTACTCTGTTTTGTAATATATACACCAACCCAATAATCTCTCTCATGTAAAATACCGAAATTCTAATTATATGCAAATGGAAAAAATCTAAATAATATCGAGGCCCCCGAAGGTTACAAGAAAATGGCTCTGAATATAGTCGGTTAGAAAAAATATACAATGCCTTATTCTACTCTGTTATGGAATATATACACCAACTCCATTTGCTCTCTCATATAAAATTAAGAAATTCTATATTAAAGCAAATTGAAAAAATGTAAATATTATCTAGGCACCCCAATGTTAAAAGCAAAATTGCACTGAATATAGTCTGTCAGAAAAAATATACAATACCCTTTTCTACTCTGTTTGGGGTATATAAACCAACTCAGTATACTCTCTCATGTAAAATACAGGAATTCTAATTTTACGTGAATCGAAAAAAATCTAAATATTATCTAGGCATGCCAATGTTAAAAGAAAAATTTCTCTAAATATAATCTGTGATAAAAAATAAACAATGCGCTTTTCTACTCTGTTTTGGAGTATATACCCCAACTCAGTATGCTCTCCCATGTAAAATACCGAAATTCTAAATTTACGTGAATCGAAAAATATCTAAATAATATCTAGTCACCCCATTGTTAAACCAAATTGCTCTGAATATAATCTGTCAGAAAAAATACAATGCCCTTTTCTACTCTGTTTTGGAGTATATACATCAACTCAATATGCTCTCTCATGTAAAATACCGAAATTCTAATTTTACGCGAATCGAAAAAAATCTAAATATCTAGGTGCCCCAAAGTTAAAAGAAAATGGCTCTGAATATAGTCTGTTAGAAAAAGTATACAATGCCTTATTCTACTCTGTTTTGGAGTATATAAACCAACGCAGTGTACTCTCTCATATAAAATACCGAAATTATAATTTTACGTGAATCAAAAATAATGTAAATATTATCTAGGCACCCCAATGTTAAAAACAAACTTGCTCTGAATATAATCAGTCAGAAAAAATATACAATGCCCTATTCTCCTCTGTTTTGGATTATATACACCAACTCAGTGTGCTCTCTCATGTAACATACAGAAATTAAATTTTACCCGAATTGAAAAAATCTAAGTATTATCTAGGCACCCAAATGTTAAAAGCAAAATTGCTCTTAATATAATCTGTCAGAAAAAATATACAAAGCCCTATTCTACTCTGTTATGGAGTATATACACCAACTCAATAGGCTCTCTCCTGTAAAATAGCGAAAGTCTAATTTTACGCGACTCGAAAAAAATTTACATAATAACTAAGCGCCCCAAAGTTAAAAGAAAATGGCTCTGAATATAATCTGTTAGAAAAAATATACAAACCCTTATTCTAATCTGTTTTGGAGTATATACACCAATTCAATATGGTCTCGCATGTAAAATCTGAAAATTCTAATTTTACACGAATTGAAACAAATCTAAATAATATCTAGGCGCCCCAAAAGTTAGAAGAAAATAGCTCTGAATACAATCTGTGAGAAAATATATAGAATGCCTTATTCTACTTTGTTTTGGAGTATATACACCAACTCAGTGCGCTCTTTCATGTAAAATAGAGAAATTCTAATTTTACCCGAATCAAAAAAATCTAAATATTATCTAGGCATCCCAATGTTTAAAACAAAATTGCTCTCAATATATCCTGTCAGAAAAAATATACAATGCCCTATTCTACTCTGTTTTGGAGTATATAAACCAACCCCATATGCTCTCTCATGTAAAATACAGAAATTCTAAATTTAGGCTAATCGAAAAAAATCTAAATATTATCTAGGCATCTCAATGTTAAAAACAAAATTGCTCTGAATATAATCTGTCAGAAAAAATACACAATGCCGAATTCTACTCTTTTTTGGAGTATATACACCACCTCCATATGCTCTCTCAAGTAAAATACAGAAATTCTATATTCAGGCGAATTGAACAAAATCTAAATATAATTTAGGCACACCAATGTTAAAAGCAAAATTGTTCTAAATATAAACTCTCAGAAAAAATATACAATGCCCTTTTCTACTAAGTTTTGGAGTATATACACCAACTCAGTATGCTCTCTCATGTAAAATACAGAATTTCTAATTTTAAGTAAATCGAAGAAAATCTAAATAATATCTAGGCACCCCAATGTTAAAAGAAAAATTGCTCTGAATATAATCTGTCAGAAAAAATATACAGTTCCCTTTTCTACCAAGTTTTGGAGTATAAACACCAACACAGTATGCTCTCTCATGTAAAATACAGAAATTCTAATTTTATGCGAATTGAAAAAAATCAAAATAATATCTATTAGCCCCAAAGTTAAAAGAAAATGGCACTGAATACAGTCTGTTAGAAAAAATATACAATGCCTTATTCTACTCTGTTTTGGAGTATATACACCAACTCAGTATGCTCTCTCATGTAAAATACAGAAATTACAATTTTACAGGAATCGAAAAAATCTAAATATTATCTAGCACCCCATTGTTAAAAACAAAATTTATCTGAATATAGTCTGTCAC
Source organism: Callithrix jacchus (assembly GCF_049354715.1). Lineage (NCBI taxonomy): Eukaryota > Metazoa > Chordata > Mammalia > Primates > Cebidae > Callithrix > Callithrix jacchus. The sequence goes on along the minus strand of NC_133521.1, from coordinate 54,323,455 downwards.
AAATAATATCAAATGCCCTATTCTACTCTGTTTTCGAGTATATACACCAACTCAATATGCTCTCTCAGGTAAAATACCGAAATTCTAATTTAATGCGGATCGAAAACAATCTAAATAATATCTAGGCGCCCCAAAGTTAAAAGAAAATGTCTCTCAATATAGTCTGTTAGAAAAAATATACAATGTTTTATTCTACTCTCTTTTTCAGTATATACACCAACTAAGTGTGCTCTCTCCTTTAAAATACAAAAATTGTAATTTTACGTCAATCGAAAAAATCTAAATATTATCTAGGCAACCCAATGTTAAAAACAAAATTGGTCTGAATATAATCTTTCAGAGAAAATATACAATGCCCTATTCTACACTGTTTTGGAGTATATAAACCAACTCCATATGCTCTCTTTTGTAAAATACAAAAATTATATTTTTAAGCGAATCAAAAAAAATTTTAAATATTATCTAGGCACCCTAATGTTAAAAGCAAAACAGCTTTGAATATAATATGTCAGAAAAAATATACAATGCCCTATTTTACTCGGTTTTGGAATATATACACTAACGCCATATGCTCTCTCATGTAAAATACAGAAATTCTATATTTAGGCGAATCAAAAAAAATCTAAATATTATCTAGGCACCCCAATGTTTAAAAAAAATTGCTCTGAATATAATCTGTCAGAAAAAATATACAATGCCCTATTCTACTCTCTTTTGGAGAATATACACCAACTCAATATGCTCTCTCATGTAAAATACAGAAATTTTATATTTAAGCGAATTCGAAAAAATCTAAATATTATCTAGGCACCCCAATGTTAAAAGCAAAATTTCTTTGAATATAATCTGTCAAAAAAAATAAAATTCCTTTTTCAATTCTGTTTTGAAGTATATATACCAACTTATTATGCTCTCTCATGTAAAATACCGAAATTCTAATTTTACACGAATCGACAAAAATCTAAATAATATCTAGGCTCCCCGAAGTTAAAAGAAAATGGCTCTGAATATAGTCTGTTAGAAAAAATATACAATGCCTTATTCTACTCTGTTTTGGAGTATATACACAAACTCAATATGCTCTCCAATTTTAAATACCGAAATTCTAATTTTACGTGAATGGAAAAAAATCTAAATATTATCTAGGAAGCCCGATGTTAAAAGCAAAATTGTCATTAATATAATCTTCCAGAAAAAATACACATTGCCCTTTTCTACTCTGTTTTGGAGTATATACACCAACTCAGTATACTCTCTCATATAAAATACAAAAATTCTAATTTTACCCAAATCAAAAAAATCTAAATATTATCTAGGCACCCCAATGTTATAAACAAAATTGAATTGAATATAATCTGTTATAAGAAATATACAATGCCCTATTCTACTCTGTGTTGGAGTATATACACCAACTCCATATGCTCTCTCAGGTAAAATACAGAAATTCTATATTTAAGCAAATCCAAAGAAATCTAAATATTATCTAGGCACCCCAATGTTAAAAGCAAAATTGTTATGAATATAATCTGTCAGAAAAAAAATACAATGCCCTTTTCTACTCGGTTTTGTTGTATATAAACCAACTCAATATGCTCTCTTATGTAAAATACCGAAATTCTAATTTTACGTGAATCGAATATAATCTAAATAATATCTAGCCGCCCCAAAGTTAACAGAAAATCGCTCTGAATATAGTTTGTTAAAGAAAATATGCAATGCCTTATTCTACTCTGTTTTGGAGTATATGACCACCTCAGTATGCTCTCCCATGTAAAATACAGAAATTCTAATTTTACCTTAATCGAAAAAAATCTAAATATAATCTAGGCACCCGAATGTTAAAAGCAAAATTGCTCTGAATATAATCTGTCAGAAAAAACATACAATACCCTTTTCTACTTTGTTTTGGAGTATATAAACCAACTCCATATTCTCTCTCATGTAAAATACAGAAATTCTATATTTAAGCAAATCGAAAGAAATCTAAATATTATCTAGGCACCCCAATGTTAAAAGCAAAATTGCTCTGAATATAATCTGTCAGAAAAAATATACAATGCCCTTTTCTACTCTGTTTTGTAGTATATACACCAACTCAATATGCTCTCTCGTGTAAAATAACGAAATTCTAATTTTACGTGAATCAATAAAAATCTATATGATATCTAGGTGCCCAGAAGTTAAAAGAAAATGGCTCTGAATATACTCTTTTAGAAAAGATATACAATGTTTTATTCTACTCTGTTTTCGAGTATATACACCAGTCACTATGCTCTCTCATGTAAAATACCCTAGTTCTAATTTTATGTGATTCGAAAAAAATCTAAATTGTATCTTGGCACCCCAATGCTAAAGAAAAATTGCTCTGAATATAATCTGTCAGAAAAACTATACTATGCCCTTTTCTACTCTGTTTTGGAATATATACACCAACTCAATATGCTCTCTGATATAAAATACTGAAATTCTAATTTAACACAAATCAAATAAATTCTAAATAATATCTAGGCGACCCAAAGTGAAAAGAAAATGTCTCTGAATATAGTCTGTTAGAAAAAATATACAATGCCTTATTCTACTCTGTGTTGGAGTATATACACACACTAAGTATGCTCTATCATGTAAAATAACGAAATTCAATTTTTACCTGAATCGAAAAAGTGTAAATATTATCTAGGCACCCCAATGGTAAAAAAAAAAATTGCGCTGAATATAATCTGTCAGAGAAAATATAAAATGCAGTATTCTACTCTGTTTTGGAGTATATACACCAACTCCATATGCTCTCTCATTTAAAATATGGAAATTCTATATTTAAGCTAATCCAAAAACAACTAAATATTATCTAGGCACCCCAATGTTAAAAGCAAAATTTCTCTGAATATAGTCTGTCATTAAAAATATAGAAAGTTCTTTTCTATTCTGTTTTGGAGTATATACACCAACTCAATATGCTCTCTCATGTAAAATACCGATTTTCTATTTTTACGTGAATTGAAAAAAATCTAAATAATATCTAGGCGGTTCAAAGTTAAAAGAAAATTGCTCTGTATATAGTCTGTTAGAAAAAATATACAATGCCTTATTCTATTCTGTTTTGGAGTATATACACCAACTCAGTATGCTCTCTCAGGTAAAATACAGAAATTCTAATTTTACCCGAATTAAAAAAATCTAAATATACCCTAGGCACCCCAATGTTAACAGCAAAACTGCTCTGAATAAAATCTATCAGAAAAAATATACAATGCGCTATTTTATTCTCCTTTGGAGTATACACACCAACTACGTAAGCTCTCTCATGTAAAATACAGAACTTCTATATTTAAGCGAATCGAAAAAAATCTAAATATTATCTAGGCACCCCAATGTTAAAAGCAAAATTTCTATGAATATAGTCTGTCATAAAAAATATAGAAAGTTTTTTTCTACTCAGTTTTGGAGTATATACACCACCTCAATATGCTCTCTCATGTGAAATACCGAAATTCTAATTGTACGCGATTGACAAAAATCTAAATACTATCTCCGCACCCCAAAGTTAAAAAAAAATGGCTCTGAATACAATCTGTTAGAAAAAACATACAATTCCTTATTCTATTCTGTTTTGGAGTATATAAAACAACTCAGTGTGCTCTCTCCTGTAAAATACCGAAATTCTAATTTTACGTGAATCGAAAAAAATCTAAATATTATCTAGGCACCCCAATGTTACAAGCAAAATTGCTCTGAATATAATCTGTCAGAAAAAATATAAAATGCCCTATTCTACTCTGTTTTGAAGTATATACATTAACTCCATATGCTTTCTCAGATAAAATACAGAAATTCTATATTTAAGCGAATCAAAAAAAATCTAAATATTATCTAGGCACCTGATGTTAAAAGCAAAATTGCTCTGATTATAATCTGTCCGAGAAAATATACAATGTTCTTGTCTACTCTGTTTTGTAGTATATACACCACCTCAATATTCTCTCTTATGTAAAATAGAGAAATTCTAATTTTACATGAATCGAAATAATCTAAACATTATCTAGGCACCCCAATGTTAAAAACAAAATTTCTCTTAATATAATCTGTCAGAAAAAATATAAAATATTCTATTCTACTCTGTTTTGGAGTATATACACCAACTCTGTATGCTCTCTCATGTAAAATACTGAACTTCTGAATTTACGTGAATCGAAAAAAATCTAAATATTATCTAGGCACCCCAATGTTATGAACAAAATTGATCTGAATATAATCTGTCAGATAAAATATACAATGCCCTATTCTACTCTGGTTTGGAGTATATACACCAACTCCATATTCTCTCTCATGTAAAATACAAAACTTCTATATTTAAGTGAATTGAAATAAATCTAAATATTATCTAGGCACCACAATGTTAAAAACAAAACTGCTCTGAATATAATCTGTCAGAAAAAATATACAATGCCCTATTCTACCCTATTTTGGAGTATATACACCAACTCCATATACTCTTTCATGTAAAATACAGAAATTGTAAATTTAAGTGAATCGAAAAAATCTAACTATTATCTAGGCACCCCAACGGTAAACGCAAAATTGCTCTGCATATAATCTGTTAGAAAAAATATACACTGCCCTTTTCTACTCTGTTTTGAAGTATATACACCAACTCAATATGCTCTCTCATGTAAAATACAGAAATTCTAATTTTACCCAAACCGAAAACATCTAAACATTATCTAGGCACCCCAGTGTTAAGAACAAAATTGCTCTGAATATAATCTGTCCGAAAATGTATACAATGCTTTATTCTACTCTGTTTTGGAGTATATATACCAACTCTATATGCTCTCTCATGTAAAATACCGAAATTCTAAATTTACGTGAATCAAAAAAAAATCTAAATATTATCTAGGCACCCCAATGTTAAAATCAAAAATTTCTCTGAGTATAATCTTTTAGAAAAAATTTACAATGCCCTTTTCTACTCTGTTTTGGAGTATATACACCAACTCAATGTGCTCTCTCATGTAAAATACCGAAATTCTAATTTTACGTGTATCGAAATAACTCTAAATAAAACGTTGGCACCCCAATGTTAAAAGCAAAATTGCTCTGAATATAATCTGTCAGAAAAAAAGGACAATGCCCTTTTCTACTCTGTTTTGAAGTATATACACCAACTCAATATGCTCTCTCATGTAAAACACCGAAATTCTAGTTTAACGTGAATCAAACAAATCTAAAAATGTCTAGGCCCACCAAAGTTAAAAGAAAATGGCTCTGAATATCGTCTGTTAGAAAAGATATACAATGCCTTTTCCTACTTTGTTTCGGAGTATATACAACAACTCAGTATGCTCTATCATGTAAAATTTCGAAATTCAAATTTTACCCTAATCGAAAAAAATCTTAATAATATGTAGGTGCCCGAAAGTTAAAAGAAAATGGCTCTGTATATAGTCTCATAGAAAAAATATATAATGCCTTATTCTAGTCTGTTTTTGAGTATATACGCACACCAAGTATGCTATCACATGTAAAATAACGAAATTCAAAATCTACACCAATCGAAAAAATATAAATATTATCTAGGCACCCCAGTGTTAAAAACAGCATTGCTCTGAATATAATGTGTCAGAAAAAATATAAAATGCCCTATTCTACTCTGTTTTGGAGTATATACACCAACTCCATATGCTCTCTTATGTAAAATACAGAAATTCTATATTTAAGTGAATCGAAAAAAATCTAAATATTATATAGGCTCCCCAATGTTAAAAACAATATTGCTCTGAGTATAATCTGTCAGAAGAAATATACAATGGCCTATTCTACTCTGTTTTGGAGTATATACACCAACTCCATATGCTCTCTTATGTAAAATACAGAAATTCTATATTTAAGCTAATCGAAAAAAATCTAAATATTATCTAGGCACACCAATGTTAAAAGAAAAATTGCTCTGAATATTATCTGTTAGAAAAAATATACAATGCCTTATTCTACTCTGTTTTGCAGTATATACACCAACTCAGTGTGCTCTCTAATGTAAAATACCAAAATTATAATTTTATGTGAATCGAAAAAAATCTAAATATTATCTAGGAAACCCAATGTTAAAAGAGAACTGCTCTGAATATAATCTGTAGGAAAAAATATACAATGCCTTATTCTACTCTGTTTTGGAGTATATACAAAACATCCATATGCTCTCTCAGATAAAATACAGAAATTCTATATTTAAGGGAATCGAAAAAAATCTAAATATTATCTAGGCACCCCAATGTATAAAGCAAAATTGCTGTGAGTATAATATGTCAGGAAAAATATGCAATGTTCTATTCTACTCTGCTTTGGAGTATATACATCAACTCCATAAGCTCTCTCATGTAAAAATCCAGAAATTCTAATTTTACGTGAATCGAAAAAAATCTAAATAATATCCAGGCACACCAAAGTTAAAAGAAAATGGCTCTGAATATCGTCTGTTAGAAAAAATATACACTGCCTTATTCTACTCTGCTTTGGGGTATATACACAAACTCAGGTTGCTCTCTCATGTAAAATACAAAAATTCTAATTTTACGTGAATCGAAAAAAATCTAAATATTATCTAGGCACCCCAATGTTAAAAGCGAAAAGCTCTGAATATAATCTGTCAGAAAAAAAATACAATGCACTTTTCTACCTTGTTTTGTAGTATATAGAGCAACTCAATATGCTCTCTAATGTAAAATACAGAAATTCAAATTTTACATGAATCGAAAAAATGTAAATAATATCTAGGTGCTCCAATGTTAAAAGCAAACTTGCTCTGAATATAATCTGTCAGAAAAAATATACAATGCCTTATTCTACTCTATTTTGGATTATATACAACAACTCAGTATGCTCTCTAATGTAAAATACCGAAATTCTAATTTTACGTGAATTGAAAAAAATCTAAATATTTTCTAGGCACCCCAATGTTATAAGCAAGATTGCTCTGAATACAATCTGTCAGAGAAAATATACAATGCCCTTTTCTACTCTATTTTGGAGTATATACACCAACTCTATATGCTCTCTCATGTAAAATACAGAAATTCTATATTTAAGTGAATCGAAAAAAATCTAAATATTATCTAGGCAACCCAATGTTAAAATAAAAATTGCTCTCAATATAATCTTTCAGAAAAAATATACAATGCCTTATTCTCCTCTGTTTTGGAGTATATACACCAACTCCTTATGCTCTCTCATGTAAAATACAGAAATTCTATCTTTAGGCGAATCGAAAAAAGTCTTAATATTATCTAGGCACCTCAATGTAAAAAGCAAAATTTCTCTGAATATAATCTGTCAGAAAAAATACACAATGCCATTTTCTACACTTTTTTTGGATTATATACACCAACACAATATGCTCTCTAATATAAAATAGCGAAATTCTAATTTTACATGAATCGAAAAAATCTAAATAATATCTAGGTGCCCCAAAGTTAAAGATAATGGCTCTGAATATAATCTGTTAGAAAAAATATGCAATGGCTTATTCTACTCTGTTTTGAAGTATATACACCAACTGAGTATGTTCTCTCATGTAAAATACCTAAATTCTAATTTTGCGTGAATCGAAAATAATCTAAATATTATCTAGGCTCCCCAATGTTAAAAGCAAAATTGCTCTGAAAATAATCTGTCAGAAAACATATACAATGCCCTTTTCTACTCAGGTTTGGAGTATATAAACCAACTCAATATTGTCTCTCAGGTAAAATACAAGAATTCTAATTTTACGCAAATCGAAAAAAATCTAAATAATATCTAGGCACCCCAAAGTTAAAAGAAATTGTCTCTGAATATAGTCTGTTAGAAAAATTATACAATGCCTTCTTCTACTCTGTTGTGGAGTATATACAACAACTCAGTATGCTCTCTTATGTAAAATACCAAAATACCAAATTAACGTGAATCGAAAAAAATCTAAATATTATCTAGGCACCCCAATGTTAAAAATAAAATTGCTCTGAATATAATCTTTCAGAAAAAAATTACAAGGCCTATTCTACTCTGTTTTGGAGTATATACACCAACTCCTTATGCTCTTTCATGTAAAATACCGTAATTCTAATTTTATGTGAATCGAAAAAAATCTAAATAATATCAAGGCACCTGAAAGTTTAAAGAAAATTGCTCTGAATATCGTCTGTTAGAAAAAATATACAATGCCATATTCTACTCTGTTTTGGATATAAACACCAACTAACTATGCTCTCTCATGTAAAATAGCGACGTTCTAATTTTACCCGAATCAAAAAAATCTAAATATTATCTAGGCACCCCAATATGGAAAACAAAATTGCTCTGAATAGAAATTCTAAGAAAAAATATACAGTTCCCTATTCTACTCTGTTTCAAATTATATAAACCAACTCCATATGCTATCTCATGTAAAATAAAGAAATTCTATATTTAAGCGAATCGAATTAAACCTATATATTATCTAGGCACCCGAATATTGAAAGCAAAATTGCTCTGAATATAATCTCTCAGAAATAATATACAATAGCCTTTTCTAATCTGTTTTGTAGTATATACACCAACTCAGTATGCTCTCTCATGTAAAATACCAAAATTCTAATTTTACGCGAATCGAAAAAAATCTAAATAGTACATAGGCACCCAAATATAAAAAAAAAATTGCTCTGAATATAATCATTCAGAAAAATTTACAATGCCCTATTCTACTCTGTTTTGAAGTATATACACCAACTCCATATGCTCTGTCATGTAAAATAAAGAAATTCTATATTTAAGCGAATCGAAAAAAATCTAAATATTATCTAGGCACCCGAATGTTAAAGAAAATTGCTCTGAATATAATCTGTAAGAAAAAATATACAATGCGCGTTTTTACTCTGTTTTGTAGTATATACATCAACTAAGTATGCTCTCTAATGTAAAACACAGAAATTCTAATTTAACGTGAATCGAAAAAATTCTAAATATTGTCTAGACACCCCAATGTTAAAAGCAAAATTGCTCTGTATATAATCTGTCAGAAAAAAATATACAATGCCCTATTCTACTCTGTTTTGCAGTATATACACCAACTCAATATGCTTTTTTATGTAAAATAAAGTAATTTTATTTTTACCCGAATCGAAAATATCTAAATATTATCTAGGCACCCCAATGTTAAAAACAAAATTGCTCTGAATATAATCTGTCAGAAAAAATATACAATGCAAATTTCTACTTTGTTTTTGTGTATATACACCATTCAGTACACTCTCTCATGTAAAATACAGATATTCTAATTTTACATGAATCGAAAAAGATCTAAATAGTATCTAGTCACCGAAATGTTAAAAGCAAAATTGCTCTGAATATAATCTGACAGAAAAAATATACAAAGTTCTTTTCAACTCTGTTTTGAAGTATATACACCAACTCAATATGCTCTCTCATTTAAAATACCGAAATTCTAATTTTATGCAAATTGAAAAAAATCTAAATAATATGTAGGTGCCCCATAGTTAAAAGAAAATGGTTCTGAATATAGTCTGTTAGAAAAAATATACAATACCTTTTTCTACTCTGTTTTGGACTATATACACCAACTAAGTATGCTCTCCCATGTAAAATAACAAAAATCTAATTTTACCCGGATCGAAAAATTCTAAATATTATCTAGGCACCCCAATGATAAAAGCAAAATTGCCCTGAATATAATCTGTCAGAAAAAATATACAATGTCCTCTTCTACTTTGTTTTGGAGTATTTACACCAACTCAATATACTCTCTCATGTAAAATAGCGAAATTCTAATATTACACGAATCGAAAAAATCTAAATAATATCAAGGCGTCCAAAATTTAAAACAAAATGTCTCTGAATATAGTCTGTTAGAGAAAATATGCAATGCCTTATTCTACTCTGTTTTGGAAAATATACATTAACTCAGAATGCTCTCTCATGTAAATTATAGAAATTCTAATTTTACCCGAGTCGAAAAAATCTAAATATTATATAGGCATCACAATGATAAACATAAAATTGCTCTGAATATAATCTTTCATAAAAAATATACAATGCCCTTTTCTACTTTGTTTTGGCGTATATAAACCAACTCCATATGCTCTCTCATGTAAAATACAGATATTTTATATTTAAGAGAATCGAAAAAATTTAATATTATCTAGTCACACCAATGTTAAAAGCAAAATTGCGCTTAATATAATCTGTCAGAAAAAATATAAAATACCCTTTTCTACTCTGTTTTGTAGTATATACACGAACTCAATATACTCTCTCATGTAAGATACCGAAATTCAAATTTTACGCGAATCGATAAAAATCTAAATGATATCTAGGCGCCCCAAAGTTAAAAGAAAATGGCTCTGAATATAGTCTGTTAGAAAAAATATACAATGCCTTTTTCTACTCGGTTTTGGAGTATATAAACCAACACAATATGATCGCTCATGTAAAATAGCGATATTCTAATTTTACGTGAATTGAAATAAATCTAAATATTACCTAGGCACCCAATGTTAAAAGCAAAGTTGCTCTGAATATAATCTGTCTAAACAAATATACAATGCCTTATTCTACTCTGTTTTGGAGTATATAAACAAACTCAATATACACTCTTGTGTAAAATACAGAAATTCTATATTTAAAAGAATAAAAAAAAATCTATATATTATCTAGGCACCCCAATGTTTAAAGCAAAATTGCTCTGAATATAATCTGTCTGAAAAAATATACGATGCCCTTTTCTATTCTGTATTGTAGTATATACACCAATTCAATATGCTCTCTCATGTAAAATACAGAAATTCTAATTTTACCCGAATCGAAAAAATCTAAATATTATCTAGGCACTCCAATGTTAAAAATAAAATTGCTTTGAATATAATCTGTCAGAAAAAATATACAATGCCATATTCTACTCTGTTTTTGAGTATATACACCAAATAATTTTGCTCTCTCATTTAAAATACCGAAATTCTAATTTTACGTGAATCGAAAAAAATCTAAATATTATCTAGGCACCCCAATGTTAAAAACTAAATTGCTCTGAATATAATCTGTCAGTGAAAATATAGAATGCCCTATTCTACTTTGTTTTGGAGTATATACACCAACTCAGTATGCTCTCTCATGTAAAATCCAGAAATTATAATTTTACCCGAATCGAAAAATTGTAAATATTATCTAGGCACCCGAATGTTAAAAGCAAAATTGGTCTGAATATAATCTGTCAGAAGAAATGTACAATGCCTATTTCTACTCTATTTTGGAGTATATACACCAACTCAGCATGCTATCTCATGTAAAATACTGAAATTCTAATTTTACGTGATTCGAAAAAAAATTAATATTATCTAGGCACCCCAATGTTAAAAACAAAATTGCTCTGCATATAATATGTCAGAAGAAATACACAATGCCCAATTATACTTTGTTTTGTAGTATATACACGAACTCCATATGCTCTGTCATTTAAAATACAGAAATTCTATATTTAAGCAAATCAAAAAAATCTAAATTTTATCTAGGCACCCAATATTAAAAGCAAAATTGCACTGAATATAATCTGTCAAAAAAATATACAATGCCCTTTTCTACTCTGTTTTGGAGTATATACACCAACTCAATATGCTCTCATTTAAAATACCGTAATTCTAATTTGACGCAAATCGAAAAAAATCTAAATAATATCTAGCCGCCCCAAAGTTAACAGAAAATGGCTCTGAATATAGTCTGTTAGAAAAAATATACAATGCCCTATTCTACTCTGTTTTGGAATATATAGACCAACTTAGTATGCTCTCTCATGTAAAATACTGAAATTCTAATTTTACCCAAATCGAAAAAATCTAAATATTATCTAGGCACCCCAATGTTAAAAACAAAATTGCTCTGAATATAATCTGTCTTAAAAAATATACAATGCCCTATTCTACTTTGTTTCACTGTATATAGACCAACTCCATATGCTCTCTAATATAAAATACAGAAACTCTATATTTAAGCGAATCGAAAAAAATTTAATATAATCTAGGCACCCAAATGTTATAACCAAATTGCTCTGAATATAATCTGTCAGAAAAAATATAAAATGCCCTTTTCTACACTGTTTTGTAGTATATACACCAACTCAATATGCTCTCTCATGTAAAATACAGAAATTTTAATTTTACGTGAATGGACAAAAGTATAAATAATATCTAGGCGCCCCAAAGTTAAGAGAAAATGGCTCTGATTATAGTCTGTTAGAAAAAATATACAATGTTTAATTGTACTTTGTTTCGGAGTATATACACCAAATCAGTATGCTCTCTCATGTAAAATAATGAAATCCTAATTTTAGGTGAATCGAAAAAAATCTAAATATTATCTGGGCAACACAATGTTAAAAACAAAATTGCTCTGAATATTATCTGTCAGAAAAAAAATAAAATGCCCTATTCTACTCTATTTTGGAGTATATACACCAACTCAATATGCTCTCTCAGGTAAAATACATAAATTCTATATTTAAGCAAAACGAAAAAAATCTAAATATTATATAGGCACCCCACTGTTAAAAGCAAAATTGCTCTGAATATAAACTGTCAGAAAAAATATACAATGCCCTATTCTACTTTGTTTTGGAGTATATACACCAACTCACTATGCTCTCTCATGTAAAATACCGAAATTCTAATTTTACGTGAATCAAAAAAAATCTAAATATTATCTAGGCACCCGAATGTTAAAAGCAAAATTGCTCTGAATATAATCTGTCAGAAAAAATATACAATGCCCTATTCTACTCTGTTTTGGAGTATATACACCAATTCAATATACTCTCTCATGTAAAATCCCGAAACTCTAATTTTATGCGAATCGAAAAAAATCTAAATAATATCTAGGTGCACGAAAGTTAAAAAAAAAAGACTCTGAATATAGTCTGTTAGAAAATATATACAATGCCTTATTCTACTCTGTTTTGGAGTATATACACCAACTCAATATGCTCTCTCAAGTAAAATACAAAAATTCAAATTTTACGTGAATCAAAAAAAATCTAAATATTATCCAAGCACCCCAATGTTAAAAACAAAATTGTTATGAATATAATCTGTCAATAAAAATATACAATGCCCTATGCTACTTTGTTTTGGAGTATATACACCAACTCAATATGCTCTCTCTTGTAACATACCAAAATTCTAATTTTCCACGAATTGAAAAAAATCTAAATAATATCTAGGCTCCACCAAGTTAAAAGAAAATGGCTCTGAATATAGTCTGTCAGAAAAAATATACAATGCCTTATTCTACTGAGTTTTGGAGTATATACACCAACTCAGTATGCTCTCTCATGTAAAATAGAGAAATTCTCATATTACCCGAATCGAAAAAATCTAAATATTATTTAGGCACCCCAATGTTAAAAACAAAATTGCTCTGAATAAAGTCTGTCAGAGAAAATATACAGTGACCTTTTCTACAAAGAAGAAATATACAAAGTTCTATTTTACATCTTTTTGGAGTATATACACCAACTCAGTATGCTCTCTCATGTAAAATACCGAAATTCTAATTTTACGTGAATCGCAAAAATATCCAAATAGTATCCAGGCACCCCAATGTTAAAAGCAAAATTGCTCTCAATCATATCTGTCAAAAAAATATACCATACCCTTTTCAACTCTGTCTTGGTGTATATACACCAACTCAATATGCTCTCTCATGTAAAATACAGAAATTCTAATTTTACGCCAATCGAAATAAATCTAAATAATATCGTGGTGCACCAAAGTTAAAAGAAAAGGTCTCTAAATATAGTCTGTTAGAAAAAAATACAATGCCTTATTCTACTCTGTTTTGGATATATACACCAACTAAATATGCTCTCTCATGTAAAATACCGAAATTATAATTGTACCCGAATCAATAAAATCTAAATATTATCTAGGCATTCCAATGTTAAAAACAAAATTGCTCTGAATATAGTCTGTCAGAAAAAATATACAATACGCTTTTCTACTCTATTTTGGAGTATATAAACCAACTCCATGTGCTCTCTCATATAAAATACAGTAAGTTTATATTTAAGCGAATCGAGAAAATTCTAAATATTATCTGGAACCCCAATGTTAAAGTATAATTGCTCTGAATATATTCTGTCAAAAAAAATATACAATGCCCTTTTCTACTCAGTTTTGTAGTATATACGCCAACACCATATGCTCTCTCATGTAAAATACTGAAATTCTAATTTTACGTGAATCGAAACAAATTTAATATTATCTCGGCACCCCAGTGTTAAAAACAAAATTGCTCTGAATATAATCTGTCAGGAAAAATATACAATGCCCTATTCTACTTTGTTTTATAGTAAATACACCAACTCCATATGCTCTGTCATGTAAAATACAGAAATTCTATATTTAAGCGAATCGAAAGAAAACTAAATTTTATCTAGGCACCCCAATATTAAAAGCAAAATTGCACTGAATATAATCTGTCAAAAAAATATACAATGCCCTTTTCTACTCTGTTTTGGAGTATATACACCAACTCAATATGATCTCATGTAAAATACCGAAATTCTAATTTGACGAAAATCGAAAAAATCTAAATAATATCTAGGCGCCCCAAAGCTAATAGAAAATGGCTCTGAATATAGTGGGTTAGAAAAAATATACAATGTCTTCTTCTACACTGTTTTGGAGTATATACACCAACTCAGTATGCTCTCTCATGTAAAATACCGAAATTCTAATTTTACGTGAATCGAAAAAAATCTAAATATTATCTAGGCACCCCAATGTTAATAGCAAAATTGCTCCGTATATAATCTGTCAGAAAAAATATACAATGCCCTTTTCTACCCTGTTTTGGACTATATACACCAACTCAATATGCTCTCTCATGTAAAATACGGAAATTCTGATTTTACGCTAATCGAAAAAAATCGTAATAATACCTAGGCGCCCCAAAGTTAAAAGGAAATTGCTCTTAATATAGTCTCTTTGTAAAAATATACAATGCCTTATTCTACTCTGTTTTGGAATATATAGACCAACTAATTATGCTCTCTCATGTAAAATACTGAAATTCTTATTTTACCCAAATCGAAAAAATCTAAATATTATTTAGGCACACCAATGTTAAAAACAAAATTGCTCTGAATATAATCAGTCTGAAAAAATATACAATGCCTTATTCTATTCTGTTTCGGTGTATATAGACCAACTCCATATGCTCTCTCATATAAAATACAGAAATTCTATATTTAGGTAAATCGAAAATAATCTAAATATTATCTAGGCACCCAAATGATATAAGCAAAATTGCTCTGAATATAATCTGTCAGAAAAAATATAAAATGCCTTTTTCTACTCTGTTTTCTAGTATATACACCAACTCAATACGCTCTCTCATGAAAATAGCGAAATTATATTTTAACGTGAATCGAAAAAAATCTAAATATCTAAGCGCCCCAAAGTTAAAAGAAAATGCCTCGGAATATAGTCTGTTAGAAAAAATATACAATGCCCTATTCTACTCTATTTTGGATTATATACACCAACTTAGTATGCTCTCTCATGTAAAGAAATTCTAATTTTACGTGAATCGAATAAAATCTAAATATTATCCAGGCACCCCAATGTTAAAAACAATATTTCTCTGAATATAATCTGTCAGAAAAAATATACAATGCCCTATTCTACTTTGTTTTGGAATACATACACCAACTCCATACGCTCTCTCATGTAAAATACAGAAATTAAATATTTAAGCAAATCAAAACAAATCTAAATAATATCTCGGCACCCCAATGTTAAAAACAAAATTGCTCTGATTATGATCTGTCAAATAAAATATACAATGCCCTATTCTATTCTGTTTTGGAGTATATACACCAAGTCAGTATGCTCTCTCATGTAAAACACAGAAATTCTAATGTAACGTAAATCGAAAAAAATATAAATATTATCTAGCCACTTCAATGTTAAAAGCAAAATTGCTCTGAATACAATCTGTCAGAAAAATATACAATGCCCTATTCTACTCTGTTTTGGAGTATATACACCAACTCCATATGCTCTCTCATGTAAAATACAGAAATGCTGTATTTAAGTGAATCGAAAAAATTCTAAATATTATCTAGGCACCCCAATGTTAAAAGCAAATTTTCTCTGAATATAATCTGTCAGAAAAAATATACAATGCCCTATTCTACTCTGTTTTGGAGTATATATACCAACTCCATATGCTCTCTCATGTAAAATACAGAAATTGTATATTTAAGCGAATCGATAAGAATCTAAATATTATCTAGGCACCCCAATGTTAAAAGCAAAATTTCTCTGAATATAATCTGTCAGAAAAAAAATCAATGCCCTTTTCTACTCTGTTTAGGAGTATATACACCAACTCAATATGCTCTCTCATGTAAAATAGCGAAATACTAATTTTACGTGAATCAAAATAATCTAAATAATATCTAGGCACCCCAAAGTTAAAGATAATGGCTCTGAATATAATCTGTTAGAAAAAATACACAATGTCTTATTCTACTATGTTTTGGAGTATATACACAAACTCAGTATGCTCTTTCATGTAAAATACTGAAATTCTAAATTTACGTGAATCGAAAAAAATCTCAATATTATCTAAGCACCCCAATGTTATAAGCAAAATTTCTCTGAATATAATCTGTCAGAAAAAATATACAATGCCCTTTTCTGCTATGTTTTGCAGTACATACACCAACTCAATATGCTCTCTTATGGAAAATGCAGAAATTCTAATATTACCCGAATCGAAAAAAATCTAAATATTATCTAGGGACCCCAATGTTAAAAACAAAATTACTCTGAATATAATCTGTCAGAAAAAATATACAATGTCCTCTTCTACTCTTTTTCAGAGTATATGCACCAACTCAGTATGCTCTCTCATGTAAAATACCAAAATTCTAATTTTACGTGAACCAAAAAAAATCTAAATATTATTTAGGCAACCCAATAATAAAAGCAAAATTGCTCTGAATGTAATCTGTCAGAAAATATATACAATGCCCTTTTCTTCTTTGTTTTGGGGTATATACACCAACTCAGTATGCTCTCTTATGTAAAATACAGAATTTCAAATTTTATGCGAATCAAAAATAATCTAAATAATATCTAGGCACCCCAAAGTTAAAAGAAAATGGCTCTAAATATAGTCTGTTAGAAAAATTATACAATGCCTTACTGTACTCTGTTTTAAAGTATATACAGCCACTCAGTATGCTCTCTAATGTAAAATACCGAAATTCTAATTTTACGTGAATAGAGGAAAATCTAAATATTATCTAGGCACACCATGTTAAGAGCAAAATTGCTCTGAATATAATCTGTCAGAAAAAATATAAAATGCCATTTTCTACTCTGTGTTGGAGTATATACATTACCTCCATATCCTCTCTCATGTAATATACAGAAATTCTATATTTAAGCGCATCGAAAAAAATCTACATATTATCTAGGCACCGCATTGTAAAAAGCAAAATTTCTCTGAGTATAATCTGTCAGCAAAAATATTAACTGCCCTATTCTACTCTGTTTTGGAGTATATAAACCCACTAAATATGCTCTCCAATTTAAAATATCGAAAATGTAAATTTACCCGAATCAAAAAAATCTAAATATTATCTAGGAACCCCACTGTATAAAATAAAATTGCTCTGAATATAATCTTTCAGAAAAAATCTACAATGAGCTATTCTACTTCGTTTTGGAGTAAATACACTACCTCCACATGCTCTCTCATGAAAAATACAGTAATTCTACATTTAAGCGAATCGAAAAAAATCTAAATATTATCTAGGCACTATGTTAAAAGCAAAATTGCAATGAATATAGTTTGTCAGAAAAAATAGACAATTTCTTTCTCTACTTTGTTTTGGAGTATATACACCAACTCAATATGCTCTCTCATGTAAAATACAGAAATTCTAATTTTACGTGAATCGAAAAAAATGTAAATAATATCTAGTCGCCCCAATGTTAAAAGAAAATGGCTCTAAATATAGCCTGTTAGAGAAAATATACAATGCCTTATTCTACTCTATTTTAAAATATATACACCAACTCAGTATGCTCTCTCATGTAAAATACCAAAATTCTAATTTTACCCTAATCGAAAAAATCTAAATATTATCTAGGGACCCCAATGTTAAAAACAAAATTGCTCTGAATATAATCTGTCAGAAAAAATATATAATGCCCTATTCTACTTTTTTTTGGAGTATATACACCAACTCCATATGTTCTCTCATTTAAAATATAAAAATTCTACATTTAAGAGAATCGAAAAAAATCTAAATATTATCTAAGCACCCTAATGTTAAAAGCAAAATTTCTCTGAATATAATTTGTCAGAAAAAATATACAATGCCCTTTTCTACTCTGTTTTGGAGTACATACACCAACTCAATATGCACTCTCATGTAAAATACATAATTCTAATTTCACGCAAATCGAAAAAATTCTAAATACTATTTGGCGCCCCTAATTTAAAAGAAAATGGCTCTAAATATAGTACGTTAGAGAATATATACAATTCCTTATTATACTCTTTTTTGGAGTATATACACCAACTCAGTGTGCTCTGTAATGTAAAATACAGAAATATTAATTTTACCCAAATCGAAAAAATCTAAATTTTATCTAGGCACCCCAATGTTAAAAAGGAAATTGCTCTGAATATAATCTGTAACAAAAAATATACAATGCCTTATTCTACTCTGTTTTGCAGTATATAAACCAACTCAATATGCTCCCTCCTGTAAAATACCGAAATTCTAATTTTACGCGAATCGAGAATAATCTAAATAATATCTAGATGCCCCAAAGTTGAAAGAAAATGGCTCTGAATATATGCTGTTAGAAAAAATATAAAATGCCTTATTCTACTCTGGTTTGGAGTATATACACCAACTCAGTATGCTCTCTCATGTAAAATACCGAAATTTTAATTTTAGGTGAATCGAAAAAAATCTAAATATTATCTAGGCACCCTAATGTTAAAAGCAAATTACTCTGAATATAATGTGTCAGAAAAAATATACAATGCCCTTTTCTACTTTGTTTTGGAGTATATACACTAACTCAGTATGCTTTCTCATGTAATATACCGAAATTCTAAATTTATGCGAATCGAAAAAAATCTAAATAATATCTAGGCTCCCGAAAGTTAAAAGAAAATGACTCTGAATATAGTCTTTAAGAAAAAATATACAATGCCTTATTCTACTCTGTTTTGGAGTATATACACCAACTGAGTATGCTCTCCCATGTAAAATACAAAAATTCTATGTTTAAGCGAATCGAAAAGAATCTAAGTATTATCTAGGCACCCCATTGTTAAAAGAAAAATTGGTCTGAAAATAATCTGTCAGAAAAAAAATACAATGCCCTTTTCTACTCTGTTTTGTAGTATATACACCAACTCAATATGCTTTGTAATGTAAAATACAGAAATTCTAATTCTACCCGAATCGAAAATATCTAAATGTTATCTAGTCACCCCAATGTTAAAAGCAAAATTGCTCTTAATGAAGTCTGTCAGAAAAAATATAGAATGCCTTTTTCTACTCTGTTTTGGAGTATATACACCAACTCCATATGCTCTCTTATATAAAATACGGAAATTCTGATTTTAGGCGAATCAAAATAAATCTAAATAATATCTAGGCTCTCCAAAGTTAAAAGAAAATGGCTTTGAATACAATCTGTTAGAAGAAATATACAATGCCTTATTCTACTTTGTTTTGGAGTATATACAACAACTCAGGACGCTCTCTCAAGTAAAATACAGAAATTCTAATTTTACCCGAATCGAAAAAATCTAAATATTATCTAGACACGTCAATTTTAAAAACAAAATTGCTCTGAATATAATCTGTCATAAAAAATATACAATGCCCTATTCTACTCTGTTTTGGAGTATATACACCAACTCAGTATTCTCTCTCATGTAAAATACAAAAATTCTATATTTAAGCGAATAGAAAAAAATCTAAATATTATCTAGGCACTCAAATGTTAAAATAAAAATTGCTCTGAATATAATCTGTCAGAAAAAATATATAATACCCTTTTCTACTCGGATTTGTAGTATATACACCAATTCCAATTGCTCTATTATGTAAAACAAAGAAATACAATATTTAAGCGAATCGAAAGAAATCTAAATATTATCTAGGCACCCCAATATTAAAAGCAAAATTTCTCTGAATATAATCTGTCAGAGAAAATATACAATGCCCTTTTCTACTCTGTTTTGTAGTATGTACACCAACTCAATATGCTCTCTCACATAAAATACCGAAATTCTAATTTTACGTGAAGCGAAAAGAATCTAAATAATATCTAGGCGCCCCAAAGTTAAAAGAAAATGGCTCTGAATATATTCTGTTAGAAAAAATATACAATGCCTTATTCTACTTTGTTCTGGAGTTTATACACCAACTCAGGATGCTCTGTCATATAAAATACAGAAATTCTAATTTTACCCAAATCAAAAATATCTAAATATTATCTAGTCACCTCAATGTTAAAAACAAAATTGCTCTGAATATAATCTGTTATAAAAAATATACAATGCCCTATTCTACTCTGTTTTGGAGTATATACACCAACTTCATATGCTCTCTCATGTTAAATACAGAAATTCTATACTTAACCGAATCGAAAAAAATCTAAATATTATCTGGGCAACCCAATGTTAGAAACAAAATTGCTCTGAATATAATCTGTCAGAAAAAATATACAATGTTCTATTCTACTCTGTTTTGGAGTATATAAACAAACTTAGTATGCTCTCTCTTGTAAAATACCGAAATTATAATTTTAAATGAATTAAAAAAAATGTAAATATTATCTAGGCTCCCCAATGTTAAAAACAAAATTGCTCTGAATATAGTCTGTCAGAAAAAATATACAATGCCATATTCTACTCTGTTTTGGAGTATATACACCAACTTCATATGCTCTCTTATGTTAAATACAGAAATTCTATATTTAACCGAATCGAAAAAAATCTAAATATTATCTAGGCAACCCAATGTTAGAAACAAAATTGCTCTGAATATAATCTGTCAGAAAAAATATAAAATGTTCTCTTCTACTCTTTTTTGGAGTATATAAACAAACTTAGTATGCTCTCTCTTGTAAAATACCGAAATTATAATTTTAAATGAATCGAAAAAAATGTACATATTATCTAGGCTCCCCAATGTTAAAAACAAAATCGCTATGAATAAATCTCTCAGAAAAAATATACAGTGCTCTTTTCTACTCTGATTTGTAGTATATACACCAACTCAATATACTCTCTCATGTATAGTACCAAAATTCTAATTTTACGTGAATCGACAAAAATCTAAATAATATCTAGGTGCCCCAAAGTTAAAGGAAAATGGCTCTGAATATAGTCTGTTAGAGAAAATATAAAATGCCTTATTCTACTCTATTTTGGATTATATACACCAAGGCAGTATGCTCTCTCATGTAAAATACAGAAATTCTAATTTTACGTGTATCGAAAGAAATCTAAATATTATCTAGGCACCCCAATGTTAAAAACAAAATTGCTCTGAATATAACCTGTCAGAAAATTTATACAATGCCCTATTCTACTCTGTTTTGGAGTATATACACCAACTCAGTATGCTCTCTCATGTAAAATACAGAAATTCTATATTGAAAAGAATCGAAAAAAATCTAAATATTATCCAGGCACCCAAATGTTAAAAGAAAAAGTGCTCTGAATATAATCTGTCAAAAGAAATATACAATGCCCTTTTCTACTCTGTTTTGGAGTATATACACCAACTCCATATGCTGTCTCATGTAAAATACAGAAATTGCAATTTTACACGAATCGAAAAATATCTAAATAAAATCTAGGTGCAACAAATTTAAAAGAAATTGGCTCTGAATATAGTCTGTTAGAAAAAATATACAATGCCTTACTCTATTATGTTTTGGAGTATATACACCAACTCACTATGCTCTCTTATTTAAAATACAGCAATTCTAATTTTACGTGAATCAAAAAAAATCTAAATATTATCTGGGCACCCCAATTCAAAAATCGAAATTGCTCTGAATATAATCTGTCAGAAAAAATATACAATGCCTATTTCTACTCGGTTTTGTAGTATATACACCAACTCAATATGCTCTCTCATGTAAAATACAGAAATTCTAATTTTACGCGAACCGAAAAAAATCTAAAAAATATCTAGGTGCCCCAAAGTTAAAAGAAAATGGCTGTGAATATAGTCTGTTAGAAAAATTATACAATGCCTTATTCTACTCTGTTTCAGAGTATATACACCATCTCAGGGTGCACTGTCATGTAAAAAAGAGAAATACTAATTTTACGTGAATCGAAAAAATCTAAATATTATCTATGCACCTCAGTGTTAAAAAAAATTGCTCTGAATATAATCTGTCAGAAAAAACATACAATGCCCTATTCTACTCTGCTATGGAGTATATACACCAACTCCACATTCTCTCTCATGTAAAATACAGAAATTCTATATTTATGCGGATCGAAAAAATTTTAAATATTATCTAGGCACCCCAAAGTTAAAACCAAATCGCTCTGAATATAATCTGTCAGAAAAAATATACAATGCCTTTTTCTACTTTGTTTTGGAGTACATACAACAATTGAACCTGCTCTCTCATGTAAAATACCGAAATCCTAATTTTACCCGAATCGAAAAAAATGTAAATATTATCTAGGTACCCGGAGATTAAAAGCAAAATTGCTCTGAATATAATCTGTCAGAAAAAATATACAATGCCCTATTCTACTCTGTTTTAGAGTATATACACCAACTCCATATGCTCTCTCATGCAAAATACAGAAATTCTATATTTAAGTGGATACAAAAATTCTAAAATATATCTAGGCGCCCCAAAGTTAAAAGAAAATGGCTCTGAATATAGTCTCTTAGAGAAAGTATACAATGCATTATTCCACTCTGTTTTGTAGTATATACACAAACTCAGTGTGCTCTCTCATGTAAAATACAGAAATTCTAATTTTAACCAAATCGAAAAAATTAAAAAATCTAAATATTATCTAGGCACCCCAATGTTAAAAGCAAAATTGCTCTGAATATATCAGAAAAAATGTACAATGCCCTTTTCTACGCTGCTTTGTAATATATACACCAACTCAATATGCTCTCTCATGTAAAATACCAAAATTCTAATTTTACACGAATCGAAAAAAATCTAAATAATATCTAGGTGTCCCAAGGTTAAAAGGAAATGGCTCTGAATATAGTCTGTTAGAAAAAATATACAATGCCTCATTCCACTCTGTTTTGGAATATATACACCTACTCAGTATGCTCTCTCATGTAAAATACCGAAATTCTAATTTTATGTGAATAGAAAATACTCTAAATATTATTTAGGCACCCAATGTTAAAAGCAAAATTGCTCTGAATATAATCTGTCAGAAATAATATACAATTCCCTTTCCTACTCTGTTTTAAATTATATACACCAACTCAATATGCTCTCTCAAGTAAAATACCATAATTATTTATTTACGCAAATTTAAAAAATTCTAAATATTATCTAGGCACCCCAATGTTAAAAGTAAAGTTTCTCTGACTGCATTCCGTAAGAAAAAATATACAAAGCCATTTTTTACTCTGTTTTGGAGTATATACACCAACTCAATATGCTCTCCCATATGAAATACAAAAATTCAAATTTTACACGAACCGAAAAAAATCTAAATATTATCTAGGCCGTCCAATGTTAAAAGCAAAATTGCTCTGAATATAATCTTTCAGAAAAAATATACAATGCTCTTTTCTATTCTGTTTTGGAGTATATATACCAACAAAATATGCTCTCTCATGTAAAATACAGAAATTCTAAATTTACGCGAATCAAAAAAATCTAAATGTTATCTAGGCACCCCAATGTTAAAAGCAAAATTGCTCTGAATAAATTCTTTCAGAAATAATACACAATGCCATATTTTACTCTGTTTTGGAGTATATAAACCAATTCAATATGCTCTGTCATGTAAAATACCAAAATTCTAATTTTACGGGAATCGAAAAAAAATCTAAATATTATCTAGGAACCCCAATGTTAAAAGCAAAATTGGTCTGAATATAATCTGTCAGAGAAAATATACAATGCCCTATTCTACTTTGTTTTGGAATATATACACCAACTCAATATGCTCTCTCATGTAAAATAGAGAAATTGAAAATTTACGCATATTAAAAAATTCTAAATATTATCTAGGCACCGCAATGTTATAAGCAAAATTCTTCTGAATGTAATCTGTCAGAAAAAATATACAATGCATTTTTTCTACTCTGTTTTGGAGTATATACACCAACGCAATATGCTCTCCCATGTAAAATACAGAAGTTCAAATTTTACACGAACCAAAAAAAATCAAAATATTATCTAGGCATTCCAATGTTAAAAGTAAGATTGCTCTGAATATAGTTTGTCAGAGAAAGAACACAATGCCCTCTTCTACTCTTTTTTTTGGAGTACATAAACCAACTCAATATGCTCTCTCATGTAAAATACAGAAATTATATATTGAAGGAAATTAAAAAATTCTAAATATTATCTAGGCACCCCAATGTTAAAAGCAAAATTGTTCTGAATGTAATCTGTCAGAAAAAATATACAATGCCTTTTTCTACTCTGTTTTTCAATATATACACCAACTCAATATGCTCTCCCATGTAAAATAAAAATAAATAAAAAAGGTCAAATTTAGGCATTCCAATGATAAAAGAAAAATTGCTCGGAATATAATCTGTCAGAAAAAATATACAATGCTTTTTTCTACTCCGGTTTGGAGTATATACACTAACCCAATATGCTCTCTCATGTAAAATACCGAAATTTTAAATTTAGGCGAATCGAAAAAAATCTGAATATTATCTAGGCACCACAATGTAAAACCCAAAATTTCTCGGAACAAAATGTGTCAGAGAAAATATACATTGCTATTTTCTACTCTGTTTTGGAGTATATAAACCAACTCAATATGCTATCTCATGTAAAATACCGAAATTCTAAATTTACACGAATCGAAATAAATCTAAATATTATCTAGGCACCCGAATGATAAAATAAAATAGCTCTGAATAAAATCAGTCAGAAAAAATATGCAATCCCCTTTTCTACTTTGTTTTGGAGTATATACACCAACTCAATATGCTCTCTCATGTAAAAAAACAAAATTCTAAATTTACGCGACTCGAAAGAAATCTAAATATTATTGAGGTACCACAATGTTACAAGAAAAATTTCTCTGAATATAATCTGTCAGAAATAATATACAATGCACTATTCTACTCTGTTTTGAAGTATATACACAAACTCAATATGTTCTCTCATGTAAAATACCGAAATTCGAATTTTGCGGGAATCGACAAAAATCTAAATATTATCTAGGCACTTCAATGTTAAAGGAGAATGGCTCTGAATATAATCTGTCATAAAAAATATACAATGCCCTTTTCTACTCTGTTTTGGAGTATATACACCAACTCAATATGCCTTCATGTAAAATACAGAAATTCTAAACTTACGTGAATTGAAAAAAATCTAAATGATATCTAGGCGCCCCAAAGTTAAAGAAAAAAATGGCTCTGAATATAGTCGGTAAGAAAAAATATACAATACCTTATTCTACTCTGTTTTAAAGTATATACACAACCCAATATGCTCTCATATGTAAAATACCGAAATTCTAATTTTACGCAAATCTATAAAAATCTAAATTATATCTAGGCGCCCCAACGTTAAAATAAAATGGCTCTGAATATAGTCTGTTACAAAAAATTTACAATGCCTTATTCTACTCTGTTTTGGAGTATATACACTAACTCAGTATGCTCTCTCATGTAAAACACAGAAATTAAAATTTTACCTGATTCAAAAAAATCTAAATATTATCTATGCAACCCAATGCTAAAAACAAAATTGATCTGAATATAATCTGTCAGAAAAAATATACAATGCCCTATTCTACTCTTTTTTGGAGTATATACACCAACTCCATATGCTCTCTCACGTAAATTACAAAAATTCTATATTTATGTGAATCGAAAATAACCTAAATAATATCTAGGCACCCCAATGTTAGAAACAAAATTGCTCTGAATATAATCTGTCAGAAAAAATATACAATGCCCTATTCTACTCTGTTTTGGAGTATATACACCAACTCCATATGCTCTCTCATGTAAAATACAGAAAATCAAATTATACCCAAATCGAAAAAAATCTAAGTAATATCTATGTGCCCCAAAGTTAAAAGAAAATTGCTCTGACTATAGTCTGTTATAAAAAATAATCAATGCCTTATTCTACTCTTTTTTGGAGTAAATACACCAACTCAGTATGCTCTCTCATGTAAAATACCGAAATTCTAATTTTAAGTGAATCGAAAAAAATCTAAATATTATTTAGGCACCCCAATGTTAAAGCCAAAATTGCTCTCAATATAATCTGTCATAAAAAATACACAGTGCCCTTTTCTACTCTGTTTTGTAGTATATACAGCAACTCAATATGCTCTCTCCTGTAAAATACCGAAATTCTAATTTTACGCCAATCGAAAAAAATCTAAATAATATTTAGGCGCTTCAAAGGTAAAGGAAAATAGCTCTGAATATAGTCTGTTAAAAAAAATATACAATGCCCTATTCTACTTTGTTTTAAATTATATACACCAACACCATATGCTCTCTCATGTAAAATACAGAAATACTATATTTAACCAAATCGAAAAAAATCTAAATATTATCTAGGCTCCCAAATGTTAAAAGCAAAGTGGCTCTGAATAGAGTTTGTTAGAAAAAATATACAATACTCTTTTCTACTATCTTTTATACTATATACACCAACTCAATATTCTCTCACCTGTAAAATAAAGAAATTCTAATTTTACATGAATCGAAAATATCTAAAAATTATCTAGGCACCCCAATGTTAAAAGTAGAATTGCTCTGAATATAATCTGTCAGAAAAAATATACAATGCTTTATTCTGCCCTGTTTTGGAGTATATACACCAACTCAGTATGCTCTCTCATGTAAAATAAAGAAATTCTAATTTTACGTGAATCGAAAAAAATCTAAGTATT
The DNA here is from genome assembly GCF_049354715.1 of Callithrix jacchus. Classification (NCBI taxonomy): domain Eukaryota; kingdom Metazoa; phylum Chordata; class Mammalia; order Primates; family Cebidae; genus Callithrix; species Callithrix jacchus. The sequence goes on along the minus strand of NC_133521.1, from coordinate 54,296,269 downwards.
ATCTAGGCAACCCAATGTTTAAAGCAAAATTGCTCTGAATATAATCTGACTGACAAAATATACAATGTTCTTTTCTACTCTGTTTTGGAGTATATAAAAAATGTCAATATGCTCTCCAAGGTAAAATAACGAAATTATAATTTTTCGTGTATTGAGGAAAATCTAAATAATATCTAGGTGCCCCAAAGGTAAAAGAAAATGACTCTGAATATAGTCTGTTATAAAAAATATACAATGCCTTATTCTACTCTGTTATGGAGTATATACACCAACTCAGTATGCTCTCTCATATAAAATTGAGAAATTCTAATTTTACCTGAATCGAAAAAAATTAAATATTATCAAGGCACTCAAATGTTAAAAGCAAAATTGCTCTGAATGTAATCTGTCAGAAAAAATATACAATGCCCTTTTCTACTCTGTTTTGGAGTATATAAAAAAAGCCAATATGCTCTCCAAGGTAAAATAACGAAATTATAATTTTACGTGTATCGAAGAAAATCTAAATAATATCTAGGTGCCCCAAAGGTAAAAGAAAATGGCTCTGAATATAGTCTGTTATAAAAAATATACAATGCCTTATTCTATTCTGTTTTGGAGTATATACACCAACTCAGTATGCTGTCTCACGTAAAATACACAAATTCTAATTTTACCTGAAATGTTAAAATATAAATACTATCTAGGCACCCCAATGATTAAAACAAAATTGCTGTGAATACAATCTGTCAGAAAAAATATACAATGCCCTATTCTACACTGTTTTGGAATATATACACCAACTCAATATGCTCTCTCATTTAAAATACCGAAATTCTAATTTTACACGAATTGAAAAAAATCTAAATAATATCTGGGCGTCCCAAAGTTAAAAGAAAATGGCTCTGAATATAGTCTATTAGAAAAAATATCCAATGCCTTATTCTATTCTGTTTTGGAGTTTATCCACCAAATCAGTATGCTCTCTCACGTAAAATACAGAAATTCTAATTTTACCCGAATTGAAAAAATCTAAATATCTAGGCACCCAAATGTTAAAAACAAAATTGCTCTGATTATAATCTGTCAGAAAAAAATATACAATGCCCTTTTCTACTCTCTTTTGTAGTATATACACCAACTCAATATGCTCTCTCATGTAAAATACAGAAAATCTAATTTTACCCAAATCAAAAAAATCTAAATATTATCTAGGCTCTCCAATGTTAAAAGCAAAATTGCTCTGAATATAATCTGTGAGAAAAAATATACAATGCCCTTTTCTACTCTCTTTTGTAGTATATACACTCACTCAATATGCTCTCTCATGTAAAATAACGAAATTCAATTTTTACACGATTTGAAAAAAATCTAAATAATATCTAAGCGCACTAAAGTTAAACGAAAATGCCTCTGAATATAGTCTGTTAGAAAAAATATACAATGACTTTTTCTACTCTGTTTTTTTGTATATACACGAAATCAATATGCTCTCTTATACAAAATATCGAAATCCTAAATTTACACGAATCGAATATAATCTAAATATTATCTAGGCACCCCTATGTTAAAAGCAAAATTTCTCTGAATATTATCTGTTAGAAAATATATACAATGCCCTTTTCTACTCTGTTTTGGAGTATATACACCAATTCCATATTCTCTCTCATGTGAAATAGAGAAATTCTATATTTAAGCGAATCGAAAGAAATATAAATAATATCTAGGAGCCCCGAAGTTAAAATAAAATAGCTCTGAATATAGTATGTTAGAAAAAATATAGAATGCCTTATTCTACTATGTTTTGGAGTATATACACCAACTCACTATGCTCTCTCATGTAAAATACAGAAATTCTAATTTTACCCGAATGGAAAAAATCTAAATATTATCAATGCACCCCAACGTTAAAAACAAAATTGCTCTGAATATAAACTCTCAGAAAAAATATACAATGCGCTATTCTACTTTGTTTTTGTGTATATACAACAACACAACATGCTTTCTCATGTAAAATACAGAAATTCTATATTTAAGCGAATCGAAAAAAAATTAAATATTATCTAGGCACCCCAATGGTAAAAACAAAATCTCTCTCAATACAATCTGTCACAAAAAATATACAATGCCCTTTTCTACTCTGTTTTGGAGTATATACACCAACACAGGAGGCTCTCTCATGTAAAATACAGAAATTCTAATTTTACGTGAATCGAAAAAAATCTAAATATTATCTAGGCACCCCAATGTTTAAAGCAAAATTGCTCTGAATATAATCTGACTGACAAAATATACAATGTACTTGTCTACTCTGTTTTGGAGTGTATACACCAACTCAATATGCTCTCTCATGTAAAATACAGAAATTCTATATTTACGTGAATCGAAAAAAATCTAAATATTATATAGGCACCCCAATGTTAAAAGCAAAATTGCTCGGAATATAGTCTGTCAGAAAAAATATACAATGCTCTTTTCTACGCTGTTTTGGAGTTTATACACCAACTCCATATGCTCTCTCATGTAAAATAGAGAAATTCTATATTTATGCAAATCGAAAAAAATTAAATACTATCTAGGCACACCAATGCTAAAAACAAAATTGCTCTGAAGATAGTCTGTCAGAAAAAATATACAATGTTCTTTTGTACTCTGTTTTGGAGTATATACACCAACGTTATATGCTCTCTCATGTAAAATACAGAAATTATATATGTAAGCGAATCGAAAAAAATCTAAATATTATATATGCATCCCAATGTTCAAAACAAAATATCTCTGAATATTATCTGTCAGAAAAAATATACCATGCCCTATTCTACTCTGTTTTGAAGTATATACACCAACTAAATATGCTCTCTCATGTAAAATACAGAAATTCTATATGTAAGTGAATCGAAAAAAATGTAAATATTATCTAGGCACCCCAATGTTAATAGCAAAATTGCTCTGAATAAAATCTGTCATAAAAATATAAAATGTCGTTTTCTACTCTTTTTTGTAGTATATACACCAACTCCATATGCTCTCTCATGTAAAATACCGAAATTCTAATTTGACACGAATCGAAAAAAATCTAATGAATATCTAGGCGCCCCAATGTCAAAAGAAAATGGCTCTGAATAATCTGTTAGAAAAAATATACAATGCCTTATTCTACTATGTTTTGGAGTATATACATCAACTCAGTATGCTCTCTCGTGTAAAATACAAAAATTCTAATTTTACCTGAATGAAAAAATCTAAATATTATCTAGGCACCCCAATGTTAAAAGCAAAATTGCTCTGAATATAAACTGTCAGAGAAAATATACAATTCCCTATTCTACTCTGTTTTTGAGTATATACACCAACTCTATCTGCTCTCTCATGTAAACTACAGAAATTCTATATTTAAGCGAATTGAAAAAAAATCTAAATATTATCTAGGCACCCCAATGTTAAAAGCAAAATTGGTCTGAATATAATCTGTCAGAAAAAATATACAATGCCCTTTTCTACTCTGTTTTGGAGTATATACACCAACTCCATATGCTCTCTCATGAAAAAAAGAAAAATTCTATATTTAAGCAAATCGAAAAAATCTAAATATTATCTAGGTACCCCAATGTTAAAAACAAAATTGCTCTGAATATAATCTTTCAGAAAAAATATAGAATGCCCTATTCTACTCTGTTTTGGAGTATATACACCAACTTTATATGCACTCTCATTTAAAATAGAGAAATTCTATATTTATGGAAATCGAAAAGTATCTAAATATAATCTTGGCACCCCAAAGGTAAAAGCAAAATTGCTGTTCATATAATGTGTCAGAAAAAATATATAGTGCCCTATTCTACTCTGTTTTGGAGTATATACATCAAATCAATATGCTCTCTCATGTGAAATACAGAAAATCAAATTTTAAGCGAATAGAAAAAAATCTAAATGATATCTAGGCGCCCCAAAGTTAAACGAAAATGGTACGAATATAGTCTGTTAGAAAAATAAACAATGCCTTATTCTACTCTGTTTTGGAGTAAATACACCAACTCCGTATGCTCTGTCATGTAAAATACAGAAATTTAATTTTACCGGAATCGAAAAAAATTAAAATATTACCTAGGCACCCCAATGTTTAAAACAAAATTGTTCCGAATATACTCTGTCAGAAAAAATATACATTGCCCTATTCTACTCTGTTTTGGAGTGTATACACCAACTCCATATGCTCTCTCAGTTAAAATACAGGAATTCTATATTTAAGCGAATCAAAAAAAATCTAAATATTATCTAGGCACCCCAATGTTAAAAGCAAAATTGCTCTGAATATAGTCTATCAGAAAAAATATACAGTGTCCTTTTCTACTGTTTTAAAGTATATCCACCAACTCAATATGCTCTCTCCTGTAAAATACTGCAATTCTTATTTTACGTGAATCGAAAAAAATTTAAATATTATCTAGGAACCCCAATGCTAAAAGCAAAATTTCTCTGAATATTATCTCTCAGAAAAAATATACAATGCTTTTTTCTACTTTGTTTTTGGCTATATACACCAACTCAATATGCTCTCTCATGTAAAATATCGAAATTCTAATTTTACGCAAATTCAAATAAATCTAAATAATATCTAGGGGCCCCAAAGTTAAAAGAAAATGGCTGTGAATATAGTCTGTTAGAAAAAATATACAATGCCTTATTCTACTCTGTTTTGAAGTATATACACCAACTCAGTATGCTCTCTCATGTAAAATACAGGAATTCTAATTTTACACAAATTGAAAATATCTAAATATTATCTAGGAAACCAAATGTTAAAAACAAAATTGCTAATAATATAATCTGTCAAACAAAATATACAATGCCATATTCTTCTTTGTTTTGGAGTATATAGACCAACTCAGTATGCTCTCTCATGTAAAATAACGAAATCCTAATTTTACGTGAATCGAAAAATATCTAAATATTTTCGAGGCACCACAATGTTAATAACAAAATTGCTCTTAATATTATCTTTCAGAAAAAATATACAATGCCCTATTCTATTCCGTCTTGGAATATATACGCCATCTCACTATGCTCTTTATTGTAAAATACAGAAATACTATATTTACGTGAATCGAAAAACATCTAAATATTATCTAGGCACCCCAGTGTTAAAAGTAAAATGGCTCTGAATATAATCTTTCATAGAAAATATACAATGCCCTTTTCTACTCTGTTTTGGAGTATATACACCAACTCAATATGCTCTCTCATGTAAAATACCAAAATTCAAATTTTAGGCGAATCCAAAAAATCTAAATAATATCTAGGCGCCGCAAAGTTAAAAGAAAATGGCTCTAAATATAGTCTGTTAGAAAAAATATACAATGCCTTATTCTACTATGTTTTGGAGTATATACACCAACTCACTATACTGTCTCGTGTAAAATACAGAAATTCAAATTTTACCCGAATCTAAAAAATATAAATATTATCTAGGCACCCCAATGTTAGAAACAAAATTGCACTGAATATAAACTGTCAGAAAAAGTTTAAAATACCCTATTCTACTATGTTTTTCGGTATATACACCAACTCAGCATACTCTCTCATGTAAAATATCGAAATTCTAATTTACCCGAATCGAAAAACTCTAAATATTATCTAGGAACCAAAATGTTAAAAAAAATTGCTCTGAATATAATTTGTCAGAAAAAATATACAATGCCCTCTTCTCCTTTGCTTCGGAGTATATACACCAACTCCATATGCTCTCTCAGGTAAAATGCAAAAATTCTCTATTTAAGCGAATCAAAAATAATCTAAATATTATCTAGGCACCCCAATGTTAAAAAGAAAATTGGTCTGAATATTATCTGTCAAAAAAATATACAATCCCGTATTCTACTCTCTTTTGGACTATACAAACGAACTTCATATGCTCTCTCATGTAAAATACAGAAATTCTATATTTAAACGAATAGAAAAAAACTAAATAATATCTAGACGCTCCAAAGTTAAAAGAAAATGCCTCTGAATATAGTCTGTTAGAAAAAATATACAATGCCTTATTCTACTCTGTTTTAGAGTAACTACACCAACTCAGTATGCTCTCTCATGTAAAATACATTAATTGAAATTTTACCCGAATCGAAAAAATCCAAGAATTACCTAGGCACCCCAATGTTAATAACAAAATTTCTTTGAATATAAACTGTCAGAAAAAATATACAATGCCCTATTCTACTCTGTTTTTGAGTATATACACCAACTCTACCTGCTCTCTTATGTAAAATACAAAAAATCTATATTTCAGCGAATCAAAAAAAATCTAAATATTATCTAGGCATCCCAATGTTAATAGAAAAATTTCTCTGAATGTAATCTGTCAGAAAACATATACAACGCCCTTTTCTACTATGTTTTGCAGTATAGACACCAAATCAATATGCTCTCTCATGTAAAATACCGAACTTCTAATTTTACGTGAATCGAAATAAATCTAATTATCTAGGCACCCAAATGTTAAAAGCATATTTGCTCTGAATATAATCTGTCAGAAAAAATATACAATGCCCTTTTCTACTCTGTTTTAGAGTATATACACCAACTCAATATGCTCTCTCATGTAAAATAAATTCTAATTTTACATGAATCGAAAAAATCTAAATATTATCTAGAAACCCCAATGATAAAAACAAAGTTTCTCTGAATGTAATCTGTCAGAAAAAATATACAATGCCCTATTCTACTCTGTTTTCTGGTATATACAAAAACTCAGTATGCTCTCTCAAGTAAAATACAGAAATTCTGATTTTACACGAATAGAAAAAAATCTAAATAATATGTAGGCGCCCCAAAGTTTAAAGAAAATGGCTCTGAATATAGTCTGTTAGAACAAATATACAATGCCTTATTCTACTCTTTTTTGGAGTATATACACCAACTCAGAAGGCTCTCTCATGTAAAATACAGAAAATATAATTTTACTTGAATCGAAAAAATCTAAATATTATCTAGGCACCTAATGTTAAAAACAAAATTACTCTCAATATAATCTGTCAGAAAAAATATAGAATGCCTTATTCTACTCTGTTTTGAAGTATATACATTAACTCCATATGCTCTCTTATGTAAAATACAGAAATTCTATATTTAAGCTAATCGAAAAAAATCTAAATATTATCTAGGCACCCCAATGTTAAAAACAAAATTGCTTTGAGTATTATCTGTCAGAAAAAATATACAATGCCTTATTCTACACTTTTTTGGAGTATATACACCAACTCCATATGCTCTCTCATGTAAAATACAGAAATTCTATATTTAAGGAAATCGAAAAAAATCTAAATATTATCAAGTCACACCAATGTTAAAAGCAAATTTGCTCTGAATATAATCTGTCAGAAAAAATATACAATGGTTTTTTCTACTCTGTTTTGGACTATATATACAACCTCAATATGCTCTCTCATGTAAAATACAGAAATTCTAATTTTACGCGAAAATATCTAAATAATATTTAGGCCCCCCAAAGTTAAAAGAAAATGGCTCTGAATATAGTCTGTTATAAAAAATATACAATGCCTTATTTTACTCTGTTTTGGAGTATATACACCAACTCAGTATACTCTCTCATGTAAAATATCGCAATTTTAATTTTACTCGAATCGAAAAAATCTAAATATTATCAAGGCACCCCAATGTTAAAAAAAAAATTGCTCTGAATATAAACTCTCAGAAAAAATATACAATGCGCTACTCTACTTTGTTTTTGAGTATATACACCAACCCTACATGCTCTCTCATGTAAAATACAGAAATTCTAATTTTACGTGAATCGAAAAAAATGTAAATATTATCTAGGCACCCCAATGTTTAAAGCAAAATTGCTCTGAATATAATCTGACTGACAAAATATACAATGTACTTGTCTACTCTGTTTTGGAGTGTATACACCAATTCAATATGCTCTCTCATGTAAAATACCGAAATTCTTATTTTATACGAATCGAAAAAATTCTAAATAATATCTAGGCACCCCAATAATAAAAATAATATTGCTCTGAATATAATCTGTCAGAAAAAATATACAATGCCGTATTCTACTCTGTTTTGGGGTATAAAATACAACTCAATATGCTCTCTCATATAAAATACAGAAATTCTATATTTAAGCGAATCGAAAAAAATCTCAATATTAGCTAGGCACCCTAATGTCGAAAGCAAAATTGCTCTGAATATAATCTGTAAGAAAAAATATACAATGCCCTATTCTACTCTATTTTGTAATATATACACCAACTCCATATGCTCTCTAATGTAAAATACAGAAATTCTTACTTTAGCAGAATCGAAAAAATCTAAATATTATCTAGGCACCCCAATGTTAAAAACAAATATTCTCTGAATATAATCAGTCAGAAAAAATATACAATGCCCTATTCTACTCTGTTTTGGAGTATGTACACCAACTCAATATGCTCTCTCATGTAAAATACTGAAATTCTAATTTTATGCGAATCGAAAATAAACTGAATAATATCAAGGCGCCCCAAAGTTAAAAACAAATGGGTCTGAATATAGTCGGTTAGAAAAAATATACAATGCCTTATTCTACTCTGTTTTGGAGTATATACACGAGTTCAGTATGCTCTGTCATGTAAAATACAAAAATTCAATATTAAAGTGAATCGAAAAAAATCTAAATATTATCTAGGCACCCCAATGTTAAAAGTAAAATTGCTCTGAATATAGTCTGTCAGAAAAAATATACAATGCCATTTTCTACTCTGTTCTGTAGTATATATATCAACTCAATATGCTCTCTCATGTAAAATACAGAAATTCTATATTTAAGCAAATTGAAAAAACTCTAAATATTATCTAGGCACCCATATGTGAAAAACAAAATTGCGTTGAATATAATCTGTCCGAAAAAATATAGAATGCCCTATTCTACTTTGTTTTGGAGTATATACACCAACTCCATATGCTCTCTCATGTAAAATACAGAAATTCTATATTTAAGTGAATCGTAAGAAATCTAAATATTATCAAGGCACCCCAATGTTAAGAACAAAATTTCTCTGAATATAATCTCTCAGAAAAAATATACAATGGCCTATTCTACTCTGTTTTGGAGTATATACACAACCTACATACGGTCTCTAATGTAAAATACAGAAATTCTCAATTTAAGCGAATCGAAAAAAATCTAAATATTTTCTAGGCACCCCAATGTTAAAAGCAAAATTGCTCTGAATATAATCCGTCAGAAAAAATATACAATGCCCTATTCTACCCTTTTTTAAGGTATATACATCAACTCCATATGCTATCTAATAGAAAATACATAAATTCTATATTTAAGCGAATCGAAAAAAATCTAAATATTATCTAGGCACCCCAATGTAAAAAGCAAAATTTCTCTGAATATAATCTGTCAGACAAAATGTACAATGCCCTTTTCCACTCTGTTTTGGCGTATATACACCAACTCAGTATGCTCTCCCATGTAAAATACCAAAATTTTAATTTTACGTGAATTGAAAATAATCTAAATATTATCTAGGAACCCGAATGTTAAAAGCAATTTGTCTCTGAATATAATCTTTCATAAAAAATATACAATGCCATAATCTAGTCTGTTTTGGAATATATACACCAACTCAATATGCTCTCTCATGTAAAATACCGAAATTCTAATTTTACATGAATCGGAAAAAATCTAAAGAATATCTAGGCGCCCCAAAGTTAAAAGAAAATGGCTCTGAATATAGTCTGTTAGAGAAACTATGCAAAGCCTTATTCTAATCTGTTTTTGAGTGTATACACCAACTCAGTATGCTCTCTCATGTAAAATAACGAAATTCTAATTTTACCCCAATTGAAAAAATCTAAATATTATCTAGGCACCCCTATGTTAAAAACAAAATTGCTCTGAATATAATCAGTCAGAAAAAATATACAATGCCGTATTCTACTCTGTTTTGGAGTATATAAACCAACTCAATATGCTCTCTAAGGTAAAATACCGAAACTCTAATTTTAGACTAATCGAAAGAATTCTAAATAATATCTAGGCAACTCAAAGTTAAAAGAAAATGGCTCTGAATATATTCTGTTAGGAAAAATATACAATGCTTATTCTACTATGTTTTCGAGTATATACACCAACTCAGTATGCTCTCTCATGTAAAATACAGAAATTCTAATTTTACCCGAATCATAAAAATCTCAATATTATCTAGGCACCCCAATGTTAAAATCAAAATTGCTCTGAATATAAACTGTGAGAAAAATATACAATGCCCTATTCTACTCTTTTTTGGAGTATATACACCTACTCCATATGCTCTTTCATGTAAAATACAGAAATTCTATATTTAAGCGAATCGAAAAAATCTAAATATTATCTAGGCACCCCAATGTTAACAGAAAAATTTCTCTGAATATAATCTGTCAGAAAAAATATACAATGCCCTTTTCCACTTTGTATTGGAGTACATACACCAACTCAATATGCTCTGTCATGTAAAATACAGAAATTCTAATTTTATGTGAATCGAAAAAAATCTAAATAATATCTAGGCGCCCTAAAGTTAAAAGAAAATGGCTCTGAATATAGTGTGTTACAAAAAATATACAATGCCTTATTCTACTCTCTCTTAAAATATATAAACAAACTCAGTATGCTCTCTCATGTTAAATACCGAAATTCAAATTTTGACAAAATCAAAAAAAATCTAAATATTATCTAGGCACCCAAATGTTAAAAACAAAATTGCTCTGAATATAATCTCTCAGAGAAAATATACAATGCCCTATTCTTCTCTTTTTTGGAGTATATATACCAACTCCATATGCTCTCTGATGTAAAATACAGAAATTCTATATTTAAGGGATCCGAAAAAATTCTAAATATTATCTAGGCAACCCAATGTTAAAAGCAAAATTGATCTGAATATAATCTGGCAGAAATAATATACAATGCCCTTTTCCACTTTTTTTTGGAGTATATACACCAACTCAATATGCTCTGTTACGTAAAATACCGAATTTCTAATTTTACGAGAAACGAAAAAAATCTAAATATAATCTAGGCGCCCCAAATGTAAAAGAAAATGGTTCTGAATATAGTCTGTTAGAAAAAATACACAATGCCTTATTCAACTCTGATTTGGAGTATATACACCAACTCAGTATGCTCTCTCATGTAAAATACAAAAATTCTAATTTTACGTGAATCGAAAAAAATCTAAATGTAATCTAGACACCCCAATGTGAAAAGCAAAATTGCTCTGAATATAATCTGTCATAAAAAATATACAATGCCCATTTATACTCTGTTTTGGAGTATATACACCAACTCAGTTTGTGCTCTCATGTATAATACAGAAATTCTAATTTTACCCGAATGGAAAAAATCTAAATATTATCTAGGCACACGAATGTTAAAAACAAAATTGCTCTGTATATATTCTGTCAGAGAAAATATGCAATGCCCTATTATACTCTGTTTTGTAGTATATACACCAACTCAAAATGCTCTCTCATGTGAAATACAGAAATTCTATATTTAAGTGAATCAAAAAAAATCTGCATAATATATAGACGCCTCAAAGTTAAAAGAAAATGGCTCTGAAAATAGTCTGTTAGAAAAAATATAAAATCCCTTATTGTACTCTGTTTTGGTGTATATACACCAATTCAGAATGCTCTCTCATGCAAAATACCGAAATTCTAATTTTATGCGAATCGATATAAATCTAAATAATATCTAGTCACCCCAAATATAAAAAAATGGCTCTGAATATAGTGTGTTAGAAAAAATATACAATGCCTTATTCTACTCTGTTTTGGAGTATATAAACCTACTCAGTATGTTCTCTCATGTAAAATACCGAAATTCTAATTTTACGCGAATCGAAAAAAATCTAAATGATATCTAGGCGCTCCAAAGTTAAAAGAAAACGGTTTTCAATATAGTCTGTTAGAAAAAATATAGAATACCTTATTCTACTTTGTTTTGGAGTATATACACCAACTCAGTATGCTCTCTCATGTAAAATACCGAAATTCTAATTTTACGTAAATCGAATAAAATATAAATATTATCTAGGCACCCCAATGTTAAAAGCAAAATTTCTCTGAATATAATCTGTCAGAAAAAATATAGAATGCCGTTTTCTACTCATTATTGTAGTATATACACCAACTCCATATTCTGTGTCATGTAAAATACAGAAATTCTAATTTTACCCACATCGAAAATATCTAAATAATATCTAGGCACCCCGATGTTAAAAGCAAAATTGCTCTGAATGTAATCTGTCAGAAAAAATATACAATGCCCTTTTCTACTCTATTTTGTAGTATATACCCCCACTTAGTATGCTCTCTCATGTAAAATAAAAAAAATTCTAATTTTAACCGAATTGAAAAAATCTAAACATTATCTAGGCACCCCAATGTTAAAAGCAAAATTGCTCTGAATATAATCTGTCAGAAAAAATATGCAATACACTATTCTACACTGTTTTGTAGTATATACACCAAATCCATATGCTCTCACATGTAAAATACAGAAATTCTATATTTAAGCAAATCGAAAAAAATCTAAATATTATCTAGGCACTTCAAGGTAAAACAAAAAATTTCTCGGAAGGTAATCTGTCAGAAAAAATATACAATGCCTTTTTGTACTCTGTTTTGGAGTACATACAACAACTCAGTATGCTGTCTCATGTAAAATACCGAAATACTAATTTTACCTGAATCGAAAAAAGTCTAAATAATATCAATTCGCTTCATAGTTAAAAGAAAATGGCTCTGAATATAGTCTGTTAGAAGAAATATACAATGCCTTACTCTACTATGTTTTGGAGGATATACACGAACTCAGTATGCTCTCTCGTGTAAAATACAGAAATTCTAATTTTACCCGAATTGAAAAAATCTAAATATTGTCTAGGCACACCAATGTTAAAAACAAAATTGCTCTGAACATAATGTGTCAGAAAAAATATACAATGCAGTTTCCTACTTTGTTTTGGAGTATATACACCAACTCCATATGCTCTCTCATGTAAAATACAGAAATTCTAATTTTACGTGAATCGAAAAATATCTAAATATTATCTGGACACCTATTGTTAAAAGCAAAATTGCTCTGAATATAATCTTCCAGAAAAAATATACAATGCCATTTTCTACTATGTTTTGGAGTATGTACACTAACCCAATATGCTCTCTCATGTAAAATACTGAAATTCTAAATTTACGCTAATCAAATTTAATATAAATATTATCTAGGCACCCCAATGGTAGTAGCAAAATTGCAATGAATATAATCAGTCAGAAAATATATACAATGCTTTTTCTACTCAGTTTTGGAGTATATACACCATCTCAATATGCTCTCTCATGTAAAATACCAAAATTTTAATTTACGCGAATTGAAAAAAATCTCAATATTATCTAGGCACCTCAAGGTTAAAAGAAAAATTGCTCTGAATATAACCCGTCAGAAAAAATACACAATGCCGTGTTCTACTCTGTTTGGAGTATATACAACAATTCAATATGCTCTCTCATGTAAAATACGAAAATTCTAATTATACGCGATTCAAACCAAATCTAAATATTATCTAGGCATCCCAATGTTAAAAGAAAAATTTTGCTGAATATAATCTGTCAAAGAAAATATACAATTCCTTATTCTACTCCGTTTTGCAGTATATACACCAACTCAGTGTGCTCTCTCATGTAAAATACAGAAATTCTAATTTTACCGTAATCGAAAAAATCTAAATATTATCTAGGCACCTCAGGGTTAAAAAAACTTGCTCTGAATATAATCTGTCATAAAAAATATACAATGCCCTATTCTACTCTGTTTTGGAGTATATACAGCAGCTCAACATGCTCTCTCATGTAAAATACAGAAATTATATATTGAAGCGAATCAAAAAAAATCTAAATATTATCTAGTCACCCCAAAGTAAAAAGCAAAATCGCTCTGAATATAATCGGTCAGAAAAAATATACATTGCCCTATTGTACTCTTTTTTGGAGTATATACACCAACTCCATATGCTCTCTCATGTAAAATACAGAAATTCTATTTTTAAGCCAATCGAAAAAAATCTATATATATCTAGATGCCCCAAAGTTAAAATTAAATAACTCTGAATATAGGCTGTTAGATAAAATTTACAATGCATTATTCTACTCATTTTTGGAGTATATATACCAACTCAGTATTCTCTCTCATGTAAACTACAGAAATTCTAATTCTACCCTAATCGAAAAAAATCTAAATATTATCTAGGCAACCCAATGTTAAAGCAAAATTGCTCTGAATATAATCCGTCAGAAAAAATATACAATGCCCTATTCTACTCTCTTCTTGAATATATACACCAACTCAATATGCTGTCTTATGTAAAATAACGAATATCTAATTTTAGGCGAATCAAAAAAGATCTAAATAATATCTAGGCACCCCAAAGTTAAAGAAAATGGTTCTGAATATAGTCTGTTAAAAAAATATACAATGCCTTATTCTACTCTGTTTTGGAGTATATACAGCAACTCAGGTTGTTCTCTGATGTAAAATATAAAATTCTAATTTTACCCGAATTGAAAATATATAAATATTATCTAGGCACCTCAATGTTAAAAACAAAATTGCTCTGAATATAATCTGTCAGAAAAAATATACAATGCCCTATTCTACTCTGTTTTCGAGTATATACAACAACTCCCTATGCTCTCTCAGGTAAAATAGAGAAATTCTATATTGAAGCGAATCGAAAAAAATTTAACATTATCTAGGCACCCCAATGTTAAAAACAAAATTGCTCTGAATGAAATCTGTCAGAAAAAATATACAATGCCTTATTCTACCCTGTTTTGGAGTATATACACCAACTCACTATGCTCTCTCATATAAAATTCCGAAATTCTAATTTTACGTGAATGGAAAAAAATCTAAATATTATCTAGGCACCCGAAAATTATAAGCAAAATTTCTCTTAAAATAATGTGTACAAAAAATATACAATGCCCTTTTCTACTCTGTTTTGGAGTATATACACGAACTCAATATGCTCTCTCATGTAAAACACAGAAATTCTAATTTTACCCGAATTGAATAAATCTAAATATTAACTAGGCACCCCAATGTTAAAATCAAAACTGCTCTGAATATAATCTGTCAGAAAAAAAATACAATGGCCTATTCTACTCTGTTTTGGTGTATATACACCAACTTAGTATGCTCTATCATGTAAAATAGAGAAATTCTAATTTTACATGAATCTAAAAAAAATCTAAATATTATCTAGGCACCCCAAAGCTAAAAGAAAAATTGCTGTGAATATAATCTGTCAGAAAAGATATACAATGCCCTATTCTACACTGTTTTAAACTAAATAAACCAACTCGATATGCTCTCTCATGTTAAATACAGAAACTCTATCTTTAAGCGAATAGAGAAAACTCTAAATATTATCTAGGCAACCGAATGTTAAAAGCAAAATTTCTCTGAATATAATCTGTCAGAAAAAATATACAATGCCTGTTTCTACTCTGTTTTCGAGTATATACACCAACTCAATATGCTCTCTCATGTAAAATACCGAAATTCTAATTTTACGAGAATCGACAAAATCTAAATAATATCTATGCGCCCCAAAGTTCAAAGAAATGTCTCTGAATATAGTCTGTTACAGAAAATATAGAATGCCTTATTCTACTCTCTTTTGGAGTATATATACAAACTCAGTATGCTCTCTATTGTAAAATACCGAAACTGTAATTTTTCGTGAATCGAAAAAAATCTAAATATTATTTAGGCACCCGAATGCTAAAAAAAAAATTGCTCTGAATGTAGTCTGTCAGAAAAAATATACAATGCCGTATTCGACTCTGTTTTGGAGTATATACACCAACTCCATATGCTCTCTCATGTAAAATACAGAAATTCTAATGTTACCCAAATCGAAAAAATCTAAATATTATCTAGCCACCCCAATGTTAAAGACAAAATTTTTCTGAATATAATCTGTCATGAAAATTATATAATGCCCTATTCTACTCTGTTTTGGAGTATATACACCAACTCCATATGCTCACTCATGTAAAATACAAAAATTTTATATTTGACCAAATCGAAAAAAATCTAAACAATATCTAGGCACCACAATGTTAAAAGCAAAATTGCTCTGAATATAGTCTGTCAGAAAAAATATACAATGACCTTTTCTACTCTGTTTTGGAGTATATACACTACCTCAATATGGTATCTCACGTAAAATACTGAAATGCTATTTTTACGCTAATCGAAAAATATCCAAATAATATCTAGGCACCCGAAAGTTAAAGGAAAATGGCTATGAATATACTATGTTAGAAAAAAAATACAATGCCTTATTCTACTCTGTTTTGGAGTATATACACCAACTCAGTATGCTCTCTCCTATAGAATACCGAAATTCTAAATTTACGTGATTGGACAAAAATCTAAATATTATCTAGGCACCCGAATGATGAAAGGAAAATTGCTCTAAATATAGTCTGTCAGTAAAAATATACAATGCCCTTTTCTACTCTGTTTTCGAGTATATACACCAACTCAATATGCTCTCTCAGGTAAAATACCGAAATTCAAATTTTACATGAATCGAAAGAAGTCTAAATAATATCTAGGTGCCCGAAATTTAAAAGAAAATGTCTCTGAATATAGTCTGTTAGAGAAAATATACAATGCCTTATTCTACTCTGTTTTGGAGTATATACACCAACTCAGTATGCTCTCTCATGTAAAATACAGAAATTCTAATTTCACCCGAACTGAAAAAATCTAAATAATATCTAGGCACCCCAATGGTAAAAACAAAATTGCTCTGAATATAATCCTTCAGAAAACATATGCAATGCCCTTTTCTACTCTGTTTTGGAGTATATAAACCAACTCAGTATGCTCTATCAGGTAAAATACAGAAATTCTAATTTTACGTGAATCGAAATAAATCTAAATATTATCTAGGAACCCGAATGTTAAAAGGAAAATTGCTCAGAATACAATGTGTCAGAAAAAATATACAATTACCTTTTCTACTGTGTTTTGGAGTAGATACACCAACTCAATATGCTCTCTCAAGTATAATACCGAAATTCTAATTTTACGCTAATCGAAATAAACCTGAATCATATCTACGCGCCCCAAAGTTAAAAGAAATTGGGTATGAATATACCAAAATTCTAATTTTACCCGATTCGAAAAAATTTAAATATAATCGTGGCACCCTAATGTTAAAAACAAACTTGCTCTGAATATAATCTGTCAGAAAACATATGCAATGCCCTTTTCTACTCTGTTTTGGAGTATATAAACCAACTCAGTATGCTCTATCAGGTAAAATACAGAAATTCTAATTTTACGTGAATCGAAAAAAATCTAAATATTATCTAGGCACCCGAATGTAAAAAACAAAATTGCTCTGAATGTAGTCTGTCTGAAAAAATATAAAATTCCCTATTCGCCTCTGTTTTGTACTATATACACCTACTTTATAGGCTCTCTCATATAAAATACAGAAATTCTAATTTTACCGGAATCGAAAAAATCTAAATATTATCTAGGCACCCCAAAGTTAAAAACGAAATTGCTCTGAATATAATCTGTCAAAAAAAATACACAATGCCTTATTCTACTCTGTTATAGAGTATATACACAAAGTCAGTATGCTCTCTCATGTAAAATACTGAAATTCTACATTTACGCAAATCGAAAAATATCTCAATATTAGCTAGGCACCCCAATGTTATAAACAAAATTGCTCTGAATACAGTCTGTCAGAAAAAATATACAATGCCCTATTCTACTCTGTTTTGGAGTATATACACCAACTTCATATGCTCTCTCATTTAAAATACAAAAATTCTATACTTAACCGAATCGAAAAAAATCTAAATAATATCTTGGCACCCCAGTGTTAAAAGCAAAATTGCTCTGAATATAATCTGTCAGAATAAATATACAATGCCCTATTCTACTCTGTTTTGTAGTATATACACTACCTCAATATGCTAGCTCATGTAAAATACCGAAATTCTAATTTTACGCGATTCGAAAAGAATCGAAATAATATCTAGGTGCCCCAAAGTTAAAAGAAAATGGCTATAAATATACTCTGTTAGAAAAAATATACAACGCCTTATTCTACTCTGTTTTGTAGTATATACACCAACTCAGTATGCTCTCTCATATAGAATACCGAAACTCTAAATTTACGTGATGGAAAAAAATGTAAATAGTATCTAGGCACCCGAATGTTAAAAGCAAAATTGCTCTGAATATAATCTGTCAGAAATAATATACAATGCACTTTTCTACTCTGTTTTATAGAATATACACCAACTCAATATGCTCTCTCAGGTAAAATATGGAAATTCTAATTTTACGCGAATCAAAAAAGTCTAAATAATATCTAGGTGCTCCAAATTTAAAAGAAAATGGCTCTGAATATAGTCTGTTAGAGAAAATATACAACGCCTTATTCTACTCTGTTCTGCAGTATATACACCAACTCAGTATGCACTCTCATGTAAAATACAGAAATTCTAATTTCACTCGAATCGAAAAAATCTAAATATTATCTAGGCACCCCTATGTTAAAAACAAAATTTCTCTGAATATAATCTGTCAGAAAACATATGCAATGCCCTATTTTACTCTGTTTTGGAGTATATAAACCAACTCAGTATGCTCTCTCATGTAAAATACAGAAATTCTAATTTTACGTGAATCGAAAAAAATCTAAATATTATATAGGCAACCGAATGTTAAAAGCAAAATTGCTCTGAATATAATCTGTCATAAAAAATATACAATGCCCTCTTCTACTCTGTTTTGGAGTATATACACCAACTCAGTATGCTCTCTCATGTAAAATACAAAAATTCAAATTTCACCCGAATCGAAAAAATCTAAATAATATCTAGGCACCCCAATGTTAAAAACAATATTGCTCTGAATATAATCTGTCAGAAAACATATGCAATGCCCTATTCTACTCTGTTTTGGAGTATATAAACCAACTCAGTATGCTCTCTCAGGTAAAATACAAAAATTCTAATTTTACGTGAATCGAAATAAATCTAAATATTATCTAGAAACCCGAATGAAAAAAGGTAAATTGCTCGGAATACACTGTATCAGAAAAAATATACAATGACCTTTCGTACTCTGTTTTGGACTATATACAACAACTCAATATGCTCTCTCATGTAAAATACCGAAATTCTAATTTTAAGCTTATCGAAAAAAACCTAAATCATATCTAGGTGCCACAAAGTTAAATGAAAATGGCTATAAATATATTCTCTCAGAAAATATATACAATGCCTTATTCTACTCTGTTTTGTAGTGTATACACCAACTAAATATGCTCTCTCATGTAAAATACCAAAATTCAAGTTTTACCCGATTCAAAAAAATTTAAATATTATCTAGGCACCCTAATGTTAAAAAAAAACTTGCTCTGAATATAATCTGTCAGAAAAAATATACAATGCCCTATTCTACTCTGTTTTCGAGTACATACACCAACTCAATATGCTCTCTCATGTAAAACACATAAATTCTATATTTAAGCGAATCGAAAAAAATCTAAATATTATCTAGGCACCCGAATGTTAAAAGCAAAATTGATCTGAACATAATCTGTCAGAGAAAATATACAATGCCCTTTTCTACTCTGTTTTCTAGTATATACACCAACTCAATATGTTCTCTGAAGTAAAATACCGAAATTCTAATTTTATGTGAATCGAAAAAAGTCTAAATAATATCTAGGCGCCTCAAATTTAAAAGAAAATAGCTCTGAATATAGTCTGTTACAGAAAATACAGAATGCCTTATTCTACTCTGTTTTGGAGTATATACACCAACTCAGTATGCTCTCTCATGTAAAATACAAAAATTCAAATTTCACCCGAATCGAAAAAATCTAAATAATATCTAGGCACCCCAATGTTAAAAACAATATTGCTCTGAATATAATATGTCAGAAAACATATACAATGCCCTTTTCTACTCTGTTTTCTAGTATATACACCAACTCAATATGTTCTCTGAAGTAAAATACCGAAATTCTAATTTTATGTGAATCGAAAAAAGTCTAAATAATATCTAGGCGCCTCAAATTTAAAAGAAAATAGCTCTGAATATAGTCTGTTACAGAAAATACAGAATGCCTTATTCTACTCTGTTTTGGAGTATATACACCAACTCAGTATGCTCTCTCATGTAAAATACAAAAATTCAAATTTCACCCGAATCGAAAAAATCTAAATAATATCTAGGCACCCCAATGTTAAAAACAATATTGCTCTGAATATAATATGTCAGAAAACATATGCAATGTCCTATTCTACTCTGTTTTGAAGTATATAAACCAACGCAGTATGCTCTCTCAGGTAAAGTCCAAAAATTCTAATTTTACGTGAATCGAAATAAATCTAAATATTATCTAGAAACCCGAATGAAAAAAGGAAAATTGCTCAAAATACAATGTGTCAGAAAAAATATACAATGACCTTTTCTACTCTGTTTTGGAGTATATACACCAACTCAATATGCTCTCTCATGTAAAACACAGCAATTCTGATTTTACCCGAATCGAAAAAATCTAAATATTATCTAGGCACCCCAACGTTAAAAACAAAATTTCTCTGAATATAATCTGTCAGAAAAAATATACAATGCCCTATTCTACTCTGTTTCGGTGTATATACACCAACTCAGTATGCTCTCTCATATAAAATAGAGAAATTCTAATTATACATGAATCTAAAAAAATCTAAATATTATCTAGGCACCCCAAAGTTAAAAGCAAAATTGCTCTGAATATAATCTGTCAGAAAAGGTATATAATGCCCTATTCTACTCTGTTTTAAAGTATATACACCAACTCCTTATGCTCTCTCATGTTAAATAGAGAAACTCTATATTTAAGCGAATAGAGAAAACTCTAAATATTATCTAGGCACCCGAATGTTAAAAAAAAATATCTCTGAATATAATCTGTCAGAAAACATATGCAATGCCCTATTTTACTCTGTTTTGGAGTATATAAACCAACTCAGTATGCTCTCTCATGTAAAATACCGAAATTCTAATTTTATGTGAATCGAAATAAATCTAAATATTATATAGGCAACCGAATGTTAAAAGCAAAATTGCTCTGAATTCAATGCGTCAGAAAAAATATACAATGCCCTTTTCTACTCTGTTATGGAGTATATACACAAACTCAGTTTGCTCTCTACTGTAAAATAGAGAAATTCTAATTTTACGTGAATCGGAAAAAATCTAAATATTATCTAGACACCCCAAAGTTAAAAGCAAAATTGCTCTGAATATAAGCTGTCAGAAAAATATACAATGCCTTATTCTACTCGGTTTTGGAGTATATACACCAACTCAATATGCTCTTTAATGTAAAATACAGAAATTTTATATTTAAGCGAGAAGAGAAAAATCTAAATATTATCTAGACATCCCAAAGTTAAAAGCAAAATTGCTCTGAATATAATCTCTCAGAAAAAATATACAATGCCGTATTCTACTCTTTTGTGGAGTATATAGACCAACTCCATATGCTCTCTCATGTAAAATACAGAAATAGTATATTTAAGCGTATTGAAATAAATCTAAATATTATCTAGGCACCACAATGTTAAATGCAAAGTTGCTCTGCTTATAATCTGTCACAAAAAATATACAATGCTTTTTTCTTCTCTTTTTTGTAGTATATACACCAACACAATATGCTCTCTTTTGTAAAATACCGAAATTCTAATTTTACGCGAATCGAAAAAAATCTAAATAATATCTAGGCGCCTGAAAGTTAAAAGATAATGACTCTGAGTATAGTCTGTAAGGAAAAATATACAATGCCTTTTTCTACTCTTTTTTGGAGTATATACACCAACTCAATATGCTCTCTCAGGTAAAATACCGAAATTCTAATTTTATGTGAATCGAAGAAAGTCTAAATAATATCTAGGCTCCCCAAATTTAAAAGAAAATGGCTCTGAATATTGTCTGTTAGAGAAAATATACAATGCCTTATTCTTCTCTGTTCTGGAGTATATACACCAACTCAGTATGCTCTCTCATGTAAAATACAGAAATTCTAATTTCACCCGAATCAAAAAAATCTAAATAATATCGAGGCACCCGAATGTTAAAAAAAAATTGCTCTGAATATAATCTTTCAGAAAACATAGGCAATGCCGTATTCTACTCTGTTTTGGAGTATATAAACCAACTCACTATGCTCTCTCTGGTAAAATACCGAAATTCTACTTTTACGTGAATCGAAATAAATCTAAATATTATCTAGGAACCCGAATGTCAAAAGGAAAATTGCTCGGAATACAATGTGTCAGAAAAAGTATACAATGACCTTTTCGACTCTGTTTTGGGGTATATACACCAACTCCGAATGCTCTCTCATATAAAATACAGAAATTCTAATTTTACCAGAATCGATAAAAATCTAAATATTATCTAGGCACCCCAATGTTAAAAACAAATTGCTCTGAATATACTCTGTTAGAAAATATATACAATGCCCTATTCTACTCTATTTTGTAGTATATACACCAACTCCATATGCGCTCTCATGTAAAATACGGAAATTCTATATTTAAGCGAATCGAAAAAAATCTTAATATTATCTAGGCACCCCAATGTTAAAAACAAATTTCTCTGAATATAATTTGTCAGAAAAAATATACAACGCCTTATTTTACTGTTTTGTGGAGTATATACACCAACTCAATTTGCTCTCTCAAGTAAAATACAGAAATTCTATATTTAAGCGAATCGAAAAAAATTTATATTTTATCTAGGCACTCCAATGTTAAAAACAAAATTGCTCTGAGTATAATCTGTCCGAATAAATATCCAATGCTTTATTCTACTCTGTTTATGAATATATACACCAACTCCATATGCTCTCTCATATAAAATAGAGAAATTCTATATTTAAGCGAATCGAAAAAAATCTAAATATATCTATGCATTCCAATGTTAAAAGCAAAATTGCTCTGAATATAATCTGTCAGAAAAAATATACAATGCCGTTTTCTACTCTGTTTTGGAGTATATACACCAACTCCATATGCTCTCTCATGTAAAATATACAAATTCTATATTTAGGCGAATCGAAAAAAATCCAAATAATATGTAGGCGACCCAAAGTTTAAAGAAAATGGCTCTGAATATAGTATGTTAGAAAAAATATACAAAGCCTTATTCTACTATGTTTTTGAGTATATACACCAACTCAGTATGCTCTCCCGTGTAAAATAGAGAAATTCTAATTTTACCCGAATCGAAAAAATCTAAATATTATCAAGGCACCCCAATGTTAAAAACAAAATTACTCTAAACATAAACTCTCAGAAAAAATATACAATGCCCTATTCATCTCTTTTTTTAAGTATATACACCAACTCAGTATGCTCTCTCATGTAAAATACAGAAATTCTATATTTAAGCGAATCAAAAAAAATCTAAATAATATCTAGGCGCCCCAAAGTTAAAATAAAATGGCTCTGAATATAGTATTTTAGAAGAAATATACAATGCCTTATTCTACTATGTTTTGGAGTATATACACCAACTCAGTATACTCTATCGTGTAAAATACAGAAATTCTAATTTTACCCGAACCGAAATAATCTAAATATTATCTAGGCACCCCAATGTTAAAAACAAAATTGCTCTGAATATAAACTCTCAGAAAAAATATACAATGCCCTATTCTACTATGTTTTTGAGTATATACACCAACTCTACATACTCTCTCATGTAAAATACAGAAATTCTATATTTAAGCGAATCGAAAAAAATCTAAATATAATCTAGGCATCCCAATGTTAAAAACAAAATTGCTCTGAATATAATCTGTCAGAAAAAATATACAATGCCCTATTCTACTATGTTTTTGAGTATATACACCAACTCTACATACTCTCTCATGTAAAATACAGAAATTGTATATTTAAGTGAATCAAAAAAATCTAAATATTATCTAGGCACTCGAAGGTTAAAAGCATAATTGCTCTGAATATAATCTGTCAGAAATAATATAAAATGCCCTATTCTACTCTGTTTTTGAGTATATACACCAACTCCATATGCTCTCTGATGTAAAATACCGAAATTCTAATTTTATGTGAATGCAAAAAAACCTATAGAATATATAGGTGCCCCAAAGTTAAAAGAAAATGGCTCTGAATATAGTGTGTAAGAAAAAATATACAATACCTTATTCTACTCTGTTTTGGAGTATATACACCAACTCAGTATGCTCTCTCATGTAAAATACCAAAATTCTAATTTTACCCGAATAGAAAAAATCTAAAAATGATATAGGCACCCCAATGTTAATAACAAAATTGCGCTGAATATAATCTGTCAGAAATAATATACAATTCCCTAGTCTACTCTTTTTTGGTGTACATAAACCAACTCAGTATGCTCTCTCATGTAAAATAGAGAAATTCTAAATTTACCTGGATCTAAATAAATCTAATTATTATCTAGGCACCCCAAAGTTAAAAGCAAAATTGCTCTGAATATAATCTGTCATAAAAAATATACAATGCCCTATTCTACTCTGTTTTGGACTATATACACCAACTGCATATGATCTCTCTGTAAAATACAGAAATTCTAAATTTAAGAGAATAGAGAAAAATCTAAATATTATCTAGGCAATCCAGTGTTGAAAGCAAATTTGCTCCGATTATAATCTGTCAGAAAAAATATCCAATGCCCTTTTGTACTCTGTTTTGGTGTATATACACTAACTCAATATGCTCTCTCATGTAAAATACCGAAATTCTAATATTACGTGAATCGAAAAAAATCTGAATAATATCTACGCACCCCAAAGTTAAAACAATATGGCTCTGAATATAGTCTGTTAGAAATAATATACAATACCTTATTCTACTCTGTTTTACAGTATATACACCAAATCAGTATGCTCCCTCATGTAAAATACAGAAATTATAAATTTACACGAATCGAAGAAAATGTAAATAACATCTAAGCGCCCCAAAATTAAAAGAAAATGGCTCTGAATATAGTCAGTTAGAAAAAATATAGAATGCTTTATTCTACTATATTTTGGAGTATATACACCAACTCAGTATTCTCTCTAATGTAAATTACCGAAATTCTAACTTACCCGAACCGAAAAAATCTAAATATTATCTAGGCACCCCAATGTTAAAAGCAAAATTACTCTGAATATAATCTGTCAGAAAAAATATACACTGCCCTATTCTACTCTGTTTTGGAGTATATACACCAACTCAGTATGCTCTCTCAGGTAAAATAACGAAATTCTAATTTTACGTGAATCGCAAAAATCTTAATATTATATAGGCACCCCAATGTTATAAGCAAAATTACTCTGAATATAATCTGTCAAAAAAATATACAACGCCCTATTCTACTATGTTTTGCAGTATATACAGCAACTCCATGTGCTTTCTCATGTAAAATAGAGAAATTATGTATTTAAGCGAATCGAAAAAAATCTAAAATTATCTAGGCACTGCAATGTTAAAAACAAAATTTCTCTGAATATAATCTGTCACAAAATATATACAATGCCCTATTCTACTCTTTTTTGGAATATATACATTAACTTTATATGCTCTCTCATGTAAAATACAGAAATTCTAATTTTACATGAATCGAAAAAATCTAAATAATATATAGGCACCCCAATGTTAAAAACAAAATTGCTCTGAATATAATGTGTCAGAAAAAATATACAATGCCTTATTCTACTCTTTTTTGGAGTATATACAGCAACTCCATATGCTATATATTAGAAAATATATAAATTCTATATTTAAGCGAATCGAAAAAATTCTAAATATTATCTAGGCACCCCAATGTAAAAAGCAAAATTGCCCTGAATATAATCTGTCAGAAAATATATACAATGCCATATTCTACTCTCTTTTGGAATATATACACCAACTCCATATGCTCTCTCATGTAAAATAAAAAATTCTATATTTGACTGAATCGAAAGCAATCTAAAAAATATCTAGGCACCCCAATGATAAAAGCAAAATTGCTGTGAATATAATATGTCAGAAAAAATATACAATGACCTTTTCTACTCTGTTTTGTAGTATATACACTACCTCAATATGTTATCTCATGTAAAATAGAGAAATTCTAATTATACGCGAATCGAAAAAAATCCAAATAATATCTAGGCGCCCCAAAGTTAAAAGATAATGGGTATGAATATACTCTGTTTGAAAAAATATACAATGCCTTATTCTACTCTTTTTTGGAGTATATACACCAACTCAGTATGCTCCATCATATAGAATACGGAAATTCTAAATTTACGTGATTGGAAAAAAGTCTACATATTATCCAGGCACACGAATGTTAAAAGCAAAATTGCTCTGAATATAATCTGTCAGAAAAAATATAAAATTCCCTTTTCTACTCTTTTTTCGATATATACACCAACTCAATATGCTCTCTCAGGTAAAATACCGAACTTCTAATATTACGTGAATCAAAAAAAGTCTAAATAATATCAAGGCGCCCCAAATTTAAAAGAAAATTGCTCTGAATATAGTCTGTTAGAGAAAATATACAATGCCTTATTCTACTCTGTTTTGGAGTATATACACCAACTCAGTATGCTCTCTCATGTCAAATACCGAAATTCTAATTTTACATGATTCGAAAAAATTTAAATATTATCTAGGCACCCTAATGTTAAAAACAAACTTGCTCTGAATATAATCTGTCAGAAAAAAATATACAATGCCCTATTCTACTCTGTTTTGGAGTACATACAACAACTCCATATGCTCTCTCATGTAAAATACAGAAATTCTATATTTAAGCGAATCGAAAATAATCTAAATATTATCTAGGCACCCGAATGTTAAAAGCAAAATTGCTCTAAATATAATCTGTCAGAAAAAATATATAATGCCCTTTTCTACTCTGTTTTGGAGTATATACACCAACTCCATATGCCCTCTTATGTAAAATACAGAAATTCTATATTTAAGCGAATCGGAAGAAATCTAAATAATATCTAGGCACCCCAAAGTTAAAAAAAATGGCTCTGAATATAGTCTGTTAGAAAAAATATACAATGCCTTATTCGACTCTGTTTTGCAGTATATACACCATCTCAGTATGCTCTCTCATGTAAAATACCGAAATTCTAATTTTACCCAAATCAAAAAAACCTAAATGCTATTTAGGCACCCCAATGTTAAAAAAAAAATTGCTCTGAATATAATATGTAAGAAAAAATATACAATGCCCTATTCTACCCTGATTTGGAGTATATACACCAAATCAGTATGCTTCCTCATGTAAAATCCCGAAATTCTAATTTTACGTGAATCGAAAAAAATCTAAGTATTATTTAGGCACCCGAAGGTTATAAGCAAAATTGCTCCTAAAATAATGTGTACGGAAAAATATACAATGCCCATTTCTACTCTGTTTGGTGTATATACACCAACTCAATATGCTCTCTCATGTAAAACACAGAAATTCTAATTTTACCCGAATCGAAAAAATCTAAATATTATCTAAGCACCCCAGTGTTAAAAACAAAATTGCTGTGAATATAATCTGTCAGAAAAAATATACAATGGCCTATTCTACTCTGTTTGGTGTATATACACCAACTGAGTATGCTCTCTCATGTAAAATAGAGAAATTCTAATTTTACATGAATCTAAAAAAATTTAAATATTATTTAGGCACCCCAAAGATAAAAGAAAAATTGCTCTGAATATGATCTGTCAGAAAACATATGCAATGCCTTATTTTATTCTATTTTGGAGTATATAAATTAACTCAGTATGTTCTCTCATGTAAAATACGAAAATTCTAATTTTACGTGAATTGAAATAAATCTAAATATTATATAGGCAACCGAATATTAAAAGCAAAATTGCTCTGAATACAATGTGTCAAAAAAAATATACAATGCCCTTTTCTACTCTGTTTTGGAGTATATACACCAACTCAATATGCTCTCATATGTAAAATACCAAAATTCTAATTTTAGGAGAATCGAAAAAATCTAAATAATATCTATGTGCCCCAAAGTTCAAGGAAAATATCTCTGAATATAGTCTGTTAAAAAAAATATAGAATGCCTTATTCTACTCTGTTTTCTAGTATATACACAAACTCAGTATGCTCTCTCCTGTAAAATAGAGAAATTCAAATTTTACATGAATCTGAAAAAAACTAAATATTATCTAGACACCCCAAAGTTAAAAGCAAAATTGCTATGAATATAATCTGTCAGAAAAAATATATATTGCCTTATTCTACTCTGTTTTGGAGTATATACACCAACTCAATATGCTCTTTAATGTAAAATACAGAAATTCTATATTTAAGCGAGAAGAGAAAAATCTAAATATTATCTAGGCACTCCAATTTTAAAAGCAAAATTGCTCTGAATATAATCTGTCAGAAAAAATATACAATGCCCTATTCTACTCTGTTTTGGAATATATACACCAACTCAGTATGCTCTCTCATGTAAAATACCGAAATTCTAAATTTACCCGAATCGAAAAAAATCTAAATATTATCTAGAAAACCGAAGTTTAAAAGCAAAATTGCTCTGAATATAATCTGTCAGAAAAAATATACAATGCCCTTTTCTACTCTGTTTTGGAGTATATACAGCAACTCAGAATGCTCTCTCATGTAAAATACCGAAATTCTAATTTTACGTGAATCGAAGAAAATCTAAATATTATCTAGGCACCCGAATGTTAAAAACAAAATTGCTCTGAATGTAGTCTGTCATAAAAAATATACAATGCCCTATACTACTCTTTTTTAAAGTATATACACCAACTCAGTATGCTCATATGTAAAATGCAGAAATTATAATTTTACCCAAATCGAAAAAATCTAAATATTATTTAGGCACCCCAATGTTAAAAACAAAGTTCCTCTGAAGGTAATCTGTCAGAAAAAATATACAATACCCTATTCTACTCTGTTTTGGAGTATATACACCAACTAAGTATGCTCTCTCATGTAAAATACAGAACTTCTATATTTAAACGAATAGAAAAAAACCTAAATATTATCTAGGCACCCCAATGTTAAAAGAAAAATTGCTCTGAATATAATCTGTCAAAAAAATATACAATGCACTATTCTACTTTGTTTAGGAGTATATACACCAACTCCATATGCTCTCTCATGTAAAATACAGAAATTCTATATTTAAGCGAATCGAAAAAAATCTAAATATTATCTAGGCGTCTTAATATTACAAGCAAAATTGCTCTGAATATAATCTGTTAGAAAAAATATACAATGCCCTTTTCTACTCTATTTTGGAGAATATACACGAACTCCATATGGTCTCTCATGTAAAATACAGAAATTCTATATTTAAGCGAATTGAAAAAAATCTAAATATTATCTAGGCACCACAATGTTAAATGCAAAATTGCTCTGCATATAATCTGTCACAAAAAATATACAATGCCCTTTTCTACTCTATTTTGAAGTATATACCCCAACTCAATATGCTCTCTAATGTAAAATACCGTAATTCTAATTTTATACGAATCGAAATAAATGTAAATAATATCCATGCGCCACAAACTTATACGAAAATGGCTCTGAATAATGCCTGTTAGAAAAAATATACAATGCCTTATTCTACACTGTTTTGGAGTATATAAACCAACTCAGTATGCTCTCTCATGTAAAATACAGAAATTCTAATTTCACCCGAATTGAAAATATCTAAATATTATCTAGGCACCGCAATGTTAAAAACAAAATTGCTCTGAATATATAGTGTCTGAAGTAATATACAATACCCTATTCTACTCTTTTTTGGAGTATATACAGCAACTCCATATGCTCTCTCATATAAAATACAAAAATAATATATTTAAGCAAATCGAAAAAAATCTAAATATTATCTAGGCACCCGAATGTTAAAAGCAAAATTGCCCTGAATATACTCTGTCAGAAAAAATATACAATGCCCCTTTATACTCTTTTTTGGAGTATATACACAAACTCAATATGCTCTCTCATGTAAAATAAAGAAATTGTTATTTTACGCTAATTGAAAAAAACCTAAATAATATCTAGGCGCCCCAAAGTTAAAAGAAAATGTCTCTGAATACAGTCTGTTAGAAAAAATATACAATGCCTTATTCTACCCTGTTTTGGTGTATATACACAAACTCAGTATGCTCTCTCCTGTAAAATAGAGAAATTATAATTTTACGTTAATTTAAAAAAATTTAATATTATCTAGGCACCACAAAGTTAAAAACAAAATTGCTCTGAATATAATCTGTCAGAAAAAATATACAATGCCCTATGCAACTCTATGTTTGGGTATATACACCAACTCCATATGCTCTCTCATGTAAAATAAAGAAATTCTATATTTAAGCGGATCGAAATAAATCTAAATATTATCTAGGCACCACAATGTTAAATACAAAATTGCTCTGCATATAATCTGTCACAATAAATATACAACGCCCTTTTCTACTCTGTTTTGAAGTATATACACCAACTCAATATGCTCTCTAATGTAAAATACAGAAATTCTAATTTTACGCGAATCGAAATAAATGTAAATAATATCTATGGGCCCCAAAGTTAAAAGAAAATTGCTCTGAGTATTGTCTGATAGAAAAAATTTACAATGCCTTATTTTACTCTGTTTTGGAGTATATACACTAACTCAGTATGCTCTCTCATGTAAAATACCGAAATTCTAATTTTACGTGAATCGAAAAAATTCTAAATATTATCTAGGCACCCCAATGTTAAAACGAAATTGCTCGGAATGTAGTCTGTCCGAAAAAATATACAATGCCCTATTCTACTCTGTTTTGGGGTATATACACCAACTCCATATGCTCTCTCATGTAAAATACAGAAATTCTATA
This sequence comes from Callithrix jacchus, assembly GCF_049354715.1. Taxonomy (NCBI): domain Eukaryota; kingdom Metazoa; phylum Chordata; class Mammalia; order Primates; family Cebidae; genus Callithrix; species Callithrix jacchus. The sequence continues at coordinate 54,265,255 of NC_133521.1, read as the reverse complement.
TATAAGTGAAATGAAAAAAATCTAAATATTATCTAGGCACCCCAATGTTAAAAGCAAAATTGCTCTGAATATAATCTGTGAGATAAAATATACAATGCTTTTTTCTACTCTGTTTTGTAGTACATAAACCAACTCAATATGCTCTCTCATGTAAAATACAGAACTTCTATATTTAAGCGAATCAGAAAAAATCTAAATATTATCTAGGCACCCCAATATTAAAAACAAAATTGCTCTGAATATAATGTGTCTGAAAAAATATACAATGCCCGATTCTACTCTATTTTGGAATATATAGACCAACTCTATATGCTCTCTCATGTAAAATACAGAAATTCTATATTTAAGTGAATCGAAAAAAATTTAAATATTATCTAGGCACCAGAAGGTTATAAGCAAAATTACTGTGAATATATGTGCAAGAAAAAATATACAATGCCCTTTTGTAATTTGTTTTGGAGTATATAGGCCAACACGATATGCTCTCTCTTGTAAAACACAGAAATTCTAATTTTACCTGAATCGAAAAAATCTAAATATAATCTAGGCAACCAAATGTCAAAAAACAAAGTTGCTCTAAATATAATCTGAAAGAAAAAATATACAATGCCCTATTCTACTCTGTTTTGGTGTATATACACCAACTCAGTATGCTCACTCATGTAAAATAGAGAAATTCTAATTTTAAATGTATCTAAAAAAATCTAAATAGTATCTATGCACCCCAAAGTTAAAATAAAATGGCTCTGAATATAGTCTGTTAGAAAAAATATACAATGCCCTTTTCTACCCTGTTTTTAGTATATACACCAATTCAATATGCTCTCTCATGTAAAATACAGAAATATTAATTTTACCCGAATCGATAGAATGAAAATATTATGTAGGCACCCCAATGTTTAAAACAACATTGCTCTGAATATAATCTGTCAGAAAAAATAAAACATGCCCTATTCTACTCTGTTTTGGAGAATGTACACCAACTCCATATGCTCTTTCATGTAAAATACAGAAATTCCACATGTAATCGAACCGAAATAAATCTAAATATTATCTAGGCACCACAAGGTTAAAAGCAAAATTGCTCTGAATATAATCTGTCAGAAACAATATATAATGCCTATTTCTACTCTGTTTTGTACTATATACACCAAATCAATATGCTCTCTTATGTAAATTACAGAAATTCTAATTCTACCTGAATCGAAAATATCTAAATATTGCCTAGGCACCCCAATGTTAAAAACAAAATTGCTCTGAATATAATTTGTCAGAAAAAATATACAATGCCCGATTCTACTCTGTTTTAGAGTATATACACCAACTCCATATGCTCTTTCATGTAAAATACCGAAATTCTAATTTTATGCGAATGGAAAAAAATCTAAATATTATCTAGGAACCCGAATGTTAAAAGCAAAATTGCTCTGAATATAATCTGTCAGAAAAAATATACAATGCCTTATTCTACTCATTTTTGGAGGATATACACCAAATCAGTATGCTCTCTTATGTATAATACCGAAATTCTAATTTTACGTGAATCAAAAAAAATCTAAATATTATCTAGGAACCCGAATGTTAAAAGCAAAATTGCTCTGAATATAATCTGTCAGAAAGAATATACAATGCGATTTTCTACTCTGTTTTGGAGTATATACACCAAGTTAATATGCTCTCTCATGTAAAATACCGAATGTCTAATTTTACGGGAATCGAAAGAAATCTAAATAGTATCTAGTCACCTTAATGTTAAAAACAAAATTCCTCTTAATATAATATGTCAGAAAAAATATAAAATGCTTTATTCTACTCTGTTTTGTAGTATATACAACTCCATATGCTCTCACATGTAAAATACAGAAATTCTATATTTAAGCGAATCGAAATAAATCTAAATATTAACTAGGCACCCCAATGTTAAAAACAAAATTTCTCTGAATACAATCTGTCAGAAAAAATATACAACGCCGCATTCTAATCTGTTTTCGAATATATACAGCAACTCCATATGCTCTCCCATGTAACATACAGAAATTCTAATTTTACGCGAATCGAAAAAAATCTAAATAATATCTAGGTGGCCCAAAGTTAAAAGAAAATGGCTCTAAATATTGTCTGTTAAAAAAAATATACAATGCCTTATTCTACTCTGTTTGGGAGTATATGCACCAACGCAGTATGCTCTCTCATGTAAAATACAGAAATTCTAAATTTACGCGAATTGAAAAAAATGTAAATAACATCTAGGTGCCCCAAAGTTAAAAGAAAATGGCCCTGAATATAATCTGTTAGAAAAAATATACAATGCCTTATTCTACTCCGTTTAGTAGTATATACACCAACTCCATGTGCTCTCTCATGTAAAATACAGAAATTATGTATTTAAGAGTATTGAAAAAAATCTAAATATGATCTTGGCACCCCAATGTTAAAAGCAAGTTTCCTCTAAATATATTCTGTCAGAAAAAATATTCAATGCCTTATTCTACTCTGTTTTTGATTATAAACAATAAATCTACTTGCTCTTTCATGTAAAATACAGAAATTCTATATTTAAGAGAATACAAAAAAATCTAAATATTATCTAGGCACCCAAATGTTAAAAGTAAAATTGCTCTGAATATAATCTGTCAGAAAAAATATACAATGCTCTATTCTACTTTGTTTTGTAGTATATACACCAACTCCATATGCTCTCTCATGTAAAATACAGAAATTCTATATTTAAGCGAATCGAAAAAATCTAAATATTATCTAGGCACCCCAATGTTAAAAACAAAATTGCTCTGAATATAATCTGTCAGAAAAAATATACAATGCCCTTTTCTACTCTGTTTTGGAGTATATACACCAACTCCATATACTCTCTCATGTAAAATACAGAAATTCTATATTTAAGTGAATGAAAAAAAAATCTAAATATTACCTAGGCACCCCAATGTTTAAAACAAAATTTCTCTGAATGTAATCTGTCAAAAAAAATATACAATGCCCTTTTCTACTCTTTTTTGTAGTATATACACTAACTCAATATGCTCTCTCATGTAAAATACCGAAATTCTAATTTTATGCGAATCAAAATAAATCTAAATAATATCTAGGCGCCCCAAGGTTAAAATAAAATGTCTTTGAATATACACTGTCATAAAAAATATACAATGCCTTATTCTACTTAGTTTTGGAGTACATACACCAACTCAGTATGCTCTCTCATTTAAAATACCAAAATTCAAATTTTACCCGAATCGAAAAATCTAAATATTATCTAGGCACCCCAATGTTAAAAACAAAACTGCTCTGAATATAACCTGTCAGAGAAAATACACAATGCCCTATTCTATTCTGTTTTGGAGTACATACACCAACTCCATGTGCTCTCTCATGTAAAATACCGAAATTCTATATTTAAGCGAATCGAAAAAAATCTAAATATTATCTAGGCACCCCAATATTAAAAGAAAAATTGCTCTGAATATAATCTGTTAGAAAAAATATACAATGCTCTTTTCAACTCTTTTTTGGAGTACATACACCAACTCAGTATGCTCTCTCATGTAAAATACCGAAATTCTAATTTTACGTGAATCGAAAAAATCTAATTATTATCTAGGCACCCGAATGTTAAAAGCAAAATTGCTCTGAATATAATCTGTCAGAAAATATATACAATGCCCTTTTCTACTTTTTTTGTATTATATACACTAACTCAATATGCTCTCTCATGTAAAATACCGAAATTCTAAGTTTAAGCGAATTGAAAAAACTCTAATTATTATCTAGGCACTCTAATGTTAAAAGCAAAATTGCTCTGAATAAAATCTGTAAGAAAAAATATACAATGCCCTTTTCTTCTTTCTTTTAATGTATATACACCAACTCCATATGCTCTCTCATGTAAAATGCAGAAATTCCATATTTTAGCGAATCAAAAAAATCTAAAAATTATCTAGGCACCCGAATGTTAAAAGCAAAATTGCTCTGAATATAATGTGTCAGAAAAAATATACAATACCCTTTTCTACTCTGATGTGTAGTGTATACACCAACTCAATATGCTCTCTTATGTAAGAAACCGAAATTCTAATTTTACGAGACCAGAAAAAAATCTAAATAATATGTAGGTGTTCTAATGTTAAAAGAAAATGGCTCTGAATACAGTCTGTTAGAAAAAATACACAATTTCTTATTCTTCTCTCCTTTGGAGTATATAAACCAACTCAGTATGCTCTCAAGTGTAAAATACAGAAATTCTTATTTTATCTGAATCAAAGAAATCTCAATATTATCTTATAACCCCAACGTTAAAAACAAAATTGTTCTGAATATAATCTGTCAGAAAAAATATACAATGCCCTATTCTACTCTGTTTTGTAGAATATACACCAACTCAGTATGCTCTCTCATGTAAAATACCAAATTTCTAATTTCACGTGAATCGAAAAAAAATCTAAATATTATCTGGGCACCCCAATGTTAAAAGAATAATTGCTCTGAATATAATCTGTCAGAAGAAATATGCAATGCCATATTCTATTCTGTTTTGGAGTATATACACCAACTCAGTATGCTCTCTCATGTAAAATACAGAAATTCTATATTTAAGAGAATCGAAAAAATTCTAAATATTATCGAGGCACCCCAATGTTAAAAGCAAAATTGCTCTGAATATAATCTGTCAGAAAAAATATACAATGCTCTTTTCTACTCTGTTTTGGAGTACATACACCAACTCTGTATGCTCTCTCATGTAAAATACCGGAATTCTAATTTTACGCGAATAGAAAAAAATCTAAATATTATCAAGGCGCCCCAAAGTTAAAAGAAAATGGCTGTGAATATAGTCTGTTAGACAAAATATACAATGCCTTATTCTACTCTGTTTTGGAGTATATGCACCAACTCAGTATTCTCTCTCATGTAAAATACAGAAATTCTATATTTAAGCGAATCGAAAAAATTTAATAATATTTAGGCACCCCAGTGTTAAAAGAAAAATTGCTCTGAATATAATCTGTCAGAAAAAATATATAGAATGCCATTTTGTCTCTCTTTTGAGGTATATACACCAACTCCATATGCTCTCCCATGTAAAATACAGAAATTTCATATTTTAGCGAATCAAAAAAAATCTAAAAATTATCTAGGCACCCGAATGTTAAAAGCAAGATTTCTCTGAATATAATCTGTCAGAAAAAAATATACAATACCCTTTTCTACTCTGCTGTGTAGTGTATACACCAACTCAATATGCTCTCTCATGTAAAAAACCGAAATCCTAATTTTACGAGCCCCAAAGAAATCTAAATAACATCTAGGCGCCCCAATGTTAAAAGAAAATGGCTATGAATATAGTCTGTTAGGAAAAATATACAATTCCTTATTCTACTCTGTTTTGGAGTATATACACCAACTCAGTATGCTCTCAAAAGTAAAATACAGAAATTCCAATTTTACAAGAATCGAAGAAATCTAAATATTATCTTGTAACCGCAACGTTCAAAATAAAATTGGTCTGAATATAATCTGTCAGAAAAAATATACAATGCCCTATTCTACTCTGTTTTGGAGTATATACACCAACTCAGTATGCTCTCTCATGTAAAATACCGAAATTATAATTTTACGCGAATAGAAAAATCTCTAAATATCTAGGCGCCCCAAAATTAAAAGAAAATGGCTCTGAATATAGTCTGTTAGAAAAAATATACAATGCCTTATTCTATTCTGTTTTGGAGTATATACACCACTCAGTATGCTCTCTCTTGTAAAATAACGTAATTCTAATTTAACGTGAATCGAAAAAAAATCTAAACATTATCTGGGTACCCCAATGTTAAAAGCCAAATTGTACTGAATATAATCTGTCAGAAAAAATATACAAGTCCCTATTCTACGCTGTTTTGGAGTAAACACACCAACTCAGTGTGCTCTCTGATGTAAAATACCGAAATTCTAAATTTACGTGAATCGTAAAACAATCTAGATATTATCCTGGAACCCCAATGTAAAAAGCCAAATTGCTGGGAATATAAGCTGTCATAAAAAATATACAAGGCCCTATTCTACTCTGTTTTGGAGTATATACACCAACTCAGTATGCTCTATCTTGTAAAATACCGAAATTCTAATTTTACGCAAATAGAAAAAAATCTAAATAATATCTAGGCGCCCCAAAGTTGAAAGAAAATGGCTCTGAATATAGTCTGTTAGACAAAATATACAATGCCTTATTCTACTATGTTTTGGAGTATATACACCAACTCAGTATGCTCTCTCATGTAAAATACCGAAATTCTATATTTAAGCTAATCGAAAATACCTAAATATTATCTAGGCACCACAATGTTAAAAGAAAAAATGCTCTGAATATAATCTGTCAGAAAAAATATACAATGCGTTTTCTATTCTCTTTTGGAGTATATACAACAAATCAATATGCTCTCTCACGTAAAATAGCAAAATTCTAATTTTACGCGAATTGAAAAAATCTAAATAATATCTAGCGCCCCAAAATTAAAAGAAAATGACTCTGAATATTGTCTGTTAGAAAAAATATACAATGTTTTATTCTACTCTGTTTTGGAGTATATAAACCAACTCAGTATGCTCTCTCATGTAAAATACAAAAATTCTAAATTTACATGAATCGAAAAAAATCTAAATATTCTGTAGGCACCCCAATGTAAGAAGCAAAATTGCTCTGAATATAATCTGTCGGAAAAAATATACAATGCCCATTTCTACTCTGTTTTGCAGTATATTAACCAACTCAATATGCTCTTTCATGTAAAATTCCGAAATTCTAATTTTACGCAAATCGAAAGAAATCTAAATATCTAGGCACCCAAAAGGAAAAAAAAATGGCTCTAAATATAATCTGTCAGAAAAAATATACAATGCCCTTTTGTCCTCTTTTTTGTAGTATATAAACCAACTCAATTTGCTGTCTCATGTAAAATACAGAAATTCTAATTTTACCCAAATCAAAAATATCTAAATATTATCTAGGCACCCCAATGTTAAAAACAAAATTTCTTTGAATATAATCTGTCAGTTAAAATATACAATGCACTATTCTACCTTGTTTTGGAGTATATACACCAACTCAGTGTGCTCTCTCATGGAAAATATCAAAATTCTAATTTAAACCGAATCGAAAAATCTAAATATTACCTAGGCTCCCCAGTGTTAAAAACAAAATTGTTCTGAATATAATCTGTCAGAAAAAATATACAATGCTTTATTCTACTCTTTTTTGTAATATATACACCAACTGAATATGCTCTCTCATGTGAAATACAGAAATTCCATATTTAAGCGAATCGTAAAAAATCTAAATATTATCTAGGCACCCCAATATTAAAAACAAAATTGTTCTGAATATAATCTTTCAGAGAAAATGTACAATGTTCTTTTCTACTCTGTTTTGTAGTATATACAACAACTCAATATGCTCTCTCCTGTAAAATAAAGAAACTCTAAATTTACGTGAATTGAAAAAAATCGAAATGTTATCTAGGCACCCGAATGATAAAAGCAAAATTGCTCTGAATATAATCTGTCAGTAAAAAATATACAATGCTTTTTTTCTACTCTGTTTTGGAGTATATACACCAACTCCATAAGCTCTCTCATGTACAATCCAGAAATTCTATATTTAAGCAAATCGAAAAAAATTTAAATATTATCTAGGTACCCCAATGTTAAAACCAAAATTGCTCTGAATATAATCTGTCAGAAAAAATATACAATGCACTTTTCTACTTTTTTTGTAGTATATACACCAACTCAGTATGCTCTCTCATGTAAAATACAGAAATTCAAATTTTACCCGAATCCAAAAAATCTAAATATTATCTAGGCACCTCAATGTTAAAAAAAAACTACTCTGAATATAATCTGTCAGAAAAAATATACAATGCCCTATTCTACTCTGTTTTGAAATATATACATCAACTCAGTATGCTCTCATATGTAAAATACAGAAATTCTAATTTTACGTGAATCGAAAAAAATCTAAATATTATCTAGGCACCCCAATGATAAAAGCAAAATTACTCTGAATATAATCTTTCAGAAAAAATATACAATGCCCATTTTTACTCTGTTTTGGACTATATACACCAACTCAATATGCTCTCTGTTGTAAAATACCAAAATTCTAATTTTATGCAATTCGAATAAAATCTAAATAATATCTACACACCCCAAAGTTATAAGAAAATAACTCTGAATATAGTCTGTTAGAAAAAATTTACAATGCCTTATTCTCCTCGGTTTTGAATTATATAGACCAACTCAATATGCTCTCTCATGTAAAATACTGAAATTTTAATTTTACGTGAATTGAAAAAATCTAATTATTATCTAGGCAAACGAACGTTAAAAGAAAAATTGCTCTGAATATAATCTGTCAGAAAAAAATATACAATGCGCTTTTCTACTCTGTTTGGAAGTATATACAACAACTAAATATGCTCTCTCATGTAAAATATCGAAATTCGAATTTTTCGCGAATCGAAGAGAATCTTAATAATATCTAGGCCCCCAAAGTTAAAAGAAAATGGCACTGAGTATAGTCCGTTAGAAAAAATATACTATGCTCTATTCTACTCTGTTTTGGAGTATATACACCAACTCCATATGCTCTCTCATGTAAAATACAGAAATTCTATATTTAAGCAAATAGAAAAAAATCTAAATATTATCTAGGCACCCTAATGTTAAAAGCAAAATTGCTCTGAATATAATCTGTCAGAAAAAGTATACAATGCCCTATTCTACTCTGTTTTGGAATATAAACACCAACTCAGTATACTTTCTCATGTAAAATGCCGAAATTCTAATTTTACATGAATCGATAAAAATCTAAATATTATCTAGGCACCCCAATGTTAAAAGCAAAATTACTCTGAATATAATGTGTCAGAAAAAATTATACAATGCCCTATTCTACTCTGTTTTGGAGTACCTACACCAACTCACTATGGTCTCACATGTAAAATACCGAAATTCTAATTTTACGCGAATTGAAATAGATCTAAATAATATCTAGGGGCCCCAAAGTTAAAAGTAAGTGGCTCTGAATATAGTCTGTTAGAAAAAATATACAATGCCTTATTCTACACTGTTTTGGAGTATATACACCAACTCAGTATGCTCTCTCAGGTAAAATACAGAAATTCTATTTTTACCCGAATGGAAAAAATCTAAATATTATATAGGCACCCCAATGTTAAAAACAACATTGCTCGGAATATAATCTGTCACAAAAATATACAATGCCCTATTCTACTCTGTTATGGAGTATATACACCAACTTCATATGCTCTTTCATGTAAAATACAGAAATTGTATATTTAAGCAAATCGAAAAAAATCTAAATATTATCTAGGCACCTTAATGTTAAAAGCAAAATTGCTCTGAATATAATCTGTCAGAAAAAATATACAATGCCTTATTCTACTCTGTTTTGGAAAATATACACCAACTCAGTATGCTCTCTTATGTAAAATACCGATATTCTAAATTTACGTGAATCAAAAAAAATCTAAATATTATCTAAGCACCCGAATGTTAAAAGCAAAATTGCTCTGAATATAATCTGTCAGAAAAAATATACAATGCCATTTTCTACTCTGTTTTGGAGTATATACACCAACTTAATATGCTCTCTCATGTAAAATGCCGAATTTCTAATTTTACGTGATTCGAAAAAAACCTAAATATAATGTAGGTTCCACAAAGTTAAAAGAAAATGGCTCCGAATATAGTCTGTTAGAAAAAATATACAATGCCTGATTCTACTCTGTTTTGGAAAATATACACCAACTCAAAGTGCTCTCTCATGTAAAATACCGAAATTCTAATTTTACGTGAATCGAAAAAAATCTAAATATTATCTAGGAACCCCAATGTTAATGGCATAATTGCTCTGAATATAATCTGTCAGAAAAAATATACAATGCCCTTTTCTACTCTGTTTTGGAGTATATAAACCAACATTATATGCTCTCTCATGTAAAATACCAAAATTCTTATTTTAAGGCAATTGAGAAAAATCTAAATAATATCAAGGCACCCCAAAGTTAAAAGAAAATGGCTCTAAATATCGTCTGTTAGAAAAAATACACAATGCCTTATTATACTCTATTTTGGAGTATATAAACCAACTCAGTATGCTCTCTGATGCAAAATACAGAAATTCAAATTTTACCCGAATCGAAAAAATCTAAATATTATCTAGGCACCCCAATGTTAAAGCAAAATTACACGGAATATAATCTGTTCAAAAAAAATACAATACCCTTTTCTACTCTATTTTGTAGTATATAGACCATCTCAATATGCTCTCTCATGTAAAATACAGAAATTCTAATTTTACCGGGATAGAGAAATTCAAAAAATTATATAGGCACCCCAATGTTAAAAGCAAAATTCTCTGAAAATAATCTGTCAGAAAAAATATACAATGCCCTATTCTATTCTTTTTTGTTGTATATACACCAACTCAGTATGCTCTCTCATGTAAAATACCGAAATTCTAATTTTACGCGAATCGAAAACAATCTAAATAATATGTAGGCGCCCCAAAGTTAAAATAAAATGCCTCTGAATATAGACAGTTAGAAAATATATACAATGCCTTATGCTACTCGGTTTTGGAGTACAAACACCAACTCAGGATGCTCTCTTATGTAAAATACAGAAATTATAATTTCACCTGTATCCAAAAAATCTAAATATTATATATGCACCCCAATGTTAAAAACAAAATTGCTCTGAATATAATAAGTTACAAAAAATATACAATGCCCTATTCTACTCTGTTTTGGAGTATATACACCAACTCCATACGCTCTCTCATGTAAAATACAGAAATTCTATATTTAAGCGAATCGAAAAATATCTAAATGTTATCTAGGTACACCAATGTTAAAAGCAAAATTACCCTGAATATAATCTGTCCGAAGAAATATACAATGCTTCATTCTACTCTGTTTTGTAGTATATACACCAACTCATTGTCCTCTCTCATGTAAAATACCGAAACCCTAATTTTACCCGAATCGAAAAAATCTAAATATAATCTAGGCAACCCAATGTTAAAAACAAAATTGATCTGAATATAAACTTTCAGAAAAAATATACAATGCCCTATTCTACCCTGTTTTGGAGTATATACACAAACTCAATATGCTCTCTCATGTAAAATACCGAAATTCTAATTTTACGTGAATCGAAAAAAATCTAAATAGTATCTAGGCTCCCCAAAGTTCAAAGAAAATGGCTCTGAATATACTCTGTTAGAAAAAATATACAATGCCTTATTCTACTCTATTTTGGAGTATATACACCAACTCAGTATACTCTCTCATGTGAAATGTAGAAATTCTAATTTTACACAAATCGAAAAAATCTAAAAATGATCTAGGCACCCCAAAGTAAAAAACAAAATTGCTCAGAATATAATCTGTCAGAAAAAATATACAATGCCCTATTGTACTCTGTTTTGGAGCATATACACCAACTCCATATGCTCTCTCATGTAAAATACAGAAATTCTATACTTGAGCTAATCCAAAAAAAGTCAATATTATCTAGGCATCCCAATACTAAAATCAAAATTGCTCTGAATATAATCTGTCAGAAAAAATATACAATGGCCTTTTCTACTCTGTTTTGTAATATATACACCAACTCAATATGCTCTCTCATGTAAATTACCGAAATTATAATTTTATGCGAATCGAAAAAAATGTAAATAATATCTAGGCGCCCAAAAGTTAAAAGAAAATGGCTCTGAAAATAGTCTGTTATAAAAAATATACAATTCCTCATTCTACTGTGTTTTGGAGTATATACACCAACTCAGTATGCTCTCTTACGTAAAATACCGAAATCCTAAATTTACGTGAATGAAAAAATTCTAAATATTATCTAGGCACCCCAATGTTAATAGCAAAATTGCTCTGAATATAATCTGTCAGAGAAAATTTACAATGCCATTTTCAACTCTGTTTTGGAGTATCTACACCAACTCAATATGCTCTCTCATGTAAAATACCGAAATTCTAATTTTACGTGAATCGAAAAAAATTTAAATAATATCTAGGCACCCCAAAGTTAAAAGAAAATGGCTCTTAATATATTCTGTTAGAGAAAATATACAATGCCCTATTCTACTCTGTTCTGAAGTATATACATCAACTCCGTATGCTCTCTCATGTAAAGTAACGAAATTCTAATTTTACGTGAATCGAAATAAATCTAAATATCCTCTAGGCACCCCAATGATAAAAGCAAAATTACTCTTAATATAATCTTTCTGAAAAAATATACAATGCCTTTTTTTACACTGTTTTGGACTTTATACACCAACTCAATATGCTCTCATGTGAAATACCAAAATTCTAATTTTATGCAATTCAAATAAAATCTAAAAAATATCTATGCACCCCAAATTTAAAAGAAAATAACTCTGAATATAGTCTGTTAGAAAAAATTTACAATGCCTTATTCTCCTCGGTTTTGGAGTATATAGACCAACTCAATATGCTCTCTCTTATAAAATACAGAAATTCTAATTTCACGTGAATCGAAAAAAATCTAAACATTATCTAGGCACCCCAATGTAAAAAGCAAAATTTCTCGGAACAATATCTGTCAGAGAAAATATACAGTGCCCTTTTCTACTTTGTTTTGGAGTATATAAACCAACTCCATATTCCCTCTCATGTAAAATACCGAAATTCAAATTTTACGTGAATCGAAATAAATCTAATTATTATCCAGGCACCCCAATGTTAAAAGCAAAATTTCTCTGAATATAATCTCTCAGAAAAAATGTACAATGCTCTTTTCTACTCTGTTTTGGAGTACATACACCAACTCAGTATGCTCTCTCATGTAAAATACCGAAATTCTAATTTTACGTGGATCGAAAAAAATCTAATTATTATCCAGGCACCCCAATGTTAACAGCAAAATTTCTCTGAATATAATCTCTCAGAAAAAATGTACGATGCGCTTTTCTACTTTTTTTGTAGTATATACACTAACTCAGTATGCTCTCTCATGTAAAATACCGATATTCTAAGTTTACGTGAATCGAAATAAATCTAAATAATATCTAGGTGCCTTAAATTTAAAAGAAAATGACTCTGAATATAGTCTGTTAGAGAAAATATACAATGCCTTATTCTACTCTGTTTTGGAGTATATACACCAACTCAGTATGATCTCTCATGAAAAATACAGAAATTCTAAGTTTAAGCGAATTGAAAAAACTCTAATTATTATCTAGGCACCCCAATGTTAAAAACAAAATTTCTCTGAATATAATCTTTCAGAAAACATATGCAATGCCCTATTTTACTCTGTTTTGGAGTATATAAACCAAATCAGTATGCTCTCTCATGTAAAATACCGATATTCTAATTTTACGTGAATCGAAATAAATCTAGATACTATATAGGCAACCGAATGTTAAAAGCAAAATTGCTCTGAATACAATGTGTCAGAAAAAATATACAATGCCCTTTTTTACTCTTTTTCTACTCTGTTTTCGAGTATATACACCAACTCAATATGCTCTCTCAGGTAAAATACTGAAATTCTAATTTTACGAGAATCGAAAACAATCTAAATAATATCTATGCGCCCCAAAGTTCCAAGAAATTATCTCTGAATATAGTCTGTTAGAAAAAATATAGAATGCCTTATTCTACTCTGTTATGGAGTATATACACAAACTCAGTACTCTCTCTCCTGTAAAATAGAGAAATTCTAATTTTACGTGAATCTGAAAAAAATCTAAATATTTTTTAGACACCCCAAAGTTAAAAGCAAAATTGCTCTGAATATAATCTGTCAGAAAAAATATACAATGCCTTATTCTACTCTGTTTTGGAGTATATAAACCAACTCAATATGCTCTTTAATGTAAAATACAGAAATTCTATATTTAAGCGAGGAGAGAAAAATCTAATTATCTAGGCACTCCAATTTTAAAAGCAAACTTGCTTTGAATATAATCTGTCAGTAAAAATATACAATGCCCTATTCTACTCTGTTTTGTTGTATATACACCAACTCAGTATGCTCTCTGATATAAAATACCGAAATTCTAAATTTACCCGAATGGAAAAAAATCTAAATATTTTCTAGGCACCCCAAAGTTAAAAGCAAAATTTCTCTGAATATAATCTCTCAGAAAAGATATTCAATGCCCTATTCTACTCTGTTTTGAAGTTAATACACCAACTCCATATGCTCTCTCATGTTAAATACAGAGACTCTGTATTTAAGCGAATAGAGAAAACTGTAAATATTATTTAGGCACTCGAATGTTAACAACAAAATTGCTCTTAATAAAATCTGTCAGAAATAATATACAATGCCCTTTTCTACTATGTTTTCGAGTATATACACCAACTTAATGTCCTCTCTCAGGTAAAATACGGAAATTCTAACTTTACGCGAATCGAAAAAAGTCTAAATAATATCTAGGCGCCCCAAAGTTAAAAGAAAATGGCTCTGAATATAGTCTGTTAGAAAAAATATACAATGCCTTATTCAACTCTGTTTTGGAGTATATACACCAACACAGTATGCACTCTCATGTAAAATACAGAAATTATAATTTCACCCAAATCGAAGAAATCTAAATATTATCTAGGCACCTCAATGTTAAAAATAATATTTCTCTGAGTATAATCTGTCAGGAAAAATATACAATGCCCTTTTCTACTCTGTTTATTAGTATATACACGAAATCAATATGCTCTCTCATATAAAATACCGAAATTCTAATTTTACGCGAATCGAGTAAAATCTAAATATTATCTAGGCACCACTATGTTAAAAGCAAAATTTCTCTGAATATAATATGTCAGAAAAATTATACAATGCCGTTTTCTACTGAGTTTTGGAGTATATACACCAACTCCATATGCTCTCTCATGTAAAATACAGAAATTCTATATTTAAGCGAATCGAAAAAAATCTAAATATAATCTAGGCACCCCAATGTTAAAAACAAAATTTCTCTGAATATAATCTGTCAGAAAAAATATACAATGCCTTTTTCTACTTTGTTTTGGAGTATATACACCACCTCAGTATGCTCTCGCATGTAAAATACTGAAATTCTAATTTTACGTGAATCAAAAAAAATCTAAATATTATCTAGGCACCCCAATGTTTAAAGCAAAATTTCTCTGAATATAATCTGTCTGACAACATGTACAATATCCTTGTCTACTCTGTTTTGGAGTTTATAAACCAACTCAATATGCTCTCTGATATAAAATAACAAAATTCTTATTTTATGCGAATCGAAAAAAATTTAACTAATATCTAGGCACCACAATGATAAAAACAAAATTGCTCTGAACCTAATCTGTCAGAAAAAAATATACAATGCCCTATTCTACTCTGTTTTTGGGTATATAAAACAACTCCATATGCTCTCTCATATAAAATACAGAAATTCTGTATTTAAGCGAATCAAAAAACATCTAAATATTATCTAGGTACCCCAATGTTAATAAAAATATTTCTCTGAATATAATCTGTCAGAAAAAATGTACAATGCCTTATTCTACTCTGTTTTGGAGTATATACACCAAGTCAGTAGGCTCTCTCATGTAAACTACTGAAATTCTAATTTTACGCGAATCGAAAAATATCTATATATTATCTAGGCACCCCAATGTTATAAACAAAATTTCTCTGAATATAATCTGTCAGAAAAAATATACAATGTTCTATTCTACCATGTTTTGGAGTATATACACCAACTCCATATGCCCTCTCATGTAAAATACAGAAATTCTATATTTCATCGAATGGAAAAAAATCTAAATAATATCTAGGCACCCCAATGTTTAAAGCAAAATTTCTCTGAATATAATCTGTCAGAAAAAATATACAATGCCCTTTTCTACTCCGTTTTCGAGTATATACACCAACTCAATATGCTCTCTCAGTTAAATACGGAAATTCTAATTTTACGTGAATCGAAAAAAGTCTAAATAATATCTAGGTGCCCCAAATATTAAAGAAAATGGCTCCTAATATAGTCTGTTAGAGAAAATATACAACGCCTTATTCTACTCTGTTTTGGAGTATATACAGCAACTCAGTATGCTCTCTCATGTAAAATACAAAAATTCTAATTTCACCCGAATCGAAAAAATCTTAATATTATTTAGGCACCTTAATGTTAAAAACAAAATTTCTCTGAATATAATCTGTCAAAAAACATATGCAATGCCCTATTTTACTCTGTTTTGGGGTATATAAACGAACTCAGTATGCTTTCTCATTTAAAATACCGAAATTCTAATTTTACGTGAATCGAAATAAATCTAAATATTATATAGGCAACCGAATGTTAAAAGCAAAATTGCTCTGAATAAAATGTGTCAGAAAAAATATACAATGCCCTTTTTTACTCTTTTTTGGATTGATACACACACTCAATATGCTCTCTCATATAAAGTAACAAAATTCTAAATTTATGTGAATCGAAAAACATCTAAATATTGTCTCGACACCCCAATGTTAAAAACAAAATTGCTCTGAATATAATCTGTCAGAAAAAATATACAATGCCCTATTCTATTCTGATTCGGAATATATACACAAACTCCATATGCTCTCTCACGTAAAATACTGAGATTCTATATTTAAGCGAATTGAAATAAATCTAAATATTATCTAGGCATCCCAATGGTAAAAACAAAATTTCTCTGAATATAATATGTCAGAAAAACTATACAATGCCCTATTCTACTCTTTTTTGTTGTATATACACCAACTCCATATGCTCTGTCATATAAAATACAGAAATTCTAATTTTACCCGAATCGAAAAAATCTAAATATTATCTAGGGACCCCAATGTTAAAAACAAAATTGCTCTGAATATAATCTGTCAGAAAAAATATACAATTTTCTATTCTACTCTGTTTTGGAGTATATACACCAACTAAGTATGCTCTCTCATGAAAAATAATAAAATTCAAATTTTACCCGTATAGAAAAAAATCTAAATATGATCTAGGGACCAGAAGCTTAAAGCAAAATTGCTCTGAATATAATCTGTTAGAAAAAATATACAATGCCCTATTATATTCTGTTTTAGAGTATATACACCAACTCAGTATGCTCTCTAATATAAAATTCCGAAATTCTAATTTTACGTGAATCGAAAATAATTTAAATATTATCTAGGCACCCGAAGGTTATTAGCAAAATTACTCTGAATAGAATGTGCAAGAAAAAATATACAATGCCCTTTTCTACTTTGATTTGGAGTATATAAACCAACTCCATATGCTCTCTCATGTAAAACACAGGAATTCTAATTTTACATGAATCGAAAAAAATCTAAATATTATCTAGGCACCCAAATGTTAAAAACAAAATTGCTTTAAATATAATCTGTCAGAAAATATATACAATGTTCTATTCTACTCTGTTTTGGTGTATATCCACAAACTCAGTATGCTCTCTCATGTAAAATAAAGAATTTCTAAATTTACATGGATCTAAAAAAATCTAAATATTATGTAGGCACCAGAATGTTAAAAGCAAAATTGCTCTGAAAATAATCTGTCAGAAAAAATATACAATGCCCTTTTCTACTCTGTTTTGGAGTATATGCAGCAACTCAATATGCGCTCTCATGTAAAATACCGAAATTCTAATTTTACGTGAATTGAAAAAAATCTAAATAATATATAGCCGCCACAAAGTTAAAATAAAATGGCTCTAAATATAGTCTGTTAGAAAAAATATACAATGCCCTATTCTACTCTGTTTTGGAGTATATACACCAACTCAGTATGCTCTCTCATGTAAAATACCGACATTCTAATTTGCGTCTATCGAAAAAAATCTAAATAATATCTAGGAGCCCTAAAGTTAAAAGAAAATGGCTCTGAATATAGTCTGTTAAAAAAATATACAATGCCTTATTCTACTCTGTTTTGGAGTATATACACCAACTAAATAGGCTCTCTCATGTAAAATACCGAAATTCAAATTTTACGGGAATCGAAAAAAATCTAAATAATATCTAGGCGCCCGAAAGTTAAAGGAAAATGGCTCAAAATATAGTCTGTTAGGAAAAATATACAATGCCTTATTCTACTTTGTTTTGGAGTATATACACCCACTCCGTATGCTCTCTCATGTAAAATACAGAAATTCTATATTTAAGTGAATCGAAAGAAATCTAAATATTATCTAGGCAACCCAATGTTAAAAGCAGAATTGCTCTGAATATAATCTGTCAGAAAAAAAGTACAATGCTTTTTTCTACTCTGTTTTGTAGCATATACACCAACTCAATATGCTCTCTCATGTGAAATACAGAAATTCTATATTTAAACGAATCGAAAGAAATCTAAATATTATCTAGGCTCCCCAATGTTAAAAGCAGAATTATTCTGAATATAATCTGTCATAAAAAATATACAATGCCCTTTTCTACTCTGTTTTAAAGTAGATACACCAACTCAATATGCTCTCTCAGGTAAAATACCGAAATTCAAATTTTACACGAATCGAAAAATGTCTAAAGAATATCTAGGCGCCCCAACATTAAAAGAAAAAGTCTCTGAATATGCTCTGTTAGAGAAAATATACAATGTTTTATTCTACTCTGTTTTGGAGTATATACACCAACTCAGTATGCTCTCTCATGTAAAATACAGAAATTCTAATTTTACCCGTATCAAAAAAATATAAATATTATCAAGATACCCCAATGTCAAAAACAAAATTGCTCTGAATATAATCTGTCAGAAAAAATATACATTGTTCTATTCTACTTTTTTTTGGAGTATATACACCAACTCCATATGCTCTCTCATGTAAAATGCAGCGATTCTATATTTAGGCGAAGCGAAAAAATCTAAATAATATCTAGGCACCCCAAAGTTAAAAGAAAATTGCTCTGAATATAGTCTGTTAGGGAAAATATACAATGCCTTATTCTACTCTGTATTGGAGTGTATACACAAACTCAGTATGCTCTCTCATGTAAAATACGGAAATTCTAATTTTATGTGAATCGAAAAAATCTAAATAATATCTAGGGACCCTAATGTTAAAAACTAAATTGCTCTGAATATAATCTGTCAGATTAAATAAACAATGCCCTATTCTACTCTGTTTTGGACTATATGCACCAACTCCATATGCTCTCTCATTTAAAATACAGAAATTCTATCTTTAAGCATATCGAAAAAAATCTAAATATTATCTATTCACCCCAATGTTAAAAGCAAAATTGCTCTGAATATAATCTGTCAGAAAAAATAAACAATGCCTTATTCTACTCTGTTTTGGAGTATATACACCAACTGAGTATGCTCTCTCATATAAAATACAGAAATTCTCATTTTACGGGAATCAAAAAAATCTAAATATTACCTAGGCACCCGAATGTTAAAAGCAAAATTTCTCTGAATATAATCTGTCAGAAAAAATATACGATGTCCTTTTCTTCTATGTTTTGGAGTATATAAACCAACTCAATATGCACTCTCATTTAAAATACAGAAATTCTAATTTTACGTGAATCGAATAAAATTTAAATAATATCTTGGCACCACAATGTTAAAAGAAAATGGATCTGAATATATTCTGTTAGAGAAAATATACAATACCCTATTCTACTCTGTCTTTGAGTATATACACCAACTCAGTATGCTCTCTCATTTAAAAAACCGAAATACTAATTTTACGTGAATCAAAAAAAATCTAAATGTTTTCCAGGCACAACAATGTTAAAAGCAAAATTCCTCTGAATATAATCTGTCAGAAAAAATATACAATACTTTATTCTACTCTATTTAGGAGTATATACACCAACCCCATATGCTCTCTCATGTAAAATACAGAAATTCTATATTTAAGCGAATTGAAAAAATCTAAATACCATCTAGGCACCAGAATGTTAAAAGCAAAATTGCTCTGAATATAATCTTTCCGAAAAAATATACAATGCCCCTTTCTAATCTCTTTTGGCGTATATTCAACAACTCAATATGCACTCTTATGTAAAATAACAAAATTCTAATTTTAAGTGAATCAAAAAAAATCTAAATAATATATAGGCACCACAAAGTTAAAATAAAATGGCTCTGAATATAGTCTGTTAGAAAAAATATAAAATGCCCTATTCTACCCCGTTTTGGGGTATATACACCAACTCAGTATGCTCTCTCATGTAAAATACCAAAATAAAAATTTTACGTGAATAAAAAAAATCTAAATATTATCTAGGCACCCCAATGTTAAAAGCAAATTTGCTCTTAATATAGTCTGTCAGAAAAAATATACAATGCCGTTTTCTACTCTGTTTGGAGTATATACACCAACTCAATATGCTCTCTTATGTAAAATACCAAAATTCTAATTTTATGCGAATCGAAAAAATCTAAATAATATCTAGGCACCCCAAAGTTAAAAAAAAGTGGCTCTGAATATAGTCTGTTAGAAAAAATATACATTGCCTTATTCTACTCTGAATTGGACTATATACACAAACTCAGTATGCTCTCTCATGTAAAATACAGAAATTCTAATTATACATGAATCGAAATAAATATAAATATTATCTAGGCACCCCAATGTTAAAAACAAAATTGCTCTGAATATATTCTGTCAGAAAGAATATACAATGCCCTATTCTACTCTGTTTAGGAGTATATACACCAACTCAGTATGCTCTCTCTTGTGAAATACAGAAGTTCTAATTTTAAGTGAATCGAGAAAAATTTAAATATTATCTAGGCACCCCAATGTTAAAAGCAAAATTGCTCTGAATATCATCTGTCAGAAAAAATATACAATGCCGTCTTCTACTCCGTTTTGGTGTATATACACCAACTCAATATGCTCTCTCGTGGAAAACACGGAAATTATATTTTTACACGAATCGAAAAAAATTTAATAATATTTAGGCGCCGCAAACTTAAACGAAAATGCCTCTGCATATAATCTGTTAAAAAAAATATAAAATGCCTTATTCTACTTTGTTTTGGGGTCTATACACCAACTCAGTATGCTCTCTCATGTAAAATACACAAATTCTAATTTTACCCGAATCGAAAAAATCTAAATATTATCTAGGCACTGCAATGTTAAAAACAAAATTGCTCTGAATATTGTCAGTCAGAAAAAATATACAATGCCCTATTCTTCTCTGTTTTGGAGTACATTCACCAACTCCATATGCTCTCTCATTTAAAATACAGAAATTCTATATTTAAGCGAATTGAAAAAAATCTAAATATAATCTAGGCACCGTAATGTTAAAAACAAAATTGCTCTGAATATTATCTGTCAGAATAAATATACAATGCACTTTCCTTCTCTGTTTTGGAGTATATATACCAACTCAAGACGCTCTGTCATGTAAAATACTGACATTCTAATTTACGTCTATCGAAAAAAATCTAAATAATATCTAGGAGCCCTAAAGTTAAAAGAAAATGGCTCAGAATATAGTCTGTTAAAAAATATACAATGCCTTATTCTACTCTGTTTTGGAGTATATACACCAAGTCAGTATGCTCTCTCAGGTAAAATACCGAAATTCTATATTTAAGTGAATCGAAAAAAATCTAAATATTACCTAGGCGTCTTAATATTTCAAGCAAAATTGCTCTGAATACAATCTATCAGAAAAAATATACAATGCCCTTTTCTACTCTGTTTTAGAGAATATACACGAACTCCATATCCTCTCTAATGTAAAAAAGAGTAATTCTATATTAAAGCGAATCGAAAATATCTAAATATTATCTAGGCACCCCAATGTTAAAAGCAAAATTGCTCCGAAGAACATCTGCCAGAAAAAATATATAATGCGCTTTTCTACTCTGTCTCGGAGTGTATACACCAACTAAATAGGCTCTCTCACGTAAAATACCGAAATTCAAATTTTACAGGAATCGAAAAGAATCTAAATAATATCTAGGCGCTCGAAAGTTAAAGGAAAATGGCTCAAAATATAGTCTGTTAGGAAAAATATACAATGCCTTATTCTACTCTGTTTTGGAGTATATACACCAACACAGTATGCTCTCTCATGTAGAATACCGAAATTCTAAATTTACGTGAATCGAAAAAAATCTAAATATTTTCTAGGCACACGAATTTTAATAGCAAAATTGCTCTGAATATAATCTGTCAAAAAAAATATACAATGCCCTATTCTAATATGATTTGGAGTATATACACCAACTCCATATGCTCTCTCATGTAAAATACAGATATTCTATATTTATGCGAATCGAAAACAATCTAAATAATATCTAGGCGCCCCAAAGTTAAAAGAAAATGGCTCTGAATATAGTATGTTAGAAAAAATATACAATGCCATATTCTACTTTGTTTCGGAGTATATACACCAACTCCGTATGCTCTCTCATGTAAAATACTGAAATTCTAACTTACCCGAATTGAAAAAATCTAAATATTATCTAGACACCCCTATGTTAAAAGCAAAATTACTGTGAATATAATCTTTCAGAAAAAATATACAATGCCCTTTTCTACTGTGTTTTGGAGTATATACACCAACTCAGTATGCTCTCTCAGTTAAAATACCGGAATTCTAATTTGACGCGAATCGAAAAATAACCTAAATAATATCTAGGAGCCCCAAAGTTAAAAGAAAATGGCTCTCAATCTAGTTTTTTAGAAAAAATATACAATGCCTTGTTCTACTCTGTTTTGGAGTATATACACCAACTAAGTATGCTCATATGTAAAATGCAGAAATTATAATTTTACCCAAATCGAAAAAATCTAAATATTATCTAGGCACCCCAATGTTAAAAACAAAGTTGCTCTGAAGGTATTCTGTCAGAAAAAATATACAATACCCTATTCTACTCTGTTTTGGAGTATATACACCAACTA
This sequence comes from Callithrix jacchus, assembly GCF_049354715.1. Lineage (NCBI taxonomy): Eukaryota > Metazoa > Chordata > Mammalia > Primates > Cebidae > Callithrix > Callithrix jacchus. Next base: position 54,242,303 of record NC_133521.1, on the reverse strand, counting down.
AATATGCTCTCTGATGTAAAATACAAAACTTCTATATTTAAACGAATAGAAAAAGATCTAAAAATTATCTAGGCACCCCAATGTTAAAAGCAAAATTGCCCTGAATATAATCTGTCAAAAAAATATACAATGCACTATTCTACTCTGTTTTGGAGTATATACACCAACCCCATATGCTCTCTCATGTAAAATACAGAAATTCTAATTTTACCGGAATCGAAATAATCTAAATATAATCTAGGCACCCTAATGTTAAAAACAAAATTGCTCTAAATATTATCTGTCAAAAAAATATACAATGCCTTATTCTACCCTGTTTTGGTGTATATAAACCAACTCAATATGCTCTCTCAGGTAAAATAGAGAAATTCTAATTTTACGCAAATCGAAAAACGTCTAAATAATAACTAGGCGCCCCAAAGTTAAAAGAAAATGGCTCTAAATATACTCTGTTTGAGAAAATATACAGTGTTTTGGAGTATATACACAAACTCAGTATGCTCTCTCATGTAAAATACAGAAATTCTAATTTTACCCGTATCGAAAAAATATAAATATTATCAAGGTACTCCAATGTCAAAAACAAATTTGCTCTGAATATAATCTGTCAGGAAAAATATACAATTCCCTATTCTACTCTTTCTTGGAGTATATACACCAACTCCATATGCTCTCTCATTTAAAATACAGAAATTCCATATTTCAGCAAATCGAGAAAAATCTAAATATAATCTAGGCACCCCAATGTTAAAAACAAAATTGCTCTGAATATAATGTCAGAAAAAATATACAATGCCTTATTCTACTCTTTTTTGGAGTATATACACCAACTCAGTGTGCTCTCTCCTGTAAAATACAGAAATTCTAATTTTACCCGAATCGAAAACATCTAAATATTTTCTAGGCACCCCAATGTTAAAAACAAAATTGCTCTGAATATCATCTGTCAGAAAAAATATACAATGCCCTATTCTACTCTTTTTTGGAGTATATAAGCCAACTCAGTATGTCATCTCATGTAAAATACCGAAATTCTAATTTTACGTGAATCGAAAAATATATAAATATTATCTAGCCACCCGAATGTTAAAAGCAAAATTGCTCTGAATATAATCTGTCAGAAAAAAATATACAATGCCCTTTTCTACTCTGCTTTGGACTATATACACCAACTCAATATGCTCTCTCCTGTACAATACCGAAATACTAATTTTACGTGAATTGAAAGAAATCTAAATAATATCTATGCGCCCCAAATTTAAAAGTAAATGTCTCTGAATATAGTCTGTTAGAGAAAATATACAATGTCTTATTCTACTTTGTTTTGGAGTATATAAACGAACTCAGTATGCTCTCTCCTGTAAAATAGAGAAATTCTAATTTTACGTGAATCTAAGAAAATCTAAATATTATCTAGGCACCCCAAAGTTAAAAGCAAAATTTCTATGAACATAATCTGTCAGAAAAAATACACAATGCCCTTTTCTACTTTGTTTTGGAGTATATACACGAACTCAATATGCTCTCTCATGTAAAATACTGAAATTCTAAATTTACGTGACTCGAAATAATCTAAATATTATCTCGGCACCCCAATGATAAAAACAAAATTGCTCTGAATATAATCTGTCAGAAAAAATATACGGTGCCCTATTCTACTCTGTTTTGGAGTATATACACCAACTCCATATGCTCTCTCATGTAAAATACAGAAATTCTATATCTAAGCAAATTGAAAAAAATCTAAATATTATCTAGGCACCACAATCTTAAATGCAAAATTGCTCTGCATATAATCTGTCACAAAAAATATACAATGCCTATTTCTACTCTATTTTGAACTATATACCCCAACTCAATATGCTCTTTAATGTAAAATAGAGAAATTCTAATTTTACGTGAATCGAAATAAATGTAAATAATATCTATGCACCCCAAAGTTAAAGGAAAATGGCTCTGAATAATGCCTGGTAGAAAAAATATACAATGCCATACTCTACTCTGTTTTGGAGTATATACATCAACTCAGAATGCTCTCTCATGTAACAAAACAGAAATTCAAATTTCACCCTAATTGAAAATATCTAAATATTATCTAGGCACCGCAATGTTAAAAACAAAATTGCTCTAAATATCATCGGTCAGAAAAAATATACAATGCCTTATTGTACTCCATTTGGCAGTATATACACCAACTCCATATGCTCTCTCATGTAAAATACAGAAATTCTATATTTAAGAGAATTGAAACAAATCTAAATATTATCTAGTCAGCCCAATGTTAAAAACAAAATTGCTCTGAATATATAGTGTCTGAAGAAATATACAATGCCCTATTCTACTCTTTTTTGGAGTATATACACCAACTCCATATGCTCTCTCATATAAAATGCAGAAATTCTATATTTAAGCGAATCGAAAATAATCTAAATATTATCTAGGCACCCGAATGTTAAAAGTAAAATTGCTCTGAATATAATCTGTCAGAAAAAATATACAATGCCCCTTTATACTCTTTTTTGGAGTATATAGACAAACTCAATATGCTCTCTCATGTAAAATACCGAAATTCTAATTTTACGCTAACTGAAAAAAACCTAAATAATATCTAGGCGCCCCAAAGTTAAAAGAAAATGTCTCTAAATACAGTCTGTTAGAAAAAATATACAATGCATTATTCTACTCTGTTTTGGAGTATATACACAATCTCTGTACGCTCTCTGCTGTAAAATAGAGAAATTATAATTTTACGTTAATTTAAAAAAATTTAATATTATCTAGGCACCACGAAGTTAAAAACAAAATTTCTCTGAAGATAATCTGTCACAGAAAATATACAATGCCCTATTCAACTCTATTTTTGGGTATATACACCAACTCCATATGCTCTCTCATGTAAAATAAAAAAATTCTATATTTAAGCAGATCGAAAAAAATCTAAATATTATCTAGGTACCACAATGTTACATACAAAATTGCTCTGCATATAATCTGTCACAATAAATGTACAACGCCCTTTTCTACTCTGTTTTGAAGTATATACACCAACTCAATATGCTCTCTCATGTAAAATACAGAAATTCTCACTTTACGTGAATCGAAATAAATTTAAATAATATCTATGTGCCCCAAAATTAAAATAAAATGTCTCTGAATATTTTCTGATAGAAAAAATTTACAATGCCTTATTCTACTCTGTTTTGGAGTATATACACTAACTCAGTATGCTCTCTCATGTAAAATACCGAAATTCTAATTTTACGTGAATTGAAAAAAAACTAAATATTATCTAGGCACCCCAATGTTAAAACAAAATTGCTCTGAATGTAGTCTGTCATAAAAAATATACAATGCCCTATTCTACTCTGTTTTGGGGTATATACACTAACTCCATATGCTCTCTCATGTAAAATACAGAAATTCTATATATAAGCGAAATGAAAAAAAATCTAAATATTATCTAGGCACCACAATGTTAAAAGCAAAATTGCTCTGAATATAATCTGTGAGATAAAAAATACAATGCTTTTTTCTACTCTGTATTGTAGTACATAACCCAAATCAATATGCTCTCTCATGTAAAATACCGAAATTCTAATTTTATGAGGATCGAAAAAAATCTAAATAACATCTATGCGCCCCAAATTTCAAAGAAAATATCTCTGAATATAGTCTGTTAGAAAAAATATAGAATGCCTTATTCTACTCTCTTTTGGAGTATATACACCAACTCAATATGCTCTTTAATGTAAAACAGAAAAATTCTATATTTAAGCGAGAAGATAAAAATCGAAATATTATCTAGGCACTCCAATTTTAAAAGCAAAATTGCTCTGAATATAATATGTCAGAAAAAATATACAATGCCCTATTCTACTCTGTTTTGTAGTATATACACTACCTCAATATGCTATCTTATGTAAAATACCAAAATTCTAAATTTACGCGATTCGAAAATAATTCAAATAATATCTAGGCTCCCCAAAGTTAAAAGAAAATGGCTATGAATATACTCTGTTAGAAAAAATATACAATGCCTTATTCTACTCTGTTTTGGACTATATACACCAACTCAGTATGCTCTCTCATATAGAATACCGAAATTCTAAATTTACGTGATTGGAAAAAAATCTACATATTATCTAGGCACCCGAATGTTAAAAGCAAAATTGCTCCTAATATAATCTGTCAGATAAAATATACAATGCCCTTTTCTACTCTGTTTTCAAGTATATACAACAACTCAATATGCTCTCTCAGGTAAAACACCGAAATTCTAATTTTACGTGAATCGAAAAAAGTCTAAATAATATATAGGTTCCCCAAATTTAAAAGAAAATTGCTCTGAATATAGTCTGTTAGAGAAAATATACAATGCCTTATTCCACTCTGTTTTGGAGTATATACACCAAATCAGTATGCTCCCTCATGTAAAATACAGAAATTCAAATTTCACCCAAATCGAAAAAATCTAAATATTATCTAGGCACCCCAATGGTAAAAACAAAATTTCTCTGAATACGATCTTTCAGAAAACATATGCAATGCCCTATTTTACTGTGTTTTGGGGTATATAAACCAACTCAGTATGCTATCTCATGTAAAATACCGAAATTCTAATTTTACGTGAATCGAAATAAATCTAAATGTTATATAGGCAACCGAATGTTAAAAGCAAAATTGCTCTGAATACAATGTGTCAGAAAAAATATACAATACCATTTTCTACTCTGTTTTGGAGTATATACACCAACTTTATATGCTGTCTCATGTAAAATACCGAAATTCTAATTCTACGCAAAAGAAAAAACCTAAATAATATCTAGGCGCCCCAAAGTTTAAAAAAATTGCTCTGAATATAGTTTGTTAAAAAAAATATACAATGCCTTATGCTACTCTGTTTTGGAGTATATAAACCAACTCAGTATGCTCTCTCATGTAAAATACCGAAATTCTAATTTTACCCAAATCGAAAAAAACTAAATATTATCTAGCAACCCCAATGTTAAAAACAAAATTGCTCTGAATATAATCTGTAAGAAAAAATATACAATGCCTTATTCTACCCTGTTTTGGAGTATATACACCAACTCAGTATGCTGTCTCATGTAAAATTCCGAAATTCTAATTTTACGTGAATTGAAAAAAATCTAAATATTATCAAGGCACCCGAAGGTTATAAGCAAAATTGCTCTAAAATTAATGTGTACGAAAAAATATACAATGCCCTTTTCTCCTCTGTTTTGGAGTATATAGACCAACTCAATATGCTCTCTCATGTAAAACACAGAAATTCTTATTTTACCCGAATCGAAAATATCTAAATATTATCTAGGCACCCCAATGTCAAAAACAATATTGTTCTGAATATAATCTGTCAGAAAAAATATACAATGGCCTATTCTACTCTGTTTTGGTGTATATACACCAACTCAGTATGCTCTCTCATGTAAAATAAAGAAATTCTAATTTTACATGGATCTAAAAAAATCTAAATATTATGTAGGCACCCCAATGTTAAAAGCAAAATTTCTCTGAATATAATCTGTCATAAAAAATATACAATGCCCTATTTTATTTTGTTTTGGAGTATATACACCAACTCCATATGCTCTCTCATGTAAAATACAGAAATTCCATATTTAAGCGAATCGAACCAATCTAAATATTATCTAGGCACCCGAAGGTTAAAAGTAAAATTGCTCTGAATATAATCTGTCAGAAATAATATATAATGCCCTATTCTACTCTGTTTTGGAGTATATACACCAACTCCATATGCTATCTCATGTAAAATACTGAAATTCTAATTTTATGTGAATGGAAAAAACCTAAGAATATCCAAGCACCCCAAAGTTAAAAGAAAATGGCTCTGAATATAGTCTGTAAAAAAAAATATACAATGCCTTATTCTACTCTGTTTTGGAGTATATACACCAACTCAGTATGCTCTCTCATGTAAAATAACAAAATTCTAATTTTACCCGAATGGAAAAAATCTAAATACGATCTAGGCACCCCAATGTTAAAAACAAAATTGCTCTGAATATAATCTGTCAGAAAAAATATACAATGCCCTATTCTACTCTTTTTTGGTGTATATAAACCAACTCAGTATGCTTTCTCATGTAAAATAGAGAAATTCTAAATTTACGTGGATGTAAAAAAATCTAAATATCATCTAGGCACCCCAAAGTTAAAAGCAAAATTGCTCTAAATATAATCTGTCAGAAAAAATATACAATGCCCTATTCTACTCTATTTTGGAGTATATACACCAACTCCATATGCTCTCTTATTTAAAATACAGAAATTCTATATTTAAGCGAACAGAGAAAATCTAAATATTATCTAGGCAATCCAATGTTAAAAGCAAAATTGCTCCGAATATAATCTGTAAGAAAAAATGTCCAATGGCCTTTTCTACTCTGTTATGGATTATATACACCAACTCAATATGCTCTCTTATGTAAAATACCAAAATTCTAAGTTTATGCGAATCGAAAAAAATCTAAATAATATCTACGCACCCCAAAGGTAAAAGAAAATGGCTCTGAATATAGTCCGTTAAAAAAAATATACAATACCTGATTGTACTGTGTTTTACAGTATATACACCAACTCAGTATGCTCCCTCATGTAAAATACCGAAATTCTAAATTTACACGAAACGAAAAAAATGTAAATAACATCTAGACGCCCCAAGTTAAAAGAAAATGGCTCTTAATATAGTCTGTTAAAAAAAATATACAATGACTTATTCTACTTTGCTTTGGAGTATATACACCAACACAGTATGCTCTCTCATGTAAAATACAGAAATTCCATATTTAAGCGAATCGTAAAAAATCTAAATATTATCTAGGCACCCCAATGTTAAAAACAAAATTGCTCTGAATATAATCTTTCAGAGAAAATATACAATGTTCTCTTCTACTCTGTTTTGTAGTATATACAACAACTCAATATGCTCTCTCATGTAAAATACCCAAAATCTAAATTTACGTGAATTGAAAAAAATCGAAATATTATCTCAGCACCGCAATGTGAAAAAAAAAATTGCTCTGAATATCATCTGTCAGAAAAAATATACAATGCCCTATTCTACTCTTTTTTGGAGCGTATACACTAACTCCATATGCTCTCTCATGTAAAATACAGAAATTCTATATTTAAGCAAATCAAAACAAATATAAATATTATCTAGGTAACCCAAAGGTAAAAACAAAATTGCTCCGAATATAATCTGTGAGAAAAAATATACAATGCCTTATTCTATTCTGTTTTGGTGTATACACACCAACTCAGTATGCTCTCTCATGTAAAATAACGAAATTCTAATTTTACCCGAATCGAAATAATCTAAATATATTCTGGGCAACCCAATGTTTAAAGCAATATTTCTCTGAATATAATCTGACAGAAAAAATATAAAATGCCCTTTTCTACTCTCTTTTGTTGTATATACACCACCTCAATATGCTCTCTCACGTAAAATACAGAAATTCGAAATTTACGTGAATCGAAAAAAATCTAAATAATATCTAGGCGCCCCAAAGTTAAAAGAAAATGGCTCGGAATATAGTCTGTTAGAAAAAATATACAATGCCTTATTCTGCTCTGTTTTACAGTATATACACCAACTCAGTAAGCTCTCTCATGTAAAATACCGAAATTATATTATTACCATAATCGAAAAAACCTAAATATTATCTAGGCACCCAAATGTTTAAAACAAAATTGCTCTGCATATCATCTCTCAGCAAATATATACAATGCTTTTTTCTACACTGTTTTGAAGTATATACACCAAATCAATATGCTCTCTTATGTAAAATACCGAAATACAAATTTTACATGAGCCGAAAATAATCTAAATAACATCTAGGTGCCCCAAAGTTAAAAGAAATTGGCTCTGAATACAGTCTGTTAAAAAAATACACAATGCCTGATTCTACTCTGTTTTGGAGTATGTACACCAACTCAGTATGCTCTCTTTCGTAAAATACAAAAATTCTAATTTTACCCGAATAGAAAAAATCTAAATATTATCTAGGCACCCCAATGTTAAAAACAAAGCTCCTCTGAATATAATCTGTCTGACAAAATATAAAATGCCGTATTCTACTCTGTCTTGGAGTATATTCACCAACCTCATATGCTCTCTCATATAAAATACAGAAATTGTATATTTTGCGAATCGAAAAAATTCTAAATATTATCTAGGCACCCCAATGTTAAAAACAAATTGCTCTGAATATAATCTTTCAGAAAAAATATACAATGCCCTATTCTACTTTTTTTGGAGTATAAACACCAACTCAGTATGCTCTCTCATGTAAAATACAGAAATTGTATATTTAAGCGAATCAAAAAAAATCTAAATATTATCTAGGCAACACAATGTTAAAAAATATATTGCTCTGTGTATAATCTGTCAGAGAAAATATACAATGCCCTTTTCTACTCTGTTTTGTAGTATATACACCAACTCAATATGCTCTCTGATGTAAAATACCGAAATTCTAATTTTACGTGAATCGAAAAAAATCTAAATGTTATCTAGGCACCCGAGTTTTTAAAGTACAATTGCTCTGAATAAAATCTCTCAGAAAAAATATGAAATGCTTTTTTCTACTCTGTTTTGGAGGATATACATCAACTCAATATGCTCTCTCAGGTAAAATACGGAAATTCTAATTTTACCTGTATCGAAAAAAATCTAAATAATATCTAGGCATTCCGAAGTTAAAAGAAAATGGCTCTGAATATAGTCTGTTAGAAAAAATATACAATGTCTTATTCTACTCTGTTTTGGAGTATATACCCGAACTCAGTATGCTCTCTCATGTAAAATACAGAAATTCTATATATAAGCGCATCGAAATAAATCTAAAAATTATCTAGGCACCCCAATGTTAAAAACAAAATTGCTCTGAATACAATCTGTCAGAAAAAATATACAATGCTCTATTCTACTCTTTTTTGGAGCATATAAACCAACTCAATATGCTCTCTCATGTAAAATACACAAATTCAGATTTTACGTGAATCAAAGAAATCTAAAAAATAGCGAGGCTCCCCAACGTTAAAAGAAAATAGCTCTGAATATAGTCTGTTAGAACAAAAATACAATGCCTTTTCCTACTATGTTTTGGAGTATATACAGGAACTCAGTTTGCTCTCTCGTGTAAAATAAAGATATTCAAGTTTTACCCGAATCGAAAAATCTAAATATTATATAAATATTATCTAGGCACGCCAATATTAAAATATAATCTGTCAGAAAAAATATACAATGCCTTTTCTACTCTGTTTTTGAGTATATACACCAACTCCACCTGCTCTCTCATGTAAAATACAGAAATTCTATATTTAAGCGAATCGAAAAAAATCTAAATATTATCTAGGCACCCCAAAGTTAAACACAAAATAGCTCTGAATATAATCTGTCAGAAAAAATATACAATGCCCTCTTCTACTTTGTTTTTATGTATATACAACGACTCCATATGCTCTCTCATGTAAAATACAGAAATTCTATATTTAAGCGAATCGACACAAATATAAATATTATCTACGCACCCCAATGTTAAAAGCAAAAGTGATATGAATATATTAGGTCAGAAAAAATATACAATGCCCTTTTCTACTCTGTTTTGTAGTATATACACCAACTCCATATGCTCTCTCATGTGAAATACCGAATCGAAAAAATCTAAAAATTATCTAGGCACCCCAATGTTACAAACAAAACTGCTCTGAATATAATCTGTCAAAAAAATATACAATGCCATATTGTCCTCTGTTTTTGAATATATACACCAACTCAGTATACTCTCTCATGTAAAATACCGAAATTCTAATTTTACGTGAATAGCAAAAAAATCTAAATATTATCTAGGCACACCAATGTTAAAAGCAAAATTGCTCTGAATATAATCTGTCGTAAAAATTATACAATGCCCTTTTCTACTCTGTATTGGAGTATATACACCAACTCAGTATGCTCTCTCATGTAAAATACCGAAATTCTAATTTTAGGCGCCCCAAAGTAAAGAGAAAGTGGCTCTGAATATAGTCTGTTAGACAAAATATACAATGCCTTATTCTACTCTGTTTTGGAGTACATACCCCAACTCAGCATGCTCTCTCATGTAAAATAGAGAAATTAAAATTTTACCCGAATCGAAAAAATCTAAATATTATCTAGGCACCCCAATGTTAAAAACAAAATTGCTCTGAATATAATCTGTCATAAAAAATATACAATGCCCTTTACTACTCTGTTTTGCAGTGTATACACCAACTCAATATGCTCTCCCATGTAAAATACTGAAATTCTAATTTTACACGAATCAAAAAAAATCTAAATAATAACCTGTCGCCCCAAAGTTAAAAGAAAATGGCTCTAAATATAGTTTGTTAGAACAAATATACAATGCCATATTCTACTATGTTTTGAAGTGTATACACCAACTCAGGAAGCTCTTTCTTGTAAAATACAGAAATTCTAATTTTACCCGAATAGAAAAAATCTAAATATTATCTAGGCACCCCAATGTTAAAAACCAAATTGCTCTGAATATAATCTGTCAGATAAAATATACAATGCCCTTTTCTACTCTGTTTTGGAGTATATACACCATAAAATCTTATATTTAAGCGAATTGAAAAAAATCTAAATACAATCTAGGCACCCCAATGCTAAAAACAAAATTGCTCTGAATATAACCTGTCAGAAAAAATATACAATGCCCTCTTGTACTCTGTTTTCGAGTTCATACAACAACTCCATATGCTCTCTCATGTAAAGTACAGAAATTCTAATTTTACCCGAATCGAAAAAATCTAAATATAATCTAGGAACCCCAATATAAAAAGCAAAATTGCTCTGAATATAAACTGTCAGAAAAAAAATACAATGCCCTATTCTACGCTGTATTGGAGTATATACACCAACTCAATATGCTCCATCATGTAAAATACACAAATTCTAATTTTACGCGATTCGAAATAAATTTAAATAATATCTAGGCGCCCCAAAGTTAAAAAAAAATGGCTCTGAATATAGTTTGTTAGAACAAATATACAATGCCTTATTCTACTATGTTTTGGAGTATATATACGAACTCAGTATGCTCTCTTATGTAAAATAAAGAAATTCTAATTTTACCCGAATCGAAAAAATCTAAATATTATCAAGGCACCCCAATGTTAAAAACAAAATTGCTCTGAATATAATCTGTCAGAAAAATTATACAACGCCTTATTCTACTCTGTTTTGGAATATATACACCAACTCTACCGGCTCTCTCATGTAAAATACAGAAATTCTATATTTAATCGAATCGAAAAAAATCTAAATATTATCTAGGCACCCCAATGTTAAAAGCAAAATTTCTCTGAATATAATCTGTCAGAAAAAATATACAATGCCCTTTTCTACTCTGTTTTGGAGTATATACACCAAATCACTATGCTCTCTCATGTAAAACACCAAAATTGTATATTTTAGCGAATCAAAAAAATTCTAAATAATATTTAGGCACCCCAAAGTCAAAAGAAAATGGCTCTGAATATAATCTGTTAGAGAAAATATAAAATGCCCTATTCTACTCTCTTTTGGAGTATATACATTAACTGAGTATGCTATCTCATGTAAAATACCGAAATTCTAATTTTACGTGAATCAAAAAAATTCTAAATATTATCCAGGCACCACAATGTTAAAGCAAAATTGCTTTGAATATAATTTGTCAGAAAAAATATACAATGCTCTTTTCTACTCCGTTTTGGATTATATACACAAACTCAATATGCTCTCTCATGTAAAATACCGTAGTTACAATTTTACGCGAATCAAAAATTCTAAATAATATCTAGGCACCTCAAAGTTAAAAGAAAATGGCTCTAAATATAGTCTGTAAGAAAAAATATACAATGCCTTATTCTACTCTGTTTTGGAGTATATACACCAACTCAGTATGCTTTCTCATACAAAATACAGAAATTCTTATTTTACTTGAATCGAAAAAATCTATATATTATCTAGGCACCCCAATGTTAAAAACAAAATTGCTCTGAATATAATCTGTCAAAAAAATATACAATGCCCGATTCTTCTCTGTTTGGAGTATACACAAACTCCATATGCTCTAAGTCAATATGCTCTCTCAAGTAAAATAACGAAATTCTAATTTTACGTGAATCGAAAAAAATCTAAATATTATCTAGGCACCCCAATGTTAAAAGCAATATTGCTCTGAATATAATCTGTCAGAAAAAGTATACAATGCCTTTTTCTACTCTGTTTTGGTGTATATACACCAACTCAATATGCACTCTCATGTACAATACCGAAATTATAATTTTACGCTAATCGAAAAAAATCTAAATATTATCTAGGAACCCAATGTTAAAAGAAAATGACTCTTAATATAACTTGTCAATCAAAATATACTATTCCCTTTTCTACTGTGTTTTGCAGTATGTACACCTACAGAATATGCTCTCTAATGTAAAATACCGAAATTCTAATTTTACGTGAATTGAAATAAATCTAAATATTAACTAGGCACCCCAATGTTAAAAGCAACATTGATCTGACTATAATCTGTCAGAAAAAATATGCAATGTTCTTTTCTACTCTGTTTTGAAGTATATACACAAACTCAATATGCTCCGTAAGCTAAAATACCGAAATTCTAAATTTACGTGAATCGAAAATAATCTAAATATTATCTAGGCACCCCAATGTTAAAAGCAAAATTGCTCTGAATATAATCTTTCAGAAAAAATATACAATGTCCTATTCTACTCTGTTTTGGAGTATATACACAAACTCAATACGCTTTCTCATGTAAAATACAGAAATTCTAATTTTACCCAAATCAAAAAAATCTAAATATATTTTTGGCACCCCAATGTTAAAAACAAAATTGCTCTGAATATAATCTGTCAAAAAAATATACAAGGCCCTATTCTCCTCTGTTTTGTAATATATATTCCAACTCAGTATACTCTCTCATGTAAAATACTGAAATTCTAATTTTATGTCAATCAGAAAAAATCTAAATATTACCTAGGCACACCAATGTTAAAAACCAAATTGCTCTGAATATAATCTGTAAAATAAAATATAAAATGCCCTATTCTGCTCTTTTTTGGAGTATTTACACCAACTCAGTATTCTCTCTCATGTAAAAGAATGAAATTCTAATTTTACGTGAATCGAAAAAAATCTAAATGTTATCTAGGCAGCACAATGTTAAAATCAAAATTGCTCTGAATATAATCTGTCATAAAAAATATACAGTGCCCTTTTCTACTCTGTATTGGAGTATATACACCAACTCAATATGCTCTCTCATGTAAAATACTCAAGTTCTATTTTTACGAGAATCGAAAAAAATCTAAATAATATCAATTCGCCCCAAAGTTAAAAGAAAATGGCTCTGAATATAGCTTGTTAGAGTAAATATACAATGCCTTACTCTACTATGTTTTGGAGGATATACACAAACCGATTATGCTCTCTCGTGTAAAATACAGAAATTCTAATTTTACCCGAATTGAAAAAATCTAATTATCTAGGCACCCCAATGTTAAAAACAAAATTGCTCTGAATATAATTTGTCAGAAAGAATATACAATGCCCTTTTCTACTCTGTTTTGGAGTATATACAACAACTCCATATGCTCTCTCATGTAAAATACAGAAATTCTAATTTTACGTGAATCGAAAAATATCTAAATATTATCTAGGCACCCATTCTTAAAATCAAAATTGCTCTGAATATAATCTTCCAGAAAAAATATACAATGCCATTTTCTACTATGTTTTGGAGTATGTATACCAACCCAATATGCTCTTTCATGAAAAATACCAAAATTCTATATTTAAGCTAATCAAATAAAATATAAATATTATCGAGGCACCCCAATGGTAGTAGCAAAATTGCTATGAATATAATCTGTCAGAAAATATATACAAGGCTTTTTCTACTCAGTTTTGAAGTATATACACCATTTCAATATGCTCTCTCATGTAAAATACCAAAATTCTAAATTTACGCGAATTGAAAATAATCTCAATATTATCTAGGCACCCCAAGGTTAAAAGCAAAATTGCTCTGAATATAATCCGTCAGAAAAAATACACAATGCTCTTTTCTACTCTGTTATGGAGTATATACAACAACTCAATATGCTCTCTCATGTAAAATACGGAAATTCTAATTTTACGTGAATCGAAAAACATCTAAATATTATCTAGGCAAACCAATGTTAAAAGCAAAATTGCTCTGAATATAATCTCTCAGAAAAAATCTACAATGCCCTTTTCTACTCTATTTTGGAGTATATAAACCAACTCAATATGCTCTCTCATGTGAAATACCGAACTTCTAAATTTACGCGAATCGAAAAAAATCTAAATATTATTTAGGCACGCCAATGTTAAAAGCAAAATTGCTCTGAGTATAGTCTGTCATAAAAAATATACAATGCCCTTTTCTACTCTGTTTTGGCGTATATACACCAACTCAATATGCTCTCATGTGAAATACCGAAATTCTAATTTGACTCGAGTCGAAAAATATTTAAATATTATCTAGGCACCCCAATGTTAAAAGCAAAATTGCTTTTAATATAGTCTGTCAGAGAAAATACACAATGCCCTTTTCTGCACGGTGTTGTTGTATATACACCAACTCAATATGCTCTCTCATGTAAAATACTGAAATTCTAATTTTACGTGAATCGTAAAAAATCTAAATATTATCTAGGCAAACCAATGTTAAAAGTAAAATTTCTCTGAATATAATCTATCAGAAAAAATATAAAATGGCTCTTTCTACTTCGTTTGGGAGTATATACACCAACTCAACATGCTCTCTCATGTAAAATATCGAAATTCTAATTTTACATGAACCGAAAAAAGTTAATTTTATCTTGGCACCCCAATGTTAAAAGTAAAATTGCTCTGAATATAATCTGTCAGAGAAAATATACAATGACGTTTTCTACTCTGTTTTGGATTATATACACCAACTCAATATGCTCTTCCATGTAAAATACTGATATTCTAATTTACACGAAATGAAAAAAATTTACATATTATCTAGGAAACCCAATATTAAAAGCAAATTTGCTCTGAATATCATCTTTCAGAAGAAATATGCAATGCCCTTTTATACTCGGTTTTGGGGTATATACACCAACTCAATATGCTCTCTCATGTAAAATACCGAAATTCTAAATTTACATGAATTGAAAAAAATCTAAATATTATCTACGCACCTTAATATTAAAAGCAAAATTGCTATGAATATTATTTTTCAGAAAAAAATATACAATGTTTTTTTCTACCTTGTTTTGGAATATATACACCAACCCAATATGGTCTCTCATGTAAAACACTGAAATTCTATATATACTCGATCGAAAATATCTAAATATTATCTAGGCATTCAAATGTTGATAAAAAATGGCTCTGAATATAATCTGTCAGAAAAAATATACAATGCCGTTTCTACTCTGTTTTGGAGTACATATACCAACTCAGAATGCTCTCTCATGTAAAATACCAAAATTAAAAATTTACGTTAATCAACGGAAATTTAAATATTATCTAGGCACCCCAATGTTAATAGCAAAATTGTTCTGAATATAAAATGTCAGAAAAAATATACAATGCCATTTTCTACTTTGTTTTGGAGTATATACACTAACTCAATATGCTCTCTCATGTAAAATACAAAAATTCTAAATTCACTCGAATTGAAAAAAATCTAAATATTAATTTTGCATCCTGATGTTAAAAGCAAAATTTCTCGGAATATTAAATGTCAGAAATAATACACAATGCCCTATTCTATTCTGTTTTGGAGTATATACACCAACTCAATATGCTCTCTCATGTAAAATACCAAAATTCTAATTTTACAGGAATCCAAAAAAATCTAAATATTATTTAGAAACCCCAAAGTTAAAAGCAAAATTGCTCTTAATATAGTTTGTCAGAAATAATATACAATGACCTTTTCTACTCTGTTTTGGAGTATAAACATCTACTCAATATCCTCTCTCATGTAAAATACCGAAATTCAAATTTTTCGCGAATCGAAAAAAAGATAAATATTAGCTAGGAACCCTAATGTTAAAAGAAAATGGCTTTGAATATCATCTGTAAGAACAATTATAGAATGACTTTTTCTACTTTGTTTTGGAGTATATACACCAACTCAATATTGTCTCTCATGTAAAATACCAAAATTATAAATTTACGCACATTAAAAAAATTCTAAATATTATCTAGGCACCTCAATGTTAAAAGCAAAATTGTTCTGAATGTAATCTGTAAGAAGAAACATAAAATGCCTTTTTCTACTCTCTTTTGTAGTATATACACCAACTCAATATGCTCTCCCATGTAAATTGCAGAAATTATAATTTTACACAAACCGAAAAAATCTAAATATTATCTAGGCATTCCGATGTTAAAACCAAAATTGCTCTGAATATAATCTGTCAAAAAAATACAGAATGCTTTTTACTACTCTGTTTTAACGTACATACAGGAACTCAATATTCTCTCTCATGTAAAATACCGAAATTCTAAATTTACGCGAATAATAAAAAATCTAAATATTATCTAGGCACCCCAATGTTAAAAGCAAAATTGCTCTGAATATAATCTGTCCGAAAAAATATACAATGCCCTTTTCTACTCTGTTTTGGAGTATATAAACCAACACAATATGCTCTGGCATGTGAAATACTGCAGTTCTATTTATACACGAATCGAAAAAATCTAAATATTATCTAGGCAGCCCAACGTTAAAAGAAAACGGCTCTGAATATAATTTGTCAGGAAAAGTATACAATGCCCTTTTCTACTCTGTTTTGGAGTATATACACCAAGTCAATATGCTCTATCATGTAAAATACGGAAATTCTAATTTTACGTGAATCGAAAAAAATCTAAATGTCATCTAGGCAACCAAATGTTAAAAGCAAAATTGCTCTGAATATATTGTGTCAAAGAAAATATACAATGCCCTTTTCTACTCAATTTTGGAGTATATACACCAACTCAATATGCTCTCTCATGTACAATACCGAAATTATAAATTTACGCGAATTGAAAAAAATATAAACATTATCTAGGCACCGTAATGTTAGAAGCAAAATTTCTCTGAATATAATGTGTCAGAAAAAATATACAATGCGATAATCTTCTCTGTTTTGGAGTATATACAACAACTCAAAATGCTCTCTCACGTGAAATACCGAAATTCTAATTTTATGCTAATCAAAATAAATCTAAATCTTATCTATGTACCCCAATGTTGAAAGCAAAATTGCTCTGAATATAATCTGTCAGAAAAAATATACAATGCCCTTTTATACTCTGCTTTGCAGTATATACACCAACTCAATATGCCCTCTCATGTAAAACACCGAAATTCTAAATTTACAAGAATCGAATAAAATGTACATATAATCTAGGCACCACAATGTTCAAAGCAAAATTTCTCTGAATATAATTTCTCAGAAAAAATATACAATGCCCTTTTCTACTCTGTTTTGGAGTATATAAACCAACTCAATATGCTGTCTCATTTAAATTACCGAAAGTCTAATTTTAGGCGAATCAAAAAAGATCTAAATAATATCTAGATGTCCCAAAGTTAAAAGACAATGGCGCTGAATATAGTCTGTTAGAAAAAATATACAATGCCCTATTCTACTCTGTTTTGGGGTTTATACACCAACTCCATATGCTCACACATGTAAAATAAAGAAATTCTATATTTAAGTGAATTGAAAAAATCTAAATATTATCTAGGCACCCCAATTTAAAAACAAAATTGCTCTAAATGAAATCTCTCAGAAAAAATATACAATGCCCTTTTCTACTCTGTTTTGTAGTATATACACCAACTCCATATGCTCTCTCATGTAAAATACAGAAATTCTATATTTATGCGAATCAAAAAAATCTAAATATTATCTAGGCACCCCAATGTTAAAAGCAAACTTGCTCTGAAATAATGTGTCAGAAAAAATATACAATGCCCTATTCTACTTTGTTTTGGAGTATATACACCAACTCAGTATGCTCTCATGTAAAATACCAAAATTCTCATTTTACGTCAATCGAAAAAATCTAAATATTATCTAGGCACCCCAATGTTAAAAACAAAATTGCTCTGAATATAATCTGTCATAAAAAATATACAATGCTCTATTCTACTCGGTTTTCGAGTACATACACCAACTCCATATGCTCTCTCATGTAAAATACAGAAATTCTATATTTAAGCGAATCGACAAAAATCTAAATATTATCTAGGCACCTCAATTTAAAAAGCAAAATTTCTCTGAATATAATCTGTCAGAAAAAAATATAAAATGCCCTATCCTACTCTGTTTTGGAGAATACACACCAACTCCATATGCTCTCTCATGTGAAATACAGAAATTACATATTTAAGTGAATCGAAAAAAATCTAAATATTATCTAGGCACCACAAGGTTAAAAACAAAATTTCTCTGAATATAATCTGTCAGAAAAAATATATAATGCCCTTTTCTACACAGTTTTGTACTATATACACCAAATCAATATGCTCTCTTATGTAAATTACAGAAATTCTAATTCTACCCTAATCGAAAATATCTAAATATTGCCTAAGCACCCCAATGTTAAAAACAAAATTGCTCTGAATATAATTTGTCAGAAAAAATAAACAATGCCCTATTCTACTCTCTTTTGGAGTCTATACACCAACTCAGTATGCTCTGTAATGTAAAATACGGAAATTCTAATTTTACGTGAATCGAATAACATCTAAATATTATCTATGCACCCCAATGTTAAAAGTAAAATTACTCTGAATATAATCTGTCAGAAAAAATATAAAATGTCCGATTCTACTCTGTTTTGGAGTACATACACCAACTCCATATGCTCTCTCATATAAAATACCGAAATTCTAATTTTCTGCGAATCGAAAAAACTCTAAATAATATCTAGGCGCCTCAAAGTTCAAAAAAAATGGCTCTGAATATAGTCTGTTAGAAAAAAAATACAATGCCTTATTCTAATAAGTTTTGGAGTATATACACCAACTCAGGATGCTCTCTCATGTAAAACAGAGAAATTAAAATTTTACCCGATTCGAAAAAATCTAAATATATTATAGGCAACACAATGTTAAAACAAAACTGCTCTGAATATAATCTGTCAGAAAAAAGATACAATGCCCTCTTCTGCCCTGTTTTGGAGTATATACAGCAATTAAGTATGCTCTCTCATATAAAATAAAGAAATTCTAATTTTACGTGAATCGAAAAAATCTAAATATTTTCTAGGCACCCCAATGTTAAAAGCAAAATTGCTCTGAATATAATCTGTCATAAAAAATATACAATGTCCTTTTCTACTTTGTTTTGGAGTATATACACAAACTCAATATGCTCTCTAAAATAAAATACCGAAATTCTAATTTTAAGCGAATCGAAAAAATATAAATAATATCTATGCGCTCCAAAGTTAAAAGAAAATGACTCTGAATATAGTCTGTTAGCAAAAATATACAATGCCTTATTCTACTCTGTTTTGGAGTGTATACACCAACTCACTATGCTCTCTCATGTAAAATACAGAAATTCTAAATTTACGTGAATCGAAAATAATCGCAATAATATCAAGGACTACAAAAAATTAAAACAATATTGCTCTGAATATATTCTGTCAGAAATAATATACAATGCCCTGTTCTTCTCGGTTTTGGAGTATATATACCAACTCAATATGCTCTCTCATGTAAAATATAGAAATTCTAATTTTACCCAAATCGAAAGAATCTAAATATTATCTAGGCTCCGCAATGTTAAAAGCAAAATTTCTCTGAATATAATCTGTGAGAAAAAATATACAATGCTTTTTTCTACTCTCTTTTATAGTATATACACCAACTCAATATGCTCTCTTATGTAAAATAAGGAAATTCTAATTTTACACGATTCGAAAATATCTAAATAATATCTAGGCGCACTAAAGTTAAACGAAA
This sequence comes from Callithrix jacchus, assembly GCF_049354715.1. Taxonomy (NCBI): domain Eukaryota; kingdom Metazoa; phylum Chordata; class Mammalia; order Primates; family Cebidae; genus Callithrix; species Callithrix jacchus. Next base: position 54,222,219 of record NC_133521.1, on the reverse strand, counting down.
ATGCCTCTGAATATAGTCTGTTAAAAAAATATACAATGCCTTATTCTACTCTGTTTTGGAGTATATACACCAACTCAGTATGCTCTCATGTAAAATACAGAAATTGTAATTTTACCCGAATCAAATAAATCTAAATATTATCAAGGCTACACAATGTTAAAAACAGAATTCCTCTGTATATAATCTGTCAGAAAAAATATACAATGCCCTATTCTACTCTTTTTTGTAGTATATACACCAACTCAATATACTCTCTCATGTAAAATACAGAAATTCTAATTTTACACGAATGGAAAAAAATTTAAATAATATATAGGCACCGCAAAGTTAAAAGAAAATGACTCTGAATATAGTCTGTTAGAAAAAATATACAATGCTTTATTCTACTCTGTTTTGGAGTATATACACCAACTCACTATGCTCTCTAAATTAAAACACCGTAATTCTAATTTTACATGAATTGAAAAATAACTAAATATTATCTAGGCACCCCAATGATAAGAAAAAATTTTCTCTCAATATAATATGTCAAAAAAAATATACAGTGCCCGATTCACCTCTGTTTTGGAGTACATACCCCAACTTAATATGCTCTGTAATGTAAAACACCGAAATTCTAATTTTTTCCGAATCGAAAAAAATCTAAATAATATCTAGTTGCCCCAAAGTTAAAAGACAATGGCTCTGAATGTAGTCTGAAATAAAAAATATACAATGACTTATTCTACTCTGTTTTGGAGTATATACACCAACTCAGTATGCTCTCTCATGTAAAATACCGAAATTCTAATTTTACGCGAATCGAAGAAAATCTAAATAATATCTAGGAGCCCCTAAGGTAAAAGAAAATGGCTCTGAATATAGTCTGTTAGAAAAAATATACAATGCCCTATTATACTCTGTTTTGGAGTATATACACCAACTCAGTATGCTCTCTCATATAAAATACAGAAATTCTAATTTTACCCGAATCGAAAATATCTAAATATTATCTAGGGATTCCAATGCTAAAAACAAAACTGCTCTTAATATAATGTGTCAGAAAAAATATACAATGTTGTATTCTACTTTTTTTGGAGTATATACACCAACTCCATATGCTCTATCATTTAAAATACAGAAATTCTAATTTTACCTGAATCGAAAAAATCTAAATATTATCTAGGCACCCCAATGTTAAAAACAAAATTGCTCTGAATATAATCTGTCAGAAAAAATATACAATGCCCTATTCCACTCTTTCTTGGAATGTATACACCAACTCCATATGCTCTCTCATGTAAAATAAGGAAATTCTAATTATACTCGAATTGAAAATATCTAAATATTGTCTAGGCACCCCAATGTTAAAAAGAAAATTGCTCTGAATATAATTTGTCACAAAAAATATACAATGCCTTAGTTTAATATGTTTTGGAGTATATACACAAACTCAGTATGCTCTCTTTTGTAAAATACCGAAATTCTAATTTTACCCAAATCGAAAAAATTTAAATATTATCTAGGCACCCCAATGCTAAAAGCAAAATTGCTCCGAACATAATCTGTCTGAAAAAATATACAATGCCCTATTCTACTCTGTTTTGGAGTATAAACACCAACTCCATATTCGCTCTCATGTAAAATACCGGAATTGAATTTTACGTGAATCGAAAATGATCTAAATAATATCTAGGCGCCCCAAAGTTAAAAGAAAATGGCTATGTATATAATCTGTTAGAAAAAATATAGAATGCCTTATTCTAGTCTGTTTTGGGGTATACACACCAACTCAGTATGCTCTCACATGTAAAATACAGAAATTATAATTTTACCCCAATTGAAAAAATCTAAATATTATCTAGGCACTACAATGTTAAAAGCAAAATATCTCTTAATATAATCTGTCAGAAAAAATATACACTGCCTGTTTCTACTGTTTTGTAGTATATACACCAACTCAATATGCTCTCTCATGTAAAATACTGAAATTCTAATTTTACGTGAATCGATAAAAATCAAAACATTATCTAGGCACCCTAATGTTAGAAACAAATTTCTCTGAATATAATCTGTCAGAATAAGTATACAATGCCTTTTTCTACTCTGTTTTGGAGTATATACACCACCACAGAATGCCCTGTCATGTAAAATACAGAAATTCTATATTTCAGTGAATCAAAAAAAATCTAAATATTATCTAGGCACCTCAATTTTAAAAGCAAAATTTCTCTGAATATAATCTGTCAGAAAAAATATACAATGCCCTATTCTACTGTGTTTTGGAGTATATAACGCAACTCAGTATGCTCTCTCATGTAAAATACAGAAATTATATATTTAAGCGAATTGAAAAAAATTTAAATATTATCTAGGCACCCGAATGTTAAAAGCAAAATTCCTCTGAATATAATGTGTCAGAAAAATACAATGCCCTTTCTACCCTGTTTTTAGTATATACAAAAATTCAATATGCTCTCTCATGTAAAATACAAAAATTCTAATTTTACCCAAATCGAAAAAATCAAAATATTATGTAGGCACCCCAATGTTTAAAACAAAATTTCTCTGAATATAATTTGTCAGAAAAAATAAACAATGCCCTATTCTACTCTGTTTTGGAGTATATACACCAACTCTGTATGCTCTGTCATGTAAAATACGGAAATTCTAATTTTACGTGAATCGAATAAAATCTAAATATTATCTATGCACCCCAATGTTAAAAGTAAAATTGCTCTGAATATAATCTGTATGAAAAAATATACAATCCTTGATTCTACTCTGTTTTGGAGTATATACACCAACTCCATATGCTCTCTCATATAAAATACCGACATTCTAATTTTATGCAAATCAAAAAAAATCTAAATAATATCTAAGCGCCTCAAAGTTCAAAGAAAATGTCTCTGAATATAGTCTGTTAGAAAAAATATACAATGCCTTATTCTACTCTGTTTTGGAGTATATACACCAACTTAGGATGCTCTCTCATGTAAAATAGAGAAATTCTAATTTTACCCGATTCAAAAAAATCTAAATATTATCTAGGCAACACAATGTTAAAAACAAAATTGCTCTGAATATAATCTGTCAGAAAAAATATACAATGCCCCATTCTACTCTGTTTTGGAGTATATACAACAACTCAATTTGCTATCTCATGTAAAATACAGAAATTCTATATTTAAGCGAATTGAAAAAAATCTAAATATTATCTAGTCACCCCATGTTAAAAAAAATTGCTCTGAATACAATCTGTCAGAGAAAATATACAATACCCTATTCTACTCTGGTTTGGGGTATATACACCAACTGCATATGGTCTCTCATGTAAAATACAGAAATTCTATATTTATGCGAATCAAAAAATATCTAAATATTATCTAGGCACTCCCATGTTAAAAGAAAAATTGCTCTGAATACAATCTGTCAGATAAAATACAGAATGCCATTTTCTACTCGGTTTTGTATTATATAAACCAACTCAATATGCTCTTTCTTGTAAAATACAGAAACTTTAATTTTACCTGAATCGAAAATATCTAAATATTATGTAGGCCCGGCAATGTTATAAACAAAATTGCTCTGAATATAATCTGTCAGAAAATATATACAATTCCCAATTATACTCTGTTTTGGATTATATACACCAACTCAGTATGCTCTCTCATATAAAATACCGAAATTATAATTTTACGTGAATCGAAAAAACTCTAAATATTATCTAGGCACCCCAATGTTAAAAACAATATTGCTCTGAATATAATCCGTCAGAAAAACTATACAATGCCCTATTCTACTCTGTTTTTGAGTATATAAACCAACTCCATATGCTCTCTCATGTAAAATACAGAAATTCTATATTTAAGGAAAACAACAAATATCTAAATAGTATCTAGGCACCCCAATTTAAATAGCAAAATTTATCTGAATATAATCTGTCAGAAAAAATACACAATTGCATTTTCTACTTTGTTTTTTAGTATATACACCAACTCAATATGCTCTCTCATGTAAAATTCTGAAATTCTAATTTTACGCGAATCGAAAAAAATCTAAATAATATCTAGGCGCCCCAAAGTTTAAAGAAAATGGCTCTTCATATATTCTGTTAGAGAAAATATACAATGCTTTATTCTACCCTATTTTGGAGTATATACTCCAACTCAGTATGCTCTCTCATATAAAATACAGAAATTGTATATTTAAGCAAATCGAAACAAATCTAAATATTATCTAGGCACCCCAATGTTAAAATCAAAATTCCTCTGAATATAATCTGTCAGAAAAAATATACAATGCCCTTTTCTACTCTGTTTTTAGTATATACACCAACTCAATATGCTCTCTCATGTAAAATACAGAAATTCTAATTTTAGCTGAATCGAAAAAATCTAAATATTAGGTAGGCACCCCAATGTTAAAAAAAAATTGCTCTGAATATAATCTGTCAGAAAAAAATATACAATGCCCTATTCTACTCTTTTTTGGAGTATATACAAAAACTCCATACACATGTAAAATACCGAAATTCTAATTTTGCACGAATCGAAAAAAATCTAAATAATATCTAGGCGCCACAACGTTCCAAAAAAAATAGCTCTGAATATAGTCTGTTAGAAAAAATATACAATGCCTTATTCTACTTTTTTTGGAGTATATACACCAACTCCATATGCTCTCTCATGTAAAATACAAAAATTCTAATTCTACCCAAATCGAAAAAATATAAATATTGTCTAGGCAACCCAATGTTAAAAACAAAATTGCTCTGAATGTAATCTGTCAGAAAAAATATACAATGCCCTATTCTACTCTGTTTTGGTGTATATAAACCAACTCCATATGCTCTCTAATGTAAAATACAGAAATTGTATATTTAAGGGAATCGAAAAATATCTAAATATTATCCTGGCACCCCAAGGTTAAAAGAAAAATTGCTCTGAATATAATCTGTCAGAAAAAATATACAATGCCCTTTTGTACTCTGTTTTGTTGTATATACACCAACACAGTATGCTCTGTCATGTAAAATACAAAAATTCTAATTTTACCCGAATTGAAAAAATTTAAATATTATTTAGGCAACCCAATGTTAAAAACAAAATATCTCTGAATATAATCTGTCAGAAAAAATAATACAATGCACTATTCTACTCTGTTTTGAAGTATATACACCGACTCCATATGCTCTCTCATCTAAAATACAGAAATCCTATATTTAAGTGAATCGAAAAATATCTAAATATTACCTAAGCACCCCAATGTTAAAAGCAAAATTGCTTTGAATATAATCTGTCATAAGAAATACACAATGCCATTTTCTATTGTGTTTTGTAGTATATACACCAACTCAATCTGCTCTGATATGTAAAATACAGTAATTCAAATTTTATCCGAATCGAAATAATCTAAAAATTATCTAGGAACGTCAATGTTAAAAACAAAATTGCTCTGAATATAATCTTTCCGAAAAAATATACAATGCCCTATTCTACTCTGTTTTGGAGTATATACACCAACTCAGTATGCTCTCTCAGGTAAAATACCAAAATTCTAATTTTACGTGAATTGAAAAAAGTCTAAATATTATCTAGGCACTTTAATGTTAAAAACAAAATTTCTCTGAATATAAGCTGTCAGAAAAAATATACAATGCCCTATTCTTCTCTGTTTTGGAGTATATACAGCAACTCCATATGCTCTCTCATGTAAAATACCGAAATTGCAATTTTACGTGAATCGAAATAAATCTAAATAATATCTCGGCGCCCCAAAGTTAAAATAAAATGGGTCTAAATATAGTCTGTAAGAAATAATATACGATGCCTTATTCTTCTCTGTTTTTGAGTATATACACCAACTCAATATGGTCTCTCTAGAAAAATACAGAAATTCTATATTTAAGCGAATTGAAAAAATTCTAGATATTATCTAGGCACCCCAATGTGAAAAGCAAAACTGCTCTTAATATAATCTGTCAGACAAAATATACAATGCCCTAACCTACTCTGTTTTGGAGAATATGCACCAATTCAACATGCTCTCTCATGTAAAATAGAGAAATTTTATTTTTAAGCGAATCGAAAAAAATCTAAATATTATCTAGGCACCACAAGGTTAAAAGCAAAATTGCTCTGAATATAATCTGTCAGAAAAAATATATAATGCCCTTTCCTACTCTGTTTTGTACTATATACACCAAATCAATATGCTCTCTTATGTAAATTAGAAAAATTCTAATTCTACCCGAATCAAAAATATCTAAATATTGCCTAGGCACCCCAATGTTAAAAACAAAATTGCTCTGAACATAATTTGTCAGAAAAAATATACAATATGCTCACTCATGTAAAATACCGAAATTCTAATTTTATGCAAATCAAAAAAAATCTAAATAATATCTAGGCGCCGAAAAGTTCAAAGAAAATGGCTCTGAATATAGTCTGTTAGAAAAAATATACAATGTTTTATTCTAATCTGTTTTGGAGTATATACACCAACTCAGGATGCTCTCTCATGTAAAATAGAGAAATTCTAATTTTACCAAATTCGAAAAAATCTAAATATTATCTAGGCAATACAATGTTAAAAATAAAATTGCTCTGAATATAATCTGTCAGAAAAAATATACAATGCCCCATTCTACTCTGTTTTGGAATATATACACCAACTCAATATGCTCTCTCATGTAAAATACAGAAATTCTATATTTAAGCCAATTGAAAAAAATCTAAATATTATCAAGGCACCCCATGTTAAAAACAAAATTGCTCTGAATATAATGTGTCAGAGAAAATATACAATACCCTATTCTACTTTGTTTTGGGGTATATACACCAACTGCATATGCTCTCTTATGTAAAATACAGAATTTCTATATTTAAGCGAATCGAAATATATCTAAATATTATCTAGGCACCCCAATGTTAAAGGCAAAATTGCTCTGAATATAATCTATAAGAGAAAATACACAATGCCATTTTCTATTCAGTTTTGTATTATATAAGCCAACTCAATATGCTCTTTCATGTAAAATAGAGAAACTCTAATTTTACCCGAATCAAAAAAATTTAATATTATTTAGGCACGCCAATGTTAAAAACAAAATTTCTCTGCATAAAATCTGTGAGAGAAAATATACAAAGCCCTTTTCTACTTCGTTTTGGGGAATATACACCAACTCCATATGCTCTCTCATGTAAAATACCGAAATTCTAATTTTACATGAATCGAAAAAATCTAAATATTATCTAGGCACCCCAATGTTACAAAAAAATTACTGTTAATATAACCTGTCAGAAAAAATATGCAATGCCCTATTCTAATCTGTTTTGGAGTATATACACGAACCCAGTATGCACTCTCATGTAAAATACCGAAATTCTAATTTTACGTGAATCGAAAAAAATCTAAATAATATCTAGGTGCCCCGAAGTTAAAAGAAAATGGCGCTGAATATCGTCGGTTAGAAAAAATATACAATGCCTTATTCTACTCTGTTTTGGAGTATATACACCAAATCAGTATGCTCTCTCATGTAAAGTACCGAAACTCTAATTTTACGTGAATCAAAAAAATCTAAACATTATCTAGGAAACCGAATGTTAAAAGTAAAATTGCTCTGATTAGAATCTGTCAAAAAAATATACAATGCCCTTTTCTACTCTGTTTTGGAGTATATACACCAACTCAATATGCTCTCTCAGGCAAAATACCGAAATTCTAAACTTACCTGAATCCAAAAAAATCTAGATATTATCTATGCACCTGAATGTTAAAAGCAAAACTGCTCTGAATATAATCTGTCAGAAAAAAATATACAATGCCCTATTCTATTCTTTTTTGGAATGTACACACCAACTCAATATGCTCTCTCATGTAAAATAAATAAATTCTAATTTTACTCGAATTGAAAAAATCTAAATATTGTCTAGGCACCCCAATGTTAAAACAAAAATTGCTCTGAATATAATCTGTCACAAAAAATATACAATGCCTTTTTCTAATCTGTTTTGGAGTATATACACCAACTCAGTATGCTCTCTCTTGTAAAATACCGAAATTCTAATTTTACCCGAATAGAAATAATCTAAATATTATCTAGGCACCCCAATGTTAAAAGCAAAATTGCTCTGAATATAATCTATCAGAAAAAATATACAATGCCCTATTCTACCCTGTTTTGGAGTATATACACCAACTCAGTATGCCCTCTCAAGTTAAATACCGAAATTCTAATTTTACGTGAATCGAAAAAAATCTAAATAATATCTAGGCACTTCAATGGTAAAAACAAAATTGCTCTTAATATAATCTGTGAGAAAAAATATACAATGCCCTATTCTACTCTGTTTTGGAGTATATACAGCAACTCTATATGCTCTCTCATGTAAAATACAGAAATTCTAATTTTACGTGAATCGAAAAAAATCTAAATAATATCTAGGGACCCCAATGGTCAACAAAAATGCCTCTGAATATAACCTGTTAGAAAAAATATACCATGCCTTATTCGACTTTGTTTTGGAGTATATGCACCAACTCCATATGCTCTCTCATGTAAAATACAGAAATTCTAATTCTACCAGAATCGAATAAATATAAATATTTTCTAGGCACCCCAATGTTAAAAAAAATTGCTCTGAAAATAATCTGTCCGAAAAAATAGACAATGCCCTATTCTACTCTGTTTTGGAGTATATACACCAACTCCATATGCTCTCTCATGTAAAATACAGAAATTCAATATTTTAGGAAATCGAAAGAAATCTAAATATTATCTAGGCACCCTAATGTTAAAAGCAAAATTGCTCTGAATATAATATGTCAGAAAAAATATACAATGCCCTTTCCTACTCTGTTTTGTAGTAAATACACCAACTCAATATGCTCTCTCATGTAAAATACAGAAATTCAAATTTTACCCGAATCGAAAAAATCTAAATATACTCTAGGCACCCCAATGTTAAAATCAAAATTGCTCTGAATATAATTTGTCAGGAAAAATATACAATGCCCTGTTCTACTGTGTTTTTGTGTATGTACACCAACTCAGTATGCTCTCTCATGTAAAATATCAGAATTCAAATTTTACATGAATCGAAAAAAATCTAAATATTATCTAGGCACCCCAATGTTAAAAGCAGAATTTCTCTGAATATAATCTGTCAGAAAAAATATACAGTGTCCTTTTCTACTCTGTTTTGGAGTATATACACCAAATCCATAAGCTCTCTCATGTAAAATACAGAAATTCTAATTTTCCAAGAATCGAAAAGAATCTAAATAATATCTAGGCACTTCGAAGTTAAAAGAAAATGGCTCTTACTATAGTCTGTTAGAAAAAATATACAATTCCTTATTCTACTCTGTTTTCGAGTATATACACCAACTCAGTATGCTCTCTCATGTAAAATACAGAAATTCTAATTTTACCTGAATCGAAAAAATCTAAATATTATTTAGGCAACCCAGTGTTAAAAACAAAATTGCTCTGAATACAGTCAGTCAGAAAAAATATACAATGCACTATTCTACTCTGATTTAGCGTATATACACCAACTCCATATACTCTATCATGTAAAATACAGAAATTCTATATCTAAGCGAATCGAAAAAAATTTAAATATTATCTCGGAATGCCAATGTTAAAAACAAAATTGCTCTAAATATAATCTGTCAGAAAAGATTTACAATGCCCTATTCTACTCTGTTTTGGAGTATATACACCAACTACATATGCTCTATCATGTAAAATACAGAAATTCCATATTTAAGGAAATCGAAAAAAATCTATATATCATCTAGGCACCCGAATGTTAAAATCAAAATTCCTCTGAATATAATGTGTCAGAACAAATAAACAATGCCCTATTCTACTCTGTTTTGGAGTATGTACACCACCTCATTATGCTCTCTCATGTGAAATACAGAAATTCTAATTATACGTGAATCGAAAAAAATGTAAATATTATCTAGGCACACCAATGTTAAAAGGAAAATTGCTCTAAAAATAGTCTGTCAGATGAAATATACAATGTCCAATTCTACTCTGTTTTGGAGTATATACACCAGCTCCATATGCACTATCATGTAAAATACAGAAATATTAATTTTACGTGAATTGAAAAAAATTTAAATAATATCTAGGCGCCACAAAGTTAAAAGAAAATGTTTCTTAATATAGTCTGTTAGAGAAAATATACACTGCCTTATTCTACTCTGTTTTGGAGTATATACACCAACTCAATATGCTTTCTTATGTAAAATACAGAAATTCTAATTTTACCCCAATCGAAAAAATCTAAATATAATTTAGTCAACCCAATGTTAATAACAAAATTGCTCTGAATATTATCTGTCCGAAAAAATATAGAATGCCCTATTCTACTCTTTTTTGGAGTATAAACACCGACTCCATATGCTCTCTCATCTAAAATACAGAAATTCTATATTTCAGTGAATCGAAACATATCTAAATATTACCTAGGAACCCCAAGGTTAAAAGCAAAATTGCTCTGAATATAATCTGTCAGAAAAAATACACAATGCCATTTTCTTCTGTGTTTTGTAGTATATACATTAACTAATATGATCTAATATGTAAAATACAGAAATTCAAATTTTATCCGAATCGAAATAATCTAAATATTATGTAGGCACGTCAATGTTAAAAACAAAATTGCTCTGAATAAAATCTTTCAGAAAAAATATACAATGCCCTATTCTACTCTGTTTTGGAGTATATACACCAACTCAGTGTGCTCTCTCATGTAAAATACCGAAATTCTAATTTCACCCGAAACGAAAAAATCAAAATATTATGTAGTCAACCCAATGTTACAAACAAAATTGCTCTGAATATAATCTGTCAGAAAAAATATTCAATTTCCTATTCTACTCTGTTTTGGAGTATATACACCAACTCAGTATGCTCTCTCATGTAAAATACAGAAATTTTAATTTTACATGAATCGAAAAAAATCTAAATATTATCTAGGCACTTCAATGTTAAAAACAAAATTGCTCTGAATATCATCTGTCAGAAAAAATATACAATGCCTTATTCTACTCTTTTTTTGAGCATATACACCAACTCCATATGCTCTCTCATGTAAAATACAGAAATTCTATATTTAAGCGAATCGAAAAAATCTAAATGTTATCTAGGCACCCCAATGTTAAAAACAAAATTGCTCTGAATATAATCTGTCAGAGAAAATATACAATGCCCTATTCTATTCTGTTTTGGTGTATATACACCAATTCAGTATGCTCTCTCATGTAAAATAAAGAAATTCTAATTTTACGTGGATCTAACAAAATCTAAATATTATTTAGGCACCCAAAAGTTAAAAGCAAAATTGCTCTGAATATAATCTGTCAGAAAAAATATACAATGCCCTATTCTACTGTTGTGCAATATATACAGCAACTACAAGTGCTCTCTCATGTAAAATAGAGAAATTTTATATTTAAGCGAATCGAAAAAAATCTAAATATTATCTAGGAAACACAATGTTAAATGCAAAACTGCTCTGCATATAATCTGTCACAAAAAATATACAATGTCCTTTTCTACTCTGTTTTAGAGTATATACACCAACTCAATATGCTCTCTGAAGTAAAATACCGAAATTCTAATTTTACATGAATCGAAAACAGTCTAAATAATATCTAGGTGCCCCGAAGTTAAAAGAAAATGGCTCTGAATATAGTCTGTTAGAGAAATTATACAATGCCGTATCCTACTCTGTTTTGGAGTATATAAATCAACTCTGTATGTTCTCTCATGTAAAATACAGAAATTCTAATTTTACCCGAATTTAAAAAATATAAATATTATGTAGTTACCCCAATGTTAAAAACAAAATTGCTCTGAATATAATCTCAGAGAAAAAATATACAATGCCATTTTCTACTCTTTTTAGGAGTATATACACCAATTTCATATGCTCTATTATGTAAAATACAGAAATTCTAATTTTACCCGAATCGAAAAAATCTAAATATTATCTAGGCACCCCAATGTTAAAAACAAAATTTCTCTGAATATAATCTGTCAAAAATAATATACAATGCCCTATTCTACCGTTTTTTGGAATATATAAACCAACTCCATATGCTATCTAATAGAAAATACATAAATTCTATATTTAAGCGAATCGAAAAAAATCTAAATATTATCTAGGCACCCCAATGTAAAAAGCAAAATTTCTCTGAATATAATCTGTCAAAAAAAATATACAATGCCCTTTTCCACCCTGTTTTGGAGTATATACACCAACTCAGTATGCTCTCTTATGTAAAATATCAAAATTCTAATTTTATGTGAATGGAAAATAATCTAAATATTATCTAGGCACCCGAATGTTAAAATCAATTTGTCTCTGAATATAATTTTTCATAAAAAATATACAGTGCCCTAATCTAGTCTGTTTTTTGAGTATGTACACCAACTCAATATGCTCTCTAATGTAAAATACCGAAATTCTAATTTTACGTGAATCAGAAAAAATCTAAAGAATATCTAGGTGCCCCAAAGTTAAGAGAAAATGGCTCTGAATATAGTCTGTTAGAGAAAATATACAATGCCTTTTTCTAATTTGTTTTGGAGTATATACACCAACTCAGTATGCTCTCTCATGTAAAATAACGAAATTCTAATTTTCCGCAATCGAAAAAATCTTAATATTATCTAGGCATACCAATGTTAGAAACAAAATTCCTCTGAATATAATCTGTCAGAAAAAATATACAATGCCCTATTCTACTTTGTTTTTTAGTACATACACCAACTCGATATGCTCTCTCATGTAAAACACAGAAATTCTATATTTAAGGGAATCGAAAAAAATCTAAATATTATCTAGGCACCCCAATGTTAAAAACAAAATTTCTCTCAACATAATCTGTCAGAAAAAATAAACAACGCCCTTTTCTACTCTGTTCTGGAGTGTATACACCAACTTTGTTTGCGCTCTCATGTAAAATACTGAAATTCTAATATTACCCAAATCGAAAAAATCTAAATATTCTGTAGGCACCCCAATGTTAAAAACGAAACTGCTCTAAATATAATCTGTCAGATAAAATATACAATGCACTATTCTACTTTATTTTGGAGTATATAAACCAACTCCATCTGCTCTCTCATGTAAAATACAGAAATTCTAATTTTACTCAAATCGAAAAAATCTAAATATTATCTAGGCACCCGAAGGTAAAAAGCAAAATTGCTCTGAATATAATCTGTCAGAAAAAATATACAATGCCCTATTCTAGTCTGTTTTGGAGTATATACACCAACTCCATATGCTCTCTCATGTAAAATACCAAAATTCTATATTTAAGCGAATAGAAAATATCTAAATATTATCTAGGCAATCCAATGTAAAAAGAAAAATTGCTCCGAATATAATCTGTCAGAAAAAATATCCAATGGCCTTTTCTACTCTGTTATGGTGTATATAAACCAACTCAAAATGCTCTCTCATGTAAAATACCGAAATTCTAACTTTATGCGAATCGAAAAAATCTAAATAATATCTACACGCCCCAAAGTTAAAAGAAAATGGCTCTCAATATAGTCTGTTAAAAAAATATACAATACCTGATTCTACTGTGTTTTACAGTATATACACCAACTCAGTATGCTCCCTCATGTAAAATACCGAAATTCTAAATTTACGCGAATTGAAAAAAATGTAAATAACATCTAGACGCCCCAAGTTAAAAGAAAATGGCTCTGAATATAGTCTGATAGAAAAAATATGCAATGACTTATTCTACTTTGTTTTGGAGTATATACACCAACGCAGTATGCTCTCTCATGTAAAATACAGAAATTGTAATTTCTCCCGAATCAAAAAAATCTAAATATTATCTAGGCACCGCAATGTGAAAAACAAAATTGCTCTGAATATCATCTGTCAGAAAAAATATACAATGCCCTATTCTACTCTTTATTGGAGCGTATACACCAACTCCATATGCTCTCTCATGTAAAATACAGAAATTCTATATTTAAGCGAATCGAAACAAATATAAATATTATCTAGGCACCCCAAAGTTAAAAAAAAATTGCTCCGAATATAATCTGTGAAAAAAAATATACAATGCCCTTTTCTACTCTGTTTTGCTTTATACACACCAACTCAGTATGCTCTCTCATGTAAAATAGAGAAATTCTCATTTTACGTGAATCTAAAAAAATCTCAATATTATGTAGGCACCCCAAAGTTAAAAGCAAAATTGCTCTGAATATAATCTGTAAGAAAAAATATGCAACGCCCTTTTCTACTCTGTTTTGGAGTATATGCAGCAACTGAATATGCGCTCTCATGTAAAATACCGAAATTCTAATTTTACGCGAATTGAAAAAAATATAAATAATATCTAGGCACCCCAGAGTTAAAAGAAAATGGCTCTAAATATAGTCTATTAGAAAAAATATACAATGCCTTATTCTAATCTGTTTTGGAGTATATACACCAACTCAGTATGCTCTCTCATGTGAAATACCGAAATTCAAATTTTACACGAATCGAAAAAATTTAAATATTATCTAGGCACCCCAATGTTAAAAACAAAATTGCTCTGAATATAATCTGTCACAAAAAATATTCAATTTCCTATTCTACTCTGTTTTGGTGTATATACAACAACTCAGTATGCTCTCTCATGTAAAATAGAGAAATTCAAATTTTACGTGAATCTAAAAAAATATAAATATTATCTAGGCACCCCAAAGTTAAAAGCAAAATTGCTCTGAATATGATCTGTCAGAGAAAATATATAATGCCCTATTCTACTCTGTTTTGGAGTATATACACCAACTCCATGTGCTCTCTCATGTAAAATACAGAAATTATATATTTAAGTGAATGGACAAAACTCTAAATATTATCTAGGCACTGGAATTTTAAAAGGAAAATTGCTCTGAATATGATCTGTCAGAAAAAATATACAATGCCCTATTCTACTCTGTTTTGGTGTAAATACACCAAGTCAGTATGCTCTCTCTTGTAAAATACCGAAATTCTAAATTTACCCGAATCGAAAAAAATCTAAACATTATCTAGGTACCCGAAGTTTAAAATCAAAATTGCTCTGAATATAATCTGTCATAAAAAATAAACAATGCCCTCTTATACTCTGTTTTGGAGTATATACACCAACTCAATATGCTCTCTCATGTAAAATACTGAAATTATTATTTTACGTGAATCAAAAAAATATAAATATTATCTAGGTATCCGAAGGTTAAAAGCAAAATTGCTCTGAATATAATCTGTTAGAGTAAACATACAACGCCCTTTTCTACTCTTTTTTGCAGTATGTACACCAACTCTATATGCTCTATGATATAAAATACCGAAAATTTAATTTTACCTGAATTGAAAAAAATGTAAATAATATCTAGGTGCCCCAAAGTTAAAACAAAATGGCTCTCAATATAGTCTCTTATAAATAATATACAAAGCCTTATTCTACTCTGTTTGGGAGTATATACACCAACTCAGTATGCTCTCTCATGTAAAACACAGAAATTCTAATTTTAGCCGTATAGAAAAAATCAAAATATTATCTAGGCACCCCAATGTTAAAAACAAAATTGCTCTGAATATAATCTGTCAGGAAAAATATACAATGCCCTGTTCTACTCTGTTTTGGAGTATATACACCAACTCAATATGCTCTCTCATGTAAAATATAAAAATTCTATATTTGAGCGAATCGAAAATTATCTCAATATTATTTAGGCACCCCAATGTTAAAAGCAAAATTGCTCTGAATATAATCTGTCAGAAAAAATATACAATGCCTTTTTCTACTCTGTTTTATAGTACATACAGCAACTCAATACTCTCTCTCATGTAAAATACTGAAATTCTAATTTTACGTGAATCGAAAAATACCTAAATAATATCTATGCGCCCCAAAGTTAAAAGAAAATGGCTCTGAATATAGTCTGTTACATAAAATATACAATTCCTTATTCTACTCTCTTTTGGAGTGTATATATTAACTCCATATGCTCTCTCATGTAAAATATCGTAATTTTAATTTTACCCGAATTGAAAAAATCTAAATATTATCTTGACACCCCAATGTTAAAAACAAAATTACTCTGAATATAATCTGTCAGAAAAAATATAAAATGCCTAATTCTACTCTGTTTTGGAGTATATACACGAACTCCATATGCTCTCTTATGTAAAATACAGAAATTCTATATTTAAGTGAATCGAAAAATATCTAACTATTATCTAGGCAACCCAATGTTAAAAACAAAATTGCTCTGAATATAGTCTTTCAGAAAAAATATACAATGCCCTATTCTATTCTGTTGTGGGGTATATACACCAACTCAATATGCTCTCTCATGTAAAATAATAAAATTCTAATTTTACGTGAGTCGAATAAAACCTAAATAATATCTAGGCACCCCAAAGTTAAAGGCAAATGGCTCTGAATATAGTTTGTTAGAATAAATATACAATGCCTCATTCTACTCTGTTTTAAAGTATATACACCTACTCAGTATGCTCTCTCATGTAAAATATAGAAATTCAAATTTTACACGAATCGAAAATATCTAAAAATTATCTAGGCACCTTAAAGTTAAAAACTAAATTGCTCTGAATATAATCTGTCAGAAAAAATATACAATGGCCTATTCTACTCTGTTTTTGAGTATATACACCAACTCCATATGCTCTCTCATGTAAAATACAGAAATTCAATATTTGAGTGAATCGAAAAAAATCTCAATATTATCTAGGCACCCCAGTGTTAAAAGCAAAATTGCTCTGAATATAGTCTGTCAGAGAAAATATACAATGCACTTTCTACTCTGTTTTGGAGTGTATACACCAACTCAATATGCTCTCTCATGTAAATTACCGAATTGTAATGTTACTCCAATCGAAAAATATCTAAATAATATCTAGGTGCCCCAAAGTTAAAAGAAAATGTCTCTGAAAATAGTCTGTTATAAAAAATATACACATCCTTATTCTACTCTGTTTTGGAGAATATACACCAACTCAATATGCTCTCTGTTGTAAAATACCAAAATTCTAAATTTACGTGAATCGAAAAATATCTAAATATTATCTAGGCACCCGAATTTTAAAAGTATAATTGCTCTGAATAAAATTTGTCAGAAAAAATATGCAATGCCCTTTTCTACTCTGTTTTGGAGTATATACACCAACTCAGTATGCTCTCTCATCTAAAATAACGAAATTCTAATTTTACACGAATCAAAAAAATCTAAATATTATCTAGGCAACCCAATGTTAAAAACAAAATTGCTCTGAATATAATCTGTCTGACAAAATATACAATGCCCTATTCTACTCTGTTTTGGAGTATATACACCAACTCCATATGCTCTCTAATGTAAAATACAAAAATTCTATATTTAAGCAATTCAAAGAAAATATAACTATTACCTAGGCACCCCAATGTTAAAAAGAAACTTTCTCTGAATATAATCTGTCAGACAAAATATACATTGCCCTATTCTACTCTGTTTTGGAGTACATACACCAACTCCATCTACTCTCTCATGTAAAATACAGAAATTTTATATTTAAGTGAATCAAATAATTCTAAATATTATCTAGGCACCCGAAGGTTAAAAGCAAAATTGCTCTGAATTTAATCTGTCAGAAATAATATATAATGCCCTATTCTACTCTGTTTTGGGGTATATACACCAACTCCATATGCTCTCTCAGTTAAAATACCGAAATTCTAATTTTACGTGAATGGAAAAAAACCTAAAGAATATCTAGGTGCCCCAAAGTTAAAATAAAATTGCTCTGAATATAGTCTGTAAGAAAAAATATACAATGCCTTATTCAACTTTGTTTTGGAGTATATACACCACCTCAGTATGCTCTCTCATGTAAAATACCGAAATTCTAATTTTACCTGAATCGAAAAAATCTAAATATGATCTAGGCACCCCAATGTTATAAACAAAATTGCGCTGAAAATAATTTGTCAGAAAAAATATACAATGCCCTATTCTACTATTTCTTGGTGTATATAAACCAACTCAGTATGCTCTCTCATGTAAAATAGAAAAATTCTAAATTTACCTGGATATAAAAAAAAACAAATATCATCTAGGCACCAGAGCGTTAAAAGAAAAATTGCTCTGAATATAATCGGTCAGAAAAAATATACAATGCCATATTCTACTCTGTTTTGGAGTATATACACCAACTCCATATGCTCTCTCATGCAAAATACTGAAATTCTATATTTAAACGAATAGAGAAAAATCTAAATATTATCTAGGCAATCCAATGTTAAAAGCAAAATTGCTCCGAATATAATCTGTCAGAAAAAATATTCAATGCCCTTTTCTACTCTGTTTTGGTGTATATACACAAACTCAATATGCTCTCTCATGTAAAATACCAAAATCCTAATTTTACGCAAATCGAAAAAAATGTAAATAACATCTAGGCGACCCAATGTTAAAAGAAAATGGCTCTGAATATAGTCTGTTAGAAGAAATATACAATGCCTTATTCTACTCTGTTTTGGAGTATATACATCAACTCAGTATGCTCTCTCATGTAAAATAACGAAACTGAAATTTTACCCGAATAGAAAAACTCTAAATAATATATAGGCGCCGCAAAGTTTGAAGAAAACGGCTCTAAATATAGTCTGTTAGAGAAAAGATACAATGCTTTATTCTACTCTGTTTTGGAGTATATACACCAACTCACTATGCTCTCTCATGTAAAATACCGAAATTCTAATTTTACCCAAATCGAAAAAATTTAAATATTATCTAGGCACCCCAATGTTTGAAACAAAATAGCTCTGAATATAGTCTGTCAGAAAAAATATACAATGCCCTATTCTACTTTGTTTTGGACTATATACACCAACTTCATATGCTCTCAAATAAAAAATACATAAATTCTATATTTAAGCGAATCGAAAACAATCTAAATATTATCTAGGCATCCCTATGTTAAAAGAAAAATAGCTCTGAATATAGTCTGTCAGAAAAAATATACAATGCCCTTTTCCATTCTGTTTTGGTGTATATTCACCAACTCAATATGCTCTCTAATGGAAAATACATAAATTCTGTATTTAAGCGATTCGAAAAATATCTAAATACTATCTAGGCATCCCTATGTTAATAGCAAAATTTCAATGAATATAATCTGTCAGAAGAAATATACAATGCCGTTTTCTACTCTGTTTTGGAATATATATAACAACTCAATATGCTCTCTCACGTAAAATACGGAAATATAAATTTTACGTGAATAAAAAAATCTAAATATTATCTAGGCACACCAATGTTAAAAAGAAATTTGCTCTGAATATAGTCACAAAAAATATACAATGCCCTTTTCTACTCTG
The DNA here is from genome assembly GCF_049354715.1 of Callithrix jacchus. Classification (NCBI taxonomy): domain Eukaryota; kingdom Metazoa; phylum Chordata; class Mammalia; order Primates; family Cebidae; genus Callithrix; species Callithrix jacchus. The sequence continues at coordinate 54,202,824 of NC_133521.1, read as the reverse complement.
TTTTGGAGTATATACACAAACTCAGTATGCTCTCTCATGTAAAATACAGAAATTCTAATTTTACCTGAATCAAAAAAATCTAAATATTATCTAGGCACCCCGATGTTAAAAACAAAATTGCTCTGAATATAATCTGTCAGAAGAAATATACAATGCCCTTTTTTACTCGGTTTAGGAGTATATACACCAACTCAGTATGCTCTCTCTTGTGAAATACAGAAATTCTAATTTTACGTGAATCGAAAAAAATTTAAATATTATCTAGGCACCCCAATGTTAAAAGCAAAATTGCTCTGAATATCATCTGTCAGAAAAAATATACAATGCCCTTTTCTTCTCTGTTTTGCTGTATATACACCAACTCAATATGCTCTCTCGTGAAAAATACGGAAATTATAATTTCACGCTAATCAAAAAAATCTAAATAATATCTAGGCGCCCCAAAGTTAAACGAAAATGCCTCTGAATATAGTCTGTTAGAAAACATATAAAATGCCTTATTCTACTTCGTTTTGGAGTCTATACACCAACTCAGTATTCTCTCTGTTGTAAAATACCGAAATTCTAATTTTACATGAATCGAAAAAAATCTAAATAATATCTAGGCACCCCAATGTTCAAAACAAAATTGCTCTGAATATAGTATGTCAGAAAAAATGAACAATGCCTTATTGTACTCTGTTTTGGAATATATGCACCAACTCCATATGCTCTCTCATGTAAAATACAGAAATTCTATATTTAAGTGAATCGAAAAAAATCTAAATATTATCTAGGCACCCCAATATTATAAGCAAAATTGCTCTGTATATAATCTGTAAGAGAAAATATACAATGCCCTTTTCTACTCTGTTTTGGAGTATATACACCAACTCAATATGCTGTCTCCTGTAAAATAAGGAAATTCTAATTTTACGTGAATCGAAAAAAATATAAATAATACCTAGGCGCCCCAAAGTTAAAAGAAAATGGCTCTGAATATAGTCTGTTGGAAAAAAATATACAATAACTTATTCTACTCTGTTTTTGAGTATATACAGAAACTCAGTTTGCTCTCTCATGTAAAATAGAGAAATTTTAATTTTACCCAAATCGAAAGGATCTAAATATAATCTAGGCACCCCAATGTTATAAACAAAATTGCTCCGAATATAATCTATCAGACAAAATATACAATGCCCAATTCTACTCTATTTTGGAGTATATACACACACTCCATATGCTCTCTTTTGTAAAATACATTCTATATTTAAACGAATCGAAAAAAATATAAATATTATCTAGGCACCCCAATGTTAAAAGCAAAATTTCTCTGAATATAATATGTCAGAAAAAATATACAATGCCTTATTCTACTTTGTTTTGAAGTATATACACCAACTCAATATGCTCTCCCATGTAAAATACCGAAATTCTAATTTTACGTGAATCCAAAAAAATCCAAATAATATTTAGGAGCCCCAAAGCTGAAAGAAAATGGCTCTGAATGTAGTCTGTTAGAGAAAATATACAATGCCCTATTCTACTCTCTTTTGGAGTTTATACACAAACTCAGTATGCTCTCTCGTGTAAAATACCGAAATTCTAATTTTACGTGAATCGAAAAAAATCTAAATATTATCTAGGCACCCCAATGTTAAAAGCAAAATTGCTCTGAATATAATCTCTCAGAAAGAATATACAATGTTTTTTTCTACTCTGTTTTGGAGTATATACACCAACTCAATATGCTCTTTCATGTAAAATAAAAAAATTCTAATTATACGCGAATCGAAAAAAATCTAAATAATATCTAGGCACCCCAAATTTAAAAGAAAACGACTCTGAATATAGTCTGTTAGAAAATTATACAATGCCTTATTCTACTCTGTTTTGGAGTATATACATTAACTCCATATGCTCAATCATGTAAAATACAGAAATTCTATATTTAAGCAAATCGAAAAAAATCTAAATATTATCTAGGCACCCCATTGTTGAAAACAATATTGTTCTGGGTATAATCTGTCAGAGGAAATACACAATGCCCTTTTCTACTCTGTTTTGTAGGATATAAACCAACTCAATATACTCTTTCATGCAAAATACAGAAACTCTATTTTACCCGAATCGAAAATATCTAAATATTATCAAGGCACCCCAATGTTAAAAACAAAACTAGTCTGAATATAATCTTTGAGAAAAAATATACAATGACCTATTCTACTCTGTTTTGGAGTATATACACCAACTCAGTGTGCTCTCTCATGTAAAATACAGAAATTCTAATTTTACCCGAATTGAAAAAATATAAATATTATCTAGGTACCCCAATGTTAAAAACAAAATTGCTCTGAATATAATCTGTCAGAATAAATATACAATTCCCTATACTACTCTTTTTTGGAGTATATACACCAACTCTATATGCTCTCTTATGTAAAATATAGAAATTCTAATTTTACCAGAATCGAAAAAATCTAAATATTATCTAGGCAACCCAATGTTAAAAACAAAGTTGCTCTGAATAGAATCTGTCAGAAAAAATATACAATGCCCTATTCTACTCTGTTTAGGAGTATATACACCAACTTAGTATGCTTTCTCATGAAAAATACCAAAATTCTAATTTTACGTGAATCGAAAAAAAATCTAAATATTATCTAGGCACCGAAATGTTAAAAGCAAAAGTGCTCTTAATACAATGTGTCAGAAAAAATATGCAATGCTCTTCTCCACTTTCTTTTGGAGTATATAGAGCAACTCAATATGCTCTGTCATGTAAAATACCGAAATTATAATTTTACGCGAATAGACAAAAATCTAAATAATATCTATGCGCCCCAAAGATAAAAGAAAATGGCTCTGAATATAGTCTGTTATAAAAAATATACAAAGCCTTATTGTACTCTGTTTTGGAGTATATACACCAACTCAGTATGCTCTCTCATATGAAATACCGAAATTCTAATTTTACGTGAATTGAAAAAAATGTAAATGTTATCTAGGCACCCCAATGTTAAAAGCAAAATGGCTCTGAATATTGTCTGTCAGAAAAAATATACAATGCCCTTTCCTACTCTTTTTAGGAGTATCTACACCAACTCAATATGCTCTCTCAAGTAAAATACCTAAATTCTAATTTTATGCGAATTGAAAAAAATCTAAAGAATATCTAGGCGCCCCAAAGTTAAAAGAAAATGGCTCTGAATATAGCCTTTTAGAAAAAATATACAATGCCTTATTCTACTCTGTTTTGGATTATATACACCAACTCAGTATGCTCTCTCATGTAAAATAACAAATTCAAATTTTACCCGAATCGAAAAACTCTAAATAATATATTGGCGCCCCAAAGTTTAACAAAAACGGCTCTGAATATAGTCTGTTAGAAAAAATATACAATGCCTTATTCTACTCTGTTTTGGAGTATGTACACCAACTCATTATGCTCTCTGATAGAAAATACATAAATTCTATATTTAAGCAAATCGAAAAAAATCTAAATACTATCTAGGCATCCCTATGTTAAAAGCAAAATTTCTCTGAATATAATCTGTTAGAAAAAATATAGAATGCCCTTTTCTACTCTGTTTTGGAGTATATACACCAACGCAATATGGTCTCACATGTAAAATACTGAAATTCTAATTTTACGTGAATCGAAAAAAATCTAAAGAATATCTAGGTGCCCCAAAGTTAAAAGTAAATGGCTCTGAATATAGTCTGTAAGAAAAAATATACAATACTTTATTCTACTCTGTTTTATTTTATATACACCAACTCAGTATAATCCCTCATGTAAAATACCGAAATTTTAAATTTACGCAAATTGAAAAAAATGTAAATAATATCTAGGCGCCCCAAAGTTAAAAGAAAATGGCTCTGAATATAGTCTGTCAGAAAAAATATACAATGCCTTATTCTACTCTGTTTTGGAGTATATACACCAACTCGGTACGCTCTCTCATGTAAAATGTAGAAATTCTAATTTTATACGAATCGAAAAAATCTAAAAATTATCTAGGCTCCCCAAAGTTAAAAGAAAATGGCTCTGAATATATTCTGTTTGAGAAAATATACAGTGCCTTATTTTACTTTGTTTTGGACTATATACACCAACTCAGTATGCTATCTCATGTAATATACGGAAATTCTAATTTTACCTGAATCGAAAAAAATCTAAATAATATCTAGGCGCCCCAACATTAAAAGAAAATGTCTCAAAATATAGTCTGTTAGAAAAAATATACAATGCCTTATTCTACTCTGTTTTGGAGTATATACGCCAACAAAGTATGCTCTCTAATGTAAAATATCAAAATTCTAATTTTACCCGTATCATAAAAATCTAAATACTATCTAGGCACCCCAATGTTATAAACAAATTTGCTCTGAGTATAATCTGTCAGAAAAAATATACAATGCCCTATTCTAATTTTTTTATGAAGTATATAAAACAACTCAATATGCTCTCTCATAGTTAATTCAGAAATTCTATATATAAGCAAATCGAAAAAATCTAAATATTATCTAGGCAGCAAACCGTTAAAAAGAAAATTGCTGTGAATAAAATCTGTCAGGAACAATATACAATGACCTATTGTACTCTGTTTTGGAGTATATACACCAGCTCAATATGCTCTCTCATATAAAATACGGAAATTCTAATTTTACGCGAATCGAAAAAAATCTAAATTATATCTAGGCACCCCAACGTTAAAAGAAAATGGCTCTGAATATAGTCTGTTATAAAAAATATACAATGCCTTATTCTACTCTGTTTTGGAGTATATACACCAACTCAGTATGCTCTCTCATGAAATATACCTGAAATTCTAATTTTACATAAATCAAAAAAATGTAAATATTATATAGGCACACCGATGTTAAAACAAAATTGTTCTGAATATAATCTGTCAGAAAAAATATACAATGCCCTATTCTACACTTCTTTGGAGTATATAAACCAACTCCGTATGCTGTGTCATATAAAATACAGATATTCTCTATTTTATGGAATCGAAAAATATCTAATTATCTAGGCACCACAATGTTAAAAGCAAAATTGCTCTGAATATAATCTGTAAGAAAAAATGTACAATGACATTTTCTACTCTGTTTTAAAGTATATACACCAACTCAATATGCTCTCATGTAAAATACCGAAATTCTAATTTTAGGTCAATCAAAAAAATCTAAATAATATCTAGGTTCCCCAAAGTTAAAAGAAAAAGGCTCTGAATATAGTAAGTTAGAAAAAATATACTGTGCCTTATTCTACTCTGTTCTGGAGTATATACACCAACTCAGTATGCTCTCTCATGTAAAATACAGAAATTCTAATTTTTCGTAAAACGACAAAATTATAAATATTATCTAGACACTTCAATGTTAATAGCAAAATTCGTCTGAATAAAATCTGTCATAAAAAATATACAGTGCCCTTTTCTAATCTGTTTTAGAGTATATACACCAACTCAATATGCTCTCATGTAAAATACCGAAATTATAATTTTTTGTGAATCGAAAAAATCTAAATAATATCTAGTCACCCCAATGTTAAAAACAAAATTGCTCTGAATATAATCTGTCAGAAGAAATATACAATGCTATTTTCTACTCTGTTTAGGAGTATATACACCAACTCAACATACTCCCTCATGTAAAATACCGAAATTCTAATTTTACGTAAATGGAAAATATCTAAATAATATCTAGGCGCCCCAAGGTTAAAAGAAAATGGCTCTAAATATAGTCTGTTAGAAAAAATATACAATGCCTTATTCTACTCTGTTTTGGAGTATATACGCCAACTAAGTATGCTCTCTCATGTAAAATACAGAAATTCAACTTTTACCAGTATTGGAAATATCTAAATATTATCTAGGCACCCCAATGTTATAAACAAAATTCCTCTGAGTATAATCTCTCAGAGAAAATATACAATGCCCTATTCTACTCTTTTATGGAGTATATACACCAACTTTATATGCTCTCTCATGTAAAATTCAGAAATTCTATATTTAAGCGAATCGAAGAAATTCTAAATATTATCTAGGCACCCCAATGTTAAAATCAAAATTTCTCTGAGTATAATCTGTCAGAAAAAATATACAATGCCTTTTTCTACTCTGTTTTGTATTATATACAAAACAATATGCTTTCTCATGTAAAATAATGAAATTCTAATTTTACGCAAATGGAAAAAATCAAAATAATATCTAGGCAACCCAAGGTTAAAAGAAAATGTCTCTGAATACAGTCTGTTAGAAAAAATATACAATGCCTTATTCTACTCTGTTTTGGAGTATATACACCAAGTCAGTATGCTCTCTCATGTAAAATACAGAATTTCTAATTTTACGCGAATTGAAAAAATCTAAATATTATCTAGGCACCAAAATATTAAAAAGACAATTGCTCTCAATAAATATATACTACAACTCAATATGCTCTCTCATATAAAATACCGAAATTCTAATTTTACGCGAATCGAAAACACCTAAATATTATCTAGGCAGCAAAATCTTAAAAAGACAATTGCTCTGAATAAAATCTGTCAGGAAAAATATACAATCACATATTGTACTTTCTTTTGGAGTATATACACAAACTCCATATTCTCTCTCATGCAAAATACAGAAATTTTATATTTAAGCGAATCGAAAAAAATCTATTTGTTATCTAGGCACCCCAATATTAAAATCAAAATTACTCTGAATCGAATCTGTCAGAAAAAACATACAATGCCCTACTCTACTTAAATTTTGAGTATATACACCAACTAAATATGCTCTCTCATGTAACATACCGAAATTCTCATTTTACGTGAATCGAGTAAAATCTAAATAATATCTAGACGCCCCAAAGTTAAAAGATAATGGCTCTGAATATAGTCTCTTAGGAAAAATATACAATGCCTTATTCTACTCTGTTTTGGAGTATATACACCAACTCAGAATGCTCTCTCATGTAAAATAGCGAAATTATAATTTCACTGGAATCGAAAAAATCTAAATATGATCTAGGCACCCCAATGTTAAAAACAAAGTTTCTCTGAATATGATCTGTCAGAAAAAATATACAATGCCCTATTCTATTCTTTTTTGGAGTATGCACACCAATTCATTATGCTCTCTCATGTAAAATACCGAAATTATAAATATACACGAATCGAAAATAATTTAAATAATATCTAGGCGCCCCTAAGTTAAAAGAAAATGGCTCTGAATATAGTCTGTTAGAGAAAATATACAATGCCTTATTCTACTCTGTTTTTTGAGTATATACACCAACTCAGTATGCTCTCTCATTTAAAATACCGAAATTCTAATTTTACCCGAATCGAAAAAAATCTAAATATCATCTTGGCACCCGAATGTTAAAAGCAAAATTGCTCAGAATATAATTTGTCAGAATAAATGTACAATGTCCTTTTCTACACTATTTTGGAGCATATACACCAACTCAGTATGCTCACTAATGTATAATAGTGAAATTCTAATTTTACGTGAATTGAAAGAAATTTAAATATTATCTAGCCACCCCAAATTGAAAAGGAAATGGCTCTGAATATAGTCTGTTAGAAAAAATATACAATGCCTTATTCTATTCTGTTTTGGAGTATATACACCAACTCAGTTTGCTCTCTCATGTAAAATACGTAAATTCAAATTTTACCCGAATCGAAAAAATCTAAATTGTATCTACGCACAAGAATGTTAAAAACAAAATTGCTCTGAATATAATATGTCAGAAAAAATATACAACGCCCTATTCTACTCTGTTTTGGAGTACATACACCGACTCCGTATGGTTTCTCATGTAAAAAACAGACATTCTATATTTAAGCCAATCGAAATAAATCTAAATATTATCAAGGAACCCCAATGTTAAAAACGAATTTGCTCTGAATATAATCAGTCAGAAAAAATATACAATGCCCTATTCTACTCTGTTTTGGAGTATATACACCAACTCCATATGCTCTCTCATGTAAAATACAGAAATTCTATATTTAAGCGAATTGAAAGAAATCTAAATATTATCTAGGCTCCTCAAATTTAAAAGCAAATGGCTCTGAATACAGTCTGTTAGAAAAAATATACAATGTTTTATTCTACTCTTATTTGGAGTATATACACCAACTCAGTATACTCCCTCATGTAAAATACAGAAATTTTAATTTTACCCGAATCGAAATAATCTAAATATTATCTAGGCACCCCAATGTTAAAAACCAAATTGCTCTGAATACAATCTGTCAGAAAAAATATACAATGCCCTTTTCTACAATGTTTTGGAGTATATACACAAACTCAATATGCTTTCTTGTAAAATACAGAAATTCTATATTTAAGTGAATCGAAAAAAATCTAAATATTATCTAGGCACCCCAATGTTAAAAGCAAAATTGCTCTGAATATCGTCTGTCACAAAAAATATACAATGCCCTTTTCTACTCTTTTTTGGAGTATATAAACCAACTCAATATGCTCTCTCATGTAAAATACCGAAATTTTAATTTTACACGAATCAAAAAAAATTTAAATAATATTTAGGCGCCCCAAATTTAAAAGAAATTGTCTCATAATATAGTCTGTTAGACAAAATCTACAATGCCTTATTCTACTCTGTTTTAGAGTATATACACCAACTCCGTATGCTCTCTCATGTAAAATATAAAAACTCTAATTTTACATGAATCGAAAAAAATCTAAATATTATCTAGGCACTTTAATGTTAAAAGCAAAATTTCTCTGAATATATTCTGTCAGAGAAAATATACAATGCCCTTTTCTACTCTGTTTTTGAGTATATACACCAACTCAATATGCTCTCTCATGTAAAATACAGAAATTCTAATTTTACTCGAATAAAAAAATCTAAATATTATTTAGGCACCCCAATGTTAAAAACAAAATTGCTCTGAATATAATTTGTCAGTAAAAATATACAATGCCCTATTCTACTCTGTTTTAGAGTGTATACACCAACTCAGTATGCTCTCTCATGTAAAATACCGAAATTATAATTTTACGCAAATCGAAAATAATATAAATAATATCTAGGCTCCCCAAAGTAAAAAGAAAATGGTTCTGAATACAGTCTGTTAGAAAAAATATACAATGACTTATTCTACTCTGTTTTGGAGTATATACACCAACTCAGATTGCTCTCGCATTTAAAATACAAAAATTCTAATTTTACTCGAATAAAAAAATCTAAATATTATCTAGGCAGCACAATGTTAAAAAAAAAATTGCTCTGAACATAATATTTCAGAAAAAATATACAACGCCCAATTTTACTTTGTTTTGGAGTATATACACCAACTCAGTATGCTCTCTCATGTAAAATACAGAAATTCTAATTTTACATGAATCGAAAAAAATTTAAATATTATCTAGGCACCCCAATGTTAAAAACAAAATTTCTATGAATATAATCTGTCCGAAAAAATATAAAATGCCCTATTATACTCTGTTTAAGGGTATATACACCAACTCAGAATGCTCTCTCATGTAAAATACCAAAATTCAAATTTTACATGAATCGAAAAAAATCGAAATATTATCTAGGCGCCCGAAAGTTAAAAGAAAATGGCTCTGAATATAGTCTGTTAGAGAAAATATAGAATGCCTTATTCTACTCTGTTTTGGAATATATACAGCTACTAAGAATGCTCCCTCATGTAAAATACCGAAATTCTAATTTTACCCGAATCGAAAAAATCTAAAGATTATGTAGGCACCCCAGTGTTAAAAACAAAATTGCTCTGAATATATTCTGTAAGAAAAAATATACAATGCCCTATTCTACTCTGTTTTGGAGTATATACACCAACTCAGTATGCTCTCTCATATAAAATACCGAAATTTTAATTTTACGTTATTGGAAGAAATCTAAATATTATCTAGGCATCCCAATGTTAAAAAAAATTGCTCTGATTATAATCTGTTAGAATATATATTCAGTGCCATTTTCAACTCTGTTTTGGGGTATATACACACACTCAATATGCTCTCTCATGTAAAATACCGAATTTCTAATTTAAGGCAAATCGAAGAAAACATAAATATTATCTTGGCACTGCAGTGTTAATAGCAAAATTGCACTGAATATAATCTGTCAGAAAAAATATACAATGAAAGTTTCTACTCTGTTTTTGAGTGTATAAACAAACTCAATATGCTCTCTCATGTAAAATATAAAAATTCTAATGTTACGCGAATCGAAATAAATCTAAATATTATCTAGGCACTTCAATGTTAAAAGCAAAATTGCTCTAAATATAATCTCTCAGAAAAATATACAATGCATTTTTCTACTTTGTTTTCAAGTATATACACCAACTAATATTCTCTCATGTAAAATATGGAATTTCTAATTTTTGTAAATCAAAAATTAATCTAAATATTATCTAGGCACGACAATAATAAAAGCAAAATTTTTCTGAATATAATCTCTAATAAAAAATGTACAATTCCGTTTTCTACTATGTTTTGGAGTATATACACCAGCTCAATATGCTCTCTGAAGAAAAATACACAAATTCTAATTTTACTCGATTCGAAAACAATTTAAATACTATCTAGGCACCCAAATGTGAAAACCAAACCTTCTCTGAATATACTCTGTCATAAGAAATGTACAATGCCCAATTCTATTCTATTTTGTGGTATATACACCAACGAAAATTTCTCTCTCATGTAAAATATCGAAATTCTAATTTTACTGAAATCAAAAAAAAATCTAAATATTATCTAGGAACACCAATGTTAAAGCAAAATTGTTCTGAACATAATCTGTCAAGAAAAATATAAAATGTCCTTTTGTCCTCTGTTCTGCAGTATATACACCAACTCAATATGCTCTCCCATGTAAAATACCGAAATTCTAATTTTACGCAAATTGAAAAAAATCTAAGTATTATTTAGGCACCCAAATGTTAAATGCAAAATTGCTGTGAATATAATCTGTCAGAAAAAATATACAATGCCCTATTCTACTCTGTTTTGGAGTATATACACCAACTCCATATGCTCTCTCATGTAAAAGAAAGAAATTCTATATTTAAGCGAATAGAAAAAAATCTAAATATTATCTAGGCACCTCAATGTTAAAAGCAAAATTGCTCTGAATATAATCTGTGAGAAAAAATATACAATGCCCTTTTGTACTCTGTTTTGTAGTATATACACCAACTCAATATGCTCTCTCATGTAAAATACAGAAATTATAATTTTACCCGAATCGAAAAAATCTAAATATTGCCTAGGCACCCCAATGTTGAAAACAAAATTGCTCTGAATATATTCTGTCAGAAAAAATATACAATGCCCTTTTCTACTCTGTTTTGGAGTATATACACAAACTCTTAATGCTCTCTCATGTAAAATACAGAAATTCAATATTTAAGCAAATCGAAAAAACTCTAAATATTATCTCGGCACTCCAATGTTAAAATAAAAATTGCTCTGAATATAATCTCTCATAAAAAATATACAATGCCCTATTCTAGTCTGTTTGGGAGTATATACACCAACTCTATATGCTCTCTCATGTAAAATACCAAAATTCTAATTTTACTCAAATCGAAAAAAATCTAAATAATATCTAGGCGCCCCAAAGTTAAAAGAAAATGGTTCCGAATATAGTCTGTTATAAAAAATATACAATGCATTATTCTATTCTGTTTTGGAGTATATACACCAACTCAGTATGCTCTCTCATGTAAAATACCGAAATTCTAATTTTACACGAATCCAAAAAAATCTAATTAATATCTAGGTGCCACAAAGGTAAAAAAAAAATGGCCCTAAATATAGTCTGTTATAAAAAATAAACAATGCCTTATTCTACTCTGTTTTGGAACATATACACCGACTTCATATGCTCCCTCATGTAAAATACAGATGCTCAATATTTAAGCGAATCAAAAAAAATCTAAATACTATATAGGCACCCAATGTTAAAAGCAAAATTGCTCTGAATACAATCTTTCAGAAAAAATATAGAATGCAATTTTCTACTATGTGTTGTAGTATATAAACCAACTCAAAATGCTCTCTCATGTAAAATAAGGAAATTCTAATTTACCCGAATCGAAAAAAATCTAAATAATATCAAAGTGCCCCAAAGTTAAAGGAAAATGGCTCTGAATATAGTCTGTTTAAAAAAATATACAATCTCCTATTTTACTTTGTTTTTGAGTATATACACCAACTCAGTATGCTCTCTCATTTAAAATACCGTAATTCTAATTTTACGTTAATCGAAAAATATATAAATATTATCTAGGCACCCCAAAGTTAACAACAAAATTGCTCTGAATATAATCTGTCAGAAAAAATACACAATGGCCTTTTCTACTCTGTTTTGTAGTATATACACCAACTCAATAGGCTCTCTCATGTAAAATACAGAAATTCTAATTTTACACGAATCGAAATAATCTAAATATTATCAAGGCACCCCAATGTTAAAGAAAATAGCTCTGAATATAATCTGTCATAAAAAATATACACTGCCCTATTTTACTCTGTTTTTGAGTATATACACCAACTCAGTATGCTCTCTCATTTAAAATACAGCAATTCTAATTTTACGTGAATCGAAAAATATATAAATAATATCTAGGCACCCGAATGTTAAAAGCAAAATTGCTCTGAATATAATCTGTTAGAAAAAATATACAATGCCTTATTTTACTCTGTTTTCGAGTATGTACACCTACTCAGTAAGCTCTCTAATGTAAAATACCAAAATTATCATTTTACGTGAATCGAAAGAAATCTAAATATTATCTAGGCACCCCAATGTTAAAAGCAAAATTGCTCTGATTATAATTTGTCAATAAAATATACAATGTTTTTTTCTACTCTGTTTTGGAGTGTATACACCAACTAAATATGCTCTCTCAACTAAAATACAGAAATTCTAACTTTACACGAATCGAAAACAATCTAAATAATATCTAGGCGCCCCAAAGTTAAAAGAAAATGGCTCTGAATATAGTCTGTTAGAAACAAAAAAACAATGACTTATTTTACTCTCTTTTGGAGTATATACACCAACTCTTTATTCTCTCTCCTGTAAAATACCGAAATTTTAATTTTACGTGAATCGAAAGAAATCTAAATATTATCTAGGAACCCCAATGTTAAAAACAAAATTTCTCTGAATATAATCTGTCAGAGAAAATATACAATGCCCTATTCTACTCGGTTTTGGAGTACATACACCAACTCAATATGCTCTCTAATGTAAAATACCGAAATTCTAATTTTACGTGAATCGAAAAAAATCTAAATAATATCTATGCTCCCCAAAGTTACAGGAAAATGGCTCTGAATATAGTCTGTTAGAAAAAATATACAATGCCCTATTCTACTCTGTTTTGGAGTATATACAACAACTCCACTTGCTCTCTCATTTAAAATACAGAAATTCTAATTTTACGTGAATCAAAATAATCTAAATATTATCTAGGCACCCCAATGTTAAAAACAAAATTTCTCTGAATATAATCTGTCAGAAAAAATATATAATGCCCTTTTCTACTCTGATTGGGAGTATATACACAAACTCAATATGCTCTCTCATGTAAAATACAGAAATGTTAATTTTACCAGAATGGAAAATATCTAAATATTATCTAGGTACCCCAATATTAAAAATAAAGTTGCTCTGAATATAATCTGTGAAAAAAAATACAATGCCCTATTTTACTCTGTTTTGGAGTATATACCCCAACTCAGTATGTTCTCTCCTGTAAAATACCGAAATTCGCATTTTACGTGAATCTAAAAATATTTAATATTATTTACCCACCCCAATGTTTAAAACAAAATTGCTCTTAATATAATCTGTCAGAAAAAATATACAATGACCTTTTCTACTCTGTTTTATAGTATATACACCAAATCAATATTCTCTCATGTAAAATACTGAAACTCAAATTTTACCCGAATCGAGAAAATCTAAATATTATCTAGGCACCCCAATGTTAAAAGCAAAATTGCTCTGAATATAATCTGTCAGAAACAATATACAATGTTTTTTTGTACTCTGTTTTTGGAGTATATACACCAACTCAGTATGCGCTCTCATGTAAAATATCGAAATTCGAATGGTACGCAAATCGAAAAAAATCGAAATAATATCTAGGTGTTCCAAAGTTAAAAGAAATTGACTCTGAATAGAGTCTGTTAGAAAATATAAACAATGCCTTATTCTACTCTGTTTTGGAGTATATACATTAACTCAGTATGCTTTCTCATGTAAAATACCAAAATGCTAATTTCACGGGAATCGAAAAAAATATAAATAATATCTAGGAACCCAAAAGTTAAAAGAAAATGTTTCTGAATATAGTCTGTTAGACAAAACATACAATGCCTTATTCTACTCTGTTTTAAAGTATATACACCAACTCAGTATGCTCTACCATGTAAAATACAGAAATTCTATTTCTACCCGAATCAAAAAAATATAAATATTATCTAGGCATTTCAATCTTAAAAACAAAATTGCTCTGAATATAATCCGTCAGAAAAAATATACAATGCCCTATTCTACTCTGTTTTGGAGTATATACACGAACTCCATATGCTCTCTGTTGTAAAATACAGAAATAGTATATATAAGCGAATCGAAAAAAATCTAAATATTATCTAGGCAGCCCAATGTTAAAATCAAAATTGCTCTGAATATAATCTGTCAGAAAAAATATACAATGCCATATTCTACTCTGTTTTGGAGTATATACACCAACTCAGTATGCTTTCTCATGTAAAATACCGAAATTCTAATTTTACACGAATCGAAAAAAATTTAAATAATATCTAGGCACCCCGAAGTTAAAAGAAAATGGCTCTGAATATAGTCTGTTAGAAAAAATATACAATGCCTTATTCTACTCTGTTTTGGAGTATATACCAACTCAGTATGCTCTCTCAATTAAAATACAGAAATTCTATATTTCAGCAAATTGAAAAAAATCTAAATATTATCTAGGCACCCCAATGTTAAAGACAAAATTGCTCTGAATATAATCTGTCAGATAAAATATACAATGCCCTTTTCTACTCTGATTTGGAGTATAAACACCAACTCAATATGCTCTCTCAAGTAAAATACCGAAATTCTAATTCTAAGCAAATCGACAAAAATCTAAATAATATCTTGGAGCCCCAAAGTTAAAAGAAATTGCCTCTTAATATAGTTTGTTAGAATAAATATACAATGCCTTATTCTACTCTGTTTTGGAATATATACACCAACTCAGTATGCTCTCTCATGTAAAATACCGAAATTCTAATTTTACATGAATCGATAAAAATATAAATAATATCTAGGCGCCCCAAAATTAAGAGAAATTGGCTCTGAATATAGTTTGTTAGAAAAAACGTACAATGCCATAATCTACTCTGTTTTAAAGTATATACACCAACTCAGTATGCCCCCTCATGTAAAATACAGAAATTCTAATTTTACCTGAATTGAAAAAATCTAAATATTATCTAGGCAATCCAGTGTTAGAAAAAAAATTGCTCTGAATATAATCTGTCAGAAAAAATATACAATGCCATTTTCTACTCTGTTTTTGAGTAGATACACCAACTCAATATGCTCTCTCATGTAGAATACCGAGTTTCTAAATTTACGTGAATCAAAAAAAATCTAAATATAATGTAGGCGCCCCAATGTATAAAGAAAATTGCTCTGAATATAATCTGTTAGAAAAAACATACAATGCCTTATTCTACTCTGTTTTGGGGTATATACACCAACTAAGTATGCTCTCTCATGTAAAATACAGAAATTCAAATTTTACCTGAATCGAAAAAATCTAAATATGATATAGGCAACACAATGTAAAAAACAAAATTGCTATGAATATAATCTGTCATAAAAAATATACAATGCCCTATTCTACTCTGTTTTGCAGTATATACACCAACCAAATATGCTCTCTCATGTAAAATACATTAATTCTATATTTAAGTGAAACGAAAAATATCTAAATATGATCTAGGTACTCCAATGTTAAAAGCAAAATTGCTCTGAATATAATCTGTCAGAAAAAATATTCAATGCCATATTCTACTCCATTTTGGAGTATATACACCAACTCAGTATGCTCTCTCATGTAAAATACTGAAATTCTTATTTTATGTGAATCAAAAAAAATCTAAATAATATCTAGGCACCCGAATGATAAAAGCAAAATTGCTTGGAATATAATCTCTCAGAAAAAATATACAATGCCATATTCTACTCCATTTTGGAGTATATACACCAACTCAGTATGCTCTCTCATGTAAAATATGGAAATTCCAATTTTACATGAATTAAAAAAAATCTAAATAATATCCTAGCGCCCCAAAGTTAAAAGAAAATGTCTCTGAATATAGTCTGTTAGGAAAAATATAAAATGCCTTATTTTACTTTGTTTTGGAGTATATAAACCAACTCAATATGCTCTCTAAGGTAAAATACAGAAATTCAAACTTTACTTCAATCGAAAAAATCTAAATATTACTTAGGCATCCCAATGTTAAAAACAATATTGCTCTAAATATACTCTCTCAGAAAAAATATACAATGCCCTGTTCTACTCTATTTTTGAGTATATAAACCAACTTTATATGCTCTCTAGCGTAAAAAACAGAAATTCTATGTTTAAGCGAATCGAAAAAATCAAAATATTATCTAGGCACTCCAATGTTAAAAGCAAAATTGCCCTTAATATAGTTCGTCAGAAAAAATATACAATGCCCTTTTATACTCTGTTTTGTAGTTTATACATTAACTCAATATGCTCTCTCATGTAAAATACAGATATTCTAATTTTACCCGATTGGAAAAAATCTAAATATTACCTAGGCACCCCAATGTTATAAACGAAATTGCTCTGAATATAATCTGTCAGAAAAAATATACAATGCCTTATTCTACTCTGTTTTGGAGTATGTACTCCAACTCAGTATGCTTTTTTGTGTAAAATACTGAAATTCTAATTTTACCCGAATTGAAAAGATCTAAATATTATCTAGGCACGCCAATGTTAAAAACAAAATTGCTCTGAATATAGTCTGTCAGAAAAAATATACAATGCCATATTCTACTCTGCTTTTGAGTACATACACCAACTCTACCTGCTCTCTCATGTAAAATACAGAAATTCTATATATAAGCGCATCGACGAAAATCTATATATTATCTAGGCACCCCAACGTTAAAAGCAAAATTGCTCGGAATATAATCTGTCAGAAAAAATATACAATGCTTTTTTCTACTCTGTTTTGTAGTATATACCCCTACTCAATATGCTCTCTCATGTAAAATACAGAAATTCTATATTTAAGCGCATCGAAAAAAATCTGTATATTATCTAGGCACCCCAATGATAAAATCAAAATTGCTCTGAGTATAATCTGTCAGAAAAAATATACAATGCCTTATTCTGCTCTGTTTTGGAGTATATACGGCAACACAGTATGCTCTCTCATGTAAAATACAAAAATTCTAATTTTATCCGAATTGAAAAAATCTAAATATTATCTAGGCACCCCAATGCTAAAAACAAAATTGCTCTGAATATTATCTGTAAGAAGAAATATACAATGCCCAATTTTACTCTGTTTTGGAGTGTATACACCAACTCCATATGCTCTCTCATGTAAAATTCCGAAATTCAAATTTTACCCGAATCGAAAATATCTAAATGTTATCTAGGCACCCCAATGTTAAAAACAACATTGCTCTGAATATAATCTGTCAGAGAAAATACACAATGCATTATTCTACTCTGTTTTGTAGTATATACACCAACTCCGTATGCTCTCTCATGTAAAATACCGAAATTCTAACTTTATGTGAATCGAAAAATATCTAAATATTATCTAGGCACACCAATGTTAAAAGCAAATTGCTCTGAATATAATCTGTCAGAGAAAATATACAATGCCCTATTCTACTCTGTTTTGGAGTATATACACGAAGTCAATATGCTCACTCATGTAAAATATCGAAACTAATTTTACACGAATCAAAAAGAATCTAAATAATATCTAGGAATCCCAAATTTAAAAGAAAATGGCACTGCATATAGTCTGTTAGAAAAAAAATATACAATGCCTTATTGTACTCTGTTTTTGAGTATATACACCAAATCAGTATGCTCTCTAATGTAAAATACCGAAATTCTAAATTACATGAATCGAAAAAAATCTAAATATTATCTAGGCACCCCAATGTTAAAAGCAAAATTGCTCTGAATATAATCTGTCAAAATAAATATTCAGTGCCATTTTCAACTTTGTTTTGTAGTATATACACCAACTCAATATGCTCTCTCATGTAAAATACCGAAATTCTAATTTTACGTGAATCTAAAAATGTCTAAAAGTTATCTTGGTGCCCCAAAGTTAAAAGAAAATGGCTCTGAATATAGTCTGTAAGAAAAAATATAAATGCCTTATTCCACTTTGTTTTGGAATATATAAACCAACTCAGCATGCTCTCTCATGTAAAATACAGAAATTCTATATTTAAGCGAATCCAAAAAAATCTAAAAATTATCTAGGCACTCCAATGTTCAAAGCAAAATTGCACTTAATATTATCTGTCATAAAAAATATACAATGCCCTATTCTACTCTTTTTTGGAGTATATACACCAACTCCATATGCTCTGTCGTGTAAAATACAAAAAGTCGATATTTAAGCAAATCGAAAAAAATCTAAATATTATCTAGGCACCCCTATGTTCAAAGTAAAATTGCGCTGAATATAGTCTGTCAGAAAACATATACAATGCCCTATTCTACTCTGTTTTGGGGTATATAAACCAACTTTCTATGCTCTCTCATGTAAAATACAGAAATTCTATATTTAAGCGAATCGAAAAAAATCTAAATATTATCTAGGCACCCCAATGTAAAAAGCAAAATTACTCTGAATATAATGTGTCAGAAAAAATACACACTGCCATTTTCTCCTCTATTTTGTAGTGTATACACCAACTCAATATGCTCTCTCATGTAAAATACAAAATTTCTAATTTTACCCGAATCGAAAAAATCCAAATATTATCTAGGCACGCCAATTTTAAAAACAAAATTACTCTGAATATAATCTGTCAGAAAAAATATTCAATGCTTTTTTCTACTATGTTTTGGAGTATATACACCAACTCCATATGCTCTCACATGTAAAATAGAGAAATTCTAATTTTACCCGAATCGAAAAAATCTAAATATTATCTAGGCACCCCAATGTTCAAAGCAAAATTGCTCTTAATATTATCTGTCATAAAAAATATACAATGCCCTATTCTACGCTGTTTTAAAGTATATACACCAACTCAGTATTCTCTCTCATGTAAAATACCCAAATCATAATTTTACGTAAATCGAAAAAAACTAAATATTATCTAGGCACCCCAATGTTAAAAACAAATTTACTCTGAATATAATCTGTCAGAAAAAATATACAATGCTTTTTTTTACTATGTTTTGGAGTATATACACCAACTTCATATGCTCTCACATGTAAAATAGAGAAATTCTAATTTTACCCGAATCGAAAAAATCTAAATATTAAGTAGGCACCCCAATGTTAAAAGAAAAATTACTCTGAATATAATCTGTCAGAAAAAATATACAATGCCATTTTCTCGTCTATTTTGTAGTGTATACACCAACTCAATATGCTCTCTCATGTAAAATACAAAAATTCTAATTTTACCCGAATCGAAAAATTCAAAATATTATCTAGGCACCCCAATGTTAAAAAGAAAATTGCTCTGAATATAATCTGTCAGAATAAATATACAATGCCCTTTTCTACTCTGTTTTGGAGTATATACTCCAACTCAATATGCTCTCTCATATAAAATACAGAAATTCTAATTTTACACCAATCGAAAAAAATCTAAATAATATCTAGGCACCCTGAAGTTAAAAGAAAATGGCTCTGAATATAGTCTGTTGGAAAGAATAAACAATGGCATATTCTACTCTGTTTTGGAGTATATTCACCAACTCACTATGCTCTCCCATGTAATATAGCGAAATTCTAATTCTACGTGAATTGAAAAAATCCTAAATATTATCTAGGCACCCCAATGTTAAAAACAAAATTTCTCTTAATCTAATTTGTCAGAAAATATATACAATGCCCTATTCTACTCTGTTTTGGAATATATACACCAACTCAATATGCTCTCTTCGGTAAAACACCAAAACTCTAAATTTAGTCGAATCGAAAAAATCTAAATATTATCTAGTCACCCAATGTTTAAAGCAAAATTGCTATGAATATAATCTGTCAGAAATAATATACAATGCCCTATTCTACTCTGTTTTGGAGTATATACACCAAATCAATATGCTCTCTCATGTAAAATGCCGAAATTCTAATTTTAAGGGAATCGAAAAATATCTAAATATTATCTAGAAAACCCAATATTAAAAGCAAAATTGCTCTGAATACAAAATGTCAGAAAAAATATACAATGCTTTTTTTTTTTAACTTTGTTTTGGCGTATATACATCAACTTAATATGCTCTCTCACGTAAAATACCAAAATTCTAATTTGACGCAAATGAAAAAATATCTAAATATTATCTAGGCACCCTAATGTTAAAAGCAAAATTTCTCTTAATAAAGTGTGTCATAAAAAATATACAGTGCCCTTTTCTACTCGGTGTTGGTGTATATACAACAACTCATTATGCTCTCTCATGTAAAATACCGAAATTCTAAATATACCTGAAGTGAAAAAAAATCTAAATATTATCTAGGCACCCCAATGTTAAAACCAAAATTGCTCTGAATATAATCTTTCAGAAAAAATACACAATGCCCTTTTTTAGTCTTTTATAGAGTACATAAACCAACTACGTATGCTCTCATGTAAAATATCAAAATTCTAAATTGACGTGAATCGAAAAAAATCTAAATATTATCTAGGCACCCCAATGTTAAAAGCAAAACTGTTCTGAATATAATCTGTTAGATGTAATATACAATGCCCTATTCTACTCTCTTTTGGAGTATATACAACAAATCAATAAGATCTCCTATGTAAAATACAGAAATTCTATATACACGCAAATCGAAAATAATCTAAATATTATCTAGGCACCGCAATGTGGAAAGAAAATGGATCTGAATTTAATCTGTCAGAAAAAATATACAATGCCTTTCTCTACTCTGTTTTGGAGTATATACACCAACTCAATATGCTCTCACATGTAAAATACCAAAATGCTAAATTTACGCTAATCAAATGAAATCTAAATATTATCTAGGCGCCCCAATGGTAATAGAAAAATAGCTCTGAATATAATCTGTCAGAAATAATATACAATGCGCTTTTATACTTTGTTTCGGAGTATATACACCAACTCAATATGCTCTCTTAGGTAAAATTCCGAAACTCTAAATTTACTCGAATCGAAAAAATCTAAATATTATCTAGGCACCCAATGTTAAAAGCAAAATTGCTCTGAATATAATCTGTCACACATAATATACAATGCCTTATTCTACTTTGTTTTGGAGTATGTACACCAACTCAATATGCTCTCTCATGTAAAATACTGAAATTCTAATTATACCTGAATCGAAAAAAATCTAAATATTATCTAGGCATTCCAATGGTAAAAGCAAAATTTCTCTGAATATAATCTTTCAAAAAATATACACAATGCCCGTTTCTACTCTTTTTTAGAGTATATAAACCAACTCAATATGCTCTCTCATATAAAATATAAAAATTCTAAATTTACGTGAATCAAAAAAAATCTAAATATTATCTAGGCACCCCAATGTTAAAAGAAAAATTCCTCTGAATATAATCTGTCAGAGAATATACATAATGCCCTTTCTACTCTGTTTTGGAGTATATACACCAACGCAATATGCTCTCCCATGTACAATACCGAAATGCAAATTTTACACGAACCGAAAATAATATAAATATTATCTAGGCACCCCAATAATAAAAGGAAAATTGCTCTGAATATAATCTGTCAGAGATAATACACAATGCCCGTTTCTATATTTTTTGGAGTATATACACCAACTCAATATGCTCTCTCATGTAAAATACCTAAATTGTAATTCTACGGGAACCGAAAAAAATTTAAATATTATCTAGGCAACCCAATGTTATAATCAAAATTGCTCTGAATATAATCTGTCAGAAAAAAAATACAATGTTCTTTTCTACTGTGTTTTGGAGTGTATACACCAACTCAAAATGCTCTCTAATGTAAAATACTGATATTCTAATTTTATGTGAATCAAAATATATCTAAATATAATCTAGGCACCCCAATGTTAAAAGCAAAATGGCTCTGAATATAATCTCAGAGAAAAAATATACCGTGGTTTTTTCTACTCTGTTTTGGAGTATATTCACCAACTCAATATGCTCGCCCATGTAAAATACCGAAATTCCAATTTTATGCGAATCGAAAAAAATCTAAATATTATCTAGGCACTTGAATGACAGAAGAAAATGGCTCTGAATATAATCTGTCAGAAAAAAATATACAATGTCCTTTTCTACTTTGTTTTGGAATATATACACCAACTCAATATGCTCTCTTATATAAAATACCGAAATTGTAATTTTACACAAATCAAAATAAATCTAAATATTATCTAGGCACCCCAATGTTAAAAGCAAAATTGCTCTGAATATAATTTGTCATAAAAAATATACAATGCCCTATTCTACTCTGTTTTGCAGTTTAAACACCTACTCAATATGCTCTCTCATGTAAAATACCGAAATTCTAATTTTACAGGAATCGAAAAAATCTAAATATTATTTTGGAAACCCAATGTTAAAAGAAAAATTTCTCTGAATATAATCTTTAAAGAAAAATATAAAATGCCCTTTTCTACTTTTTTTTGTAGTATATACACCAAATCAATATGCTCTCCAATGAAGAAAAACGGAATTCTAATTTTACGAGAATCGAAGGAAATCTAAATATTATATAGGCAATTCAATGTTAAATGCAAAATTGCTCGGAAAATAATCTGTCAGAAAATATATACAATGCCCGTTTATACTCTGTTTTCGAGTATGTACTCCAACTCAATATACCCTCCAATGTAAAATACCGAACTTCTAATTTAACGCGAATCGAAAAAGTCTAAATATTATCTAGCCACCCCAATGTTAAAAGCAAAATTGCTCTAAATATTATCTGTCAAAAAAAATATACAATGTCTTTTTCTACTCTGTTTTGGAGTATATACACCAACTCAACATGCCCTCTCATGTAAAATACCGAAATTCTAATTTTACGCAAATCGAAAAAAATCTAAATATTATCTAGGCACACCAATGTTAAAAGAAAATGGCTCTGAATATAATCTGTCATAAAAAATATACACTGCTATTTTCTACTTTGTTTTGTAGTATATACACCAACTCAATATGCTCTCTCATGTAAAATGCCGAAATTCTAATTTTACAGGAATCGAAAAAAATCTAAATATTATCTAGGCACCCCAATGTTAAAAGGAAAATTGTGAATATGATCTGTCAGTAAAAATATACAATGCCTTTTTCTACTATTTTTGGAGTATATACACAAACTCAATATGCTCTCCAATGTAAAATATTGAAATTCTAACTTTACACAAATCGAAAAAATCTAAATATAATCTAGGAACCCCAATTTTAAAAGCAAAATTGTTCTGAATATAACCTGTCAGAAAAAATATACAATGCCCGTTTCTAGTTTGTTTTGGAGTATATACACCAACCCAATATGCTCTCTCAGGTAAAATACCGAATTTCTAACATTATGCAAATCGAAGCAAATTTAATATTATCTTGGGAACCCAATGTTAAAAGCAAAATTTCTCTAAATACAATTTGTCAGAAAAAATGTACAATGCTTTTTTCTACTCTGTTTTGGAGTATATACACCAACTCAATACGCTCTCTCGTGTAAAATACCGAAATTCTAATTTTACGCGAATCCAAATAAATGTAAATAATATCTAGGTACCCCAATGTTAAAAGCAAAATATCTCTGAATACAATTTGTCAGAAAAAATATACAATGCCATTTTCTACTCAGTTTTGGAGTATATACACCAAATCAATATGCTCTCTCAGGTAAAATACAGAAATTCTAAAATTATGCGAATCGAAACAAATTTAGTATTATCTAGGCAACCCAGTATTTAAAACAAAATTTCTCTGAATACAAATTGTCAGAAAAAATACACAATGCTCTTTTCTACTTTTTTTTGGACTATATTACCAACTCAATATGCTCTCTCATGTAAAATACAGAAATTCGAATTTTACGTGAATCGAAGAAAATCTAAATATTATCTAGGCACCACAATGATGAAAGCAAAATTTCTCTGAATATAATCTGTCAGAAAAAAAATAGAATGCCCTTTTCTACTCTGTTTTGGAGTATATACAACATCTCGATATTCTCTCTCATGTAAAATACCAAATTTCTAATTTTATGTGAATCGAAAAAAAATCTAAATATAATCTAGGCACTTCAATGTGAGAAGAAATTGGCTCTGAATAAAATCTGTCAGAAAAAATATACAATGCCATTTTCTACTTTGTTTTGGAGTATCTACACCAACTCAATATGCACTCTCATGTAAAATACCGAAATTCTAATTTTACAGGAATCGAAAAAATCTAAATATTATTTTGGAAACCCAATGTTAAAAGAAAAATTTCTCTGAATATAATCTTTAAAGAAAAATATAAAATGCCCTTTTCTACTTTTTTTTGTAGTATATACACCAAATCAATATGCTCTCCAATGAAGAAAAACGGAATTCTAATTTTACGAGAATCGAAGGAAATCTAAATATTATATAGGCAATTCAATGTTAAATGCAAAATTGCTCGGAAAATAATCTGTCAGAAAATATATACAATGCCCGTTTATACTCTGTTTTCGAGTATGTACTCCAACTCAATATACTCTCCAATGTAAAATACCGAACTTCTAATTTAACGCGAATCGAAAAAGTCTAAATATTATCTAGCCACCCCAATGTTAAAAGCAAAATTGCTCTAAATATTATCTGTCAAAAAAAATATACAATGTCTTTTTCTACTCTGTTTTGGAGTATATACACCAACTCAACATGCCCTCTCATGTAAAATACCGAAATTCTAATTTTACGCAAATCGAAAAAAATCTAAATATTATCTAGGCACACCAATGTTAAAAGAAAATGGCTCTGAATATAATCTGTCATAAAAAATATACACTGCTATTTTCTACTTTGTTTTGTAGTATATACACCAACTCAATATGCTCTCTCATGTAAAATGCCGAAATTCTAATTTTACAGGAATCGAAAAAAATCTAAATATTATCTAGGCACCCCAATGTTAAAAGGAAAATTGTGAATATGATCTGTCAGTAAAAATATACAATGCCTTTTTCTACTATTTTTGGAGTATATACACAAACTCAATATGCTCTCCAATGTAAAATATTGAAATTCTAACTTTACACAAATCGATAAAATCTAAATATAATCTAGGAACCCCAATTTTAAAAGCAAAATTGTTCTGAATATAACCTGTCAGAAAAAATATACAATGCCCGTTTCTAGTTTGTTTTGGAGTATATACACCAACCCAATATGCTCTCTCAGGTAAAATACCGAATTTCTAACATTATGCAAATCGAAGCAAATTTAATATTATCTTGGGAACCCAATGTTAAAAGCAAAATTTCTCTAAATACAATTTGTCAGAAAAAATGTACAATGCTTTTTTCTACTCTGTTTTGGAGTATATACACCAACTCAATACGCTCTCTCGTGTAAAATACCGAAATTCTAATTTTACGCGAATCCAAATAAATGTAAATAATATCTAGGTACCCCAATGTTAAAAGCAAAATATCTCTGAATACAATTTGTCAGAAAAAATATACAATGCCATTTTCTACTCAGTTTTGGAGTATATACACCAAATCAATATGCTCTCTCAGGTAAAATACAGAAATTCTAAAATTATGCGAATCGAAACAAATTTAGTATTATCTAGGCAACCCAGTATTTAAAACAAAATTTCTCTGAATACAAATTGTCAGAAAAAATACACAATGCTCTTTTCTACTTTTTTTTGGACTATATTACCAACTCAATATGCTCTCTCATGTAAAATACAGAAATTCGAATTTTACGTGAATCGAAGAAAATCTAAATATTATCTAGGCACCACAATGATGAAAGCAAAATTTCTCTGAATATAATCTGTCAGAAAAAAAATAGAATGCCCTTTTCTACTCTGTTTTGGAGTATATACAACATCTCGATATTCTCTCTCATGTAAAATACCAAATTTCTAATTTTATGTGAATCGAAAAAAAATCTAAATATAATCTAGGCACTTCAATGTGAGAAGAAATTGGCTCTGAATAAAATCTGTCAGAAAAAATATACAATGCCATTTTCTACTTTGTTTTGGAGTATCTACACCAACTCAATATGCACTCTCATGTAAAATACCGAAATTCTAATATTACGCGAATAGAAAAAAATCTAAATATTATCTAGGCACCCCAATGTTAAAAGAAACTGGCTCTGAATATATTCTGTCATAAAAAATATACACTGCTATTTTCTATTCTTTTTTGGAGTATATACACCAACTCAATATGCTCTCTCATATAAAATGCCGAAATTCTAATTTTACAGGAATCGAAAACAATCTAAATATTATCTAGGCACCCCAATGTCAAAAGGAAAATTGCTGTGAATAAAATCTGTCAGTAAAAATATACAATGCCCTTTTCTACTATGTTTTGGGGTATATACACCAACTCAATATGCTCTCTCATGTAAAATACCAAAATTCTAATTCTACGTGAATCGAAAATTATCTCTATATTATCTAGGCATCCCAATGTTAAAAGCAAAATTTCTCTGAATATAATATGTCAGAGAAAATATACAATGCTTTTCTCTACTCTGTTTTGGAGTATATACACCAATTCAATATGCTCTCTCATTTAAAATACCGAAATTCTAATTTTACAAGGATCGAAAAAAATCTAAATATTACCTAGTTACCCCAACGTTAAAAGCAAAATTTCTCTGAATATAATCTGTCAGAACAAATATACAATGCTTTTCCCAAATTACTTCTGGAGTATATAACCAAACTCAATATGATCTCTCATGTAAAATACCGAAATTCTAAATTTATGTGAATCGAAAAAAATCTAAATATTATCTAGCCACCCCAATGTTAAAAGCAAATTTGCTCTGAGTATAATCTGTAAAAAAAAATACACAATGCCCATTTCTACTTTGTTTTGGACTATATACACCAACTCAGTATGCTCTCCCATGTAAAATACCAAAATTTTAATTTACAGGGAGCGAAAAACATCTAAATATTACGTAGGCAGCCCAATGTTAAAGGCAAACTTGCTCTGAATATAATCAGAAAAAATATACAATGTACTTTCTCTACTCTGTTTTGGAGTATATACACCAACTCAATATGCCCTCCCATGTAAAATAACGGAATTCTAATTTTACGCAAATCGAAAATAATCTAAATATTATCTAGGCACCCCAATATTAAAAGCAAAATTTCTCTGAATATAATCTGTCAGAAAAAATATACAATGTCCTTTTCTACTCTGTTTTGGCGTATATACACTAACTCAATATGCTCTCTGATGTAAAATAACGAAATACTAATATTATGTGAATCGAAAAAAATCTACATATTTTCTAGGCACCCAAATGTTAAAAGAAAATGGCTCTGAATACAATATGTCAGAAAGAATATACAATGCCTTTTTCTACTCTGTTTTGGAGTATATACACCAACTCAATATGCTCTCTCATGTAAAATACCAATATTCTAATTTATCGCGAATCGAAAAAAATCTAAATATTATCTAGGCACCCCATTGTAAAAAGCAAAATTTCTCTGAACATATTCTGTCAGAGAAAATATACAATGCCATTTTTTACACTGTTTTGGAGTATATACACCCACTCAATATGCTCTCTAATGTAAAATACAGAAATTATAATTTTACCTGAATCAAAAGAAATGTAAATATTATCTAGGCACCCCAATGTTAAAAGCAAAATTGCTCTGAATATAATCTATCAGAAAAAATATACAATGCCCTTTTCTACTTTGTCTTGCTGTATATACACACACTCAATATGCTCTCTCATGTAAAATACCGAAATTATAATTTTATGCGAATCGAAAAAATCTAAATATTATCTAGTCATCCCAGGGTTAAAAGAAAATGGGTCTGAATATAATCTGTCAGAAAAAATATACAATGCCTTATTCTACATTGTTTGGCAGTATGTAAACCAACTCAATATGCTCTCTCATGTAAAATACCAAAATTCTAAATTTACGCGAATCAAAAGAATTCTAAATATATTCTAGGCACCGCAATGTTAAGAGCAAAGTTGCTCTGAATATACTCTATCAAAAAAATATACAATGCCCTTTTCTCCTCTGTTTTGGAGTATATACACCAACTCAATATGCTCTCTGATGTAAAGTAACTAAATACTAATTTTACGTGAATCGAAAAAAATCTAAATATTCTCTAGGCACGGAAATGTTAAAAGCAAGTGGCTCTGAATACAATATGTCAGAAAGAATATACAATGCCTTTTTATACTGAGTTTTGGAGTATACACAACAACTCAATATGCTGTCTCATGTAAAATATCGAAATTCTAAATTTATGCAAATAAAAAAAAATCTAAATATTACCTAGGCAACCCATGTTTAAAGGAAAACTGCTCTGAATATAATCTGTCAAGAAAAATATATAATGCTCTTTTCTACTCTTTTTTGTAGTATATACACCAAATCAATATGCTCTCCCATGTAAAATAATGAAATCATAATTTTATGAGAATCGAAAAAAACTCTAAATATTATCTAGGCACCCCAATGTTAAAAGCAAATTGCTCTGAACATAATCTGTCACAAAAAATATACAATGCCCTTTTCTACTCTGTTTTCATGTATTTACAGCAACTCAATATGCTCTCTCATGTAAAATACCGAAATTCTAATTTGACATGAATCGATAAATATCTAAATATTATATAGGCACCCCAATGTTAAAAGCAAAATTTCTCTTAATATAATCTGTCAAAAAAAAATATACAATGCCCTTTTCTACTTTGTTTGGGGTATATACACAAACTCAATATGCTCTCTCATGTAAAATACAGAAATTCAAATTTTACGTGAATCGAAAAAATCTAAATATTATCTAGGTACCCCAATGTTAAAAGAAAATGGCTCTGAATATAATCATTCACAAAAAATATACAATGCCCTTTTCTACTCTGATTTAGAGTACATACACCACTCAATATTATTTCTCATGGAAAATAGAGAAATTCTGATTTTACCTGAATCGAAAATATCTAAATATTATTTAGGGACCCCAAGGTTAAAAGAAAAATTTCTCTGAATACACTCTGTCAGAAAAAATATACAATGCCCGTTTCTACTCTGTTTTTCAGTATATACACGAAATCAATATGCTATCTCATGTAAAATACCAAAATTCTAAATTTACGTGACTCTAAAAAAATCTAAATATTATCTAGGCACCCCAAGTTTAAAAGGAAAATTGCCCTTAATATAATCAGTCAGAGAATATATAAAATGCCCTTTTCTACTCTCTTTTGGACTATATACACCAACTAAATATGCTCTCCCATGTAAAATACCGGAATTTAAATTTTACACGAAGGGAAAAAAATCTAAATATCACGTAGGCAGCCCAATGTTAAAAGTAAAATTGTTCTGAATATAATCTGTCAAAAAACATACACAATGCCCTTTTGTACTCTCTTTTGGAGTATATACAACAACTCAATTGCTCTCTCATGTGAAATACCAAAATTCTAAATTGACGCGAATCGAAAAATATCTAAATATTATCTAGGCACGCCAATGTTAAAAACAAAATGGCTCTGAATATAATCTGTCAGAAAAAATATACAATGCCGTTTTCTACTCTGTTTTGGAGGATAAACACGAACTCAATATTCTCTCTCAGGTAAAATAACGAATTCTAATTTTACGCAACTCAAAAAAACTCGAAATATTATCTAGGCACCCGAAAGTTAAAATAAAATGGCTCTAAATATAATCTGTCAGAAAAATATATACAATGCCCTTTTCTACTTTGATTTAGAGTATATACACCACTCAATATACTTTCACATGGAAAATACAAATATTCTAATTTTACCCGAATCAAAATTCTAAATATTATCTAGTCACCCCAATGTTAAAAAAAAATTACTCTGAATATAATCTGTCAGAAAAAATATACAATGCCCTATTCTACTCTTTTTTGGAATATATACACCAACTCAATATGCTCTCTCATGTAAAGTACCGAAATTCTATATTTACGCGAATCGAAAAAACCTAAATATTATCTAGGCACCACAATGTTAAAAGCAAAATTGCTCTGAATATAGTCTGTCAGAAAAAATACACAATTCAGTTTTCTACTCTTTTTTGAAGTATATACACCATCTCATTATACTCTCTCATGTAAAATACAAAAATTCTAATTTTAACTCATTCGAAAAAAATGTAAATATTTTCTAGGCACCGCAATGCTAAAAGCAAAATTTCTCTGAATACAATCTTTCAGAAAAAAAATACAATGCCCTTTTCTACTTTGTCTTGGTGTATATACACCAACTCAATATGCTCTCTCATGTAAAATACCAAAATTATAAACTTACGTGAATAGAAAAAAATCTAAATATTATCTAGGCACACCAAGGTTAAAAAAAATGGCTCTGAATGTAATCTGTCAGAAAAAAAATACAATGCCCTTTTCTACTCTGTTTTGGAGGAAAAACACCAACTCAATATTCTCTCTCATGTAAAATACAGAAATTCTAAATTTACGCAAATCAAAAAATATCTAAATATTATCTAGGCACGCCAATGTTAAAAGCAAAATTCCTCTGAGTATAATCTGTCAGAAAAAATATACAATGCCCATTTCTACTCTGTTTTGGAGAAACAAATTTACGCAATCAAATATAATCTGATTATATTTACGCAAATCAAATATAATCTAAATATTATCTAGGCACCCGAATGTTAAAAGAAAATGGCTCTGTATATAATCTGTCAGAAAAAATATACAAAGCCTTATTCTACTCTGTTTTGGAGTATACACACCAACTCAATATGCTCTCTCATGGAAATACCAAAATTTTAATTTTATGCGAATTGATAAAAAGCTAATTATCTAGGCACCCCAATGTTAAAAGCAAAACTGCTCTGAATATAATCAGTTAGAAAAAATATACAATGCCCGCTCTCTACTCTGTTTTGGAGTATATACACCAACTCAATATGCTCTCCCATGTAAAATACCGGAATTCTAAATTTACATGAAGCGAAAAAAATCTAAATATTACTTAGGCAGCCAAATGTTAAAAACAAAATTGCTCTGAATATAATCTGTCACAAAACATATACAATGCACTTTTATACTCTGTTTTGGAGTATATACACCAACTCAATATGCTCTCTCATGTAAAATACCGAAATTCTAAATTTACGTGAATCGAAAAATATCTAAATATTATCTAGGCACACCAATGTTAAAAGCAAAATGGCTCTGAATGTAATCTGTCAGAAAAAATACACAATGCTTTTTTCTACTCTGTTTTGTAGGATAAACACCAACTCAATATTCTCTCTCATGTAAAATACCGAAATTCTAATTTTACAAAAATCAAAAAAAATCTAAATATTATCTATGCACCCGAATGTTAAAAGAAAATGGCTCTGAATTTAATCTGTCAGAAAAAATATACAATGTTCTTTTCCACTCTGATTTAGAGTATATACACCACTCAATATTCTTTCTCATGGAAAATACAAAAATTCTAATTTTACCCGAATTGAAAATATCTAAATATTATCTAGGCACCCCAACGTTAAAAACAAAATTACGATGAATATAATCTGTCAGAAAAAATATACAATGTCCTATTCTTCTCTGTTTAGAAATACATACACCAACTCATTATGCTCTCTCATGTAAAATACCAAAATTCTAAATTTTCACGAATTGAAAATAATCTAAATACTATCTAGGCACCCCAATGTAAAAAGCAAAATTTCTCTGAACATAATCTGTCAGAGAAAATATACAATGCCATTTTCTACACTGTTTTGGAGTATATACACCAACTCAATATGCTCTCTCATGTAAAATACAGAAATTATAATTTTAACTGAATCAAAAAATGTAAATATTATCTAGGCAACCCAATGTTAAAAGCAAAATTGCTCTGAATTTAATCTATCAGAAAAAATATACAATGCCCTTTTCTACATTGTCTTGGTGTATATACACCAACTCAATATGCCCTCTCATGTAAAATACCGAAATTCTGATTGTACGCGAATCGAAAAAAATCTAAATATTATCTAGGCATCCCAGGGTTAAAAGAAAATGGCTCTGAATATAATCTGTGAGAAAAAATATACAGTGCCTTATTCTACTCTGTTTTGGAGAATATAAACCAACTCAATATGCTCTCTCATGTAAAATACCAAAATTTTAATTTTACGTGAATCGAAAATAATCTAAATATTATCTAGGCAACCCAATGTTAAAAGAAAAATTGCTCTGAATATAATCTGTCAGAAATAATATACAGTTCCCTTTTCTACCAAGTTTTGGAGTATATACACCAACTCAGTATGCTCTCTCATGTAAAATACCGAAATTCTAAATTTACGCGAATCAAAAAAATTCTAAATATAATCTAGGCACCCCAATGTTAACAGAAATATTGTTCTGAATATAGTCTGTCAGAAAACATATACAATGCCCTTTTGTACTCTGTTTTGGAGTATATACACCAACTGAATATGCTCTCTGATGTAAAGTACTGAAATACTAATTTTACGTGAATCAAAAAAAAATGTAAATATTATCTAGACACCCAAATGTTAATAGAAAATGGCTCTGAATACAATATGTCAGAAAGAATATACAATGCCTTTTTCTACTCTGTTGTGGAGTATATACACCAACTCAATATGCTGTCTCATGTAAAATACCGAAATTTTAAATTTACGTGAATCAAATAAAATCTAAATATTACCTAGGCACCCCAATGTTAACAGAAAAATAGTTCTGAATATAATCTGTCAGAAAAAATATACAATGCCTTGGCTACTCTAATTTAGAGTATATACACCACTCAATATACTTTCTCATGCAAAATACAAATATTCTAATTTTACACGATTCGAAAAAATCTAAATATTATCTAGGCACCCCAATGTTAAAAGCAAAATTGCTCTGAATATAATCTGTTAGAAGTAATATACAATGCCCTATTCTACTATCTTTTGGAGTATATACACCAACTCAATAAGCTCTCTAATGTAAAATACTGAAATTCTATATACAAGTGAATCGAAAATAATCTAAATATTATCTAGGCACCGCAATGTGGAAAGCAAATGGATCTGAATATAATCTGTCAGGGAAAATATACAATGCCCTTTTCTACTCTGTTTTGGAGTATATACAACAACTCAATATGCTCTCTCATGTAAAATACCGAAATGCTAAATTTACGCTAATCAAATGAAATCTAAATATTATCTAGGCACCCCAATGGTAATAGAAAAATTTCTCTGAATATAATCTGTCAGAAAAAATATACAATGCCCTTTTATACTCTGTTTCGGGGTATATACACCAACTCAATATGCTCTCTTAGGTAAAATACCGAAACTCTAAATTAACTCAAATCGAAAAAAAATCTAAATATTATCTAGGCACCCAATGTTAAAAGCAAAATTGCTCTGAATATAATCTGTCAGAAATAATATACAATGCCCCATTCTACTCTGTTTTGAAGTATATACACCAACTCAGTATGCTCTCTCATGTAAAATACCGAAATTCTATTTTTAAGGGAATCAAAAAAAATCTAAATATTATCTAGGAAGCCCAATATTAAAAGCAAAATTGCTCTGAATATAATCTGTCAGAGATAATACACAATGGCCGTTTCTACTCTTTTTTAGAGTATATACACCAACTCAATATGCTCTCTCATGTAAAATACAAAAATTCAATTTTTACCCGAATTGAAAAATCTAAATATTACCTAGGCACCCCAATGTTAAAAACAAAATTGCTCTGAATATAATCTTTCAGAAAAAATATACAATGCCCATTTCTACTCTGCTTTGGAGTATATACATTAACCCAATATGCTCTCTCATGTAAAATACAGAAATTCTATATACACGGGAATCGAAAATAATCTAAATATTATCTAGTCACCGCAATGTAAAAAAAAATGGATCTGAATATAATCTGTCAGGGAAAATATACACTGCTCTTTTCTACTCTTTTTTGTAGTATATACACCAAATCAACATGCGCTCCCATGTAAAATAATGAAATCATAATATTACGAGAATCGAAAAAAAATCTAATTATTATCTAGGCACCCCAATGTTAAAAGAAAAATTGCTCTGAACATAATCTGTCAGAAAAAATATACAGTGCTTTTTTCTACTCTGTTTTCATGTATGTACACCAAATCAATATGCTCTCTCATGTAAAATATCGAAATTCTAATTTGACATGAATCGATACATATCTAAATATTATCTAGGCACCTCAATGTTAAAAGCAAAATTGCTCTTAATATAATCTGTCAGAAAAAATATAAAATGCCCTTTTCTACTTTGCTTTGGAGTACATAAACCAACTAAATATGCTCTCTCATGTAAAATACAGAAATTCTAATTTTACATGAATCGAAATTAATCTAAGAATTATCTAGGAACCCCAATGCTAAAAGAAAATGTCTCTGAATATAATCTGTTAGAAAAAATATACAATGCCCTTTTCTACTCTGATTTAGCGTATATACACCATTCAATATACTTTCTCATGGAAAATAGAGAATTTCTAATTTTACCCAAATCGAAAATATCTAAATATTATCTAGAGACCACAAGGTTAAAAGCAAAATTTCTCTGAATATACTCTGTCAGAAAAAATATACAATGCCAGTTTCTACTCTGTTTTCGAGTATATACACAAACTCAATATGCTATCTCATGTAAAATACCAAAATTCTAAATTTACGTGACTCAAAAAAAATCTAAATATTATCTAGGCACCCCAAGTTTAAAAGCAAAATTGCTCTAAATATAATCTGTCAGAGAATATACAGAATGCCCTTTTTTACTCTGTTTTGGTCTATATACACCAACTAAATATGCTCTCCCATGTAAAATACTGGAATTCTAATTTTACACGAAGGGAAAAAAATCTAAATATCACGTATGCAGCCCAATGTTAAAAGCAAACTTGCTCTGAATATAATATGTCAGAAAATATATACAATGCTCTTCTGTACTCTGTTTTGGAGTATATACACCAACTCAATATGCTCTCTCATGTAAAATACCGAAATTCTAAATTTACGCGAATCAAAAAATATCTAAATATTATCTAGGAAACCCAATGTTAAAAACAAAATTGGTCTGAATATAGTCTGTCAGAAAAAATATAAAATGTCCTTTTCTACTCTGTTTTGGAGAATAAACACCAACTCAATATTCTCTCTCATGTAAAATACCAAAATTCTAATTTTACAAAAATCAAATAAAATCTAAATATTATCTAGGGACCCGAATGTTAAAAGAAAATGCTTCTGAATATAATCTGTCAGAAAAAATATACAATGCCCTTTTCTACTCTGATTTAGAGTATATACACCACTCAACATACTTTCTCATGGAAAATACAAAAATTCTAATTTTACCCGAATTGAAAAAATCTGAATATTATCTAGGCACCCCAATGTTAAAAACAAAATTACTCTGAATATAATCTGTCAGACAAAATATACAATGCCCTATTCTACTCTGTTTTGGAATATATACACCAACTCAATATGCTCTCTCATGTAAAGTACTGAAAATCTATATTTACGTGAATAGAAAAAAATATAAATATTATCTAGGCACCACAATGTTAAAAGCAAAATTGCTCTGAATATAATCAGTTAGAAAAAATATACAATGCCCTTTCTCTACTCTCTTTTGGAGTATATACACCAACTCAATATGCTCTCTCATGTAAAACACAAAAATTCTAATTTTACGTCATTCGAAAAAAATGTAAATATTTTCTAGGCACCCTAATGTTAAAAGCAAAATTGCTCTCAATATAATCTTTCAGAAAAAATATACAATGCTTTTTTCTACTTTGTCTTGGTGTATATACACCAACTCAATATGCTCTCTTATGTAAAATACCGAAATTATAATTTTACGTGAATCAAAAAATATAAATATTATCTAGGCATCCCAAGGTTAAAAGAGAATGGCTCTGAATATAATCTGTCATAAAAAATATACAATGCCTTATTCTACTCTGTTATGGAGGATATAAACCAACTCAATATGCTCTCTCATGTAAAATACTGAAATTCTAAATTTACGCAAATCGAAAATAATCTAAATATTATCTAGGCACCCCAATGTTAAAAGAAAATTGCTCTGAATATAATCTGTCAGAGAAAATAAACAATGCCTTATTCTACTCTGTTTTAAAGAATACAAACCAACTCAATATGCTCTCTCATGTGAAATACCAAAATTTTAAATTTACGTGAATCGAAAAAATTCTAAATATTATCAAACACCCCAATGTTAAAAGCAAAATTGCTCTGAATATAACTTGTCAGAAAAAATATACAATGCCCTTTTCTACTCTGTTTTGGAGTATATACACCAACTCAATGTGCTCTCTGATGTAAAATAATGAAATACTAATTTTACGTGAATCGAAAAAAATTTACATATTATCTAGGCACCCAAATGTTAAAAGAAAATGGCTCTGAATACAATATATAAGAAAGAATATACAGTGCCTTTTTCTACTCTGTTGTGGAGTATATACACCAACTGAATATGCTCTCTCATGTAAAACACCGAAATTCGATTTTATCGCGAATCGAATAAAATATAAATACTATCTAGGCACCCCAATGTAAAAAGCAAAATTTCCCTTAACATAATTTGTCAGAGAAAATATACAATGCCATTTTCTACACTGTTTTGGTGTATATACACCAACTCAAAATGCTCTCTTCTGTAAAATACCGAAATTCTAAATTTACGCTAATCAATTGAAATCTAAATATTATCTAGGCACCCCAATGGTAATAACAAAATTGCTCTGATTATAATCTGTCAGAAAAAAATATAAAACGCCCTTTTCTACTCTGTTTTAGAGTATATACACCAACACAATATGCTCTCTCATGTAAAATACCAAAATTCTAAATTTACGGGAATCGAAAAAAATCTACATATTATCTATGATCCCCAATGTTAAAATCAAAATTGCTCTGAATATAATCTGTCAGAAAAAATATACAATGCCCTTTTCTACTCTGTTTTGGGGTATATACAGCAACCCAATAAGCTCTCTTATGTAAAATAACGAAATTCTATATACACGCGAATTGAAAAAAATCTAAATATTATCTAGGCACCGCAATGTGGAAAGAAAATAAATCTTAATATAATCTGTCAGGGAAAATATACAATGCCCTTTTCTACTCTGTTTTGGAGGATATACATCAACTCAATATGCTCTCTCATGTAAAATACCAAAATTCTAATTTTACGTGAATCGAAAAAAATCTAAATATTATCTACGCACCCCAATATTAAAATAAAAATTACTCTGAATATAATCTGTCAGAAAAAATATACAATGCCCTTTTCTACTTTGTTTTGGAGCATATACACCAACTCAATGTGCTCGCTCATGTAAAATACCAAAATTCTAAATTTACGCAAAACGACAAAAACCTAATATTACCTAGGCACATCAATGTTAAAAGCAAATTTGCTCTGAGAATAATCTGTCAGAAAAAATATACAATGCCCTTTTCTATTCTGTTTTTGAGTACATACACCAACTAAATATGCTCTGTCATGTAAAATACGGAAATTCTAATTTGACACGAATTGAAAAATATTTAAATATTTTCTAGGCACCCCAATGTTAAAAGCAAAATAGCACTGAATATAATCTGTCAGAAAAAATATACAATGCCCTTTTCTACTCGGTTTGGAGTATATACACCAACTCAATATTCTCTCTCATGTAAAATACAGAAATTCTAATTTTACGCTAATCAAAAAAATCTAAATATTATCTAGGCACCCCAATGTTGAAAGAAAATGTCTCTGAATATAATCTGTGAGAGAAAGAATACAATGCTTTTTTCTACTCTGTTTTGTAGTACATAACCCAACTCAATATGCTCTCTCAAGTAAAATACCAAAATTCTAATCTTACGCGAATCGAAAAACATCTAAATATTATCTAGGCACCAAAATGTTAAAAGCAAAATTGCTCTGAATATAATCTTTAAGAAAAAATACACAATGCCCTTTTCTAATTTGTTTTAGAGTATATAAACCAACTCAATATCCTCTCTCATGTAAAATACCAAAATTCTAAATTTACGTGAATCGAAAAAAATCTAAATATTGTCTACGCACCCCAAGGATAAAAGCAAAATTGCTCAGAATATAGCTTGTCAGAATAAATATACAATGCTTTTTTCTACTCTGTTTCGGAGTATATAAACCAACCCAATATGCTCTCTCATGTAAAATACCAAAATTCTGTATACGCGCAAATCGAAAAAAATCTTAATATTATCTACGCACCCCAATGTGGAAAGAAAATGGATCTTAATATAATCTGTCAGAAAAAAACATACAATGCTGTTTTCTACTCTGTTTTGAAGTATATACACCAACTCAATATGCTCTCTCATGTAAAATACCGAAATTCTCAATTTATGCTAATGAAATGAAATCTAAATATTATATAGGCACCCCAGTGGTAATAGCCAAAAAGCTCTGAATATAATCTGTCAGAAAAAATATACAATGCCCTTTTCTACTTTGTTTCGGTGTATATATAAAAACTCAATATGCTCTCTCACAGAAAATACCGAAATTATAAATTTACTCGAATAGAAAAAAATCTAAATAATATCTAGATGCCCCAAAGTTAAAAGAGAATGGCTCTGAATATAGGCTGTTAGAAAAAATATACAATGCCTTATTCCACTTTCTTTTGTAGTATATACACCAACTCAGTATGCTATCTCAAGTAAAATACAGAAATTCAAATTTTACCCAAATTGAAAAAAATCGAAATATTATCCAGGCACCCCAATGTTAAAAAAAAAATTGCTCTGAATATAATCTGTCAGAAAAAAAAGTATAATACCCTATTCTACTCTGTTTTGGTGTATATACACCAACTCAATATGCTCTCTGATATAAAATACAGAAATTCTATATTTAAGCGAATCGAAAAATATCTAAATATTATCGTGGCACCCCAATGTTAAAAGAAAAATTGCTCTGAACATAATATGTCAGAAAAAATATACAATGCCCTTTTCTAGTTTGTTTTGTAGTATATACATTAACTCAGTATGCTCTCTCATGTAAAATACAGAAATTCTAATTTTACCTGAATTAAACAAATCTAAATATTATCTAGGCACTTGAATGTTAAAAACAAAATTGATCTGAATATAAACTGTCAGAAAAAATATACAATGCCCTATTCTACTCTATTTTGGAGTATATACACCAACTCCATAGGCTCTCTCATGTAAAATACAGAAATTCTATATTTAAGCGAATCGATAAAAATCTAAATATTATATAGGTACCCCAATGTTAAAAGCAACAATGCTCTTAATAAAATCTGTCAGAAAAATAATACAATGTTCTTTTCTACTCTGTATATTAGCATATACACCAACTCAATATGCTCTCTCATGTAAAATACGGAAATTCTAATTTTATGAGAATCGAAAAATATCTAAATATTATCTAGGCAACCCAAAGTTAAAAGAGAATGTCTCTGAATATAGTCTCTTCGAAAAAATATACAATGTCTTATTCTACTCTGTTTTGGAGTATATACACCAACTCAGAATGCTCTCATGTAAAATACCAAAATTCTAATTTTATGCAAATTGATAAAAATCTAAATAATATCTAGGCGCCCCAAAGTTAAAAGAAAATGGCTCTGAATATAGTCTGTTAGAAAAAATATAAAATGCCTTATTCTACTCTGTTTTGGAGTATATACACCAACTTGGTATGCTCTCTCATGTAAAATACCGAAATTCTAATTTTACGTGAATCGAAATAAATCTAAATATTATCTAGGCAACTCAATGTTAAAAACAAAATTGCTCTGAATATAATCTGTCGGAAAAAATATACAATGCCCTATTATACTCTGTTTTGGGGTATATATACCAACTCCATATGCTCTCTCATGTAAAATTCAGAAATTCTATATTTAAGCGAATCGAAAAAAATCTAAACATAATCTAGGCACCCCAATGTTAAAAGAAAAATTGCTCTGAATATAACCTGTCAGAAAAAATATACAATGCCCTATTTTATTCTTTTTTGGAGTATATAGACCAACTCAATATGCTCTCTCATGTAAAATAGCGAAATTCAAATTTCACGCGAATCAAAAAAAATCTAAATAATATATAATCACTCCAAAGTTAAAAGAAAAAGGCTCTGAATATAGTCTGTTTGAAAAAATATACAATGCCTTATACTACTCTGTTTTAAAGTATATACACCAACTCAGTATGCTCTCTCATGTAAAATACCAAAATTCTAATTTACGTGAATCAAAAAAAAATCTAAATATTATCTAGGCACCCCAGTGTTAAAAGCAAAATTGCTCTGAATATAATCTGTCAGAAAAAATATACAATGCTTTTTTCTATTCTGTTTTGGAGTATGTACACCAACT
This sequence comes from Callithrix jacchus, assembly GCF_049354715.1. Lineage (NCBI taxonomy): Eukaryota > Metazoa > Chordata > Mammalia > Primates > Cebidae > Callithrix > Callithrix jacchus. The sequence goes on along the minus strand of NC_133521.1, from coordinate 54,161,858 downwards.
CGATATGCTCTCTCATGTAAAATACAGAAATTCTATATTTAAGCGAATCGAAAAAAATCTAAATATTATCTAGGCAACCCAATGTTAAAAGCAAAATTGCTATGAATATAATCTGTAAGAAAAAATATAAAATGCCCTATTCTACTCTGTTTTGGAGTATATACACCAACTCGACATGCTCTCTCATGTAAAATACAGAAATTCTATATTTAAGCGAATAGAAAAAATCTAAATATTATCTAGGCACCCCAATGTTAAAAGCGAACTTGTTCTGAATATAATCTGTCAGAAAATATATACAATGCCCTTCTCTACTCTGTTTTGTAGTATATACACCAACTCAATATGCTCTCTCATGTAATATACAGAAATTCTAATTTTTCCCATACTGAATAAATCTAAATATTATCTAGGGACCCCAATGTTAAAGACAACATTGCTCTGAATATAATCTGTCAGTAGAAATATAAAATGCCCTATTTTACTTTTTTTTGGAGTATATACATTAACTCAATATGCTCTCTCATGTAATAGAGCGAAATTCTAATTTCACGTGAATTGAAAAAATCTAAATAATATCTAGGCACCCCAAAGTTAAAAGAAAATGGCTATGAATATAGTCTGTTAGAGACAATATACAATGTCTTATACTACTCTGTTTTGGAGTATATACACCAACTCTGTATGCTCTCTCATGTAAAACACCGAAATTCTAAATTTACGTGAATCGAAAAAAGTCTAAATATTATCTAGGCACCCGAATGTTAAAATCGAAACTGCCCTGAATATATTCTGTCATAAAAAATATACAATGCCCTATTTTACTCTTTTGTGGAGTATATACACCAACTCAATATGCTCTCTCCTGTAAAAAACGGAAATTCTAAATTTATGTGAATCAAAAAAAATCTAAATAATATCTAGGCGCCCCAAAGTTTAAAGAAAATGGCTCTGAATATAGTCTTTTAGAAAATATATACAATGCATTATTCTACTGTTTTGTAGTATATGCACAAACTCAGTATGCTCTCTCATGTAAAATACCGAATTTCTAATTTACATGGATCGAAAAAATCTAAATATAATCTAGGCACCCCAATGTTAAAAACAAAATTTCTCTGAATATATTCTGTCAGAAAAAATATACAATGCCCTATTCTACTCTGTTTTGGAATATATATACCAGCTCAGTATGCTCTCTCATGTAAAATACAGAAATTCTATATATAAGTGAATTGAAAACATCTAAATATTATCTAGGCACCCCAATCTTAAAAGAAAAATAGCTCTGAATATAGTTTGTCAGAGAAAACATACAATGCACTTTTCTACTCTGTATTGTAGTATATACACCAAATCAATATGCTCTCTCCTGTAAAATACCGAAATTCTAATTTTATGCGAAGCGAAAAAAATCTAAATAATATCTAGGCGTCCCAAGGTTTAAAGAGAATGTCTCTGAATATAGTCTGTTAGAAAAAATATACAGTGCCTTATTCTACTCTGTTTTGCAGTATATACACCAACTCAGAATGCTCTCTCATGTAAAATACCGAAATTCTAATTTTACGTGAATCGAAAAAATTCTAAATATTATCTAGGTACGCCAATGTTAAAAGCAAAATTGCTCTGAATATAATCTGTCAGAAAAAATATACAATGCCCTTTCCTACCCTGTTTTGGAGTATATACACCAACTCCAAATGCTCTCCCATATAAAATTCCGAAATTTTAATATAACGCGAATCGAACAAAATCTAAATAATATCTACACTCCCAATATTAAGAGAAACTGGCTCTGAATATAGTCTGTTAGATAAAATATACAATGCCTTATTCTACTTTGTTTTGAAGTATATAAACCAACTCAGTAGGCTTTCTCAAGTAAAATACCGAAATTCTAATTTTACCCCAATCGAAAAAATCTAAATATTATCTAGGCACTGCAGTGTTAAAAGAAAAATTGCTCTGAATATAATCTGTCAGAAAAAATTTACAATGTCCTGTTCTACTTTGTTTTGGAATATATAAACGAACTCCATAAGCTCTCTCATGTAAAATTCAGAAATTCAATATTTAAGCAAATCGAAAATAAATCTAAATATAATCTAGGCACCCCAATGTTAAAAGCAAAATTGCTCTGAATATAATCTCTCACAAAAAATATACAATGCCCTATTTTACTTTTTTTTGGAGTATATACACGAACTCAATATGCTTTCATGTAAAATACAGAAATTCTATATTTAAGCGAATCGAAAGAAAAGTAAATATTATCTAGGCACCCCAACGTTAAAAGCAAAATTGCTCTGAATATAATCTGTCATGAAAAATATACAATGCCCTTTTCTACTCTGTTTTATAGTATATACACCAACTCAGTATGCTCTCTCATGTAAAATAGCGAAATTCTAATTTATGTGAATCGAAAACAATCTAAATATTATCTAGTCACCCCAATGTTAAAAACAAAATTGCTCTGAATATAATCTCTCATAAAAAATATACAATGCCCTATTTTACTCTTTTTTGGAGTATATACACGAACTCAATATGCTCTCTTATGTAAAATGCAGAAATTCCATATTTAAGCTAATCGAAAAAATCTAATTATCTAGGCACACCAATTTAAAAGCAAAATTACTCTGAGTATAATCTGTCAGAAAAAATATACAATTCCCATTTCTACTCTGATTTGTAGTATATACACCAACTCAATATGCTCTCTCATGTAAAATACAGAAATTCTAATTTTAGGCAAATCGAAATAAATCTAAATAATATCTAGGCACCCCAAAGTTTAAAGAGAATGTCACTGAATATAGTCTGTTAGAAAAAATATACAAAGCCTTATTCTACTCTGTTTTGGAGTATATAGACCAACTCAGAATGCTCTCTCATGTAAAATACCAAAATAATAATTTCACGTGAATTGACAAAAATCTAAATAATATCTAGGCGCTTCAAAGTGAAAAGAAAATGGCTCTGAATATAGTCTGTTAAAAATATACAATGCCTTATTCTACTCTGTTTTGGAGTATATACACCAACTCAGTATGCTCTCTCATGTAAAATACAGAAATTCTAATTTTACCAAAATCGAAAAAATCTAAATATTTTCTAGGCACCCAACGTTAAAAACAAAATTACTCTGAATATAATCTGTCAGAAAAAATATACAAAGCCCTATTTTACTTTCTTTTGGAGTATATACACCAACTCAGTAAGCTCTCTCATGGAAAATACAGAAATTCTATATTTAAGCGAATCGAAAAAATCTACATATTATCTAGGCACCCCAATGTAAAAAGCAAAATTGCTCTGAATATAATCTGTCAGAAGAAATATAAAATGCCCTATTTTAATCTCTTTTGGAGTATATACACCAACTCAATATGCTCTCCAATGTAAAATAGCAAAATTCAAATTTTACGCAAATCGAAAAAATCTAAATAATATCTAGGCGCCCCAAAGTTAAAAGAAAATGGCTCTGCATATAGTCTGTTAGATCAAATACACAAAGGCTTATTCTACTATGTTTTGGAGTATATACACCAACTCAGTATCCTCTCTCATTTAAAATACCGAAATTCTAATTTTACGTGAATCGAAAAGAATCTAAATATTCTCTAGGCACCTGAAGGTTAAAAGCAAAATAGCTCTTAATATGATCTGTCAGGAAAAATATACAATACCCTTTTCTACTCTGGTTTGGAGTATATACACCAACTAAATATGCTCTCCAATTTAAAATACCGAAATTCTAATTTTACGCGAATCGAAAATAATCTAAATAATATCTAGGTTTTCCAAAGTTAAAAGAAAATGGCTCTGAATATAGTCTGTTAGAAAAAATACACAATGCCTTATTCTACTGTTTTGTACTGTATACACCAACTCAGTATGCTCTCTCATGTAAAATACCCAAATTCTAATTTACGTAAATCGAAAAAAGTCTAAATATTATCTACGCACCCCAATGGTAAAAACAAAATTTCTCTGAATATAATCTGTCAGAAAAAATATACAATGCCCTATTCTACTCTGTTTTAAGGTATATACACCAATTCCATATGCTCTCTCCTATAAAATACAGAAAATCTATATTTAAGTGAATCGAAAAAAATCTAAATATTATCTAGGCACCCCAATGTTAAAAGCAATATTGTTCTGAATATAATCTGTCAGAAAAATTATACAATGCCCTTTTCTACTGTTTTGTAGTATACAAACCAACTCAATATGCTCTCTCATGTAAAATACCGAAATTCTAATTTTATGCGAATCGAAAAATATCTAAATAATATCTAGGCGCCTCATAGTTAAAAGTGAATGTCTCTGAATACAGTCTGTTAGAGAAAATATACAAAGCCTTATTCTACTTTGTTTTGGAGTATATAAACCAACTCAGAATGCTCTCTCATGTAAAATACCAAAATTCTAATTTTACGCGAATCGAAAAAAATCTAAATATTATCTAGGCACCCCAATATTAAAAGCAGAATTGCTCTGAAAATAATCTGTCAAAAAAATATAAAATGCCCTTTTCTACTTTTTTTTGAAGTATATACAACTCAATATACTCTCTCATGTAAAATACCGAAATTCTAACTTTACGCGTATCGAAAACAATCTAAATAATATCTAGGCACGTCACAGTTAAAAGAAAATGTCTCTTTATATAGGCTGTTAGAAAAAATATATAATGTCTTATCCTACTCTGTTTTGGAGTATATACACCAACTCAGTACGCTCTCTCATGTAATATACCGAAATTCTAAGTTGACACAAATGGAAAAAAATCTAAATAATATCTATGCGCTGAAAAGCTAAAAGAAAATGTCTCTAAATATAGTCTGTTAGACAAAATATAGAATGCCTTATTCTTCTCTGTTTTGGAGTATATACACCAACTCAGTATGCTCTCTCATGTAAAATACAGAAATTCTAACATTACCCGAATCAAAAAAATCTAAACAATATCTAGGCGCCCCAAAGTTAAAAGAAAATAGCTCTGAATATAGTCTGTTGAAACAATATACAATGCCTTTTTCTACTCTGTTTTAAAATATATACACCAACTCAGTATGTACTCTCATGTAAAATACCGAAATTCTAATTTTACGTGAATCAAAAATAATCTAAATATTATCTAGGCACCCCAATGTTAAAAGCAAAATTGCTCTGAATATAATCTGTCAGAAAAAATATACAATGCCGTTTTCTACTCTGTTTTGGAGTATATACACCAACTCAATATGCTCTCTCATGTAAAATACAGAAATTCTGAATTTAAGCCAATCGAAAAAAATCTAAATATTACCTAGGCACCCCAATGTTAAAAACAAAATTACTCTGAATATAATCTGTCAGAAAAGATATACAATGCCCTATTTTCCTTTGTTTTGGAGTATATACACCAACTCAGTATGCTCTCTCATGTAAAATACAGAAATTCGAAATTTAAGCGAATCGAAAAAATCTACATATTATCTAGGCACCCCAATGTAAAAAGCAAAATTGCTCTGAATATAGTGTGTCCCAAAAAAATACAATGCCCTATTTTACTCTTTTTTGGACTATATACAACAACTCAGTATGCTCTCTCATGTCAAATAGCGAAATTCTAATTTTACGCGAATCGAAAAAATCTAAGTAATATCTAGGCGCCTTAATGTTAAAAGAAAATAGCTCTGAATATAGTATGTTAGAAAAAATATACGATGCCTTATTCTACTCTGTTTTAAAGTATATATACCAACTCAGTATGCTCTCTCATGTAAAATATCGAAATTCTAATTTACGTGAATCGAAAAAAATCTAAATATTATCTACGCACCCCAATGTTAAAAACAAAATTGCTCTGAATATAATCTGTCAGAATAAATATACAATTTTCTATTCTTATCTGTTTTGGGGTATATACACCAACTCCATATGCTCTCTCATGTAAAATACAGAAATTCTATATTTAAGCGAATCGAAAAAATTCTAAATATTATCTAGGCACCCCAATTTTAAAAACAAAATTACTCTGAATATAATATGTCAGATAAAATATACAATGCCCTATTTTACTCTTTTTTGGAGTATATACACCAACTCAGTATGCTATCCCATGTAAAACACATAAATTCTTATTTTACCCGAATTGAAAAAATCTAAATGTTATCTAGGCAACCCAATGTTATAAATAAATTTGCTGTGAATATAATCTGTCATAAAAAATATAGAATGCCCTATTCTACTCTGTTTTGGAGTATATACACCAACTCAACATGTTCTCTAATGTTAAATACCGGAATTCTGATTTTACGCGAATGAAAAAAATCTAAATAATATCTAGGCGCCCCAAAGTTAAAAGAAAATGACTCTGAATATAGTCTGTGAGATAAAATATACAATGCCTTATTATACTTTGTTTTGGAGTATATACACCAAATCACTATGCTCTCTCATGTAAAGTACATAAATTCTAATTTTACCCGAATCAAAAAAATCTAAATATTATCTAGGCACCCCAATGTTAAAAACAAAATTGCTCTGAATATAATCTGTCAGGAAAAATATACAATGCCCTTTTCTACTCTGTTTTGTAGTATATACACTAACTCAATATGCTCTCTCATGTAAAACACCGAAATTCTAATTTTACATGAATTGAAAATAATCTAAATATAATCTAGGCACCCCAATGTTAAAAATAATATTGTTCTGAATATAATCTTTCAAAAAAATATACAATGCCCTATTCTACTCTGTTTTGGAGTATATAAACCAACCCAATATGCTCTCTCATGTAAAATACAGAAATTCTATATTTAAGCGTATCGAAGAAATTCTAAATATTATCTAGGCACCCCAATGTAAAAAGCAAAATTGCTCTGAATATAATGGGTCAGAAAAAATATACAATGCCCTTTTCTACTCTGTCTTGGAGTATATACACCAACTCAATATGCTCTCTCATGTGAAATACAGAAATTATAATTTTACCTGAATCGAAAAAATCTAAAGATTATCTAGGCACCCCGAATGTTAAAAGCAAAATTGCTCTGAATATAATCTGTCAGAAAAAATACACAATGCACTATTCTACTCTGTTTTGGAGTATATACACCAACTCAGTATGCTCTCTCATGTAAAATACAGAAATTCAATATTTAAGCGAATCTAAAAAAATCTAAATATAATCTAGGCACCCCAATGTGAAAAACAAAATTGCTCTGAGTATAATCTGTCAGAAAAAAATATGCAATGCCCTTTTCTACTTTGTTTTGCACTATATACACGAACTCAATATGCTCTCTCATGTAAAATATCGAAATTCTAATTTTACGCGAATCGAAAGAAATCTAAATAATATCTAGGTGCCCCAAAGTCAAAAGAAAATGGCTCTGAATATAGTCTGTTAGAAAAAATATACAATGCCTTATTCTACTCTGTTTTGGAGTATATACACCAACTCAGTATGCTCTCTCATGTAAAATACCGAACTTCTATTTTTAACTGAAACGAAAATATCTAAATATTATCTAGGCACCCCAATGTTAAAGACAAAATTGCTCTGAATATAATCTGTCAGAAAAAATATACAATGCTTTATTCTACTCTATTTTGTAGTATATACACCAACTCCATATTCTCTCTCTTGTAAAATACCGAAATTCTTATTTTACGTGAATCGAAAAAAATCTAAATATTATCTAGGCACCCCAATGTTAAAAGCAAAATGGCTCTGAATATAATCTGTCAGAAAAAATATACAATGCCCTTTTCTACTCTGTTTTGGAGTATATACACCAACTCAATATGCTCTCTCATGTAAAATACCCAAGTCCTAACATTACTCTAAGTATCTCATAAAGTGCACAAGACCCCCTTGATGTTGTTTTTTATAACTAGGGGATTACAGATGACATTACTCACGATATGACTGAGGCTGTTTGCCGTTCCTGTGATAATGTTTCTAATATCCAGATAAGGAGAGGAGAATGTTTCTGCCCATAGGCAAATCCTCTAAATACGGCAAGAGGGGTACACCATGCTGTGATATGGTCACTAATGTAAACAAGAAAACAATTATATTGAATTAAATATTGCAATTTGTTAACCCCCCCTATAATTTTTCTTCTAATTTCAAGGGGGTGAGGAGGACATTTTTGTAGTTACACCTCCAAAATGGCGGAGGTGTAACTACAGCTATTGCCTACTATATAATAAAAAAGGATAAAATTATTATTTACATATGATATGATTGCCAGTATTATATTACACCACATTTTCAAAATATCTCTGCGTCAGCAGCTGTGGGCCTGGCAGCCAAGCGAGGGTGTCCTTATGCAACCAGGTTGGGCTTTGCAGCTGCTACGGGCCCTTTGTGGTTTGTCTGGGGGCTGCTACGGGCCCTCTGGCGGTGGCTGTGGTAACAGCCACATAGCCAGAGGGTCTCTCAGCATCCAGGGAGGGCCTGGCGGCTGCTACTGACACTCTGGCAGGGGCTATGGGCACAGCCACCTAACCAGGGGGTCCCTATGTAGCCAGGGTGGGGCTGGAAGCTGCTACAGGCCCTTTGGCGGGAGGTGTGGGGATACCCTGCTCTTCACAGGTACACAGTTTGCACCTATTTCTACATGTGTAGATCGTTTACATAATGGGCACATATTTGTACACATGTACATATGTTATTATCACAATAAACATATATGTACATAATATGTGTAAAATAAATATGTACTTTATACGTACCTAATATAAACAATATGTACTTTTTGGTGATATTATGTGATATCTACATATTATTGATTATATATCTTAGTGTGATAATATGTATGTTACCACTGAAATTTTTAGAAATGTACATAGAGTACACTTTATGTACCTATGCATTGTGTACACATTATAGAAATAAATAGGTACATATTTTACAGATTATGTACATTTTTTCTACATGTGTATTTTGTACACATATGTACAGCAAATGTACAGACTATACCTATTTTATACATTTATTGTGATATGTCAATAAATGTACACATGAGTACATTCTGGGATATAATTTTTAGCATATTAGATAGGAATTACACCGGTGACCAAAGTGGGTTTACACCCAGGTGCGCACATAGTTTATACATGTACATGTTGTGCATATTATGTACTCATGTACAGAATGTACGTCTACATTATATATACATAGGTGTACGCAGCATACATAGGTACATACTGTGCACGTGCATATATTGTACATCTGTACATAATGGGTACATGATGTACATGTGTACACATCATATCACAATAAATGTAAATATACATAATGTTTGCAATATGTACGTTTATATTATGTATTACATTTATTGTGATTATATATGCTGTTGTGATATGATATCATTGTGACATTACAAATGTACATATTATACACATTATGCACCTATGCATTGTGCACAGATTATAGAAATATAAAGAAACATATTTTACAGGTTATGTACATTTTATTTACTTGTGTATTGGGTACACAGAGTAAATGTACAGATCTTACTTTATACTTTTATTGTGATATGCCAATAAATGTACACATTATGAGTACATTCTGTGATATTACATTTAGAATATAAGATAGAAATTACTCTGGTTACCAAAGTGGGTGTAAACTTATGTGTGCACATACTTTGTACTTGTACGTACTGTGCATATTATGTACTTGTGTACAGAAGGTAAATATCTACATTATATGTATGTATGGGTACAGAGCGTACATATGTACATACTATGTACATATATCTACACCTGAATTTATTGTACATCCGTACATAATGGGTCCATGCTGTACATGTAAACACATCGTCATACCACAATAAATGGAAATGTACATAATGTGTGAAATACGTACATTTATATTATGTATTACATGTGTATTGTTATTGTATATGCTGTTCTGATATCATTGTGATATTACAAATGTACATATTGTACACATTATGGACATACCTATTGTACAAATATTATGTACACATAAATGTACATATTGTACAGATTATGTATATTTATTGTACCTCTGTATGGTGCACACATACGTACATCACAGTCAACGTACATGTGGTACATATTCTGTGCATTGTTTGTAATATTTCAGTAAGAGTACACATTATAAGTATATTCTGGGATATGATTTTTAGTATGTTAGATAAAAATTACTTTCAATATCAAAGTGGGTATACACTTATGTGTGTCCATTTTGTGATATTATCCATCATATCCTGAGTAGGTGTTTCTCTCATTGTGAAAGCAGGTTTACACTCTCGGATTGCTCCAATATCAAGGCAAACTAAAACTCGTCTGTGATGTAGTTAATAATATCCTGAGGACAAAGGATGACCATACCCTGAATATCGCAGGAAGTGTACACCACCACTGTAGTATTGTTTCTAATGTTCAAAAACGGAAAGGATATTACTCCAAATATCTCAGAAAGCACACAAGCCCCCCCGTGATATTGTTTTTAATAACTAGAGAATTACAGATGACATTACCCACGACGTGACTGGGGCTGTACCCTGGTCCTGGAATATTGTTCCTAATATCCAGAGAAGGAGAGGAAAATGTTGCTGCCCATAGGGAAATACTCTTAATACGGCAAGAGGTGTACACCATGCTTTGATATGGTCACTAATGTAAGCGAGAAAACAATTACATTGAATTAAACATTGCAAGGAATGAAACTCCCCTATGATTTTAATTCTAATGTCAATGGGGGTGAGGATGACATTTTTGTCAATATGGCAGAGGTGTAACTGGAGCTATTGCCTAATATACAAAAAAACAGAATAAGATTATCATTTTTACATAATATGGTTGCCGGTATCATATTACACTGGATTTGCAAAATAGCTGGGCCTCAGCAGCTGTGGGCAGAGCCCACAAGCGAGGGGACCCCTAAGCAGCCAGGGTGGGCCTGGGGGCTGCTCTGGGCTTTTTGGTGAGGTCTGTGAGCACATCGACCCAGCCAGGGGTCCCTGAGCAGCCATGGTTGGCCTGGGGGCTGCTACGGGCACTCTGGCATGGGCTGTGGGCACAGACACCTAGTCAGGGGGTCCCTAAGCAGCCAGGGTGGGCATGGGGGCTGCTACGGGCATTCAAGCAGTGTTTGTGGGCACAGCCCAATTGCCAGCGGGTCCCTAAGCAGCCAGCGTCAGCCTGGGAGCTGTTACGGGCCCTCTGGCGGGGAATGTGGTTACAGCTCCCTAGCCAGGGGTTCTTTAAGCAGCCAGGGTGGGCCTTGGGGCTGCTACGAGGGGGGCTGTGGTAATAGCCTGTCCTGCACAGGTACATAGTTTTAATAATGAACACATATTTGTATAAGTGTACACATGGTGTTATGATAAATATATATGTACATATGTGCACAATACATATAGACCTAATGCGTACCTACTGTGTACAATATGTACTTTTTTGTGATATTACACGATATATATATATTACTGTGATTATATGCGTTATTTTGATTATATATATTTTATCACTGATATTTTAAGGAATGTGCATAGTGTACACATTATGTACCTATACATTGTTTACACATTATAGAAATATGTAGGTACATATTTTACAGAGTATGTACATTTTTTGTACATGTGCATTGTGTACACATATGTACAGCAGGGTAAATGTACAGATTGTACCTATTTGATACATTTATTGCAATATGCCAATAAATGTACACACTATTACTACATTCTGAATTATTATATTTTGTATATTAGATAGAAATTTCTCCGGTTACCAAAGTGGTTGTACACCCAGGTGTGTACATCGTTTATATGTGTACATATTGTGCATAGAATGTACTCAGGTACAGAAGGTACATATCTACATTATATGTACACATGTGTAGTGTACATATGTACATGCTGTACCCACATATGTACACTTGCATATATTGTGCATCTGTACATAATAGGTACATGATGTACATGTTTACATATCATATCACAATAAATGTAAATGTACATCATGTTTGCAATATGTACATTTATATTGATATTACATATTACATGTGTATTGTGATTTTATATGCAGTTGTGATTATATAACATTGTGATATTACAATAAATGTACATATTGTACACATTATGTGCATACCTATTGTGTGCACATTTTGTACATATATTCGTACAAATGATACAGTTTATGTACATTTATTGTACATCTGTATTGTGTACATGTATGTACATCACAGTCACTGTACATATGTTACATATTCTGTACATTGAGTGTAATATCCCAATAAGTCTACACATTATGAGTTTTTTCTGGGTTATGACTTTTAGTATATTAGATAAAAATGACTTCCAATATCACAGTGGGTATATACCCATGTGTGTCCATTTTGTGATATTATCCATCATATCCTAAGTAGGTATTTCTCTCACAATGAAAGAAGGTGTACACTCTGTGATTGTTCCAATATTATAGGCAAAGTGCAACGCTTCTGCGATGTCGTTCCTAATATCCCAGGGACAGAGGATGAGTATACTCTTAATATCGCAGGAAGTGTACACCACCACTGTAGTATTGTTTCTAATATCCAGAAACTAAAAGGATATTCCTCCAAATATCTCCAAAAGCACACAAGACCCCCGTAACATTGTTCTTAATAACTAGGGGATTACAGATGACATTGCTCACGATGTGACTGGCGCTGTAAGCCGGTCCTGTGATATTCTTCCTAATATCCAGATAAGGAGAGAAAAATGTTGCTGCCCATAGAGAAATATTCTGAATAGTGCAAGAGATGTACACCGTGCTCTGATATGGTCACTAATGTAAACAAGAAAACAATTATATTGAATTAAACATTGCAAGGGGTGAAACCCTCCTATGCTTTCAATTCTAATGTCAATGGGGTGAAGATGACATTTTTGTCAATATGCCAAATGTGTAACTAGAACTATTGCCTAATATGTAAAGAACCACAATAACATTATCATTTCTGTGTGATAGGTTGCCAGTATCATATTGCACCACATTTTCAAAATAGCCGGGCCCCAGCAGCTGTGGGCACAGCGCCCTAGGCAGGGGGTCCGTAAGCAGCCAGCGTGGGCCTGGTAGCTGTTATGGGCCCTCTGGCGGGGGCTGTGGGTACAGCCCCCTAGCCAGGGGGTCTTTAAGCAGCCAGGGTGGGCATTGAGGCTGCTACGAGCAGAACTGTAGTAATAGCCTGCTGTGCATGGGTATGTAGTTTGCACCTATTTCTGCATGTGTACATTGTTTAAATAGTAGGCACATATTTGTATATGTGTACATACGGTGTTATCATGATACATATATATTTTCGTAATATGTGCATTATACATATGTACCTAATACATACCTAATGTGTACAATACGTATTTTTTGGTGATATTACACGACATATACGTATCAGTGTGATTATATATCTTACTGTGATTATATATATTTTATCACTGATATTTTAAGGAATGTGCATAGTGTACACATTATGTACCTATGCATTGTGTACACATTATAGAAATATATAGGTACATATTTTACAGATTATGTACATTTTTTCTACATGTGCATTGTGTACACCTATGTACAGCAGAGTACATGTACAGATTGTGCCTATTTAATACATTTATCACAATACGACAATAAATGTACACACTATGACTACATTCTGGGATTTTATATTTAGTATATTAGATAGAAATCTCTCCGGTTACCAAAGTGAGTATACACCTATATGTGTACCTAGTATATACGTGTATATATTGTACATACTGTGTACTCCTGTACAGAAGGTACATATCTACATTATATGCACATATGTGTAGTGTACAAATGTACATACTGTGCACACTTAAGTACACGTGTATATACCGCAAATCTGCACGTGTGCATGATGTACATGTGTACAATCGTAATATCACAATAAATGTAAATGTATATAATGTGTGCAATATGTACATTTATATTGATATTATGTATTATATGTGTATTGTGATTGTATATGCTGTTGTGATTATATGAAATCATTGTAATATTACAATATATTTACATATTGTACACATTATGTACATACCTACTGTGTACACATTATGTACATAAAATGTACATATTGTACCGATTATGTACATTTTTTGTACATCTGTATTGTGTACACATATGTACATCACAGTCAATGTACATATGGTACATATTTTGTACGTTGATTGTCATATCCCAATATGTGTACACATTATGAGTATATTCTGGGATATGATTTATAGTATATAAGAAAAAAGTTACTTCCAATATCAATGTGGGTATAATCGCATGTGTGTCCATTTTGCTGTACCTTCTATTAATCTTTGCCATTGAACATGATAGTGAGAGGAGGTTCTTTTCTCTAACAAGGTTTTCTGTTAATATAACTCAACTGTACTACCTTGTGGCCTCCGTATCTTCCATTGTAAATTGTAATTCCCTATAAAAGAGAATATTTTGACATCACGTATCTACCTCTTGGATCCATCAGCCAGAGGCTTAAAATAAAAAAGACATTCACCCCACGAATGGTTATATAGTGGTTGACAACCCCACTTTCTTCTAGGTAAATAGTATCCTCTCTTTAACAGTAGCTACTTACAAGATTTGTGCATAAAGAATGTGAATTTTTTATCAGTATCTAGTTTATTCTTACATAAATTTCTAAAATACTGAGAGAATACTCTGATCATTGGTTATGTACTATTTTAATTTAATTTTTTCCTCTCAAATTTTATCTTAACTGCATACTCTACCCTGTTTATAAGACTGCCCTATGGTTAAATTTAGTAGGTAGTAAATTATCCTGAGCACACAGAACAATTCTTTTTGTAATCAACTCTGAAACATCATTGAAAGAGCAAGGATATGGGAATGAGATTTATCTGGCTTTTATTTCTGGTACTTACTTGCTCTCTGACCTTGGGCAACTTATGTATTGCTCTGAGTCTCATCTTCTTCATCTGTAAAATGATCATAGTAATACCTAATTCATATGCAGCTTGGAAATGTGTAATTTCGTGATTGATATAAAGTTCCTGATACAATTTCTGAAAAAATAATAGACACCCCACGAGAGATAACCATAACAATCAGAGGTTATATTCACATTAACTGGGATAAAATTGATCTGAAAATACAGCATAAAAAAGCAGCCAAAAATTCACAAGCATATATTTCGCTTGCCTTTTTATACAGAGCTGGAAAATTTCTCATCATTATCTCATCCATTGCCTGCAGCACGATCCTTCCAAAACTCCTCCTAAAACTGTCTGCCAAGGTGGAACACACTGAACCGCATGTGACTCTGCCTTTTCTGACTATTTTTGCAAGACTTTTCTCATAGAGTATTATTAACAGAAAATGGGGCTGTTATCAAGGTGACTAGGAATGGTGCATTCTCAGTTCAGGCTCTGATGGAATGTCTACTTGATCTGGTGCAACTCCAGCTGTGCTCTTGGCTATCCTCACTTTTGTGGTTCTGAGAATGCAAATATTCTACCATGGCTTCCTTATTTTATCTTTCTCCATGAGGTCTCATTCAAGTATAAACATTCCCTTCAATTTTCTCAACTCATTTTATATTGTCTGAAAAACCTTGATAATTTCCCCTTTCCTAAAGCTATAGACCTTCTTTTTGTGTGTAAGAACAGATTACTCACAAATGTTTACTCTCCGCTAAACATTTATGTGTAATCGGTCCTTTATTCTACACACAAAATATCATCTCTACCAACATTTTACAATTATAGTCTTTCTATAGAGAACTATGAAAGGAACTTGCTCTAAAGGAGAAACTTCCAGAGCTAAACCAAGGGTCTGACAATTTTTAACAATATGTTATTCAGTAAAAATAATTTTTCAGTTAACAGAGAAGAATGCCATGGACAAAATGGCAAAACAGAACTTTTCAGCACTTATTCCTTCACAGAAACATCAATTTGAACAGCCATCCGTGCATCAAAGTGTCTTCAAAAGAGACAAGGAATACAGGTGAGAGGTTATAGCACGTTTGTGGAGTAGAAAAGTAAGAAAAACTGCATAAAATAGAGTATAACAGAGAGTTTTATATTATCTGCATTACCCCGCCCCTAAACCTGGGTAGTGCAGCATGGAAAGAGATACTATGTATGTGCAGAGAGGAGAGTAAATGTAACACCTGACTTCAACATCAACTCCAATGCCAGGCAAAATTCAGTGAACTCAACACCAGGCAGGTTTCTATAGCCACAGGCTATGAGACAGACCCTGTCAACCCAAGCTCCAGGCCTTCCCCTATGGCTCTAAGATCTAATGCCTGCAACCTCCATGGCTCCTATCGACATAGGCTCCAGGCCTTCGCCACAACCAGGCCATTTATGGCTTCCCCAGGCTCCACACTGGTTACTATAGACTCGTAAGTGCCTGGATAAACAAACCTCTACATCGACACAGTGGAATATTATTCAACAATGAAAGCAATAATCTTTGAATGTGGCTTTTGTTGCAGAAAAAAAGCACGTGAGCTATGAAGCCATTAAAAGACATAGAGGAAACTCAAATACATACTACTAAGTGAAAGAAACCAATCTCAAATGACCACTTACTATATGAATCCAACTATATGACATTCTGGAAAAGGCAAAACTATAGAGACATCAAAACGTTCAGTGATTGCTGGGGGTTGAAAAGTGGGGAAGGATAAATGGGCAGAGCCTAGAGGATGTTTAGGGCAATGAAACTACTCTGTGTGTTACTATAATGGTAGACACATGCCATTACACCCTTGTCAAAACTCACTGAATATACGACAGCAAGAATGGTGCCTAATGTCAATTATAAACTATGGGTGACAGTGATAAGTCAATGTTGGTTCATCCATTGTAACAAATGTACCTCTCTAGTGAGGAAGGCTGATAGTGGAGGAGGCTGTGCATTTGGGGAGGTGGGAACGTAGGAACTCTCTGTACTTTCCACTATGCCTCACTATTAACTTTACACTGCCCTAAAAATAAAGCGTATTTTAAAAAAGATTGAGCTGTTGACATAAACCCAATGTCTACTTTGACGTCCAGAAATGTTTCTTTTAAAACGCTAATACACCTCTTCCTGGAAGAAAATATTTGTTAACAAATTCTTTTCTAGAACAATTATTTTTGTGGGTGTTCCTATCACAACTATACATAAAAATCAGAATATGCTGCAACATCTTGATACTCTAAAATCACAATAGCAAAAACGTTAAGAAAATCATTTCTAAATTTGATCTAAGCCAAAATGTGGAGAAGCAAAATGGAAGAAATTTATTTCTGTATAATGAGATTATAGGTTGTTTCTCCGAACTCTTCTACAGTTTTAAGTATTTTCCAACTTCTATCATGGAGATATATAAATATATAAGTAGATATGTAGATATATAGTCATTAGATATATATTTATATATAATAAACAGATACCATTTTTATTTTTTATTATTTATTTATTATTTATTTTTTTTTTGAGACGGAGTTTCGCTCTTGTTTCCCAGGCTGGAGTGCAATGGCGCGATCTTGGCTCACCGCAACCTCCGCCTCCTGGGTTCAGGCAATTCTCCTGCCTCAGCCTCCTGAGTAGCTGGGATTACAGGCACGCGCCACCAAGCCCAGCTAATTTTCTGTATTTTTAGTAGAGACGGGGTTTCACCATGTTGACCAGGATGGTCTCGATCTCTCGACCTCGTGATCCACCCGCCTCGGCCTCCCAAAGTGCTGGGATTACAGGCTTGAGCCACCACGCCCGGCCTACAGATACCATTTTTTAAAGATATATTTATGTATTTTATATATTTATATAATATATACATGTTCATATATACATCATGTTATCACCATTATGGATATAAAGAAGGACATTAAAATAGTGAAAAGATTAAAATAAAATGTACCAAAATGGAAACAGTAATTTAACTCTGCCTAGCTTTATGTGATTAAACAAGGTATTTTTCAAATCTATTTTTCTTTGCTTTCTAGAGGCTTTATAATAAATCTATATTTTTATATTTAAAAGCCTAATTTTTATTAAACAAATAAAAATTCAGCAACACTGTCTTTAGAACATTTTTTAAATCAACTTGAGGATGAAGAAAATGTTATGACTATGGTGGTGAGCATTTTGAAAGATTAGCAGAAGCAGGGATAATGTGACATTTGGCTGATCTTTCAAGGGAAGCTAGACAAATGACACTTTTCGAAAAGAAAATAGTCACTAGTGTTGAAACATGGTATTGCCAGTATGATTAAGAAGGAAAGTGTCAACTTCTTCTGTGGAAAATCCTAACATTACCAAACCTAAGAAGGCAAATACTTCAACAACAGAAATGAAAAAGATCTTGATTCATTTATTTAACACTTTTTTAGAGTTTAATCCCAAAAAGTCTATTTTGAAGAAAAGAAAAAATCTTACTCGTGTATATTACCCTTTGCAGTGAACTGGCCAAATAAGTCTATCCAAGGTACGTTGAATACCGAGCATGCTTTAAACATTTAAACATGCTGCCACCAGTCCAGACTTCCCCTCACCTGTGCCCTATAAGTGACCAGCATTTCTAGGCATCCATGGAGCAGCGGGGTGCATTCTCATGGCTTGCCCCACACCTTCCCTTTCTCCTGCTTCCTCACATTCTATTTTCTGAGTGGTTGTCAAAGGAACGCTGAATTTTGCTGTCACTTTTTCAGACCCCACTTCCACTTATGACAGTCTTGGTACCAGGAAGCATTGCAAGCTCCTATCTCATCACCACAACCGCCTGCTTCTCACTTAGTCCAGACGAGCTTGCCACAGTGCACTTACTTTTTAATTGCTCTCTCTCTTCTTGCCTTCACCTCCTCTCCCTCCCTCTCTCCCTGGCTCTTTCTGTCACACGGGTGTGTGCACATACACAAGTTCCGATTAGATAAAAGAAGAAACACTTTTTAAGTTTCTTTCTAGGCCTAATAGAAAATTTTTTTTTTTTTTTTTTTACAAAAACAGAGCTGTTTTTTTCCATTGCAAAAGTGTGGGTGTCCTTCCTTTTGGAGAGTAACAATCATTTTCTACATGGCCTTCTGACACATTGCATGTTGTACATATGTGTGTGTGCACATGTGCATATGAGTGTTAGAGTATGTGTGTGTAGCAGGGAGGAAAGAGATGAAGGAGAGTGTGTATTTGCATGTTGGTTCATATGAGTGTGTGTGCATGCACGTGCCTGTGTGTGTGCACATGTGTATGAGCATGCTTGTATTTGCATATGAGAATGTGCATGTGAGAGAGAAAGAAAGAATGCGTGTATGTGTGAATGTGTATGTGTGTGTATAGCAGGGAAGAAGGGGATGAAGAAGAGTATGCTGAAAAGAGAACACCTCAGAACAGTCAAATAAAAGATTCCATATCAACATCATATCTTGTTAAAATACAGGATTCCCAAGTCAGCCACCTTCAAGCTGGAAGCCTGGAGTGTAAAAGAGTGGGTGTTCTTCTCTGACAACTTATTGTCTAAGACAATTTTATGATCAAAAATATATTCGAATAAAAGTACCTGAGAAAAGTACATAAAGAGAATATAGCAAAATGTTAACAATGGTTTTCTTTGGGTGAGAGGAAGAAGAAGCAGGTTGTGGTTGATCTGTTTCTTTTAGTTCAACTATTCTGCATTCCTCACTTTTAAATTTTAAATATTAAGCTGGAGAGAAAGAACATGAATATAAAGATGAATTCGCTGAATGGAGCAACGAATGCTGAGTTAGCCAAAAATGTATGGCTACCTTCTATATCTAATTATCTGAGGGCAAATCAGAAAACACCACTTTCAGAAATTTTTTTTTTTTTAAGAAATGAAGTTTCGCTCTTGTTGCCCAAGCTGGAGTGCAATGGCACAATCTTGGCTCACCGCAGCCTCCGCCTTTTGGGTTCAGGCAATTCTCCTTCCTCAGCCTCCCGAGTAGCTGGGATTACAGGCACGCACCACCATGCCCAGCTAATTTTTTGTATTTTTAGCAGAGACTGGGTTCCATAATGTTGACCAGGACGGTCTCGATCTCTTGATCTTGTGATCCACCCACCTCGGCCTCCCAAAGTGCCGGGATTACAGGCTTGAGCCACCGCGCCCAGCCAGAAATTTTTTTAAATGTGTTTTACGTTATTTTCTTCTTCAGCCTAAGGACTAAAAATTGAACACAACTGGATCTGCGCCATTGCCTCAAAGATTCTTAGCCTAGTTCAAGATCCATTCTCTGGACACTCCTGCTTTTTAGACAGAAAACAGGGCTAAATTCCTATTGACTTCCAAATACACAGACCCACAGATTTGTCACAGTAGCCTCTCTCTCTCACCCTGTCTCTGTCCGTCTGAGTCTCTTTCTTTCTCTCTCTCTTCCCTCACATCATTCCCAAATCAGAATGCATATGTAAAAATTTGATTAACTGAAACATAGAATGATCAAGATTTTACTACAAGAGAAATACACAGACTTCAGCTAAGATGTTTGTTTGAATACCTGCATATGCCTTCACTCCATCATTAAACCACATTAACACGGAATGATTAAAAATAAATAAACCAACAAAGATAAAAAGAAAATAAAGACAATCCCTTCAGCATATAGAAAACGGGCAAGCAGAAGCTGTCAGTGACACCTGACAGTAGACCCAGAGATGCTAAATCCCAAGCCAGTGGCAGGAAGGCAATCAGGCTCCTCAAGGGTTCAAGAGTTGGCAGCTAAATTTACCTAGGGAATTTATGTTTCAGTAGTAGGTAGATCCCAGATCCTCTCGCTAGAATCGGTGACTGCATCCCACGGTGGTGGCAGGGTGGAGGTTTCCTCTCTATAGGGTAAAATTTGGGGTCTCTAGGCGGGAGCTCTCTAGACACAAGTGCTTAAATGTACACGCTGAACACTGAGATCCTCCAGGTTTTCCTACCACTGAGTTCCAATGAGGGTGGCAGATACACGTGGTCAGAAGTTAAGATAATTTTTCTCTAGAGAGAATCTCTCTTGCTCAAGAAGAAAAGGTCTGAACCAGCAAGACCACCGCCCACAAAATGTTACACTCACAGAACTTCCATCAGCTTTTAGCTTTTCAGTGCTCCATTTTTTTCTAACAGACACAGACAGCTAAGGGTCGCCAGGCATCTGAGCAAAGCTTCTAACATGAATGGCCGAGACCAGAGCAAGAAGACACATAAATGCAGCCTGAATGAGGACTGTGCTAGGAGATAAGACCTTCTGAAACCCATATGAATGTTCTCGAAGAGAAAAGTGTTACCATTTTCATGAAACAAGAACCAAATTTAAAGAAAAAGTAAACGCTTAGAAATTAAAAATATGACAGCAGAACTTGTGAAAAATTCTTGTTAGAATAGTAAGACAACAAAGTTGAGTAGATGAACCTTATGTCTTCCAGAAATAGCGATAAGAAAAAAGTTGAAATCCGGAAGAAAATTTGAACAGGTTCAACACTAAAATGATCAGAATTCCAAAGATAGAAATAGAGACAGACAGAGACAGAGAAAAAAGAACAGACACACGCAGCAAATAAGAAAGAGAGAGATAAACCCTAACACAGTAATTGCTGGAGACTACAACACCCAACTTTCAGCACTGGACAGACCTTCCAGACAGAAAACCAACCAATCAACATGAAATTTAATCTTTACTACAGACCAAATGGAACTGATATTCAAGGAACATTTCATCCAATGACTGCAGAATACACATTTTTTCAACTCAACACATAGATCATTCATAAGTATAGAAGATACCTTAGGTTACAAAGCAAATGCAATCACATTTGAAATCAGGACTAAGAAATTCATTCAAAACCATACACTTACATGGAAACTGAGTCACTTGCTCCTGAATGACTCCTGGGTAAATAATGACATTAAGGCAGAAATCAAGAAGTTTAAGAAGTTCTTTGAAAGTAATGAGAACAAAGGTACAACTTACCAGAGTTTCTGGGATGCAGCTAGTCAAGTAGTGTGGAGAGAAATTTATAGTACTAAATGCTCACATCAAGAAGTGAGAACTCGGGACAGCTGCGGTGACTCACTCTTGTAATCTCAGCACTTTTGGAGGCCAAGGCGGGCAGATTACAAGGTCAGGAGTTTGAGACCAGCCTGACCAACATAGTGAAACCCCATTCTACTAAAAATACCAAAATTAGCTGGTGTTGTGGCACATACCTGTAATCCCAGGTACTCAGGAGGCTGAGGCAGGAGAACTGCTTGAACCCAGGAGATAAATGTTGCAGTGAGCCCATATCACACCACTGCACTCCAGCCTGGTTGAGAGAACAACACTCCATCTCAAAAACAAAATTGAGATCTCAAGTTAACTACCCAACATCACAATTAAAAGAATTAGAAATCCAAGAGCAAAGAACACCCTCAAAGCTATGCTGAATGGGAGTGGGGAGAGAGGGCATCTTTATCTTGTGCCAAGTTTTAAGGGGAATGTTTTCAGCTTTTGTCCATTCAGTATGATGCTGGCTGTGGTTTTGTCACATGTGGCTCTTATTATTTTGAGGTATGTTCCTTCAATACCTGGTTTATTGAGAGTTTTTAACACACATGAAAGTTGAATTTTATCAAAAGCTGTTTTTGCATCCATTTAGATAATCATGTAAGTAATTTTTTTCTTTAGTTCTGTTTATGTGACGATGACATTGATCAATTTGCATATGTTAAACCAAACTTGCATCTCAGGGAGGGTGGTTGTGACCAGGAATTTATCAGTTTCTTCTAGATTTCTCAATTTTTTCAGGTTCAGTGGCTCACATCTGCAATCCCAGAACTTTGTAAAGTCAAGGTGGGTTGATCACCTGAGATTGGGAGTTCAAGACCAGCTGGATCAACATGGAGAAACCCCATGTCTACTAAAAATACACAATTAACCAGACATGGTGGCACATGCATGTAATCCCAGCTACTCAGGAAGCTGAGGCAGGAGAATAGCTTGAACTCAGGAGGCAGAGGTTGCACTAAGCCGAGATCTCACCATTGTCCTCCAGCCTGAGCAACAAGCACAAAACTTCATCTCAAAATTAAAGAAAAAAAAGTGCCTACAGTTGTACATCATATTCTCTGAGGGTGGCTTGTATTTCTGTGGGGTCAGTGGTAATATTGCCCTTATTGTTTTTGATGGTGGTTATTTGAATCTCTTCCCTTTCTCCTTCATTGGTCTAGCTTCAAGTTTATTATTTTTTAACCAGTATGATTTTAATCGACCAGTTACTTGGTAGTAAATTGAAACATACAGAGTGCCATCTCCAAGAGCAGTCATGATTTCATTTGGGTTCTTGAAAAATGTTAAAAAGTAGGTTGAGTTTTATTATTTTTTTCAGAAAACCAGCTTTTGAAAAATTTATGTGGAACCAAAAACAGCCAAGGCAATCCTAAGCAAGAAGAGCAAAGCTGGAAGCGACATGCTACCAGACTTCAAACTTTATTACAGGGCTACAGGAAACAACAGCATAGTACTGGTACAAACACAAACACATAGACTAATGGAACAGAATAGAGAATCCAGAAACAAAACCAAGCTTCTACAACTACCTGAACTTTGGCAAACTTAACAAAAACAAGCAAGGGGGAAAAGATTCTCCCTATTCAATAAACGATGCCAGGATAACTGGATAGCCAGATGCAAAAGACTGAAACTAGACCCCTTCTTTACATTACATACAAAAATTTGCTCAAGATAGATTAAACACTGATATGTAAAACCAAAAACTATAAAAGCTCTGCAAGACATGAGACAATGCCATTCAAAACATAAGCACAGGCAAAGATTTCATCATGAACATGCCAAAAGAAAAGGTAACAAAAGCAAAATTGAAAACTGGGGTCAAATTAAAATGAGAAACTTTCACACAGCAAAATAAACTATCAACAGAGAAAACTGACAACCTACAGAATGTGAGAAAATGTTTGTAAACTATGCATTCCACAAAAATCTAATATCAAACATCGGTAGGGAAATTAAATTTACAAGAGATAAAAAAACAACCCATAAAAAGTTGGGCATAGAACATAAACAGACACTTTTAAAACAAGACATATATGCAACAAGCAATCATATTTAAAAAGCTCAACGTCACTGATTATTAGAGAAATGTAATGAAAATTATAATAAGATACCATCTCGCACCAGTCATAATGGCAATTATTAAAGCAAAAAAAAAAAACACATACTGGCAAGGTTAGAGAGAAAAACAACACTTAGACACTGTATTCGGGAATGCAAATTAGTTCTGCCATTGTGAAAAAGTGTCATGATTCCTCAAAGACCGAAAGAGTGAAATACCATTTGAGTCAGCAAACCTAGTAATGGGTTACTAGGTATGTACCCAAAGGAATATAAATCCTTCTGTTATAGAGACATGTGCACGCATATGTCCATGGCAGCACTGTTCACAATAGCAAAAATATGGAATCAAGCTAAATGCCCATCAATGGTAGACTGGATAAAGAAAATGTGGTACATATACAACAAAAAACACTAGGCAGCCACAAAAGAATGCGATCATGTTCTCTTCAGGGACATAGATGAAGCTGGAGACTATTATTCTTAGCAAACTAATGCAGGAACACAAAATCCAAATACCAGATATTTTCACTTGCAAGTGGGAGCTAAATGATGAGAACACAGGAACATACAACAGGCGGAAGAACAACACACACTAGAGCCTTTCAGAGAGTGGAGAATGAGAGAAGGAAGAAGATCAGGAAAAACAACTAAATGGGACTAGGCTTAATATCGGAGTAATGAAATGATCTGTACAACAAACCTCATGACAGACTTTACCTAAGTAACAAACCTGTGCTTGAACCTTTGAACTTAAATAAAAGTTAAAAAGAAAGGCAACTTCTCAAGTTGAATAACATAAACTCCTAGGTTTAAACACATGAACACAAACTCACACCAAGGAACATTGTCTTGAAAACCTGCAATATATGACAAAGGAAAACAGCTCTCTTAAGTTTTCAGAAACGTTTTTTAAAAAACAGTATTTACAAAGAATCAAAAATCAGAATGATTTCAGGCTTCTCAACAGCACTACCAGAAGCTGGGAAATAATGGATTAGTATCTTTAAAACTTGAATGGGAAATTATTTTCAATCAAAAATTCTATGCCCCACCAGTCATGTAAGTGTAAGAAGAAATAAAGTCATATTTCAGAACAATTTGCTTCAGTGTATCCTTGCTTGAATACATTACTGGAGGATACAGTCCACAAAAAAGAGATTCAGGGCACGGGGCAGTGCAAAACAACAGAGTGGGTTTGTATTTGTATTGAAAAGACAGCAGCATTCGAGAGTTAGGGAATACTGGAGGAGGAGTTTTCTCCAGCATCCCTGGAGCCCACACCTCTCATTTCCACATTCCTATGTCCCATTGCTGCCCATGAATTCTGATCACCTATTCCTTTGATAGAGGTATTTCTCTCAACGATTAGCTGTAGTCAAGTGGCTCTTTCTTGGGCTACAGGAGGAAATCTATTGCTTTTCATTAAACATCAATTGGATTAACCTAGGCTTAAGGTCAGCATTATGCCATCAGCTGTACGTTCTTGGGAAGACATCTACTCACAAACTGGTTAAAGAACGTGGCCCTCCTACCTCTGACTTGTGTGATTCTAAGCAAGCTATTTAGCACCCTCTCATCTGTGAAACAAAGATAAAGTTCTTACCTTGGGCTCCACAAACAGAAAGTGTTGAACAAGAACAGTTTCTTCTCCTCCAAGGCCAGACCATATGGAGGACCCTAAGACAGCCACAGTCTTGGTCAGTAGGACAAACACAAGGTTCAAATTGCACCATTAAAACTGTGGCCAAACGTTTGCTCTGCCTCTGAGTCACTCACTGTCATAAGGCTCTACCGGTTCCCATTCCAGATAGAAAGTGGGCTTTTGTTGGTTTTTGTTGTGTTTTTCAAGAGATGGAGTCACCCAGGCTGGAGTACAGTGGCATGACCATAGCTCACTGCAGCCCCAAACTCCTGAGCTCAAGTGACCTTTCTGCCATGGCCTCCTGACAGAAGCTGGGCCAACAGGGCAGCAGGTATGCATCCCCACACCCAGTAATTTTTTTTTGAGAGATGGGGTACCGCTATGTTGCCCAGACTGCTCTCAAATTCCTGGCCTGAAGCAATTTTCCCATATTAGCCTCCTAAATTTCTAGGATTACAGGTGTGAGCCACTGTGCCCAACAGGTGTTCTTAAATGCAATTTCCACACTGCTATTCTGAAGAAGGGCAAGAAGCTAAGAGTCCCTCCTTGAAACATAGAAAATAAAAGCATTCACTATTAAGTGGAGGCAGAGTTGATGATCAGCCAAAACTACTTCAACTGTAATCCAGAAGTCCCATTGATACAGGAGTTCTAAAGAAATTATTTCGTCAGAGATTGAAAGTAAGGAATTCTTTGGTAAGGTTTCCCTTTGAATAAAAAGCAGCCCCAAAACCATTTCTAACAAAGAGCGGCCTGTAAAATCGAGCTGCAGATATAGACAAGCAAGCTGGAAGCTTGCACAGGCGAATGCCAGCAGCTGTAACAATAGGAGGCTACTTGGGTGCCAGGCATGCTCAACCTGACGGCTTCATCTTCCTTTTCTTTATCAACCACAAGTGCAGTAAGGGACAGACAACATGCACTGGCCAAGTAGAAAACCTATATGCATAAGAAGATTCGGGTGGATAGCCAGCTTCTTCACGAGCTATGTAAAGCTCTCACCTGGTCCAACCCATATTTGGACCCTATGTAAATCAAACACCACCTCCTCAACAAGTCTATAAAACCTTGTGCAGTTCACCAGAAAACCATAAAAAACACTCAGAAGCCCCCCTCTCTCTCTGCAGAAGAGAGAGATGTTCTCTTTTCTTCTTTTGCCTGTAAAACCTCCATTCTTAACCTCACTCCATGTGTATTCACGTCCTTGATTTTCTTGACATGAGGCAATGTACCTTGGGTATTACCTCAGAAGGACAATGCTGCTTCATCATAGTTCTGTTTTGTTCAGGTTGTGGGACAAACGGCTCCTTTCCTCTGCAACCTCAGCTCAACCTTACTCAGGCCTCCTTCCATCAGAATCACAAAGCCAAATGAAACCCCTTAAGTCTTCTTTTAAATTGGCAGCCGCTCCAAAGAAAGCAGCATGATGAGTTTCAGGTGGCACGGGGTGGGGGTAGTGCTACTCTGGCTTCTCCGTGCTCAGTCCCTCTCAGTTCAAAAGCGCACCACGTGGAGCAATAGAACACCTCCTCATCTGGGTTTTAAAAATAGTGGGAGGAAAAGCGCTGTCTTCATGCTTATTTCCCTGGCAGCTGGGAGGTCATAAAACACTAATTTCTAAGCAGTGGACCAGAGTTTTACTGATCTCTTCTGTTACTTACTCATGTTTACCCAGAGAAACCACATCACAAATCTGAGTCTCCTCTGGCAAGAGAAGGACTCGGATTCATGATTCTCTCAGCCCCCTTTCCACAGTGGAGTTCTGACTCCACTTCTAAAATACTTTTCTGCAAGCCTCTGTACCTCATAAATGTTTTACTATACTCGAGACAGCAAAGGGAAGCACAGATTAGCTACTGTTTTCAGAACAGTGGAAACATGCTGTCTTCTCCACGTTTGGCATTGGAGTCAAAGATCAAACGCCAAACAGTAGTTGTCAAGAATCCTTTCATTTACAATCAGGTTCTAGACTTTTTCAAATGGTGTGGGCAAGAACCAGTTTTGCCAGAATAGGTTATTATCTACCTCTTACCTTTATAGGACAGGACTAAAAATTCTCTTTTTTAAGACAGAGTCTTGCTCTGTTCCCGAG
This sequence comes from Callithrix jacchus, assembly GCF_049354715.1. NCBI lineage: Eukaryota > Metazoa > Chordata > Mammalia > Primates > Cebidae > Callithrix > Callithrix jacchus. The sequence goes on along the minus strand of NC_133521.1, from coordinate 54,134,011 downwards.
GCTGGAGTGCAGTGGCATGATTTCGGCTCACTACAACTTCTGCCTCTCAGGTTGAAGTGATTTTCCTGCCTAAGCCTCCTGAGTAGCTGGAATTACAGGGGCCCACCACTACACTCAGCTAATTTTTTAATTTTTAGTAGAGACAGGGTCTCCCCATATTTGCCAGGGTAGTCTCCAAATCCTGACCTTATGATCTGCCTACCTGAGCTGCCCAAAGTACTGGGATTACAGATGTGAGCCACCACGCTGGGCATTTTTTTAAATTACACTGAAGACTTTTGAAAGGGTTGTGTGTTGTATGAACTCCCTCCTCACCCAATTCTCATGGATGGGAAAATGCTGCTGCTTCATTTTAAAGCTAATGAGCTGCCTGAACAGGAACTTCTAATTAACCATTCAAGCTGATTAGCTCACGTCCCTGAAGGCTGGAGAACACGGGAACTGCTATCCCATCTGAATACAATCCAAAAGCAAAAGGCTGTGGCCAAGTTGAAATAATGGGGCAGATAGAAGCGATAAAGACTGGAGTTGGGAGTGGCCCGTAGTTCAAGTTAAGCCAAACAAAGGTGTTTGCATGTTTTATATGGGCCAAATAGGAATTCCATAATCGAGAAAACCATTGATTTTAAGGAGGACGCTGCCCTGAAAAGCTTCCTGCCAGGGGTAAGGAAGAGGCTGCCCAGGACCCCCAGAGGCAGGTGGTAGGAGGGCTCTTAGTGGCTTCCTAGAAACTGTATTACCTGAGGTAGTGAACTGCTGTCAGAGATCCCTACCAGGAGAATTTCTCAGGAACGCATGAGAAAGGGCCCAAAACTGCATGACTGCTCCTAAAATGTGACACCATAATACAGCTGAACTATTCAATAAAGCCCTATCTGTTCCTCTGTCTCTTCTTTCTCCCTGCCCCTATCCAACCCTAGAAGAGCCAGAAAGCACTGCTAAGAAGTGAGGGTGGGTGGTCATAAACAAACACACTGCCCTCCTTTCCCTTCCCACTGTGGGTTTCTCAGGCTGAGGCTGTCACAGAGGAGGAGGGATGAAAATTGTTTTCGTTGATATTTTATCATGAACATTTATGAACGTACAACAAAGTTGAAAAAACTTTACAGTGAACACTTTAACTGTATCTTCACCAACTTGGAGTCTTGTTTTATCTCATGTCCATCCATAGATCCATATTTCTATCCATCCAGTAATCCATTATAGTTTTTAGGCATTTTAAAGTAAATTGCAGACATCAGTAACTCAACGCGCATTAACTACAATTTGGTACCTTTCTTTTTCCTTTTGGTGTAAAGTTTACAAATGATGAAATGCAAAAATTTTAAGTATGTATTTACCGAATTTTGACAAAAGTATACATATGTGTAACCCAAAACTCTATCAAATAAAGAACATTACTATAATCCCTGATATGGTTCGGCTGTGTCCTCACCCAAATCTCTTCTTGAATTGTAGCTCCCAGAATTCCCACGTGTTGTGGGAGGGACCTGGTGGGAGAGAATTTAATCATGGTGACAGTTTCCCCCATACTGTTCTTGTGATAGTGAATAAGTCTCACAAGAGCTGATGCTTCTATAAGAGGAAAGCCCTTTTGCTTGTTTCTCATTTCTCTCTTGTCTGCCACCATGTAAGATGTCCCTTTGACTTTCTGCCGTGATGATGAGGCCTCCCCAGCCAGGTGCAACTGTGAGTCCCTTAACCCTTTTTTGAATAAAGTACCCAGTATCACGTATGTCTTTATCAGCAGTGAAAAAACGGACTAATACAATCCCAGAAAGTTTCCTCATGACTTGTCTCAGTCTCCAGCTCTGTACCCTTGGATTTTTTTCATTGTAGACTAAGTTTGCCAACTTTAGAAATTCCACATAACTTGAATCATGTTGTGATAACCCTATATATAAGGCTCCCTTCAGTCCACAAAACAATTTTTATATTTATCAGTCAGGTTACACATATCAGTATCTCTTTCATTTTTATTGCTGAGTAGTATTTCATGCTATGAAATAACGTAGTTCGCTACCTGATCCTCTATTTGTGGTCACCAGAAATATTTTCAACTTCTGATTATTATGAGTAAAGCTATTGTGGTCTTCTATAAGTATTTTTATTAACATGTATTTTCACTAATTGGGGTAGATTCCTAACTCGGACATTTATTATAGATGAGATGTATATTCGTTCTATAAGAAAATTCCAGAAATTTGACAAAGTAGTTGTACTGTTTTATAGTCCCATTAGCAATAGTTATACTTGTGCTGTATTCTTGCCAACATTTGGTGTTTAGTCTTTCCCAACCTAGTTATTTTGTGGGGTGTGTAGTAGTATCTCACTGTGGTTTTAATCTGCATTTCCTTGATGTTAACCATTTTGTCCCACTTGTATATTATCTTTGCAAAGCGGCTCCCCAAATTTTTTCCCCTTCTAAACAGTAATTGTTCTCTTTTTTATTTTAGTTGTTCTCTCATCCAGGCTGGAAGGCAATGGTGCAATCTTGGCTCACTACAGCCTCTGCTTCCTGGGCTCAAGCGATCCTCCCACCTCAGTCTCCCAATTAGCTGATACCAGGCTAACTTTTTGTATTGATATTAGCCAACATACAAGGCTAATTTTTTGTACTTATACTAGGTATCAGGGTCTCACCATGTTGCCCAGACTAGTCTCAAACTCCTGGCCTTAAGCCATTCATCCTCCTCGGCCTCCCAAAGTACTGGCACTACAGGTGTGAGCCACTGTGCCCAGCCTTATTTTCAGGTTATAAAACTGCTTTCTATATTCTGGAAATCAGGCTCTTTACTGAAAATAGATTTATGACCATTTTCTGTCAGGCTGTGGCTTGCATATTCTTTTGTTTAATGTATCTTTTAATTTTCCCAGACACATTTTCTGAAAAATTCGTGTTAGTTTTTGTTGTATTTTTCAGATACTTTGTTCATTTCATCTAAGTTGCAGAATTTGTCACCATGACGTTGTTTATGATAGTCTCTTATTATCCTTTTCACGTCTGCAGGATCTGTAGTGATAGTTTCACTTCGCTTTCACTTCTGATATTGATACTGACCATTTGTGTTTCCTCTCTTTTTTTCATGATCAGAGTAGCTTAAGGTTTATTTATGTTGATATTTTAAAACAACCAGCTTCTTTGCTTTGTTAGTTTTCTCTATTATTTTGTCTGTCTTCAATTTGGTTTACCTCTGCACTTTTACCTTTATTGTTTCCTTCTTACTACTTCGTTGGAGTTTTCTTTGCTCTGTGTGTGTGTGTTTTCAATCTTCTTTAGGTGAACATTTACGTCATTGATTTTAGGCCTTTCTCTTTTTCTTCTATTGCAGTATAAGCATATACGGCTATACTTCCCTCTGGGAACTCCCATAGCTGTAATTCATAAGTGTTGGCATGTTGTATTTTGATTATCCCTTAGAATAAAATATTTTATATTCTACCTTTTGATTTCTTCTTGGGCTTGTGTATTATATTTAATCTCCAAGTACTTGGAGCTTTCCTACTTCTCTTATTGTTAATTTCTGTTTTAATCCTATTGTGGTCAGGTAACATACACTGCATGAATTCAATTTGATTTAATCTATTCAGTCTTGTTTTACGACCTAGCATGTGACCTATCCTAGTGAACACTACATGTACTTGAAACATACAGTATTCTGTGGTTATTGGGTGTCGTCTTCCATTGGTTTGTTTAAGATGGTGGAGAGTGTTGTTCAGGTCATCTGCATCTTGACTAAGATTTTGTCTAGTTTATCTATCAATTGCTTGGGAGATGGGTATTAAAATCACCAATCAAAATTGTGGATTGTTTGTTTATTCCTTTAGTTCAATTTTGTTTTGTGCAAATTGATGCACAAATTATTTTTAATCCATTTTTTTGATAAAATGACTCTTCTGTAATCATGAACTATCCCTCTTTATCTTTGGAAATACTGTTTTGACTTAAGCATATTTTATTTGGTATTAATATAGCTTCTTCACACTTCCATTGCTGACTGTTTGCATAGTATATCATTTTAAATGCACTCATTTAGGGTCAGGTACAGTGGCTCACACCTGCAATCCCAGCACTTTGGGAGGCTGAGGCAGGTAGATCACTTGAGGTCAAAAGTTTAGGACAAGCCTATCCAATGCAGTGAAACCCCAGCTTTATTAAAAATACCCCAACATTTAGCTAGGCATGGTGGCAGGTTTCTGTATTCCCGGCTACTCAAAAGGCTGAGGCAGGAGAATTGCTCGAACCCAGGAGGCGGAGTTTACAGTGAGCAGAGATTGCACCACTGTACTCCAGCCTAGGAGATAGAGTAGGACACTGTCTTAAAAAAATTCAAATGTACTTATTTAGACCTACGTATATTTGTCTTCTTTTTTTCTATTCAAAGTGTGTATTTCATATACAGCACTGGGTCTTGTGGGTTTTTAAAATCAATTCTGGCACTTTAATTGGAGTATGTGGTATGATTCAATAACATTTAACGTTATTAAATATAGATTTATTCGTGGTTGAATGATGTAATTGGATTCAAGCTTACAATTGAATGGTTTGTTTCATTATTTTGTTTGTTTTTGTTTGCATCCCCTTCCCCACTTTTTGTCCTGTCCCTTTTCTCCTGATGTCTTTTGGATTCTTTAAATACTTTTAAAATTTCATTTTAAACTATCCATGACTTATTAGATGTAGCGGTTGAATATTCCTTATCTGAATTCCTTGGGACTAGAAGAGTTTTGGATTTTAAACTTTTTTCATATTTTGGAACATTTACATATACATAAAGAGATCTCTTAAAGATATAACTGAAGTCTAAACACAAAATTCACCTATGTTTACGTACACCTCATACACATAACGCAAATAAAATTTTACATATTTTTAGCAATTTTGTGCACGAATCAAAGTTTGTATACATTGAACCATCAGAAAGCACACATATCGCTATCTCAGCCATCGATGTAGATGAATTTCAGATCTTGGAATATTTTGGATTTTGGGGTTTATGGATCAGAGATGCTCAACCTCTACCTGTTTTCATTGTTGATTATTTTATGTGTTAAATATGTAAAAAAGGGTTAAGTTTCAGCTGAATGAGATTTTTGAGTTTGGAAATTAAACTAAACAGGATTTTTCTTAAGTTTCAGGATACAGGTGCAGAATGTGTAGGTTTATTATATAGGTATATGTGTACCATGGTGCTTTGCTGCACCTATCAACCGTTCATCTAGGTTTTAAGCTTCACATGCACTAGCTATTTGTCCTAATGGTCTCCCCATCTCACATTCCTCTGACCCCAACTGGCCCCAATGTGTGTTGTTCCCTCCCTGTGTCCATGTGTTCTCACTGTTCGACTCCCAATTATGAGTGAGAAAGTGTGGTGCTTGGTTTTCTGCTCCTGTTTTGAACTAGACAGAATTTCTTAATATCTTAAATTGCTCAGTGAAATAGAAAATATCAAAGATTCTACCCAACAGGTGGGTAAGAATGAGTCCACGTAGCAACTTTGATAAAGTGAAGGGAAATAACAAACCATTTCTGATTGCTCCCTGCCACAGCCAGTGCATTCAACCTTTTTACTGTCCTTTTATTATTTTTTCATTGTTCTTACAGTCATTATTATTTTTCCCCAAATGAAAAAATAAAAGTGGTGGGATTGATAGTGAGGAAACAGACTGACAGCTGCCCCTACACCTGAGTTTAACTTTTGAGAAATATAGTCAACATGATGATTTTCACACAGGGCTAGTAGGCCTTCTGCATCTGTTATAATTCCTGTTATGTTGTGGACAGAAAATAAATTTTTCTCTCCATGGGAACCTGTTAGTGATACTTGAGAACAATGTCAACTGTAGACCAAAACCGAATACAAGTGGAAATATTGTTTCATTTTTTTTTTGCAGTATTCCTTTTTTAAGACCTGAGATAGGAGGATAAAAATGGAAAGAACTATTGACATGTGCAACAACATGGCTGAATATCAAAAACATTTTCTTGACTAAAAGAAACCTTACATATGGAGTGATCACAATATAATTCTATTTCTATCAAACTTTAAAATCTGTTCTGAAAGAATATTTAAAAGTATATTTGGGTTCGGGACCGACTAAGAGGAGGCAAAACTGAACTTTCTAGTCTCTGCTGTGATCCAAAACCCATGCTATAAACTTTGTACACAGTATCTCATTTAATCCTCAAAATCAACCTAACAGGTAGTTACTGTCACTTCCCCTGCTTCAAACAGAACATAAAGCTCAGAGAATCCAGGTACTGTGTTTTTTTTGTTTGTTTGTTTGTTTTTGAGATGGAGTTTTGCTCATGCCACCCAGGCTGAAGTGCAATGGCGTGATCTCGGCTCACTGCAAACTCTGCCTTCTGGGTTCAGGCAATTCTTGTGCCTCAGCCTCCCAAGTAGCTGGGACTACAGGAAAGCACCACCATGCCCAGCTAATGTTTTGTATCTTTAGTAGAGATGGGGTTTCACCATGTTGACCAGGATGGTCTCGATCTCTTGACCTCGTGATCCACCCACCTCGGCCTCCCGAAGTGCTGGGATTACAGGTGTGAGCCACCATGCCTGGCCCAGTACTGTGTTTTACACCTACTTAGAAGTCACCAATTCCTAAAGTTCTATAAAATGTTCTAAAAAAAATGAATAAAGTAGGCAAAAAAGACCATGTAAATAGCATTTCTACAAATATCTCCTAAGAAAATTTTCACATCGATGTTCAAAGACATTTACAAGAACGTTTTCCACAACACTGTTTAAAATAATAGAAAACTACAAGCAACCTAAATGTCCATGGAAGAGTTAGATTCTTTCTCTTATTTCCGTATAATGCAATACTGTGCTGATGTAGAGATATCATATTCATTTTTAAAAATTACATTCACCTTCTTCTCATGGATCCAAGGAGATATGTTAGAGAATATCTATTGCCTTTGGACATAAACATAAATACAAAGGAAATAGTAGGGGCTCTCTACAAGTGGTTATATATTGGAAGAGGAAGAAGAGAAAAATAAAAGGGATTATGAACTTGTATATGCTTTGGTAGTGTCTGGTTTTGTATATAACTTGAATTTTTCATAAATATATTTTACAGTCTGCATAATTACTAGGTAAGAAGACAAGTAAGTCACTTTAGTAAAAGTTCTTCCAATTACTGCAACAGATTTCTACAGCCAGAATGTTCCCAGAAGCTGAAAAGAGGAAGCACTATAAATGGAAGGCAGAAATACTGACACTAGAGGGCCAGAGCTGGAGAGGGTGGATCTAATGCAGCAAATCCATCAGCAGTTCTCATCGCCATCTTTGAGAAACCTCACAATTTTCCGTGCGTAATAAATGAGTTAAATTGAAAACAAATCCATGACAGTGGTGCATGAGAAAGGTTACATGTGTCCCGAATAAGAAAGTCTGCGCACAATATAAATTAAAACATACCATTTTACATTCATAAGATTGACAAACAAAAAGTAAAAGCCTAGGAATATCAAGTGAAGCCAAACACAAAACAAGTTTCCCCACATTTCCTGTGGGAATACAAATTGTTACAACGACTTTAAACAATTGGAAATTCATAGTAAAAATGAAGACAAGCCTCCCCTACAACTTACCAATCCCTCTTCTGGGAACACAGTAAGAGAGATTCTTCCCAAGAAACCTGTAAACAAATGTATATGGCACTATGCATGTAATTGTACATCGTGGTCTTTCCATATGGTAAAGTATTATTCGGCAGGGAAAGTAAGTAGACCAGAGGTAGACATTTCAATATCAATAAGTTTTAGAAAAATAAAATTGAGTATAGGAAGCTGCAACTATATCTGTAATGCTTTGTTTTGCCAGGAAAATAAAGGGACACCTGGGGAGGGCAAAGGACAACAAAAACTAAACAATCTGAAACACATGCAGAAAGATACCCATATTTTAAAATTTTCCATTGCTGCTTATATTAGTTTCTGTCTTTTCTATACGCTTGAAGTACTTGATAATCAAGAAAATATAAAAGGCATAGGAAAAAGTATTCTGAGAAAATACATCGAAAGGTTTATGGTTATTAGATTTGGTAAGACTTTAAATGACTTTAATTTTCTTTGTTATATCTCTCTATATGTCCTAGTCATACCATATTAAATGTGTATTTCATTTATGACAATAAAAATGTATTGTTTAAAAACTCATATATATGCAGTTTTATCTGACATATGATGAAACTTTACGAAACATAGATTCAGCAAAAATACTGAGAACAAGAACAAAAATAATGATATTAAGAGTTGTTGACTTTTGGATGGAGCTATGAGTGACTTTACATTTATCTCTAAACTCGATTTTTCTATAGTGGGCAAATAAAATATTTGTGAAAGCTAGATTAAATAGAAAGCAATAGGTTTTAAATGAAAAGGAATTCAAATAATTTTCCAGCATGATAAAATGTTCATATTCCTAAATATGAACTACTTTACAAAAGCACCAGTGATTTTAAAGAAACATTAGATGATTTTTAAAGGAAGTCAGTTATGATACTGCAGTTTATAGTGATACTGAGTGTTTGCTAGCTCCACTAATCAGGATATTAAGTTAATAGTATATAATATGCCATAAAGAAATTATATGAGCAGAGGTTACTGCAAAAGGAGAACACAATGATTTTAAGTGGGCTGGTGACCTGAATTTCTTCCAGTGAGGGGAAACATCAGAGTCATTTGATCAATGAAGTGCCTTTTATAAATCTTCAGGAAATCTCCTATGAATGCTTTAAGAAGATGGATTTCTTATTACTTCTGATGTACGTTCCCATGAAATTTTTCCATTGCCACCATGGGCCTGCCCAGCCTAAGAGATGGAAACTGTGAGTCCAGCCCACTGACGCCCACCATCAGTAAGAAGATTGCACACTGAGGAGGCCATGACCAGCCTGCTGACTGAAATCTATACTGTAAAAGGATGATGCTGTTCCAGCAATCCTGAAACCCTGCCCTAGGATCAATGCAAAGTGGTGTCAACCTTAGAATTTCAATACGCCTAGGCAGATAGTTATCTTTAAATATAAGAAGAGTATCATTTTCTGGAGAAACCAAAAGAATCCAGAAAAATTCTACAGTAGTCTACTCCGCCCTTCCTCCCCGTTCCGTCTTGTTAGTAACAGCCAAATCCAGGCACAAAGATGTCCTAACTTCTACACCTGAGGTTGCCCACAACGTGTGCTAGGTGACGCATCTTATAGAGCACATATGCAAACAATTATGGGATCTGAAAAACAATAACTCAGGCAGAAACATTAGGAATTATTGCCCCTAAGTGAACCAGTGGGAAAAAAGGAGGCTTAGAGAGTTTAAACAACTTTCCCCAGTAGCTGATAAGTTACGGTGGCCTTAGACAAGCTGACAAGAGTGGTAGCAAAAAGGCTTCAAGGATTACAAATTGTTCTACTATAAGGTTTTAAAAAGCTTTCAAAGGCAAAGAAGAGAAAATGAAGTCATGAATTTTACAATCTACATATTTTTAGCCCTTTCTCTTTTTTGCTTTTCTTGGGTAAACTAATTAGACCCTGCAAACACATTCCCACCCACAATGTTGTCTCCATTGCTTTAGGGCCTCACCTCTGAGCAGCCAGAGGAAATTCAGCTGACCCCTTATCTAGTTAACAACATTTTATACTCTGCCCTTTCGCTTTGCTTTCTCCATGCCAACATAAGACATACAAAGATTCTTCTGCCTCCAAGATGCTGCAGCTTTCTTCTCAGCTAGTTACCCGCAGCTAAAAATAACTGTTCCACATACTCAGAGATATATGGCAATCAAGCAACCAAGTGCCCCTTTTGCCAATGACATGTTTTTTTAAAATATGTTCAATGAGAGGCTCTTTGAAAATTATTCACTTTTATCTGAGTTGCAAAGGAAAACGAAAGGCAAATTATGGCTCTATAAGCAACTGTTTGCACAGATCCCTTTAATTGGCCATCCACAGGGCTATTGACAACTAGCTCTTTTCTCTTGTCATTTCACTTACCAGGCAGAAATGATTACAAACTTAATTTCTTTGGGGGGTTATTTAGGTTAGAGAGGGCCCCTTGATAATGCAGAAGTCATAACGGCCACCAGACACAGGAGAACAATAGCTCCCAGTGCTTCCACAATGGAGAGAGAGATAACTGAATGTCATATTCGGAAGAAATTCAAACCATCATTGATTTTTTCAGATGAAAAAACTGAGGCTCAAAGAGGTTAGGGGGTTAACCAAAGTCAGTCAGTGTTTTAGTTTGCAGCAAAGCTGAAAGCAGGCGCTAAGCATTGCAACACCTGGTGTCTTCCTTCCTCCCCTCCATCCTGCTGCTAGTAGTGTCAGTGGCAAATACAAGCCAGTTCAAGGAAATGTGGCCTCAGCGAGGAGTACTAAGGACCAAGCACCAATGCATCTTGCCATTTACAACAAATTCCTTAATTACAAGGCTTCATTTATTCACAGAAGCTGCCTCTTTTGTACATAGCCAAACACACACACACACACACACACACACACACACACACACACACACAGTGTGACAGAGATAATTTATCATTATCTGAATGCACTCAGGGTGGTAAATTTCAGCCAGAGTGCAGAACAGAAAAAGGTAGGGTCAAGGGCACAATAGAAATAGCTGTTCCTGCTTCACTTTTCAGCCCTCCTTCCCCTCCCATCAGCCCACTTTCATTACTTTTCTCTTTGATGCAAAATCTGAAAATCTTGGTCAGGCAGCTCTGCTTATCAGTGGGTTCTGAATAACCCACTTTTATCAAACTTCACCTGATGGACCCAAAATATATTTGATCGTAGCAAAAAGTACCCTTATCAGTCCTAAAATGACACTGTCCCAAAGTGAATACTGTTAGCAGCCAACTCTCTAGAACCAGAAAGAAGTATGTTTAAATCCTCAATCCATCACTTTCCAGCCATGCTGTCATGTCCAACTCATTCTTCTTAAACAATATCTCACTAAGCACACTAGACTGTAGAAATGCACACAGATAGGGCCTTACCTTTTCTGGCTTTATTCCTGCGAGGCAGCAGTGGACACTAACATATCTGTCACTCCAGTTAATGTAAAGGTTTAACTGGTACAAGTGCTGTGCAGGCAGGTCTCTGGAACAATGAGAGCACCCAGGAGAAGGCTTTGCTTTAGTTACAAAGGTCAGGAAAGGTTTCCCCTAGGGAGGGACCGAGATCAGAAGCATGAGTGGGCAGTAAGTGGGCAAAGTAAGGACGATCTGGCATTCCTGGCAAATATGTGGTGCAGGGGGACCTGGACCTTGGCCAGTCAAAGATGCTGAGTCTTTGCAGTGCAGAGCAGAGAGGAGGGGCACGCCATGAGGACAGAGAAATGGAAAGAAGACTGTGGCCATGGTGAGGAGGTTTGTCCTCATTCTAAGAAGGACTGGGAGGTATGGGGCATGGTCTGACTTATGTGGAGGACACACTGGAGACAACATGGACACAGACACACAGGTGGAAGACCAGGAGGTAATCCACAGAAGGGCTGCAATGAGAATTTTAATGGAAAGAAAAAACAGAAGCTAAGGGATATTTAAGAACTAAAATCAGCAGGCCTGAATGGTAAGTTGTATATGAGAAGTGAGAGAGAAAGGGATATACCAGAGCTCACTCATAGGACTTTGGCTTGTGTGACTGGATAGGTGGTGGCACCATTTTCTAAAAACCAGAATGGAAGAAGGAGCAGACTAGTGACTTAAACCCCATAGCCTCAGTTTTCTTATCTGTAAAATGGGAATAGTCCTACATATATCACAATGTTTTTGAAAGCATTAGAAAATATTCCTAGAAAATGAAGCCTTCATACAAAGCGGTGTATGTTTCTCCCCCAAATAAATGGAACCTATTCTTATAGGCTTCTTTTTCTTGATCTGATTGGAAACTCAGGATCTCAGATATTCATTTCTTTTCATCCTCTTCTCTGATGGCTCTACCAAGTTGCTGGTTTACTGATCTCATCACCCTAAACAACGTATAGTACTCCATACTAGTCAAATAAGCAAGTTGGCAATTGCTCTTCTGAACAAATTATTGTAAATGTCACTGCTACAGTGCAGCTCATAGTGGCTCACTTGGCTGTTCAAGGGAAAAATTCTTGCAAATGCAGCTCTTATTATTTGCCAAATGTTCATGCACAAATGCATTTATTTTACCAAGAGCGTAGTGTTGGGTCATTTAAGGAGAATGGGAAAACACCACTCACAATTGAAGAGGCAAAATAGCATACAGACAGTACTCCAGAGCTTGCAAACCCCTTCATATACACTATACCAATGGTACCTCACACTGACTGCGGAGAGGCTGAGATGACGAGAAAGGGCAGGTATATTTATGATTATTTTTACAAGTAAGGTTAACTTAGACAAAGTAACTCTCTCCAGGTCACAAATCAAGGAAGTAATACATTTCTGTGATGAAAATATAAGTCTTGGGGCTTCTGATCTTATCATGTGTCTATCAAAATCCCCCACCTGCCAACGTTAAGCCATACAATGTAGAACATAAAAACCATATGAAACAGAGGAGAGGGGCGAGATCAAAACTCATTTGAACTTACATAATCATATTTTATCAATTCATTATTAGTCCACTATTATCATTGTGGTCGTCATTCATAGACAAGACGTGTTGAGCAACTACTACCTGCCAGACCAAATAGGAAGGACTTCATCTGTGCTGTTTCACTGAACCTTTACTTTCAACAAAGGTGCTCTTAAAAATCAGAATGATGAAAGTACAGATGAGAAAATGGAAGCCGAGAAGGCTTGAGTTGCCTAAACCTGCTCCTAAATCCCAGCCTTTTTCCAAGGCCACTCTACTAGACTTGCTTCTGTGGGATCTATTGTATTCATAGTCAAATACCAATAAGGCCAAGACAATGAGTACTTTTGAGTTCTTCTGGGTTTTGGGGAAAATTTAAACAATGTCTCCCAATCTCCTGAATGCATTGAATGTATTCCGCCGATTCGATAAGCGAACAGGCATGAATGCTTATCTGAGATGATACCACTCTAGTTTCACTCTAACAGTACATTTTGTCTAGAATATTTCTATCTCAAATGCTGATCCTCATTCTGTTCCTTACTGGCTGTATATCGTTGGACAAGTGGCTTAGAGCTCAGACACTCAATTTAGTAGTCTGCGAAGTAGGGTTGACGATAGTTCCAATAGTAAAATAAAAGTGGAACCATCTGCAGAAAGCACTTGACATGGTTTCTAGAACATGGTTAGTAAGCCACACATATTAACTATGATTATTTTTTATTTTGATGATCCTTGTGACCACAGAATAGAGGTTAGCTACATTCTACAGAGAGGAAACTGGTTCTAAGATATAAAGTGTTTTGTGTAAATTCACCCAGCTTGATAGAATAAAGATAAAAAAGCACGTCTCCTAAATGTGACAGAAAATTTTTGTTAGTAAAATCTCCAGGAACTCTCTGAGGAGGTGGGTCTTGGTAGCTGAAGAATTCTGAAAGTAGAAGTGGACAGAAGCTAAAATGCTCATTGGGAAAAGATAAGAAATCAAGAAACCTGAAAATGATTCAATAGTGAGCAAAGAGAAAAACGGGAGAGGGAGAATATGTTCAAAGGGATTTGAGAAATTTGCTCCCACACACAATGTAAATTACTATGAAAATACTGTGTTAGAAAAAATATACAAGGCCCTTTTCTACACTATTTTAAAGTATATACACCGTCTCAATATTGGCTGTCTTGTAAAATACAAAAATTCTATTTTTATGCAGTTACAGAAAATATAAATACTCTAATTTAACCTTAAAAAATTACTCTGAAGACACTCTGATAGAAAAAATATACAATGCAATTTTCTACTATGTTTTAAAGTATATGCACCAACTCAATATTCTCTATCTTGTAAAATATAAAAATTCTAATTTTATGCGGTTACAGAATATATACATACTCATTTTAACACAAATGTTAAACACAAAATTACTAAAAATATAAATATTCTCTTTTTACCCCAACGTTAAAAACAAAATTGTTCTGACAATACTCTGTTAGAAAAAATATACAATGCCCTTTTCTATTCTGTTTTAAGGTATATACACCATCTCCATATTCCCTCTTGTAAAACATGGAAATTCTATTATTACGTGGATATAGAAAATGTAAGTATTTCCTTTGACTTCAATGTTAAAAACCAAATTACTCTAAAGACACTCTGTTAGAAAAAATACACAATGCTTTTTCTTACTATCTTTCTTAGTATATACACAATCTCAATATTCTCTCACATGTAAAATACAAAAATTCTAAATTTACGTGGTTAGACAAAAATATAAATATTCTCTATGCACCCCAATGTAAAAAACAAAATTGCGTGGAAGATACTCTGTTAGAAAAAAAATACAATGCTCTTTTCTACTCTCTTATGGTGTATATATACCATCTCAATATTCTCTCTCATGTAAAATACTGAAAATTTAAATTTATGCTGTTAGAAATTAATATAAATATCCTCTATGTCCCCGAATGATATAAGCAAAATTGCTCGAAAAATAATCTGTTAGAAAAAATATACAATGCCCTCTACAACATTCTTTTGGATTATATACAATATCTCAATATTCTTTGTCATGTAAAATACCAAAACTCTAAATTTACGTGAATAGAAAAACATATAAATATTATATATTTACCCAAATGCTGAAAGCAAAATTGCTGTAATAATAATCTGTATGAAAAAATATACAATGCCCTTTTCTACTCTCTTTTGGAGTATATACACCAAATCAATACGCTCTCTCATGTAAAATATTAAAATTCTAAATTTACCGGATAAAAAAATATATAAATATTATATATGTACCACAATGTTAAAAGCAAAATTGCTCTAAAGAAAATCTGTTCCAAAAAATATACAATGCCCTTTTCTACTCTGTTTTGGAGTATATACACCATATCAATAAGCTCAATCATGTAAAATATATAAATTCTCAATTTACGTGGTTACAAAAAATATAAATATTTTCTATGTACACCAACGTTAAAAGCAAAATTGCACATAATATAATGTGTAAGAGAAAATATACAATGACCTTTTTTACTCTTTCTTGGAGTATATACACCAAATCAATAGGTTCTCTCATGCAAAATACTGAAATTCTAAATTTACGCAAATAGAAAACAATCTAAATATTATCTAGGCACCCCAATGTTAAAAGAAAAAATGCACTGAATATCATCTGTCAGAAAAAATGCACAATGCTTCTTTCTACTCTGTTTTGGAGTATATACACCAAATCAATATGCTGTCTCATGTAAAATACCGAAATTCTAATATTACGAGAATCAAAAAAATATAAATTTTACCTAGGCACCCCAAGGTTAAAATCAAAATTGCTCTAAATAAAATCTGTCAGAAAAAATATACAATGCCTTCTTCTACTCTGTTTTGGAGTATATACACCAACTCAATATGCTCTCTCATGTAAAATACAGAAAATCTAAATTTACGTAAATCGAAAAAAATGTAAATATAATCTAGGCACCCCACTGATAAAAGCAAAATTGTTCTGAATATAATCTGTCAGAAAAAATATACAATGCCCTTTTCCACTCTGTTTGGAGTATATACACCAACTCAATAGGCTCTCTCATGTAAAAAGCCGAAATTCTAACTTTACGCAAATCGAAAGAAATCTAAATATTATCTAGGTACACCAAGGAAAAAAGCAAAATTTCTCAGAATATAGTCTGTCAGAAAAAATATACAATGCCCTTTTCTACACTGTTTGGGAGTATATACACCATATCAATAAGCTCTCTCATGTAAAATATTTAAATACTCAATTTACGCAGTTACAAAAAATATAAATATTTCCTATGTACACCACCGTAAAAAGCAAAATTGCACATAATATAGTGTGTAAGAGAAAATGTACAATGCCCTTTTTTACTCTTTCTTGGAGTATATCCACCAAATATATAGGCTCTCTCATGCAAAGTAACGAAATTATAAATTTACACCAATATAAAAGAATCTAAATATTATCTAGGCACCCCAATCTTAAAAGCAAAATTGCACTGAATAGAATCTGTCATAAAAAATATACAATGCCTTTTTCTACTCTGTTTGGAGTATATACACCAACTCAATATGCTCTCTGATGTAAAATACAGAAATTCTAATTTTACGTGAATCGAAAATAATCTAAATATTATCGAGGCACCCCAATATTAAAAGCAAAATTGCTCTGAGTATAATCTCTCAGAAAAAATCTACAATGCTCTTTCTACTCTGTTGTAAAGTATAAACACCAACTTAATATGCTCCCTCATGTAAAATACAAAAATTCTAAATTTACGCAAATCGAAAAAAAAATTAAATATTATATAGGCACCTCAATGTTAAAAGCAAAATTGCCCTGAATATAATCTGTCAGAGAAAATATTCAATGCCCTATTCTACTCTGTTTTGCAGAATATACACCAACTCCATGTGCTCTCTCATGTAAAATAAAAAAATTCTATAATGAAGCGAATCGAAAAAAATCTAAATACTATCTAGGCACCCCAATGTTAAAAGCAAAATTGCTCTGAATATAATCTGTCAGAAAAAATATACAATGCCCTTTTTTACTCTGGTTTGGAGTATATACACGAACTCAATATGCTCTCTCATGAAAAATAACGGAATTCTATATTTACGTGAATCGAAAAATAACTAAATAATATCTAGGCGCCCCGAGATTAAAAGAAAATGGCTCTGAATATAGTCTCTTAGAAAAAATATACAATGCCTTATTCTACTCTGTTTTGGAGTATATACACCAACTCAGTATGCTCTCTCATGTAAAACACAGAAATTTTTATTTTACCCAAATTAAAAAAATGTAAATATTATCTAGCCACCCCAATGTTAAAAACAAAATTGCTCTGAATATAATCTGTCTGAATAAATATACAATGGCCTATTCTACTCTTTCTTAGAGTATATAAAAGAACACAATATGCTCTCTCATATAAAATACAGAAATTCTATATTTAAGCGAATGGAAAAAATCTAAATATTATCCAGGTACTCCAATGTTAAAAGCAAAATTGCTCTGAATATAATCTGTGAAAAAAAATTTTACAATGCCCTTTTCTACTTTGTTTTGGTGTATATACACCAACTCAATATGCTCTCTCATGTAAAATACCGAGATTCTAATTTTATGCGAATCGAAAAAAATCTAAAAAATGTCTAGGCGCCCCAAAGTTAAAAGGAAATGGCTATAAATATAGTCTGTAAGAAAAAATATACAATGCCTTATTCTACTCTGTTTTGGAGTATATATACCAACCCTTTATGCTCTCTCAGGTAAAACAGAGATATTCTATATTTAAGCGAATCGAAAAAAATCTAAATAATATCTAGGCACCCCAATGTTAAAAGCAAAACTGCTCTGAATATAATCTGTCAGCAAAAATATACAATGGCCTTTTCTACTTTGTTTTATTGTATATACACCAACTCAATATGCTCTCTCATGTAAAATACCGAAATTCTAATTTTATGCGAATCGAATAAAATCTAAATAATATCTAGGCGCCCCAAAGTGAAAAAAAAATGGCTCTGGATATAGTTTGTTAGAAAAAATATACAATGCCTTATTCTACTCTGTTTTGGAGTATATACACCAACTCAGTATGCTCTCTCATGTAAAATACAGATTCTAATGCTACCCAAATCGAAAAAAATCTAAATATACTCTAGGCACCCCAATGTAAAAAACAAAATGGCTGTGAATATAATCTGTCAGAAAAAATATACAGTGCCCTATTCTATTCTGTTTTGGAGTATATACACCAACTCCATATGCTCTCTCATGTAAAATACAGAAATTCTATATTTAAGCGAATCGACAAAAATCTAAATATGATCTAGGCACCCGAATGTTAAAAGCAAAATTGCTCTCAATATAATCTGTCAGAAAAAATATACAATGCCTTATTCTACTCTGTTTTGGAGTATATACACCAACTCATTTTGCTCTCTCATGTAAAATACCGAAATTCTAATTTTACGTGAATTGAAAAAAATTTAAATATTATCTAGGCACCCGAATGTTAAAAGCAAAATAGCTCTGAATATAATCTGTCAGAAAAAATATACAATGCCCTTTTCTACTCTGTTTTGTAGTATATACACCAACTCAATATGCTCTTTCATGTAAAATTCCGAAATTCTAATTTTGCACGAATCGAAAAAATTCTAAATAATATCTAGGCGCCCAAAGTTAAAAGAAAATGTCTTTGAATATAGTCTGTTAGAAAAAACATACAACGCCTTATACTACTCTGTTTTGGAGTATATACACCAACTCCCTATGTTCTCTCATGTAAAATACAGAAATTCAAATTTTACCCGAATCGAAAAAATCTAAATATTATCTAGGGACACCAATGTTAAAAACAAACTTGCTCTGAATATAATCTGACAGAAAAAATATACAATGCCCTATTCTACTCTGTTTTGGAGTATATATGCCAACTCCATATACTCTTTCATGTAAAATACGGAAATTCTATATTTAACAGAATCGAAAAAAATCTAAATATTATCTAGGCACCCCAATGTTAAAAGCAAAATTACGCTGAATATGATCTATCAGAAAAAATATACAATGAACTTTTCTACTTTGTTTTGTTGTATATACACCAACTCAATATCCTCTCCCTTGTAAAATACAGAAATTCAAATTCTAGGCGAATCGAAGAAAATCTAAATAATATCTAGGCACCCAAAAGTTAAAAGAACATGGCTCTGAATATACTCTGTCAGAAAAAATATACAATGCCTTATTCAACTGAGTTTTGGAGTATATACACCAACTCATTATGCTCTCTCATGTAAAATAGAGAAATTCTAATATTACCTGAATCGAAAAAATCTAAATATTATTTAGGTACCCCAATGTTAAAAACAAAATTGCTCTGAATATAATCTGTCAGGGAAAATATACAATGACCTAATCTACTCTGTTTTGGAGTATATACAACAACTTCATATGCTCTCATGTAAAATACCGAAATTCTAATTTTACGCGTATCGAAAAAAATCTAAATAATATGTAGGCGCCCCAAAGTTAAAAGAAAATGGCTCTGAATATAGTCTGTTAGACAAAATTTACAATGCCTTATTCTACTTTGTTTTGGGTTATATACAGCAACACACTTTGCTCTCTCATGTAAAATACAAAAATTCTACATTTACCCGAATCGAAAATATCTAAATATTATCTAGGCACCCCAATGTTAAAAACAAAATTGCTCTGAATACAATCTGTCAGAACAAACATACAATGCCCTAATCTAATCTATTTTGGATTATATACACCAAGTCCATGTGCTCTCTCATGTAAAATAAAAAAATTCTATAATGAAGCAAATCGAAAAAAATCTAAATACTATCTAGGCACCCCAATGTTAAAAGCAAAATTGCTCTGAATATGATCTGTCAGAAATAATATACAACGCTCCTTTTTACTCTGGTTTGGAGTATATACACGAACTCTATATGCTCTCTCATGAAAATAAACGGAATTCTACATTTACGTGAATCGAAAAATAACTAAATAATATCTAGGCGCCCCAAAATTAACGGAAAATGGCTCTGAATATAGTCTCTTAGAAAAAATGTAAAATGCCTTATTCTACTCTGTTTTGGAGTATGTACACCAACTCAGTATGCTCTCTCATGTAAAATACAGAAATTCTAATTTTACGTGAATCGAAAAAAATCTAAATATTATCTAGGCACCCCAATGTTAAAAACAAAATTGCTCTGAATATAATCTGTCAGAAAAAATATACAATGCTTTATTCTACTATTTATTGGAGTATACACACCAACTCCATATGCTCTCTCATGTAAAATACAGAAATTCTAATTTTACCCGAATCGAAAAAATCTAAATATGATCTAGGCACCTGAATATTAAAAACAAAATTACTCTGAACAAAATCTGTCAGAAAAAATATACAATGACTTATTCTACTCTGTGTTGGAGTATATACACCACCTCCATATGCTCTCTCATGTAAAATACAGAAATTCTATACTTCAGCGAATCGAAAAAAATCTAAATATTATCTAGGCACCTTAATGTTAAAAGCAAAATAGCTCTGAATATACGCTGTCAGAAAAAATGTACAATGCCTTATTATACGCTGTTTTGGAGTATATATACCAACTCAGTATACTCTCTGATATAAAATACCGAAATTCGAAATTTACGTGAATCAAAAAAAACTAAATAATATCTAGGCTCCCCAAAGTGAAAAGAAAACGGCTCTGAATGTAGTTTGTTAGAAAAAATATACAATGCCTTATTCTACTCTGTTTTGGAGTATATACACCAACTCAGTATGCTCTCTCATGTAAAATACAGATTCTAATGCTACCCAAATCGAAAAAATCTAAATATAGTCTAGGCACACCAATGTTAAAAACAAAATGGCTCTGAATATAACCTGTCAGCAAAAATATACAGTGCCTTATTCTACTCTGTTTTGGAGTAAATACACCAACTCCATATGCTCTCTCATGTAAAATACCGAAATTCTATGTTTAAGCAAATCGACAAAAACCTAAATATAATCTAGGCACCCCAATGTTAAAAGCAAAATTGCTCTCAATATAATCTGTCAGAAAAAATATACAATGCCTTATTCTACTCTGTTTTGGAGTATATACCCCAACTCATTATGCTCTCTCATGTAAAATACCGAAATTCTAATTTTACGTGAATAGAAAAAAATTTAAATATAATCTAGGCAACCGAATGTTGAAAGCAAAATTGTTCTGAATATAATCTGTCAGAAAAAATATACAATGCCCTTTTCTACTCTGTTTTGTAGTATATACACCAACTCAATATGCTCTCTTATGTAAAATTCCGAAATTCTAATTTTGCGCGAATCGAAAAAAATCTAAATAATATCTAGGCACACAAAGTTGAAAGAAAATGGCTCTGAATATAGTCTGTTAGAAAAAACATACAACGCCTTATTCTACTCTGTTTTGGAGTATATACACCAACTCCCTATGTTCTCTCATGTAAAATACCGAAATTCTAATCTTACGCGAATCGAATAAAATCTAAATATTATCTAGGCACCCCAGTTTAAAAGAAAAATTGCTCTGAATATAATCTGTAACAAAAAATATACAATGTCCTTATCTACTCCGTTTTGGAGTACATACACCAACTCCGTATGCTCTCTCATGTAAAATACACAAATTCTATATTTAAGCGAATCGAAAATAATCTAAATATACTCTAGGCACCCCAAAGTTAAAAGCAAAATTTCTCTCAATATAATCTGTCAGAAAAAATATACAATGCCTTATTCTACTCGGTTTTGGAGCATATACACCAACTCAGTATGCTCTCTCATGTAAAATACCAAAATTCTAATTTTACGCGAATCGATAGAAATCTAAATAATATCTAGGCGCCCCAAAGTTATAAGAAAATGGCTCCGAATATAGTCTGTTGGAAAAAATACACAATGCCTTATTCTACTCTGTTTTGGAGTATATACACCAACTCAGTGTGCTCTCTCATGTAAAATACAGAAATTCTAATTTTACGTGGACCGAAAAAAATCTTAATAATATCTAGGCGCCCCAAAGTTAATAAAAAATGGCTGTGAATATAGTCTGTTAAAAAAAATATACAATGCCTTATTCTACTCTGTTTTGGAGTATATACATTAACTCAGTATGCTCTCTCATGTAAAATACAGAAATTCTATATTTAAGCAAATCGAAAAAATCCTACATATAAACTAGGCACACCAATGTTAAAAACTAAATTGCTCTGAATATATTCTGTCAGAAAAAATATTCAATGCCCTTTTCTACTCTGTTTTGGAGTATATACATCAACTCAATATGCTCTGTCATGTAAAATACAGAAATTCTATATTAAAGCGAATCGAAAAATATCCAAATATAATCTAGGCACCCCAATGTTAAAAGCAGAATTGCTGAGAATATATTCTGTCAGAAGAAATATACAATGACCTTTTCTACTCTGTTTTGCAGTATATAACCCAACTCAATAGGCTCTCTCTTGTGAAGTGCAAACATTCTAATTTTACACGAATCGAAATAAATCTAAATAATATCTAGGCGCCCCAAAGTAAAAAGAAAATGGCTCGGAATATAGTCTGTTAGAAAAAATATACAATGCCTTATTCTACTCTGTTTTGGAGTATATACACCAACTCAGTATGCTCTCTCATGTAAAATACCGAAATTCTAATTTTACGCGAATCGAAAAAAATCTAAATTTTATATAGGCACCCCAATGTTATAAACAAAATTGCTCTGAATATAATCTGTCAAAAAAAATATACAATGCCCTTTTATACTCTGTATTGGAGAATATACACCAACTTAATATGCTCTCTCTTGTAAAATACCCAAATTCTAAATTAACGTGAATCCAAAAAAATCTAAATATTATCAAGGTACCCCCATGTAAAAAACAAAATTTCTCTGAATATAATCTGTAAGTAAAAATATACAACGCCCTATTCTACTCTGTTTTGGGGTATATACACCAACTCCATATGCTCTCTCATGTAAACTACAGAAATTCTATATTTAAGGGAATCGAAAAAAATCTAAATATTATCTAGGCACCCCAATGTTAAAAGAAAAATTGCTCTGAATATAATATGTCAGAAAAAATATACAATGTACTTTCCTAATCTGTTTTGTAGTATATACACCAACTCAATATGCTCTCTCATGTAAAATACAGAAATTCTAATTTTACCCGAATCGAAAAAATCTAAATATTATCTAGGCACCCCAATGTTAAAATCAAAATTGCTCTGAATATAATATGTCAGAAAAAATAAACAATGCCCTATACTACTCTGTTTTTGAGTATGTACACCAACTCAGTATGCTCTCTCATGTAAAATAATGTAATTCAAATTTTTCGTGAATCGAAAAAAATCTAAATATTATTGACGCACCCCAATGTTAAAAGCATAATTTCTCTGAATATAATCTGTCATAAAATATATACAGTGTCCTTTTCTACTCTGTTTTGAAGTATATACACCAACTGCATAGGCTCTCCCATGTAAAATACACAAATTCTAATTTTACAAGAATCGAAAACAATCTAAATAATATCTAGGCGCCTCGAAGTTAAAAAAAACGGCTCTTAATATAGTTTGTTAGAAAAAATATACAATGCCTTATTCTACTCTGTTTTGGAGTATACATACCAACTCTGTATGCTCTCTCATGTAAAATACTGAATTCCGAGTTTTACCTGAATCGAAAAAATCTAAATATTATTTAGGCATTCCAATGTTTAAAACAAAATTTCTCTGAATATAATCAGTCAGAAAAAATATACAATGCACTATTCTACTCTGTTTTGGAGTATATACACCAACTCCATATGCTCTATCATATAAAATATAGAAATTCTATATTTAAGCGAATCGAAAACAATTTAAATATTATCTCGGCAAGCGAAAGTTTAAAACAAAATTGCTCTGAATATAATCTGTCAGAAAAAATATACGATGCCCTATTCAACTCTGTTTTGGAGTATATACACCAACTCCATATGCTCTATCATGTAAAATACAGAAAGTCCATATTTAAGCAAATCGAAAAAAATCTATATATCATCTAGGCACCCGAATGTTAAAATCAAAATTCCTCTGAATATAATGTGTCAGAAAAAATAAACAATGCCCTATTCTACTCTGTTTTGGAGTAGGTACACCAACTCAGTATGCTCTCTCATGTAAAATGCAGAAATTCTAATTTTACGTGAATCAAAAAAAAATCTATATATTATCTAGGCACCCTAATGTTATAAGAAAAATTGCTCTGAATATAATCTGGCAGAAAAAATATATAATGTCCGATTCTACTCTGTTTTGCAATATATAATCCAGGTCCATATGCTCTCTCATGTAAAATACAGAAATAATAATTTTATGCGAATCGAAAAAAATCTAAATCATATCTAGGCACCATAAAGTTAAAAGAAAATGGCTTTTAATATAGTCTGTTAGAGAAAATATACACTGCTTTATTCTACTCTGTTTTGGAGTATATACACCAACTCAGTATGCTCTCTTATGTGAAATACATAAATTCTAATTTTACCCGAATAGAAAAAATCTAAATATTATTTAGTCAACCCAATGTTAAAAACAAAATTGCTCTGAATATAATCTGTCAGAAAAAATATAGAATGCCCTATTCTACTCTGTTTTCGAGTATATACACCCACTCCATATGCTCTCTCATCTAAAATACAGAAATTCTATATTAAAGCGAATCGAAAAATATCTAAATATTATCTAGGCACCCCAATGTTAAAAGCAAAATTTCTCTGAATATAATCTGTCAGAAAAAATACACAATGCCATTTTCTACTCTGTTTCATAGTATATACACGAACTCAATATGCTCTGATATGTAAAATACAGAAATTCTAATTTTATCTGAATCGAAAAAATCTAAATATTATGTAGGCACGTCAATATTAAAAACAAATTGCTCTGAATATAATCTTTCAAAAAATATATAGAATGCCCTATTCTACTCTGTTTTGGAGTATATACACCAACTCAGTATGCTCCCTCATGTAAAATACCGAAATTCTAATTTTACCCGAATCGAAAAAATCAAAATATTATGTAGGAAACCCAATGATACAAACAAAATTGCTATGAATATAATCTGGCAGAAAAAATATTCAATTCCCTATTCTACTTTGTTTTGTAGTATGTACACCAACACAGTATGCTCTCTCATGTAAAATACCGAAATTCTAATTTTACGTGAATCGAAAAAAATCTAAATATTATCTAGGCACTTCAATGTCAAAAACAAAATTGCTCAGAATACTATCTGTCAGAAAATATATACAATACCCTATTCTACTCTGTTTTGGGGTATATACAGTAAATCCATACGCTCTCTCATGTAAAATACCGAAATTCCAATTTTACGTGAATCGAAAAAAATCTAAATAATATCTAGGTGCCTCAAAGTTCAAAGAAAATGGCTCTGAATATACTCTGTTAGAAATAAATATACAATGCCTTATTCTACTCTGTTTTTGATTATATAAACCATCTCAGGATGCTCTCTCATGTAAAATACAGAAATTCTATATTTAAGCGAATCGAAAAAAATCTAAATATTATCTAGGCACCTCATTGTTAAAAGCAAAATTTCTCTGAAAATAATCTGTCAGAAATAATATACAATGCCCTATTCTACTCTGTTTTGGAGTATATACACCAACTCAGTATGCTCTCTCAAGTAAAATACAGAAATTCAAATTTTCCGAGAATAGAAAAAAATTTAATAAAATCTAGATGCCCCAAAGATAAAATAAAATGGCTCTGAATATAGTCTGTAAGAAAAAAAAATACATCGCCTTATTCTACTCTTTTTTGAACTACATACACAAACTCAGTCTGCTCTCTCAGGTAAAATACCAATATTCTAATTTTACGTGAATCATAAATAATCTAAATATTATCTAGGCACCCCAATGTTATAAACAAAATTGCTCTGAATATAATCTGTCAGAAAAAATACACAATGCCCTATTCTACTCTGTTTTAGAGTATATACACCCACTTCATATGCACTCTCATGTAAAATACAGAAATTCTATATTTAAGCGAATCGAAAAAAATCTAAATATTATCTAGGCACCCCAATGTTAAAAGCAAAATTTCTCTGAATAAAATCTGTCAAAAAATATACAATGCCCTTTTCTACTCTTTTTTGGAGTATATACAGCAACTCAGGATGCTCTCTCATGTAAAATATAGAAATGCTAATTTTACCCGAATCGAAAAAATGTAAATATTATCTAGGCACCTCAATGTTAAAAACAAAATTGCTCTGTATATAATCTGTCATAAAAAATATACAATGCCCTATTCTACTGTTTTCGAGTATATACAACAACTCCATATACTCTCTCATATAAAATACAGAAATTCTTTATTTAAGCGAATCAAAAAAAATCTAAATATTATCTAGGTACCCCAATGTTAAAAACAAAATTGCTCTGAATGAAATCTGTCGGAAAAAATATACAATTCCCTTTTCTACTCTGTTTTGTAGTATATACACCAACTCAATATGCTCTCTCTTATGAAATACCGAAAGTATAATTTTACGTGAAACGAAAAAAAACCTAAATAATATCTTGGCACCCTAAAGTTAAAAGAAAATGGTTCTAAATATAGTCTGTAAGAAAAAATATACAATGCCTTATTCTTCTCTGTTTTGGAGTATATACACGAACTCCATATGCTCTCTCAAGTAAGATACAGAAATTCAATATCTAAGCGAATCAAAAAAAATCTAAACATTATCTAGGAACCCCAATGTTAAAAGCAAAATTGCTCTGAGTGGAATCTGTCAGAAAAAATATACAATGCTTTTTTCTACTCTGTTTTGTAGTATATACACCAACTCAATATGCTCTCTGATATAAAATACTGAAACTCTAATTTTACGCGAAACGAAAAAATCTAAATAATATCTTGGTGCCCCAAAGATAAAAGAAAATGATTCTAAATATAGTCTGCAAGAAAAAATATACAATGCCTTATTCTTCTCTGTTTTGGAGTTTATACATGAACTCCATATGCTCTCTCAAGTAAAATACAGAAATTCTAAATTTAAGCAAATCGAAAAAAATCTAAATATTATCCTGGCACCCCAATGTTAAAAGCAAAATTGCTCTGAATATAATCTGTATAAAAAATACACAATGCCCTTTTGTACTCTGTTTGGTTGTATATACACCAACTCAGTATGCTCTGTCATGTAAACTACAAAAATTCTACTTTTACCCAAATCGAAACAATCTAAATATTATTTAGGCAACTCAATGTTAAAACAAAATTGCTCTGAATATAATCTGTCAGAAAAAAATATACAATGCACTATTCTACTCTGCTTTGGAGTATATACACCAACTCCATATGCTCTATCATGTAAAATACAGAAATTCTATATTTAAGCGAATCGAAAATAATTTAAATATTATCTAAGCACCCCAATGTTAAAAACAAATTGCTCTGAATATAATCTGTGAGAAAAAATATACAACGCCCTATTCTACTCTGTTTTGGAGTATATACACCAACTCAATATGCTCTCTCATGTAAAATACAGAAATTCAAATTCTACCCGAATCGAAAAAAAATAAATATAGTCTTGGCACACCAATGTTAAAAAAAAATGGCTCTGAATATAATCTGTCAGAAAAAATATACAACGCCTTATTCTACTCGGTTTTGGAGTATATACACCAACTCCATATGCTGTCTTATGTAAAATACAAAAATTCTATATTTAAGCGAATCGAAAAAAATCTAAACATTATCTAGGAACCCCAATGTTAAAAACAAAATTGCTCTGAATATAATCTGTCAGAAAAAATATACAATGCCCTATTCTACCCTGTTTTGGAGTATTTACACCAACTCAATATGCTCTCTCATGTAAAATACCGAAATTTTAATTATACGTGAATCGAAAAAAAACTAAATAATATCTAGGCGCCCCAAAGTTAAAAGTAAATGGCTCTGAACACAGTCTGTCCGAAAAAATATACAATGCCCTATTCTACTCTGTTTTGGAGTATATACACAAACTCCATATGCTCTCTAATGTAAAATACAGAAATTCTATATTTGAGCGAATCGAAAAAAACTAAATATTATCTAGGCACCCCAATGTTAAAAGCAAAATTGCTCTGAATATAATCTGTCAGAAAAAATATACAATGCCCTTTACTACTCTGTTTTGTAGTATATACAGCAACTCAATATGCTCTCTCATGTAAATTACCGAAATTCTAATTTTACGCAAATCGAAAAAAATCTAAATAATATCTAGGCGCCCCAAAGTTAAGAGAAAATGGCTCTGAAAATAGTCTGTTATAAAAAATATACAATTCCTTTTTCTATTCTGTTTTGGAGTATATAGACCAACTCAGTATGCTCTCTGATGTAATATACCGAAATTCTAATTTTACGTGAATCGTAAGAAATCTAAATATTATCTAAGCACTGGAATGTTAACAGTAGATTTGCTCTGAATATAATGTGTCATAAAAAATATACAATGCCCTCTTCTATTCTGGTTTGGAGTATATACACCAACTCAATATGCTCTCTCATGTAAAATAAAGAAATTCTAATTTAATGCGAATCGAAAAAAATCTAAATAATATCTAGGCGCCCCGAAGTTAAAAGAAAATGCACTTAATATAGTCTGTTAGAAAAAATATAGAAAGCCTTTTTCTACTTTGTTTTGGAGTATATACAACAACTCAGTATGCTCTCTCATGTAAAATACAGAAATTCTATATTTAAGTGAATCGAAAAAAATCTGAATATTATCGAGGCACCCCAATGTTAAAAACAAAATTGCTCTGAATATAATCTGTCATAAATAATATACAATGCCCTTTACTACTCTATTTTGCAGTATATACTCCAACTCAATATGCTCTCTTATGTAAAATACCGATATTCTGATTTTACACGAATGAAAAAAAATATAAATAATATCTAGGCGACCAAAAGGTTAAAGAAAATGGCTGGGAATATAGTCTGTTAGAAAAAAATACAATGCCTTATTCTACTCTGTTTTGGAGTATATACACGAACTCAGTATGCTCTCACATGTAAAATAACGAAATTCTAATTTTACGTGAATCGAAAAATATCTAAATATTATTTAGTTACCCCAATGTTAAAAACAAAATTGCTCTGAATATAATCTGTCAGAGAAAATATACAATGTCGTCTTTTACTCTATTTTAGAGTATATACATTAACTCCATATGTTCAACCATTTAAAATACAGAAATTCTATATTTAAGTGAATCGAATAAAATCTAAATATTATCTAGGCACCCCAACGTTAAAAGCAAATTTGCCCTAAATATAATCTGTCAGAACAAATATACAATGCCCTTTTCTACTCTGTTTTGTAGCATATACACCAAATCCATATGCTCTCTCATGTAAAATAGAGAAATTCTATTTTTACCAGAATCGAAAAATCTAAATATTATCTAGGCACCCCAATGTTAAAAGCAAAATTTCTCTGGATATAATCTGTCAGAAAAAATATACAATGCTCTATTCTACTTTGTTTTGGATTATATACACCAACTAAATATGCTCTCTTACGTAAAATAAAGAAATTCTAATTTTACGCAAATTGAAAAAAATCTAAATAATATCTAGTCGCCCCAAAGTTAAAAGAAAATGGCTCTGAATATAGTCTGTTAGAAAAAATATACATTGCCTTATTCTACTCTGTATTGGAGTATATACAAAAACTCAGTATGCTCTCTCATGTACAATACAGAAATCATAATTTTACGTGAATCGAAAAAAATCTAAATATTATCTAGGAACCCCAACGTTAAAAAAACATTGCTCTGAATATAATCTGTCATAAAAAATATACAATTCCCTATTCTACTCTGTTTAGGAGTATATACACCAACTCTGTATGCTCTCTGTTGTGAAATACAAAAATTCTAATTTTATGTGAATCGGAAACAATTAAAATATTATCTAGGCACCCCAATGTTAAAAGCAAAATTGCTCTGAATATCATCTGTCAGAAAAAATATACAATGCCCTTTTCTACTCTGTTGTGATGTATATACACCAACCCAATATGCTCTCTCGCGGAAAATATGGAAATTATAATTTTACGCGAATCAAAAAAAATCTAAATAATATCTAGGCGCCCGAAAGTTAAACGAAAATGCCCTGAATATAGTCTGTTAAAGGAAATATACATCGCCCTTTTATACTCTCTTTTGGAGTTTATACACCAAATCAGTATGCTCTCTGATGTAAAATACTGAAATTATAATTTTAGGAGAATAAAAAAAAATCTAAATATTATGTAGGCACCCCAATGTTAAAACAAAATTGCTCTGAATATAATCTGTCAGAAAAATATACAATGCCTTATTCTACTCTGTTTTGTAGTATAGACACCAACTTAATATGCTCTCTCATGTAAAATACAGAAATTCCGTATTTATGTGAATCGAATAAAACCTAAATATAATCTAGGGACCCCAATGTTAATAGCAAAATTGCTCTGAATATAATCTGTCAGAAAAAATATACAATGCCTTATTCTACTCTGTTTTGGAGTATATACACCAACTCAGTTCGCTCTCTCATGTAAAATACTGAAATTCTAATTTACGTGAATCGAAAAAAATCTAAACATTATCTAGGCACACCAACGATAAAACCAAAATTGCTCTAAAAATAATGATTCAGAAAAAATATACAATGCCCTTTTCCACTCTTTGTTGGAGAATATACACCAACTCAATATGCTCTCTCAATTAAAATACCAAAATTCTAATTTACTAAAATGGAAAAAGTCTAAATAATATCTATGCGTCCCAATGTTAAAAGAAAATGGCTCTGAATATAGTCTGTCAGAAAAAATATACAATGTTTTATTCTACTTTGTTTAAAAGTATATACACCAACTTCGTGTACTCTCTCATGTAAAATACAGTAATTCTAATTTTACTGGAATACTTAAAATCTAAATATTTCCTAGGTACCCCAATGTTTAAAACAAAATTTCTCTGAATATAATCTGTCATAAAAAATATACAAGTCCCTATTCTACTTTGTTTTGAAGTATATACACCAACTGCATATGCTCTCTCAATTAAAATACAGAAATTCTATATTTAAGCGAATCGAAAAAAATCTAAATATTATCTAGGCACCTTAATGTTTAAAGGAAAATTGCTCTGAATATAATCTGTCAGAAAAAATATACAATGCCTTATTCTACTCTGTTTTGGAGTACATACACCAAGTAAGTATGCTCTCTCATGTAAAATACCGAAATTCTAATTTTATGCGAATCGAATAAAGTCTAAACAATATCTAGGCGACCCAAAGTTAAAAGAAAGTGGCTTTGAATATAGTCTGTTAGAAAAAATATACAATTCCTTATTCTACACTGTTTTGGAGTATATACACCAACCAAGTATGCTCTCTCATGTAAAATACAGAAATTCTAATTTTACCCGAATGGAAGAAATATAAATATTATATAGGCACCCCAATGTTAAAAACAAAATTGCTCGGAATATAATCTGCCAGAAAAATATACAATGCCCTATTCTACTCTGTTTTGGAGTATATACACCAACTAAGTATGCTCTCTCATGTAAAATACCGAAATTCTCATTTTACGTGAATGGAAAAAAATCTAATTATTATCTAGGCAACCGAAAGTTAAAAGCAAAATTTCTCTGAATATAATCTGTAAGAAAAATTATACAATGCGCTTTTCTATTCTGTTTTGGAGTATATACACCAACTTCATATGCTCTTTCATGTAAAATACAGAAATTCTATATTGAAGCAAATCGAAAAAAATCTAAATAATATCTAGGCACCTTAACGTTAAAAGCAAAATTGCTCTGAATATAATCTGTCAAAAAAAATATACAATGACGTATTCTACTCTGTTTTGGAGTATATACACCAACTCCGTATGCTCTCTCATGTAAAATAAAGAAATTCTATATTTAAGCGAATCGAAAAAATTTAAATATTATCTAGGCACCTTAATGTTAAAAGCAAAATTGCTCTGAATATAATCTGTCAGAGAAAATATACAATGCCTTATTCTACCCTGTTTTGGAGTATATACATCAACTCCATATGTTCTCTCATGTAAAAGAGAGATATTCTATATTTAAGCCAATCGGAATAATTTTAATAATATCTAGGCAACCCAATGTTAAAAGCAAAATTGCTCTGAATATAATCTGTCAGTAATAATATACAATGCCCTTTTCTACTCTGTTTAGGAGTATATACACCAACTAAATATGCTCTCTCATGCAAAATACCGAAATTCTAATTTTACGCGAATCGAAAAAAATCTAAATAATATCTAGGTGCCCCAAAGTTAAAAAAAAAAAGCTCTGAATATAGTATGTTAGAAAAAATATACAAAGCCTTATTCCAGTCTAATTTGGACTATATACACCAAGTCAGTCTGTTCTCTCATGTAAAATAACGATATTCTAATTTTACCAGAATAGTTAAAATACAAATATTACCTAGGCACCCCAATGTTTAAAACAAAATTGTTCTGTATATAATCTGTCAAAAAAAATATACAATGCCCTATTCTACTCTGTTTTCGAGTATATACACCAACTTCACATGCTCTCTCATGTAAAAAACAGAAATTCTATATTTAAGCTAATCGAACAAAAACTAAATATTATCTATGCACCCCAACGATAAAAGCAGAAGTGCTGTGAATATATTCGGTCAGAAAAAATATACAATACCCGTTTCTACTCTGTTTTTTAGTACATACACCAACTCAATATGCTCTCTCATGTAAAATAGAGAAATTCTAATTTTACCCGAATCATAAAAATAAAAATACAATCTAGGCACCCCAATGTTAAAAACAAAATTGCTATGAATATAATCTGTCAAAAGATATATACAATGCCCAATTCTACTCTGTTTTGCAATATATACACCAACTAGGTATACTCTCTCATGTAAAATACCGAAATTCTAATTTTACGTGAATCGAAAAAAATCTAAATATTATCTAGGCACCCCAATGTTAAAAGCAAAATTGCTCTAAATATAATCTGTGATAAAAATTATACAATGCCGTTTTTTACTCTGTATTGGAGTATATATACTAACTCAATATGCTCTCTCATGTAAAATACACAAATTCAAATTTTAAGTGAATAAAAAAAATCTAAAAAATATCTAGGCTCCCCAAAGTTAAAAGAAAATGGCTCTAAATGTAGTCTGTTAGAACAAATATACAATGCCTTATTCTACTATATTTTGGAGTACATACAGAAACTCAGTATGCTCTCTCGTATAAAATAAAGATAATCAAATTTTACCCGAATCGAAAAAAATCTAAATATTATCTAGGCACCCCAATGTTAAAAAGAAAATGGCTCTGAATATAATCTGTCAGAAAAAATATACAATGCCCTATTCTACTCTGTTTTTGAGTATATACACCAACTTTACCTGCTCTCTCACGTAAAATACAGAAATTCTATATTTAAGTGAATCGAAAAAAATCTAAATTTTATCTAGTCACCCCAAAGATAAACACAAAATAGTTCTGAATATAATCTGTCAGAAAAAATATACAATGCCCTCTTCTACTCTGTTTTCGAGTATATACACCAACTCCATATGCTCTCTCATGTAAAATACAGAAATTCTATATTTAAGCAAATCGAAAAAAATCTAAATATTATCTACGTACCCCAACGTTAAAATAAAAAGTGCTATGAATACATTCGGTCAGAAAAAATATATAATGCCCTTTTCTACTCTGTTTTGTAGTATATACACCAATTCAATATGCTCTCTCATGTAAAATACAGAAATTCTAATTTTACCCGAATCAAAAAAATCTAAAAATTATCTAGGCACCCCAATGTTAAAAACAAATTGCTCTGAATATAATCTGTCAAAACAAATATGCAATGCCATATTGTCCTCTGTTTTTGAATATATACACCAACTCAGTATACTCTCTCATGTAAAATACCGAAATTCTAATTTTATGTGAATCGAAAAAAATCTAAATATTATCTAGGCACCCCGATGGTAAAAGCAAAATTTCTCTGAATATAATATGTCATAAAAATTATACAATGCCCTTTTCTACTTTGTATTGGAGTATATACAATAACTCAGTATGCTCTCTCAAGTAAAATACCGAAATTATAATTTTACGCGAATCGAAATAAATCTAAATAATATCTAGGTGCCCCAAACTTAAAAGAAAGTGGCTCTAAATATAGTCTGTTAGACAAAATATACAATGCCTTATTCTACTCTGTTATGGAATATATACACCAACTCAGTATTCTCTCTCATGTAAAATACAGAAATTAAAATTTTGCCCTAATTGAAAAAATCTAAATACTATCTAGGCACCCCAATGTTAAAAACAAAATTGCTCTGAATATAATCTGTCATAAAAAGTATACAATGCCCTTTACTACTCTGTTTTGGAGTATATACACCAACTCAATATGCTCTCTCATGTAAAATACCGAAATTATAATTTTACGCGAATCGAAAAAAATCTAAATAATAACCTGGCGCCCCAAAGTTAATAGAAAATGGCTCGTAATATACACTGTTAGATAAAATATACAATGCCTTATATTACTCTGTTTTGCGGTATGTACACCAACTCAGTATGCTCTCTAATGTAAAATAACGAAATTCTAATTTTATGCGAATCGAAAAATATCTAAATGATATCTAGACGCCCCAAAGATAAAGAAAATGGCTGTAAATATAGTCTGTTAGAGAAAATATACAATGTTGTTATTCTACTTTGTTTTGGAATATATACACCAACCCCACATGCTGTCTCATGTAAAATACAAAAATTCTATATTTAAGCGAATCGAAGAAAATCTAAATATTATCTAGGCACCCCAATGTTAAAAGCAAAATTGCTCTGAATATAGTCTGTCAAAAAAATATGCAATGTCCTTTTCTACGCTGTTTTGGAGGATATACACCAACTCAGTACGCCCTCTTATGTATAATACCGAAATTCTAATATTACGTGAATCGAAAAAAATTTAAATATTATCTAGGCACCTGAATGTTAAAAGCAAAATTGCTGTGAATATAATATGTCAGAAAAAATATACAATGCCATTTTCTACTCTGATTTGGAGTATACACACCAACTTAATATGCTCTCTCATGTAAAATACCGAATTTCTAATTTTACGTGAATAAAAAAAATCTAAATATTACGTAGGTGCCCCAAGGTTAAAAGAAAATGGCTCTGAATATAGTCTGTTAGAAAAAATATACAATGCCTGATTCTACTCTGTTTTGGAGTATATACACCCACTCAGTATGCTCTCTCATGAAAAATACAAAAATTCAAATTTTACCCGAATCGAAAAAATGTATATATGATCTAGGCACCCCAATGTTAAAAACAAAGTGGCTTTGAATATAATCTGTCAAAAAAAATATACAATGCCCTATTCTACTCTGTTTTGAAGTATATACACCAACTCCATATGCTCTCTCATGTAAAATACAAAAATTCTATATTTAAGCGAATCAAATAAAATCTAAATATTATCTATGCATGCCAACATTAAAAGCAAAAGTGCTGTGAATATATTCGGTCAGAAGAAATATACAATGCCCGTTTCTACTCTGTTTTGTAGTACATACACCAACTCAATATGCTCTCTCATGTAAAATAGAGAAATTCTAATTTTACCCGAATCAAAAATGTAAATATAATCTAGGCACCCCAATGTTAACAACAAAATTGCTCTGAATATAATCTGTCAGAAAAAATATACAATGCCCTATTCCACTCTCTTTTGGAGTATATACACAAACTCCATATGCTCTCCCATAAAAAATACAGAAATTCTATATTTAAGCGAATCAAAAATAATCTAAATATTATCTAGGCAACCGAATGTTAAAAGCAAAATTTCTCTGAATATAATCTGTCAGAAAAAATATAAAATGCCCTTTTCTACTCTGTTTTGGACTATATACATTAACTCAATATGCTTTCTCATATAAAATACCGAAATTCTAATTATACGCGAATCGAAAAAAATCTTAATAATATCTAGGCGCACCAAAGTTAAAAGACAGTTGCTCTGAATATAGTCTGTTCGAAAAAATATACAATGCCTTATTCTACTCTGTTTTGTAGTATATACACCAACTCAGTATGCTCTCTAATGTAAAATACCGAAATTCTAATTTTACCCGAATCGAAAAAAGCTAAATATTATCTAGGCACCCCAATGTTAACAACAAAATTGCTCTGAATATAATCTGTCAGAAAAAATACACAATGACGTATTCTACTCTGTTTTGCAGTATATACACCAACTCCGTATGCTCTCTCATGTAAAATACAGCAATTTTATATTTAAGCGAATCGAAAAAAATATAAATATTATCTAGGCACCGTAATGTTAAAAGAAAAATTGCTCTGAATATAATCTGTCAGAGAAAATATACAATGCCTTATTCTACCGTGTTTTGGAGTATATACATCAACTCCATATGCTCTCTCATCTGAAAGAGAGAAATTCTATATTTAAGCCAATTGGAAAAATTTTAATAATATCTTGGAAACCCAATGTTAAAAGCAAAATTGCTCTGAATATAATCTGTCAGAAAAAATATTCAATGCCCTTTTCTACTCTGTTTTGTAGTATATACACCAACGTAATATACTATCTCATGTGAAATATCGAAATTCTACTTATACGTGAATCAAAAAAAATCAAAATAATTTCTATGCGCCCCAAAGTTAAAAGAAAATGTCTCTGAATATAGTCTGTTAAAAAAATATACAGTGTTTTATTCTACACTGTTTTGGAGTATATACACCAACTTCGTGTACTCTCTTATGTAAAATATAGAAATTTTAATTTTACCAGAATAGTTAAATCTAAATATTACCTAGGCAACCCAATGGTTAAAACAAAATTGCTCTGAATATAATCTGTCAGAAAATATATACAATGCCCTTTTCTAATCTGTTTTGTAGTATATACACCAACTCCATATGCTCTCTCATGTAAAATACCAAAATTCTATATTTTAGCAAATCGAAAAAAATCTAAATAATATCTAGGCGCCCCAAAGTTAAAGAAAATGGCTCTGAATATAGTCTGTTAGAAAAAATATACAATGCCTTATTCTACTGTGTTTTGGAGTATATACACGAACTCAATATGCTCTCTCATGTAAAATACAGAAATTCTATATTTAAGCGAAGCGATAAAAAACTAAATATTATCTAGGCACCCCAATGTTAAAAACAAAATTGCTATGAATATAATCTGTCATAAAATATATACAATGCCCTATTGTACTCTGTTTTGATGTATATACACCAACTCCATATGCTCTCTCATGTAAAATACCGAAAGTCTAATTTTAGGCGAATCAAAAAGATCTATATAATATCTAGGTGCCCCAAAGTTAAACGAAAATGGCTCTGAATATAGTCTGCTAGAAAGAATATACAATGCCTTATTCTCCTCTGTTTTGGAGTATATACAGCAACTCAGGATGCTCTCTCATGTAAAATATAGAAATTCTAATTTTACCCGAATCGAAAAAATCTAAATATAATCTAGGCACCTCAATGTTAAAAACAAAATTGCTCTGAATATAATCTGTGAGAAAAAGTATCCAATGCCCAATTCTACTCTGTTTTGTAGTATATACAGCAACTCTGTATGCTCTCTCATGTAAAATACAGAAATTCTAATATTATGCGAATCGAAAAAAATCTAAATAATGTCTAGGCGCCCCAACGTTTAACAAAAATGGCTCTGAATATAGTCTGTTAGAAAAAATATACAATGCCTTATTCGACTTTGTTTTGGAGTATATACATCAACTCCATATGCCCTCTCATGTAACATACAGAAATTCTTACTCTACCAGAATCGAATAAATATAAATATGGTCTAGGCCCCCCAATGTTAAGAACAAAATTGCTCTGAATATAGTCTGTCCGAAAAAATACACAATGCCCATTCTACTCTGTTTTGGAGTATATACACCAACTCCATATGCTCTCTCATGTAAAATACAGAAATTCAATATTTATGTGAATCCAAAAGAATCTAAATATTATCTAGACACCCCAATGTTAAAAGCAAACTTGCTCTGAATATAATCTGTCAGAAAAAATATACAATGCCCTTTTCTACTCTGTTTTGAAGTATATACACCAACTCGATATGCTATCTCATGTAAAATACAGAAATTCTAATTTTACGCGAATCGAAAAATATATAAATAATATCTAGGCTCCCCAAAGTTAAAACAAATTGCCTAATAATATAGTCTGTTAGAAAAAGTATACAATGCCTTATTCTACTCTGTTTTGGAGAATATACACCAACTTAGTATGCTCTCTTAAGTAAAATATTGCAATTCTAAATTTACGTGAATCAAAAAAAATCTAAATATTATCTATGCACCCCAATATTAAAAGAAAACTTGCTCTGAATATAACCTGTCATAAAAAATACACAATGTCCTTTTCTACTCTGTTTTGGAGTATATACACCAACTCCATATGCTCTCTCATGTAAAATACAGAAATTCTAATTTTACATGAATTGAAAAATATCTAAATAATATCTAGGCTCACCAAAGTTAAAGAAATTGGCTCTGAATATAGTCTATTGGTAAAAATATACAATGCCTTATTCTACTCTGTTTTGGAGTATATACACCAACTCAGTATGCTCACTTAAGTAAAATATAGCAATTCTAATTTTACGTGAATCAAAAAAAATCTAAATATTATCTACGCACAGAAATGTTAAAAACAAAAGAGCTCTGAATATAATCTGTCAGAAAAAATATACAATGCCCTATTCTAATGTGTTTTAAAGTATATACACAAACTCCATATACTCTCTCATGAAAAATATAGAAATTTTATATTTAAGCGAATCAAAAAAATCTACTTATCTAGGCACCCCAATTTTAAAAGCGAAATTTCTCTGAATATCGTCTGTCAGAAAAAATATACAATGCCCATTTCTACCCGGTTTTGTAGTATATACACCAACTCAATATGCCCTCTCATGTAAAATACAGAAATTCTAATTTTACGCGAATCGAAAAAAATCTAAAAAATATCTAGGTGCACAAAAGTTAGAAGAAAATGGCTGTGAATATAGTCTATTAGAAAAAATATACAAGGCCTTATTCTACTCTGCTTCGGAGTATATACACCATCTCAGGGTGCACAATCATGTAAAATAGAGAAATTCTAATTTTATTGGAATCGAATAAATCTAAATATTATCTAGTCACATCAGTGTTAAAGAAAAATTACTCTGAATATAATCTGTCATAAGAAATATACAATGCCCTATTCTAATCTGTTTTGGAGTATATACACCAACTCCACATTCTCTCTTATGTAAAATACAGAAATTGTATATTTATGCGAATCGAAAGAAATCTAAATATTATCTAGGCACCCCAAAGTTAAAAACAAAATTGCTCTGAACATAATCTGTCAGAAAAAATATACAATGCCATATTCATCTCTGTTTTGCCGAATATACACCAACTCCATATGCTCTCTCATGTAAAATACAGAAATTCTATATTTAAGCGAATCGAAAAAAATCTAAATATTATCTAGGCACCCCAATGTTAAAAGAAAAATTGCTCTGAATGCAATCTGTCAGAGAACATATACAATGACCTTTTCTACTTTGTTTTGTAGTGTATACACCAACTCAATATGCTCTCTCATGTAAAATACAGACATTATAATTCTACCATAATCGAAAAAGTCTAAATATTATCTAGGCACCCCAGTGTTTAAAAAAAAATTGCTCTGAATATAGTCTGTCAGAAAAAATATACAATGCCCTATTCTACTCTGTTTTGAAGTATATACACCAACTCCATATGCTCTGTCATGTAAAATACCGAAATTCTAATTTTACACGAATCGAAAAAAATCTAAATAATATCTAGCCGCCCCAGAGTTAAGAGAAAATGGCTCTGAATATAGTCTGTTAGACAAAATATACAGTGCCTTATTCTACTTTGTTTTGGAGTATATACACCAACTCACTATGCTCTCTCATGTAAAATACAGAAATTCTAATTTTACGTGAATCAAAAAAAATCTAAATATTATCTAGGACACCCAATGTTAAAAAAAAAATTGCTCTGAATATAATCTGTCCGAAGAAATATACAATGCCCTCTTCTATTCTGTTTTGTAGTATAAACACCAACTCAATATGCTCTGTCATGTAAATTACAGAAATTCTAATTCTACCCGAATGGAAAAAATATAAATATTATCTAGGCACCCCAACGTTAAAAGCAATATTGCTCTGAATATCATCTGTCAGAAAAAATATACAATGCTCTTTTCTACTCTGTTTTGGCATATATACACCAACTCAACATGCTCTCTCATGTAAAATATGGAAATTCTAATTTTAGGTGAATGAAAAAAAATCTAAATTATATCTAGGCTCCCTGACGTTAAAAGAAAATGGCTCTGAATATAGTCTTTTAGAAAAAATATACAAGGCCTTATTCCACTCTTGTTTGGAGTATATACACCAACTCAGGATGCTCTCTCATGTCAAATACCGAAATTCTAATTTTACCCGAATCGAAAATAATCTAAATAGTATCTAGGCACTTGTGTTAAAAAAAATTGCTCTGAATATAATTTGTCAGAAAAAAATCTAATGCCCTATTCTACTCTGTTTTTGAGTATATACACCAACTCCATATGCTCTCTCAGGTAAAATACAGAAATTCTATATTTAAGCGAATCAAGAAAAATCTAAATATTATCTAGGCACCCCAATGTTAAAAACAAAATTGCTCTGAATATAATCTGGCAGAAAAAATATACAATGCCCTATTCTACTCTGTTTTGAAGTATATACACCGACTTCATTTGCACTCTCATGTAAAATACAGAAATTCTGTATTTAAGCGAATCGAAAAAAATCTAAATATTATCTAGGCACCCCAATGTTAAAAGCAAAATTGCTCTGAATAAAATTTGTCAGAAAAAATATACAACGCCCTTTTCTACTCTGTTTTGGAGTATATAAACCAACTCAATATGCTGTCTCATTAAAAATACCGAAAGTCTAATTTTAGGCGAATCAAAAAGACCTATATAATATCTAGGCGCCCCAAAGTTAAAAGAAAATGGCTCTGAATATAGTCTGTTAGAAAGAATATACAATGCCTTATTCTAGTCTGTTTTGGAGTATATACAGCAACTCAGGATGCTCTCTCATATAAAATAAAAAATTCTAATTTTACCCGAATTGAAAAAATCTAAATATTATCTAGGCTCCTCAATGTTAAAAACAAAATTGCTCTGAATATAATCTGTGAAAGAAAATATACAATGCCCTATTCTACTCTGTTTTGGAGTATATACAGCAACTCTGTATGCTCTCTCACGTAAAATACAGAAATTCTACTTTTACGCGAATTGAAAAAAATGTAAATAATATCTAGGCGCCCCAACGTTCAACAAAAAGGGCTCTGAATATAGTCTGTTACAAAGAATATAAATGCCTTATTCGACTTTTTTTGGAGTATATACACCAACTTCATATGCTCTCTCATGTCAAATACAGAAATTCTAATTCTACCAGAATCGAATAAATATAAATATTATCTAGGCCCCCCAACGTTGAAAAAAAATTGCTCTTAATATAGTCTGTCCAAAAAAATATAAAATGCCCTATTGTACTCTGTTTTGGAGTATATACACCAACTCCGTATGCTCTCTCATGTAAAATACAGAAATTCTATATTTATGCGAATCCAAAAGAATCTAAATATTATCTAGGCACCCCAATGTTAAAAGCAAACTTGCTCTGAATATAATCTGTCAGAAGAAATATACAATGCTCTTTTCTACTCTGTTTTGTAGTATATACACCAACTCGATATGCTATCTCATGTAAAATACAGAAATTCTAATTTTACACGAATCGAAAAATATATCAATAATATCTACGCATCCCAGTGTTAAAAACAAAATTGCTCTGAATATAATCTGTCAGAAAAAATATACAATGCCCTATTCTAATGTGTTTTAAAGTATATACACCAACTCCATATCCTCTCTCATGTAAAATATTGAAATTCTATATTTAAGCGAATCGAAAAACATCTAAATATTATCTAGGCACCCAAATTTTAAAAGAGAAATTGCTGTGAATATAATCTGTCAGAAAATATATACAATACCCATTTCTACTCGGTTTTGTAGTATATACACAAACTCAATATGCTCTCTCATATAAAACATCGAAATTCTAATTTTACGCAAATCAAAAAAAATCTAAATAATATCTAGCCACCCCAAAGTTAAAAGAAAACGGCTCTAAATATAGTCTGTTAAAAAAATATACAATGCCTTTTTCTACTCTGTTTTAAAGTATATACACCAACTCAGTATGCTCTGTCATGTAAAATACAGAAATTCAAATTTTAAGTGAATCGAAAAAAATCTAAATATTATTGACGCACCCCAATGTTAAAAGCATAATTTCTCTGAATATAATTTGTCAGAAAAAATATACAGTGTCCTTTTCTACTCTGTTTTGGAGTATATACACCAACTGCATATGCTCTCTCATGTAAAATACAGAAATTCTAATTTTACAAGAATCGAAAAGAATCTAAATAATGTCTAGGCACCACGAAGTTAAAAGAAAATGGCTCTTAATATAGTCTGTTAGAAAAAATATACAATGCCTTATTCTACTCTGTTTTGGAGTATATACACCAACTCTGAATGCTCTATCATATAAAAGACAGAAGTCCTAGTTTTACCTGAATTGAAAAAATCTAAATATTATTTAGGCATTCCAACGTTAAAAACAAAATTGCTCTGAATATAATCAGTCAGAAAAAATACACAAGGCACTATTCTACTCTATTTTGGAGTATATACACCAACTCCATATGCTCTATCATATAAAATACAGAAATTCTATATTTAAGCGAATCGAAAACAATTTAAATATTATCTCGGCAAGCCAATGTTTAAAACAGAATTGCTCTGAATATTATCTGTCAGAAAAAATATACAATGCCCTATTCAAATCTGTTTTGGACTATGTACACCAACTCCATACGCTCCATCATGTAAAATACAGAAATTCCATATTTAAGCAAATCGAAAAAAATCTATATATCATCTAGGCACCCGAATGTTAAAATCAAAATTCCTCTGCATATAATGTGTCAGAAAAAATAAACAATGCCCTATTCTACTCTGTTTTGGAGTAGGTACACCAACTCAGTATGCTCTCTCATGTAAAATACAGAAATTCTAATTTTACGTGAATCGAAAAAAATCTAAATATTATCTAGGCACCCCAATGTTAAAAGGGAAATTGCTCTGAATATAATCTGTCAGAAAAAATATATAATGTCCGATTCTACTCTGTTTTGGAGTATATACACCAGGTCCATATGCTCTCTCATGTAAAATACAGAAATTTTAATTTTATGCGAATCGAAATAAATCTAAATAATATCTAGGCACCCCAAAGTTAAAGGAAAATGGCTCTGAATATAGTCAGTTAGAAAAAAATATACAATGCTTTATTCTACTTTATTTTGGAGTATATACACCAACTCAGTATGCTCTCTCATGCAAAATACCGAAATTCTAACTTAACCAAATCGAACAAATCTAAATATTATCTAGGCACCCCAATGTTAAAAACAAAATTGCTCTGAATATGATGTCATAAAAAATATACAATGCCCTATTCTACGCTGTTTTGGAGAATATACATCAACTCCATATGCTCTCTCATGTAAAATACAGAAATTCTATCTTTAAGCGAATCGATAAAAATCTAAATATTATCGAGGCACCCCAATGTTGAAAGAAAAATTGCTCTGAATATAAATTGTCAGAAAACATATACAATGCCATTTTCTACTCTGTTTTCTAGTATATACACCAAATCAATATGCTCTCATATAAAATACCGAAATTCTAATTTTACGGGAATCGAATAAAATCTAGATATTATCTAGACACCCCTATGTTAAAAGCAAAATTGCTCTGAATATAATCAGTCAGAAAATATATACAATGCCCTTTTCTACTCTGTGTTGGATTATATACAGCAATTCAATATGCTCTCATGTAAAATACAGAAATTCTATATTTAAGCGAATCGAAAAAATCTAAATAATATCTAGGAGCCTCAAAGTTAAAAGAAAATGGCTCTGAATACAGTATGTTAGAAAAAATATACAATGCCTTCTTCTACTCTGTTTTGAAGTATATACACCAACTCAGTATGCTCTCTCGTGTAAAATACAGAAATTATAATTTTACCCGAATCGAAAAAAATCTAAATATTATCAAGGCACCTTTATGTTAAAAACAAAATTGCTCTGAATATAAACTCTCAGAAAAAATATAGAATGCCCTATTGTACTCTTTTTTTGAGTATATACACCAACTCTACCTGCTCTCTCATGTAAAATACAGAAATTCTGTATTTAAGCGAATCAAAAAAAAATATAAATAATATCTAGGCGCCCCAAAGTTAAAAGAAAATGGCTCTAAATATAGCCTGTTAGAAAAAATATACAATGCCTTATTCAACTCTGTTTTGGAGTATATACACCAACTCA
This sequence comes from Callithrix jacchus, assembly GCF_049354715.1. Lineage (NCBI taxonomy): Eukaryota > Metazoa > Chordata > Mammalia > Primates > Cebidae > Callithrix > Callithrix jacchus. The sequence goes on along the minus strand of NC_133521.1, from coordinate 54,089,617 downwards.
GTATGCTCTCTCATGTAAAATACCGAAATTCTAATTTTACCCAAATTGAAAAAATCTAAATATTATCTAGGCATCCCAATATTAGAAACAAAATTGCTCTGAATATAGTCTGTCAGAAAAAATATACAATGCCCTATTCTACTTTGTTTTGGAGTATATAAACCAACTTCATAGGCTCTCAAATAAAAAATACATAAATTCTATATTTAAGCGAATTGAAAAAAATCTAAATATTATCTAGGCACCCCAATGTAAAAAGCAAAATTGCTCCGAATATAATCTGTCAGTAACAATATACAATGAACTTTTCTAATCTGTTTTTGAGTATATTCACCAACACAATATGCTCTCTCATGTAAAAACCGAAATTCTAATTTTACACGAATCAAAAAAAATCTGAATAATATCACAGCGCCCCAAAGTTAAAAGAAAATGGGTCTGAATATAGTCTGTTAGAAAATATATACAATGTCTTATTCTACTCTGTTTTGGAGTATATACACCAGTTCAGTATGCTCTCTCATATAAAATACAAAAATTCTATATGTAAGAGAATCGAAAAAGATCTAAATATTATCTAGGCACCCCAATGTTAAAAGCAAAATTGCTCTGAATATAGTCTGTCAGAAAAAATATACAATGCCATTTTCCATTCTGTTTTGTAGTATATACATCAACTCAATATGCTCTCTCATGTAAAATACAGAAATTATAATTTTACAAGAATCGAATAAATCTAAATATAATCTAGGCACCCCTATGTGAGAAACAAAATTACGTTGAATATAATCTGTCAGAGAAAATATAGAATGCCCTATTCTACTCTCTTTTGGAGTATATACACCAACTCCATATGCTCTCTCATGTAAAATACAGCAATTCTATATTTAAGCGAATCGAAAGAAATCTAAATATTATCTAGGCACCCCAGTGTTAAAAGCAAAATTGCTCTGAATATAATCTCTCAGAATAAGTATACATTTCCTTATTCTACTTTGTTTTGGAGTATATAAACCAACTCCATATGCTCTCTCATGTAAAATACAAAAATTCTGTATTTAAGGGAATGGAAAAAAATCTAAAAATTATCTAGGCATGCCAATGGTAAAAGCAAAATTGCTCTGAATATAATCTGTCAGAAAAAATATACAATGCCTTTTTATACTCTGTTTTGTAGTATATACACCAAGTTAATATGCTCTCTCATGTAAAATACCGAAATTCAGATTTTACGTGAATCAAAAAACAATCTAAATAATATCTAGGCGCCCCAAACTTAAAAGAAAATGGCTCTGAATATAGTGTGTTAGAGAAAATATACAATGCCTTATTCTACTCTGTTTTAGAGTATATACACCAACTCAGTATGCTCTCTCATGTAAAATACAGAAATTCTAATTTTACCCAAATTTAAAAAATCTAAATATTATCTAGGCACCCCAATGTTAAAAGCAAAATTTCTTTGAGTATGATCTGTCAGAAAAAATATACAATGGTTTTTACTACTCTGTTTTGGAGTATATACACCAATTCACTCTGCTCTTTCATGTAAAATACCGAAATTCTAATTTTACGTGAATCGAAAAAAATCTAAATAATAACCAGGCGACCCAAAGTTAAAAGAAAATGGCTCTGAATATAGTCTGTTAGAAGAAATATACAATGCCGAATTCTACTATGTTTTGGAGTATATACACCAACTCAGTACGCTGTCTCATGTAAAATACAGAAATTCTAATTTTACCAGAATCGAAAATATCTAAATATTATCTAGGCACCCCAATGTTAAAAACAAAATTGCTCTGAATATAATCTGTCATAAAAAATATACAATGCTCGATTCTTCTCTGTATTGGACTATACACCAACTCCATATGCTCTCTCATGTAAAATACAGAAATTCTATATTTAAGACACTCGAAATAAATCTAAATATTATCTAGGCACCCCTATGTTAAAAACAAAATTCCTCTGAATATAATCTGTCAGAACAAATATACAATGCTCTTTTCTAGTCTGTTTTGTAGTATATACACCAAGTCAATATACACTCTCATGTACAATAACGAAATTTTAATTTTACGTGAATCGAGAAAAATCTAAATATTATCTAGGCACCCCAATGTTAAAAGCAAAATTGCTCTGAATAAAATCTGTCATAAAAAATATACAATGCCTTTCCTACTCTTTTTTGGAGTATATACACCAACTTAATATGCTCTTTCATGTAAAATACGGAAATTCTTATTATTCGCGAATCCAAAAAAATCTAAATAATATCTAGGCACCACAAAGTTAATAGAAACCGGCTGTTAATATAGACTGTTAGAAAAAATATACAATGCCTTATATTACTCTGCTTTGGGGTATATACACCAACTCAGTATGCTCTCTCATGTAAAATACCAAAATTCTAATTTTACGTGAATCAAAATAAATCTAAATAATATCTACCTGCCCCAAAGTTAAAAGAAAATGGCTCTGAATATAGTCTGTTAGAGAAAATATACAATGCCGTATTCTACTCTGTGTTACAGTATATACACCAACTCAGTGTGCTCCCTCATGTAAAATACAGAAATTCTAATTTCAACTGAATCATAAAAATATAAATATTATCAAGGTACCCCAATGTTAAAAACGAAATTGCTCTGAATATAATCTGTCAGAAAAAATATACAATGCCCTTTTCTACTCTTATTTGGAGTATATACACCAATTCCATATGCTCACTCATGTAAAATACAGAAATTATAATTTTACCCGAATCGAAAAAATCTAAATATTCTCTAGGCACCCCAATGTTAAAAACAAAATTTCTCTGAATATAATCTGTCAGAAAAAATATACAATGCCCTATTCTACTTTTTTTGGAGTATATACACCAACTCCATATGATATCTAATATAAAATACATAAATTCTATATATAAGCGAATCGAAAAAAATCTAAATATTATCTAGGCACCTCAATGTAAAAGGCAAAATTTCTCAGAATATAATCTGTCAGAAAAAATATACAATGCCCTTTTCCACTCTGTTTTAAAGTATATACACCAACTCAGTATACTCTCTCATGTAAAATACCAAAATTCTAATTTTACGTGAATAGAAAATAATCTAAATATTATCTAGGCACCCCAATGTTAAAAGCAAAATTTCTCTGAATATAATCTGTCTGACAAAATACACAATGCCCTTTTCTACTCTGTTTTTGAGTATATACACCAACTCAATATGCCCTCTCATGTAAAATACCGAAATTCTAATTTTACCAGAAGAGAAAAAAATCTAAATATTTTCTAGGCACCCCAATATTAAAAGCAATATTGCTCTGAATATAATTTGACAGAAAAAATATAAAATGGCCTTTTCTACTCTCTTTTGTAGTATATATACCACGTCAATATGCTCTCCCACGTAAAATACAGAAATTCGAAATTTACGTGAATCGAAAAAAATCTAAATAATATCTCGGTACCATAAAGTTAAAAGAATATGGCTCTGAATATAGTCTGTTAAGAAAAAAAAAACAATGCCTGATTCTACTGTGTTTTGGAATATATAAACCAACTCAGTATGCTCTCTCATGTAAAATATCAAAATTCAAATTTTACCCGAATCGAAAAAATCTAAATATTATCTAGGCACCCCAATGTTAAAAAAATACTTCCCCTGAATATAATCTGTCAGAAAAAATATACAATGCCCTATTCTATTCTGTTTCGGAGTATATACAACAACTCTATATGCTCTCTCATGTAAAATACAGAAATTCTATATTTAAGCGAATCGAAAAAATCTAAATATTATCTAGGCACCCGAAGGTTAAAAGAAAAATTTAACTGAACATAATCTGTCAGAAATAATACATAATGCCCTATTCTACTCTGTTTTGAAGTATATACAACAACTCCATATGCTCTCTCATGTAAAATACTGAAATTCTAATTTTATGTGAACGGAAAAAAACCTAAAAGATATCTAGGCGCCCCAAATTTAATATAAAATGGCTCTGAATATAGTCTGTTAGAAAAAATATACAATGCCTTATTCTACTCTGTTTTGGAGTATATACACCAACTCAGTATGCTGTTTCATGTAAAATACCGAAATTTTAATTTTACCCGAATCGACAAAATCTAAATATTATCTAGGCACCCAAATGTAAAAAACAAAATTGCTCAGAATATAATCTCGCAGAAAAAATATACAATGCCCTATTCTACTCTGTTTTGAAGTATATACACCAACTCCATATGCTCTCTCATGTAAAATACAGAAATTCTATATTTAAGCGAATCGAAAAAAATCTAAATATTATCTAGGCACCGCAATGTTAAAAGCAAAATTTCTCTGAATATAATCTGTCAGATAAAATATACAATGCCCTTTTGTACTCTTTTTTGGAGTATATACACCAACTCAATATGCCCTCTAATGAAAAATACCGAAATTCTAATTTTACCCGAATCGAAAAAATCTAAATATTTTCTAGGCAACCCAATGTTAAAAGCAATATTGCTCTGAATATAATCTGACATAAAAAATATAAAATGCCCTTTTCTACTCTCTTTTGTACTATATACACCACCTCAATATGCTCTCTCACGTAAAATACAGACATTCGAAATTTACGTGAATAGAAAAAAATCTAAATAATATCTACAAGCCCCAAAGTTAAAAGAAAATGGCTCTGAATATACTCTGTTAAAAAAATATGCAATACCTTATTTTACTGTGCTTTACAGTATATACACTAACTCAGTATGCACCCTTATGTCAAATACCGTAATTCTAAATTTACGCGAATCGAAAAAAATGTAAATAACATCTACACGCCTCAAGTTAAAAGAAAATGGCTCTGAATATAGTGTGTTAGAAAAAATATACAATGCCTCATTCTAATCTGTTTTGGAGTATATACACCAACTCAGTATGCTCTCTCATGTAAAATATAGAAATCCTAATTTTACACGAACCGAAAAAGATATAAATAATATCTAGGCGCCCCAAAGTTAAAACAAAATGGCTCTGAATATAGTCTGTTAGAAAAAATATACAATGTTTTATTCTACTCTGTTTTGGAGTATATACACCAACTCAGGATGCTCTCTTATGTAAAATACAGAAATTCTAATTTTATGTGAATCAAAAATATCAAAATATTACTTATGCACCCCAATGTTAAAAACAAAATTGCTCTGAATATAATCTGTCAGAAAAAATATACAATGCCCTATTCTAATCTCTTTTAAAGTATATACACCAAGTCCATATGCTCTCTCATGTAAAATGCAGAAATTCTATATTTAAGCGAATAAAAAAAAATCTAAATATTATCTAGGCACCCCTATGTTAAAAGCAAAATTGCTATGAATATAATCTGCCAGAAAAAATATACAATGCTTATTTCAACTCGGTTTTGTAGTGTATACACCAACTCAAAATGCTCTGTCATGTAAAATACAGAAATTGTAATTCTACCCGAATCGAAAAAATCTAAATATTATCTAGGCACCCCAATGTTAAAAGCAGAATTGCTCTGAATATAATCTGTAAGAGAAAATATACAATTCCCTTTTCTACTCTGTTTTGGAGTATATACACAAACTCAATTTGCTCACTCATGTAAAATACCGAAATTCTAATTTTAGGCGAATCAAAAAGACTCAAAATAATACATAGGCGCCCGAAAGTTAAAATAAAATGGCTCTGAATATAGTCTGTTCGAAAAAATATACAATGTCTTATTCTACTCTGTTTTGGAGTATATACACCAACTCAGGATGCTCTCTCATGTAAAATAAGGAAATTCTAATTTTACGTAAATCGAAAATAATCTAAATATTATCTAGGCAACCCAATGTTAAAAACAAAATTACTCTGAATATAATCTGTCAGAAAAAATATACAATGCCCTATTCTACTCTGTTTTGGAGTATATACACCAACTCCATATGCTCTCTCATGTAAAATACAGAAATTCTAATTTTACACGAATCGAAAAAAATATAAATAATATCTAGGCGCCCCAAAGTTAAAAGAAAATGGCTCTGAATATAGTCTGTTAGAAAAAATATACAATACCTTATTCTACTCTGTTTTGGAGTATATACACCAACTCATTATGCTCTCTCATGTAAGATACAGAAATTCTAATTTTACATAAATCGAAATAAATCTAAATATTATCTAGGCAACCCAATGTTAAAAAGAAAATTGTTCTGAATATAATCTGTCACAATAATTATACAATGCCCTATTCTACTCGTTTTTAGAGTATATACACCAACTCAGTATGCTCTCTCATGTAAAATATAGAAATTCTAATTTTACATGAATCGAAAAAAATCCAAGTATTATCTAGGCACCCCAATGTTAAAAACAAAATAACTCTGAATAGAATCTGTCAGAAAAAATATACAATGCCCTATTCTACTTTGTTTTGGAGTATATACACCAACTCCATATGCTCCTTCATGTAAAATACAGAAATTCTATATTTAAGTGAATCGACAAAAATATAAATATAATGTAGGGACCCCAATGTGAAAAGCAAAATTACTCTGAATATAATCTGTCAGAAAAAATATACAATGCCCTTTTCTACTCTGTTTTCCAGTATATACACCAACTCAATATGCTCTATCATGTAAAATACAGAAATTTAAATTTTACCCAAGTCGAAAAAATCTATATATTATCTAGAAACCCGAATGATAAAAAAAAAATTTCTCTGAATATAGTCTTTTAGAAAAAACATACAATGCCCTATTCTACTCTGTTTTGGAGTATATACACCAACTAAGTGTGCTCTCTCATGTAAAATACCAAAATTCTAATTTTATGACAATCGAAAAAAATCTAAATATTATCAAGGCACCCCGTGTTAAAAAAATTGCTCTGAATATAATCTGTCATAAAAAATATACAATGCCCTTTTCTACTCTGTTTTCGAGTATATACACCAACTCAATATGCTCTCTCGTGTAAAATACCGAAATTCTAATTTTACGGAAATCGAAAAAAATCTACATAATATCTAGGCACCCCAAAGTTAAAAGAAAATTGCTCTGAATATAGTCTGTTATAAAAAATATAAAATGCCTTATTTTACTCTGTTTTGGAGTATATACACCAACTCAGTATGCTCTCTCATGTAAAATACATAAATTCTAATTTTACCTGAATCGAAAAAATCTAAATATTATCTAGGCAAACCAATGTTAAAAACAAAATTTCTCTGAATATAATTTGTCAGAAAAAATATAAAATCCTTTATTCTACTCTGTTTTGTAGTATATACACCAACTCCATACGCTCTCTCCATGTAAAAACAGAAATTCTATATTTAAGGGAATCGACAATAATCTAAATATGATCTAGACACCCCAATGTTAAAAGCAAAATTTCTCTGAATATAATCTGTCAGAAAAAATATACAATGCCGTATTCTACCCTGTTTTGGAGTATATACGCCAACTCAGTGTGCTCTCTCACGTAAAATACCGAAATTCTAAATTTACGTGAATCGAAAAAAATCTAAATATTATCTAGGCACCCGAATGTTAAAAGCAAAATTGCTCTGAATATAATCCGTTCAGAAAAAAATATACAATGCCCTTTTCTACTCGGTTTTAAATTATATACACCAACTCAATATGCTCTCTCTTGTAAAAAAACCGAAATTCTACTTTTACCCGAATCAAAAGAAATCTAAATAATATCTTGGAGCCCCAAATTAAAAGAAACTGGCTCTGAATATAGTCTGTTAGAGAATATATACAAAGCCTTATTCTACTCTGTTTTGGAGTATATACACCAATTCCATATGCTCTCAAACGTAAAAAACCGAAATTCTAATTTACGTGAATCGAAAAAAATCTAACTAATATCTAGGCGCCCCAAATTAAAAGAAATTGGCTCTGAAAGTTGTCTGTTAGAGAAAATATACAATGCCTTATTCTACTTTGTTTTGGAGTATATACACCAACTTAGTATGCTCTCTTATGTAAAATACCGAAATTCTAATTTTTACCGAAATGACAAAATCTAAATTTAATCTAGGCACACCAATATTAAAAAAAAAATCTCTCTGAATATAATCTGTCAGAAAAAATATACAATGCCCTATTCTACTCTGTTTTGGAGTGTATACACCAACTCCATATGCTCTCTGATGTAAAATACAGAAATTCTATATTTAAGCTAATTGAAAAAAATCTACATATAATCTAGGCACCCCAATGTTAAAAACAAAATTGCTCTGAAAATAGTCTGTCAGAAATAATATTGAATGCCTAATTCTACTCTGTTCTGGAGTATATACAACAACTTAGTATGCTCTGTCATGTAAAATACAGAAATTCTATATTTAAGCGAATCGAAAAATATCTAAATATTATCCAGGCACCCCAATGATACAAGCAGAATTGCTCTGAATACAATCTGTCAGAAGAAATATACAATGCCATTTTCTACTCTGTTTTGGAGTATATACACCCACTCAATAGGATCCTCATGTAAAATGCAAAAATTTTAATTTTACGTGAATCGAAAAAAATGTAAATAATATCTAGGCACCCCAAAGTTAAAAGAAAATGGCTCTGAATATTGTCTGTTAGAAAAAATATACAATGCCTTATTCTACTCGGTTTTGGAGTATATACACCAACTCAGTATGCTCTCTCATGTAAAATACTGAAATTCAAATTTTACGTGAACCGAAAAAAATCTAAATAATATCTAGGCGCCCCAAAGTAAAAAGAAAATGGCTCTGAATATAGTCTGTTAGAAAAAATATACAATGCCTTATTCTACTTTGTTTGGGAGTATATACACCAACTCAGTATGCTCTCTCATGTAAAATACCAAAATTCTAATTTTACCCGTATCGACAAAATCTAAATATTATCTCGGCACCCCAATGTTAAAAGCAGAATTGCTCTGAATATAATCTCTCAGAAAAAAATATACAATGCCTTATTCTACTCTGTTTTGAAATATATACACCAACTCAGTATGCTCTCTCATGTAAAATACCAAAATTCTAATTTTACCCGTATCGACAAAATCTAAATATTATCTAGGCACCCCAATGTTAAAAACAAAATTGCTCTGAATATAATCTGTCATAATAAATATACAATGCCCTATTCTACTCTGTTTTGGAGTATATACAGCAACTCAATATGCTCTATCATGTAAAATACCGAAATTCTAATTTTACGTGAATCGATAAAAATCTAAATATTATTTAGGCACCCGAATGGTAAAAGCAAAATTGCTCTGAATATAAACTGTCAGAAAAAAAATACAATGCCCTTTTCTACTCTGTTTTAGGGCATATACACCAACTCAATATGCTCTCTCATGTGAAATACTGAAATTCAAATTTTACGTGAATCGAAAAAATCTAAATATTATCTAGGCACACCAAAGTTAAAAGAAAATGGCTCTGAATATAGTCTGTTAGAAAAAATATACAATGCCTTATTCTACTTTGTTTTGGAGTATATACTCCAACTAAGTGTGCTCTCTCATGTAATATACCGAAATTCTAATTTTACGTGAATCCAAAATAATCTAAATATCATCTAGGCACTGCAATGTTAAAAGCAAAATTGATCTGAATATAATCTGTCAGAAAATATATACAATACCCTTTTGTACTCTGTTTTAAAATATATACACCAACTCAATATATTATCTCATTAAAAATACCGAAATTCAAATTTTACGCGAATCAAAAAATATCTAAATACTATCTAGGCGCCCCAAAGTTAAAAACAAAATTGCAATGAATATAATCTGTCATAAAAAATATACAATGCCCGTTTCTACTCTGTTTTGGCGTATATACACCTACTCAATATCCTCTATCATGTAAAATACAGAATTTCTAATTTTACCCGAATCGAAAAATCTAAATATTATCTAGGCACCTCAATGTTAAAATCTAAATTGCCCTGAATATAATCTGTCAGAAAAAATATACAATGCCCTGTTCTACTCTGTTTTGGAGTAAATACACCAAATCAATATGCTCTCTCATGTAAAATACAAAAATACTATATTTAAGCGAATCGAAAAATATCTAAATATTATCTAGGCAGCCCAATGTTAAAAACAAAATTGCTCTGAATATATTCTGTCAGCAAAAATATACAATGACATATTCTACTCTGTTTTGGAGTATTTACACCAACTCCATATGCTGTCTCATGTAAAATACAAATATTCTATATTTAAGTGAATCGAAAAAAATATAAATATTATCTAATCACCCCAATGTTAAAAGGAAAATTGCTCTGAATATCACTTTTCAAAAAAATATACACTGCCCTATTCTACTCTGTTTTTGAGTATATACACCAACTCCATATGCACTCTCATGTAAAATACAGAAATTCTATATTTCCGCGAATTGAAAATAATCTAAATATTATCTAGGCACCCCAATGTTAATAGCAAAATTTTTCTGAATATAATCTGTCAGAAAACATATACAATGCCATTTTGTACTTTGTTTTGTAGTATACAGACCAACTCAATATGCTCTCTCATGTAAAATACCGAAATTCAAATTTTACATGAATCGAATAATATTTGAATAATATGTAGGCACCCCAAAGTTAAAAGAAAATGGCTCTGAATATGGTCTATTAGAAAAACTATACAATGCCTTATTCTACTCTGTTTTGGAGTATATACACCAACTCAGTATGCTCTCTCATGTAAAATACCGAAATACTAATTTTACTCGAATCAAAAAAATCTAAATATTACCTAGGCACCCCAATGTTAAAAACAAAATTGCTCTGAATATAATCTGTCAGAAGAAATATACAATGCCCTATTCTACTCTTTTTTGGAGTATATACACCAACTCCATATGCTCTCTCATATAAAATACAAAAATTTTATATTTAAGCAAATCGAAATAAATCTAAATATTATCTAGGCACCCCAACGTTAAAAGCAAACTTGCTCTGAATATAATCTGTCAGAAAAAATATACAATGCACTTTTCTACTTTATTATTGGATTATATACAAAACCTCAATATGCTCTCTCAGGCAAAATACAAAAATTCTAATTTTACGCGATTCGAAAAAAATATAAATTATATCTAGGCGCCCCAAGATTAAAGAAAAATGGCTCTGAATATAGTCTGTTAGAAAAAATATACAATGCCTTATTCTACTCTGTGTTGGAATATATACACCAACTCAGTATGCTCTCTCATGTAAAATATCAATATTATAATTTTATGTGAATCAAAAAAAATCTAAATATTATCTAGGCACCCCAATGTTAAAATCAAAATTGCTCTGAATATAATCGGTCAGAAAAATTATACAATGCCCTTTTCTAATCAGTTTTGTAATATATACACCAATTCAATATGCTCTCTTATGTAAAATACAGAAATTCTAATTTTACCCGAATTGAAAAAATCTAAATATTATATAGGCACCCCAATATTAAGAACAAAATTGCTCTGAATATAATCTGTCATAAAAGATATACAATGCCCTATTCTACACTGTTTTGGACTATATACACCAACTAAATATGCTCTGTCATATAAAATACGGAAATTCAAATTTTAGGCGAATTTAAAAACATTTAAATAATATCTAGATGCCCCAAAGTTAAAATGAAATGTCTCTCAATGTAGTCTGTTAGAAAAAATATTCAGTACCTTATTCTACTTTGTTTTTTAGTATATACACCTACTCAGTATGCTCTCTTCTGTAAAATAGCATAATTCTAATTTTACGTGAATCGAAAGAAATCTAAATATTATCTAGGCACCCCAATGTTAAAAGCAAAGTTGCTCTGAATATAATCTGTCAGAAAAAATATACAATGCCCTTTTCTACTCTTTTTTGGAGTATATACAGCAACTCAATATGCTCTCTCATGTAAAATACCGAAATTCAAATTTTACGTGAAAAGAAAAAAATCTAAATAATATCTAGGAGTTCTAAAGTTAAAAGAAAATGGCTCTGAATATAGTCTGTCAGAAAAAATATGCAATGCCTTATTCTACTCTGTTTTAGAGTATATACACCAAGTCAGTATGCTCTATAATGTAAAATACAGAAATTCTAATTTAACCCGAATAGAAAAACTCTAAATATTATCTAGGCACCCCAATGTTAAAAGCAAAATTGCTCTGAATATAATCTGTTAGAAAAAATATGCAATGCCCTTTCTACTGTGTTTTGGAGTATATAAACCAACTCAATATGCTCTCTCATGTAAAATACCGAAATTCTAATTATACGCGAATCAAAAAAAATCTAAATAATATCTAGGCACCCCAAAGATAAAAGAAAATGGCTCTGAATATCGTCTGTTAGATAAAATATACAATGCCTCCTTCTACTCTGTTTTGGTGTATATACAACAACTCAGTATTCTCTCTCATATAAAATACCGAAATTCTAATTTTACCCGAATCGTAAAAATCTAAATATTACCTAGGCACCCCAATATGAAAAAAAAAATTGCTCTGAATATAATCTGTCAGAAAAAAATATACAATGCCCTATTCTACTCTTTTTTGGAGTATATACAATAACTCCATATGCTCTCTTATGTAAAATACAAAAATTCTATATTAAAGGAAATCGAAAAAATCTAAATAATATCCAGGCATCACAATGTTAAAAACAAAATGGCTCTGAATATCGTCTGTTAGAAAAAATATACAATGCCTTATTCTACTCTGTTCTAGAGTATATACACCAACTCAGTGTGCTCTCTCATGTAAAATACCGAAATTCTAATTTTACTCAAATCGAAAAAAATCTAAATAATATCTGGTGCCCCAAAGTTAAAAAAAAATGGCTCTGAATATAGTCTGTTACAAAAAATATACAATGCCCTATTCTACTCTGTTTTGGAGTATATACACCAACTCCATATGCTCTCTCCTGTAAATCACAGAAATTCTATATTTAAGCGAATCGAAAAAAATCTAAATGTTATCTAGGCATCTCAATGTTAAAAACAAAATTGGTCTGAATATAGCCTTTCAGAAAAAATATACAATGTTTTATTCTACTCTGTTCTGGAGTATATACAGCCACTCAATATGCTCTCTCATGTAAAATACTGAAATTATAATTTTACGTGAATCGAAAAAAAATCTAAATATTATCTAGGCACCCGAATGTTAAAAGAAAAATTGCTCTGAATATAATCTGTCATAAAAAATATACAATGCCCTTTTCTGGTCTTTTTTGGAGTATATAAAAAAACTGAATATGCTCTCTCATGTAAAATACCGACCTTCTAATTTTCCGCGAATTGAAAAAAATCTAAATAATATCTAGGCACCCCAAAGTTAAAAGAAAATGACTCTGAATATAGTCTGTTAGAAAAAATATACAATGCCTACTTCTACTCTGTTTTGGAGTACATACACCAACTCAGTATGCTCTCTCATGTAAAATAGCGAAATTCTTATTTTACCCAATTCGAAAGAATCTAAAAATTATCTAGGCGACCAATGTTAAAAACAAAATTGCTCTGAATATAGTCTGTCAGAAAAAATATGCAATGCTCTATTCCACTCTGTTTTGAAGTATATACACGAACTCCATATGTTCTCTGATGTAAAATACAGAAATTCTATAGTTAAGGGAATCGAAAAAAGTCTAAATATTATCTAGGCACCCAAAGGTTATAAGATAAATTGCTCTGAATAAAATCTGTCAGAAAAAATATACAACGCCCTTTTCTACTTTCTTTTGGAGTATATACACCAACTCACTATGCTCTCTCATGTAAAATACCGAAATTCTAATTTTACGCAAATCGAAAAAAATCTAAATATTATCTAGGAACCCCAAATATAATAGAAAATTGCTCTGAATATAGTCTCTTAAAAAATATATACAATGCCTTATCCTACACTGTTTTGGTGTATATACACTAACTCAGTATGCTCTCTCATGTAAAATACCGAAATTCTAAATTTACGTGAATTGAAAAAAATCTAAATATTATCTAGATACCCCATGTGAAAAGAAAAATTGCTCTGAATATAATCAGTCAGAAAAAATATACAATATCCTTTTCTACTTAGTTTTGGAATATATACAAAAACTCAATATGCTGTCTCATGTATAATACAGAAATTCTAAATTTACGTGAATCGAAAAAAATCTAAATAATATCTTGGCACACCAAAGTTAAAAGAAAATGGCTCAGAAAATAGTCTGTTAGAAAAAATATACAATCCCTTAATCTACTCTGTTTTGGAGTATATACACCAACTCACTATGCTCTCTCATGTAAAATACTGAAATTCTAACTTTACTTGAATCGAATAAAATCTAAATATTATCTAGGCACCCCAATGTTAAAAGAAAAATTGTTCCAAATATAATATGTAAGAGAAAATATACAATGGCCATTTCTACTCTGTTTTGGATTATATAAACCAACTCAATATGCTGTCTCATGTAAAATACCGAAATTCGAATTTTACCAGAATCGAAAAAATTTTTAAAAATATCTAGGCACCCCATAGTTAAAAGTAATGGCTCTGAATAGAGTCCGTTAGAAAAAATATACAATGCCTTCTTCTACTCTGTTTTGGAGTATATACACCAACTCAGTATAATCTCTCATGTAAAATATCGAAATTCTAATTTTACCCGAATCGAAAATATCTAAATATTATCTAGGGACCTCAATGTTAAAAACAAAATTGCTCTGAATATAATCTGTCAGAAAAAAATATACAATGCCCTATTCTACTCTGTTTTGGAATATATAAACCAACTCCATATGCTCTCTCATATAAAATACAGAAATTCTATATTTAAGCAAATCTAAATAAATCTAAATATTATCTAGGCACCCCAATGTTAAAAAATAATTGCGCTGAATATAATCTCTCCGAAAAAAAATACAATGCCCTATTCTACTCTGTTGTGGAGTATATACAACAACTCCATATGCTCTCTCATGTAAAAAAGAGATATATTGTATTTAATCGAATCTAAAAAAAATCTCAATATTATCTAGACACCCCAATGTTAAAAGCAAGATTGCTCTGAATATAATCTGTCAAAAAGAATATACAATGAACTTTTCTACTCTGTTTTCGAGTATATAAAAAAACTCAATATGCTCTCTCATGTCAAACAGGGAACTTTTAATTTTATGTGAATCGAGAAAAATCTAAATATTATCTAGACACCACAATGTTAAAAACAAAATTGATCTGAATATAGTCTGTCATAAAAAATATACAATGTTATATTCTACTCTGTTTTGGAGTATATACACCCACTCAATATGCTCTCTCATGGAAAATATCGAAATTCTAACTTTACCCGAATCGACAAAATCTAAATATTATCTAGGCACGCCAATTTTAAAAGCAAAATTGCTCTGAATATAATCTGTCAGAAAAACTATACAATACCCTTCTCTACTCTTTTTTGGAGTATATACATCAACTGAATACGCTTTTTCATGTAAAATGCAGAAATTATAATTATATGCGAATCGAAAAAAATCTAAATAATATCTAGGCAACCAAAAGTTAAATGAAAATGGCTCTGAATAAAGTCTGTTAGAAAAAATATACAATGCCTTATTCTACTTTGTTTTGGAGTATATACACCAACTCAGTATGCTCTCTCATGTAAAATACAGAAATTCTATATTTAAGCAAATCGAAAAAAATCTAAATATTATCTTGTCACCCCAATGTTAAAAGCAAAATTTCTCTGAATATATTCTGTCAGAAAAAATATACAATGCCCTTTTCTACTCTGTTTTGTAGTATATACACCAACTAAATATGCTCTCTAATATAAAATACATAAATTCTAAATTTACACGAATCGAAAAAAATCTAATTATTATCTAGGCACCCCAACGTTAAAAACAAAATTGCTTTGAAAATAATCTTTCATAAAATGTATACAATGCCCTATTCTACTCTGTTTCGTAGTACATACACCAACTCCATATGCTCTCTCATGTAAAATACAGAAATTCTGTATTTAAGCGAATCGATAAAAATCTAAATATTATCTATGCTCCCCAATGTTAAAAAGAAAATTGCTCTGAATATAATCTGTCAGAAAAAATATACAATGCCCTTTTCTACTCTGTTTTTTATTATATACACCAACTCAATATGCTCTCTCACGTAAAATACAGAAATTCTAGTTTTACCCGAATCGAAAAAATCTAAATATTATCTAGGCACTTCAATGTTAAAAGCAAAATTGCTCTGAATATACTCTGTCGGAAGAAATATACAATGCCCTTTTCTACTCTGTATTTTAGTATATACACCAACTCAATATGCTCTCTCATGTAAAATAAAGAAGTCATAATTTCACCTGCATCTAAAAAAATCTAAATTTTATCTAAGCACCACAATATTAAAAACAAAATTGCTCCGATTATAATCTTTCAGAAAATATATACAATGCCCTTTTCTACTCTGTTTCGTAGTATATACACCAACTCCATTTGCTCTCTCATGTAAAATACAGAAATTCTATATTTAAGCGAATCGAAAAAAATCTAAATATTATCTAGGCACCCCAATGTTAAAAGCAAAATTGCTCTGGATATAGTCTGTCATAAAAAATACGCAATGCCCTTTTCTACTCTATTTTGTAGTATATACACCAACTCAATATGCTCTCTCATGTAAAATACGAAATTCAAATTTTACGCGAATCGAAAAAAATCTAAATAATATCTAGACGACCCAAAGTTAAAAGAAAATGGCTCTGAATACAGTCTGTTAAAAAAAATATACAATGTCTTATTCTACTCTGTTTTGGAGTATATACAACAACTCAGTGTGCTCTCTCATGTAAAACACGGAAATTCTGTATTTAAGTGAATCGAAAAGAATCTAAATAATATCTAGGCGCCCAAAAGTTAAAGGAAAATGGCTCTGAATATAGTCTGTTAGAAAAAATATACAATGCCTTATTCTACTCTATTGTGGACTATATACATTAACTCAGTATGCTCTCTCATGGAAAATAAAGGAATTCTAATTTTACCTGGATCGAAAAAATCTAAATATTATCTAGGAACCCCAATGTTAAAAACAAAACTGGTCTGAATATAATCTCTCAGAAAAAATATACAATGCCCTATTCTACCTTGTTTTGGAGTATATACACCAACTCCATATACTCTCTCATGTAAAATACAGAAATTCTATATTTAAGCTAATC
This sequence comes from Callithrix jacchus, assembly GCF_049354715.1. Taxonomy (NCBI): domain Eukaryota; kingdom Metazoa; phylum Chordata; class Mammalia; order Primates; family Cebidae; genus Callithrix; species Callithrix jacchus. Next base: position 54,072,372 of record NC_133521.1, on the reverse strand, counting down.
GAAAAAAATCAAAATATTATCTAGGCACCCCAATGTTAAAGCAAAATTGCTCTAAATATAATCTTTCAGAAAAAAATATAAAATGCACTTTTCTACTCTATTTTGGAATATATACCCCAATCAATATGCTCTCTCATGTAAAATACCGAAATTCTAATTTTACACGAATAGAAAAAATCTTATTAATACCTATGCGCTGCAAAGTAAAAAGAAATTGGCTCTGAATGTACTTTGTTTGAGGAAATATACAATGCCTTATTCTACTTTGTTTTGGAGTATATACACCAACAAAGTGTGCTCTCTCATGTAAAATACAGAAATTCTAATTTTACCCGAATAGAAAAAAAGTAAATACTCTCTAGGCACCCCAATGTTAATAGCAAAATTTCTCTGAATATAATCTTTCAGAAAAAATATAAATGCCCTTTTCTACTCTGTTTTGTAGTATATACTCCAACTCAATATGCTCTCTCATGTAAAATAGAGAAATCCTAATTTAACATGAATCGATAAAAATCTAAATAATATCTAGGCGCCCCAAAAATAAAAGAAAATGGCTCTGTATATTGTTTGTTAGAAAAAATACACAATGCCTTATTCTACACTGTTTTGGAATACATACACCAACTCAGTATGCTCTCTCATTTAAAATACAGAAATTCTAATTTTACCCGAATTGAAAAAATCTAAATATTATCTAGGCACCCCAATTTTAAAACAAAATTGCTCTGAATATAATATCTCAGAGAAAATATACAATGCCCTATACTACTCTGTTTTGGAGTATATACACCAACTACCTATGCTCCCTCATGTAAAATACAGAAATTGTATATTTAAGAAATTCGAAAAAATCTAAATATTATCTAGGCATCCCAATGTTAAAAGCAAAATTGCGCTGAATATAATCTGTCAGAAAAAATATACAAGGCCCTTTCTACTCTGTTTTGTAGTATATACACCAACTCAATATGCTCTGTCATGTAAAATACCGAAATTCTAATTTTACGCGAATCGAAAAAAATCTAAATAATATCTAGGAGCCCCAAAGTTAAAAGAAAATGGCTCTGAATATAGTCTGTAAGAAATAATATACAATGCCATATTCAACTTTGTTTTGGGGTATATACACCAACTCAGTATGCTCTCTCATGTAAAATACAGAGATTCAAATTTTAACCGAATAGAATAAATCTTAATATTATCAAGGCACCCCAACGTTAAAAAGAAAATTGCTCTGAATATAATCTGTCAGAAAATATATACAATGCCCTATTCTACTTTGTTTCGTAGTATATAAACCAACTCCATATACTCTATCATGTAAAATACAGAAATTCTATATTTAAGTGAATCGAAAAAAATCTAAATATTATCTAGGCACCCCAATGTTAAAAACAAAAGTCGTCTGAATAAAATCTGTCAGAAAAAATATACAATGCCCTATTCTACCTTGTTTTGGAGTATATACACCAACTCCATATACTCTCTCATGTAAAATAAAGAAATTCTATATTTAAGCTAATCGAAAAAAATCAAAATATTATCTAGGCACCCCAATGTTAAAAACAAAATTGCTCTGAATATAATCTGTCAGAAAATATATACAATGCCCTATTCTACTCTGTTTCGTAGTATATACCCCAACTACATATGCTCTCTCATATAAAATACAGAAATTCTATATTTAAGCGAATCGAAAAAAATCTAAATATTATCTAGGCACCCCAATGTTAAAATCAAAATTTCTCTGAATATAGTCTGTCAGAAAAAATACACAATGCCCTTTTAAACTTTTTTTTGTAGTATATACACCAACTCAATATGCTCTCTCATGTAAAATACCGAAATTCTAATTTTACGTGAATCTAAAAAAATCTAAATAATATCTAGGCGCAACAAAGTTAAAAGAAAATGGCTCTGAATATAGTCTGTTAGAAAAAATATACAATGCCTTATTCTATTCTGTTTTGGAGTATATACACCAACTCAGTATGCTCTCTCATGTAAAATGTAGAAATTTTAATTTTACACAAATCAAAAAAATCTAAAAATTATCTAGGTACCCCAAAGTTAGAAACAAAATTTCGCTGAATATAATTTGTCAGAAAAAATATACAATGCCCTATTCTACTCTGTTTTAGTGTATATACACCAACTCAGTATGCTCTCTCATGTAAAATATAGAAATTCGAATTTTACACGAATTGAAAATATCTGAAAATTATTTAGGCACCTCAAAGTTGAAAACAAAATTGCTCTGAATATAATCTGTCAGAAAAAATATACAATGACCTATTCTACTCTGTTTTTGAGTATATACACCAACTCCTTATGCTCTCTCATGTAAAATACAGAAATTCTATATTTTAGCGAATCGAAAAAAATCTCAATATTATCTAGGCACCTTAATGTTAAAAGCAAAAATGCTCTGAATATAATCTGTCAGAGAAAATATACAATGCTCTTTTCTACTCTGTTTTGGAGTATATATACCAACTCAATACGCTCTCTCATGTAAATTACTGAAATTCTAAAGTTACGTGAATCAAAAAAAATCTAAATTATATCTAGGGGCCCCAAAGTTAAAGGAAAATGGCTCAGAATATAGTCTGTTAAAAAAAAATACACAATGCCGGATTCTACTGTGTTTTGGAGTATATACACCAACTCAGTATGCTCTCTCATGTAAAATACCAAAATTCTAATTTTACGTGAATCAAAAATAATCTAAATATTATCTAGGCACCCCAATGTAAAAAGCAAAATTGCTCTGAATATAATCTGTCTGACAAAATATACAATGCCCTATTATACTCTGTTTTAAAGTATATACACCAACTCAATATACCCTCTCATGTAAAATACTGAAATTCTAATTTTACCCGAATCGAATAAATCTAAATATTATGTAGGCAACCCAATGTTAAAAGCAATATTGCTCTGAATATAATCTGACAGAAAAAATATAAAATGCCCTTTTCTACTCTGTTTTGGAGTATATGCACCAACTTCATATGCTCTCTCATGTAAAATACAGAAATTCTATATTTACCGAATCGAAAAAAATCTAAATATAATCTAGGCACCCCAATGTTAAAAACAGAATTGCTCTGAATAAAATCTGTCATAAAAAATATACAATGCCCTATTCTAATCGGTTTTTGCGTATATACACTAACTCCATATGCTCTCTCATGTAAAATACAGAAATTCTATATTTAAGCGAATCGAAAAAATCTAAATATTGTCTAGGCACCCCAATGTTGAAAACAATATTGTTCTGGGTATAATCTGTCAGAGAAATATACAATGCCCTTTTCTACTCTGTTTTGTACTATATACACCAACTCAATATGCTCTTTCATTTAAAATACAAAAATTCTAATTTTACCCAAATCGAAAATATCTAAATATTATCAAAGCACCCCAATGTTAAAAACAAAACTTCTCTGAATATAATCTGTCAGAAAGGATATACAATGACCTATTCTACTCTGTTTTGGAGTATATTCAGAAACTCCATATGCTCTCTAATGTAAAATACAGAAATTCTATATTTAAGTGAATCGAAAATAATCTAAATTTTATCTAGCACCCAAATGCTAAAAGCAAAATTGCTCTGAATATAATCTGTCAGAAAAAATATACAATTCCCTATTCTACTCTGCTTTGGAGTATATACACCAACTCAATATGCTCTCTCATGTAAAATACAAAAATTCTATATTTAAGCGAATTGAAAATATCTAAATATTATCTAGGCAACCCAAGGTTAAAAGCATAATTACTCTGAAAATAATCTGTCAGAAAAAATATACAACGCCCTTTTCTACTCTTTTTTGGAGTATATGCAGCAACTCAATATGCGCTCTCATGTAAAATACAGAAATTCTAATTTTACGCGAATTGAAAAAATTATAAATATTATCTAGGCACCCCAAAGTTAAAAGAAAATGGCTCTGAATATAGTCTGTTAGAAAAAATATACAATGCCTTATTCTAATCTGTTTTGGAGTATATACACCAACTCAGTATGCTCTCTCATGTAAAATAACGAAATTCTAATTTTACCAGAATCGAAAATATCTAAATATTATCTAGGCACCCCAATGTTAAAAACAAACTTGCTCTGAATATAATCTGTCAGAAAAAATATACAATGCCCTATTCTACTCTTTTTTGGAGTACATACACAAACTCAATATGCTCTCTCATGAAAATACCGAAAATCTAATTTTAACTGAATGGAATAAAACCTAAAGAATATCTAGGCGCCCCAAAGTTAAAAGAAAATGGCTCTGAATATAGTGTGGAAGTTAAGAAAAACAATGCCTTATTCTACTCTGTTTTGGAGTATATACAGCACCTCAGTATGCTCTCCCATTTAAATACAGAAATTCTAAATTTACGTGAATCGAAAAAATCTAAATATTATGTAGGCACCCTAATGTTAAAAGCAAAATTGCTATGAATATGATCTGTCAGAAAAAATATACAATGCCCTTTTCTACTCTGTTTTGTAGTATATACACCAACTCAATATGCTCTCTCATGTAAAATACCGAAATTCTAATTTACGCGAATCGAAATAAATCTAAATAATATCTAGGCGCCCTAAAGTTAAAAGAAAATGGCTGTGAATATAGTGTGTTAGAAAAAATATACGATGCCTTATTCTACTCTCTCTTAAATTATATAAACAAACTCAGTATGCTCTCTCATGTGAAATACCAAAATTCTAATTTTAACAAAATCGAAAAATCTAAATATTATATAGACACCCAAATGTTAAAAACAATATTGCTCTGAATATAATTTCTCAGTAAAAATATAAAATGCCCTATTCTACACTTTTTTGGAGTATATACACCAACTCCATATGCACTCTCATGTAAAATACAGAAATTCTATATTTAAGAAATCCGAAAAAATTCTAAATATTATCTAGGCACCCCAATGTTAAAAGCAAAATTGATCTGAATATAATCTGTCAGAAATAATATAAATGCCCTTTTCCACTTTGTTTTGGAGTATATACACCAACTCAATATGCTCTGTCATGTAAAATACAGAATTTATAATTTTACGTGAATCGAAAAAAATCTAAATAATATCTAGGCGCCCCAAAGTTAAAAGAAAATGGCTCTGAATATAGTCTGTTAGAAAAAATATACAATGCCCTATTCCACTCTGTTTTGGAGAATATACACCAACTCCATATGCTCTCTCATGTAAAATACAGAAATTCTAATTTTACTCGAATCGAAAAAATGTAAATATTACCTAGGCACCCCAATGTTAAAAGCAAAATTGCTCTGAATATAATCTGTCAGAAAAAATATACAATGCCCTTTTCTACTTTGTTTTGCAGTATATACCCCCACTTAGTATGCTCTCTCATGTAAAATGAAGAAATTCTAATTTTACCAGGATTGAAATAATCTAAATATTATCTAGGCACCCCAATGTTTAAAGCAAAATAATCTAAATATAATCTGCCATAAAAAATATACAATGCTTCTTTCTACTATGTTTTGTAGTATATACACCAACTCAATATGCTCTTAAGTAAAGTACCGAAATTCTAATTTTACGCAAATTGAAATAAATCTAAATACTATCTAGGTGCCCCAAAGTTATAAGGAAATGGTTCTCAATATATTCTGTTTGAGGAAATATACAATGCCTTGTTCTACTCTGTTTTGGAGTATATACACCAACTCAGTATTATCTAGCATGTAAAATACCGAAATTCTAATTTTACGTGAATCGAAAAAAATCTAAATATTATCTAGGCACCCCAATTTTAAAAACAAAATTGCTCTGAATATAATCTGTCAGAAAAAATATACAATGCCCTATTCTACTCTGTTTTGGAGTATATACACTAACTCCATATGCTCTCTCATATAAAATACAGAAATATTATATTTAAGCAAATCAAAAAAAATCTAAATAATATCTAGACATCCCAAAGTTAAAATATAATGGCTCTAAAAATAGTCTGTTAGAAAAAATATACAATGCCTTATTCTACTCTGTTTTGGAGTATATACACCAACTCAGTATGCTCTCTTATGTAAAATACAGAAATTCTAATTTTTCCCAAATCAAAAAAATCTAAACATTATCTAGGCACCCCAATGTTAAAAACAAAATTGCTCTGAATATAATGTGTCATAAAAAATATACAATGCCCTTTTGTACTCTGTTTTGGAGTACATACACCAACTCCATATGCTCTCTCATGTAAAATACAGATATTCCATATTTAAGCGAATCGAAAAACGTCTAAATATTATATAGGCACCCCAATGTTAAAAACAAAATTTCTCTGAATATAATCTGTCATAAAAAATATACAATGCTTTTTTCTACTTTGTTTTGGAGTATATACACCAACTCAGTTTGCGCTCTCAAGTAAAATAGAAAAATACAAATTTTACCCTAATAAAAAAATCTAAATATTCTTTAGGCACCCCAATGTTAAAAACAAAACTGCTCTGAACATAATCTGTCAGAGAAAATATGCAATGCCCTATACTACTCTATTTTGGAGTATATACACCAACACCATATGCTCTCTCATGTAAAATACAGAAATTCAAATTTTACTCGAATCGAAAAAATGTCAATATTATCTAGGCACCCCAATGTTAAAAACAAAATGGCTCTGAATATAATCAGTCAGAAAAATTATACAATGCCCTATTCTTCTATGTTTTGGAGTATATACACCAACTCCATATGCTCTCTAATGTAAAATACAGAAATTCTATATTTAAGTGAATTGAAAAAATCTAAATATTATCTAGGCACGCCAATGTTAAAAGAAAAATTGCTCTGAATATAATCTGTGAGAAAAAATATACAATGCCCTTTTCTACTCTGTTTTGGATTATATAAACCAACTCAATATGCTCTCTTAGGTAAAATACCGAAATTCTAATTTTACGCAAATCGAAAAAAATCTAAATAATATTTAGAAACCCCAAAGTTAAAAGAAAATGGCTCTGAATATAGTCTGTTAGGAAAAATATACTGTGCTTTATTCTACTATGTTTTCCAGTATATACACCAACTCAGTATGCTCTCTCATGTAAAATACAGAAATTCTAATTTTACCCGAATCATAAAAATCTAAATATTATCTAGGCAACCCAATGTTAAAAACAAAATTGCTTTGAATTTAATCTGTCATAAAAAATATACAACGCTTTTTTCTACTCTGTTTTGAAGTACATACAATAACTCAGTTTGCGCTCTCATGTAAAATACAGAAATTCTAATATTACCCGAATCGAAAAAATCTAAATATTCTGTAGGCACACCAATGTTAAAAACAAAACTGCTCTGAATATAATCTGTCAGATAAAATATACAATGCCCTATTCTACTCTTTTATGGAGTATATAAACCAACTCCATATGCTCTCTCATATAAAATACAGAAATTCTAATTTTACTCGAATCTAAAAGATCTAAGTATTATCTAGGAACCCCAATGTTAAAAACAAAATTGCTCTGAACATAATCAGTCAGAAAAAATATACAATGCCCTATTCTACTCTGTTTTGGAGTATATACACAAACAGCATATGCTCTCTCAGGTAAAATACCGAAATTCTAATTTTACGCAAATCAAAAAAAACCTAAATAATATCTAGGAACCCCAAAGTTAAAAGAAAATGGCTCTGAATATAGTCTGTTAGAAAAAATATACAATAGCTTATTCTACTGTGTTTAGGAGTATATACACCAACTCAGTATGCTCTCTCATGTAAAATACAGAAATTCTAATTTTACACGAATTGAAAAAATCTAAATATTATCTAGGCACACCAATGTTAAAAACAAAATTGCTCTGAATATAATCTGTCAGAGAAAATATACAATGCCCTATTCTACTCTGTTTTGGAGTATATACACCAACTCCCTATGCTCTCTCATGTAAAATACAGAAATTCTATATTTAAGCAAATCGAAAAATATCTAAATAATATCTAGAGGCCCCAAAGTTAAAAGAAAATGGCTCTGAAATAGTCTGTTAGAAAAAATATACAATTCCTTATTCTACTCTCTTTTGGAGTATATACACCAACTCAGTATGCTCCCTCATGTAAAATACAGAAATTCTAATTTTTCCCGAATCAAAAAAATCTAAACATTATCTAGGCACCCGAATGTTAAAAACGAAATTGCTCTGAATATAATCTGTCATTAAAAATATACAATGCCCTTTTTTACTCTGTTGTGGAGTACATACACCAACTCCATATGCTCTCTCATGTAAAATACAGAAATTCCATATTTAAGCAAATCGAAAAAATCTAAATATTATATGGGCACCCCAATGTTAAAAACAAAATTTCTCTGAATATAATCTGTCAGAAAAAATATACAATGCCTTTTTCTACTCTGTTTTGGAGTATATACACCAACTCAGTTTGCGCTCTCAAGTAAAACAGAGAAATTCTAATTTTAACCTAATCAAAGAAATCTCAATATTCTTTAGGCACCCCAATGGTAAAAACAAAACTGCTCTAAATATAATCTTTAAGAAAAAATATACAATGCCCTATTCTACTCTTTTTTGGAGTATATACACCAACACCATATGCTCCCTCATGTAAAATATGGAAATTCTAAATATGCGTGAATCGAAGAAATCTAAATATTATCTAGGCACCCCAATGTTAAAAGCAAAATTTCTCTGAATATAATCTGTCAGAAAAAATATACAATGCTCTTTTTTACTGTGTTTTGTAGTATTTTCACCCACTCAATATGCTCACTCATATAAAATACTGAAATTCTATATTTAAGTGAATCGAAAAAAATTTAAATATTATCTAGGCACCCCAATGTCAAAAACAAAATTACTCTGAATATAGTCTGTCATAAAAAATATACAATGCCCTTTTCTACTCTGTTTTGTAGTATATACACCAACTCAATATGCTCTCTCATGTAAAATACAGAAATTCTAATTTTACCCGAATAGAAAAAATCTAAATATTTTCTAGGCACTCCAATGTTAAAAACAAAATTGATCTGAATATAATCTGTCAGATAAAATATACAATGCCTTATTAAACTGTGTTTTGGAGTATATACACCAACTCAGTATGCTCTCTCATGTAAAATATAGAAATACTAAATTTAAGTGAATCGAAAAAAATCTAAATATTATCTAGGCACCCACATGTTAAAAGCAGAATTGCTCTGAATATAATTTGTCAGAAAAAATATACAATGCTCTTTTCTACTCTGTTTTGTAGTATATACACCAACTCAATATGCTCTCTCATGTAAAATACGATAATTCTAATTTTACACGAATCAAAAAAAATCTAAATAATATCTAGGCGCCCAAAAGATAAAAGCAAATGGCTGTGAATATATTTTGTTACAAAAAATATACAATGCCTTACTCTACTCTATTTTGGAGTATATACACCAACTCAGTATGCTCTCTCACGTAAAATACAGAAATTCTAAATTTACGTGAATCGAAAAAAATCTAAATATTATGTAGGCACCCTAATGTTAAAAGCAAAATTGCTCTGAATATAATCTTTCAGAAAAAATATACAATGCCCTTTTATACTTTGTTTTGTAGTATATACACCAACTCAATATGCTCTCTCAGGTAAAATACCGAAATTCTAATTTACGTGAATCGAAAAAAATCTAAATAATATCTAGGCGCCTCAAAGTTCAAAGAAAATGGCTCTGAATATAGTCTGTTAGAAAAAATATACAATGCCTTACTCTAATTTGTTTTGGAGTATATACATCAACTCAGGATGCTCTCTCATGTAAAATAGAGAAATTCTAATTTTACCCGATTTGAAAAACCTAAATATTATCTAGGCAACCCAATGGTAAAAACAAAATTGTGCGAAATATAATCTGTCACAATAATTATACAATACCCTATTCTACTCGGTTTTGAATTATATACACCGACTCCATATGCTCTCTCATCTAAAATAAAGAAATTCTATATTTAAGCGAATCGAAAAATATCTAAATATTATCTAGGCACCCCAATGTTAAAAGCAAATTTGCTCTGAATATAATCTGTCAGATAAAATACACAATGCCATTTTCTACTCTGTTTTGTAGTATATACAGCAAATAAGTATCCTCTCTAATGTAAAATACCGCAATTCTAATTTTACGTGAATCGAAAAAAATCTATATCTTATCTAGGCACTTCAATGTTAAAAACCATATTGCTCTGAATATAATCTGCCAGAAAAAATATACAATGCCCTATTCTACTTTGTTTTATATTTTATACACCAACTCAATATGCTCTTTCATGTAAAATACAGAAATTCTATATGAAAGCGAATCGAAAAATATCTTAATATTATCTAGGCACCCCATTGTTAAAAGCAAAATTGCTCGGAATATAATCTGTCAGAGAAAATACACAATGCTATTTTCTACTCTGTTTTGTATTATATATACCAACTCATTATGCTCTTTCATGTAAAATAGAGAAATTGTAATTTTACCCGAATTGAAAAAATCTAAATATTATGAGGGCACGCCAATGTTAAAAACAAATTGCTCTGAATATAATCTGTCAGAAAAAATATACAATGTTCTATTTTACTCTGTTTTGGAGTATATGCACCAACTCAGTATGCTCTCTCATGTAAAATACCGAAGTTCTCATTTTACGTGAATCGAAAAAATCTAAATATTATCTAGGCACCCCAATGTTAAAAACAAAATTGCTCGGAAAATAATATGTCAGAAAAATTATACAATGCCCTATTCTACTCTGTTTTGGAGTATATACACCAACTCCATATGCTCTCTAATGTAAAATACAGAAATTCTATATTTAAGCAAATCGAAAAAAATCTAAATATTATCTAGGCACCTCAATTTTAAAAGCAAAAATTCTCTAAATATAATCTGTCAGAAAAAATATACAATGCCCTATTCTACTCTGTTTTGCGGTATATACAGCAACTCGGTATGCTCTCTCATGTAAAATACAGAAATTCTATATTTAAGCGAATCGAAAAAAATTTTAATATTATCTAGGCACCCGAATGTTAAAAGCAATATTGCTCTGAATATAATCTGTCAGAAAAAATATACAATGCCCTTTTCTACTCTGTTTTGGATTATATAAATCAACTCAATATGCTCTCTAAGGTAAAATACCGAAATTCTAATTTTATGTGAATCAAATAAAATCTAAATAATATCTAGGCACCCCACAGTTAAAAGAAAACGGCTCTGAATATGGTCTGTTAGGAAAAATATACAATGCCTTATTCTACTATGTTTTCGAGTATATACACCAACTCAGTATTCTCTCTCATGTAAAATAACGAAATTCTTATTTTACCTGAATCGAAATAATCTAAATATATTCTAGGCAACCCAATGTTAAAAGCAATATTGCTCTGAATATAGTCTGACAGAAAAAATATAAAATGCCCTTTTCTACTCTCTTTTGTTGTATATACACCACCTCAATATGCTCTCTCACGTAAAATACAGAAATTCGAAATTTACATGAATCGAAAAAAATCTAAATAATATCTAGGCGCCCCAAAGTTAAAAGAAAATGGCTCTTATATAGTGTGTTAGAAAAAATACACAATGCCTTATTCTTCTCTGTTTTACAGTATATACTCCAACTCAGTATGCTCTCTCATGTAAAATACCCAAATTATAATATTACCGGGATCGAAAAAACCTAAATATCATCTAGGCACCCGAATGTCAAAAACAACATTGCTCTGCATATGATGTATCAGAAAAAATATACAATGCTTTTTCTACACTGTTTTAAATTATATACCACAACTCAATATGCTCTCTCATGTAAAATACTGAAATTCAAATTTTACATGAATCGAAAATAATCTAAATAATATCTAGGCGCCCCAAAGGTAAAAGAAAATGGCTCTGAGTATAGTCTCTTAAAACAATACACAATGCCTCATTCTACTCTGTTTTGGAGTATATACACCAACTCAGTATGCTCTCTCCCATAAAATACAGAAATTCTAATTTTACCCGAATCATAAAAATCTCAATATTATCTAGGCACCCCAATGTTAAAAACAAAATTGCTCTGAATATAATCTGCCATAAAAAATATACAATGCCCTCTTCTACTCTGTTATGCAGTATATACACGAACTCAATATGCTCTCTCTTGTAAAATAGAGAAATTCTATATTTAAGCGAATCGAAAAAAATCTAAATATTATCTAGGCACCCCAATGTTAAAAGAAAAATTGCTCTGAATATAAACTGTCAGAAAAAATATACAATGCTTTATTCTACTCTTTCTTGGAGTATATACACCAACTCTATATGCTCTGTCATGTAAAATACAGAAATTATATATTTAACTGGTCGAAAAAAATCTAAACATTATCTAGGCTCCCCAATGTTAAAAGAAAAATTTCTCGGAATATAATCTGTCAGAAAAAATATGCAATGCCCTTTTCCACTTTTTATTGGAATATATACACCAACTCAATATGCTCTGTCATGTAAAATACCGAAATTCTAATTTTACGTGAATCGATAAAAATATAAATAATATCTAGGCGCCCCAAAGTTAAAAGAAAATGGCTCTGAATATAGTGTGTTAGAAAAAATATACAATGCCTTATTCTACTCTTTCTTAAAGTATATAAACAAACTCAGTATGCTTTGTCATGTGAAATACCGAAATTCTAATTTTAACAAAATCGAAAAAATCTAAATATTATCTAGGCACCCAAATGTTAAAAACAAAATTGCTCTCAATATAATCTCTCAGAAAAAATATACAATGCCCTATTCTACTATTTTTTTGGAGTATATACACCAACTCCATAGTCCCTCTCATGTAAAATACAGAAATTCAATATTTAAGGGATCCGAAAAAATTCTACATATAATCTAGGAAACCCAATGTTAACAGCAAAATTAATCTGAATATAATCTGTCAGAAATAATATACAATGCCTTTTTCTAATCTGTTTTTCAGTATATTCACCAACTCAATATACTCTCTCATGTAAAAACCGAAATTCTAATTTTACACGAATCGGAAAAAATTTGAATAATATCACAGCGCCCCAAAGTTAAAAGAAAATGGGTCTGAATATAGTCTGTTAGAAATAATATACAATGTCTTATTCTACTCTGTTTTGGAGTATATACACCAGTTCAGTATGCTCTCCCATATAAAATACAAAAATTCTATATTTAAGAGAATCGAAAAAATTCTAAATATTATCTAGACACCCCAATGTTAAAAGTAAAATTGCTCTGAATATAGTCTGTCAGAAAAAATATACAATGCCATTTTCTATTCTGTTTTGTAGTATATACATCAACTCAATATGCTCTCTCATGTAAAATACAGAAATTAAAATTTTACCCGAATCAAAAAAATCTAAATATAATCTAGGCACCCCTATGTGAGAAACAAAATTACGTTGAATATAATCTGTCAGAAAAAATATAGAATGCCCTATTCTACTTTGTTTTGGAGTATATACACCAACTCCATATGCTCTCTCATGTAAAATACAGAAATTCTATATTTAAGCGAATCGAAAAAAATCTAAATATTATCTAGGCACCCCAATGTTAAAAGCAAAATTGCGCTGAATATAATCTGTCAGAATAAATATACATTGCCCTATTCTACTCTGTTTTGGAGTATATACACCAACTCTATATGCTCTCTCATGTAAAATACAAAAATTCTGTATTTAAGGGAATGGAAAAAAATCTAAAAATTTTCTAGGCACCCCAATGTTAAAAGCAAAATTGCTCTGAATATAATCTGTCAGAAAAAATATACAATGCCTTTTTAGACTCTGTTTTGTAGTATATACACCAAGTTAATATGCTCTCTCATGTCAAATACCAAAATTCAGATTTTACGTGAATCAAAAAACAATCTAAATAATATCTAGGCGCCCCAAACTTAAAAGAAAATGGCTCTGAATATAGTGTGTTAGAGAAAATATACAATGCCTTATTCTACTCTGTTTTAGAGTATATACACCAACTCAGTATGCTCTCTCATGTAAAATACAGAAATTCTAATTTTACCCGAATCTAAAAAATCTAAATATTATCTATGCACCCCAATGTTAAAAGCAAATTTGCTCTGAATATGATCTTTCAGAAAAAATATACAATGCTTTTTACTACTCTGTTTTGGAGTATATACACCAACTCACTCTGCTCTTTCATGTAAAATACCGAAATTCTAATTTTATGCGAATCGAAAAAATCTAAATAATAACCAGGCGACCCAAAGTTAAAAGAAAATGGCTCTGAATATAGTCTGTTAGAAGAAATATACAATGCCGTATTCTACTATGTTTTGGAGTATATACACCAACTCAGTATGCTCCCTCATGTAAAATACAGAAATTCTAATTTTACCAGAATCGAAAAAATCTAAATATTGTTTAGGCACCACAATGTTAAAAAAAAACTGCTCTGAATATAATCTGTCAGATAAAATATACAATGCACAATTCTACTCTTTTTTGGAGTATATACACCAACTGCATTTGCTCTCTCATGTAAAATACAGAAATTCTAATTTTACTCGAATCGAAAAAATCTAAATATTATCTAGGCACCCCTATGTTAAAAACAAAATTGCTCTGAAAATAATCAGTCAGAAAAAATATACAATGCCCTATTCTACTCTGTTTTGGAGTATATACAAAACTGCATATCCTCTCTCAGGTAAAATACCGAAATTCTAATTTTATGTGAATCGAAAAAAATCTAAATAATATCTAGGCACCCCAAAGTTAAAACAAAATGGTTCTGAATATAGTCTGTTAGAAAAAATATACAATAGCTTATTCTACTCTGTTTTGGAGTATATACACCAACTCAGTATGCTCTCTCATGTAAAATACAGAAATTCTAATTTTACACGAATTGAAAAAATCTAAATGTTATCAAGGCACACCAATGTTAAAAACAAAATTGCTCTGAATATAGTCTGTCAGAGAAAATATACAATGCCCTATTCTACTCTGTTTTGGAGTATATACACCAACTCCATATGCTCTCCCATGTAAAATACAGAAATTCTATATTTAAGCGAATCGAAAAAAATCTAAATAATATTTAGACGCCCCAAAGTTAAAAGAAAATGGCTCTGAAAATAGTCTTTTAGAAAAACTATACAATGCCTTATTCTACTCTGTTTTGGAGTATATACATCAACTCAGTATGCTCTCTCATGTAAAATACCGAAATTCTAATTTTATGTGAATCGATATAAATCTAACTAATATGTAGCCACCCCAAATATAAAAGAAAACGGCTCTAAATATAGTCTGTTAGAAAAAATATACAATGCCTTATTCTACTCTGTTTTGGAGTATATACAACAACTCTGTATGCTCTCTCATTTAAAATACAGAAATTCTAATTTTTCCCGAATCAAAAAAATCTAAACATTATCTAGGCACTCCAATGTTAAAAACCAAATTGCTCTGAACATAATCTGTCATAAAAAATATACAATGCGATTTTCTACTCTGTTTTGGAGTACATACACCAACTCCATATGCTCTATCATTTAAATAAAGAAATTCTATATTTAAGCGAATGGAAAAAAATCTAAAAATTATCTAGGCACCCCAATGTTAAAACAAAATTTCTCTGAATATAATCTGTCAGAAAAAATATACAATGCCCTTTTCTACTCTGTTTAGCAGTATATACAACCACTCAGTTTGCGCTCTGAAGGAAAATAGAGAAATTCTAATTTTACCCTAATCAAAAAAATCTAAATATTCTTTAGGCACCCCAATGTTAAAAACAAAACTGCTCTGAATATAATCTGTCAGAAAAAATATACAATGCTTTTTTCTACTCCGTTTTGTAGTATATAACACAACTCAATATGCTCTCTCATGTAAAATAACGAAATTCTAAATTTATGTTAATCGAAAATAATGGAAATATTATCTAGGCACCCGAATGTTAAAAGCAAAATTGCTCTGAACATTATCGGTCAGAAAAAATATACAATGCCCTTTTCTACTCCGTTTTGAAGTATATACACCAACACAATATGCTCTCTCATGTAAAATTCAGAAATTCTAATTTTACGTGAATCTAAAAAAATCTAAATAATATCTAGGCGCCCCAAAGTTAAAAGAAAATGTCTCTGAATATAGTCTGTTAGAAAAACTATACAATGCCTTATTCTACTCTGTTTTGGAGTATATACAACAACTCAGTATGCTCTCTCATGTAAAATACAGATATTCTAATTTTACCTGAATCGAAATATTCTACATATTATCTAGGTAACCCAATGTGAAAAGCAAAATTTCTCTGAATATAATCTGTCATAAAATATACACAACGCCATTTTCTACACTATTTTGTATTATATACACCAACTCAATATGCTCTCTCATGTAAAATACAGAAATTCTAATTTTACCTGAATCGAAAAAAATCTAAATATTTTCTGGCACCACAATGTTAAAGCAAAATTGCTCTGCATAAAATTTGTCAGAAAAAATATACAATGCCCTTTTCTACTTTCTTTTGGAGTATATACACCAATTCCATATGCTCTCTCATGTGAAATACCAAAATTCTAATTTTATGCGTATCGAAATAAATCTAAATGATATCTAGGCACCCCGAAGTTAAAAGTTAATGGTTCGGAATATAGTCTTTTAAAAAATATATACAATGTTTTATTCTACTCTGTTTTGGGGTATATAAACCAAGTCAGTATGCTCTCTCATGTAAAATACAGAAATTCTATATTTAAGCGAATTGAAAAATTCTACATATTATCTAGGCAACCCAATGTGAAAAGAAAAATTGCTCTGAATATAATCTGTCAGAAAATATACACAATGCCATTTTCTACTCTATTTTGTAGTATATACACCAACTCAATATGCTCTCTAATGTAAAATACAGATATTCTAATTTTACCCGATTCGAAATAATCAAAATATCATGTTGGTACCCCAATGTTAAAAACAAAATTGCTCTGAATATAATCTGTCAGAAAAAATATACAATGCCCTATTCTACTCTGTTTTGGAGTATATAAACGAACTCCATATGCTCTATCATGTAAAATACATAAATTCCATATTTAAGGAAATCGAATAAAATCTAAATATTTTCTAGGCACCCCAATGTTAAAAGCAAAATTGCTCTAAATATAATCTGTCAGAAAAAATACAAAATGCCATTTTCTACTCTGTTTTGTAGTATATACACCAACTCAATATGCTCTGATATGTAAAATACAGAATTTCTAATTTTATCCGAATCAAAAAAATCTAAATATTATGTAGGCACGTCAATGTTAAAAAAAAATTGCTCTGAGTATAATCTTTCAGAGAAAATACACAATGCCATTTTCTACTCTTTTTTGTTTATATACACCAACTTAATATGCTCTTTCATGTGAAATACAGAAATTCTAATTTTAAATGAATCAAAAATATCTAAATATTATCTAGGCAACCCAATGTCAAAAACAAAATTGCTCTGAATATAATCTGTCAGAAAAAATATACAATGCCTTATTCTACTCTGTTTTGGAGTATATACACCAACTCAATATGCTCTCTCATGTAAAATACAGAAATTTTATATTTAAGCGAATTGAAAAAAATCTAAATATTATCTAGGCACCCCAATGTTAAAAACAAAATTTCTCTGAATATAATCTTTCAGAAAAAATATACAATGCCCTATTCTACTCTGTTTTGGAGTATATAAACCAACTAAGTATGCTCTCTCATGTAAAATAGAGAAATTCTATATTTAAGAGAATCGAAAAAATTTAAATATTATCTAGGCACTTCAATGTTAAAAGCAAAATTTCTCTGAATATAATCTGTCAGAAAAAATATACAATGCCCTTTTCTACCCTGTTTCTAGTATATACACCAATTCAATATGCTCTCTCATGTAAAATACAGAAATTCTAATGTTACCCAAATCGAAATAATCTAAATATTATTGAGGCATTCCAATGTTAAAAACAAAATTGCTCTGAATATAATCTGTCGAAAAAATATATAATGACCTTTTCTACTCGGTTTTGGAGTATATACACCAACTCAGTATGCTCTCTCATGTAAACCGAAATTCTCTATTTACTTGAATCGAAAAAAATGTAACTATTATCTAGGGACTCCAATGTTGAAATCATAATTGCTCTGAATATAATCTGCCAGAAAAAACATAGAATGCTTTTTTTCTACTCTGTTTTGTAGTATATACACCAACTCAATATGCTCTCTCATGTAAAATACAAAAATTCTAATTTTAGGCGACTCGAAAAAAATCTAAATAATATCTGCGTGCACCAAAGATAAAAGAAAATGGCTCTGAATATAGTGTGTTAGAAAAAATATACAATGCCTTATTCTACTCTGTTTTGGAGTATATACACCAACTCAGTATGCTCTCTCATGTAAAATATCGAAATTATAAATTTACGTGAATCGAAAAAAATCTAAATATTATCTAGGCACCCCAATGTTAAAAGCAAAATTGCTCTTAATATAATCTGTCAGGATAAATATACAATGCCCATTTCTACTCTGTTTTTGAGTATATACACCAACTCAATATGCTCTCTCATGTAAAATACCGAAATTCTAATTTTATGTGAGTCGAAAAAAGTCTAAAAAATATCTAGGGGCCTCAAAGTTAAAAGAAAATGGCTCAGAATATAGTCTGTTAGAAAAATATAAAATGCCTTATTCTACTCTGTTTTGCAGTATATACACCAACTCAGTGTGTTCTCTCTTGTAAAATACAGAAATTGTAAGTTAACCGGAATTGAAACAATCTAAATATTATCTAGGCACTGCAATGTTAAAAAAATAATTGCTCTGAATATAATTCGCCAGAAAAAATATACAATGCCCTATTCTACTCTGTTTTGGAGTATAAACACCAACTCCATATGCTCTCTCATGTAAAATACAGAAATTCTATATTTAAGCGAATCGAAAAACCTCTAAATATTATCTAAGCACAGCATTATTAAAAACAAAATCGCTCCGTATATAATCTGTCAGAAAAAATATAAAATGTTCAATTCTACTCTTTTTTGGGGTATATACAGAAACTTCATATGCTCTCTCATTTAAAATATCGAAATTCTAATTTCACGTGAATCGAAAAAAATCTAAATAATATCTAGGAGACCCAACGTTCGAGAAAATTAGCACTGAATATAGTCTGTTAGAAAAAATATACAGTGCCTTATTCTACTTTGTTTTGGAGTATATACACCAACTACATATGCTCTCTCGTGTAAAATACAAAAATTCTAATTCTACCCGAATCGAAAAAATATAAATATTGTCTAGGCACCCCAATGATAAAAACAAAATTGCTCTGAATATAATCTGTCAGAAAAAATATACAATGCCCTATTCTACTCTGTTTTGGAGTATATATACCAACTACTTATGCTGTCTCATGTAAAACACAGAAATTCTATATTTAAGGGAATCGAAAAAAATCTAAATATTATCCTGGCACCCCAATGTTAAAAGAAAAATTGCTCTTAATATAATCTGTAAGTAAAAATATACAATGCTTTTTTGTACTCTGTTTTGTTGTATATAAACCAACTCAGTATGCTCTGACATGTAACATACAAAAATTCTAATTTTACCCGAATGGAAGAAATCTAAATATTATTTAGGGAACCCAATGTAAAAAACAAAATTTCTCTGAATATACTCTGTGAGAAAAAATATACAATGCCCTATTCTACTCTGTTTTGGAGTATATACACCAACTCCATATGCTCTATCATGTAAAACACAGAAATTCTATATTTAAGAAAATCGAAAATAATCTAAATATGTTCTAGGCACCCCAATGTTAAAAGCAAAATTGCTCTGAATATTATCTGTCAGAAAAAATATACAATGCCCTGTTCTACTCTGTTTTAAAGTATATACACCAACTCAGTATGCTCTCTCATGTAAAATACCGAAATTCTAATTTTACCCGAATCAAAAATATCAAAATATTAGGTGGGCAACCCAATGTCAAAAACAAAATTGCTCTGAATATAATCTGTAAGAAAAAAATATACAATGCCCTATTCTACTGTGTTTTGGAGTATATAAACCAACTCAGTATGCTCTCTCATGTTAAATACCGAAATTCTTATTTTATGCGAATCAAAAAAAATCTAAATAATATCTAGGCGCCCCAACGTTCAACAAAAATGGCTCTGAATATACTCTGTTAGAAAAAAATATACAATGCCTTATTCCACTTTGTTTTGGAGTATATACACCAACTCAATATGCTCTATCATGTAAAATACAGAAATTCAAATTCTACCTGAATCGAAAAAATATAAATACTGTCTAGGCACCCCAACGTTAAAAACAAAATTGCTCTGAATATAATCTGTCCGAAAAAATATACAATGCCCTATTCTACTCTGTTTTGGAGTATATAAACCAACTACATATTCTCTCTCATGTAAAATACAGAAATTCTATATTTAAGGAAATCGAAAAAAATCTAAATATTATCTAGGCACCCCAATGTTAAAAGCAACATTGCTCTGAATATAATATGTCAGAAAAAATATACAATGCCCTTTTCTACTCTGTTTTGTAATATATACACCAACTCAATATGCTCTCTCATGTAAAATACAGAAATTGTAATTTTACCCGAATTGAAAAAATGAAAATATTATGTAGGCACCCCAATGTTAAAAACAAAATTGCTCTGAATATAATTTGTCAGAGAAAATAAACAATGCCCTATTCTACTCTGTTTTGGAGTATATACACCAACTCAGTATGCTCTGTCATGTAAAATACAGAAATTCTAATTTTAAGTGAATCGAAAAAAATCTAAATATTATCTAGGCACCCCAATGTAAGAAGCAAAATCGCTCTGAATATAATCTGTCAGAATAAATATAAAATGCCCGATTCTACTTTGTTTTGGAGTATATACACCAACTCCATATGCTTTCTCATGTAAAATACCAAAATTCTAATTTTACGTGAATCGAAAAAAATCTAAATAATATCTGGGCTCCTCAAAGTTTAAAGAAAATGGCTCTTAATATAGTCTGTCAGAAAAAATATATAATGCCTTATTCTACTTTGTTTTGGAGTATATGCATCAACTCAGGATGCCCTCTCATGTAAAATAGAGAAATTCTAATTATACCTGAATCAGAAAAATCTAAATATTATCTAGGCACCCCTTTTAAAAAACAAAATTGCTCTGAATATAATCTGTCAGAAAAAATATACAATAACCTATTCTACTTTGTTTTGGAGTATATACACCAACTCCATATGCTCTCTCATGTAAAATACAGAAATTCTAATTTTACGCGAATCGAAAAAAATCTAAATAATATCGAGGCGGCCCAAACTTAAAAGAAAATGGCTCTGAATATAGTCTGTTATAAAAAATATACAATGCCTTATTCTACTGTGTTTTGGAGTATATACACAAACTCAGTGTGCTCTCTCATGTAAAATACAGAAATTCTAATTTTAAACCAATCTAAAAAATCTAAATATTATCTAGGTACCGCAATGTTAAAAAAAAAATTGCCCTGAATATAATCTGTCAGAGAAAAATACAATGCCGTATTCTACTTTATTTTGGAGTATATACACCAAATCCATATGCTCTGTCATGTAAAATTCGGAAATTCTTTATTTATGCGAATCGAAATAAATCTAAATATTATTTAGGCACTCCAATGTTAAGAACAAAATTGCTCTATATATAATCTGTCAGAAAAAATATGCAATGCCCTATTCTACTCTGTTTTGGTGTATATACACCAACTCCATATGCTCTCTCATGTAAAATACCGAAATTCTAATTTTACGTGATTCGAAAAAAATCTAAATATTATCTAGGCACCCGATTGTCAAAAGCAAAATTGCTCTGAATATAATCTGTCAGAATAAATACACAATGCCCTTTTCTACTCTTTTTTGTAGCATATACACCAACTCAATATGCTCTCTCATGTACAATACAGTAATTCTAATATTACCAAAATTGAAAAAATCTAAATATTATCGAGGCACACCAATGTTAAAAAAAAAATTGCTGTGAATATACTCTGTCGAAAAAATAAATAATGACCTATTCTACTCGGTTTTGGAGTATATACACCAACTCAGTATGCTCTTTCATGTAAACCGAAATTCTAATTTTATGCGAATCGAAAAAAATCTAAATAATATCTCGGGGCCTGAAAGTTAAAAGAAAATGGCTCTGAATATAGTCTGTTAGAAAAATATACAATGCCTTATTCTACTCTGTTTTGGAGTATATACACCAACTCAGTATGCTCTCTCATATAAAATACAGAAATTTTAAGTTAACCAGAATCAAAATAATCTAAATATTATCTAGGCAACCCAATGTTAAAAACCAAATTCCTCTGAGTATATTCTGTCATAAAAAATATACAATGCCCTTTTCTACTCTGTTTTGGAGTATATAAACCAACTCCATATGCTCTCTTATCAAATAGAGAAATTCTATATTTAAGCGAATCAAAAATAATTTAAATATTATCTAGACACCCCAATGTTAAAAGCAAAATTCTCCGAATATAATCTTTCAGAAAAAATATACAATGCCCTTTTCTATGCTCTCTAATGGAAAATACCGAAATTCTAATTATACGCGAATCGAAAAAAATCTAAATAATATCTAGGCGTCCCAAAGTTAAAAGAAAATGGCTCTGAATATAGTCTGTGAGAACAAATATACAATGCCTTATTCTACTCTTTTATGGAGTATATACACCAACTCAGTATGCTTTCTTATGTAAACTACAGAAATTCTAATTTTACCCGAATCAAAAAAATCTAAATTTTATCTAAGCACCCCAATGTTAAAAACAAAATTCCTCTGAATATAATCTGTCAGATAAAATATACAATGCCTTATTCTATTCTGTTTTGGAGTATATACACCAACTCATTATGCTCTCTCATGTAAAATACCGAATTTCTAATTTAGGCGAATCAAAAAAAATCTGAATAATATCTAGGCGTCCCAAAGTTAAAAGAAAATGGCTCTGAATATAGTCTGTAAGAGAAAATATACAATGCCTTATTCTACTGTGTTTTGGAGTATATACACCAACTCAGGATGCTCTCTCATGTAAAATAATGTAATTCTAATTTTACCCGAATTGAAAAAATCTAAATATTTTCTAGGCACCCCAGTTAAAAAAAAAAATTGCTCTTAATATAATCTGTCAGAAAAAATATACAATGCCCTATTCCACTCTGTTTTGAAGTATATACACCAACTCCATCTTCTCTCTCATGTAAAATACAGAAATTCTATATTTAAGAGAATCGAAAAAAATCTAAATATTATCTAGGCACCCCAATGTTAAAAGCAAAATTGCTCTGAATATAATCTCTCAGAAAAAATATACAGCGCCCTTTTCTACTTGGTATTGTATTATATACACCAACTCAATATGCTCTCTCATGTAAAATACTGAAATTCTAATTTTACGCGAATCGAAAAAAATTTAAATAATATCTAGGCGCCCCAAAGTAAAAAAAAATGGCTCTGAATATAGTCTGTCAGAAAAAATATAAAATGCCTTATTTTACTCTTTTTTGGAGTATATACACCAACTCAGTATGCTCTCTCATGTAAAATACAGAAATTTTAATTTTATATGTATCGAAAAACATCTAAATATTTTCTAGGCACCCCAATGTTAAAAACAAAATTGCTCTGAATATAATCTGTCAGAAAAATTATACAATGCCCTATTCTAATCTGTTTTGGAGTATATACACCAATTCAGGATGCTCTCTCATGTAAAATAGAGAAATTCTAATTTTACCCGAATCGAAAACATCTAAATATTATCTAGGCACCTCAATGTTAAAAACAAAATTGCTCTGAATATAATATGTCAGAAAAAATATACAATGCCCTATTCTACTGTTTTCGAGTATATACAACAACTCCATATGCTCTCTCATGTAAAATACAGAAATTCTAATTTTACCCGAATCGAAAATATCTAAATATTAACTACGCACCCCAATGGTAAACGCAAAATTGCTCTCAATATAATCTGTCAGAAAAAATATACAAGGCCCTTTTCTACTCTGTTTTGTAGTATAAACACCAACTCAATATGCTCTGTCATGTGAAATACAGAAATTCGAATTCCACCGGAATCAAAAAAACCTAAATATTATCTAGGCACCCCAATGTTAAAAGCAAAATTTCTCTGAATATAATCTGTCAGAAAAAATATACAATGCCCTATTCTACTCTGTTTTAAAGTATATACACCAACTGCATATGCTCTCTCATGTAAAATACAGAAATTAAATTCTACCCGAAATGAAATAATCTAAATATTGTCTAGGCACCCCAATGTTAAAAACAAAATTGCGAGAGGGGACTCAAGATGGCGCTGTGAGAACAACCCAGGATTGGAGCCCGCTTTGAATCTGCAAACTGTGAGTCAGTGCTGCATTTCCAGACTGTTCTTTGTTGCCCACAGAACGGAGAAACTGCCAAGTATAAAAAGACACGGGACGCCAGGCAGTAGGTCTGCCTGGCGAAGCCGGCAGCCGGGGCGGCGGCGGCCGGCCCTACCCAGCAATCCCCACAGGGCGCGCTTGTCCGGGTGCCTTGTTGAACCGGCAACCTGAGACTTGAGAGGGCTGGACTTGAGACTGAATGAGACTTGCACAGTAGCCCAGCCCAGGGGATTGCAGGGACAGATCGTTTGGGATACCCAGTGGGACGAACAAAACCGCGATTTCAAACTATCCCAAGCAGACGGCCCGAGACGCTCTGTGGGGGAGGGGCGTCCACCACTACCGAGGCAACCTGCCCCAACTGAGATACACGCCCACTGCTGACGCATCCAGCCGTTGCCGAGGCAACCCGTCCCTACTGAGATACACGCCCACTGCTGAAGCAGCCTGCCTTTGCTGAGGCAACACCCTACAATGAAGAGACTCTGCCGCAGGGCGTGGGGGAGACCACAGCAAAGCCTGCAGGAACAGGGCGAATCACACAACAGCAGGGCGGAGCCTGGCAACCAAACAGTGGCTAGTCTGCCTTCTAGCTGGGCAGGACACCTCATCAAACATCCAAAAATAAAGCCCAAACCCCTCAATACAGAGCATTTGAGAAAAAAATAAAAGGGTTTTTAATGAGCTCTGTTGCAGCAGAATCAAACATAGCAGCCTAACAGCCCTGAAGGAACAACAGAGCACACAGCTCAGCAATTAAACCCCTATAAAGTACAAACTGTCTCCTCAAGCAGCTCCCTGACCCCTCTATATCCAAAAGACTGATATTAGGCAGGCATCATCCTGGGACAAAGATAGCAGAAAAAGAAACTGGTAGGATCCCTCGCTGTGCCACAGCTGCTAGAGGTGCACCCCAGACAAGCAAGGTCTGGAGCGGACATCAGTAGTCGTACAGTGAAGGGGCTAGACTGGTAGAAGGAAAACCAAGCAACAGAAATACTTCCTCATCAACATTCTGGGTGTCCACTCAGAGACCTAATCGAAAAATCAGCAACTACGCAGACCAGCGGACAAATCCACAAAGGTGGGAAGAAACCAGCGCAAAAAGGAGGAAAACACCCGAAACCAGAACACTTCGCCTCCTAGAAAGGACCAAAACACCTCACCAGCAAGGGAACAAAGCTGGACGGAGAATGACTGTGACGAAATGACGGAATTAGACTTCAGAAGATGGATAATGAGAAACTTTTGTGAGCTAAAAGATCATGTATTAAATCAATGCAAAGAAACTAAGAACCTTGAAAAAAGATTTGAAAAAAGATTCGAGGAAATGATAACAAGAATGGATAACTTAGAGAGGAATATGAATGAATTAAAGGAGCTGAAAAACACCATACGAGAACTTCGCGAAGCAAACGCAAGTTTCAATAGCCGAATTGACCAAGCAGAAGAAAGAATATCTGAAGTCGAAGACCAACTCAATGAAATAAAACGAGAAACCAAGATCAGAGAAAAAAGCGCAAAAAGGAATGAACAAAGTCTCCAAGAAATGTGGGACTATGTGAAAAGACCTACCCTACGTTTGATAGGTGTACCAGAAGAGGACGAAGAGAATGAATCCAAGCTGGAAAATACTCTTCAGGACATCATCCAGGAAAATTTCCCCCACCTAGCAAGACAGGCCAACACTCAATTGCAGGAAATACAGAGAACACCACAAAGATATTCTGCAAGAAGAGCAACCCCAAGGCACATAATCGTCAGATTCAACAGGGTTGAAATAAAGGAGAGAATACTAAGGGCAGCCAGAGAGAAAGGTCGGGTCACCCACAAAGGGAAGCCCATCAGACTCACCGCAGATCTCTCGGCAGAAACACTACAAGCCAGAAGAGAGTGGGGGCCAATATTCAACATTCTTAAAGAAAAGAACTTTCAACCCAGAATTTCATATCCAGCCAAACTGAGCTTCAGAAGTGAAGGAATAATAAAATCCTTTGCAAACAAGCAAGTACTCAGAGATTTTGTCACCACCAGGCCTGCTTTACAAGAGCTCCTAAAAGAGGCACTACACATAGAAAGGATCAACCAGTACCAGCCATTCCAAAATCACACTGAATGCTAAAGAGCTTCAACATAATGAAGAATCTACAACAACTAACAGGCAAAACAGCCACTTAGCATCAAAATGGCAGTATCAAATTCACACATAACAATATTAACCCTAAATGTAAGTGGACTAAATGCACCAATCAAAAGACACAGACTGGCAAATTGGATAAAAATCCAAAACCCATCAGTGTGCTGTATACAGGAAACCCATCTCACATGCAAGGATACACAAAGGCTCAAAATAAAGAGACGGAGGAAGATTTACCAAGCTAATGGAAAGCAAAAAAAAGCAGGAGTTGCAATTCTCATCTCTGATAAAATAGACTTTAAAGCAACAAAGATCAAAAGAGACAAAGAAGGCCATTACATAATGGTAAAAGGATCGATACAACAAGAAGAGCTAATGATCCTAAACATATATGGACCCAAGGCAGGAGCACCCAGATACATAAGGCAAGTTCTTAATGACTTACAGAAGGACTTAGACTCCCACACAATAATAGTGGGAGACTTTAACACTCCACTGTCAATACTAGACAGATCAACCAGACAGAAAATCAACAAGGATATCCAGGGCTTGAACTCAGACCTGGAGCAAGCAAACCTGATAGACATTTACAGAACTCTCCACCCCAAATCCACAGAATACACATTTTTCTCAGCACCACATCACACCTACTCTAAAATTGACCACATAATTGGAAGTAAAGCACTGCTCAACAAATGCAAAACAACTGAAATCATAACAAACAGCCTCTCAGACCATAGTGCAATCAAGTTAGAACTCAGAATTCAGAAACCGACCCAGAACCGCACAGCTTCATGGAAACTGAACAACTGGCTCTTGAATGTTGACTGGGTAAACAACGAAATGAAGGCAGAAATAAAGAAGTTCTTCGAAACCAATGAGAACGAAGACAAAACGTGCCAGAACCTCTGGGACACATTTAAAGCAGTCTCTAGAGGAAAGTATATAGCAATAAGTGCCCATATGAGGAGAATGGAGAGATCCAAAATTGACACCCTATCGTCAAAATTGAAAGAGCTAGAGGAGCAAGATCAAAAAAACTCAAAACCCAGCAGAAGACAAGAAATAACTAAGATCAGAGCTGAGCTGAAGGAGATTGAGACACGAAAAACCCTTCAAAAAATCAATAAATCCAAGAGCTGGTTTTTTGAAAAGATCAACAAAATAGACAGACCACTAGCCAGATTGATTAAAAAGAAAAGAGAGAACAACCAAACAGATGCAATAAAAAATGATAAAGGGGAAATCACCACAGATTCCACAGAAATTCAAACCATCATCAGAGAATATTACAAACTACTCTATGCGCATAAACTAGTAAACCTCGAAGAAATGGATAAATTCCTGGACTCCTGTGTCCTCCCAAGCCTAAACCAGGAGGAAGCTGAAACTATGAATAGACCAATAACCAGGTCTGAAGTTGAGGCAGCAATTAAGAGCCTACCACACAAAAATAGCCCAGGTCCAGACGGGTTCACAGCCGAATTCTACCAGACACACAAGGAGGAGCTGGTACCATTCCTTCTAAAACTATTTCAAACAATCCAAAAAGAGGGAATCCTTCCCAAATCATTTTATGAGACCAACATCATCTTGATACCAAAACCCGGCAGAGACCCAACGAGAAAAGAAAACTTCAGGCCAATATCCATGATGAACATAGATGCAAAAATCTTCAATAAAATATTGGCAAGCCGATTGCAACAGCAAATCAAAAAACTTATTCATCATGATCAAGTAGGATTCATCCCAGGAATGCAAGGCTGGTTCAACATACGCAAGTCTATCAACGTAATTCACCACATAAACAGAACCAAAAACAAAAACCACATGATTATCTCAATCGACGCAGAGAAGGCATTTGACAAAATTCAACAGCCCTTTATGCTAAAAATCCTCAATAAACTCGGTATCGATGGAACATATCTCAAAGTAATAAAAGCTATTTATGACAAACCAACAGCCAATATCATACTGAATGGGCAAAAACTGGAAGCATTCCCTTTAAAATCTGGCACAAGACAAGGATGCCCTCTCTCACCACTCCTATTCAATATAGTAGTGGAAGTTCTAGCCAGAGCAGTCAGGCAAAAAAAGAAATAAAGGGTATTCAAGTAGGAAAGGTGGAAGCCAAATTGTCTCTATTTGCAGACGACATGATAGTATACCTAGAAGACCCCATTGCCTCAGCCCCAAAACTCCTGAAACTGATAAGCAACTTCAGCAAACTCTCAGGATATAAAATCAATGTGCAAAAATCACAAGCATTCTTCTACACCAACAACAGACTTAAAGAAAGCCAAATCAAGAGCGAACTGCCATTCGCAATTGCTACAAAAAGAATAAAATACCTTGGAATACAACTCAAAAGGAACGTAAGAGACCTCTACAAGGAGAACTACAAACCACTTCTCAACGAAATCAGAGGACACAAACAGATGGAGAAACATTCCATGTTCATGGTTAGGAAGAATTAATATCGTGAAAATGGCTATACTGCCCAAAGTAATTTACAGAATCAACGCTATCCCCATCAAGCTACCACTGACTTTCTTCACAGAACTGGAAAAAACCACCATGAACTTCATATGGAACCAAAAGAGAGCCCGCATAGCCAAGTCAATTCTAAGCAAAAGAACACAGCGGGGGGCATCACACTACCGGGTTTCAAACTATACTACAAGGCTACAGTAATCAAAACAGCATGGTACAGGTACCAAAACAGAGATATATACCAATGGAACAAAACAGAGGCACCGGAGGCAACACAACATACATACAACTATACAATCTTTGATAAACCTGACAAAAACAAGCAATGGGGAAAGGAATCCATGTTTAACAAATGGTGTTGAAAAAACTGGCTAGCCATGTGCAGAAAGCAGAAACTGGACCCCTTCCTGACACCTTACACTAAAATTAACTCCATATGGATTAAAGACTTAAACATAAGACCTGGCACCATAAAAACCCTAGAAGGAAATCTAGGCAAAACTCTACAGGACATAGGAGTAGGCAAGAACTTCATGAAGAAAACACCAAAAGCATTGGCAACAAAAGCCAAAATAGACAAATGGGACCTAATCAAACTCCACAGCTTCTGCACGGCAAAAGAAACAGTCACTAGAGTGGATCGGCAACCAACAGAATGGGAAAAAATTTTCGCAGTCTACCCATCTGACAAAGGGCTGATATCCAGAATTTACAAAGAACTCAAACAGATTTACAGGAAAAAAACAAACAAGCCCATTCAAAAGTGGGCAAAGGATATGAACAGACACTTTACGAAAGAAGACATATATGAGGCCAACAATCATATGAAAAAATGCTCATCGTCACTGGTCATCAGAGAGATGCAAATCAAAACCACATTGAGATATCATCTCACGCCAGTTAGAATTGCGATCATTAAAAAATCTGGAGACAACAGATGCTGGAGAGGATGTGGAGAAAAAGGAACACTTCTACACTGTTGGTGGGAGTGTAAATTAGTTCAACCATTGTGGAAGACAGTGTGACCATTCCTCAAGGCCTTAGAAATAGAAATTCCATTTGACCCAGCAATCCCATTACTGGGTATATATCCAAAAGACTATAAATCGTTTTACTATAAGGACACATGTACACGAATGTTCATTGCAGCACTGTTTACAATAGCAAAGACCTGGAATCAACCCAAATGCCCATCGATAATAGACTGGATTGGAAGAATGTAGCACATATACACCATGGAATATTATGCAGCAATCAGAAATGATGAGTTTGTGTCGTTTGTAGGGACATGGATGAATCTGGAGAACATCATACTCAGCAAACTGACACAAGAACACAAAATGAAACACCGCATATTCTCACTCATAGGTGGGTGATGAAAAATGAGAACACATGGACACAGAAAGGGAAGTACTAAACACTGGCATCTACTGGGGGGAAAAGGGGAGGGCCAGTGGGAGGGGGAGGTGGGCAGGGATAGCCTGGGGAAAAATGCCAAATGTGGGTGAAGGAGAGAAGAAAAGCAAAGCACACTGCCATGTGTGTACCTACGCAACTGTCTTGCATAGTATGCTCATGTACCCCAAAACCTAAAATCCAATAAAAAATTTAGAAAAAAAAAATTGCTCTGAATACGATCTGGCAGAAAAAATAAATATACAATGCCCTATTCTACTCTGTTTTGGAGTATATACACCAACTTTATACGCTCTGTCATGTAAAATACAGAAATTCTATATTTAAGCGAATCGAAAAAAATCTAAATATTATCTAAGCACCACAATGTTAAAAACAAAATTAGTCTGAATAAAATCTGTCAGAAAAAATATACAGTGCCCTTTTCTACTCTGTTATGTCGCACATATACCAACTCAATATGCGCTCTCATGTAAAATACCGAAATTCTAATTTTACCCAAATAAAAAATCTAAATATTATGTAGGCACCCCAATGTTAAAAGCAACATTGCTCTGAATATAATCTGTCCGAAAGAATATACAATGCTCTTTTCTACTTTGTTTTGTAGTATAAACACCAACTAAATATGCTCTCTCATATAAAATACCGAAATTCTAATTTTATACGAATCGACAAAAATCTAAATAACATCTAGGCGCCCCAAACTTAAAAGAAAATGGCTCTTAATATAGTCTGTTAGAGAAAATATACAATGCCTTATTCTACTCTATTTTGGAGTATATACACCATCTCAGGATGCTCCTCAGGTAATATACAGAAATTCTAATTTTACTCGAATCGAAAAAATCTAAATATTATCTAGGCACCTCAGTGTTAAAAAGAAAATTGCTCTGAATATGATCTGTCATAAAAAATAAACAATGCCCTATTCTACGCTGTTTTGGAGTATATACACCAACTCCATATGCTCTCTCAAGTAAAATAGAGACATTCTATATTTAAGCGAATCGAAAAAAATTTAAATATTATCTAGGCACCCCAATGTTAAAAGAAAAATTGCTCTGAATATAATCTGTCATAAAAAATATACAATGCCCTTTACTTCTGTGTTTTGTAGTATATACACCAACTCCATATGCTCTCTCATGTAAAATACAGAAATTCTATATTTAATGGAATCGAAAAAAATCTAAAAGTTATCTAGGCACCCCTATGTTAAAAGAAAAATTGCGCTGAATATAATCTGTCAGAGAAAATATACAATGCCCTTTTCTACTCTGTTTTGTAGTATATACACCATCTCAATATGCTCTCTCATATCAAATACCGAAATTCTAATTTTACGTGAATCAAAAAGAATCTAAATAATATCTAGGCACCCCAAAGTTAAAAGAAAATGGTTCGTAATATAGTCAGTAAGAAAAAATATACAATGCCTTACTCTAGTCTTTTTTGGAGTATATACACGAACTCAAAGTGCTCTCTCATGTAAAATACAGAAATTCTAATTTTACGTGAATCAAAAAAAATCTAAATATTATCTAGGCACACCAATGTTAAAAACAAAATTGCTCTGAATATATTCTGGCAGAAAAAATATACAATGCCCTATTCTACTCTGTTTTGGATTATATACACCAACTCCATATGCTCTCCCATGTAAAATACAGAAATTCTATATTTAAGCGAATCGAAAGAAATCTAAATATTATCTAGGCATTCCAATTTTAAAAGCAAAATTGCTCTGAATATAATCTGTCAGAAAATATATACACTGCCCTTTGCTACTCTGTTATGTAGTATATACAACAACTCAATATGCTCTCTCATGTAAAATACCGAAATTCTAATTTTACGCGAATCGAAGAAAATCTAAATAATATCTAGGCACCCCAAAGATAAAAGATAATTGCTCTGAATATAATCTGTTAAAAAAAGTATGCAATGCCTTATTCTACTATGTTTTGGAGTATATACACCAACTCAGGGTGCTCTCTCATGTAAAATACAGAAATTCTAATTTTACCAGAATCGAAAAAAATCTAAATATTATTTAGGCACCTCAATGTTAAAAACAAAATTGCTCTGAATATAATCTGTCAAAATATATACAATGTTCTGTTCTACATTCTTTTGGAGTATATACACCAACTCATTATGCTCTCTCATGTAAAATACCGAAATTCTAATTTTAAATGAATCGAGAATAATGTAAATATTATCCAGGCACCACAATGTTAAAAAAAAATTGCTCTGAATGAAGTCTGTCAGACAAAATATAAAATGCCCTTTTCCACTCTGTTTTGTAGTATATACACCAACTCAGTATGCTCTCTCATGTAAAATATAGAAATCCTAATTTTACATGAATCGAAAAAGATCTAAATAATATCTAGGCATTCCCATGTTAAAACAAAATGGCTCTGAATATAGTCTGTTAGAAGAAATATACAATGTTTTATTCTACTCTGTTTTGGAGTATATACACCAACTCAGGATGCTCTCTTATGTAAAATAGAAAAATTCTAATTTTATGTGAATCAAAAAAAATCAAAATATTATCTATGCAACCCAATGTTAAAAACAAAATTGCTCTGAAAATAATCTGTCAGAAAAAATATACAATGCCCTATTCTAATCTGTTTTAAAGTATATACACCAAGTCCATATGCTCTCTCATGTAAAAGGCAGAAATTCTATATTTAAGCGAATAGAAAAAAATCTAAATATTATCTAGGCACCCCTATGTTAAAAGCAAAATTGCTCTGAATATAATCTGCCAGAAAAAATATACAACGCCATTTTCAACTCGGTTTTGTAGTATATACACCAATTCAATATGCTCTGTCATGTAAAATACAGAAATTCTAATTCTACCCGAATCGAAAAAATATAAATATTATCTAGGCACCCCAATGTTAAAAGCAGAATTTCTCTGAATATAATCTGTAAGAGAAAATATACAATGCCCTTTTCTACTCTGTTTTGGAGTATATACACAAACTCAATATGCTCTCTCATGTAAAATACCGAAATTCTAATTTTAGGCGAATCAAAAAGACTCAAAATGATACATAGGCACCCGAAAGTTAAAATAAAATGGCTCTAAATATAGTCTGTTCGAAAAAATATACAATGACTTATTCTACTCTGTTTTGGAGTACATACACCAACTCAGGATGCTCTCTCATGTAAAATAAAGAAATTCTAATTTTACCCAAATCAAAAAAATCTAAATATTATCTAGGCACCCCAGTGTTAAAAAAATTGCTCTAAATATAATCCGTCACAAAAAATATACAATGCCCTATTCTTCTCTGTTTTGGAGTATACACTCCCACTCCATATGCTCTCTCATGTAAAATACAGAAATTCTAAGTGAATCAAAAAAAATCTAAATATTATCTACGCACCCCAATGTTAAAAACAAAATTTCTCTGAATATAATCTCTCAAAAAAAATTTTTAATGAACTATTCTAAACTGTTTTAAAGAATATACACCGACCCAATATGCTCTCTCATGTAAAATACAGAAATTCTATATTTAAGCAAATCGAAAAAAATCTAAATATTATCTAGTTACCACAATTTTAAAATCGAAATTGATCTAAATATAATCTGTCAGAAAAAATATACAATGCGCATTTCTACGTGGTTTTGTAGTATATACACCAACTCAATATGCTCTCTCATGTAAAATACAGAAAATTCTAATTCTACACAAATCGAAAAAATCTAAATATTATCTAGGCACCCCAATGTTAAAAACAAAATCACTCTGAATATAATCTGTCAGAAAAAATATACAATGCCCTATTCTACTCTGTTTTGGAGTATATACAGCAACTCCACATGCTCTCTCATGTAAAATACAGAAATTCTAATTTTACACGAATCGAAAAAAATCTAAATAATATCCAGGCGCCCCAAAGTTAAAAGAAAATGGCTCTGAATATAGTCTGTTAGAAAAAATATACAATACCTTATTCTACTCTGTTTTGGAGTATATACACTAACTCAGTATGGTCTCTCATGTAAAATACAGAAATTCTAATTTTACGTAAGTCGAAAAAAATCTAAATATTATCTAGGCAACCCAATGTTAAAAAGAAAATTGCTCTGAATATAATCTGTCACAATAATTATACAATGCCCTATTCTACTCGTTTTGGAGTATATATACCAACTCAGTATGCTCTCTCATGTAAAATACCGAAATTGTATATTTGAGCAAATCGAAAAGAATCTAAATATTATCTAGGCACCCCAATGTTAAAAGCAAAATTGCTCTGAATATAATCTGTCCGAAAAAACATACAATGCTTTTTTCTACTCTGTTTTATAGTGTATACACCAAATCTCATGTAAAATACAGAAATTCTAATTTTACCTGAACCGAAAATATTTAAATATTATCTAGGCACCCCAATGTTAACAGCAAAATTTCTCTGAATATAATCTGTCATAAAAAATATACAATGCCCTCTTCTATTCTATTTTGTTGTATAAACACCAACTCAATATGCTCTGTCATTTAAAATACAGAAATTCTAATTCTACCCAAATCAAAAAAATCTAAATATTATCTAGGCACCTTAATGTTAAAACCAAAACTTCTCTGAATAAAATCTGTCAGAAAAAATATACAATGCCTTTTTCTACTCTGTTTTGGAGTATATACAGCAACTCAACATGCTCTCTCATGTAAAATACGGAAATTCTAATTTTAGGTCAATAAAGAAAATCTAAATAATATCTAGGCTTTCCAAAGTTAATAGAAAATGGCTCTGAATATAGTCTGTTAGAAAAAATATACAATGCCTTATTTTACTCTGTTTTGGAATATATACACCAACTCAGGATGCTCTCTTATGTAAAATACAGAAATTTTAATTTTACCCGAATAGAAAATAATCTAAATATTATCTAGGAACCTCAGTGTTAAAAAAAAATTGCTCTGAATATAGTCTGTTAGAAAAAATATACAACGCCTTATTCCACTTTGTTTTGGAATATATACACGAACTCCATATACTCTCTCATGTAAAATACAGAAATTCTATATTTGAGCAAATCGAAAAAAATCTAAATATTATCTAGGCACCCCAAAGTTAAAAACAAAATCGCTCTGAATATAATCTGTCAGAAAAAATATACAATGCCCTATTCTACTCTGTTTTGGAGTATATACACCACCTCCATATGCTCTCTCATGTAAAATACCGAAATTCTAATTTTACGCGAATCGAATAAAATCTAAATAATATTTAGACGCCCCAAAGTTAAAAGATAATGGCTCTGAATATAGTCTGTTAGATAAAATTTACAATGCCTTATTCTACTCTTTTTTGAAGTATATACACCAACTCAGTATGCTCTCTCATGTAAAATACTAAAATTCTATATTTAAGCGAATCGAAATAATTCTAGATATTATCTAGGCACCCCAATGTGAAAAGCAAAATTGCTCTTAATATAGTCTGTCAGATAATATATACAATGCCCTTTACTTCTCTGTTTTGTAGTATATACAACAACACAATATGCTCTCTCATGTAAAATACAGAAATTCTAATTCTACCCAAATCGAAAAAATCTAAATATTATCTAGGCACCCCAATTTTAAAATCAAAATTGCTCTAAATATAATCTGTCAGAAACAATATACAATGCCCTATTGTACACTGTTTTTGAGTATGTACACCACCTCAGTATGCTCACTCATGTAAAACACTGTAATTCAAATTTTACGTGAATCTAGGCGCCTCGAAGTTGAAAGAAAATGGCTCTTAATATAGTCTGTTAGAAAAAATATACAATGCCTTATTCTACTCTTTTTTGGAGTATATACACCAACACAGTATGCTCTCTCATGTAAAATACACAAATTCTAATTTTACCTGAATCTAAAAAATCTAAATATTATTTAGTCAACCCAATGTTAAACACAAATTGCTCTGAATATAATCTGTCAGAGAAAACATACAATGCCTTATTCTACTCTGTTTTGGAGTATTTTCACCAACTCAGTATGATCTCTCATGTTAAATACCAAAATTCTAATTTTACGGGAATCGAAAAAAGTCTAAATATCATCTAGGCAGTTCAATGATAAAAATAAAATTGCTCTGAATATAATCTGTCAGAAAAAACATACAATGCCTTATTCTACTCTGTTTTGGAGTATATACAGCAACTCTATACGCTCTCTCATTTAAAATACAGAAATTCTAATTTTACGCAATTCGAAATAAATCTAAATAATATCTAGGCGCCCCAACGTTCAACAAAAATGGCTCTGAATATAGTCTGTTAGAAAAAATATACAATGCCTTATTCTACTCTTTTTTGGAGTATATACACCAACACAGTATGCTCTCTCATGTAAAATACACAAATTCTAATTTTACCTGAATCTAAAAAATCTAAATATTATTTAGTCAACCCAATGTTAAACACAAATTGCTCTGAATATAATCTGTCAGAGAAAACATACAATGCCTTATTCTACTCTGTTTTGGAGTATTTTCACCAACTCAGTATGATCTCTCATGTTAAATACCAAAATTCTAATTTTACGGGAATCGAAAAAAGTCTAAATATCATCTAGGCAGTTCAATGATAAAAATAAAATTGCTCTGAATATAATCTGTCAGAAAAAACATACAATGCCTTATTCTACTCTGTTTTGGAGTATATACAGCAACTCTATACGCTCTCTCATTTAAAATACAGAAATTCTAATTTTACGCAATTCGAAATAAATCTAAATAATATCTAGGCGCCCCAACGTTCAACAAAAATGGCTCTGAATATAGTCTGTTAGAAAAAATATACAATGCCTTATTCTACTCTTTTTTGGAGTATATACACCTAAACAGTATGCTCTCTCATGTATAATACAGAAATTCTAATTCTACGCTAATCGAAAAAATATAAATATTGTCTAGGCACCTGAATGGTAAGAACAAAATTGCTCTGAATATAATTTGTCCGAAAAAATATACAATGCCCTATTCTACTCTGTTTTGGAGTATATATACCAACTCCATATGCTCTCTCATGTAAAATACAGAAATTCTATATTTAAGGCAATCGAAAAAAATCTAAATATTATACAGGCACCCCAATGTTAAAATCAAAATTGATCTGAATATAATCTGTCAGAAAAAATATAAATGCCCTTTTCTACTCTGTTTTGTAGTATATACACCAACTGAATATACTCTCTCATGTAAAATACAGAAATTCTAATTTTACCCGAATCAAAAAGATCTAAATATTATGTAGGCACCCCAATGATTAAAACAAAATTGCTCTGAATATAATCTGTTAAAAAAATATACAATGCCCTATTCTACTCTCTTTTGGAGTATATACACCAACTCAGTATGCTCTCTCATGTAAAATACACAAATTCTAATTTTACCTGAATCGAAAAAATCTAAATATTATTTAGGCAACCAATGTAAAAAGAAATTTTTCTGAATATAATCTGTCAGAGAAAACATACAATGCCCTATTCTACTCTGTTTTGGAGTATATACAACAACTCAGTATGATCTCTCATGATAAATACCGAAATTCTAATTTTACGTGAATCGAAAAAATCTAAATATTATCTAGGCACCCCAATGTTAAAAACAAAATTGCTCTGAATATAAACTGTCAGAAAAAATATACAATGCCATTTTCTCCTCTGTTTTTTAGTATATACACCAAATCAATATGCTCTCATATAAAATACAGAAATTCTAAATTGACGCAAATCGAATAAAATATAAATATTATCTAGACACCCCTATGTTAAAAGCAAAATTGCTCTGAATATAATCTGTCATAAAAAATACACAATGCCCTAATCTACTCTGTTTTGTAGTATATACACCAACTACATACGCTCTCTCATATAAAATAGAGAAATTCTATATTTAAGCGAATCGAAAAAAATCTAAATATAATCTAGGCATTTTAATGTTAAAAGCAAAATTGCTCTGAATATATAATGTCAGAAAAAATATACAATGCACTTTTCTACTTTTTTTTTAGGATATACACAAAATCTATATGCTCTCTCATATAAAATACTGAAATTCTGATTTTACACGAATCGAATAAAATCTAAATATTATCTAGGCACCCCTATGATAAAAGCAAAATTGCTCTGAATATAATGTGTCAAAAAACTATACAATGCCATTTTCTACTCTGTTTTGGAGTATATGCACCAACTCCATATGCTCTCTCATGTAAAATACAGAAATTCTATATTTAGGCGTATCAAAAACAATCTTAATAATATCTAGGCGCCCCAAAGTTAAAAGAAAATGGCTCTGAATATAGTATGTTAGAAAAAATATACAATGCCTTATTCTACTATGATTTGGAGTATATACACCAACTCACTATGCTCTCTCATATAAAATACAGAAATTCTAATTTTACCCGAATAGAAAATATCTAAATATTA
This sequence comes from Callithrix jacchus, assembly GCF_049354715.1. NCBI lineage: Eukaryota > Metazoa > Chordata > Mammalia > Primates > Cebidae > Callithrix > Callithrix jacchus. The sequence goes on along the minus strand of NC_133521.1, from coordinate 54,033,272 downwards.
TCAAGGCAGCCCAATGTTAAAAACAAAATTGCTCTGAATATAAACTCTCAGAAAAAATACACAATTCCCTATTCTACTCTTTTTTTGAGTATATACACGAACTCTATATGCTCTCTCATGTAAAATACAGAAATTCTATATTTAAGCGAATCAAAAAAAATCTAAATAATATCTAGGCGCCCCAAAGTTAAAAGAAAATGGCTCTGAAAATAGTATGTTATAAAAAATATACAATGCCTTCTTCTACTATGTTTTGGAGTATATACACCAACTCAGGATGCTCTCTCATGTAAAATAATGAAATTCTAATCTTATGCAAATCGAAAAAAATCTAAATAATATTGAGGCGCCCAAAAGTTAAAAGAGAATGTCTCTGAATATAGTCTCTTAGAAAAAATATACAATGCCTTCTTCTACTCTGTTTTGGAGTATATACACCAACTCAGTATGCTCTCTCATGCAAAATGCAGAAATTCTATATTTAAGCGATTCTAAAAAAATCTAAATATTATCTACACACCCCACGTGGAAAGCAAAATTGCTCTGAAAATAGTCTGTCAAAAAATGTACAATGCCTTTTTCTACTTTGTTTTGTAGTATGTACACCAAGTCTATATGCTCTCTTATGTAAAATACCAAAATTGTAATTTTACGCATATTGAAAATAATATCTAGGCGCCGCAAAGTTAAAAGAAAATGGCTCTGAATATACTCTGTTAGAAAAAATATACAATGCCTAATTCTACTCTGTTTTGCAGTATATTCACCAATTCAGTATGCTCTCTCATGTAAAATACCGAAATTCTAATTTTACGTGAATAGAAAAAAATCTAAATATTATCTAGGCGCCTTAAAGGTAAAAGAAAATGGCTCTGAATATAGTCTTTTAGATAAAATGTACAATGCCTTATTGTACTTTGTTTTGGAGTATATACAGAAACTCAGTATGCTCTCTCATGTAAAAAACTGGAATTCTAATTATACCCGAATCGAAAAAATCTAAATACTATCTAGGCACCCCAATGTTAAAAACAAAATAATTCTGAATATAATCTGTCAGAAAAAATATACAATGCCATATTCTACCCTGTTTTAGAGTATATACACCAACTCCATATGCTCTCATGTAAAATACAAAAATTCTATATTTAAGCGAATCGAAAAAAATATAAATATTATCTAGGCACACCAATGTTAAAAGCAAAATTGCTCTGAATGTAATCTGTCAGAAAAAATATACAATGCCTTTTCTACTCTGTTTTGAAGTATATACACAAACTCAATATGCCCTCATGTAAAATACTGAAATTCTAATTTTACGTGAATCGAAAAACATCTCAATAAAATCTAGGAGCCCCAAAGTTAAAAGAAAATGGCTGTGAATATAGTCTGTTAGAAAAATTATACAATGAATTATTCTACTCTGTTTTGGAGTATATATACCAACTGAGTATGCTCTCTCATGTAAAATACCGAAATTCTAATTTTACATAAATCGAAAAAATTCCAAGTATTATCTAGGCACCCCAATGTTAAAAACAAAATAACTCTGATTAGAATCTGTCAGAAAAAATATACAATGCCCTATTCTACTTTGTTTTCGAGTATATACACCAACTCCATATGCTCCTTCATGTAAAATACAGAAATTCTATATTTAAGTGAATCGACAAAAATCTAAATATAATGTAGGGACCCCAATGTGAAAAGCAAAATTGCTCTGAATATAATCTGTCACAAAAAATATACAATGCCCTTTTCTACTCTGTTTTCGAGTATATACACCAACTCAATATGCTCTCTCATGTAAAATACAGAAATTCAAATTTTACCCGAGTCAAAAAAATCTATATTTTATCTAGGCACCCGAAGGATAAAAATAATTTCTCTGAATATAGTCTTTTAGAAAAAACATACAAAGCGTTATTCTACTCTGTTTTGGAGTATATACACCAACTAAGTGTGCTCTCTCATGTAAAATAACGAAATTGTAATTTTATGGGAATCGAAAAAAATCCAAATATTATCAAGGCACCCCGTGGTAAAAAAAATTGCTCTGAATATAATCTGTCAGAGAAAATATACAATGCCCTATTCTACTCTGTTTTGGAGTATATACACCAACTCCATATGCTCTCTCATGTAAAATACAGAAATTCTATATTTAAGCGAATTGAAAAAAATCTAAATATTATCTAGGCACCCCAATGTTAAAAGCAAAATTGCTCTTAATATAATCTGTTAGAAAAATATATAATGCCATTTTCTACTGTGTTTTGTAGTATATACATCAACTCAATATGCTCTCTCATATAAAATACCGAAATTCTAATTTTACGTGAATCAAAAAAAATCAAAATAATATCTAGGCACCTCAAAGTTAAAAGAAAATGGCTCTGAATACCGTCTGTTAGAAAAAATATACAATGCCTTATTCTACTCTACTTTGGAGTATATACACCAACTCAGTATGCTCTCTCATGTAAAATACTGAAATTATAATTTTACCCGAATCGAAAAAATCTAAATATTATCTAGGCACTTCAGTGTATAAAACAAAATTGCTCTGAATATAATCTGTCAAAAAAAATATACAATGCCCTATTCTACTCTATTTTGGAGTATATACACCAACTCAGTATGCTCTCTCATGTAAAATACAGAAATTCGAATTTTACCCGAATCGAAAATATCTAAATATTATCTAGGTTCCCCTATGATAAAAGCAAAATTGCTCTGAATATAATCTATCAAAAAAAATATACAATGCCCTTTTCTACTCCGTTTTGAGGTATATGCACCAACTCCATATGCTCTCTCATGTAAAATACAGAAATTCTATATTTAGGCATATCTAAAACAATCTTAATTATATCTAGGCACCCAAAAGTTAAAAGAAAATGGCTCTATATATAGTATGTTATAAAAAATATACAATGCCTTATTGTACTATGTTTTGGAGTATATACACCAACCCAGTATGCACTCTCGTGTACAATACAGAAATTCTAATTTTACCCGAATCGAAAAAATCTAAATATTATCAAGGCACCCCAATGTTTAAAGCAAAATTGCTCTGAATATAATCTGTCAGAAAAAATATACAATGCCCTATTCTACTCTGTTTTAGAGTATATACACCAACTCCATATGCTCTCTCATGTAAAATAAAGAAATTCTATGTTTGAGCGAATAGAAAAAAACTCAATATTATTTAGGCACCCCAATGTTAAAAGCAAAATTGCTCTGAATATAATCTGTCAGAAAAAATATACAATGCCCTTTTCTACTCTGTTTTGTAATATATACACCAACACAATATGCTCTCTCATGTAAATTACCGAAATTGTAATTTTACGTGAATCGAAAAATATCTAAATAATATCAAGGCGCCCCAAAGTTAAATGAAAATGGCTCTGAAAATAGCCTGTTATAAAAAATATACAATGCCCTATTCTATTCTGTTTTGGACTATATACACCAACTCAGTATGCTCTCTCGTGTAAAATACCGAAATACAAATTTTACATGAATCAAAAAAAATCTAAATATTATCTAGGCAACACAATGTGAAAAACAAAATTGCTCTGAATATAATCTGTCAGAAAATACATACAATACCCTATTCTATTCTGTTTAGGATTATATAAACCAACCCCATATGCTCTCTTATGTAAAATACCAAAATTCTATATTTAAGCGAATCGAAAAAATCTAAATACAATCTAGGCATCACAATGTTAAAAGCAAAATTGTTCTGAATATAATCTCTCAGAAAAAATATACAATGCCCTTTTCTAATCTGTTTTGTCGTATATACACCAACTCAATATGCACTCTCATGTGAAATACAGAAATTCTAATTTTACATGAATCGAAAAAAAATCTAAATAATATATAAACGCCACAAAGTTAAAATTAAATGGCTCTGAATATAGTCTGTTAGAAAAAGTATACAATGCCCTATTCTACTTCGTTGTGGAGTATATACACCAACTCAGTATGCTCTCTCATGTAAAATACCGAAATTCAAATTTTATGTGAATAAAAAAAAATCTAAATATTATCTAGGCACCCCAATGTTAAAAGCAAATTTCCTGTGAATATAGTCTTTCAGAAAAAAAATACAATCCCCTTTTCTACTCTGATTTGGAGTATATACACCAACTCAATATGCTCTCTTGTGTAAAATACCGAAATTCTAATTTTGCGCGATTCGAAAAAAATCTAAAGAATATCCAGGCGCACCGAATTTAAAAGAAAATGGGTCTGAATATAGTCTGTTAGAAAAAATACACATTGCCTTATTCTACTGTGTATTGGAGTATATACACACACTCAGTATGCTCACCCATGTAAAATACAAAAATTCTAATTTTATGTGAATCGAAAAAAATCTAATTATCTAGGCACCCCAATGTTAAAAGCAAAATTTCTATGAATATAATCTGTCAGAAAAAATATGCAATGCCCTTTTCCACTCTGTTTTGGAGTATACACACCAACTCAATATGCTCTCTCATGTAAAATACAGAAATTCTATATTTAAGCAAATCGAAAAAAATCTAAATATTATCTTCGCACCCTAATGTTAAAATCAAAATTGCTCTGAATATAAACTGTCAGAGAAAATATACAATGCCCTATTCAACTATTTTTTGGAGCATATAAACCAACTCCATATGCTCTCTCATGTAAAATACAGAAATTCTATATTTAAGCGAATCGAAAACAATCTAAATATTATCTAGTCACCCCAATGTTAAAAGAAAAATTTCTCTGAATATAAACTGTCATAAAAAATATACAATACCCTTTTCCACTTGGTTTTGGTGTATATACACCAACCCAATATGCTCTGTCTTGTAAAATACCAAAATTCTAATTTTACGCAAATCGAGAAAAATGAAAATAATATCTAGGCGACCCAATGTTAAAAGAAAATGGCTCTGAATATAGTGTGTTAGAAAAAATATACAATGCCTTATTATACTCTGTTTTGGAGTATATACACCAACTCAGTATGCTCTCTCATGTAAAATAACGAAATTCAAATTTTACCCGAATCGAAAAATTCTAAATAATATATAGGCACACCAAAGTTTAAAGAAAACGGCTCTGAATATAGTCTGTTAGAAAAAACATACAACACCTTATTCTACTCTGTTTTGGAGTATATATACCAACTCAATATGCTCTGAAATAGAAAATACATAAATTCTATATTTAAGTGATTCAAAAAAAATCTAAATACTATCTAGGCATCCCTATGTTAAAAGCAAAATTTCACTGAATATAATCTGTCAGAAAGAATATAAAATGCCCTTTTCTACTGTTTTGGAGTATATACAACAACTCAATATGCTCTCTAATGTAAAATACCGAAATTTAAATTTTACGTGAATAAAAAAATCTAAATATTATCTAGGAACACCAATGTTAAAAACAAATTTGCTTTGAATATAGTCTGTCAGGAAAAACATACAATGCCCATTTCTACTCTGTTTTGGAGTATATACACCAACTCAATATGCTCTCTTATGTAAAATACAGAAATTTTAATTTTACGCAAATCGAAAAAAATCTAAATAATATCGAGGCGCCCCAAAGTTAAAAGAAAATTGCTCAGAATATAGTCTGTTAGAAAAAATATACAGTGTCTTATTCTACTCTGTTTAGGAGTATATACACCAACTCAGTATGCTCTCTCTTGTGAAATACAGAAATTCTAATTTTACATGAATCGAAAAAAATTTAAATATTATCTAGGCAGCCCAATGTTAAAAGCAAAATTGCTCTCAATATCATCTGTCAGAAATATTAAACAATGCCCTTTTCTACTCTGTTTTGGTGTATATACACCAACACAATATGCTCTCTCGTGGAAAATACGGAAATTATAATTTCACGCGAATCGAAAAAAATCTAAATAATATCTAGGCGACCCAAAGTTAAACAAAAATTCCTCTGAATATAGTCTGCTATAAAAAATATAAAATGCCTTATTTTACTTTGTTTTGGAGTCTATACACCAACTCAGTAGTCTCTCTGATGTAAAATACCAAAATTCTAATTTTACGTGAATCGAAAAAAATCTCAATAATATCTAGGCATCCCAATGTTAAAAACAAAACTGCTCTGAATATAGTCTGTCAGAAAAGATAAACAATGCCCTATTCTACTCTGTTTTGGGGTATATACATTAACTCCATATGCTCAATCATGTAAAATACAGAAATTCTATATTTAAGCGAATCAAAAAAATTCTAAATAGTATCTAGGCACCCCAATGTTGAAAACAATATTGTTCTGGGTATAGTTTGTCTGAGAAAATATACAATGCCCTTTTCTTCTTTGTTTTGTAGTATATACACCAACTCAATATGCTCTTTCATGCAAAATACAAAAACACTAATGTTACCTGAATCGAAAAAATCTATATATTATCAAGGCACCCCAATGTTAAAAACAAAACTGCTCTGAATATAATCTGTCAGAAAAAATATACAATGACCTCTTCTACTCTATTTTGGAGTATATACACCAACTCTGTATGCTCTCTCATGTAAAATACAGAAATTCTAATTTTACCCGAATGAAAAAAATATAAATATAATCTAGGTACCCCAATGTTAAAAACAAAATTGCTCTGAATATAATCTGTCAGAAAAAATATACAATGCCCTATTCCACTCTTTTTTGGAGTATATACAACAACTCCATATGCTCTCTCATGTAAAATACAGAAATTCTAATTTTACCCGAATCGAAAAAATCTAAATATAATCTAGGCACCCCAATGTTAAAAACAAAATTGCTCTGAATAGAATCTGTCAGAAAAAATATACAATGCCCTATTCTACCCTGTTTTCGAGTATATACACCAACTCAGTATGCTCTCTCATGTAAAATACCAAAATTCTAATTTTACGTAAATCGAAAAAAATCTAAATATTATCTGGGCACGGGAATGTTAAAAGTAAAATTGCTCCTAATACAATCTTTCAGAACAAATATACAATGCCCTTCTGCACTTTTTTTTGGAGTATATACAGCAACTCAAAATGCTCTGTCATGTAAAATACCGAAATTTTAATTTTACGCGAATCTACAAATATCTAAATAATATCTAGGCGCATCAAAGTTAAAAGAAAATGGCTCTGAATATAGTCTGTAATTAAAAAATATACAAAGTCTTATTCTACTGTTTTGGAGTATATACACCAACTCAGTATGCTCTCTTATATAAAATACCGAAATTCTAATTTTACGTGAATCGAAAACAATTCAAATGTTATCTAGGCACCCCAATGTTATAAAAAAATTTCTCTGAATATAATCTGTCAGAAAAAAATATACAATGCCCTTTCCTACTTTGTTTAGGAGTATCTACACCAACTCAATATGCTCTCTCATGTAAAATACCGAAATTCTAATTTTACGCGAATTGAAAAAAATCTAAAAAATATCTAGGCGCCCCAAAGTTAAAAGAAAATTGCTCTGAATATATTCTGTTAGAGAAAATATACAATGACGTATTCTACTCTGTTTTGGAGTATATACACCACCTCAGTATGCTCTCTCGTGTAAAATACTGAAATTCTAATTTTACGCGAATCGAAAAAAATCTAAATAATATCTACGTGCCCCAAAGTTAAAAGAAAATGGCTCTGAACGTAGTCTGTAAGGAAAAATATACATTGCCTTATTCTACTGTGTATTGGAGTATATACACAAACTCAGAATGCTCCCTCATGTAAAGTACCGAAATTTTAAATTTACGTGAATCGAAAAAAATGTAAATAACATCTAGGCACCCCAAAGTTAAAGGAAAATGGCTCTGAATATAGTCTGTTAGACAAAATATACAATGCCTTATTCTAGTATGTTTTGGAGTATATACACCAACTCAGTATGCTCTCTCATGTAAAATACAGAAATTGTAATTTAACCCGAATGAAAAAAATCTAAATATTATCTAGGTACCCGAAGTTTAATAGCAAAATTGCTCTGAATATAATCTGTCAGGAAAAATATACAATGCCCTTTTCTACTCTATTTAGGAGTATATATACTAAACCAATATGCTCTCACATGTAAAATAACGAAATTGTAATTTACGTGAATTGAAAAATATCTAAATAATATCATTGCACCCCAAAGTTAAAACAAAATAGCTCTGAATATACTCTGTTAGAACAAATATACAATGCCTTATTCTACTTTGTTTTGGAGTATATACAACAACTCAGTGTGCGCTCTCTTGTAAAATAAAAAAATTCTAATTTTACCCGAATCGAAAAACTATGAATATTATCTAGGCATGCCAATGTTAAAAACAAAATTGCTCTGAATATAATCTGTCAGAAAAAATATACAATGCCCTATTCTACTCTGTTTTGGATTATATACACCAACTCCATATGCTCTCTCATGTAAAATACAGAAATTCTATATTTAAGCGAATCGAAAAAAATGTACATATAATCGAGGCACCCCATTGTTAAAAACAAAATTCCTCTGAATCTAATCTGTCAGAAAAAATATTCAATGCCTTATTCTACTCTGTTTTGGAGTATTTACACCAACTCAGCATGCTCTGTCATGTAAAATACAGAAATTCTATATTTAAGCGAATCGAAAAAAATCTAAAAATTATGCACGAACCAATGTTGAAAGCAGAATTGCTCTGAATATAATCTGTCAGAAGTAGTATACAATGCCCTTTTCTACTCTGTTTTGGAGTATATACACCAACTCAGGATGCTCTCTCATGTAAAATACCGAAATTTTAATTTTACGCGAATCGAAAAAAACTAAATAATATCTAGGCGCCCCAAAGTTATAAGAAAATGGCTCAGAATATAGTCTGTTGTAAAAAATATACAATGCCTTATTCTACTCTGTTTTGGGGTATATACACCAACTCACTATGCTCTCTGATGTAAAATAGTGAAATTCTAATTTTACGTGGACCGAAAAAAATCTTAAAAATATCTAGGCGCTTCAAAGTTAGTAAAAAATGGCTCTGAATATAGTCTGTTAGAAAAAATATACAATGCCTTATTCTACTCTGTTTTGGAGTATATACACCAACTCAGTATGCTCTCTCATGTAAAATACCGAAATTCTAATTTTACTTGAATCGACAAAATCTAAATATTATCTAGCCACCCCAATGTTAAGAACAAAATTCCTCTTAATATAATCTGTTAGAAAAAATATACAATGCCTTATTCTACTCTGTTTTGAAGTATATACACCAACTTCATATGATCTCTCATGTAAAATACAGAAATTATATATTTAAGCGAATCGAAAAAATCTACATATAATCTAGGGATTCCAATGTTAAAAACAAAATTGCTCTGAATATTATCTGTCAGATAAAATATTCAATGCCCATTTCTACTCTGTTTTGAATTATATACACCAACTTCATAAGTTCTCTTATGTAAAAAACAGAAATTTTATATTTAAGCGAATCGAAAAAAATCTAAATATTTTCTAGGCACCAGAATTTTAAAAACAAAATTGCTCTGAATATAATCTGTCAGAGAAAATATACAATGCCTTGTTCTCCTCTGCTTTGGAGTACATACACCAACTCAGTATGCTCTCTCATGTAAAATACAGAAATTCTATATTTAAGCGAATCGAAAAATATCTAAATATTATCCAGGCACCCCAATGTTAAAAAGAAAATTGCTCTGAATATAATATGTCAGAAAAAATATACAATGACCTTTCCTACTCTGTTTTGGATTATACACCAACTCAGTAGGCTCTCTCAATTAAAATGCAGAAATTCTATATTTAAGCGAGTCGAAAAATATCTAAAGATAATCTAGGCACCCCAATGTTCAAAGAAAAATTGCTCTGAATATAATCTGTCAGAATAAATATACAAAGCCTTATTCTACTCTGTTTTAAAGTATATACACCAACTCAGTATGCTCTCTCATGTAAAATACAGAAATTCTATATTTAAGCGAATTGAGAAAAATCTAAATATAATCTAGGCACCCCAAAGTTAAAAGAAAATTGCTCTGAATATAGTCTGTTAGAAAAAATATAGAATGCCTTATTCTACTCTGTTTTGGAGTATATACACCAACTCAGTATGCTCTCTCCTGTAAAATAAAGAAATTCTAATTTTATCCGAATCGAAAAAATTTAAATAACATCTAGGCACCCCAATGTTAAAAACAAAATTGCTCTGAATATAATCTGTCAGAAAAAATATTCAATGCCCATTTCTACTCTGTTTTGGAGTATATACACCAACTCCATATTCTCTCTCATGTAAAATACAGAAATTCTATATTTAAGCGAATCGAAATATATCTAAATATAATCCAGGCAGCCCAATGTTAAAATCAAAATTGCTCTGAATATATTCTGTCAGAAAAAATATACAATGCCTTAATCTAATCTGTTTAGAAGTATATACACCAACTCAGTTTGCTCTCTCATGTAAAATACCGAAATTCTAAATTTACGTGAATCGAAAATCATCTAAATATTATCTAGGCACCCGAATGTTAAAAGCAAAATTGCTCTTAATATAATCTGTTCAGAAAAAATATACAATGCCCTTTTCTACTCTGTTTTGGATTATATACACTAACTCAATATGCTCTCTCTTGTAAAAAACCGAAATTCTACTTTTACCCGAATCAAAAGAAATCTAAATAATATCTAGGCGCCCCAAAGTTAAAAGAAACTGGCTCTGAACATAGTCTGTTAGAGAAAATATACAATGCCTTATTCTACTCTGATTTGGAGTATATAAACCAACTCCATATGCTCTGTCACGTAAAAAACTGAAATTCTAATTTTACGCGAATCAAAAAGAATCTAAATAATATCCAGGCGCACCAAAGTTAAAAGAAACTGGCTCTGAATGTATTCTCTCAGAAAAAATATACAATGCCTTATTCTACTCTGTTTTGAAGTATATACACCAACTCAGTATGCTCTCATGTAAAATACCAAAATTCTAATTTTACCCGTATCGACAAAATCTAAATATTATCTAGGCACACCAATGTTAAAAACAAAATTTCTCTGAATATAATCTGTCAGAAAAATTATACAATACCCTATTTTACTCTGTTTTGGAGTATATACACTAACTCCATATGCTCTATCATGTAAAATACCGAAATTCTAATTTTACGTGAATCGAAAAAAATCTAAATATTGTTTAGGCAACCGAATGGTAAAAGCAAAATTGCTCTGAATATAAACTGTCAGAAAAAATATAGAATGCCCTTTTCTACTCTGTTTTGAAGTATATACACCAACTCAATATGCTCTCTCATGTGAAATACCGAAATTCTAATTTTACGTGAATCGAAAATATCTAAATATTATCTAGGCACACCAAAGTTAAAAGAAAATGGCTCTGAATATATTCTGTCAGAAAAAATATACAATGCCTTAATCTACTCTGTTTTGTAGTATATACACCAACTCAGTATGCTCTCTCATGTAAAATACCAAAATTCTAATTTTACCCGTATCGACAAAATCTAAATATTATCTAGGAACCCCAATGTTAAAAACAAAACTGCTCTGAATATAATCTGTCAGAAAAAATATGCAATGCCTTATTATACTCTGTTTTGGAGTATATACACCAACTCCATATGCTCTATCATGTAAAATACCGATATTCTAATTTTACATGAATCGAAAAAAATCTAAATAAAATCCAGGCGCCCCAAAGTTAAAAGAAAATGGCTCTGAATATATTCTGTTAGAAAAAATATACAATACCTTATTCTACTCTGCTTTGGAGTATATACACCAACTCAGTATGCTCTCTCATGTAAAATACCAAAATTCTAATTTTACGCAAATCGAAAAAAATCTAAATAATATCTAGGCGCCCCAAATTTAAGAGAAAATGGCTCTGAATATAGTCTGTTAGAAAAAATATACAATGCATTATTCTACTCTGTTTTGGAGTATATACACCAACTCAGTATGCTGTTTCATGTAAAATACCGAAATTTTAATTTTACCCGACTCGACAAAATCTAAATATTATCTAGGCACCCAAATGTTAAAAACAAAATTGCTCTGAATATAATCTCTCAGAAAAAATATACAATGCCCTATTCTACTCAGTTTTGAAGTATATACACCAACTCCATATGCTCTCTCATGTAAAATACAGAAATCCTATATTTAAGCGAATTGAAAAAAATCTAAATATTATCTAGGCACCCCAGTGTTAGTAACAAAATTGCTCTGAATATAATCTATCAGAAAAAATATACAATGCCTTATTCTCCTCTGTTTTGAAGTATATACACCAACTCAATAGGCTCTCTCATGTAAAATGCAGAAATTCTGATTTTAAGTGAATCGAAATAAATCTAAATAATATCTAGGCGCCCCAAAGTTAAAAGAAAATGGTTCTGAATATAGTCTGTTCGAAAAAATATACAATGCCTTATTCTACTTCGTTTTGGAGTATATACACCAACTCAGTGTGCTTTCTCATGTAAAATACCAAAATTCTAATTTTACCTGTATCGACAAAATCTAAATATTATCTCGGCACCCCAATGTTAAAAACTAAATTTCTTTGAATATAATCTGTCAGAAAAGAATACACAATGCCCTATTCTACTCTGTTTTGGAGTATATACACCAACTCCATTTGCTCTATCATGTAAAATACCAAAATTCTAATTTTACATGAATCGAAAAAAATCTAAATAATATCTAGGCGCCCCAAAGTTAAAAGAAAATGGCTCTCAATATATTCTGTTAGAAAAAATATACAATACCTTATTCTACTTGCTTTGGAGTATATACACCAACTCAGTATGCTCTCTTAGGTAAAATACCGAAATTGCAATTTTACGTGAATTGAAAAAAATCTGAATATTATTTAGGCACCCGAATGGTAAAAGCAAAATTTCTCTGAATATAAACTGTCCGAAAAAATGTACAATGCCATTTTCTACTCTGTTTTAGGGTATATACACCAACTCAATATGCTCTCTCATGTGAAATACCGAAATTCTAATTTTACGTGAATCAAAAAATATCTAAATATTATATAGGCACCCCAAAGTTAAAAGAAAATGGCTCTGAATATAGTCTGTTAGAAAAAATATACATTGCCTTATTCTACACTGTTTTGGAGTGTATACACCAACTCAGTATGCTCTATCATGTGAAATACAGAAATTCTAATTTTACCCGAATCGAAAAAATCTAAATATAATCTAGGCACTCCAATGTTAAAAACAAAATGCTCTGAATATAATCTGTCAGAAAAAATATTCAATTCCCTTTTCTACTCTGTTTTGGAGTATATACACCAACTCCATATTCTCTCTCAAGTAAAATCCAGAAATTCTATATTTAAGCGAATCGAAAAAAGTCTACATATAATCTAGGCCCCCCAATGTTTAAAGCAAAATTGCTCTGAATATAACCTGTCAGAATAAATATACAATGCCTTATTCTACTCTGCTTTGTTGTATATACACCAACTCAGTATGCTCTCTCATATAAAATACAGAGATTCTATATTTAAGCGAATTGAAAAAAAGCTAAATATTATCCAGGCACCCCAATGTTAAAGCAGAATTGCTCTGAATATAATCTGTCAGAAGAAATATACAATGCCCTTTTCTACTCTTTTTTGGATTATATACACCACTTAATATGCTCTCTCATGTAAAATGCAAAAATTCTAATTTTACGTTAATTGAAATAAATCTAAGTAATATCGAGGCGCCCCAAAGTTACAAGAAAATGGCTCTGAATATAGTCTGTTAGAAAAAATATACAATGCCTTATTATACTCGGTTTTGGAGTATATACACCAACTCAGTATGCTCTCTCATGTAAAATACTGAATTTCTAATTTTACGCGAATTGAAGAAAATCTAAATAATATCTAGGCACCGCAAATTTAAAATAAAATGGCTCGGAATATAGTCTGTTAGACAAAATATACAATGTTTTATTCTACTATGTTTTGGAGTATATACACCAACTCAGTATGCTCTCTCATGTAAAATTCCGAAATTCTAATTTTACCCGAATCGACCAAATCTAAATATTATCTAGGCACCCCAATGTTAAAAAAAAAATTGCTCTGAATATTATCTGTCAGAAAAAATATACAATGCCCTATTCTACTCTGTTTTGGAGTATATACACCAACTCTATATGCTCTCTCATGTAAAACACAGAAATTCTACATTTAAGCGAATCGAAAAAAGTCTACATATAAACTAGGCACCCGAATGTTAAAAACAAAATAGCTCTGAATATAATCTGTCAGAGAAAATATACAATGCCTTATTCTCCTCTGCTTTGGAGTACATACACCAACTCAGTATGCTCTCTCATGTAAAATACAGAAATTCTATATTTAAGCGAATCGAAAAATATCTAAATATTATCCAGGCACCCCAATGTTAAAAACAAAATTGCTCTGAATATAATCTGTCAGAAGAAATATACAATGACCTTTTCTACTCTGTTTTGGATTATTCACCAACTCAGTAGGCTCTCTCAATTAAAATGCAGAAATTCTATATTTAAGCGAATCGAAAAATATCTAAAGATAATCTAGGCCCCCCAATGTTCAAAGAAAAATTGCTCTGAATATAATCTGTCAGAAAAAACATACAATGCCCTATTCTACTCTGTTTTGTAGTGTATACACCAACTCAATATGCTCTCTCATGTAAAATAGAGAAATTCTAATTTTACCCGAACCGATAAAAACTAAATATTATCTAGGCACTCCAATGTTAAAAGCAAAATTGCTCTGAATATAATCTGTCAGAAAAAATATACAATGCCCTCTTCTATTCTGTTTTGTTGTATAAACACCAACTCAATATGCTCTGTCATGTAAAATACAGAAATTTTAATTCTACCCAAATCAAAAAAATCTAAATATTATCTAGGCACCCCAATGTTAAAAGCAAAACTGCTCTGAATAAAATCTGTCAGAAAAAACGTAAAATGCCCTTTTCTACTCTGTGTTTGTGTATATACAGCAACTCAACATGCTCTCTCATGTAAAATACGGAAATTGTAATTTTAGGTGAATCAAAAAAATGTAAATAATATCTAGGCTCCCCAAAGTTAAAAGAAAATGGCTCTGAATATAGTCTATTAGAAAAAATATACAATGCCTTATTTTACTCTGTTGTGAAGTATATACTCACACTCAGGATGCTCTCTCATGTAAAATACCGAAATTCTCATTTTACCCGAATCGAAAATAATCTAAATATTATCTAGGGACTCCAGTGTTAAAAAAAAATTTCTCTGAATACAATTTGTCAGAAAAAATATACAGTGCCCTATTCTACTCTGTTTTGGAGTATATACACAAACTCCATATGCTCTCTCATGTAAAATACAGAAATTCTATATTTAAACAAATTGAAAAAAATCTAAATATTATCTAGGAAACCCAATGTTAAAAACAAAGTTGCTCTGAATATAATCTGTCAGAAAAAATATACAATGCCCTATTCTACTCTGTTTTGGAGTATATACACCAACTCCCTATGCTGTCTCATGTAAAATACAGAAATTCTGTATTCAAGCTAATCAAAAAGATCTAAATATAATCTAGGCACCCCAATGTTATAAGCAAAATTGCTCTGAATATAAGCTGTCAGAGAAAATATACAATGCCCTTTTATACTCTGTATTGTAGTATATCCACCAACTCAATATGCTCTCACTTATAAAATACCAAAATTCTAATTTTATGTGAATAGAAAAAAATCTAAATAATATCTATGCGCCCCAAAGATAAAGAAATTGGTTCTAAATATAGTCTGTAATAAAAAATATAGAATGCCTTATTCTTCTCTGTTTTGGGGTATATACACCAACACAGTATGCTCTCTCATGTAAAATACTGAAATTCTAATTTTACGGGAATCAAAAAAAATCTAAATATTATCTAGGCACCCCAAAATTAAAAGGAAAATTGCTCTGAATGTAATCTGTCAGAAAAAATATACAATGCCCTATTCTACTTTGTTTTAAAGTATGTACACCAACTGCATATGCGCTCTCGTGTAATATATAGAAATTCTAATTCTACCCGAATCGAAAAAATCTAAATATTATCTAGGCACCCCAATGTTGAAAACAAAATTGCTCTGAATATAATGTGTCAGAGGAAATATACAATGCCCTATTCTACTCTGTTTTGGAGTATATACACCAACTCAATATGCTCTCTCATGTAAAATATCGAAATTCTAATTTTAGGCGAATAAAAAAAATCTAAATAATATATAGGCGACCCAAATTTATAAGAAAATGGCTCAGAATATAGTCTGTTAGAAAAAATGTACAATGCCTTATTCTACTCTGTTTTAAAATATATACAATAACTCAGTATGCTCTCTCGTGTAAAATACAGAAATTCTAATTTTACGTGAATCGAATAAAATCTAAATATTATATAGGCACCCCGATGTTAAAAATAAAATTGCTCTGAATAAAATCTTTCACAAAAAATATACAATGCCCTTTTCTACTGTGTTTTGTAGTATATACACCAACACAATATGCTCACTCATGTAAAATACCAAAATTGAAATTTTACGCGAATCGAAGAAAAGCTAAATAAAATCTAGACGCCCCAAAGATAAAAGATAATGGCTCTGAATATAGTGTGTTACAAAAAAAAAATACATCGCCTTACTCTACTCTTTTTTGAAGTACATACAGCAACTCAGGATGCTCTCTCATGTAAAATACAGAAATTCTAATTTTTCACGAATTGAAAATTCTAAATATTATCTAGGCACCACAATGTTAAAAAAATTGCTCTGAATATAATCTGTCAGAAAAAATATACAATGCCCTATTCTACTGTTTTCGAGTATATACAACAACTCCATATACTCTCTCATGTAAAATACAGAAATTCTATATTTAAGCGAATCGAAAAAAATCTAAATAGTATCTAGGCACCCCAATGTTAAGAATGAAATTGCTCTGAATGAAATCTGTCAGAAAAAATATACAATGCCCTTTTCTACTCTGTTTTGTAGTATATACACCAACACAATATGCTCTCTCATGTAAAGTACAGAAATTCTAATTCTACCCAAATCGAAAAAACCTAAATATTATCTAGGCACCACAGTGTTAAAAAAAAATGCTCTGAATATAATCCGTCAGAAAAAATATACAATGCCCTATTCTACTCTGTTTTGGAGTATACACATCAACTGCATATGCTCTCTCATGTAAAATATAAAAATTCTATATTTAAGTGAAATGAAAAAAATCTAAATATTATCTAGGCACCGAAATGTTAAAAACAAAATTGCTCTGAATATAATCTTTCAGAAAAAATATACAATGCCCTCTTCTACTTTGTTTTAAAGTATATACACCAACTGCATATGCTCTCTCATGTAAAATACAGAAATTCTTCATTTATGCGAATCGAAAAAAATCTAAATATTATCTAGGCAACCCAATGTTAAAAACAAACTTGCTCTGAATATAATCTGTCAGAAAAAATATACAATGCCCTTTTCTACTCTGTTTTGGAGTATATACACCAACTCAATATGCTCTCTCATGTAAAATACAAAAATTCTAATTTTACACGAACGGAAATAATCTAAATATTATCTAGGCACCCCAATGTTAAAAGCAAAATTGCTCTGAATATAATCTTTCAGAAAAAATATACAATGCCCCCTTCTATTCTGTTTTGTAGTATAAACACCAACTCAATATGCTCTATCATGTAAAATACAGAAATTCTAATTCTACCCGAATCGAAATAATCTAAATAATATCTAGGCACCCCAATGTTAAAAGCAAAATTGCTCTGAATATAATCTGTCAGAAAAAATATACAATGCCCTTTTCTACTATGATTTGTAGTATATACACCAACTCAATATGGTCTCTCATGTAAAATACAGAAATTCTAATTTTATCTGAATCGAAAAAATGTAAATATTATGTAGGCACCCCAATGTTAAAAACAAAATTGCTCTGAATATAATCTGTCCGAAACAATATACAATGCCCTATTCTAGTCTGTTTTGGTGTATATACTCCATCTCCATATACTCTCTCATGTAAAACACCATAATTCAAATTTTACGTGAATCGAAAAAAATCTAAATATTATCTAGGCACCCCAATGATAAAGGAAACTTGCTCTTAATATAATCTGTCAGAAAAAATATACAGTGTCCTTTTCTACTATGTTTTGGAGTATATACACCAAATTTACAGGCTCTCTCATTAAAAATACAGAAATTCTAATTTTACAAGAATCGAAAAATATCTAAATAATATCTAGGCGATTGGAAGTTAAAAGAAAATGGCTCTTAATATAGACTGTTAGAAAAAATATACAATGCCTTATTCTACTCTGTTTGGAGTATATACACCAACTCCGTATGCTCTATCATGAAAAATACACAAATTCTAATTTTACCTGAATCGAAAAAATCTAAATATTATGTAGGCAAGCCAATGTTAAAAACAAAATTGCTCTGAATATAATCTGTTAGAAAAAATACACAATGCCCTATTCTACACTGTTTTGGAGTATATACACTAACTCAGTATGCTCTCTCATGTTAAATACCAAAATATTCATTTTATGTGAATCGAAAAAATCTAAATATTATCTAGGCACCCCAATGTTAAAAACAAAATTGCTTTGAATATAATCTGTCAGAAAAATTATACAATGCCCTATTCTACTCTGTTTTTGAGTATATACACCAAATCAATATGCTCTCTCATGTAAAATACAGCAATTCTATATTTAAGCGAATCGAAAAGAATTTAAATATTATCTAGGCACCCCAATGTTAAAAGAAAAATTGCTGTCAATATAATCTGTCAGAAAAAATATACAATGAACTTTTCTACTCTGTTTTGTAGTATATAAACCAACTAAATATGCTCTCTAATGTAAAATCCCGAAATTCTAATCTTACGCAAATCGAAAAAAATCGAAATAATATCTAGGCGCCCAAAAGTTTAAAGAGAATGTCTCTGAATATAGTCTCTTAGAAAAAATATATAATGCCTATTTCTACTCTGTTATGGAGTCTATACAACAACGAAGTATGCTCTCTCATACAAAATACCGAAATTCTAATTTTACGCAAATCGAAAAAAATCTAAATAAGATCTAGGCGCCCCAAAGTTAATAGAAAATTGCTCTGAATATAGTCTGTTAGAAGAAATGTACATTGCCTTATTCTACTCCGTTTTGGAGTATATCCACCAACTCAGTATGCTCTCTCATGTAAAATACAGAAATTCTAATTTTACCCGAATCGAAAAAATCTAAAAATTATCTAGGCGCCCCAACGTTAAAAACAAAATTTCTCTGAATATAATATGTCAGAAAAAATATACAATGCCCTATTCTTCTTTGTTTTGAAGTATATACACCAACTCCATATGCTCTTTCATGTAAAATACAGAAATTATATATTTAAGAGAATC
This sequence comes from Callithrix jacchus, assembly GCF_049354715.1. NCBI lineage: Eukaryota > Metazoa > Chordata > Mammalia > Primates > Cebidae > Callithrix > Callithrix jacchus. The sequence continues at coordinate 54,013,754 of NC_133521.1, read as the reverse complement.
GAATAAAATCTAAATATTATCTAGCTACCCAAATGTTAAAAACAAAATCGCTCTGAATATCATCTGTCAGAAAAAATATACAATGCCCCTTTATACTCTGTTTTGGAGTATATACACCAACTCAATATGCTCTCTCACGTAAAATACCGAAATTCTAATTTTACGCGAATCAAAAAAAAATCTAAATAATATCTAGGCGCCCCAAAGTTCAAAGAAAATGGCGCTGAATATAGTCTGTTAGAAAAAATATACAATGCCTTATTCTACTCTGTTTTTAATTATATACACCAACTCAGTATGCTCTCTCATGTAACATAACAACACAGTAATTTTACGCGAATCGAAAAAAATCTAAATAATATCTTGGAGTCCAAAAGTTAAATGAAAATGGCTCTGAATATAGTTTCTTAGAAAAAATGTACAATGAATTATTCTACTCTGTTTTGGAGTACATAAACCAACTCAGTATGCTCTCCCCTGTAAAATAAAGTAATTCAGAATTTACGTCAACCAAAAAAAATCTAAATATTATCTAGGCACCCCAATGTTAAAAGAAAAATTGTTCTGAATATAATCTGTAAGAAAAAATATACAATGCTTTTTTCTACTCTGTTTTGGAGTATATACACGAACTCCTTATGCTCTCTCATGTAAAATATAGAAATTCTATATTTAAGCGAATTGAAAAAAAACTAAATATTATGTAGGCACCCCAATGTTAAAAACAAAATTGCACTCAATATAATCTGTCAGAAAAAATATACAATGCTCTATTATACTCTGTTTTGCAGTCTATACAACAACTCCATATGCTCTCTCAGGTAAAATACAGAAATTCAATATTTAAGCAAATCCAAAAAAAATCTAAATAATATCTTTGCTCCCCGAAGTTAAAAGAAAATGGCTCTGAATATAGTCTGTTAGAAAAAATATACAATGCCTTATTCCAATCTGTTTTGTAGTATATACATCAACTCAGTATGCTCTGTCATGTATAATACAGAAATTCTAATTTTACCTGAATCAAATTAATCTAAATATTATTTAGGCACCGAATGTTAAAAACATAATTGCTCTGAATATATTCTGTCAGAAAAAATATACAATGCCCTATTCTACTCTGTTTTGGCATATATACACCAACTCCATATGCTCTGTCATGTAAAATACAGATATTTAATATAAAAGCGAATCTAATAAAATCTAAATATTATCTAGGCACCCGAATGTTAAAAGCAAAATTTCTCTGAATATAATCTGTCAGAGAAAATATACAACGACATTTTCTACTCTGTTTTGTAGTATATAAACCAACTCAATATGCTCCCTCATGTAAAATACCGAACTTCTAATTCCACGCGAATCGAAAAGAATCTAAATAATATTTAGGCGCCCCAAGGTTGAAAGAAAATGGCTCTGAATATAGTCTGTTAGACAAAATATACAATGCCTTATTCTACTCTGTTTTTGAGTATATACAACAACTCAGTATGCTCTCTCATGTAAAGTATCGAAATTCAAAATTTACCCGAATCGAAAAAATCTAACTATTATCTACGAACAACAATGTAAAAAGAAAAATTGCTCTGAATATAATCTGTCAGAAAAAATATACAATGCCCTATTCTACCTTATTTTGGAGTATATACACCAAGTCAATATGCTCTCTCATGTAAAATACAGAAATTCTATATTTAAGTGAAGCGAAAAAAATCTAAATATTATCGAGGCACCCCAATGTTAATAGCAAAATTGCTCTGAATATAATCTGTCAGAAAACATATACAATGCCATTTTCTACTCTGTTTTGTAGTATATACACCAACTCAATATGCTCTCTCATGTAAAATATCGAAATTCTAATTTTACATGAATCGAAAATCTCTAAATAATATCTAGTCACCCCAAAGTTAAAAGAAAATGGCTCTGAATATAGTCTGTTAGAAAAAGTATACAATGCCTTATTCCACTCTGTTTTGGAGTATATACAAAAACATAGTATGCCCACTCATGTAAAATACCGAAATTCTAATTTTACGTGAATCGAAAAAAATCGAATTATTATCTAGGCACCCGAAAGTTAACAGCAAAATTGCTGTGAATATAGTCTGTAAGAAAAAAATGCCCTTTTCTACTCTGTTTTGGAGTATATACACCAACTCAATATGCTCTCTCATGTAAAATACAGAAATTCTTATTTTACACGAATCAAAAAAAACTAAATAATATGTAGGCACCCCAAAGTTAAAAGAAAATGGCTCTGAATATAGTCTGTTAGAAAAAATATACAATGCCTTATTCTACTCTGTTTTGGAGTATTTACACCAACTCACTATGCTCTCTCACGTAAAATAAGGAAATTCCAATTTTACCCAAATCAAAAAAATCTAAATATTTTCTAGGCACCCCAATGTTAAAAACAAAATTGCTGTATATATAATCTGTCAGAAAAATATACAATGCCCTTTTCTATTCTGTTTTGGATTATATACACCAACTCCATATGCTCTCTTATGTAAAATAGTGAAATTTTAATTTTACGTGAATCGAAAAAAATTGAAATAATATCGTGGCGCCCCAAAGTTAAAAGAATATAGCTGTAAATATAGTCTGTAGAAAAAAATATACACTGCCTTATTATACTTTGTTTTGTAGTATATACACAAACTCACTATTCTCTCTCATGTAAAATAATGTAATTCTAAATTTACATGAATAAAAATATCTAAATATTATATATGCACCCTAATGTTAAAAGCAAAATTGCTCTGAATATAATCTGTCAGAAAAAATATACAACGCTTTTTTCAACACTGTTTTGGAGTATATACACCAACTCAATATGCTCTCTCATGTAAAATAACAAAATTCCAATTTTACACGAATCGAAAAACATCTAAATAATATCTAGGCGCCCCAAGGTTAAAAGAAAATGGCTCTGAATATAGTCTGTTAGAAAAAATATACAATGCCTTATTCTACTCTGTTTTAAAGTATATACACCAACTCAGTATGCTCTCTCATGTAAAGTATCGAAATTCTAAATTTGCCTGAATCGAAAATATCTAAATATTATCTAGGCACCCCAATGTTGAAAACGAAATTTCTCTTGATACAATCTGTCAGAAAATATATACAATGCCCTATTCTACTCTGTGTTAAAGTATATACACCAAATCCATATGCTCTCTCATGTAAAATACAGAAATTATATATTTAAGCGATTCGAAATAAATCTAAATATTATCTCGGCACCCCAATGTTAAAAAGAAAATTGGTGTGAATATCATCTGTCACATAAAATATACAATGTCCTATTCTACTCTGTTTTGGAGTATATACACCAACACCATATGCTCTCTCATGTAAAATACTGAAATTTTAAATTTCAGCGAATCAAAAAAATCTAAATATTATCTAGGCACCTCAATGTTAAAAGCAAAATTGCGCTGAATATACTCTGTCAAAAAAATATACAATGCCCTTTTCTACTCTTTTTTGTAGTATGTACACCAACTCAATATGCTCTCTCATGTAAAATACCGAAATCCTACTTTTACGCGAATTTAAAATATCTAAATAATATCTAGGCACCCACAAGTTAAAAAAAAATGACTTAGAATATAGTCTGTTAGAAAAAATATACAATGCCTTATTCTTCTCTGTTTTGGAGTATATAAACCAACTCAGTATGCTCTCTCAGTTAAAATACCGAAATTCTAATTTTACGTGAATCGAAAAAGACATAATATTATCTAGGCACCCCAATGTTATAAACAAAATTGCTCTGAATATAATCTGTCAGAAAAAATATACAATGCCCTATTCTACTCTGTTTTGGAGTATATACAACTACTCCATATGCTGTCTCATGTAAAATACAGAAATTCTATATTTAAGCGAAGCGAAAAAAATCTAAATATTATCGAGGCACCCCAATGTTAAAAGAAAAACTGCTCTGAATATAATCTGTCAGAAAAAATATACAATGCTCTTTTCTACTCTGTTTTGTGGTATATACACCAACTTAATATGCTCTCTCATGTAAAATACCGAAATTCTTAATTTACGTGTATCGAATAAAATCTAAATAATATCTAGGCGCCCCAAAGTTAAAAGAAAATGGCTCTGAATATAGTCTGTTAGAAAAAATTAACAATGCCTTATTCTACTCTGTTTTGGAATATATACACCAACTCAGTATGCTCTCTCATATAAAATACCGAAATTCTAAATTTACATGAATCAAAAAAAAAATTAAATATTATCTAGGCATCCCAATATTAAAAGAAAAATTGCTACAATATAGTATGTCATAAAAAATATACAATGTTCTTTTTTACCCTGTTTTGGACTACATACAACAACGCAATATGCTCTCCCATGTAAAATACAAAAATTCTAATTTTGCGCGAATCGAAAAAATTCTAAATAAAATCTAGGCACCCCAATGTTAAAAGAAAATGGCTCTGAATATAGTCTTTTAGAAAAACTATACAACGCCTTATTCTACTTTGTTTTGGAGTATATACATCAACTCAGTATGCTCTCTTATGTAAAATACCGAAATACTAATTTTACCCGAATCAAAAAAATCTAAATATTACCTAGGCACCCCAATGTTAAAAATAAAATTGCTCTGAATATAATCTGTCAGAAGAAATATACAATGCCCTATTCTACTCTTTTTTAGAGTATATACACCAACTGCATATGCTCTCTCATGTAAAATACAGAAATTCTATATTTAAGCAAATCGAAAATAATCTAAGTATTATCTAAACACCCCAATGTAAAAAAGCGAAATTGCTCTGAATATAATCTGTCAGAACAAATATACAATGCTTTTTCTACTCTGTTTTGTAGTACATACATCAACACAATATGCTCTCTCATGTAAATTACCGAAATTCATATTTTACCCAAATCGAAAAAAATCTAACTAATATCTAGGGCCCCAAAGATAAAAGAAAACGGCTCTCAATATAGTCTGTTAGAAAAAATATACAATGCCTTATTCTACTTTTTCTTGAAGTATATACACCCACTCAGTATGCTTTCTCATGTAAAATACACAAATTCTAATTTCACCCGAATCGAAAAAATCTAAATATCACCTAGGCGCCCCAATGTTAATAACAAAATTGCTTTGAATATAATCTGTCAGAAAAAATACACAATGTTTTATTCTATTCTCTTTTGGAGTATATACACCAACTCAGTATGCTCTCTTATGTAAAATAGCAAAATTCTAAATTTACGTGAATTGAAAAAAATCTAAATATTATATAGGCAACCCAATGTTAAAAGCAAAATTGCTCTGAATATAATCTCTCAGAAAAAATATACAATGCCCTATTCTACTCTGTTTTGGAGTATATACACCAACTCCATATGCTCTCTCATGTAAAATACACAAATTCTAATTTTACCTGAATCGAAAAAATCTAAATAATATCTAGGCGCACAAAAGTTAAAAGAAAATGGGTCTGAATATAGTCTGTTAGAAAAAATATACAATGCCTTGTTCTACTCTTTTTTGGAGTATATACACCAACTCAGTATGCTCTCTAATGAAAAATACAGAAATTCTAATTTTACCAGAATCGAAAAAATCTAAATATGACCTAGGCACCCCAATGTTAAAAGCAAAATTGCTCTGAATATAATCTGTCAGAGAAAATATACAATGCCCTATTCTACTCTGTTTTGGAGTATATACACCAACTCAGTATGCTCTCTAATGAAAAATACAGAAATTCTAATTTTACCCGAATGAAAAAAATCTAAATAAGATCTAGGCACCCCAATGTTAAAGCAAAATTGCTGTGAATATAATCTGTCAGAAAAAATATACAATGCCCTATTCTACTCTGTTTTGGAGTATATACACCAACTCCATATGCTCTCTCATGTAAAATACGGAAATTCTATATTTAAGAAAATTGAAAAAAATGTAACTATTATCCAGGCACCCCAATGTTAAAAGCAAAATTGCTCTGAAATTAATCTGTGAGAAAAAATATACAATACCCTTTTCTACTTTGTTTTGTAGTATATACACCAACTCAATATGTTCTCTCATGTAAAATACCGAAATTCTAATTTTACGCTAAACGAAAAAAATCTAAATAATATCTAGGCACCCCAAAGCTAAAAGAAAATTGCTCTCAATATAGTCTGTTAGAAAAAATATACAATGCCTTATTCTACTCTGTTTTGGAGTATATACACCAACTCAGTACGCAATCTAAAGTAAAATACAGAAATTGTATATTTAAGCTAATTGAAAAAAATCTAAATATTATCTAGGAACTCTAATGTTAAAAGCAAAATTGCTCTAAATATAATCTGTCAGAAAAAATATACAATGCCTTATTCTATTATGCTTTGGAGTATATACACCAACTCCGTGTGCTCTCTCATGTAAAATGCCAAAATTCTAATTTTACGTGAATCGAAAAAAATCTAAATATTATCTAGGCACCCGAATGTTAAAAGCATAATTGCTCTGAATATAATCTGACAGGAAAGATGTACAATGCCCTTTTCTACTCTGTTTTGCAGTATATACACCAACTCAATATTCTCTCTCATGTAAAATGCCAAAATTCTAATTTTACATGAATCGATAGAAATCTAAATAATATCTAGGCGCCCGAAAGTTAAAACAAAATGGCTCTGAATATAATCTGTTAAAAAAATATACAATGCCTTATTCTACTCTGTTTTGGAGTATATACACCAACTCAGTATGCTCTCTCATGTAAAATACATTAATTCTATATTTAAGCAAATTGAAAATTATCTAAATATTATCTAGACACCCCAATGTTAAAAACAAAATTGCTGTGAATATAATCTGTCAGAAAAAATATACAATGTCCTTTTCTACTCCCTTTTGGATTATATACACTAACTCCATATACTCAATCATGTAAAATACCGAAATTCGAATTTTACACGAATAGAAAATAATCTAAATAATATCTAGGTGCCCCAAAGTAAAAGAAAATGGCTATGAATATAGTCTGTTAGAGAAAATATACAATGCCTTATTCTACTCTGTTTTGGAGTATATACACCAACACACTATGCTCTGTCATGTAAAATAAAGAAATTCTAAATTTACGTGAATCAAAAGAAATCTAAATATTATCTATTCACCCCAATGATAAAAGCAAAATTGCTCTGAATATAATCTGTCAGAAAAAATATACAATGCCCTTTTCTACTCTGTCTTGTAGTATATACACCTCGTCAATATGCTCTCTCACGTTAAATACCGAAATTCTCATTTTAGGCGAATCGAAAATAATCTAAACAATATCGAGGTGCCCCAATGTTGAAAAAAAAGGGCTGTGAATATAGTCTGTTAGAAAAAATATACAGTGCCTTATTCTACTCTGTTTTGGAGTATATACACCAACTCTGTACGCTCTCTCATGTAAAATACAGAAATTCTAATTTTACCCTAATCGAAGAAGTCTATATATCATCTAGGCACCCCAATGATAAAACAGAATAGCTCTGAATATTATCTGTTAGAAAAAATATACAATGCCCTATTCTACTCTGTGTTGGAGTATATAAAACAACTCAAATGCTCACTCATGAAAAATACCAAAATTATAAATTTATGCGAATCGAAAAATTCTAAATATTATCTAGGCAGCCCAATGTTAAAAACAAAATTGCTCTGAATATATTCTGTCAGAAAAAATATACAATGACATATTCTACTCTGTTTTGGAGTATTTAAACCAACTCAATATGCTGTCTCATGTAAAATACAAATATTCTATATTTAAGTGAATTTAAGTGAATCGAAAAAAATCTAAATATTATCTTATCACCCCAATGATAACAGGAAAATTGCTCTGAATATCATTTTTCAAAAAAAATATACACTGCCCTATTCTACTCTATTTTGTAGTATATACACCAACTCAATATGCTCTGTCATGTAAAATACAGACATTCTAATTTTAACAGAATCGAAAAAATCTAAATATTACTTAGGCACCCAAATGTTAAAAGCAAAATTGCTCTGAATATAATCTGAAAGAAAAAATACACAATGCCCCTTTCTACTCTATTTTGGAGTATATACACCAAGTCAATATGCTCTCTCATGTAAAATACCAAAATTCAAATTTTACACGGATCAAAAAAAATTCTAAATAATATCCAGGCACCCCAATGTTAAAAAAAAAAATTTCTCTGAATATAATCTGTCAGAAAAAATATACAATGCCCTTTTCTACTCTATTTTGGAGTACGTACACCAACTCAATATGCTCTCTCATGTAAAATACAGAAATTCTAATTTTACATGAATCGAAAAAATCTAAATATAATCTAGGCACCCCAAACTTAAAAACAAAATTTCTCTGAATATAATCTGTCATAAAAAATATACAATGCCCTTTTCTACTCTATTTTGGAGTACGTACACCAACTCAATATGCTCTCTCATGTAAAATACAGAAATTCTATATTTAAGCGAATCAAAAAAAAATCTAAATATTATGTAGGCACACAAATGTTAAAATAAAAATTGCTCTGAATAAAATCTGTAAGAAAAAATATACAATGCCCTTTTCTACTCTGTTTTGAAGTATATAAACCAACTCAATATGCTCTCTCATGTAAAATACCGAAATTCTAATTTTACGCGAATCGAATAGAACTTGAATAATATGTAGGCACCCCAAAGTTAAAAGAAAATGTCTCTGAATATGGTCTGTTAGAAAAAATATACAATGCCTTATTCTATTTTGTTTTGGAGTATATACACCAACTCCATAAGCTATCTCATGTAAAATACAGAAATTCAAATTTTACCCAAATCGAAAAAATCTAAATATTATCTAGGCACTCCAATGTAAAAAACAAAATTTCTCTGAATATAATCTGTCATAGAAAATATACAATGGCCTATTCTACTCTGTTTTGGAGTATATACACCAACTCCATATGCTCTATCATGTAAAATACAGAAATTCTATATTTCCGCGAATCGAAAATAATCTAAATTTTATCTAGGCACCCCAATGTTAATAGCAAAATTCCTCTAAATATAATCTCTCAGAAAACATATACAATGCCATTTTCTACTCTGTTTTGTAGTTTATAAACCAACTCAATATTCTCTCTCATGTAAAATACCGAAATTCTAATTTTACGCGAATCGAAAAAAATTTAAATAATATTTAGGCGCCCCAAATTTAAAAGGAAATGGCTCTGAATATGGTCTGTTAGAAAAAATATACAATGCCTTATTCTACTCTGTTTTGGAGAATATACACCGACTCAGTATGCTCTCTTATGTAAAATACAAAAATTCTAATTTTACCCGAATCGAAAAAATCTAAATAATATCTAGGCACCCCAATGTTAAAAGAAAAATTTCTCTGAATATAATCTGTCAGAAAAGAAATACAATGCCCTTTTCTACTCTGTTTTCCAGTACATACACCAACACCATATGATCTCTCATGTAAAATACAGAAATTCTATATTTAAGCAAATCGAAAAAAATCTAAATATTATCTAGGCACCCCAATGTTAAAAACAAAATTTCTCTAAATATAATTTGTCAGAAAAAATATACAATGCCGTTTTCTACTCTGTTTTGGTGTATATACACCAACTCCATATGCTCTCTCATGTAAAATAACGACATTCTCATTTTGCGCAAATCGAAAAAAATCTAAATAATATCTAGGCGCCCAAAGGTTAAAAGGAAATGGCTCTGAATATAGTCTGTTAGAAAAAATATACAATGCCTTATTCTACTCTGTTTTGGAGTATATACACCAACTCAGTATGCTCTATCATGTAAAGTATCGAAATTCTAAATTTGCCCGAATCGAAAATATCTAAATATTATCTAGGCACCCCAATGTTAAAAGAAAAATTGCTCTGAATATAATCTGTCAGAAAAAATATACAATGCCCATTTCTACTCTGTTTTGAAGTATATACACCAACTCAATATTCTCTCTCATGTAAAACACCGAAATCCTAATTTTGCGTGAATTGAATAAAACCTAAATAATATCTATTGCCCCAAATTTAAAGAAAATGGCTCTGAATACAGTCTGTTAGAAATAATATAGAATGCCTTATTCTACTCTATTTTGGATTATATACACCAACTCAGTATGCTCTCTTATGTATAATAATGAAATTCTTATTTTACGTGAATCGAAAAAAATCTAAATATTATCTAGACACCCGAATGTTAAAAGCAAAATTGCTCTGAATATAGTCTGTAAAAAAAAATATACAATGCTTTTTTCTACTCTGTTTTGGAGTATATACACCAACTCCATATGCTCTCTCATATAATATACAGAAATTCTATATTTACGTGAATCGATAAAAGTCTACATATAATCTAGGCACCCCAATGTTAGTAGCAAAATTGCTCTGAATACAATCTGTCAGAAAACATATTCCAGGCCATTTTCCACTCTGTTTTGTAGTATATACACCAACTCAATATGCTCTCTCATTTAAAATATAGAAATTCTGATTTTACATGAATCGAAAAATATCTAAATAATATGTAGGCGCCGCAAAGTTAAAAGAAAATGGCTCTGAATATAGTCTGTTAGAAAAAATATACAATTCCTTATTCTACTCTGTTTTGGAGTATATACACCAACTCAGTATGCTCTCTCATATAAAATAACGAAATTCCAATTTTACCCGAATTGAAAAAATCTAAATATTATCTAGGCACCCCAACGTTAAAAGCAAAATTTCTCTGAATATAATCTGTCAGAAAAAATATACAATGCCCTATTCTACTCTGTTTTGGAGTATATACACCAACTCTATATGCTCTCACATGTAAAATAAAAAATTCAATATTTAAGCGAATCAAAAAAAATCTAAATAATATTTACGATCCCCAAAGTTAAAAGAAAATGGCTCTGAATATAGTCTGTTAGAAAAATTATACAATGCCTTATTTTAATCTGTTTTGGAGTATATACATCAACTCAATATGCTCTGTCATGTAAAATACAGAAATTCAAACTTTACCCGAATCGAATAAATCTAAATATTATCTAGGCACCCCAATGATAAAAATATAATTCCTCTGGATATAATCTGTCAGAAAAAATATATACAATGCCTTATTCTACTCTGTTTTGCCATATATACACCAACTCCATATGCTCTGTCATGTAAAATACAGATATTCTATATGTAAGCGAATCTAATAAAATCTAAATATTATCTAGACACCCGAATGTTAAAAGCAAAATTGCTCTGAATATAATCTGTCAGAAAAAATATAAAATGACATTTTCTACTCTGGTTTGAAATATGTACACCAACTCAATATGCTCACTCATGTGAAATACAGAAATTCTATATTTAAGCGAATCGAAAAAAATCGAAATATTATCTAAGCACCCCAATGTTAAAAACAAAATATCTCTGAATATAGTCTGTCAGAAAAAATATACAATGCCCTATTCTACTCTGTTTTGGAGTATATACACCAACTCCATAAGCTCTCTCATGTAAAATACAGAAATTCTATATTTACGTGAATCTAATAAAATCTAAATATTATCTAGGCACCCTAATGTTAATAGCAAAATTGCTCTGAATATAATCTGTAAGAAATCATATTCAATGCTATTTTCTACTCTGTTTTGTAGTATATACACCAACTCAATATGCTCTCTCATGTAAAATATAGAAATTCTAATTTTACACAAATCGAAAAAAATCTAAATAACATATAGGTGTCCCAAAGTTAAAAGAAAATGGCTCTGAATATAGTCTTTTAGAAAAAATATACAATGCCTTATTCTACTCTGTTTTGGAGTATATACACCAACTCAGTATGCTCTCTCATGTCAAATAACGAAATTCCAATTTTACCCGAATCGAAAAAATCTAAATATTTTCTAGCACCCCAATGTTAAAAACAAAATTGCTGTAAATATAATCTGTCATAAAAATATACAATGCATTTTTCTACTCTTTTTTGGATTATATACACCAACTCCATTTGCTCTCTCATGTAAAATAGTGAAATTCTAATTTTACGTGAATCGAAGAAAAATCTAAATCATATCTAGGCGCCCCAAAGTTAAAAGAAAATAGCTCTGAATATAGTCTGTAGGAAAAAATATACGATGCTTTATTCTACTGTGTTTTGGAGTATATACACAATCTCACTATGGTCTCTCATGTAAAGTAATGAAATTCTAAATTTACGTGAATCAAAAAAAAATCTAAATATTATCTATGCACCCCAATGTTAAAAGCAAAATTGCTCTGAATATAATCTGTCAGAAAAAATATACAATGCTTTTTTCTACTCTGTTTTGGAGTATATACACCAACTCAATATGCTCACTCATGTAAAATACCGAAATTCTAATTTTACATGAATCAAAAAAAATCTAAATATTATCTAGGAACCTCAATATTTAAAAAAAATTGCTCTGAATATAATCTGTCAGAAAAAAATATACAATGCCCTATTCTGCTCTGTTTTGGATTATATACACCATCTCCATATGTTCTCTAATGTAAAATACAGAAATTCTATATTTAACCGAATTGATAAAAATCTAAATATTATCTAGGCACACCAATGTTAAAAGCAAAATTGCTCTGAATATAATCTGTCAGAAATAAATGCCCTTTTCTACTCTGTTTTGCAGTATATACTCCAACTCAGTATGCTCTCTTTTGTAAAATACCGAAATTCTAATTCTATGCGAATCAAAAAACATCTAAATAATATCTAGGCGCCCCAAGGTTAAAAGAAAATGGCTCTGAATATAGTCTGTTTGACAAAATATACAATGCCTTATTCTTCTCTGTTTTGGAGTATATACACCAACTCAGTATGCTCTCTATGTAAAGTATCAAAATTATAAATTGACCCGAATCGAAAAAATCTAAATACTATCTAGGCACCCCAATGTTAAAAGCAGAATTGCTCTGAATATAATCTCTCAGAAAAAATATACAATGCCCTTTCCTACTCTGTTTTGGAGTATATACAACAACTCAATATGCTCTGTCATGTAAAATATCGAAATTCGACTTTTATGCGAATCGAAAAAATCTAAATAATATCTAGGCGCCCCAAGATTAAAAAAAATGGCTCTGAATATACTCTGTTAGAAAAAATATACAATGCCTTATTTTACTCTGTTTTGGAGTATATACACCAACTCAGTATGCTCTCTCATGTAAAGTATCGAAATTCTAAATTTACCAGATTGGCAAAACTCTAAATATTATCTAGGCACCCCAATGTTAAAAGCAAAATAAGTCTGAATATACGCTGTCAGAAATGATATACAATGCTTTTTTCTACTCTGTTTTGAAGTATATACGCCAACTATTTTCTCTCATGTACAATACCAAAATTCTAATTTAGCACGAATCGAATAAAATCTAAATAATATCTAGTTGCCCCAAAGTTAAAAGAAAATGGATCTGAATACAGTCTGTTAGAAAAAATATAAAATGACTTATTCTACTCTGTTTTGGAGTATATACACCAACCCCATATGCTCTCTCATGTAAAATAAAGAAATTCAATATTTAAGCGAATCGAAAAAAATCTAAATATTACCTCGGCACCCCAATATTAAAAACAATGTTGCTCTGAATATAATCTGTCAGAAAAAACATACAATGCCCTATTCTACTCTGTTTTGGAGTATGTAAACCAACTCCATCTGCTCTCTCATGTAAAATACAGAAATTCTATATTTAAGCGAATCTTTAAAATCTAAATATTATTTAGGCATCCCAATGTTATAAGCAAAATTGCTCTGAATATATTCTGTTAGAACCAATATACAATGCCCTTTTCTACTCTGTTTTGGAGTATATACAAAAACTCAATATGCTCACTCATGTAAAATACAGAAATTCTAATTTTACGTGAATCGAAAAAAATCCAAATAATATCTAGGCACCCGAAAATTAATAGAAAATGGCTCTTAATATAGTCTGTTAGAAAAAATATACAATGCCTTATTCTACTCTGTTTTTGAGTGTATACTCCAAGTCAGTATGCTCTCTCATATAAAATAGAGAAATTCAAATTTTACACGAATCGAAAAAATCTAAATATTATCTAGGCACGCCAATGTAAAAAGCAAGATTGCTCTGAATATAATCTGTCAGAAAAAATATACAATGCTCTTTTCTACACTGTTTTGGAGTATATACACCAACTTAATATCATCTCTCATATAAAATACCGAAATTCTAATTTTACGCGAATTGAATAAAATGTAAATAATATCTAGGCACCCCAAAGTTAAAAGAAAATGGCTCTGAATATAGTCTGTTAGAAAAAATTTACAACGCCTTATTCTACTCTTTTTTGGAGTATAAACACCAACTCAGTATGCTCTCTCAGGTAAAATACAGAAATTTTATATTTCAGTGAATCAAAAAAAATCTAAATATTATCTAGGCACCCCAGTGTTAAAAACAAAATTGCTCTGAATACAATCTGTTAGAAAAAAATATACAATGCCCTTTTCTACTCTGTTTTGAAGCATATACACCAACTCCATATGCTCTCTCATGTAAAATACCAAAATTCTATATTTAAGCGGATCGAAAAAATCCTAAATATTATCTAGGCACCCCAATGTTAAAAACAATATACCTCTGAATATAATCTGTAAGAAAAAATATACAATACCCTATAATACTCTGTTTTGGAGTATATACATTAACTCAGTACGCTCTCTCATGTAAAATACAGAAACTCTAATTTTACCCGAATCGAAAAAATCCAAATATTATCTAGGCACCAGAATGTTTAAAACAAAATTGCTCTGAATATAAAGTGTCAGAAAAAATATTCAATGCTTTATTCTACTCTGTTTTGGAGTATATACACCGACTAAATATGCTCTCTCATGTAAAATACCGAAATTCTAATTATACGCGAATCGCAGAAAATCTAAATAATACCTCGCCGCCCCAAAGTTAAAAGAAAATGACTCTGAATATAGTCTGTAAGAAAAAAGATACAATGCCTTATTCTATTCTCTTTTGGAGTATATAAACCAACTCAGTATGCTATCTCATGTAAAATACAGAAATTATAATTTCACCCGAATCAAAAAAATCTAAATATTATCTAGGCACCTCAATGTTAAAAACAAAATTGCTCTGAATATAATCTGTCAGAAAAAATATACAATTCCCTCTTCTACTCTGTTTTGGAGTATATACACCACTCCATATGCTCTCTCATGTAAAGTAGATAAATTCTATATTTAAGCAAATCGAAGAAAATCTAAATATTATCTAAGCACCCCAATGTTAAAAAGAAAATTGCTCTAAATATAGTCTCTCAGAGAAAATACACAATGCCTTATTCTACTTTGTTTTGGAGTATATACACCAACTATATATGCTCTCTCATGTAAAATACAGAAATTCTATAGTTAAGGAAATCGAAAAAAATCTAAATATTATCTAGGCACCCCAATGTTAAAAAATAATTGCTCTGAATATAATCTGTCCGAAAAAAACTACGATGCTTTATTCTACTCTGTTTTGGAGTATATACAACAACTCCATATGCTCTCTCATGTAAAAAAAAGATATACTGTATTTAATCGAATCTAAAAAACATGTCAATATTATCTAGGCACCCCAATGTTAAAAGCAAGATTTCGCTAAATATAATCTGTCAAAAAAAATATACAATGCCCTTTTCCACTCTGTTTTCGAGTATATAAACAAACTCAATATGCTCTCTCATGTCAAATAGGGAACTTTTAATTTTATGTGAATCGAAAAAAATCTAAATATTATCTAGACACCACAATGTTAAAAGCAAAATTGCTCCGAATATATTCTGTCAGAAAAAATATACAATACCCTTTTCTACTCAGTTTTGGAGTATATACACCAACTCAATATGCTCTCTCATGTGAAACACAGAAATTCTAATTTTACGCGAATCGGAAACAATCTAAATAATACCTAGTCTCCCCAAAGATAAAAAAAAATGGGTCTAAATATAGTCTGTTAGAAAAAATACACAATGCCTTATTCTACTCTGTTTTGGTGCATATACACCAACTCAGCATGCTCTCTAATGTAAAATACCGAAATTCTAATTATATGTGAATCGAAAATAATCTAAACATTATCTATGCACCCGAATGTTAAAAGCAAAATTACTCTGAATATAATCTGTCAGAAAAAATATACAATGCTTTTTTCTATTCTGTTTTGGAGCATATACACCAACTCGATATGCTGTCTCATGTAAAATACCGAAATTCTAATTTTACGCGAATCAAAAAAAATCTAAATAATATCTGGGCGCCCCAAAGACAAAAGAAAATGGTTCTGAATATAGTCTGTTAGAAAAAATATACAATGCCTTATTTTACTCTGTTTTGGAGTATATACACCAACTCAGTATGCTCTCTCATGTAAAATACCGAAATTCTAATTTTACCCAAATCAAATAAATCTAAATATTATCTAGGCACCCCAATGTTAAAAACAAAATTGCTCTGAATATAGTCTGTCAGAAAAAATATATAATGCCCTATTCTACACTGTTTTGGATTATATTCATCAACTCTATATGCTCTCTCACGTAAAATACAAAAATTCCATCCTTAAGCGAATCGAAAAAAATCTAAATATTATCTAGGCACCCCAATGTTAAAAGAAAAATTGCTCTGAATATACTCTGTCAGAAAATATATACAATGCCCTTTTCGACTCTGTTTTGGAGTATATACACCAACTCAATATGCTCTCTCATGTAAAATACCGAAATTCTAATTGTACGTGAATCAAAAAAAATCTAAATAATATCTAGGCACCCCAAAGTTAAAGAAATGGCTCTGAATATAGTCTGTTAGAAAAAATACACAATGCCTGATTCTACTCTGTTTTGTAGTATATACACCAACTCAATAGGATCTCTCATGTAAAATACCGAAATTAAAATTTTAGGTGAACAGAAAAAAATCTAAATAATATCTAGGCACCTTAAAATTAAAGAAATGGCTCTGAATATAGTCTTTTAGAAAAAATATACAGTCCCCTATTCTACTCTGTTTTGGAGTGTATACACCAACTCCATATGCTCTCTCATATAAAACACAGAAATTCTATATTTAAGTGAATCAAAAATATATAAACATTATCTAGGCATCAAAATGTTAAAAACAAAATTGCTCTAAATATTGTCTGTCAAAAAAAATACAATGTTTTATTCTACTCTGTTTTGGAGTATACACACAAACTCCATATGCTCTCTCCTGTAAAACACAGAAACTCTATATTTAAGCGAATCGAAAAAAATCTAAATATTATCTAGGCATCACAATGTTAAAAACAAAATTGCTCTGAATATAGTCTGTCAGAAAAAATATACAATGTTATATTCTACTTTGTTTTGGAATATATACACCCACTCAATATGATCTCTCATGGAAAATACTGAAATTCTAAATTTACGTGAATCGAAAAAAGTCTAAATATTATCTAGGCACCGAAATGTTAACAGCAAGATTGCTCTGAATATAATTTGTCATAAAAAATATACAATGCCCTTTTCTGGTCTTTTTTGGGGTATATACACAAAGTGAGTATGCTCTCTCATGTATAATACCGAAATCCAAATTTTACACAAATTGAGAAAAATCTAAATACAATCTAGGCACCCCAAAGTTAAAAGAAAATGGCTCTGAATATAGTTTGTTATAAAACATATACAAGGCCTACTTCTACTCTGTTTTGGAGTATATACACCAACTCATTATGCTATCTCATATAAAATACAGAAATTCTAATTTTACCCAAATCGAAAGAATCTAAATATTATCTAGGCACCCCAATGTTAAAAACAAAATTGCTCTGAATATACTCTCTCAGAAAAAATGTGCAATCCCCTATTCCAATCTGTTTTTGAGTATATACACCAACTCCATATGCTCTCTCATGTAAAATACAGAAATTCTATAATTAAGGGAATCGAAAAAAATCTAAATATTATCTAGGCACCCCAAGGTCAAAAGAAAAATTGCTCTGAATAAAATCTGTCAGAAAAAAATATACAATGCCCCTTTCTACTCTTTTTTGGAGTATATACACCAACTCAGTATGCTCTCTCATGTAAAATACCGAAATTCGAATTTTACCCGAATCAAAAAAATTTTAAATGATATCTAGCCACCCCAAAGTTAAAAGTAATGGCTATGAACATAGTCGGTTAGAAAAAATATACAATGCCTTATTCTAACCTGTTTTCGAGTATATACACCAACTCAGTATCCTCTCTCATGTAAAATATCGAAATTCTAACTTTACCTGAATCGAAAAAATCTAAATATTATCTAGGCACCTCCATGTTAAAAACAAAATTGCTCTGAATATAATCTGTCAGAAAAAATATACAATGCCCTATTCTACTCTGTTTTGGAGTATATACACCAACTCCATATGCTCTCTCTTATAAAATACAGAAATTCTATATTTAAGCGAATCAAAATAAATCTAAATACTATCTAGGCACCCCAATGTTAAAAAAAATTGCTCTGAATATAATCTGTCAGAAAAAATATACAATGCCCTATTCTACTCTGTTTTGGAGTATATAAACCAACTCCATATGCTCTCTCATGTAAAAAACAGATTTTCTGTATTTAATCGATTCTCAAGAAATCTAAATATTATCTAGGCACCACAATGTTAAAGAAAAATTACTCTGAATATAATATGTCAGAAAAAATATACAATGCCCTTTTCTACTCTGTTTTCGAGTATATAAACCAACTCAATATGCTCTCTCATGTAAAATACCGAACTTCTAATTTTATGTGAATCGAAAAAAATCTAAATATTATCTAGACACCACAATGTTAAAAACAAAATTGCTCTGAATATAGTCTGTCAGAAAAAAATATACAACGTTTTATTCTACTCTGTTTTGGAGTATATACACCCACTCAATATGCTCTCTCATGTAAAATAATTAAATTCTATTTTACGTGAATCGAAAAAAAAATAAATATTATCTAGTCACCCGAATGTTAAAAGCAAAATTGCTCTGAATATAGTCAGTCAGAAAAAATATACAATGTCCTTTTCTGCACTTTCTTGGAGTATATACACAAACTGAATAAGCTCTCTCATGTAAAATACTGAAATTCTAATTTTCCGCTAATTGAGAAAAATCTGAATAATATCCAGGCGCCCCAAATTTAAAAGAAAATGGCTCTCAATAGAGTCTGTTAGAAAAAATATACAATGCCTAATTCTACTCTGTTTTGTAGTATATTCACAAACTCTGTATGCTCTCTCACGTAAAATACAGAAATTATAATTTTACCCAAATCGAAAAAATCTACATATTATCTAGGCACCCCAATGTTAAAATCAAAAATGCTCTGAATATAGTCTGTCAGAAAAAATATGCAATGCCGTATTCTACTCTGTTTTGGAGTATATACACCAACTCAATATGCTCTCTCATGTAAAATACAGAAATTCTATAGTTAAGGGAATCGAAAAATATCTAAATACTATCTAGGAACCCCAAGGTTATAAGAAAAATTGCACTGAATATAATCTGTCAGAGAAAATATACTATGCCCTTTTCTACTCTGGTTTGTAGTATATACACTAACTCAATATGCTGTCTCATGTAATATACCGAAATTATAATTTTACGCAAATCGAAAAAACTCTAAATAATATCTAGGTGCCCAAAAGTTACAAGAAAATGGCTCTGAATATAGTCTGCTAGAGAAAATATACAATGACTTATTCTGCTCTGTTTTGGAGTATATACACCAACTCAGTATGCTCTCTCAAGTAAAATACAAAAATTCTCTATTTAAGCGAATCGAAAAGAATCTAAACATTATCGAGGCACCCCAATGTTAAAAACAAAATTGCTCAGAATATAATCTCTCAGAAAAAATATACAATGCTCTATTCTACTCTCTTTTAAAGTATATACACCAACTCCATATGCTCTCATGTAAAATACAGAAATTCTATATTAAAGCAAATCGAAAAAAATCTAAATATAATCTAGGCACCCCAATGTTAAAAGCAAAATTGCTCTGAATATTATCTGTCAGAAAAAATATACAATGGCCTTTTCTACTCTGTTTTGGAGTATATACACCAACTCAATATGCTCGGTCATGTAAAATACCGAAATTCAAATTTTACGAGTATCGAAATGAATAAAAATAATATCTAGGCGCTTCAAAGTTAAAAGAAAATGGCTATGTATATAGTCCGAAAGAAAAAATCTACAATGTCTTATTCTACTCTGTTTTGGAGTATATACACCAACTCAGTATGCTCTCTCATGTAAAATACCAAAATTCTAATTTTACGTGAATCGAAAAAAATCTAAATACTATCTAGAGACCCCAATGTTAAAAGCAAAATTCCTCTGAATATTATCTGTCAGAAAAAATATACAATGCCCTTTCTTACTCTGTTTTAAAGTATATACACCAACTCAATATGCTCTCTCGTGTAAAATAACGAAATTCCATTTGTACGCGAATCGAAAAAAATCTAAATAATATCTAGGGGCCCGAAAGTTAAAAGAAATAGCTCTGAATATATTTTGTTAGACAAAATATACAATGCCTTATTCTACTCTGTTTTGGAGTATATACACCAACTCAGTATGCTCTCTCATGTAAAATACCCAAATTGAAATTATACATGAATCAAAAAATATCTAAATATTATCTAGGCAGCCAAATGTAAAAAATAAGATTTCTCTAAATATAATCTGTCAGAAAAAATATACAATGTCCTATTCTACTCCGTTGTAAAGTATATACACCAACTCCATATGCTCTCTTATAGAAAACACAGAAATTCTATATTTAAGCAAATCGAAAAAAATCTAAATATTGTCTAGGCACTCCAATGTTCAAAACAAAATTGCTCTGAATATAATCTGTCAGAAAAAATATACAATGTTCTCTTCTACTCTGTTTTGTAGTATATACACCAATTCAATATGATCCTCATGTAAAATACCGAAATTCTAATTTTACGTGAATCGAAAAATATCTAATTATTTAGGCACCCAAATTTTAAAAACAAAATTGCTCTGAATATAATCTGTCATAAAAAATATAGAATGGCCTTTTCTACTCTGTTTTGTAGTTTATACACCAACAGAATATGCTCTCTCATGTAAAATACCGAATTTCGAATTTTACGGGAATCAAAATAAATCTAAATAATATCTACAAGCCCCAAAGTTAAAGAAAATGGCTCTGAATACAGTCTGTTAGAAAAAATATACAATGCCTTATTCTACTGTTTTGGTGTATATACACCAACTCAGTATGCTCTGTCATGTAAAATACCAAAATTCTAATTTTATGCGAATCGAAATAAAAATCTGAATAATATCTAGGCGTTCCAAAGTTAAAGAAAATGGCTCTGAATATAGTCTGTTAGAAAAAATATGCAATGCCTTATTCTATTCTGTTTTGAATTATATACATCAACTCAGTATTCTCTCTCATGTAAAATACAGAAATTCTATACTTAAGCAAATCGAAAAAAATCTAAATATTATCTAGGCACCCCAATGTTATAAACAAAATTGCTCTGAATATAATCAGTCAAAAAGAAATTACAATGTCCTATTCTATTCTGTTTTGGAGTATATACACCAAACCCATAAGCTATCTAATGTAAAATACAGAAATTCTATATGTAAGCGAATCGAAAAAAATCTAATTATCTATGCACCCCAATGTTAAAAGCAAAATTGATCTGAATATAATCTGTCACAAAAAATATAGAATGCCCTTTTCTACACTGTTTTGGAGTATATACACCAACTCAATATGCTCTCTTATGTAAAATACCGAAATTCTAATTTTATGTGAATCGAATAAAATCTAAATAATATCTAGGTGCCCCAAAGTTAAAACAAAATGGCTCTGAATATAGTCAGTTAGAGGAAATATTCAGTGCCTCATTCTACTCTGTTTTGGAGTATATACACCAACTCAGTATGCTCTCACAGCTAAAATACCGAAATTCAAATTTTACCCGAATCGAAGAAATCTACATATTATCTAGGAACCCCAATGTAAAAAGCAAAATTACTCTGAATATAATCTATCAGAAAAGATATACAATGCCCTATTCAACTCTTCTTTATAGTATATAAACCAACACCATATGCTCTCTCATGTAAAATACAGAAATTCTATATTAAAGCGAATCGAAAAATATCTCAATATATTCTATGCTCCTCAATGTTAAAAGCAATTCTGCTCTGAATATAATCTGTCAGAAAAAATATACAATGCCCTTTTCTACGCTGTTTTGGAGTATACACATCAACTCCATATTCTCTCTGATGTAAAATACAGAAATTCTAAATTTAAGCGAATCAAAATAAATCTAAATATTGTCTAGGCACCACAATGTTAAAAGGAAAATTGCTATAAATATAATCTGTCAGAGGAAATATGCAGTGCTTTTTTTTTACTCTGTGTTGGAGTATATACACAAACTCAATATGCTCTCTCAGGTAAAATACCGAAATTCTAATTTTACACGAATAGAAAAAAATCTAAATAATATCTTGGCGCCCCTAAGTTAAAAGAAAATGGCTCTGAATATAGTCTGTAAGAAACAATATACAATGCCTTATTCTACTCTGTTTTGGAGTATATACACCAACACAGTATGCTCTCACATTTAAAATAATGAAATACAAATTTACGTGATTCGAAAAAATCTATATATTATCTAGGCACCCGAATGTTAAAAGCAAAATTGTTCTGAATATAATTTGGCAGAAATGATACATAATGCCCTTTTCTACTTTGTTATGGAGTATATACACCAATTCCATATGCTCTATCATGTAAAATACAGAAATTTTATATTTAAGCGAATCAAAAAAAATCTAAATAATATCTAGGCGCCCCAAAGTTAAAGGAAAATGGCTCTGAATATAGTCTGTTAGGAAAAAAATACAATGCCTTATTGTACACTGTTTTGGTGTACACACACCCACTCAGTATGCTCTCTCATGTAAAATAGAATAATTCTAATTTTACCTGAATGGAAAATAATCTAAATATTATCTAGGCAACTTAAAGATAAAAGCAAAATTGCTCTGAATATAGCCTGTCAGACAAAATATACAATACCCTTTCCTACTCTGTTTTGTAGTATATACACCAACTCAATACGCTCTCTCATATAAAATGCCGAAATTCTAATTTTATGCTAATCGAAAAAAATCTAAACAATATCTAGGCACCCCAAAGCTAAAAGAAAATGGCTCTGAATATAGTCTGTTAGAAAAATTATACAATGCCTTATTGTACACTGTTTTGGAGGACATACACCAACTCGGAATGCTCTCTCATGTAAAATACAGAAATTCTAATTTTAACCGAATCAAAATAATCTAAATATTATCTAGGCACCTTAATGATAAAAGCTAAATTTCTCTATATATAGTGTGTCAAAAAAATATACAATACACATTTCTACTCTTTTTTGAGTTTATACACCAACTCAATATGCTCTCTCATGCAAAATTCTGAAATTTTAATTTTTCGCTAATCGAAAAAAATCTAAATAATATCTAGGTGCCCAAAAGTTAAAATAAAATGGCTCTGAATATAGTCTGTTAGAAAAAATATACAATGCCTTATTGTACTCTGTCTTGGAGTGTATACACAAACTCAGTATGCTCTCTCATATAAAATACAGAAATTCTAATTTTACCCGAATCGAAAAATTCTAAATATTATCTAGGCACCGCAATGATAAAAGCAAAATTGCTCTGAATATAGTCTGTCAGAAAAAATATACAATACTCTTTTCTACTCTATTTTTTGAATATACACCACCTCACTATGCTCTCTCATGTAAAATGTCGAAATTCAAATTTTACGCGAATTGACAAAAATCTAAACAATATCTAGGCGTCCCAAAGTTAAAAGAAAATGGATCTGAATATAGTCTCTAAGAAAAAATATACAATGCCTTATTCTACTTTGTTTTGGATTATATACACCAACTCAGTATACTCTCTCATGTAAAATACGGAAATTCTGTATTTAAGTGAAACGAAAAAAATCTAAATATTATCTAGGCACACCAAAGTTAAAAGAAAATGGCTCTGAATATAGTCTGTAAGAAAAAATATACAATGCCTTAATCTACTCTGTTTTGAAGTATATAAGCCAACTCTGTATGCTCTCTCATGTAAAATACAGAAATTCTAATTTTACCTGAATCGAAAAAAGTCTAAATATTATCTAGGCACCCCAATGTTAAAAACAAAATTGCTCTGAATATAATCTGTCAGAAAAAATATACAATGCTCTATTCTACTATGTTTTGGAGTATATACACCAAGTCAGTATGCTTTCTCATGTAAAATACAGAAATTATATATTTAAGCGAATCGAAAAAAATCTAAATATTATGTAGGACACCAACGTTAAAAGCAAAATTGCTCTGAATATAATCTGTCAGAGAAAATATACAATGCCCGTTTCTACTCTGTTTTGCACTATATACACCAACTCAATATGCTCTCTCATGTAAAATAAACTAATTCTAATTTTACGCGAATTAAAAGAAGTCTAACTAATATCTAGGCGCCCCAAAGTTAAAAGAAAATGGCTCTGAATATAGTCTGTTAGAAAAAATATACAATGCTTTATTGTACTCTGATTCAAAGTATATACACAAACTCAGTATGCACTCTCATGTAAAATACAAAAATTCTGTATTTAAGTGAATTGAAAAAAATCTAAATATTATCTAGGCACACCAAAGTTAAAAGAAATTGGCTCTGAATATAGTCTGTTTGAAAAAATATACAATGTCTTATTCTACTCTGTTTTGGAGTATATACACCAACTCAGTATGCTCTCTCATTTAAAATACATAAATTCTAATTTTACGTGAAACGAGAAACATCGAAATATTATCTAGGCACCTCAATGTTAAAAGCAAAATTGCTCTGAATATAATCTGTCAGAAAAAACATACAATGCCCTTCTCTACTCTGTTTTGAAGTATATACACCAACTGAATATGCTCTTTTATGTAAAATGCCGAAATTCTAATTTTACTCAAATCGAAATAAATCTAAATAATATCTAGGCGCCCCAAAGTTAAATGAAAATGGCTCTGAATATAGTCTGTTAGAAAAAATATACAATGCCTTATTCTACTTTGTTTTGGAGTATATACACCAACTCAGTATGCTATCTCATGTAAAATACAAAAATTCTATACTTAAGCGAATCGAAAAAAATCTAAATATTATCTAGGCACCCCAATGTTAAAAAAAATTGCTCTAAATATAATATGACAGAAAAAATATACAAAACCCTATTCTACACTGTTTTGGAGTATATACACCAACTCAGTATGCTCTCTCATGTAAAATACCGAAATTCAAATTTTACGTGAATCGAAAAAAATCTAAATATTATATAGGCAACCCAATGTTAAAAGCAAAATTTATCTGAATATAATCTGTCAGCAAAAATATACAATGCCCTTTTCTACTCTGTTTTGTTGTATATACACCAACTCAATATGCTCTCTCATGCAAAATACAGAAATTCTAAATTTACCCGCATCGAAAAAAATCTAAATATTATCTAGGCACCCCAATATTAAAAACAAAATTTCTCTGAATATAATCTATCAGAAAAAATATTCAATGCCCTATTCTCTGTTTCGTAGTATATACACCAACTCCATATGCACTCTTATGTAAAATACAGAAATTCCATATTTAAGAGAACCCAAATAAATCTAAATATTATCTAGGCACCCCAATGTTAAAAGCAAAATTGATCTGAATATAATCTGTCAGAAAAAATATACAATGCCCTTTTCTACTCTCTTTTGTAGTATATACCTTAGCTCAATATGCTATCTCATTTAAAATACCGAAATTCTAATTTTGCGCGAATCGAAAAAAATCTAAATAATATCTAGGTGATCCAAAGTTAAAAAAAATTGGCTCTGAATATAGTCTGTAAAAATATATACAACGCCATATTCTACTTTGTTTTGGAGTATATACACCAACTCAGTATGCTATCTCATGTAAAACACAGGAATTCAAATTTTACACGAATTGAATAAATCTAAATATAATCTAGGCATCTCAATGTTAAAAACAAAATTACTCTGAATATAATCTGTCAGAAAATATATACAATGCCCTATTCTACTCTGTTTCATAGTATATACATCAACTCAATTTTCTCTCTCATGTAAAATACAGAAATTCTATATTTAAGCGAATCGAAAAAAATCTTAATATTATCTAGGCACCCCAGTGTTAAAAGTAAAATTGCTCTGAATATAATCTGTAACAAAAAATATACAATGCCCTTTTCTACTTTATTTTGTAGTATATACACCAACTAAATATGCTCTCTCATGTAAACTACCGAAATTCTAATTTTACGCGAATCGAAAAAAACCTAAATAATATCTAGGCGACCAAAAGTTAAAAGAAAATGGCTCTGAATATAGTCTATTAGAAAAAATATACAATGCCTTATTGTACACTGTTTTGGTGCACACACACCAAATCAGTATGCTCTCTCATGTAAAATACAGAAATTCTAATTTTACCTGAATCGAAAATATCTAAATATTATCTAGGTAAATTAAAGGTAAAAGCAAAATTGCTCTGAATATAGTCTGTCAGACAAAATATAGAATACTCTTTTCTACTCTCTTTTGTAGTATATACACAAACTCAATATGCTCTCTCATGTAAAATGCCGAAATTCTAATTTTACATGAATCGAAAAAAATCTAAATAATATCTAGGCACCCCAAAGTAAAAAGAAAATTGCTCTGAATATAATCTGTCAGAAAAAATATACAATGCCCTTTTCTACCCTGTTTTCGAGTATACAAACCAACTCAATATGCTCTCTCATGTAAAATACCGAAATTCTAATTTTACACGAATTGAAATAAATCTAAATAATATCTACGTGACCCAAAGTTAAAATAAAATGGCTCTGAATATAGTCTGTTAGAGAAAATATACAATGCCTTATTCTACTCTGTTTTGGATTATATACACCAACTCTGTATGCTCTCTCATGTAAAATATGGAAATTCTGTATTTAACTGAATTGAAAAAAATCTAAACATTATCTAGACACACCAAAGTTAAAACAAAATGGCTGTGAACATAGTCTGTTAGAAAAAGTATACAATGTTTTACTCTACTCTGTTTTGGAGTATATACACCAATTCCATATGCTCTCTCATGTAAAATTTCAGAAATTCTATATTTAAGCGAATCGAAATAAATCTAAATATTATCTAGGCACGCCAATGTTAAAAGCAAAATTGTTCTGAATAAAATATGTCAGAAAAAATATACAATGCTTTTTTCTACTCTGTTTTGGAGTATATACACCAACTGAATATGCTCTTTCATGTAAAATACCGATATTCTAATTTTACTTTAATCGAAAAAAATCTAAATAATATGTAGGAGCCCCAAAGTTAAATGAAAATGGTTCTCAATATAGTCTGTTAGAAAAAATATACAATGCCTTATTCTACTTTGTTTTGGAGTATGTACACGAACTCAGTATGCTCTCTCATGTAAAATACAGAAATTCTATATTTAAGCGAATCGAAAAAAATCTAAACATTATCTAGGCACCCCAATGTTAAAAACGAAATTGCTCTGAATATAATCTGACAGAAATAATATACAAAAGCCTATTCTACACTGTTTTGGGGTATATACACCAACTCAGTATGCTCTCTCATGTAAAATACCGAAATTCTAATTCTACGTGAATTGAAAATATTCTAAATATTACCTAGGTAACCCAATGTTAAAAGCAAATTGCTCTGAATTTAATCTGTCAGAAAAAATATACAATGCCGTTTACTACTCTGTTTTGTAGTATATACACCAACTCAATATGCTCTCTCATGTAAAATACAGAGATTCAAATTTTGCCCGAATGGAATAAATCTAAATATTATCTAGGCACCCCAACGTTAAAAACAAAATTGCTCTGAATATAATCTGTCAGAAAATATAAACAATGCCCTCATCTACACTGTTGCGTAGGATATACACCAACTCCATATGCTCTCTCATGTAAAATACAGAAATTCTATATTTAAGCAAATCGAAAACAATCTAAATATTATCTAGGCAACCCATGTTAAAAGCAAAATTGCTCTGAATATAATTTGTCAGAAAAAATATACAATGCCATTTTCTACTCTGTTTTGTAGTCTATACCCCAACTCAACATGCTCTCTCATGTAAAATACTGAAATTCAAATTTTTTGTGAAGCGAAAAAGATCTAAATAATATCAAGGCACCCCAAAGTGAAAAGAAAATGGCTCTGAATATAGTCTTTTATAAAAAATATACAATGCCTTATTCTACTCTGTTTTGGACTATATACACCAACTCAGTATGCTCTCTCATGTGAAATACCGAAATTCTAATTTTACGTGAAGCGAAAAAAATCTAAATAATATCTAGGCTCCCCAAACTTAAAAGAAAATGGCTCTGAATATAGTCTGTTAGAAAAAATATACAATGCCTTATTCTACTTTGTTTTGGAGTATATACACCAACTTAGTATCCTCTCCCATGTAAAATACAGAAATTCAAATTTTACCTGAATCCAAAAAATGTAAATATTATCCAAGCACCCCAATGTTAAAAACAAAATTTCTCTGAATATAATCTGTGAGAAAAAATATACAATGCCCTATTCTACTCTGTTTTTGACTATATACACCAACTCAGTATGCTCTCCCATGTAAAATACAGAAATTCAAATTTTACCCGAATTTAAAATATCTAAATATTATCTAGGCACCCCAATAATAAAAGCAAAATTGCTCTGAATATAGTCTGTCAGAAAAAATATACAATACCCTTTTCTAGTCTGTTGTGTATTATATACACCAACTCAAAATGCTCACTCATGTAAAATACCGAAATTATATTTTTATGTGAACTGAAAAAAATCTAAATAATATCTAGGTGCCCCAAAATTAAAAGAAAATGGCTCCGAATATAATCTGTTAGAGAAAATATACAATGCCTTAATCTAATCTGTTTTGAAGTATATACGACCACTCTGTATGCTCTCTCATGTAAAATACAGAAATTCTAATTTTACATAAATTGAAAAAAATCTAAATATTATCTAGGCACCCCAATATTAACAACAAAATTGCTCTGAATATAATCTGTCAGAAAAAATATACAATGTCCTATTCTAGTCTGTTTCGTAGTATATACACCAACTCCATATGTTCTCTCATGTAAAATTACAGAAATTCTATATTGCAGCGAATTGAAATAAATCTAAATATTATCTAGGCACCCCAATGTTAAAAGCGAAATTGCTATGAATATAATCTGTCATCAAAAGTACAAAATGCCTTTTTCTACTCTGTTTTGTAGTATATACCCCAACTCAATATATTATCTCATGTAAAATACCGAAATTCTAATATTATACGAATCGAAAAAAATCTACATGTCTAGGCGCCCCCAAGGTAGAAGACAATGGCTCTGAATATAGGTAGTTAGAAAAAATATACAATGCCATATTCTACTTTGTTTTGGAGTATATACACCAACTCAGTATGCTCTCTCATGTAAAATACAGAAATTCTAATTTTCTGCGAACCGAGAAAAATCTAAATATTATCTAGGCACCCCAATGTTAAAAGAAAAATTGGTCTGAATATAATATGTCAGAAAAAATATACAATGCCCTTTTCTACTCTGTTTTGTAGAATATACACCAACACAATATGCTCTGTCATCTAAAATACAGAAATTCTAATACTACCCGAATCGAAAAAATCTATATATTATTTAGTCAACCCAATGTTAAAAACAAAATTGCTCTGAATATAATCTGTCAGAAAAAATATACAATGCCCTTACCTACCCTGTTATAAAGTATATACACCAGCTCAATATCCTCTCTCATGTAATATACGGATATTCTAATTTTACTTGAATCGAAAAAAATCTAAATATTATTCTGGCACCCCAATGTTAAAATCAAAATTACTCTGAATATAATCTCTCAAAAAAATGCCCCATTCTACTCTGTTTTGGAGTATATACACCAACTCCATATGCTCTCTCATGTAAAATACAGAAATTCTATATTTAAGCGAATCGAAAAAAACCTAAATATTATCTAGGCACCCCAATGGTAAAGCAAAATTCCTCTGAATATAATCTGTCAGAAAAAATATACAATGCCCTTTTCCACTATGTTTTGTAGTATATAAACCAATTCAATATGCCCTCATGTAAAATACCGAAATCCTAAATTTACACGAATCGACAAATATAAAAATATTTATGCGCCCCAAAGTGAAACGAAAATGGCTCTGAATATAGTCTCTTAGAGAAAATATAAAATGCCTTCTTCTACTCTCTTTTGGATTATATACACCAAGTCAGTATGCTCTTTAATGTAAAACACCGAAATTCTAATTTTACGCAAATCATAAAAAATCTAAATATTATCTAGGCACCCCAATGTTAAATACAAAATTGCTCTGAATATAATCTGTCAGAAAAAATATACAATGCCTTATTCTACTCTGTTTTGTACTATATACACCAAATCAATATACTCTCTTATGTAAATTACAGAAATTCTAATACTACCATAATCGAAAATATCTAAATATTGCCTAGGCACACCAATGTTAAAAAAAAATTGCTATGAATATAATTTGTCAGAAAAAATAAACACTGCCCTATTCTACTGTGTTTTGGAGTATATACACCAACTCAGTGTGCTCTGTAATGTAAAATACAGAAATTCTAATTTTACGTGAATTGAATAAAATCTAAATATTATCTATGCAACCTAATGTTAAAAGTAAAATTGCTCTGATAGTAATCTCTCAGAAAAAATATACAATGCCCTATTCTACTCTGTTTTGAAGTATATACACCAACTCCATATGCTCTCTCATGTAAAATACAAAAATTCTTTATTTATGCGAATCGAAAAAAATCTAAATATTATCTAGGCACCTCAGTGTGAAAGAAAAAATTGCTCTGAATATAATCTCTCAGAGAAAATATACAATGCCCTATTCTACTCTGTTTTGGAGTATATACACCAACTCCACATTCTCTCTCATGTAAAATACAGAAATTCTACATTTAAGTGAATCGAAGAAAATCGAAATATTATCTAGGCAACCCAATGTTAAAAGAAAAATTGCTCTGATAGTAATCTCTCAGAAAATATATACAATGCCCTATTCTACTCTGTTTTAAAGTATATACACCAACTCCATATGCTCTCTCATGTAAAATAGAGAAATTCTATATTTAAGTGAATCGAAAAAATCTAAATATTATCTAGGTACCACAGTGTTAAAAGAAAAATTGCTCTGAATATGGTCTGTCAGAAAAAATATACAATGCCCTTTTCTGCTCTGTTTTGTAGTATATACACCAACTCAATATGCTCTCTCATGTAAAATACCGAAATTCTAAATTTACGTGACTCGAAAGAAATCTAAATATTATTGAGGTACCACAATGTTAAAAGCAAAATTTCTCTGAATATAATCTGTGAGAAATAATATACAATGCCCTCTTCTACTCTGTTTTGAAGTATATACACAAACTCAATATGTTCTCTCAAGTAAAATACCGAAATTCGAATTATACGGGAATCGACAAAAATCTAAATATTATCTAGGCACCCCAATGTTAAAGGAGAATGGCTCTGAATATAATCTGTCAGAAAAAATATACAATTCCCTTTTCTACTCTGTTTTGCAGTATATGCACCAACTCAATATGCTCTCTCATGTAAAATACCAAAATTCAAATTTTAAATGAACTGCAGAAAGTCTAAATATTATCTAGGCATTCCAATGTTAAAAGCAAAATTGTTCTGAATATAATCAGTCAGAAATAATATACAATGCCCTTACCTACCCTGTTATAAAGTATATATACCAGCTCAGTATCCTCTCTCATGTAATATACGGATATTCTAATTTTACGTGAATCAAAAAAATCTAAATATTATCCTGGCACCCCAATGTTAAAATAAAAATTGCTCTGAATATAATCTCTCAGAAAAAATGCCCCATACTACTCTTTTTTGGAGTATATACACCAACTCCATATGCTCTCTCATGTAAAATACAGAAATTCTAAATTTAAGCGAACCGAAAAAAACCTAAATATTATCTAGGCACCCCAATGGTGAAGCAAAATTCCTCTGAATATAATCTGTCAGAAAAAATATACAATGCCCTTTTCCACTATATTTGTAGTATATAAACCAATTCAATATGCTCTCATGTAAAATACCGAAATCCTAAATTTACACGAATTGACAAATATAAAAATAATATCTATGCACCTCAAAGTGAAACGAAAATGGCTCTGAATATAGTCTCTTAGAGAAAATATACAATGCCTTATTCTACTCTCTTTTGGATTATATACACCAAGTAAGTATGCTCTCTAATTTAAAATAGCGAAATTCTAATTTTACGCAAATCAAAAAAAATCTAAATATTATCTAGGCACCCCAATGTTAAATACAAAATTTCTCTGAATATAATCTGTCAGAAAAAATATACAATGCCTTATTCTACTCTGTTTTGGAGTATATACACCAACTCCATATGCTCTCTCATGGAAAATACCGAAATTCTAATTTTACACGAATCGAAAAAAATCTAAATAATATCTAGGCGCCCCGAAGTTAAAAGAAAATGGCTCTGAATATACTCTGTTAGACGAAAAATACAATGCTTTATTCTACTCTGTTTTGGAGTATATACACAAACTCAGTATGCTCTCTCATTTAAAATACAGAAATTCTAATTTTACCCGAATCGAAAAAATCTAAATATTATCTAGGCACCAAAATGTTAAAAAAAAATTGCTCTGAATATAATCTGTCAGAAAAAATATACAATGCCCTCTTCTTCTTTGGTTCGGAGTATATACACCAACTCCATATGCTCTCTCATGTAAAATACAGAAATTCTATATTTAAGCGAATCGAAAAAAATCTAAATATTATCTAGGCACCCCAATGTTAAAAGCAAATTTTCTCTGAATATAATCTGTCAGAGAAAATATACAATGCCATATTCTAATCTGTTTTGGAGTATATACACCAACTCAGTGTGCTGTCTCATGTAAAATACCGAAATTCTAATCCTACGTGAATCAAAAAGAATCTAAATAATATCTAGGTGCCCCAAAGTTAAAAGAAAATGTCTCTGAATATAGTCTGTTAGAAAAAATATACAATGCCTTATTCTACTATGTTTTGGAGTATATACACCAACTCAGTATGCTCTCTGATGTAAAATACATAAATCCTAATTTTACCCGAATTAAAAAATCTGAATATTATCTAGGCACTTCAATGTTAAAAGCAAAATTGCTCTAAATATAATCTGTCAAAAAAAATATAAAATGCCCTATTCTACTCTGTTATGGGGTATATACACCAACTCCATATGCTCTCTCATGTAAAACACAGAAATTCTATATTTAAGCGAATTGAAAAAAATCTATATATTTTCTAGACACACCAATGTTAAAAACAAAATAGCTCTGAATATAATCTGTCAGAAAAAAATATATAATGCCCTTTTCTACTCTGTTTTGGAGTATATACACCAACTCAGTATGCTCTCTCATGTAGAATACCAAAATTCAAATTTTAAATGAACCGCAAGTAGTCTAAATATTATCTAGGCATTCCAATGTTAAAAGCAAAATTGTTCTGAATATAATCTGTCAGAAATAATATACAATGTTCTTACCTACCCTGTTATAAAGTATATACACCAGCTCAATATCCTCTCTCATGTAAAATACGAATATTCTAATTTTACGTGAATCGAAAAATATTTAATATTATCTAGGCACCCCAATGTTAAAAGCAAAATTGCTCTGAATATAGTCTGTCAGAAAAAATATACAATGCCCTTTTGTACTCTGATTTTTAATATATACACAAACTCAATATGCTCTCATGTAAAATACCGAAATTCTAATTTAACAAGAATCGAAAAAAATCTAAATAATATCTAGGCGCCCAAAGTTAAAAGAAAATGGCTCTGAATATAGTCTGTTAGAAAAAATATACAATGCCTTATTCTACTTTGTTTTGGAGTATATACACCAACTCAGTATGCTCTCTCATGTAAAATAGAGAAATTCTATATTTGAGCAAATCGAAAAATATCTCAATATTATCTAGGCACCGCAATGTTAAAAGTATAATTGCTCCTAATATAATCTGTCAGAAAAAATATACAATGTTCTTTTCTACTCTGTTTTGTAATAAATACACCAACAAAATATGCTCTCTCATGTAAAATACAGAAATTCTAATTTTACCAGAATCGAAAAAGCAAAATTTATCTAGGCACCCCAATGTTGAAAACAAAATTGCTCTGAATCTAATCTGTCAGAAAAAATATACAGCCCTATTCTACTCGGTCTTGGAGTATATACACCAACTCAGTATTCTCTCTCATGTAAAATACCGAAATTCTCATTTTACAGGAATCGAAATAATTCTCAATATTATCTAGGCACCCCAATGTTAAAAACAAAATTTCTCTGAATATAATCTGTCAGAATAAATATACAATGCCCTATCCTACAATGTTTTGGGGTATATACACCAACTCAACATGGTCTCTCATGTAAAATACTGAAATTATAATTTTACGTGAATCATAAAAAATCTAAATAATATCTAGGCGCCCCAAAGTTAAAAGAAAATGGCCCTGAATATAGTCTGTTAGAAAAAATATACAATGACTTATTATACTCTGGTTTGGAGTGTATACAACAACTCAGTATGCTCTCTCATGTAAAATACCGAAATTCTCATTTTACGTGAATTGATAAAAATCTAAATATTATCTAGGCACCCGAATGTTAAAAGCAAAATTGCTCTGAATATAATCTGTCAGAAACAATAAACAATGCCTTTTTCTACTCTGTTTTGGACTATATACACCAACTCAATATGCTCTCTGATGTAAAATACAAAAATTCTAATTTTACGCGAATCGAAAAAAATCTAAATAATATCTAGGTGCCACAAACTTAAAAGAAAATGGCTCTAAATATAGTCTGTCAGAGAAAATATACAATGACTTATTTTACTCTGTTTTAGAGTGTATACACCAACTCAGTATGCTCTCTCATGTAAAATATAGAAATTCTAATTTTACACGAATTGGAAAAATCTAAAAATTATCTAGGCACCCCAAACTTAAAAACAAAATTTCTCTGAATGTAATCTGTCAGAAAAAATATACAATGCCCTATTCTACTTTTTTTTGGAGTATATACACCAACTCCATATGCTCTCTCATGTAAAATAGAGAAATTCTATATTTGAGCGAATCGAAAAAAATCTCAATATTATCTAGGCACCCCAATGTGAAAAGCAAAATTGCTCTGAATATAATCTGTCAGAGACAATATACAATGCCCTTTTCTACTCTGTTTTGGTGTATATACACCAACTCAATATGTTCTCTCATGTAAAATATCGAAATTCTACTTTTACGGGAATCGAAAAAAATCTAAATAATATCTAGGTGCCCTGAAGTTAAAAGAAAATGGCTCTGAATATAGTCTGTTAGAGAAAATATACAATGCCTTATTCTACTCTGTTTTGGAGTATATACACCAACTCCATATGCTCGCTCATGTAAAATACAGAAATTCTATATATAAGCGAATCGAAATAAATCTAAATATTATCTAGGCACCCCAATTTTAAAAGCAAAATTGCTCTAAATATAATCTGTTAGAAAAAATATACAATGCCCATTTCTACTCTGTTTGTAGTATATACACCAACTCAATATGCTCTCTCATGTAAAATACCGAAATTCTAATTTTACGCAAATCGAAAAACATCTCAATAATATCTAGGCACCACAAACTTAAAAAAAATGGCTCTAAATATAATCTGTCAGAGAAAATATAAAATGACTTATTCTACTCTGTTTTGGAGTATATACACCAATTTCATATGCTCTCTCATGGAAAATATCAAAATTCTAATTTTACCCGAATGGAAAAAAATCTAAATATTATCTTGACACCAAAGGTTAAAAACAAAATTGCTCTGAATATAATCTGTCAGAAAAAATATACAATGCCCTTTTCTACTCTGATTTGGAGTATATACACCAACTCAATATGCTGTCTCATGTAAACTACGGAAATTCTAATTATATGTGAATCGAAAATAATCTATATAATATCTAGGAGCCCCAAAGTTAAAAGAAAATGGCTCTGAATATAGTCTGTTAGAAAAATATACAATGTCCTATTCTACCCTCTTTTGGAGTATATACACCAACTCAATATGCTCTCTCATGTAAAATACAGAAATTCTATATTTAACCGAATCGAAAAAATTCTAGATAGTATCTAGGCACCCCAATGTAAAAAGCGAAATTGCTCCTAATATAATCTGTCAGATAAAATATACAATGGCCTTTACTTCTCTTTTTTGTAGTATATACAACAACTCAATACACTCTCTCATGTAAAATACAGAAATTTTAATTCTACCCAAATCGATAAAATCTAAATATTATCTAAGCACCCTAATGTTAACAACAAAATTGTTCTGAATATAATCTGTCAGAAAAAATATACAATGCCTTTTTTTACTCCGTTTTGTAGTATATACACCAACTCAATACGTTCTCTCATTTAAAATACAGAAATTCTAATTTTACGTGAATCAAAAAAAATCTAAATATTATCTAGGCAACCCAATGTTAAAAACAAAATTTCTCTGAATATAATCTGTCAGAAAAAATATACAATGCCCTCTTCTCCTTTGCTTCGGCATATACACACCAACTCCATATGCTCTCTCATGTAAAATACAGAAATTCTATATTTAAGTGAATCAAAAAAATCTAAATATTATCTAGAGACACCATTGTTAAAAGCAAAATTTCTCTGAATATAATCTGTCAGATAAAATATACAATGCCCTATTCTACTCTGTTTTGGAGTATATTCACCAACTCCATATGCTCTCTCAGGTAAAACACAGAAATTCTAAGTTTAAGTGAATCGAAAAAATATAAATATTATCTAGGTACCACAGTGTTAAAAGCAAAATTGCTCTGAATATAATCTGTCAGAAAAAATATACAATGCCCTTTTCTACTCTGTTTTCGAGTATATACACCAACTCAATATGCCCTCTCATGTAAAATACAGAAATTCAAATTTTACCCCAGTCGAAAAAATCTATATATTATCTAGGCACACGAATGATAAAAAAAAAATTGCTCTGAATATAATCTCTCATAAAAAATATACAATGCCCTATTCTACTAAGTTTTGGAGTATATACACCAACTACATATGGTCTCTCATGTAAAATACAAAAATTCTAATTTTACGTGAATCGAAAAAAATCTAAATAATATATAGGCGCCCCAAAGTTAAAAGAAAATGGCTCTGAATATAGTCTGTTAGAGAAAATATACAATGCCCTTTTGTACCCTGTTTTGTTGTATATACACCAACTCAGTATGCTCTGTCATGTAAAATATATAAATTCTAATTTTACCCGAATAGAAAAAATCTAAATATTATTTAGGCAACCCAATGTTAAAAACAAAATTTCTCTGAATATAATCTGTCACAAAAAAATGTACAATGCACTATTCTACTCTGTTTTGGAGTATATACACTAACTCCATATGCTCTATCATGTAAAATACAAAAATTCTATATTTAAGCGAATCGAAAACAATTTAAATATTATCTAAGCACCCCAATGTCAAAAACAAAATTGCTCTAAATATACTCTGTGAGAAAAAATATACAGTGCCCTATTCTACCCTGTTTTGGAGTATATATACCAACTCCATATGCTCTCTCATGTAAAATACAGAAATTCTAATTCTACCCGAATCGAAAAAACATAAATATAGTCTTGGCACCCCAATGTTAAGAGCAAAATTGCTCTGAACGTAATCAGTCAGATAAAATATACAATGCCCTTTTCTACTATGTTTTGTAGTTTATACACCAGCTCAGTATGGTCTCTCATGTAAAATACAGAAATTCTAATTTTACCTGAATCGAAAAAATCTAAATATTATGTAGGCACGCCAATGTTAAAGAAAAAATTGCCCTGAATATAATCTGTCAGAAAAAATATACAATGCCCTTTTCTACTCTGTTTTAAAGTATATACACCAACTCAGTATGTTCTCTCATGTAAAATACCGAAATTCTAATTTTACCCGAATCGAAAATATCAAAATATTATGTAGGCACCCCAATGTTACAAACAAAATTGCTCTGAATATAATCTGTCAGAAAAAATATACAACGCCCTATTCTACTTTTTTTGGAGTATATACACCAACTCAGTATGCTCTCTCATGTTAAATACCGAAATTCTAATTTTACCAGTATCGAAAATATCTAAATATTATCTAGACACCCCAATGTTAAAAACAAAATTTCTCTGATGATAATCTGTCAGAAAAAATATACAATGCCCTATTCTACTCTGTTTTGGAGTATATACACCAACGCAGTATGCTCTCTACGTTAAAATACAAAATTCTAATTTTATGTGAATCGTAAAAAATCTAAATAATTTCTAGGCGCCCCAAAGTTACAAGAAAATGGCTCTGAATGCAGTCTTTTGGAAAAAATATAAAATGCCTTGTTCTACTCTGTTTTAGATTATATACACCAACTCAGTATGCTCTCATGTAAAATGCAGATATAATAATTTTACCCAAAACGAAAAAATCTAAATATAATCTAGGCAACTCAATGTTCAAAACAAAATTTCTCTGAATATAATCTATAAAAAAAAATACAATGCCCTATTCTACTCTGTTTTGGAGTATATACAACAACTCAGTATGCTCTCACATATAAAAATACCGAAAATCTAATTTTACGTGAATCAAAAAAAATGTAAATATTATCTACGCAACCCAATGTTAAAAACAAAATTGCTCTGAATATAAACTTTCAGAAATAATATACAATGCCCTATTCTACTCTGTTTTTGTCTATATGCACCAACTCAACGTGCTCTCTCATGTAAAATACAAAAATTCTGTATTTAAACGAATCGAAAAAATTCTAAATATTATCTAGGCACCCGCATGTTAAAAGCAAAATTGCTCTGAATATAATCTGTCAGAAAAAATATACAATGCTTTTTTCTACTCTGTTTTGGAGTATATACACCAAATCAATATGCTCCCTCATGTAAAATACCGAAATTCTAATATTACGCGAATCAAAAAAAATCTAAATGATATCTATGTGCTCCAAAGTTATAAGAAAATGGCTCTGAATATAGTCTGTTAGAAAAAATATACAATGCCTTATTCTACTCTGTTTCTGAGTATACACACCAACTCAATATGCTCTCTCATGTAAAATACCGAAATTCTAAATGTATGTGAACCGAAAAAAATCGAAATATTATGTAGGCACTCTAATGTTAATAGCGAAATTGCTCTGAATATCATGTGTCAGAAAAAATATACAATGCCCTATTCTACTCTGTTTTGTAGTATATACACCAACTCAATATGCTCTCTCATGTAAAATAAAGAAATTCTAATTTTAGGCGAATCGAAAAATATCTAAATAATATCTAGGATCGCAAAAGTTAAAAGAATATGGCTATGAATATAGTCTGTTAGAGAAAATATACAATGCCGTATTCTACTCCATTTTGTAGTATATACACCAACTCACTATGCTCTCTCATGTAAAATACAGAAATTCTAATTTTACCGGAATTGAAAAAATCTAAATATTATCTAGGCAATCCAATGTTAAAAGCAATATTGCTTTTAATATAATCTGACAGAAAAAATATAAAATGCCATTTTCTACTCTCTTTTGTACTATATACAAGACCTCAATATGCTCTCTCACGTAAAATACAGAAATTCGAAATTACGTGAATCTAAAAAAATTTAAATATTATCTAGGCACACCAAAGTTAAAAGCAAAATTGCTCTGAATATAATCTGTCAGAAAAAATATACAATGCCCTATTCTACTCTGTTTTGGAGTATATACACCAACTACATATGCTCTCTCATGTAAAAAACAGAAATTGTATGTTTAAGCGAATAGAGAAAAATCTAAATATTATATAGGCAATCCAATGTTGAAAGCAAAATTGCTCCGAATATAATCTGTCAGAAAAAATATACAAATTACTTTTCCACTTTGTTTTGGAGTATATACACCAAATCAATATGCTTTGTCTTTTAAAATAACAAAATTATAATTTTATGTGATTCGAGAAAAATCTAAATAATATCTAGGCGCCTCAAAGTTAAAAGAAAATGGCTCTGAATATAGTCTGTTAGAAAAAATATACAATGCCTTATTCTACTCTGTTTTAGAGTATATACAACAACTCAGTAATCTCTCTCTTGTAAAATAACGAAATTCTAATTTTACCCGAATCAAAAAACTCTAAATAATATATAGGTGCCCCAAAGTTTAAAGAAAACGGCTCTGAATATAGTCTGTTAGAAAAAATATACAATGCCTTATTCTAATCTGTTTTAGAGTATATACACCAACTCAGTTTGCTCACTCATGTAAAATACCGAAATTCTAATTTTATCCGAATCGAAAACATCTAAATATTATCTAGGCACCACAATGTTAAAATCAAAATTTCTCTGAATATAATCTGTCTGACAAAATGTACAATGCCCTATTCTACTCTGTTTTGGAGTATATACACCAACTCAATATGCCCTCTTATGTAAAATACCGAAATTGTAATTTTACCCGAATCAAAAAAATATAAATATTATCTAGGCAACCCAATGTTAAAAGCAATATTGCTCTGAATATAATCTGTCAGAAAAAATATACAATGCCTTATTCTACTCTGTTTTGGAGTATATACACCAACTCAGTATGCTCTCTCATGTAAAATACAGAAATTCTAATTTCACCCATATAGAAAAAATCTAAATATTATCTAGGCACCGCAATGTCAAAAACAAAATTGCTCTGAATATCATCTGTCAGAAAAAATATGCAATTCCCTATTCTACTCTTTTTTGGAGCATATAAACCAACTCCATATGCTCTCTCATGGAAAATACAGAAATTCTATATTTAAGTGACTCGAAACAAATCTAAATATTATCTAGGCACCCCAATGTTAAAAAAAAATTGCTCTGAATATAATGTGTTTTAAAAAATATACAATGCCCTATTCTACCCTGTTTTGGAGTATATACACCAACTCAGTACGCTCTCCCCTGTAAAATTCCGAAATTCTAATTCTACGTGAATCGACAAAAATCTAAATATTATCTAGGCACCCGAAGGTTATAAGCAAAATTGCTCTTAATATAATGTGTAATAAAAAATATACAATGCCCTTTTCTACTCTGTTTTGGAGTATATACACCAACTCAATATGCTCTCTCATGTAAAACACAGAAATTCTAATTTTACCCGAGTCGAAAAAATCTAAATATTATGTAGGCACCCCAATGTTTAAAACAAAATTGCTGTGAATATAATCTGTCAAAAAAAATGCACAATGCCCTCTTCTACTCTGTTTTGGAGTATATACACCAACTCAATATGCTCTCTCATGTAAAATACCGAAATTCTAATTTTACGTGAATCGTAAAAAATCTAAATATTATCTAGGCACTTCAATGTTTAAAGAAAAATTGCTTTGAATATAATCTGACTGACAAAATGTACAATTTCCTTGTCTAATCTGTTTTGGAGTGTATACACCAACTCAATATGCTCTCTCATGTAAAATACCGAAATTCTTATTTTATGCGAATCGAAAAAAATGTAAATAATATCTAGGCACCCCAATGATAAAAACAAAATTGCTCTGAATATAATCAGTCAGAAAATATATACAATGCCCTATTCTACTCTGTTTTGGAGTATGTACACCAACACAATATGCTCTCTCATGTAAAAT
This sequence comes from Callithrix jacchus, assembly GCF_049354715.1. Taxonomy (NCBI): domain Eukaryota; kingdom Metazoa; phylum Chordata; class Mammalia; order Primates; family Cebidae; genus Callithrix; species Callithrix jacchus. Next base: position 53,971,616 of record NC_133521.1, on the reverse strand, counting down.
ACCGAAATTCTTATTTTATGCGAATTGAAAAAAATGTAAATAATATCTAGGCACCCCAATGATAAAAACAAAATTGCTCTGAATATAATCAGTCAGAAAAAATATACAATGCCCTATTCTACTCTGTTTTGTGGTATATAAAACAACTCCATATGCTCTCTCATATAAAATACAGAAATTCTATATTTAAGCGAATATAAAAAAATCTATATATTATCTATGCACCCTAATGTTGAAAGCAAAATTGCTCTGAATAAAATCTGCCAGAAAAAATATACAATGCCCTATTCTACTCTATTTTGTAATATATACACCAACTCCATATGCTCTGTTATGTAAAATACAAAAATAGTAATTTTAGCAGAATCGCAAAAATCTACATATTATCTAGGTACCCCAATGTGAAAAACAAAAATGCTCTGAATATAATCAGTCAGAAAAAATATACAATGCCCTATTCTACTCTGTTTTGGAGTATGTACACCAACTCAATATGCTCTATCATGTAAAATACCGAAATATTAATTTTACACGAATCGAAAAAAATCTGAATAATATCAAGGCACCCCAAAGTTAAAAGAAAATGGGTCTGAATATAGTCTGTTAGAAAAAATATACAATGCCTTATTCTACTCTGTTTTGGAATATATACACCGGTTCAGTATGCTCTCTCATGTAAAATACAAAAATTCTATATTTAAGCGAATCGAAACAAATATAAAAATTATCTAGGCACCCCAATGTTGAAAGCAAAATTTCTCTGAATATAGTCTGTCAGAAAAAATATACAATACCCTGTTCTACTCTTTTTAGGAGTATATACACGAACCCCATATGCTCTCTCATGTAAAATACCAAAATTCTATATTTAAGTGAATAGAAAAAATCTAAATACAATCAAGACACCACAATGTTAAAAGCAAAATTGCTCTGAATATAATCTCTCAGAAAAAATATACAATGCCCTTTTCTCCTTTGTTTTGGAGTGTATAAATTAACTCCAAATGCTCTCTCATGTAAAATACCAAATTTCTATATTTAAGCGAATTGAAATAAATATAAATATAATCTAGGCACCACTATGTTAAAAGCAAAATTGCTCAGAATATAATCTTTCAGACAAAATATACAATGCCCCTTTCTACTCTCTTTTGGCGTATATACACCAACTCAATATGCACTCTCAGGTAAAATACCGAAATTCTAACTTTACGTGAATCGATAAATATCTAAATATTTTTCGGGCACCACAATATTAAAAGCAAAACTCTTCTGAATATCATCTGTCAGAGAAAATATACAATGCCGTCTTCTACTCTGTTTTAGAGTATATACACCAACTGAGTATGCTCTCTCATGTAAAATACCGAAACACTAATATTACGTGAATCAAAATAAAATCTAAATATTTTCCAGGCACCACAATGTTAAAATAAAAATTCCTCCGTATATAATCTATCAGAAAAAATATACAATGCCCCCTTCTACTCTGTTTCTGAGTATATACACCAACTCAATATGCTCTCTCATGTAAAATAGCATAATTCTAATTTTACGGAAATCGAAAATACTAAATAATACCTAGGCGCTTCAAAGTTAAAAGAAAATGGCTCTGAATATAGTCTGTTAGAAAAAATAAACAATGCCTTATTCTAAATTTTTTGGAGTATATGGACCAACTCAGTGTGGTCTCTCATGTAAAACACAGAAATTCTAATTTTACCTGAATCGAAAAAATCTAAATATTATCTAGGCACCCCAATGTTAAAAACAAAATTGCTCTGAATATAATGTCAGAAAAAATATACAATACCCTTTTCTACTCAGTTTTAGAGTATATAAACCAACTCAATATGCTTTCTCATGTAAAATAACAAAATTCTAATTTTACACGAATCGAAATAAATCAAAATAAAATCTAGGCACCCCAAAGTTAAAAGAAAATGGCTCTGAATATAGTCAGTTAGAAAAAATATAGAATGCTTTATTCTACTCTACTTTGGAGTATATACACCAACCCAGTATGCTCTCTCGTGTAAAATACAGAAATTCTAATTTTACCCGAATCGAAAAAATCTAAATATTATCAAGGCACCCCAATGTTAAAAACAAAATTGCTCTGAATATATACTTTCAGAAAAAATATACAATGCCCTATTCTACTCTGTTTCTGAGTATATACACCAACTCTACATGCTCTCTCATGTAAAATACAGAAATTCTATATTTAAGCGAATCAAAAAAAATCTAAATATTATCTAGGCACCCCAATGTTAAAAACAAAATTGCTCTGAATATAATCTGTCAGAAAAAAAATATACAATGCCCTATTTTACTCTGTTTTGGGGTATATAAAACAACTCCATATGCTCTCTGATATAAAATACAGAAATTCTATATTTAAGCGAATCGATAAAAATATAAATATTATCTAGGCACCCCAATGTTAAAAGCAAAATTGCTCTGAATATAGTCTGTCACAAAAAATATACAATGCCATATTCTACTCTGTTTTGTAGTACATACATCAACTTAATATGCTCTCTCAGGTAAAATGCAGAAATTCTAATTTTACCGGAGTCGAAAAAATCTAAATATAATCTAGGCACCCCAATGTAAAAAACAAAATTGCGATGAATATAATTTGTCGGAAAAAATATAGAATGTCCTATTCTACTCTGTTTTGAAGTATATACACCAACTCCATATGCTCTCTCATGTAAAATACAGAAATTCTATATTTAAGCAAATCGAAAGAAATCTAAATATTATCTAGGCACCCCAATATTAAAAGCAAAATTGCTCTGAATATAATCTGTCAGAAAAAATATACAATGCCCTATTCGACTCTATTTTGGAGTATATACACCAACTCCATATGCTCTCTCATGTAAAATACAAAAATTCTGTATTTCAGCGAATGGAAAAATATCTAAAAATTATCTAGGCACCCCAATGTTAAAAGCAAAATTGCTCTGAATTTAATCTGTCAGAAAAAATATACAATGCCTTTTTCGACTCTGTTTTGTAGTATATACACCAAGTTAATATGCTCTCTCATGTAAAATACTGAAATTCTGATTTAACGCAAATCAAAAAAACCTAAATAATATCTAGGCGCCCCAATGTTAAAAGAAAATGGCTCTCAATATAGTGTGTTAGAGAAAATATACAATGCCTTATTCTACTCTGTTTCGGGGTATATACACCAACTCAGTATTCTCTCTCATGTACAATACAGAAATTCTAATTTTACCCGAATCGAAAAAATCTAAATATTATCTAGGCACCCCAATGTTAAAAACAAAATTTCTCTGAATATGATCTGTCAGAAAAAATATACAATGCTTCTTTATACTCTGTTTTGCAGTAAATACACCAACTCAATATGCTCTCTCAGGTAAAATACCGAAATTCTAATTTTACGTGAATCGAAAAGAATCGAAATAATATCTAGGCGCTCCAAAGTTAAAAGAAAATGGCTCTGAATATACTCTTTTAGAGAAAATATACAATGCTTTATTCTACTCTGTTTTGGAGTATTTACACCAACTCAGTGTGCTGCCTCATGTAAAATATTGAAATTCTAATTTTTCCCGAATCGAAAAAAAATCTAAATATTAAGTAGGCACCCCAATTTTAAAAACAAAATTGCTCTGAATATAATCTCTCAGAAAAAATATACAATGCCCTATTCTACTCTGTTTTGGAGTATATACACAAACTACATACGGTCTCTAATGTAAAATACAGAAATTCTCTATTTAAGCGAATCGAAAAAAATCTAATTATTATCTAGGCACCCCAATGTAAAAAGCAAAATTGTTTTGAATATAATCTGTCATAAAAAATATACAATGCTCTTTTCTACTCTGTTTTGGAGTATATAAACCAAATCCATATGCTCTCTCATGTAAAATACAGAAATTATATATTTAAGAGAATCGAAAAAAATCTAAATATTATCTAGGCATTCCAATGTTAAAAACAAAATTTCTCTGAATAAAATCTGTCAGAAAAAATATACAGTGCCTTATTCTACTCTGTTCTGGAGTACAAAAACCAACTCCATATGTTCCCTCATGTAAAATACAGACATTCTATTTTTAAGCGAATCTAAAAAAATCTAAATATTATCTAGGCACCCCAATGTTAAAAGAAAAATTACTCTGAATATAATCTGTCAGAAAAAATATACAATGCCCTTTTCTACTCTGTTTTAGAGTATGTACACCAACTCAATATGCTCTTTCATGTAAAATACCGAAACTCTAATTTTACGCGAATTGAAATAAATCTAAACAATAGCTAGGCACCCCAAAGTTAAAAGAAAATGGCTCTGAATATAGTCAGTTAGAAAAAGTATAGAATGCTTTATTCTACTCTATTTTGGAGTATATACACCAACTCAGTATGCTCTCTCATGTAAAATACCAAAATTCTAACTTACCCGAATCGAAGAAATCTAAATATTATCTAGGCACACCAATGTTAAAAGCAAAATTACTCTGAATATATTCTGTCAGAAAAAATATACAATGCCCTTTTCTACTCTGTTTTGGAGTATATAGACCAAGTCAATATGCTCTCTCATGTAAAATACCGTAATTCAAATTTTATGTGAATCGAAAAAAATTTAAATAATATCTAGGCGCCCCAAAGTTAAAAGAAAATGACTATGAAGATAGTCTGTTAGAAAAAACATACAATGCCTTATTGTACTCTGTTTTGGAGTAAATACACCAACTCCGCATGCTCTCTCATGTAAAATACAGAAATTATAATTTTACCCAAATCAAAAAAATCTAAATATTATCTAGGCACCGGAATGTTAAAAGCAAAATTGCTCTGAATATAATCTGTCAGAATAAATATACAATGCCCTTTTCTACTCTTTTTGTAGTATATACACCAACTCAATATTCTCTCTCATGTAAAATACAGTAATTATATTTTTACCAAAATCGAAAAAATCTAAATATTATCGAGGCACACCAATGTTAAAAACAAAATTGCTCTGAATATAATTTGTCAAAAAAATATATAATGACTTATTGTACTCGGTTTTGGAGTATATACACCAACTCAGTATGTTCTCTCAGGTAAACAGAAATTCTAATTTTACTTGAATCGAAAAAAATCTAAATATTATCTACGGACCCCAATTTTGAAAGCATAATTACTCTGAATATAATCTGCCAGAAAAAACATAGAATGCCCTTTTCTACTCTGTTTTGTAGTATATACACCAACTCAATATGCTCTCATGTAACATACCGAAATTCTAATTTTACACTAATCGAAAAAAATCTAAATAATATCTAGGTGCCCCAAAGTTAAAAGAAAATGGATCGGAATATAGTCTGTTCGAAAAAATATACAATGCCTTATTCTACTCTGTTTTGGAGTATATACACAAACTCACTATGCTCTCTCGTGTAAAGTACAGAAATTCTAATTTTACCCGAATCGAAGAAATCTAAATATTATCTAGGCACCCCAATGTTAAAAGCAAAATTGCTCTGAATATAATCTGTCAGAAAAAATATAAAATGCCCTTTTCTACTCTGTTTCGGATTATATACACCAACTCCATATGCTCTCTCATGTAAAATACAGAAATTCAATATTTAAGCGAATCGAAAAAATCTAAATATTATCTAGGCACCCCAATGTTAAAAACAAAATTTCTCTGAACATAATCTGTCAGAAAAAATATACAATGCTCTATTCTACTCTCTTTTGGTGTATATACACCAACTCCATATGCTCTCTCATGTAAAATACAGAAATTTTTTATTTACGCGAATCAAAAAAATCTAAATAATATCTATGCACAACAAACTTAAAATAAAATGTTTCAGAACATAGTCTGTTAGTAAAAATATACAATGCTTTATTCTTCTATGTTTCTGTGTATATACACCGACTCAGTATGCTCTTTCATGTAAAATACAGAAATTCTAATTTTACCCGAATCGAAAAAATCTAAATATTATCTAGGCACCCCAATGTTAAAAACAAAATTGCTCTGAATATAAACTGTCAGATAAAATTTACAATACTTTATTCTACTCTGTTTTTGAGTATATACACCAACTCTACCTGCTCTCTCCTGTAAAATACAGAAATTCTATATTTAAGCGAATCGAAAAAAATCTAAATATTATCTAGGCACCCCAATGTTAAAAAAAATTGCTCTGAATATAATCAGTCAGAAAAAATATAGAATGCCCTCTTCTACTCTGTTTTGGAGTATACACACCAAATCAATATGCTCTCTCATGTAAAATACCAAAATTCTAATTTTACGCGAATCGAAAGAAATCTAAATAATATCTAGGCACGCCAAAGTTAAAAGAAAATGGCTCTGAATATAGTCTGTTAGAGAAAATATACAGTGTTTTATTCTACCCGGATTTGTAGTATATACACCAACACAATATTCTCTCTCATGTAAAATACCGAATTTCCAGATTTAGGTGAATTGAAAAAAATCTAAATATTATCTAGGCACCACAATGTTAAAAGGAAAATTGCTCTGAATATAAACTGTCAGAAACAATATACAATGACTTATTCTACTCTGTTTTGGAGTATATACACCAACTCACTATGCTCTCTCATGTAAAATACAGAAATTATAATTTTACCCGAATCGAATAAATCTAAATATTATCTAGGCACGCCAATGTAAAAAAAAAAATTGCTCTGAATGTAATCTCTCAGAAAAAATATACAATACCTTATTCTACTGTGTTTTGGAGTAAATACACCAACTCAGTATGCTATCTAATGTAAAATACCGAAATTTGAATTTTACGTGAATCAAAAAAAATCTAAATATTATCTAGGCACCCCAATGTTAAAAGCAAAGTTGCTGTGAATATAATCTGCCAAAAAAATATACAATGCCCTTTTCTACTCTGTTCTGTAGTATATACACCAACTCAATATGATCTCTAGTGTGAAATACAAAAATTCTAATTTTACCCGAATTGAAAAAATCTAAATACTATCTAGGCACCCCAATGTTAAAAGCAAAATTGCTCTGATTATAATCTGTCAGAAAAAAATATACAATGCTTTTTTCTACTCTCTATTGGAGTATATATACCAACTCAATATGCTCTCTCATGTAAAATACCCAAATTCTAATTTTACGCGAATCGAAAAAAATCTAAATAATATCTAGACGCTCCAAAGTTTAAAGAAAATGCCTCTGAATGTAGTCTGTTATAAAAAATATACAATGCCTTATTCTACTCTTTTTTGGAGTAAATACACCAACTCAGTATGCTCTCTCATGTAAAATACAGAAATTCTAATTTTACCAGAATCGAAAATATCTAAATATTATCTAGGAAGCCGAATGTGAAAAGCAAAATTGCTCTGAATATTATCTGTCGGAAAAAATATACAATGCCCTATTCTACTCTGTTTTGGAGTATATACACCAACTCCATATGCTCTCTCATTTAAAATACAGAAATTCAATATTTTAGCGAATCGGAAAAAATCTAAATATTATCTAGGCACCCCAATGATAAAAGCAAAATTGCTCTGAATATTATCTGTCAGAACAAATATACAATGCCCTTTATTACTCTGTTTTGTAGTATATACACAAACTCAATATGGTCTCTCATGTAAAATAACCAAATTCTAATTTTACTCAAATTCAAAAAAATCTAATTAATATCTAGGCACTCCAATGTTCAAAGCAAAATTGCTCTGAATATAATCTATCAGAAAAAATATACAATGCCTTATTCTACTCTGTTTTGGAGTATATACACCAACTCAGTATGCTCTCTCATGTAAAATAACGAAATCCTAATTTTACGTGAATCGAAAATAAGGTAAATATTATCTAGGCACCGCAATGTTAAAAATAAAATTGCTCTAAATATACCCTGTTAGAAAAATAATATAATGCCCTTTTCTACTCGTTATTAAAGTATATACACAAACTCAATATGCTCTCTCATGTAAAATACCGAAATTCTAATTTTACGCTAATTGAAAAAAATTTAATAATATCTAGGCGACCGAAATTTAAAAGAAAATGGCTATGAATATAGTGTGTTAGAAAAAAATATACAATGCCTTATTCTACTCTGTTTTGGAGTATATACACCAACTCAGTATGCTCTCTCTTGTAAAATACAGAAATTCTATATTTAAGCGAACCAAAAAAATCTAAATATTGTCTAGGCACACCAATGTTAAAAGAAATATTGCTCTGAATATAATCTGTCAGAATAAATATACAATGCCCTATTCTACTCTGTTTTGGAGTTTATACACCAACTCCATATGCTCTCTCATGTAAAATACAGAAATTCTATATTAAAGCAAATCAACAAAAATCTAAATATTATCTAGAAACCCCAATGTTAAAAGTAAAATTGCTCTGAATATAATCTGTCATAAAAAATATATAATGCCGTTTTCGACTCTGTTTTGTAGTATATACACCAAATTAATATGGTCTTTCATGTAAAATACACAAATTCTAATTTTACCAGAATCGAATAAATCTAAATAATATCTAGGCGCCCCAAGGTAAAAGAAAATGGCTCTGAATATAGTCTGTTAGACAAAATATACAATGCCTTATTCTCCTCTGTTTTGGAGTATATACCCCAACTGAGTATGCTCTCTCAGGTAGAATACCGAAAAAATAATTTTACGTGAATCAAAAAAAATCGAAATATTATCTAGGCACCTCAATGTTGAAAACAAAATTGCTCTGAATATAATCTGTCATAAAAAATATACAGTGCCGTATTCTACACTGTTTTGGAGTATATACACCAACTCAGTATGCTCTCTCATGGAAAATACCAAAATTCTAAGTTTACATGAATCGAAAAAAATCTAAATAGTATCTTGGCACCCCAACCTCAAAAGCAAAATGTCTCTGAATATAATCTGTTGGAACAAATATACAATTCCTTATTCTACTATGTTTTGGTGTATATACACCAACTCACTAGGCTCTGTCATGTAAAATAAAGAAATTCTAATTTTAAACGAATCGAAAAAATCTAAATATAATCTCAGCACTTCAATGTTAAAAAAAAATTGCTCTGAATATAGTCTGTCAGATAAAATATACAATGCCCTATTCTACTCTCTTTTGGAGTATATACACCAACTCCATTTGCTCTCTCATGTAAAATACAGAAATTCTATATTTAAGCGAATTGAAAAATATCTAAATATTATCTACGCACCCCAATGTTAAAACCAAAATTGCTCTGAATATATTCTGTCAGAAAAAATATACAATGCCCTTTTCTACTCTATTTTGTAGCATATACACCAACAAAATATGCTCTCTCATGTAAAATAACAAAATTCTAATTTTACACGAATGGAAAAAAATCTAAATAATATCTAGGCACCCGAAATTTAAAGAAAATTTCTATGAATATAGTCTGTTAGAAAAAATATACAATGCTTTATTCTACTCTGTTTTGGAGTATATACACCAATTCAATATGCTCTCTCATGTAAGACACAGAAATTCTAATTTTACGTGAATTGAAAAACACCTAAATATTATCTAGGCACCCAAATATTAAAACCAAAATTGCTCTGAATATAGTCTGTCAGAGAAAATATACAATGCCCTGTTCTACACTGTTATGGTGTATATGCACGAACTCCATATGCTCTCTCATGTAAAATAGAAAAATTCTATATTTAAGTGAATCGAAAAAAATCTAAATATTTTATACTTACCCCAATGATAAAAACAAAATTGCTATGAATATAATCTGTCAGAGAAAAAATAAAATGCCCTATTCTACTCTGTGATGAAGTATATACACCAACTCCATATGCTCTCCCATGTAAAACACAGAAATTCTATATTTAAGCGAATCGTAAAAAACATAAATATTATCAAGGCACGCCAATGTTAAAAGCAAATTTGCTCTGAATCTAATCTGTCAGAAAAAACATACAATGCTTTTTTCTACTCTGTTTTGGAGTATATAGACCACCTCAATATGCTCTCTCATGTAAAATACAGAAATTCTAATTTTACGCAAAAAAAAAATCTAAATAATATCTAGGCTCCCCAGAGTTAACAGAAAATGGCTCTGAATATAGTCTGTTAGAAAAAATATACAATGCCTTATTTTACTCTGTTTTGGAGTATATACACCAACTCAGTATACTCTCCCATGTAAAATATCGAAATTCAAATTTTACCCGAATCGAAAATATCTAAATATTATCCAGACACCCAATTGTTAAAATCAAAATTGCTCTGAATATAATGTCAGAAAAATATACAATGCCCTACTCTACTCTGTTTTGGAGTATATACACCAACTGCATATTCTCTCTCATGTAAAACACAGAAATGCTATATTTAAGCGAATCTAAAATAATCTAAATATAATCTAGGCACCCAAATGTTAAAAGCAAAACTGCTCTAAATATAACCTGTCAGAGAAAATATACAATGCCCTTTACTACTCTGTTTTGCAGTATATACAAAAATCAATATGCGCTCTCGTGTAAAATACAGAAATTCTAATTTTAAGTGAATCGAAAAAATCTAAATATTATTTAGGCACCCCTATGTTAATAACAAAATTTCTCTGAATATAAATTGTCAGAAAAATATACAATGAACTATTCTACTCTGTTTTTCAGTATATACACCAACTCTACCTGCTCTCTCATGTAAAATACAGAAATTCTATATTTAAGTGAATCGAAAAAAATCTAAATATTATCTAGGCACCCTAATGTTAAAAACAAAATTGCTCTGAATATAATCAGTCAGAAAAAATGTAGAATGTCCTTTTATACTCTGTTTTGGAGTATATAAACCAACTCCATATGCTCTCTCATTTAAAATACAGAAATTTTGTATTTAAGCGAATCCAAAAATATCTAAATAATATCTAGGCGCCCGAAAGTTGAAAGAAAATGGCACTGAATATAGTCTGTTAGAACAAATATACAATGCCTTATTCTACTATGTTTTGGAGTATATACACGAACTCAGTATGCTCTCTCGTGTAAAATAAAGATATTTTAATTTTACCCGAATGAAAAAAATCTAAATATTTTCTAGGCACCCCAATGTTAAAAACAAAATTGCTCTGAATATAATCTAGCAGAAAAAATATACAATGCCCTATTCTACTCTGTTTTTGAGTATATACACCAACTCTACCTGCTCTCTCATGTAAAATACAGAAATTCTATTTTTAAGCGAATCGAAAAAAAACTAAATATTATCTAGGCACCCCAATGTTAAAAGCAAAATTGATCAGAATATCATCTGTCAGAGAAAATATACAAGGCCCTATTCTACTCTGTTTTGGAGTACATATACCAAATCAGTATGCTCTCTCATGTAATATAACAAAATTCTAATTTTACCTGAATCGAAAAAAATCTAAATAATATCTAGGTACACCAAAGTTACTAGAAAATGTCTCTAAATACAGTCTGTTAGAAAATATATACAATGCCTTATTCAACTCTGTTTTGGAGTATATACACCAACACAGTATGCTCTCTCATGTAAAATACAGAAATTCTATATTTAAGCGAATCGAAAAAAATCTCAATATTATCTACACATCCAAATGCTGAAAGCAAAATTTTACTGAATATAATCTGTCAGAAACAATAAACAATGCCCTTTTCTACTCTGTTATGTAGTATATACACCAACTCAATATGCTCTCTCATGTAAAATACCGAAATTGTAATTTTAGGCGAATCAAAAAAAATCTAAATAATATCTAGGCAACCCAAAGTTAAAAGAAAATGACTCTGAATATACTATGTAAGAAAAAATATACAACGCCTTATCCTACTGTATTTTGGAGTATATACACCAACTCAGGATGCTCTCTCATGTAAAATACAGAAATTCTAATTTTACCTGAATCAAAAAAATCTAAATATTACCTAGGCACCTCAGTGTAAAAAAGAAAATTGCTCTGAATATAATCTGTCAGAAAAAATATAAAATGCCCTATTCTATTCTGTTTTGGAGTATATACACCAACTCCATATGCTCTCTCGTGTAAAATACAGAAATTCTATATTTAAGCGAATCGAAAAAATCTAAATATTATATACACACCCCAATGTGAAAAGAAAAATTGGTCTGAATATAATCTGTCAGAAAAAATATACAATGCCCTCTACTTCTGTGTTTTGTAGTATATACACCGACTCCATATGTTCTCCCATGTAAAATACAGAAATTCTATATTTAAGCGAATACAAAAAAATCTAAGTATTATCTAGGCACCCCAATGTTAAAAGAAAAATTGCTCTTAATATAATATGTCAGAAAAAACATACAATGTACTATTCTACTCTGTTTTGGAGTATATACACAAACGTAGTATGCTCTCTCATGTAAAATACCGAAATTATAATTTTAAATGAATAGAAAAAAATGTAAATATTATCTAGGCTCCCCAATGTTAAAAACAAAATCGCTCTGAATGAAATCTCTTAGAAAAAATATACAGTGCCCTCTTCTACTCTGTTTTGTAGTATATACGTCAACTCAATATGCTCTCTCATGTATAGTACCAAAATTCTAATTTTATGCGAATCGACAAAAATCTAAATAATATCTAGGTGCCCCAAAGTTAAAGGAAAATGGCTCTGAATATAGTCTGTTAGAGAAAATATACAATGCCCTTTTCTACTCTGTTTTGGAGTATATACACTAACTAAATATGCTCTCTCATGTAAAATACCGAAATTCTTCTTTTACCTGAATCGAAAAAAATCTAAATAATATCTAGACGCCGCAAAGTTAAAAGAAAACGGCTCTGAATATAGTCTGTTAGATAAAATATACAATGCCTTATTCTACCCTTTTCTGGAGTATATAAACCAACTCAGTATGCTCTCTCATGTAATTTACAGAAATTCTAAGTTTACGTCAATCAAAAGAAATCTAAATATTATCTAGGCACTCCAATGTTTAAAACAAAATTGTTCTGAATATAATCTTTCAGAAAAAATATACAGTGCCCTATTCTACTCTGTTTTAAAGTATATACACCAACTCCATATGCTCTCTCATGTAAAACACGAAAATTCTATATTTAAGCAAATCGAAAAAATCTAAATAATATCTACGCACCCCAACTTTAAAAGCGAAATTGCGCTGGATATAATTTGTCAGAAAAAATATGCAATGCCCATTTCTACTTGGTTTTGTAGTATATACACCAACTCAATATGCTCTCTCATGTAAAATACCAAAATTATAGTTTTACACGAATCGAAAAAAATCAAAAAATATCTAGGCACCCCAAAGTTAAAAGAAAATGGCTGTGAATATAGTCTGTTAGAAAAAATGTACAATACCTTATTCTACTCTGTTTCGGAGTATATACACCATCTCAGGGTGCACTCTCATGTAAAATAGAGAAATTCTAATTTTACTGGAATCGAAAAAATCTAAATATTATCTAGGCACCTGAAAGTTAAAAACAAAATCGCTCTGAATATAATCTGTCAGAAAAATATACAATGCTTTATTCTACTCTGTTTTGGAGTATATACACCAACTCCATATGCTCTCTCATGTAAAATACATAAATTCTATATTTAAGCAAATCGGTAAAAATCTAAATATTGTCTAGGCACCCCAATGTTAAATAAAAATTGCTCTGAATATAATCTGTCAGAAAAAATATACAATGCCCTTCTCTACTTTGTTTTGGAGTATATACATTAACTCAATATGCTCTCTCATATAAAATACCGAAATTCTAATTTTAGGTGAATCAAAAATAATCTAAATAATATCTAGGCGCCTTAAAGTTAAAGGGAAATGGCTCTGAATATAGTGTGTTAGAAAAAATATACAATGCCTTATTCTACTCTGTTTTGGAGTATATACACCAACTCAGTATGCTCTCTCATGCAAAATACAGAAATTCAAATTTTACGTGAATCGAAAAAAATCTAGATATTATCTAGGCATCCCAATGTTAAAAGCAAAATTGCTCAGAATATTATCTGTCAGAAAAAATATACAATGCCCTTTTCTACTCTGTTTCGTAGTATATACACAAACTCAATATGCTCTCTCATGTAAAATACAGAAATTCTAAATTTACCCGAACCGAACAAATCCAAATATTATCTAGGCACTGCAATGTTAAAAGCAAAATTGCTAAGAATATAATCTGTCAGAAAAAATATACAATGCCCTCTTCTATTCTGTTTTGTAGTATAAACACCAACTCAATATGCTCCGTAATGTAAAATACAGAAATTCTTATTCTATCCGAATCGAAAAAAATCTAAATATTATTTAGGCACCCCAATGTTAAAAACAAAATTGCTCTGAATAAAATCTGTCAGAAAAAATACAATGCCCTTTTCTACTGTGTTTTGTAGTATATACACCAACTCAATATGCTCACTCACGTAAAATACAGAAATTCAAATTTACACGAATCGAAAAAAATGTAAACAAATTCTAGACGCCCCAAAGATAAAAGAAAATGGCTCTGAATATAGTGTGTTAGAAAAAAATACATTGCCTTATTCTACTCTTTTTTGAAGTACATACACCAACTCAGTGTGCTCTCTCATGTAAAATACAGAAAATCCAAATTTACGTGAATGAAAAATAATCTAAATATTATCTATGCACCCCAATGTTAAAAACAAAATTGCTCTGAATATAATCTGTCAGATAAAATATACAATGCCCTATTCTACTCTCTTTTAAAGTATAGACACCAACTTCATATGCACTTTCATGTAAAATACAAAAATTCAATATTTAAGCGAATCAAAAAAAATCTAAATATTATCTAGGCACCCGAATGTTAAAGCAAAATTGCTCTGAATATAATCTGTCAGAAAAAATATACAATGCCCTTTTCTACTCTGTTTTGGAGTATATACACCAACTCCACATGCTCTCTCATGTAAAATACAGAAATTCTAATTTTACAGGAATCGAAAAGTATCTAAATAATATCTAGGCACCCCAAATTTAATAGATATTGACTCTGAATATAGTCTGTTAGCAAAAATATACAATGCCTTATTCTACTCTTTTTTGGAGTATATACACCAACACAGTATGCTCTCTTATGTAAAATACAGCAATTCTAATTTTACGTGAATCAAAAAAAATCTAAATATTATCTAGGCAATCCAATGTTAAAAACAAAATTGCTCTGAATATAGTCTGTCAGTAAAAATATACAATGCCCTATTCTAATCCGTTTTAAAGTTTATACACCAACTCCATATGCTCTCTCATGTAAAATACAGAAATTTATATTTAAGCGAATCGAAGAAAATCTAAATATTATCTAGGCACCCCAATTTTAAAAGCGAAATTGCTCTGAATATAATCTGTCAGAAAAAATATACAATGCCCATTTCTACTCGGTTCTGTAGTATATACACCAACTCAATATGCTCTCTCATGTAAAATACAGAAATTCTAATTATACGCGAATCGAAAAAAATCTAAAAAATATCTACGTGCCCCAAAGTTAAAAGAAAATGGCTGTGAATATAGTCTGTTAGAAAAAATATACAATGCCTTATTCTTCTCTGTTTCGGAGTATATACACCATCTCAGGGTGCACTGTCACGTAAAATACAGAAATTCTAATTTTACATGAATCGAAAAAATCTAAATATTATCTAGGCACCCAAATGTTAAAAACAAAATTGCTCTGAATATAGTTTTTCAGAGAAAATAAACAATGCCCTATTCGACTTTGTTTTGAAGTATATACACCAACTCAGTATGCTCTCTCATGTAAAATACAGAAATTCTATATTTACATGAATTGAAAAAAGTCTAAATATTATTTAGGCACCCCAATGTTAAAAGCAAAATTGCTCTGAATATAATCTGTCAGAAAATATATACAATGCCCGATTCTACTCTGTTTTGGAGTATATACACAAACTCCTTATGCTCTATCATGTAAAATACCGAAATTCTAATTTTACCCGAATCGAAAAAATCAAAATATTATGTAGGCACCCCAATGTTAAAAACAAAACTGCTATGAATATAATCTGTCAGAAAAAATATACAATGCCCTATTCTACTCTGTTTTGGAGTATATACACCAACTCCATATGCTCTCTCATGTAAAATACAGAAATTCCATATTTAAGAAAATCGAAAAAAAGCTATATATTATCTAGGCACCCGAAAGTTAAAATCAAAATTTTTCTGAATATAATTTATCAGAAAGAATAAACAATGCCCTATTCTACTCTGTTTTGGAATATATACACCAACTCAGTATGGTCTTTCATGTAAAATATCGAAATTCTAAATTTACGTGAATAGAAAAAAATCTAAATATTATCTAGGCACCCCAATGTTAAAAGCAAAATTGCTCTGAATATAATCTGTCATAAAAATTATACTATGCCCTTATCTACACTGTATTGGAGTTTATACACCAACTCAATATGCTCTCTCATGTAAAATACTTACATTCTAATATAAGTGAATTGAAAAAAATCTAAATAATATCTAGGCGCCCCAAAGTTGGAAGAAAATGGCTCTGAATATAGTCTGTTAGAAAAATATACATTGACTTATTCTACTCTGTTTTGGAGTATATTCACCAACTCAGTATGCTCTTTCATGTAAAATACAGAAATTGTAAGTTAACCGGAATGAAAAAAATCTAAATATTATCTAGGCATTCCAATGTTAAAAACCAAATTGCTCTGAATATAATCTGTCAGAAAAAATATACACTGCCATTTTCTACTCTGTTTTGGAGTATATAAACCAACTCCATATGCTCTCTTATCAAATACAGAAATTCTATATTTAAGCGAATCAAAAAAAATCTGAATATAATCTGTCAGAAAAAATATACAATATTCTAGTCTGTTTGGAGCATATACACCAAATCCATATGCTCTCTCATGTAAAATACCGAAATTCTATATTTAACCAAATCGAAAAAAACCTAAATATTATTTAGGCACCCCAATGTTAAAAACAAAATCGCTCTGAATATAATATGTCAAAAAAATATACAATGCCCTCTTCTACTCTGTTTGGAGTATACACACCAACTCCATATGCTCTCTAATGTAAAATACTGAAATTCTAATTTTACGCGAATCGACAAGAATCTAAATAATATCTAGGTGCCCCGAAGGTAAAAGAAAGTGGCTCTGAATATAGTCTGTTAGATAAAATATACAATGTTTTATTCTACTTTATTTTGGAGTATATACACCATCTCAGAATGCTCTCTCATGTAAAATACAGAAATTCTAATTTTACCCAATTCGAAAAAATCTAAATATTATCTAGGCAAATCAGTGTTAAAAAGAAACTTTCTCTGAATATAATCTGTCAGAAAAAAATATATAATGCCCTATTCTACTCTGTTTTGGAGTATATACACCAACTCCATATGCTCTCTCACGTAAAATAGAGAAATTCTATATTTAAGCGAATCGAGAAAAATTTAAATATCATCTAGGCACCCCAATGTTAAAAGAAAAATTGCTCTGAATATAATCTGTCAGAAAAAATATACAATGCCCTTTACTTCTTTATTTGGTAGTATAGTCACCAACTCCATATGCTCTCTCATGTAAAATACAGAAATTCTATATTTAAGCGAATCAAAAAAAATCTAAAAATTATCTAGGTAACCCAATGTTAAAAGAAAAATTGCTCTGAATATAATCTGTCAGAAGAAATATACAGTGCCCTTTTCTACTCTGTTTTGTAGTATATACACCAACTCAATATGCTCTCTCATGTAAAATACCGAAATTCTAATTTTACGTGAATCGAAAAAAATCAAAATAATATCTAGGCACCCCAAAGTTAAAAAAAAATGGCTATGAATATAGTCTGTTAGAAAAAGTATAAAATGCCTTATTCTACTCTGTTTTGGAGTACATACACCAACTTAGTATGCTCTCTCATGTAAAATACAGAAATTCTAATTTTACGTGTATCGAAAAAAATCTAAATATTATCTAGGCACCCCAATGTTAAAAGCAAAATTGCTCTGAATATAATCTGTCAGAATAAATGTACAATGTACTTTTCTACTTTGTATTGTAGTATATACCCAAACCCAATATGCTCTCTCATGTTAAATACAGAAATTCTAATTTTACCCGAATCGAAAAATTCTAAATATTATCTAGGCACCCCAATGTTAAACGCAAAATTGCTCTGAATACAATCTGTCAGTAAAAATATGCAATGTTCTTTTCTACTCTGTTTTGTAGTATAAACACCAACACAATATGCTTTGTCATGTAAAATACAGAAATTCGAATTCAACCGGATACGAAAAAATCTAAATATTATCTAGGCACCCTAATGTTAAAAGTAATATTGCTCTGAATATAATCTGTCAGATAAAATATACAATGCCCTATTCTACTCTGTTTTAAAGTATATAAACCAACTCCATATGCTCTCTCATGTAAAATACAGAAATTCTAATTCTACCCGAATTGAAATAATGTAAATATTATCTAGGCACCCCAATGTTAAAAACAAAATTGCTCTGAATATCATCTGGGAGAAAAAATATACAATGCCCTATTCTACTCTGTTTTGGAGTATGTATACCAACTCAGTATGCTCTGTCATGTAAAATACAGAAATTCTAAATTTACGTGAATCGAAAAAAATCTAAATATTATCCAGGCACCCCAATGTTAAAAGCAAAATTGCTCTGAATATAATCTCTCAGAAAAAATATACAATGCCCGATTCTACTCTGTTTTAGGGTATATACACCAACTCCACATGCTCTCTCATGTAAAATACTAAAATTCTAATTTTTCGAGAATCGAAAAAAATTTAAATAATATCTAGGCACCTCAAAGTTCAAAGAAAATGACTCTGAATATAGTCTGTTAGAAAAAATATACAATGCCCTATTGTACTCTGTTTTAAAGTATATAAACCAACTCCACATGCTCTCTCATGTAGAATAGAGAAATACAAATTTTAACTGAATCGAAATAATCTAAATATTATCTAGGCAACCCAATGTTAATAGAAGCATTGCTCTGAATATAATCAGTTAGGAAAAGTATACAATGCCCCATTCTACTCTGTTTTAAAGTATATACACCAACTCAATATGCTCTCTCATGTAAAATACAGAAATTCTATATTTAAGCGTATTGAAAAAAATCTAAATATTATCTAGGCACCCCTTGTTAAAAACAAAATTTCTCTGAATATAATCTGTCAGAAAAAATATACAATACCCTATTCTACTCTGTTTTGGAGTATATACACCAACTCAATATGTTCTCTCATGTAAAATACAGAAATTCTAATTTTACGTGAATCAAAATAAATCTAAAGGATATCTATGCGCCCCAAAGTTAAAATAAAACGGCTCTGAATATAGTCTGTTAGAAAAAATACACAATGTCTTATTCTACTCTGTTTTGGAGTATACACACCAACTCAGTATGCTCTCTCATGTAAAATACAGAAATTCTAATTTTACCAGAATCGAAAAAATCTAAATATTATCTAGGCACCCCAATGTTAATAACAAAATTGCTCATAATATAATCTATCAGAAAAAATATACAATGCTTTATTCTACTTTGTTTTAAAGTATCTACACCAACTCCATAGGCTCTCTCATGTAAAATACAGAAATTCTGTATTTAAGCAAATCGAATATAATCTAAATATTATCTAGGCAACCCAATGTTAAAAGCAAAATTGCTCTGAATATAATCTGTCAGAAAAAATATACAATGCCCTTTTCTACTCTATTTTGGAGTATATACACCAATTCCATATGATCTCTCTTGTAAAATACAGAAATTATACTTTTAAGCGAATTGAAGAAAAGCAAAGCACACTGCCATGTGTGTACCTACGCAACTGTCTTGCATGCTCTGCTCATGTACCCCAAAACCTATAATCCAATAAAAAAAAAAATAAAATAAAATAAAAAAAAAAAAAAAAAAAAGAAAAAAATCTAAATAATATCTAGGCGCCCAAAAGTTAAAAGAAAATGGCTCTGAATAATATGTTAGAAAAAATATACAATGCCTTATTCTACTCTGTTTTGGAGTATATAAACCAACTCACTCTGGTCTCTCGTGTAAAATACAGAAACTAATTTTACTGGAATCGAAAAAATCTAAATATTATCAAGGCACCCCAATGTTAAAAATGAAATTTCGCTGCATATAAACTCTCAGAAAAAATATACAATGCCTTATTGTACTCTTTTTTTGAGTATATACACCAACTCTACATGCTCTCTCATGAAAAATACAGAAATTCTATATTTAAGCAAATCAAAAAAAATCTAAATAATATCTAGGCGCCCCAAAGTTAAAAGAAAATGGCTCTGAATATAGTATGTTAGAAAAAATATACAATACCTTATTCTACTATGTTTTGGAGTATATACACCAACTCAGTATGTTTTCTCATGTAAAATAGAGAAATTCTAATTTTACCCGAATCGAAAAAATCTAAATATTATCAAGGCACCCCAATGTTAAAAACAAAATTGCTCTGGATATAAACTCTTAGAGAAAATATACAATGCCCTATTCTACCCTGTTTTGCGTATATACACCAACTCTAAATGCTCACTCATGTAAACTACAGAAATTCTATATTTAAGCGAATAGATAAAAATCTAAATATGATGTAGGCACCCTAATGTTAAAAACAAAATTGCTATCAATATAATCTGTCAGAAAAAATATACAATGCCCTTTTCTACTCTGTTTTAGAGTGTATACACCAACTCAGTATGCTCTTTCATGTAAAATACCGAAATTCTAATTTTACGTGAATCGAAAAAAATCTAAATATTATCTAGGCACCCCAATGTCTAAAGCAAAATTGCTCTTAATATAATCTGTCTGACAAAATATACAATCTTTTTGTCTACTTTGTTTTGGAGTGTATACACCAACTCAATATGCTCTCTCATGTAAAATACAGAAATTCTATATTTAAGCGTATTGAAACAAATCTAAATATTATCTAGGCACCGCTTGTTAAAAACAAAATTGCCCTGAATATAATCTGTCAGAAAATATATACAATACCCTATTCTACTCTGTTTTGGAATATATACACCAACTCCATATGCTCCCTCATGTAAAATACAGAAATTCTAAATTTAAGCGAATCGTAAAATATCTAAATATTATCTAGGCACCCCAATGTTAAAAGCAAAACTGCTCTGAATATAATCTGTCAGACAAAATACACAATGCCTTTTTCTACTCTGTCTTGGACTATATACACCAACTCCATACGCTCTCTCATGTAAAATACAGAAATTCTATATTTAAGCGAATCAAATAAAATCTAAATATTATCTATGCACCCCAATGTTAAAAGCAAATTTGCTCTGAATACAATCTGTCAGAAAAAATATAAGATGCCCTTTTATACTCTGTTTTGTAGTACATACACAAACTCAGTATGCTCTCTCATGTAAAATACAGGAATTCTAATTTTACCCGAATCGAAAAAATCTAAATATTATCTAGGAACACTAATGTTAAAAACAAAATTGCTCTTAATATAATCTTTCAGAAAAAATATACAATGCCCTATTCTACTCTGTTTTCAAATATATACACCAACTCAGTATGCTCTCTCATGTAAAATACAGAAATTCTAATTTTACACAAATCAAAAATATCTAAATATTATCTAGGTACCCCAATGTTAAAAAGAAAATTGCTCTGAATATAATCTGTCAGAACAAATACACAATGCCCTATTCTACTCTGTTTTGGAGTATATACACCAATTCCATATGCTCTCTAATGTAAAATGAAGGAATTCTATATTTAAGCAAATCGAAAAAATCTAAATATTATCTAGGCAACCAATGTTAAAAGCAAAATTGCTCTGAATATAATCTGTCAGAAAAAATATACAATACCCATTTCTACTCCCTTTTGGAGTATATACACCAACTCAATATGCTCTCTCATGTAAAATACCGATATTCTAATTTTAGGCAAATCGAAAAAAGTGTAAATAAAATCTATGCGCACCAAAGATAAAAGAAAATGGCTCTGAATAGAGTGTGTTAGAAAAAATATACAATGCTCTATTCTACACTGTTTTGGAGTGTATACACCAACTCAGTATGCTCTTCCATGTAAAATATCAAAATTCTATATTTACCCGAATCGAAAAAAATCTAAATATTATCTAGGCACCCCAATGTT
Organism: Callithrix jacchus; assembly: GCF_049354715.1. Taxonomy (NCBI): domain Eukaryota; kingdom Metazoa; phylum Chordata; class Mammalia; order Primates; family Cebidae; genus Callithrix; species Callithrix jacchus. The sequence continues at coordinate 53,949,362 of NC_133521.1, read as the reverse complement.
AAAAGCAAAATTGCTCTGAATATAATCTGTCAGGATAAATATACAATTCCCATTTCTACTTTGTTTTGGAGTATATACAGCAACTCAATATGCTCTCTCATGTAAAATACTGAAATTCTAATTTTATGTGAATCAAAGAAAATCTAAATAATATCTAGGGGCCTCAAAGTTAAAAGAAAATGGCTCTAAATATAGTCTGTTAGAAAAATATACAATGCCTTATTCTACTCTGTTTTGGAGTATATAAACCATCTCAGTATGCTCTTTCATGTAAAATAAAGTAATTGTAAGTTAACCGGAATCAAAAAAATCTAAATATTATCTAGGCATTCCAATGTTAAAAACCAAATTCCTCTGAATATAATCTCTCAAAAAAAATATACACTGCCCTTTTCTACTCTGTTTTCGAGTATATAAACCAACTCCATATGCTCTCTTATCAAATACAAAAATTCTATATTTAAGCGAATCAAAAAAAATCTAAATATTATGTAGACACTCCAATGTTAAAAGCAAAATTGCTCTGAATATAATCTGTCAGAAAAAATATACAATGCCCTTTTCTACTTTGTTTTAGAGTACATACACCAACTCCATATGCTCTCTCATGTAAAATAAAGAAATTCTAATTTTACACGAATTGCAAAAATCTAAATATTTTCTAGGCACCCCAATGTTAAAAACAAAAATGCTCTGAATATAATCTGTCACAAAAAATTTACAATGCCTTTTTCTACTCTGTTTTTTAGTATATACAGCAACTCAATATGCTCTCTCATGTAAAATACAGAAATTCTAATTTTACGCCAATCAAAAAAAATCTAAATACTATCTAGGCGCCCCAAAGTTAAAGGAAAATGTCTCTGAATATAGTCTGTTAGAAAAAATATACAATGCCTTATTCTACTCTGAATTGGAGTATATATACCAATTCAGTATGCTCTCTCATGTGAAATACACAACTTCTAATTTTACCCGAATCGAAAAAATCAAAATATTATCTAGGTAACCCAATGTTAAAAACAAAATTGCTCTGAATATAATCTCTCAGAAAAAATATATAATGCACTACTGTACTCTGTTTTGAAGTATATACAGCAACTCAGTATGCTCTCTCACGTGAAATACCAAAATTCAAATTTTACGTGAATCGAAAAAAATCTAAATAATATATATGCACCCCAATGTTAAAAACAAAATTTCTCTGAATATAATCTGGCAGAAAAAATATACAATGCCCTATTCTACTCTGTTTTTGAGTATATACACCAACTCTACCTTCTATCTCATGTAAAATAAAGTAATTCTATATTTAATCGAATCGAAAATAATTTAAATATTATCTAGGCACCCCAATGTTAAACGCAAAATTGCTCTGAATATAATTTGTAAGAAAAAATATACAATGCCTTTTCTATTCTGTTTTGGGGTGTATACACCAAATCAATATGCTCTCTCATGTAAAATACCGAAATTCTAATTTTACGTGAATCGAAATAAATCTAAATATTATCTAGGCGCCCCAAAGTAAAAAGATAATGGCTCTGAATATAGTCTGTTAGAAAAAATATACAATGCCTGATTCTACTATGTTTTGGAGTATATACACCAACACACTATGCTCTCTCGTGTAAAAAACAGAAAATCTAATTTTACCCGAATCGAAAAAATCTAAATGTTATCTAGGCACCCCAATGTTAAAAGCAAAACTGCTCTGAATATAATCTGTCAGAAAAAAATACATTGCCCTATTCTACTCTGTATTGGAGTATATACACCAACTCAGTATTCTCTCTCATGTAAAATACCAAAATTGTAATTTTACGTGAATCCAAATAAATCTAAATAATATCTAGGCGCCCCTAACTTAAAAGAAAATTGCTCTGAATATAGTATGTTAGAGAAAATATACAATGCCCTATTCTACTCTGTTTTGGAGTATATAGAGCAACTCAGTATGCTCTCTCATATAAAATACTGAAATTCTAATTTCACGTGAATCGAAAAAAATCTAAATATTATCTAGGCACCCGAATGTTAAAAAAAAATTGCTCTGCATATAATGTGTCAAAAAATATACAATGCCCTTTTCTACTCTGTTTTGTAGTATATACACCAACTCAATATGATCTCCAATGTAAAATACAGAGATTTTCTATTTAAGCGAATCGAAAAAAAATCTAAATATTATCTAGGAACCGCAATGTTAAGAACTAAATTGCTCTGAATATAATCTGTTAGAAAAAATATACCATGCCCTATTCTACTCTGTTCTGGAGTATATACACCAACTCCATATGCTCTCTCATGTAAAACCCAGAAACTCCATATTTAAGCGAATTGAAAAAAATCTAAATATTATCTAGGGACCACAATGTTAAAAGCAACATTGCTCTGAATATAATCTGTCAGAGAAAATATACAATGCCCAATTGTACTTTGTTTTCGAGCATATACAACAACTCCCTATGCTCTCTCATGTAAAATACAGAAATTCAATATTTATGTGAATCGAAAAAAATCTAAATATTATTTAGGCACCCCAATGTTAAAAGCAAACTTGCTCTGAATATAATCTGTCAGAAAAAACATACAATGCCCTTTTCTACTCTGTTTTGGAGTATATACACCAACTCCATATGCTCTCTCATGTAAAACACAGAAGTTCTACTTTTACACGAATCGAAAAATATCTAAATAATATCTAGGTGCCCCAAATTTAAAAGAAATTAGCTCTGAATATAGTCTGTTAGCAAAATTATACAATGCCTTATTCTACTCTGTTTTGGAGTATATACACCAATTCAGTATGCTCTTATGTGAAATACAGCAATTCTAAATTTAAGTGAATCAAAAATAATCTAAATATTATCTAGGCACAACAATGTTAAAAACAAAATTGCTCTGAATATAGTCTGTCAGAAAAAATATACAATGCCCTATTCTAATCTGTTTTAAAGTTTATACACCAACTCCATATGCTCTCTCATGTAAAATACAGAAATTCTATATTTAAGCGAATCGAAGAAAATCTAAATATTATCTAGGCACCCCAATTTTAAAAGCGAAATTGCTCTGAATATAATCTGTCAGAAAAAATATATAATGCCCATTTCTACTCGGTTTTTTAGTAAATACACCCACTCAATATGCTCTCTCATGTAAAATACAGAAATTCTAATTATACGCGAATCGAAAAAAATCTAAAAAATATCTACGTGCCCCAAAGTTAAAAGAAAAGGGCTGTGAATATAGTCTGCTAGAAAAAATATACAATGCCTTATTCTACTCTGTTTCGGAGTATATACACCATCTCAGGGTGCTCTCTCATGTAAAATACAGAAATTCCATATTTAAGCAAATCAAAAAAAAGCTATATATTATCTAGGCACCCCAATGTTAAAAACAAAATTGCTCTGAATATAATTTGTCAGAGAAAATAAACAATGCCCTATTCTACTTTGTTTTTTAGTATATACACCAAGTCAGTATGCTCTGTCATGTAAAATACAGAAATTCTATATTTACATGAATCGAAAAAAGTCTAAATATTATGTAGAAACCCCAATGTTAAAAGCAAAATTGCTCTGAATATAATATTTCAGAAAATATATACAATGCCCGATTCTACTCTGTTTTGGAGTATATACACAAACTCCTTATGCTCTATCATGTAAAATACCGAAATTCTAATTTTACTCGAATCGAAAAAATCAAAATATTATGTAGGCACCTCAATGTTAAAAACAAAATTGCTATGAATATAATCTGTCAGAAAAAATATACAATGCCCTATTCTACTCTGTTTTGGAGTATATACACCAACTCCATATGCTCTCTCATGTAAAATACAGAAATTCCATATTTAAGCAAATCGAAAAAAAGCTATATATTATCTAGGCACCCGAAAGTTAAAATCAAAATTTTTCTGAATATAATTTGTCAAAGAAAATAAACAATGCCCTATTCTACTCTGTTTTGGAATATATACACCAACTCACTATGCTCTTTCACGTAAAATATCGAAATTCTAAATTTACGTGAATAGAAAAAAATTTAAATATTATGCAGGCACCCCAAAGTTAAAAACAAAATCGCTCTTTATATAATCTGTCAGAAAAAATATACAATGCCCTATTCTACTTTGTTTTGGAGTATATACACCAACTCAATATGCTCTCTCATGTAAAATGAAGAAATTCTATATTTAAGCATATTGGAAAAAATCTAAATATTATCTAGGCACCCCAATGTTAAAAGAAAAATTGCTCTGAATATTATCTGTCAGAAAAAATATACAATGCCATTTTCTACTTTGTTTTGGAGTATATACACCAACTCAATACGCTCTCTCATGTAAAATACTGAAATTCTAATTTTAGGTGAATCAAAAATAATCTAAATAATATCTAGGCGTCCCAATGTTAAAAGAAAATGGCTCTGAATATAGTCTGTTAGAAAATATATACAATGCCTTATTCTACTCTGTTTTGGAGTATATACACCAACTCAGTATGCTCTCTCATGTAAAATAAAGAAATTCTAATTCTACCCAAATCGAAAAATTCTAAATATTATCTAGGCACCCCAATGTTTAAAGCAAAATTTTTCTAAATAAAATCTGTCAGAAATAATATAGAATGCCCTTTTTTACTTTGTTTTGGAGTATATACACCAACTCCATATGCTCTCTTATGTAAAATACCAAAATTCTAATTTTAGGCGAATCAAAAAAAATCTAAATAATATCTTGGCACTCCAAAGTTAAAAGAAAATGGCTCTGAATATAATCTGTTAGAAAAAATATACAATGCCTTACTCTACTTTGTTTTGGAGTATATGCACGAACTCATTTAAAATACCGAAATTCTATATTTATGAGAATCGAAAAAACTCTTAATATTATCTAGGCAACGCAATGTTAAAAGCAAACTTGCTCTGAATATAATCGTTCAGAAAAAATATACAATGCCCTTTTCTACACTATTTTGGAGTATATACACCAACTCCATATGCTCTCTCATTTAAAATACAGAAATTCAAATTGTACGCGTATTGAAAAATATATAAATAATATCTAGGCGCCCCCTGGTTAAAAGAAATTGGCTCTGAATATAGTTTCTTACAAAAAATATACAATGCCTTATTCTACTCTGTTTCGGAGTACATACACCATCACAGGGTGCACTCTCCTAGAAAATATAAAAATTCTAATTTTACTGGAATCGAAAAAATCTAAATATTATCTAGGCACCTCAGTGTTAAAAAAAATTGCTCTGAATATAATCTGTCAGAAAAAATATACAATGCCCTATTCTACTCTGTTTTGGAGTATATACACCAACTCCACCTGCTCTCTCATGTAAAATAGAGAAATTCTATATTTAAGCGAATCGAAAAAAATCTAAATATTATCTAGTCACCCCAAAGTAAAAAACAAAATCGCTCTGAATATAATCGGTCAGAAAAAATATACAATGCCCTATTCTACTCTGTTTTGGAGTATATACACCAACTCCATATGCTCTCTCATGTAAAATACAGAAATTCTAATTCTACCCGAATCGAAAAAATCTAAATATTATCTAGGCACCCCAATTTTAAAAACAAAATTGCTCTGAATATAATGTGTCAGAAAAAATATACAATGCCCTATTCTACTCTGTTTTGGAGTATATACACCAATTCCATATGCTCTCTCATGTAAAATCCCGAAATTCTAATTTTACAGGAATAGAAAAAAATCTAAATAATATCTAGGCTCCCCAAAGTTAAAATAAAATGGCTCTGAATATAGTCTGTTAGAAAAAATATACAATGCCTTATTCTACTCTGTTTTGGGGTATATACACCAACTCAGGATGCTCTCTAATGTAAAATACCGAAATTCAAATTTTCCCCGAATCGAAAATAATCTAAATATTATCTAGGCACCCCAGTGTTAAAAAAAATTGCTCTTAATATAATTTGCCAGAAAAAATATACAATGCCCTATTCTACTCTGTTTTGAAGTATATACACCAACTCCATATGCTCCCTCATGTAAAATACAAAAATTCTATATTTAAGCGAATTGAAAAAAATCTAAATATTATCTAGGCACCCCAATGTTATAAACAAAATTGCTCTGAATATCATCTGGCAGAAAAAATATACAATGCCCTATTCTACTCTGTTTTGGAGTATGTATACCAACTCAGTTTGCTCTGTCATGTAAAATACAGAAATTCTAAATTTACGTGAATCGAAAAAAATCTAAATATTATCTAGGCTCCACAATGTTAAAAGCAAAATTGCTCTGAATATAATCTCTCAGAAAAAATATACAATGCTTGATTCTACTCTGTTTTAGGGTATATACACCAACTCCATATGCTCTCTCATGTAAAATACCAAAATTCTAATTTTACGTGAATCGAAAAAAATCTAAATAATATCTAGGCGCCTCAAAGTTCAAAGAAAATGACTCTGAATATAGTCTGTTAGAAAAAATATACAATTCCTTATTCTACTCTGTTTTGGAGTATATACACCAACTCAGGATGCTCTCTCATGTAAAATAGAGAAATTCTAAATTTACGTGAATCCAAAAAAATATAAATATTATCTAGGCACCCCAATGTTAAAAAAAAATTTTCCCTGAATGTAATCTGTCTGAAAAAAAATACAATGCCCTATTCTACTCTGTTTTAAAGTATGTACACGAACTCCATATGCTCTCTCATGTAAAATATAGTAATTCTAATTCTACCCGAATCGCAAAAATCTTAATATTATCTAGGCACCCCAATGTTAAAAACAAAATTACTCTGAATGTAATCTGTCAGAGAAAATATACAATGCCCAATTCTACTCTGTTTTGGAGTATATACACCAACTCAATATGCTCTCTCATGTAAAATACCGAAATTCTTATTCTAGGCGAATCAAAATAAATCTAAATAATATCTAGGCACCCCAAAGTTAAAATAAAATGGCTCTGAATATAGTTTGTTAGACAAAATATACAATGCCCTATTCTACTCTGTTTTGGAATATATACACCAACTCAATATGCTCTTTCATGTAAAATACAGAAATTCTAATTTTTCGTGAATCAAAGAAAATCAAAATATTATTTAGGCACCCCAATGTTAAAAACAAAATTGCTCTGCATAAATCTGTCAGAAAAAATACACAATGCCCTGTTCTACTCTGTTTTGTAGTATGTACACCAAGTAAATATGCTAACTTACGTAAAATACAGAAATTCAAATTTTACACCAATCGAAAAAATCTAAATAAAATCTAGACGCCCCAAAGATAAAAGAAAATGGCTGTGAATATAGTCTGTTAGAACAAAAAATACATTGTCTTATTCTACTCTTTTTTGAAGTACATACACCAACTCAGTGTGCTCTCTCATGTAAAATACAGATATTCTAATTTTACGTGAATCAAAAATAATCTAGATATTATCTAGGCACCCCAATGTAAAAAGCAAAATGGCTCTTAATATAATCTGTCAGATAAAATATACAATGCCCTTTACTTCTCTGTTTTGTAGTATATACACCAACTCAAAATGCTCTCTCACGTAAAATACAGAAATTCTAATTCTACCCAAATCGAAAAAATCTAAATGTTATCTAGGCACCGCAGTGTTAAAAAAAAATTTCTCTGAATATAATCCGTCAGAAAAAATATACAATGCCCTATTCTACTCTTTTTTGGAGTATATACACCAACTCCATATGCTCTCTCATGTAAAATAAAGAAATTCTATATTTAAGCGAATCGAAAAAAATCTAAATATTATCTAGGCACCGCAATGCTACAAACAAAATTGCTCTGAATATAATCTGTCAGAAAAGATACACAATGCCCTATTCTACTCTATTTTGGAGTATATACAACAACTCCATATGCTCTCTCATGTAAAATACAGAAATTCTATATTTATGCGAATCGAATAAAATATAAATATTATCTAGGCACCCCAATATTAAAAGCAAACTTGCTCTGAATATAATCTGTCAGAAAAAATATAAAATGCCCTTTTCTACTCTGTTTTGGAGTATATACACCAACTCCATATGCTGTCTCATGTAAAATACAGAAATTCTAATTTTACAGGAATCGAAAAATATCTAAATAATATCTAAGCGCCCCAAATTTAAAAAAAATTGGCTCTGAATATAGTCTGTTAGAAAAAATATACAATGCCTTATTCTACTGTGTTTTGGAGTATATACACCAACTCACTTTGCTCTCTTATGTAAAATACTGCAATTCTTATTTTACGTGAATCAAAAAAAATCTAAATATTATCTAGGCACCCCAATTTTCAAAGCAAAATTGCTCTTAATATAATCTGTCAGAAAAAATATACAATGGCCATTTCTACTCGGTTTTATAGTATATACACCAACTCACTATGCTCTCTCATGTAAAATACAGAAATTCTAATTTTACGCGAATTGAAAAACATCTAAAAAATATCTAGGTGCTCCAAAGTTAAAAGAAAATGTCTGTGAATATAGTCTGTTAGAAAAAATATACAACACCTTATTCTACTCTGTTTCGGAGTATATACACCATCACAGGGTGCACTGTCATGTAAAAGACAGAAATTATAATTTTACGTGAATCGAAATAATCTAAATATTATCTAGGCACCTCAGTGTTAAAAAAATTGCTCTCAATATAATCTGTCAGCAAAAATACACAATGCCCTATTCTACTCTTTTTTGGAGTATATACACCAACTCCACATTCTCTCTCATGTAAAATACAGAAATTCTATATTTATGCGAATCAAAAAAAATCCAAATATGATCTAGGCACCCCAAAGGTAAAAAGAAAATCGCTCTGAATATAATCGGTCAGAAAAAAATATACAATACCCTATTCTACTCTGTTTTGGAGTATATACACCAACTCAGTGTGCTCTCTCATGTTATATACCGAAACTCTCATTTTACGTGAATCGAAAAAAATCTAAATATTATCTAGGCACCCCAATGTTAAAAACAAAATTGCTCTAAATATAATCTGTCATAAAACGTTTACAATGCCCTATTCTACTCTTTTTTGGAGTATATACACCAACTTCATATGCTCTCCCATGTAAAATAAGAAATTCCTATATTTAAGCGAATCGAAAAAAATCTAAATATTATCTAGGCACCTCAATGTTAAAAGCAAAATTTCTGTGAGTATAATCTGTCATAAAAAATATACAATGCCCTATTCGACTCTGTTTTGGAGTATATACACCAACTCAGTGTGCTCTCTCAAGTAAAATACAGAAATTCAAATTTTACGCAAATCGAAAAAAATTTAATAAAATCTAGATGCCCGAAAGATAAAAGAAAATGGCTCTGAATATAGTCTGTTAGAAAAAGAAATACATCACCTTATTTTACTGTTTTTTGAAGTACATACACCACCTCAGTGTGCTCTCTCATGTAAAATACAGAAATTCTAATTTTACGTGAATAAAAAATAATCTAAATATTACCTAGGCACCCCCATGTTAAAAACAAAATTGCTCTGAATGTAATCTGTCAGATAAAGTATACAATGCCCTATTATACTCTATTTTAAAGTATATACACCAACTCCATATGCACTCTCATGTAAAATACAGAAATTCGATATTTAAGCGAATCGAAAAAAATCTAAATATTATCTAGGAACACCAATGTTAAAGCAAAATTGCTCTGAATATAATCTGTCAGAAAAATTATACAATTCCTTTTTCTACTCCGTTTTGGAGTATATACACCAACTCAATATGCTGTCTCATGTAAAACACCGAAAGTCTAATTTTAGGTGAATCAAAAAGATCTAAATAATATCTAGGTGCTCCAAAGTTAAAAGAAAATGGCTCTGAATATAGTCTGTTAGAAAAAATATACAATGCCTTATTCTACTCTGTTTTGGAATATATACAGCAACTCAGGGTAATCCCTCATATAAAATATAGAAATTCTAATTTTATCCGAATCGAAAAAATCTAAATATTATCTAGGCACCTCAATGTTAAAAACAAAATCGCTCTGAATATAAACTGTCAGAAAAAATATACAATGCCCTATTCTACTTTGTTTTCGAGCATATACAACAACTCCATATGCTCTCTCATGTAAAATACAGAAATTCAATATTTATGCGAATCGAAAAAAATCTAAATATTATCTAGGCACCCCAATGTTAAAAGCAAATTTGCTCGGAATATAATCTGTCAAAAATAACATACAATGTTCTTTTCTATTCTGTTTTGGAGTATATACACCAACTCAATATGCTCTCTCATGTAAAATACAGAAATTCTAATTTTACACGAATCGAAAAATATCTAATTAATATCTAGGAGCCCCAAATTTAAAAGAAATTGGCTCTGAATATAGTCTGTTAGCAAAAATATACAATGCCTTATTCTACTCTGTTTTGGAGTATATACACCAACTCAGTATGCTCTCTTATGTAAAATACAGCAATTCTAATTTTACGTAAATAAAAAAAAATCTAACTATTATCTAGGCACTCCAATGTTAACAACAAAATTTCTCTGAATATACTCTGTCAGAAAAAAATATACAATGCCCTATTCTAATCTGTTTTAAAGTTTATACACCAACTCCATATGCTCTCTCATGTAAAATACAGATATTCTATATTTAAGCGAATCGAAGAAAATCTAAATATTATCTAGGCACCCCAATTTTAAAAGCGAAATTGCTCTGAATATAATCTGTCAGAAAAAATATACAATGCCCATTTCTACTCAGTTTTGTAGTATATACACCAACTCAATATGCTCTCTCATGTAAAATACAGAAATTCTAATTATACGCGAATCGAAAAAAATCTAAAAAATATCTACGTGCCGCAAAGTTAAAAGAAAATGGCTGTGAATATAGTCTGCTAGAAAAAATATACAATGCCTTATTCTACTCTGTTTCGGAGTATATACACCATCTGAGGATGCTCTCTCATGTAAAATACAGAAATTCTAATTTTACATGAATCGAAAAATTCTAAATATTATCTAGGCACCCCAATGTTAAAAACAAAATTGCTCTGAATATAGTTTGTCAGAGAAAATAAACAATGCCCTATTCTACTTTTTTTTGGAGTATATACACCAACTCAGTATGCTCTGTCATGTAAAATACAGAAATTCTATATTTAAATAAATTGAAAAAAGTCTAAATATTATGTAGGCACCCCAATGTTAAAAGCAAAATTGCTCTGAATATAATCTGTCAGAAAATATATACAATGCCCGATTCTATTCTGTTTTGGAGTATATACACAAACACCTTATGCTCTATCATGTAAAATACCGAAATTCTAATTTTACCCGAATCGAAAAAATCAAAATATTATGTAGGCACCCCAATGTTAAAAACAAAATTGCTATGAATATAATCTGTCAGAAAAAATATACAATGCCCTATTCTACTCTGTTTTGGAGTATATACACAAACTCCATATGCTCTCTCATGTAAAATACAGAAATTCCATATTTAAGCAAATCGAAAAAAAGCTGTATATTATCTAGGCACCCGAAAGTTAAAATCAAAATTTTTCTGAATATAATTTGTCAGAAAAAATAAACAATGCCCTATTCTTCTCTGTTTTTGAATATATACACCAACTCAGTTTGCTCTTTCATGTAAAATATCGAAATTCTAAATTTACGTGAATCGAAAAAAATCTAAATATTATCTAGGCACCCCAGTGTTAAAAGCAAAATTGCTCTGAATATAATCTGTCATAAAAATTATACTATGCCCTTTTCTACACTGTATTGGAGTTTATACACCAACTCAATATGCTCTCTCATGTAAAATACTTACATTCTAATATTACGTGAATTGAAAAAAATCTAAATAATATCTAGGCGCCCCAAAGTTGAAAGAAAATGGCTCTGAATTTAGTCTGTTAGAAAAATATACAATCACTTATTCTACTCTGTTTTGGAGTATATTAACCAACTCAGTATGCTCTTTCATGTAAAATACAGAAATTGTAAGTTAACCGGAATCAAAAAAATCCAAATATTATCTACGCATTCCAATGTTAAAAACCAAATTCCTCTGAATATAATCTGTCAGAAAAAATATACACTGCCCGTTTCTACTCTGTTTTGGAGTATATGAACCAATTCCATATGCTCTATTATGAAATACGGAAATTCTATATTTAAGTGAATCAAAAAAATCTGAATATAATCTGTCAGAAAAAATATACAACATTCTAGTCTATTTGCAGCATATACACCAAATCCATATGCTCTCTCATGTAAAATACAGAAATTCTTTATTTAACCGAATCAAAAAAAATCTAAATATTATTTAGGCACCCCAATGTTAAAAACAAAATCGCTCTGAATATAATCTGTCTAAAAAATGTACAATGCCCTCTTCTCCTCTGTTTTGGAGTATACACACTAACTCCATATGCTCTGTAATGTAAAATACTGAAATTCTAATTTTACGTGAATCGACAAGAATCTAAATAATATCTAGGCGCCCCAAAGTTAAAAGAACATGGCTCTGAATATAGTCTGTTAGAAAAAATATACAATGCATTATTCTACTCTATTTTGGAGTATATACACCATCTAAGGATGCTCTCTCATGGAAAATACAGAAATTCTAATTTTAACCGATTCGAAAAAATCTAAATATTATCTAGGCACCTCAGTGTTAAAAAGAAAATTGCTCTGAATATAATCTGTCATAAAAAATATACATTGTTCTATTCTACTCTGTTTTGGAGTATATACACCAACTCCATATGCTCTCTCACGTAAAATACAGAAATTCTATATTTAAGCGAATCGAGAAAAATTAAAATATCATCTAGGCACACCAATGTTAAAAGAAAAATTGCTCTGAATATAATCTGTCAGAAAAAATATACAATGCCTTTTACTTCTGTTTTTTGTAGTATATACACCAACTCCATATGCTCTCTCATGTAAAATACAGAAATTCTATATTTAAGCGAATCAAAAAAAATCTAAAAATTATCTAGGTACCCCAATGTTAATAGAAAAATTTCTCTGAATATAATCTCTCAGAAAAAATATACAGTGACCTTTTCTACTCTGTGTTGTTGTATATACACCAACTCAATATGCTCTCTCATGTAAAATACCGAAATTCTAATTTTACGTGAATCGAAAAAAATCTAAATAATATCTACACACCGCAAAGTTAAAAGAAAATGGCTCTGAATATAGTCTGTTAGAAAAAATATAAAATGCCTTATTCTACTCTGTTTTGGAATACATACACCAACTTAGTATGCTCTCTCATTTAAAATACAGAAATTCTAATTTTACGTGAATCGAAAAAAATCTAAATATTATCTAGGCACCCCAATGTTAAAAGCAAAATTGCTCTGAATATAATCTGTCAGAAGAAATGTACAATGCACTATTCTACTTTGTATTGTAGTATATACACCAACCCAATATGCTCTCTCATGTTAAATACAAAAATTCTAATTTTACCCAAATCAAAAAATTCTAAATATTGTCTAGGCACCCAAATGTTCAATGCAAAATTGCTCTGAATCCAATCTGTCAGTAAAAATATACAATGTCCTTTTCTACTCTGTTTTGTAGTATAAACACCAACACAATATGCTCTGTCATGTAAAATAAATAAATTCGAATTCCACAGGATACGAAAAAATCTGAATATTATCTAGGCACCATAATGTTAAAAGCAATATTGCTCTGAATATTATCTGTCAGAAAAAATATACAATGCCCTATTCTACTCTGTTTTAAAGTATATACACCAACTCCATATGCTCTCTCATGTAAAATACAGAAATTGTAATTCTACCCGAATTGAAATAATGTAAATATTATCTAGGCACCTTAATGTTAAAAACAAAATTGCTCTGAATATAATCTGGCAGAAAAAATATACAATACCCTATTCTACTCTGTTTTGGAGTATATACACTAAAACCAACTCCATATGCTCCCTCATGTAAAATACAGAAATTCTAAATTTAAGCGAATTGTAAAATATCTAAATATTATCTAGGCACCCCAATGTTAAAAGCAATATTGCTCTGAATATAATCTGTCAGAGATAATACACAATGCCATTTTCTACTCTCTGTTGGACTATATACACCAACTCCATACGCTCTCTCATGTAAAATACGGAAATACTATATTTAAGCGAATCCAATAAAATCTAAATATTATCTATGCACCCCAATGTTAAAAGCAAATTTGCTCTGAATAGAATCTGTCAGAAAAAATATAAGATGCCCATTTATACTCTGTTTTGTAGTACATACACAAACTCAGTATGCTCTCTCATGTAAAATACAGAAATACTAATTTTACCCAAATCGAAAAAATCTAAATATTATCTAGGAACACTAATGTTAAAAATAAAATTGCTCTTAATATAATCTTTTTGAAAAAATATACAATGCCCTATTCTACTCTGGTTTGGAATATATACACCAACTCAGTATGCTCTCTCATGTAAAATACAGAAATTCCAATTTTACCCTAATCGAAAAAATCTAAATATTATCTAGGCAACCCAATGTTAAAAGCAGCATTGCTCTGAATATAATCAGTCAGAAAGAGTATACAACGCCCCATTCTATTCTGTTTTAAAGTATATACACCAACTCAATATGCTCTCTAATGTAAAATACAGAAATTCCATATTTAAGCATATTGAAAAAAATCCAAATATTATCTAGACACCCCAATGTTAAAAGCAATATTGCTCTGAATATAATCTGTCAGAGATAATACACAATGCCATTTTCTACTCTCTGTTGGACTATATACACCAACTCCATACGCTCTCTTATGTAAAATACAGAAATACTATATTTAAGCGAATCCAATAAAATCTAAATATTATCTATGCACCCCAATGTTAAGAGCAAATTTGCTCTGAATAGAATCTGTCAGAAAAAATATAAGATGCCCATTTATACTCTGTTTTGTAGTACATACACAAACTGAGTATGCTCTCTCATGTAAAATACAGAAATTCTAATTTTACCCGAATCGAAAAAATCTAAATATTATCTAGGCAACCCAATGTTAAAAGCAGCATTGCTCTGAATATAATCAGTCAGAAAATGTATACAACGCCCCATTCTATTCTGTTTTAAAGTATATACACCAACTCAATATGCTCTCTAATGTAAAATACAGAAATTCCATATTTAAGCATATTGAAAAAAATCTAAATATTATCTAGGCATCCCTTGTTAAAAACAAAATTGCTCTGAATATAATCTGGCAGAAAAAATATACAATACCCTATTCTACTCTGTTTTGGAGTATATACACTAAAACCAACTCCATATGCTCCCTCATGTAAAATACAGAAATTCTAAATTTAAGCGAATCGTAAAATATCTAAATATTATCTAGGCACCCCAATGTTAAAAGCAATATTGCTCTGAATATAATTTGTCAGAGATAATACACAATGCCATTTTCTACTCTCTGTTGGACTATATACACCAACTCCATACGCTCTCTCATGTAAAATACAGAAATACTATATTTAAGCGAATCCAATAAAATCTAAATATTATCTATGCACCCCAATGTTAAAAGCAAATTTGCTCTGAATAGAATCTGTCAGAAAAAATATAAGATGCCCATTTATACTCTGTTTTGTAGTACATACACAAACTCAGTATGCTCTCTCATGTAAAATACAGAAATTCTAATTTACCCGAATCGAAAAAATCTAAATATTATCTAGGAACACTAATGTTAAAAACAAAATTGCTCTTAATATAATCTTTTTGAAAAAATATACAATGCCCTATTCTACTCTGGTTTGGAATATATACACCAACTCAGTATGCTCTCTCATGTAAAATACAGAAATTCTAATTTTACACGAATGAAAAATATCTAAATATTATCTAGGTACCCTAATGTTAAAAAGAAAATTTCTCTGAATATAATCTGTCAGAACAAATACACAATGCCCTATTCTACTCTGTTTTGGAGTATATACACCAATTCCATATGCTCTCTCATGTAAAATGAAGAAATTCTATATTTAAGCAAATCGAAAAAAATCTAAATATTATCTAGGCAACCAATGTTAAAAGCAAAAGTTCTCTGAATATAATCTGTCAGAAAAAATATACAATGCCCTTTTCTACTCCCTGTTGGAGTATATACACCAACTCAATATGTTCTCTCATGTAAAATACCGATATTGTAATTTTAGGCGAATCGAAAAAAGTCTAAATAAAATCTACGCGAACAAAAGATAAAAGAAAATGGCTCTGAATAGAGTGTGTTAGAAAAAATATACAATGCCTTATTCTACTCTGTTTTGGAGTGTATACACCAACTCAGTATGCTCTTCCATGTAAAATATCAAAATTCTATATTTACGCGAATCGAAAATAATCTAAATATTATCTAGGCACCCCAATGTTAAAAGCAAAATTGCTCTGAATATAATCTGTCAGGATAAATATACAATTCCCATTTCTACTTTGTTTTGGAGTATATACAGCAACTCAATATGCTCTCTCATGTAAAATACAGAAATTCTAATTTTATGTGAATCAAAGAAAATCTAAATAATATCTACGGGCCTGAAAGTTAAAAGAAAATGGCTCTGAATATAGTCTGTTAGAAAAATATACAATGCCTTATTCTACTCTGTTTTGGAGTATATACATCAACTCAGTATGCTCTTTCATGTAAAATAAAGAAATTGTAAGTTAACCGGAATCAAAAAAATCTAAATATTATCTAGGCATTCCAATGTTAAAAACCAAATTCCTCTGAATATAATCTCTCAGAAAAAATATACACTGCCCTTTTCTACTCTGTTTTGGAGTATATAAACCAACACCATATGCTCTCTTATCAAATACAGAAATTCTATATTTAAGCGAATCAAAAAAAATCTAAATATTATGTAGACACCCCAATGTTAAAAGCAAAACTGCTCTAAATATAATCTGTCAGAAAAAATATACAATGCCCTTTTCTACTTTGTTTTAGAGTACATACACCAACTCCATATGCTCTATCATGTAAAATAAAATTCTAATTTTACTCGTATTGCAAAAATCTAAATATTTTCTAGGCACCCCAATGTTAAAAACCAAAATGCTCTGAATATAATCTGTCACAAAAAAATATACAATGCTTTTTCGACTCTGTTTTTTAGTATATACAGCATCTCAATATGCTCTCTCATGTAAAATACCAAAATTCTAATTTTACGCCAATCAAAAAAAATCTAAATAATATCTAGGTGCCCCAAAGTTAAAAGAAAATGGCTCTGAATATAGTCTTTTAGAAAAAATATACAATGCCTTATTCTACTCTGAATTGGAGTATATACACCAATTCAGTATTCTCTCTCATGTAAAATACAGAAATTCTAATTTTACGTGAATTGAAAAAAATCTAAATATTATCTAGGCACCCCAAAATTAAAAACAAAATTACTCTGAATATAATCTGTCAGAAATAATATAGAATGTTCTGTTCTTCTCTGTTTTGGAATATATACAACAACTCAATATGCTCTCTCATGTGAAATACAGAAATTCTAATTTTATCCGAATAAAAAAATCTAAATATTATCTAGGCTGCCCAATGTTAAAAGCAAAATTGCTCTGAATATAATCTGTCAAAAAATATATACAATGAACTATTCTTCCCATTTATGGAGTATATACACCAACTCCATATGCTTGCTCATGTAAAATACGGAAATTCTATACTTAAGCGAATTGAAAATAATCTAAATATTATCTAGGCACCCCAATGTTAAAAATAAAATTGCTCTGAATATAATCTGTCAAAAAATATATACAATGAACTATTCTTCCCATTTATGGAGTATATACACCAACTCCATATACTTGCTCATGTAAAATACGGAAATTCTATACTTAAGCGAATTGAAAATAATCTAAATATTATCTAGGCACCCCAATGTTAAAAATAAAATTGCTCTGAATATAATCTGTCAGAAAAAATATACAATGCCCTATTCTACACTGTTTTGGAATATATACACCAACTCAATATGCTCTCTCATGTAAAATACCGAAATTCTAATTTTACGCGAATCAAAAAAAATCTAAATAATACCTGGGCGTCCCAAAGTTAAAAGAAAATGGCTCTGAATATAGTCTGTTAGAAAAAATATCCAATGCGTTATTCTATTCTGTTTTCGTGTATATACCCCATCTCAGTATGCTCTCTCAGGTAAAATATCGAAATTCTAATTTTACGAGAATTGAAAAAAATCTAAATATTATCTAGGCACCCATTGTTAAAAAAAATGCTCTGAATATAATCTGTCAGAAGAAAAAGACTATGCGCTATTCTACTCTGTTTTGGAGTATTCACCAACTCCATATGCTCTCTCATGTAAAATATAAAAATTCTATATTTACGCGAATTGAAGAAAATCTAAATTTTATCTAGGCAACCCAATGTTAAAAGCAAAATTGCTCTGAATATAATCTGTCCGAAAAAATATACAATGGTTTTTTCTACTTTGTTTTGGAGTATATACACCAACTCAATATTCTCTCTCATATAAAATACCGAAATTCTAACTTTACGTGAATCAAAAATAATCTAAATAATATCTAGCGGCCCCAAAGATAATAGAATATGGCTCTTAATATAGACTGTTAGTAAAAATATACAATGCCTTATTCTACTCTGTTTTGCAGTATATACACCAACTCAGTATGCTCTCTCATGTAAAATACCGAAATCTTATTTAAAGCGAATCGAAAAAAATGTAAATATGTAGGCACCCCATATTTAAAACAAAATGGCTCTGAAAATAGTCTTTTAGAAAAAATATACAATACCTTATTCTATTTTGTTTTGGAGTATATACACTAACTCAGTATCCTCTCTCATGTAAAATACAGAAATTCTAAATTTACCTGAACCGATAAAATCTAAATATTATCTAGCCATTTCAATGTTGAAAACAAAATTGCTCTGAGTATAATCTGTCAGAAAAAAATATACAATGCCCTATTCTACTCTTTTTTAAAGTATAAATACCCACTCCATATGCTCTCTCATGAAAAATAAAAAATTCAATATTTAAGTCAATCGAAAAAAAACCTAAACATTATCTAGGCACTCCAATGTTAAAAACAAAATTGATCTGAATATAGTCAGTCAGAAAAAAATATACAATGCTCTATTCTACTCTGTTTTGGACTATATACACCAACTCCATATGCTCTCTCATGTAAAATACAGAAATTCTGTATTTAAGCAAATTAAAAAAAATCTAAGTATCATCTAAGCACCGCAATGTTAAAAGCAAAATTGCTCTGAATATAATCTGTCAGAAAAAATATACAATGCCGTTTTCTACGCTGTTTTGGAGTATATACACCAACTCAATATGCTCTCTCGTAAAATAGCGAAATTCTAATGTTACGCAAATCGAAAAAATTCTAAACAATATCTAGGTGTCCCAAAGTTAAAAGAAAATGGCTCTGAATATATTCTGTTATAAAAAATATACAACACCTTATTCTACTCTGTTATGGAGTGTATACACCAACTCAGTATGCTCTCTCATGTAAAATACCGAAATTCTAATTTTACCCGAATCGAAAAAATCTAAATATTATTTAGGCAACCCAATGTTAAAAACAAAATTGCTCAGTATATAATCTGTCAGAAAAAATATACAATGCCCTATTCTCTGTTTTGTAGTATATACACCAACTCAACTCAGTATGCTCTCTCATGTAAAATAACGAAATACTAATTTTATGCAAATCGAAGAAAATCTAAATAATATCTAGGCGCCTGAAAAATAAAAAAAAAAGGCGCTGAATATAGTCTGTTAGGAAAAATATACAATGCCTTATTCTACTCTGTTTTGGAGTATATACACCAAATCAGTATGCTCTCTCATATAAAATACAGAAATTCTAATTTTACCCGAATTGAATATGTCTAAATATTATCTAGGCACCCAATGTTAAAAACCAAATTTCTCTGAATATAATCTGGCAGAAAAAATATACAATGCCCTATTCTACTCTGTTTTGGAGTAGATACACAAACTCAATATGCCCTCTCATGTAAAATACAGAAATTCTATATTTAGGTGCATCGAAAAAAACCCTAAATATTATCTAGTCACCCCAGTGTTAAAAGCAAAATTGCTTTGAAAATCATCTGCCAGAAAACATATACAGTGCCCTTTTCTACTCTGTTTTGGAGTATATACACCAACTCAATACGCTCTCTCATGTAAAATATAGAAAATCTAATTTTACGTGAATCGAAAAAAATCTAAATAATACCTGGGTGTCCCAAAGTTAAAAGAAAATGGCTCTGAATATAGTCTGTTAGAAAAAATATACAACGCCTTATTCTACTCTGTTTTGGAGTATATACACCAACTCACTATGCTCTCTCACGTAAAATACAGAAATTCTAATTTTACGTGAATTGAAAATAATCTCAATATTATCTAGGCACCCCAAAGATAAAAACAAAATTGCTCTGAATATAATCCGTCAGAAATAATATATAATGCCCTGTTCTTCTCTGTTTTGGAGTATATACACCAACTCAATATGCTCTCTCATGTAAAAAACAGAAATTCTAATTTTACCCAAATAAAAAAAATCTAAATATTTTCTAGGCTCTCCAATGTTAAAAGCAAAATTGCGCTGAATATAATCTGTGAGAAAAAATATACAGAGCCCTTTTCTACTCTTTTTTGTCGTACATACACCAATTCAATATGCTCTCTCATGTAAAATAACGAAATCCTATTTTTACACAATTCGAAAAAAATCTAAATAATATCTAGGCGCACTAATGTTAAACGAAAATGCCTCTGAATATAGTCTGTTAGAAAAAATATACAATGTTTTATTCTGCTCTCTTTTGGAGT
Source organism: Callithrix jacchus (assembly GCF_049354715.1). NCBI lineage: Eukaryota > Metazoa > Chordata > Mammalia > Primates > Cebidae > Callithrix > Callithrix jacchus. The sequence goes on along the minus strand of NC_133521.1, from coordinate 53,928,411 downwards.
ATATAAACGAACTCATTATGCTCTGTCATGTAAAATATAGAAATTCTAATTTTACCCAAATCGAAAAAATCTAAGTATTATCTAGGCTCCCCACTGTTGAAAACAAAATTGCTCTGAATATAATCTGTCAGAAAAAATATACAATGCCCTATTGTACCCTGTTTTGGACTATATACACCAACTCCATATGCTCTCTTATGAAAAATACAGAAATTTTATATTTAAGCGAATTGAAAAAAATCTAAATATTATCTAGGCACACCAATGTTAAAAGCAAAATTGCACTGAATATAAAATGTCAGAAAAAATATTCAATGTACTTTCCTACTATGTTTTTGAGTATATATACCAACTCAATATGCTCTCTCATGTAAAATTCCGAAATTCTAATTTTACGTGAATCAAAAAAAAATATAAATATTATCTAGGGACCCGAATGTTAAAAGCAAAATTTCTCTGAATATAATCTGTTAGAGAAAATAAACAACGCCGTTTTCTACTCTGTTTTGGAGTATATACAACAACTCAATATGATCTCTCATGTAAAATACCGATATTCTAATTTTACGAGAATCGAAAAAAATCTAAATAATATCTAAGCGCTTCAAAGTTGAAAGAAAATGGGTCTGAATATAGTCTCTTAGAAATAATATACAATGCCTTATTCTACTCTGTTTGGGAGTATATACTCCAACTCAGTATGCTCTCTCATGTAAAATACAGAAATTCTAATTTTACCCATATCGAAAAAATCTAAAACTTATCTAGGCACCCCAATGTTATAAACAAAATTGCTCTGAATATAATCTGTCAGAAAAAATATACAATGCCCTGTTCTACTCTGTTTTGGAGTATCTACACCAACTCAATATGCTCTCTCATGTAAAATACAGATATTCTATATTTGAGCGAATCGAAAAAAATCTCAATATTATCTAGGCACCCCAACGTTAAAAGCAAAATTGCTCTGAATATAGTCTGTCAGAAAAAATATACAATGGCTTTTTCTACTCTGTTTTGTAGTACATACACCAACTCAATACGCTCTCTCATGTAAAATACCGAAATTCTAATTTTACACGAATCAAAATAATCTAAATAATATCTATGCGCCCCAAAGTTAAAAGAAAATGGCTCTGAATATAGTCTGTTACAAAAAATATACAATTCCTTATTCTACTTTATTTTGGAGTATATACACCAACTCGATATGCTCTCTCAAGTAAAATACAGAAATTCTGTATTTACGCAAATCGAAAAAAATCTAAATATTATCTAGGCAACCCAATGTTAAAAGCAAAATTTCTCTGAACATAACCTTTCAGAAAAAATATGCAATGCCCTTTACTTCTGTGTTTTGCAGTATATTCACCAACTCAATATGCTCTCTCAGGTAAAATACAGAAATTATAATTTACATGAATTGAAAAAAATCTAAAAAATATCTAGGCGACCCAAACGTAAAAGAAAATGCCTCTGAATATAGTCTGTTAGAAAAATATACAATGCCTTATTCTACTCTGTTTTGGAGTATATGAACCAACTCAGTATGCTCTCTCATGTAAAATACCGAAATTCTAATTTTGCGTGAATCGAAAAATATCTAAATATTATCTAGGCACCCCAATGTTAAAAACAAAATTGCTCTGAATATAATCTGTCAGAAAAAATATACAATGCCCTATTCTACTCTGTTTTGGAGTATATACATTAACTCTATATGCTCTTTCATGTAAAATAAAGAAATTCAAATTTTACCAGAATAGTTAAAATTTAAATATTACCTAGGCACCCCAAGGTTTAAATCAAAATTGCTCTTAATATAATCTGTCAGAAAAAATATACAATGCCCTATTCTTCTCTGTTTTGGAGTATATACACCAACTCAGTATGATATCTCATGTAAAATACCGAAATTCTAATTTACGCGAATCGAAAAAAATCTATATAATATCTAGGCGATCCAAAGTTAAAAGAAAATGGCTCTGAATATACTCAGTTAGAAAAATACACAATGCCTTATTCTACTCTGTTTTGGAGTATATACACCAACTCAGTATGCTCTCTCATGTAAAATACCAAAATTCTAATTTTACGTGAATCGAAAAAAATCTAAATAATTACTAGGCACCCCAAAGTTAAAAGAAAATGTCTCTGAATATAGTCTGTTAAAAAAATATGCAATGTTTTATTATACACTGGTTTGGAGTATATACACAAACTTCGTGTACTCTCTCATGTAAAATATAGAAATTCTAATTTTACCAGAATAGTTAAAATTTAAATATTACCTAGGCACCCCAAGGTTTAAATCAAAATTGCTCTGAATATAATCTGTCAGAAAAAATATACAATGCCCTTTTCTACTCTGTTTTGGAGTATATACACCAACTCCATATGCTCACTTATGTAAAATATCGAAATTATAAATTTACGTGAATCGAAAATAATCTATATAATATCTAGGCGCCCCAAAGTTAAAAGAAAATGGCTCTTAATATAGACTGGTAGAAAAAATATACAATGCCCTATTCTACTTTGTTTTCGGGTATATACACCAACTCCACATGCTATCTCATGTAAAAAACAGAAATTCTATATTTAAGCGAATCGAACCAAGTCTAAATATTATCTAGGCACCCCAACGTTAAAAACAAAAGTGCGGTGAATATTTTCGGTCAGAAAGAATATATAATGCCCGTTTCTACTCTGTTTTGTAGTATATACACCAACTCAAAATGCTCTCTCATGTAAAATAGAGAAATTCGAATTTTACTCGAATCAAAAAAATATAAATATAATCTAGGCACCCCAATGTTATAAACAAAGTTTCTCTGAATAAAATCTGTCAAAAAAATATACAATGCCATATTCTATTCTGTTTTGGAATATATACACCAACTCAGTATACTCTCTCATGTAAAATACTGAAATTCTAATTTTACGTGAATCGAAAAAAATCTAAATAATATCTAGGCACCCAATGTTAAAAGGAAAATTGCTCTGAATATAATCTGTCATAAAAATTATACAATGCCCTTTTTTACTCTGTATTGGAGTATATACACCAACTCAATATGCTCTCTCATGTAAAATACCCAAATTCAAATTTTACGTGAATCAAAAAAAATCTAAAGAATATCTAGGCTCCCCAAAGTTAAAAGAAAAAAGCTCTGAATATAGTCTGTTAGAACAAATATACAATGCCTTATTCTACTATGTTTTGGAGTATATACAGGAACTCAGTATGCTCTCTCCTGTAAAATAAAGATATTCAATTTTTACCCGAATTGAAAAAATCTAAATATTATCTAGGAACCCAATGTGAAAAACAAAATTGCTCTGAATATAATCTGTCAGAAAAAATATACAATGCCCTATTCTACTCTGTTTTTGAGTATATACACCAACTCTACCTGCTCTCTCATATAAAATACAGAAATTCTATATTTAAGCGAATCGAAAAAAATCTAAATATTATCTAGGCACCCCAAAGTTAAACACAAAATAGCTCTGAATATACTCTGTCAGAAAAAATATACAATGCCCTCTTCTACTCTGTTTTCGAGTATATACACCAACTCCATATGCTCTCTCATGTAAAATACAGAAATTCTATATTTAGGCGAATCGACAATAATCTAAATATTATCTACGCACCACAACGTTAAAAGCAAAAGTGCTATGAATATATTCGGTCAGAAAAAATATACAATGCCCTTTTCTACTTTGTTTTGTAGTATATACACCAACTCAATATGCTCTCTCATGTAAAATACAGAAATTCTAATTTTATCCGAATCGAAAAAATCTAAAAATTATCTAGGCACCCCAATGTTAAAAACAAAATTGCTCTGTATATAATCTGTCAAAAAAATGTACAATGCCATATTTTTTTCTGTTTTTGAACATATACACCAACTCAGTACACTCTCTCATGTAAAATACCGAAATTCTAATTTTATGTGAATCGAAAAATATCTAAAAAATATCTAGGCACCCAATGTTAAAAGGAAAATTGCTCTGAATATAATCTGTCATAAAAATTATACAATGCCCTTTTCTACTCTGTATTGGAATATATACACCAACTCAGTATGCTCTCTCATGTAAAATACCGAAATTCACATTTTACGTGAATCGAAAAAAATCTAAATATTTTCTATGCATCCCAAAGTTAAAAGAAAAATTGCTCTGAATTTGATCTGTCATAAAAAATATACAATGCCCTTTACAACTCTGTTTTGCTGTATATACACCAACTCAATATGCTCTCTCATTTAATATACCGAAATACTAATTTTACACTTATCAAAAAAAATCTAAATATTATCTAGGCGATCCAAAGTTAAATAAAAATAACTCTGAATATCGTCAGAGAGAGAAAAATATACAATGCCTTATTCTACTATGTTTTGAAGTATATACACTAACTCACTATGCTCTCTCGTGTGAAATACAGAAATTCAAATTTTACCCGAATCAAAAAAATCTAAATATTATCAAGGCACCCCAATGTTAAAAGCAAAATTGCTCTGAATATAATCTGTCAGAAAAAATATACAATGATCTTTTCTACTCTCTATTGGAGCATATATACCAACTCAATATGCTCTCTCATGTAAAATACCCAAATTCTAATTTTACATCAATCGAAAAAAATCTAAATAATATCTAGGTGCTCCAAAGTTAAAAGAAAATGCCTCTGAAAATAGTCTGTGAGAAAAAATACACAATGCCTTATTCTACTGTGTTTTGGAGTAAATACACCAACTCCATATGCTCTATCATGTAAAAGACCGAAATTCTATATTTAAGCGAATCGAAAAAAATCTAAATATTATCTAGGCACCCCAATGATAAAAACAAAATTGCTCTGAATATAATCTGTCAGAAAAAATATGCATTGCCCATTTCTACTCTGTTTGGGAGTATATACACCAACTCAATATGCTCTTTCATGTAAAATACGTAAATTCTAATTATACGTGAATCGAAAAAAATCTAAATAATATCTAGGCATCCCTAAGTTACAAGAAAATGGCTCTGAATATAATCTGTCAGAAAAAGTATACAATGCTTTTTTCTACTCTGTTTTGGAGTATATACACCAACTCAATATGCTCTCTCATGTATAATACCGAAATTATAAATTTACGCGAATCGAAAAAAATCTAAATAATATCTAGGCGCCGCAAAGCTAATAGAATATGGCTCTTAATATAGACTGTTAGTAAAAATATACTATGCCTTATATTACTCTGTTTTGGAGTATATACACCACCTCAGTATGCTCTCTCATGTAAAATACCGAAATTAGAAATTTACACGAATCGAAAAAAATCTAAATAATATCTAGGCGCCCCAAATATAAAGAAAATGGCTCTGAATATAGTCTGTTAAAGAAAATATACAATGTTTTATTCTACTTCGTTTTGGAGTATATACACCAACTCAGTATGCTCTATCATGTAAAATACAAAAATTCTAATTTTGCCCGAATCAAAAAAATCTAAGTATTATCTAGGCAACCCAATGTTAAAAACAAAATTTCTCTGTATATAATTTGTCAGAGAAAATATGCAATGCCCTCTTCTACTCTGTTTTGGTGTATATACACCAACTCAATATGCTCTCTCATGTAAAATACAGAAATTCTATATTTAAGCGAAACGAAAAAAATCTAAATATTATATAGGCACCCCAATGTTAAAAACAAAATTGCTTTGAATATAATCTGTCAGAAAAAATGTACAATGACCGATTCTACTCAGTTTTGGAGTATACACCAACTCCATATTCTCTCTCATGTAAAATACAGAAATTCTATATTTAAGCGACTCGAAAAAAATCTAAATATTATCTATTCACCCCTATGTTAACAACAAAATTCCTCTGAATATAATCTGTCAGAAAAAATATGCAATGCCCTTTTCTACTCTGTTTTGTAGTATATACACCAACTCAATATGCTCTCTCAGGTAAAATAATATAATTCTAATTTTACGTGAATCGAAAAAAATCTAAATATTATCTAGGCACCCCAGTGTTAAAAGCCGAATTGCTCTGAATATAATTTGTCAGAAAAAGTATACAATGCCTCTTTCTACTCTATTTTGGAGTATATACACCAACTCAATATGCTCTTTCATTTAAAATATGGAAATCAAAATTATACGAAAATAAAAAAATTCTAAATAATATCTAGGCACCCCAAAGTTAATAGAAAATGGCTCTTAATATAGACTGTTAGAAAAAATATAGAATGCCTTATATTAATCTGTTTTGGAGTATATAGACCAACTCATTATGCTCTCTCATGTAAAATACCGAAATTCTAATTTTACGCGAATCCTAAAAAATCTGAAAAATATCTAGGCGCCCCACAGTTAAAAGAAAATGGCTCTGAATATAGTCTATTAGAGAAAATATACAATGTCTTATTCTACTTTGTTTTGGAGTATATACACAAACTCAGTATTCTCTATCATGTAAAATACAGAAATTCTAATTTTACCCAAATCGAAAAAATCTCAATATTATGTAGGCACCCCAATGTTAAAAACAAAATTTCTCTGAATATAATCTGTCAGAGAAATTAACAATGCCCTATTCTACTCAGTTTTGGAGTATATACACCAACTTCATATGCTCTCTCATGTAAAATACCGAAATTCCGATTTTACCTTAATCGAAAAAATATAAATATTATCTAGGCATCCCAATGTTAAAAGCAAAATTGCTCTGAATATAATCTGTCAGAAAAAATATACAAAACTTTTCTACTCTATTTTGCATTATATACACCAACTCAATATGCTCTCTCTTGTAAAATACAAAAATTCTAATGTTACCAGAATCGAAAAAATTCAAATATTATCCTGGCACCCCATGTTAAAAAGAAAATTGCTCTGAATAAAATCTATCAGAAAAAATATACAATGCCCTATTCTATTCTGTTTTGGATTATATAACCCAAATCCAAATGCTATCTGATGTAAAATACAGAAATTCTATATTAAAGCGAATCGAAAAAAATCTAAATATTATCTAGGAACCCCAATGATAAAAACAAAATTGCTCTGAATATAATCTGTCAGAAAAAATATACAATGCTTTCTTCTACTCTGTTTTGGACTATATACAAAAACTCCATATGTTCTCTCATGTAAAATATAGAAATTATATATTTAAAAGAATCGAAAAAAATCTAAATATTATCTAGGCACCCCATTGTTAAAAGCCAAATTTCTCTGAATATAATCTGTCAGAAAAAATACACAATGCCCTTTTCTACTCTGTTTTGTAGTATGTACACCAACTCAATATGCTCTCTCTTATAAAATACCGAAATTCTAATTTTACGTGAATCGAAAAAAATCTAAATATGATCTAGGCACCCCAAAGCTAAAAGAAAATGTTCTAAATATAGTCTGTAACAACAAATATAGAATGCCTTATTCTTTTCTGTATTGGGGTATATACACCAACAGAGTATGCTCTCTCATGTAAAATACTGAAATTCTAAATTTACGTGAATCAAAAAAAATCTAAATATTATCTACGCACCCAAATGTTAAAAACAAAATTTCTGTGAATGTAATCTGTCAGAAAAAATATACAATGCCCTATTCTACTCTGTTTCAAAATATGTACACCAACTCCATATGCTCTCTCATGTAAAATACATAAATTCTAATTCTACCAGAATTGCAAAAATCTTAATATTATCTAGGCACCCCAATGTTAAAAACAAAATAGCTCTGAATATAATCTGTCAGAGAAAATATACAATGCCCTATTCTACTCTGGTTTGGAGTATATACACCAACTCAATATGCTCTTTTATGTAAAATACCGAAATTCTAATTCTAGGCGAATCAAAAAAAAACTTAATAATATCTAGGCGCCCCAAAGTTAAAAGAAAATGGCTCTGAATATAGTCTGTTAGAAAAAATATACAATACCCTATTCTACTCTGTTTTGGAATATATACACCAACTCAGTATGCTCTCTCATGTAAAATACAGAAATTCTAATTTTCCATGAATCGAAGAAAATCTAAATATTATTTAGGCACCCCAAAGTTAAAAACAAAATTGCTCTGAAAAAAATCTGTCAGAAAAAATATACAATTCCCTTTTCTACTCTGTTTTGTAATATATACACCAACTCAATATGCTCTCTCATGTAAATTACAGAAATTCTAAATTTACCCGAACTGAACAAATCCAAATATTATCTAGGCACTGCAATGTTAAAAGCAAAATTGCTCTGAATATAATCTGTCAGAAAAAATATACAATGCCCTCTTCTATTCTGTTTTGAAGTATAAACACCAACTCAATATGCTCTGTCATGTAAAATACAGAAATTCTTATTCTACCCGAATTGAAAAAAATCTAAATATTACCTAGGCACCCCAATGTTAAAAGCAAAATTGCTGTAATATAATCTGTCAGAAAAAATATACAATGACCTTTTCTACTCTCTTTTGGGGTATATACACCAACTCAATATGCTCTCTCATGTAAAATACAGAAATTCTAATTTTAGGTGAATCAAAATAATCTAAATAATATCTAGGCACCCCAAAGTTAAAAGAAAATGATTCTGAATATAGTCTGTCAGAAAAAATATACAATGCCGTATTCTACTCTGTTTTGGAGTATATACACCACCTCAGTATGCTCTCTCAGGTAAAATACAAAAATTCTAAGTTTACGTGAATCAAAAAAAATCTAAATATTATCTAGGCAACCCAATGTTAAAAACAAAATTGCTCTAAATATAATCTGTCACAATAATTATAAAATGCCCTATTGTACTCGGTTTTGGACTATATACACCAACTCAGTATGCTCTCTCATGTAAAATACCGAAATTCTAATTTTAAGTGAATCGATAAACTTCTAAATATTATCTAGGCACCGCAATGTTAAAAACAAAATTGCTCTGAATAAAATCTGTTAGAAAAAATGTACAATGCCCTTTTCTAATCTGTTTTGTCGTATATACATTAACTCCGTATGCTCTCTCATGTAAAATACAGAAATTCTAATTTTCCACGAATTGAAAAATATCTATATAATATCTAGGTGCCTCAAAGTTCAAAGAAAATGGCTCTCAATATAGTCTGTTAGAAAAAATATACAATGCCTTATTCTACTCTGTTTTGGAGTATATACACCAACTCAGGATGCTCTCTCATGTAAAATATAAAAATTCTAATAAAAACTAAATTGCAAAAATCTAAATATTATTTAGGCACCCCAATGATAAAAACAAAATTGCTCTGAATATAATCTGTCAGAGAAAATATACAATGCCTTATTCTACTCTGTTTTGGAATATATACACCAACTCAACATGCTCTCTTATGTAAAATACCGAAATTCTAATTTTAGGCGAATCAAAGAAAATCTAAATAATATCTAGGCGCTTCAAAGTTAATAGAAAATGGCTCTGAATATAGTCTGTTAGAAAAAATATACAATGCCCTATTCTACACTGTTTTGGAATATATACACCAACTCAGTATGATCTCTCATGTAAAATACAGAAATTCTAATTTTACGTGAATTGAAGAAAATCTAAATATTATTTCGGCACCCCAATATTAAAAACAAAATTGCTCTGAATAAAATCTGTCAGAAAAAATATACAATGCCCTTTTCTACTCTGTTTTATAGTATATACACCAACTCAATATGCTCACTCACGTAAAATACAGAAATTCAAATTTTACACAAATCGAAACAAATCTAAATAAAATCTAGACGCCCCAAAGATAAAACAAAATGGCTCTGAATATAATCTGTTAGAAAAAAAATACATCGCCTTATTCTAATTTTTTTTGAAGTACATACACCAACTCAGTGTGTTCTCTCATGTAAAATACAGAAATTCTAATTTTACGTGAATCAAAAATAATCTAAATATTATCTAGGAAACCCAATGTACAAAACAAAATTGCTCTGAATATAATCTGTCAGATAAAATAAACAATGCCCTATTCTACTCTGTTTTAAAGTATATACACCAGCTTAATATGCACTCACGTGTAAAATACAGAAATTCCATATTTAAGCGAATCGAAAAAAATCTAAATATTATGTAGGCACCCCAATGTTAAAGCAAATTTGCTCTGAATATAATCTGTCAGAAAAATATACAATGCCCTATTCTACTCTGTTTTAGAGTATATACACCAAATCCATATGCTCTCACATGTAAAGTACAGAAATTCTATATTTAAGCAATTCGAAAAAAATCTAAATATTATCTAGGCACCCCAATGTTAAAAGGAAAATTGCTCTGAATATAATCTGTCAGAACGAATATACAATGCCCTATTCTACTCTGTTTTCGAGTATATACACCAACTCACTATGCTCTATCATGTAAAATACAGAAATTCTAATTTTATGCGAATCGAAAAAAATCTAAATAATATCTCGGCGCCCCAAAGTTAAAAGAAAATGACTCTGAAAATAGTCTGCTATAAATAATATACAATATCTTATTCTACTCTGTTTTGGAATATATACATCAACTCAGTATGGTCTCTGATGTAAAATAACGAAATTCAAACTTTACGTGAATCAAAGAAAATCTAAATATTATCTAGGCTCTGGAATGTTAACAGTACAGTTGCTCTGAATATAGTGTGTCATAAAAAATATACAATGCCCTTTTCTACTCTGGTTTGGAGTAGATACACCAACTCAATATGCTCTCTCATGTAAAATAAAGCAATTCTAATTTTACGCAAATAAAAAAATCTAAATATTATCTAGGCACACCAATGTTAAAAGCAAATTTGCTCTGAATATAGTCTGTCAGAAAAAATATACAATGCCCTTTTCTACTGTGTTTTGGAGTATATACATCAACTCAATCTGCTCTCTTATGTAAAATACCGAAATTCTAATTTTACGCGAATCAAAAAAAATCTAAATAATATCTAGGCTCCCCAAAGTTAAAAGAAAATGGCTCTGAATATAGTCTGTTAGAAAAAATATAGATTGCCTTATTCTACTCTGTATTGGACTATATACACAAACTCAGTATGCTCTCTCATGTAAAATACAGAAATTCTAATTTTACGTGAATTGAAAAAAATCTAAATATTATCTAGGCACCCCAATGTGAAAAACAAAATTGCTCTGCATATAATCTGTCAGAAAAAATATACAATGCCCTATTCTACTCTGTTTAGGAGTATATATACAAACTCAGTATGCTCTCTCTTGTGAAATACAGAAATTCTAATTTTACGTGTATCGAAAAAAATTTAAATATTATCTAGGCACCGCAAGGTTAAAAGCAAAATTGCTCTGAATATCATCTGTCAGAAAAAATATACAATGCCCTTTTCTACTGTGTTTTGGCGTATATACACCAACTCAATATGCTCTCTCGTGGAAAATATGGAAATTATAATTTCACACAAATTGAAAATAATCTAAATAACATCTAGGCTCCCCAAAGTTAAACGAAAATGCCTCTGAATATAGTCTGTTAGACAAAATATAAAATGCCTTATTCCACTTTGTTTTGGAGTCTATACACCAACTCAGTATTCTCTCTGATGTAAAATACTAAAATTCTAATTTTACGTGAATTGAAAAAAATCTAAATAATATCTAGGCACCCCAACGTTAAAAACAAAATTTCTCTGAATATAGTCTGTCAGAAAAAATAAACAATGCCTTATTCTACTCTGTTTTGGAGTATATGCACCAACTCCATATGCTCTCTCATGTAAAATACAGAAATTCTATATTTAAGCGAATCGAATAAAATCTAAATATTATCTAGGCTCCCCAATATTATAAGCAAAATTGCTCTATATGTAATCTGTCAGAGAAAATATACAATGCCCTTTTCTTCTCTGTTTTGGAGTATATACAACAACTCAATATGCTCTCTCATGTAGAATACGGAGATTCTAATTTTTCGCGAATTGAAAAAATCTAAATAATATCTAGGCACTCCAAAGTTAAAAGGAAATGGCTCTGAATATAGTGTGTTAGGAGAAATATACAATATTTTATTCTACTCTGTTTTTGAGTATATACACCAACTTCGTTTGCTTTCTCATGTAAAATAGAGAAATTCTAATGTTACCCAAATCGAAAGAATCTAAATATTATCTAGGCACCCCAATGTTAAAATCAAAATTGCTCTGAATATAATCTGTCAGAAAAAATATACAATACCCTATTCTACTCTGTTTAGGAGTATATACACCAACTCAATATGCACTCTCATTTAAAATACCGAAATTCTAATTTTACGTGAATCAAAAAAAATCTAAATAGTATCTAGGCGCCCTAGAGTTAAAAGAAAATGGCTCTGAATATAGTCTGTTAGAAATAATATACAATGCCTTATTCTAATCCTTTTTGGAGTATATGCACCAACTCAATGTGCTCTCTCATGTTAAATACAGAAATTCTAATTTTACCTGAATCGAAAATATCCAAATTTTATCTAGGCACCCCAATGTTAAAATCAAAATTGCTCTGAATATAATCTGTCAGAAAAAATATACAATACCCTATTCTACTCTGTTTAGGAGTATATACACCAACCCCATATGCTCTCTCATGTAAAATACCAAAATTCTATATTTAAGAGAATCAAAAAAATTTAAATGCAATCTAGGCACCACAATGTTAAAAGCAAAATTGCTCTGAATATAATCTCTCAGAAAAAATATACAACGCCCTTTTGTAATCTGTTTTGGCGTATATACACCAACTCAATATGCACTCTCAGGTAAAATACCGAAATTCTAATTTTAGGTGAATCAAAAGAAATCTAAATAATATTTAGACGCCACAAAGTTAAAATAAAATGGCTCTGAATATAGTCTGTTAGAAAAAATATACAATGCCCTTTCTACTCTCTTTTGGAGTATATTCACCAAGTCAGTATGCTCTCTCATGTAAAATACCGAAATTCAAATTTTACGTGAATAAAAAAACCTAAATATTATCTAGGCACCCCAATGTTAACAACAAATTTGCTCTGAATATAGTCTGTAATAAAATATATACAATGCCCTTTTCTACAATGTTTTGGAGTATATACACCATCTCCATATGCTCTCTCCAGTAAAATATTGAAAATCTATATTTAAGCGAATCGAAAAAAATGTAAATACTATCTAGGCAACCCAAAGTTAAAAGCAAAATTTCTCTGAATATAGTCTGTCATTAAAAATGTACAATGCCCTTTACTACTCTGTTTTGCAGTATATACACCAACTCAATATGCTCTCTCATGTAAAATACCGAAATTCCAATTTACGCGAATAGAAAATAATCTAAATAATATCTAAGCGACCCAAAGTTAAAAGAAAATGCCTCTGAATATAGTCCGTTAGAAAAATATACAATGCCTTATTCTACTCTGTTTTGGAGCATATAAATTAACTCCATATGCTCAATCATGTAAAATACAGAATTTCTAAATTAAAGCAAATCGAAAAAAATCTAAATATTATCTAGGCTCCCCAATGTTAACAACAAAATTGCTCTGAATATAATCTGTCAGAGAAAATATACAATGCCCTTTTCTACTCTGTTTTGTAATATATACACGAGCTCAATATGCTCTCTCATGAAAAATACAGAAATTCTAATTTTAAAAGAATCGAAAAACCAAAATTTATCTAGGCACGCCAATGTTGAAAACCAAATTGCTCTGAATATAATCTGTTGGAAAAAATATACCCTGCCCTATTCTACTCTGTTGTGGAGTATATATACAAACTGAGTATGCTCTCTCATGTCAAACACCGAAATACTCATTTTAGGTGAATCGAAAAAAATCTAAATATTATTTAGGCACCTTAATGGGAAAAACAAAATGGCTCTGAATATAATCTGTTAGAATAAATATACAATGCCCTATTCTACTCTGTTTTGGAGTATATACACCAACTCAGTATGCTCTCTCATGTAAAATACCAAAATTCAAACGTTACGTGAATCGAAAAAATTCTAAATATTATCTAGGCACCCCAATGTTAAAAGCAAAATTGCACTGAATATAATCTGCCATAAAAAAATATACAATGCCCTTTTCTACTCTGTTTTGGAGTATATACACGAGCTCAATATGCTCTCTCATGTAAAATACTGAAATTTTAATTTTACGTGAATCGAAAAAAATCTAAATAATATCTAGGCACCACAAAGTTAAAAGAAAATGGCTCTAAATATAGTCTGTCAGAAAAAAAATATACAATGCCTTATTCTACTCTGTTTTGGAGTATATACACAAACTCCATATGCTCTCTCATGTAAAATACCGAAATTCTAATTTTACCTGAATCGAAAGAATCTAAATATTATCTTGACACCCCAATGTTAAAAACAAAATTTCACTGAATATAATCTGTCAGAAAAAATATACAATGCCTTATTCTACTCTGTTTTGGAGTACATACACCAACTCCATATGCTCTCTCATGTAAAATACAGAAATTCCATATTTAAGCGAATCGAAAAAATCTAAATATTATCTAGGCACCCCAATGTTAAAAGCAAAATTGCTCTGAATATATCCTGTCAGAAAAAATATACAATGGCTTATTCTACTCTGTTTTGGAGTATATAGACCAACTCAGTATGCTCTCTCATGTAAGATACAGAAATTCAAATTTTATGCGAATCGAAAAAAATCTAAATAATATCTAGGTGCCCCAAAGTTAAAAGAAAATGCCTCTGAATATAGTCTCTTAGAAAAAATATACAATGCCTTATTCTACTTTGTTTTAAATATATACACCAACTCAATATTCTCTCTCATGTAAAATAGAGAAATTCTAATTTTACCCTATTTGAAAATATGTAAATATTTTCTAGGCACCCCAATGTTAAAAACAAAATTGCTCTGAATATAATCTGTCAGAAAAAATATACAATGCCCTATTGTCCTTCGTATTGGAGTATATACACCAACTCAATATGCTGTCTCATGTAAAATACCAAAATTCTAATTTTACACGACTCGAAAAAAATCTAAATAATATATAGGCGCCACAAAGTTAAATGAAAATGGCTCTGAATATAGACTGTTAAAAAATATACAATGCCCTATTCTACTCTGTTTTGGAGTATATACACCAACTCACTATGCTGTCTTATGTAAAATAACAATATTCTAATTTTATGTGAATCCAAAAAATCTAAATATTATCTAGGCAACCCAATGTTAAAAGCAAAATTGCTCTGAATATAATCTGTCTGAAAAAATATACAATGACCTTTTCTACTCTGTTTTGGAGTGTCTACACCAACTCAGTATGCTCTCTCATGTTAAATACCGAAATTCTAATTTTACGCGAATCGAAAAAAATCTAAATAATATCTAGGTGCCGCAAAGTTAAAAGGAAACGGCTCTGAATATAGTCTGTTAGGAAAAATATACAATGCCTTATTCTACTTTGTATTGGAGTATATGCACCAATTCCATATGCTCTCTCATTTAAAATACAGAAATTCTATATTTAAGCAAATCAAAAAAATCTAAATATTATCTAGGCACACCAATGTTAAAAGCAAAATTGCGCTGAATATATTCTGTCAGAAAAAATATACAATTCCTTATTCTACTCTGTTTCGGAGTATATACACCAACAGAGTATGCTCTCTCATGTAAAATACCGAAATTCTAATTTTACGGAAATCAAAATTAATCTAAATATTACCTAGGCACCCGAATGTTAAAAGCAAAATTTCTCTAAATATAATCTGTCAGAAAACATATACGATGCCCTTTTCTTCTTTGTTTTGGAGTATATACACCAACTCTATATGCAATCTCATTTAAAATAACGAAATTCTAATTTTACGTGAATCGAAAAAAATCTAAATAGTATCTAGGTGCCCCAATGTTAAAAGAAAATGGCTCTGAATATAGTCTGTTAGAAAAAATATACAATGCCTTCTTCTAATCTTTTTTGGAGTATATGCACCAACTCTGTGTGCTCTCTCATGTAAAATACAGAAATTCTAATTTTACCTGAATCAAAAAAATCTAAATATTATCTAGGCACCCCAATGTTAAAATCAAAATTGCTCTGAATATAATCTGTCATAAAAAATATACAATACCCTATTCTACTCTGTTTAGGAGTATATACACCAACCCCATATGCTCTCTCATGTAAAATAGCAAAATTCTATATTTAAGCGAATCGAAAACATCTAAATGCATTCTAGGCACCACAATGTTAAAAGCAAAATTTCTCTGAATATAATCTCTCAGAAAAAATATACAATGCCCTTTTCTAATCTATTTTGGCGTATATACACCAACACAATATCCTCTCTCAAGTAAAATACAGAAATTCTATATTTAAGCAAATAGAAAAAAATGTAAATAATATCTATGCACCCCAAACTTAATAGAAATGGCTCTGAATATAGTCGGTTAGATCACATATAAAATGCCTTATTCTACTCTGTTTTGGAGTATATACACCAACTTAGTATGCTCTCTCATGTAAAATACCGATATCCTTAATTTACGTGAATCGAAAAAATCTAAATATTATCTAGGCAACCCAATGTTAAAAGCAAAATTGCTCTGAATATAATATGTCAGAAAGAATATACAATGCCCTTTCCTACTCTCTTTTGTAGTATATACACCAACTCAAAATGCTCTCCCATGTAAAATACCGAAATTCTAATTTGACGTGAATAGAAAAAAATCTAAATATCTAGACGCCACAAAGTTAAAGGAAAATGGCTCTGAATATAGGCTGTTAGAAGAAATATACAATGCCTTATTCGACTCTGTTTTGGAGTATATACAAAAACTCAGTATGCTCTCTCATGTAAAATAACGAAATTCTAATTTTACCCCAATCGAAAAAATCTAAATATTATCTAGGCACCCCAATGTTAATAACAAAATTTCTCTGAATATAATCTGTAAGGAAAAATATACAAATTTCTATTCTACTCTGTTTTCGAGTATATACACTGACTCAGTATGCTCTCTCATGTAAAATACAGAAATTCTAATTTTATGTGAATCGAGAAAAATCTAAATATTATCTAGCCACCCCAATGTTAAAAGCAAAATTGCTCTGAGTATAATCTGTCAGAAAAAATATTCAATTCTCTATTCTACTCTGTTTTGGAGTATATACACCAACTCCATATGCTCTCTCATGTAAAATACAAAAATTCAAAGTTTACTTGAATCGAAAAAAATCTAAATAATATCTAGGCGCCCCAAAGTTAAAAGAATATGGCTCTGAATATAGTCTGTTAGAAGAAATATACAATGCCTTATTCTGCTCTGTTTTGGAGTATATACACCAACTCAGTATGCTCACTCATGTGAAATACCGAAATTGTAATTTTACGTGAATCGAAATAAATCTAAATATTATCCAGGCACTGCAATGTTAAAAGCAAAATTGCTTTGAATATAATCTGTCAGAAAAAATATTCAATTCTCTATTCTACTCTGTTTTGGTGTATATACACCAAATCCATATGCTCTCTCATATAAAATAAAGGAATTCTATATTTAAGTGAATCGAAAAAAAATATAAATATTATCTAGGCACCACAATGTTACAAACAAAATCGCTCTGAATATAATCTGTCAGAAAAAATGTACAATGCCCTATTCTACTCTATTTTGGAGTATATACACCAACTCCATATGCTCTCTCATGTAAAATACAGAAATTCTAATTTGACGCGAATCGAAAAAAGTCTAAATAATATCTAGGTGCCCCAAAGTTAAAAGAAAATGGCTCTGAATATAGTCTATTAAAAAAATATAGAATGCCTTACTCTATTATGTTTTGGAGTATATACACCAACTCACTGTTCTCTCTTATGTAAAATACAGCAATTCTAAATTTACGTGAAACAAAAAAAATCTAAATATTATCTAGGCACCCCAATTTTAAAATCGTAATTGCTCTGAATATAATCTGTCAGAATAAATATACAATGCCCATTTCTACTCGGTTTTGTAGTATATACACCAACTCAATATGCTCTCTCATGTAAAATACAGAAATTCTAATTTTACGTGAATTGAAAAAAATCTAAAAGATATCTAGGTGCCTCAAAGTTAAAAGAAAATGGCTGTGAATATAGTCCGTTAGAAAAAATATACAATGCCTTATTCTACTCTGTTTCAGAGTATATACACCATCTCAGGGTGCATTGTCATGTAAAATAGAGAAATATAAATTTTACGTGAATCGAAAAAATCTAAATATTATCTAGGCACCTCAGTGTTTAAAAAAATTGCTCTGAATATAATTTGTCAGAAAAAATATACAATGCCCCATTCTACTCTGCTTTGGAGTATATACACCAACTCCACATTCTCCCTCATGTAAAATACAGAAATTCAATATTTATGTGAATCGAAAAAAATCTAAATATAATCTAGGCACCCCAAAGTTAAAACCAAATCGCTCTAAATATAGTCTGTAAGAAAAAATATACAATGCCTTTTTCTACTTTGTTTTGGAGTGTATACAACAACTCAACATGCTCTCTCATGTAAACTAACGAAATTCTAATTTTAGGTGAATCAAAAATAATCTAAATAATATCTAGGCGCCCCAAAGTTAAAAGAAAATGGCTCTGAATATAGTCTGTTAGAAAATATATCCAATGCCTTATTCTACTCTGTTTTGGAGTATATTCAACAACTCAGTATGCTCTCTCATGTAAAATACAGAAATTCTAATTTTACGTGAATCGAAAAAAATCTAAATATTATCTAGGCACCCCAATGTTAAAAGCTAAATTGCTCAGTATATTATCTGTCAGAAAAAATATACAATGCCCTTTTCTACTGTGTTTTGTAGTATATACACCAACTCAATATGCTCTCTCATGTATAATACAGAAATTCTAAATTTACCCGAAACGAAAAAATCCAAATATTATCTAGGCACTGCAATGTTAAAAGCAAAATTGCTCTGAATATAATCTGTTAGAAAAAATATACAATGCTCTCTTCTATTTTGTTTTGTAGTATAAACACCAACTCAATATGCTCTGTCATGTAAAATACAGAAATTCTAATTCTACCCGAATCGAAAAAAATCTAAATATTATCTAGGCACCCCAATGTTAAAAGCAAAATTACTCTGAATATAATCTGTCAGAAAAAATATACAATGCCCTATTCTACTCGGTTTTGGAGTATATACACCAACTCAGTATGCTCTCTCATGTAAAATACCGAAATTCTAATTTTAAGTGAATCGATAAAATTCTAAATATTATCTAGGCACCACAATGTTAAAAACAAAATTGCTCTGAATAAAATCTGTCAGAAAAAATTTACAAATGCCCTTTTCTACTCTGTTTTGTAGTATATACACCAACTCAATATGCTCTCTCATGTAAAATACAGAAATTCTAATTTTCCACGAATCGAGAAAAATCTAAATATTATCTAGGCACCCCAATGTAAAAAGAAAAATTGGTCTGAATATAATATGTCAGAAAAAATACACAATGCCCTTTTCCACTCTGTTTTGTAGTATATACACCAACACAATATGCTCTGTCATGTAAAATACAGAAATTCTAATTCTACCAGAATCGAAAAAATCTAAATATTATTTAGTCAACTCAATGTTAAAAACAAAATTGCTCTGAATATCATCTGTCAGAAAAAATATACAATGCCCTATTCTACTCTGTTTTGTATTATATATACCCACTCAATATGCTCTTTCATGTAAAACACCGAAATTCTATATTTAAGCGAATCGAAAATAACCTAAATATTATCTAGGCACCTCAATTTTAAAAGCAAAATATCTCTGAATATGATCTGTGAGAAAAAATATACAATGCCCTATTCTACTCTGTTTTGGAGTACATACACCAACTCAGTATGCTCTCTCATGTAAAATACAAAAATTCTTATTTTACGTGAATTGAAAATAATCTAAATATTATCTAGGTACTCCAATGTTAAAAACAAAATTGCTCTGAATATAATCTGTCAGAAAAATTATACAAAGCCCTATTCTACTCTGTTTTCGTGTATATACACCAACTCCATATGCTCTCTCATGTAAAATACAGAAATTCTATATTTAAGCGAATCGAAAATAACCTAAATATTATCTAGGCACCTCAATTTTAAAAGCAAAATTTCTCTGAATATAATCTGTGAGAAAAAATATACAATGCCCTATTCTACTCTGTTTTGGAGTATATAACGCAACTCAGTATGCTCTCTCATGTAAAATACAGAAATTACATATTTAAGCGAATCGAAAAAAATTTAAATATTATCTAGGCACCCGAATGTTAAAAGCAAAATTGTTCTGAATATAATCCGTCAGCAAAAATATACAATGCTTTTTTCTACACTGTTTTTAGTATATACACCAATTCAATATGCTCTCCCATGTAAAATACAGAAATTATAATTTTACACAAATCGAAAAAATGAAAATGTTATGTAGGCACCCCAATGTTTAAAACAAAATTGCTCTGAATATAATCTGTCAGAAAATATTTAAAATGCCCTATTCTACTCTGTTGTTGAGAATATACAACAACTCCATATGCCCTCTTCTGTAAAATACAGAAATTCTATATTTAAGCGAATTGAAAAAAATCTAAATATTATCTAGGCACCCCATGTTAAAAAAAAATTGCTCTGAATATAATCTGTCAGAGAAAATACACAATGCCATTTTCTACTCTGTTTTGTATTATGTAAACCAGCTCAAAATGCTCTTTAATGTAAAATACAGAAACTCTAATTTTACGCGAATTGAAAGAATCTCAATATTATGTAGGCACGCCAATGTTAAAAACAAAATTTCTCTGAATATAATCTGTCAGAAAAAATATACAATGCCCTATTCTACTCTGTTTTGTATTATATACACCAACTCCATATGCTCTATAATGTAAAATACAGAAATTCTATATTTAAGCGTATCGAAAAAAATCTAAATATAATCTGTCAGAAAAAATATACAATGCCCTATTCTACTGTATTTTGGAGTATATAAAACGACTCAATATGCTCTCTCATGTATAATACAGAAATTCTATATTTTAGCGAATTGAAAAAATCTAAATATTATCTAGGCACCTCAATGTTAACAGCAAAATTCCTTTGAATATAATCTGTAAGAAAAAATGTACAATGCCCTTTTCTACTCTGTTTTGGAGTATATACACCAACTCAATATGCTCTCTTATGTAAAATACGGAAATTCTAATTTTACTCAAATCGACAAAAAAAACATCTAAATATTATCTAGGCACCCCAATGTTAAAAACAAAATTGCTCTCAATATAATATGTCAGAAAAAATATACAATGCCCTATTCTACTCTGTTTTGGAGTATATACACCAACTCCATATGCTCTCTTTGGTAAAATACAGAAAATCTATATTTAAGTGAATCCAAAAAATTCTAAATATTATCTAGGCACACCAATGTTAAGAACAAAATTGCTCTGAATATATTCTGTCAAAAAAATATACAGTATCTTATTCTCTGTTTTGGAGTATATAAACCAACTCCATATGCTCTCTTTTGTAAAATACAGAAATTGTATATTTTAGAAAATCGAAAATAAGCTAAATATCATCTAGGCTCCCCAATGTTAAAACCAAAATTATTCTGAATATAATCTGTCAGAAAAAATATACAATGCCCTTTTCTACTCTGTTTTGGAGTATATACACCAACTCCATATGCTCTCCCATGTAAAATACCGAAATTCTAATTATATGTGAATCAAAATAAATCTAAATAATATCTAGGCGCCCCGAAGTTAAAAGAAAATCGCTCTGAATATAGTCTCTTAGAAAAAATATACAATGCCTTTTTCTACTCTGTTTTGGATTATATACACCAACTGAGTATGCTCTCTCATGTAAAATACTGAAATTCTAATTTTACGTGAATCGAAAAAAATCTAAATATAATCTAGGCGCCCGAATGTTAAAAGCAAAATTTCTCTGAATATAATCGTTGAGAAAAAATATACAATGCCCTTTTCTACTCTGTTTTGGAGTATATACAACAACTGAGTATGCTCTCTCATGTAAAATACAAAAATTCTAATTTTACCTGAATTGAAATAAATCTAAATATTATCTAGGCACCCCAATGTTAAAAGCAAAATTTCTCTGAATATGGTCTTTCAGAAACAATATACAATGCCCTTTTCTATTCTGTTTTGGAGTATATACAAGAACCCAATATGCTCTCTCATGTAAAATATCGAAATTCTAAATTTACAGAAATCGAAAAAATCTAAATACTATTTAGGCACCCAATGTTAAAAGCAAAATTGCTCCGAATATAATCTGTCAGAAATTATATACAATTTCCTTTCCTACTCTTTTTTAAAGTATATACACCAACTCAATATGCTCTCTCAAGTAAAATACCATAATTATAAATTTACGCAAATTAAAAAAATTCTAAATATTATCTACGCACCCCAATGTTAAAAGTAAAATTGCTCTGACTGTAATCCATAAGAAAAAATATACAAAGCCTTTTTGTACTCTGTTTTGGAGTATATACACCAACTCAAAATGCTCTCCCATGTAAAAAAAAAATTCAAATTTTACACGAATCGAAAAAAATCTAAATATTATCTAGGCCGTCCAATGTTAAAAGCAAAATTGCTCTGAATATAATCTTGCCTAAAAAATATACAATCCTCTTTTCTATTCTGTTTTGGAGTATATATACCAACTCAATATGTTCTCTCATGTAAAATACAGAAATTCTAAATTTACGCGAATCAAAAAAAATCTAAATGTTATCTAGGCACCCCAACGTTAAAAGCAAAATTGCTCTGAATAAATTCTTTCAGAAATAATACACAATGCCATATTTTACTCTGTTTTGGAGTATATAAACCAATTCAATATGCTCTGTCATGTAAAATACCGAAATTCTAATTTTACGGGAATCGAAAAAAAATCTAAATATTATCTAGGAACCCCAATGTGAAGAGCAAATTTGGCCTGAATATAATCTGTCAGAAAAAATATACAATGCTCTATTCTACTTTGTTTTTGAGTATATACACCAATTCAATATGCTCTCTCATGTAAAATATTGAAATTCTAATTTTACGTGAATCGAAAAAATCTAAATATTATCTAGGCACCCAATGTTAAAAGCAAAATTGCTCAGAATATAATCTGTCAGAAATAATATACAATGCCCTTTCCTACTCTGTTAAAAGTATATAAACCAACTCAATATGCTCTCTCATGTAAAATACAGAAATTCTAATTTTAGGTTAATGGAAAAAATCTAAATATTATCTAGGCACCCCAATGTTAAAAACAAAATTGCTATTAATATAATCTGTCAGAAAAAATATACAATGCCCTATTCCACTCTGTTTGGAGTGTATACACCAACTCAATATGCTCCCTCATGTAAAATACCGAAATTCTAATTTTACGTGAATTGAAATAAATCTAAATAATATCTAGGCGCCCCAAAGTTAAAAGAAAATGTTTCTGAATATAGTCTGTAAGAAAAAATATACAATGCCTTATTCTACTCTGTTTTGGACTATAAACACCAACTCAGTGTGCTCTCTAATGTAAAATACAGAAATTCTAATTTTACCCGAATGGAAAAAATCGAAATATTATCTAGGCAACCCAATGTTAAAAACAGAATTGCTCTGAATATAATCTGTCAGAAAAAATACACAATGACCTATTCTACTCTGCTTTGGAGTATATACACCAATTCCATATGCTCTCTCATGTAAAATAGAGAAATTCTATATTAAAGTGAATCGAAAAAAATCTAAATATTATCTAGGTACCACAGTGTTAAAAGCAAAATTGCTCTGAATATGGTCTGTCAGAAAAAATATACAATGTTCTTTTCTACTCTATTTTGTAGTATATACACCAACTCAATATGCTGTCTCATGTAAAATACCAAAATTCTAAATTTACGCGACTCGAAAGAAATCTAAATATTATTTAGGTACCACAATGTTAAAAGCAAAATTTCTCTGAATATAATCTGTCAGAAATATTATACAATGCCCTCTTCTACTCGTTTTGAAGTATATACACAAACTCAATATGTTCTCACAAGTAAAATACCGAAATTCGAATTATACCGGAATCGACTAAAATCTAAATATTATCTAGGCACCCCAAAGTTAAAGGAGAATGGCTCTGAATAAAATCTGTCAGAAAAAATATACAATGCTTTTTTCTACTCTGTTTTGGAGTATATACACCAACTCAATATGCTCTCTCATGTAAAATACCAAAATTCAAATTTTAAATGAACTGCAAAAAGTCTAAATATTATCTAGGCATTCCGATGCTAAAAGCAAAATTTTTCTGAATATAATCTGTCAGAAATAATATACAATGCCCTTACCTACCCTGTTATAAAGTATATACACCAGCTCAATATCCTCTCTCATGTAAAATACGGATATTCTAATTTTACTTGAATCGAAAAAAATCTAAATATTATCCTGGCACCCCCAATGTTAAAATCAAAATTGCTCTGAATATCATCTCTCAGAAAAAATGCACCATTCTACTCTGTTTTGGAGTATATACACCAACTCCATATGCTCTGTCACGTAAAATACAGAAATTCTATATTTAAACGAATCGAAAAAAACCTAAATATTATCATATTTATTATGATATTACCATATCATAGGCACCCCAATGGTAAAGCAAAATTCCTGTGAATATAATCTGTCAGAAAAAATATGCAATGCCCTTTTCCACTATGTTTTTTAGTATATAAACCAACTCAATATGCTCTCATGTAAAATACCGAAATCCTAAATTTACACAAATCGACAAATATAAAAATAATATCTATGCGCCACAAAGTGAAACGAAAATAGTTCTGAATATAGTCTCTTAGAGGAAATATACAATGCCTTATTCTACTCTCTTTTGGATTATATACACCAAGTCAGTATGCTCCCTAATGTAAAATACAGAAATTCTAACTTTACGCAAATCAAAAAAAAATCTAAATATTATATAGGCACCCCAATGTTATAAGCAAAATTGCTCTGAATATAATCTGTCAGAAGAAATATACAATGCCCTTTTCTACCCTGTTTTGTAGTATATACACCAACTCAATATGCTCTCTCATGTAAAATACCGAAATTTTAATTTTATGCAAATCCAAAAAAATATGAATAATATCTTGGCGCCCCAAATTCAAAATAAAATGGCTCTGAATATAATCTGTTAGAGAAAATATACAATGCCTTATTCCACTTTGTTTTGGAGTATATACACCAACTCCATATGCTCTCTCATGTAAAATACAGAAATTCTAATTCTACCCGAAACGAAATGATCTAAATATTATCTAGGCACCCAAATGTTAAAAAAAAAATCGCTCTGAATATATTCTGTCAGAAAAAATATACAATGCTCTATTCTACTTTGTTTTGGATTATATACACCACCTCAGTATGCTGTCTCATGTAAAATACCAAAATTCTAATTTTACGTAAATCGAAAAAAATCTAAATATTATGTATGCACCACAACAGTAAAAGCAAAATTGCTCTCAATATATTCTGTCAGAAAAAATATGCAATGCCCTATTGTACTCGGTATTGGAGTATATAAACCAACTCAATATACTCTCTCACATAAAATACCGAATTTCTAATATTACACAAATAGAAAAAAAAATCTAAATAATATCTAGGCGCCCCAAAGTTAATAGAAAATGTCTATGAATATAGTCTGTTGGAAAAAATATACAATGCCTTATTCTACTCTGTTTTGGAGCTATATACATCAACTCAGTGTGCTCTCTCATGTAAAATACCGAAATTCTAATTTTATGTGAATTGAAAAAATCTAAATATTATCTAGGCACGCCAATGTTAAAACAAAATTTCTCTGAATATAATCTGTCAGAAAAAATATACAATGCCCTATTCTACTCTGTTTTTGAGTATATACACCAACTATACCTTCTATATCATTTAAAATAAAGTAATTCTATATTTAATCGAATCGAAAATAATTTAAATATTATCTAGACACCCCAATGTTAAAAGCAAAACTGCTCTGAATATAATTTGTAAGAAAAAATATACAATGCTCTTTTCTACTCTGTTTTGGGGTGTATACACCAAATCAATATGCTCTCTCATGTAAAATACCGAAATTCTAATTTTACGTGAATCGAAATAAATCTAAATATTATCTAGGCACCCGAATGTTAAAAGCAAAATTGCTCTGAATATAATCTGTCAGAATAAATATACAATGCCCTTTTCTACTCTTTTTTGTAGTATATACACCAACTCAATTTGCTCTCTCATGTACAATACAGTAATTCTAATTTTACCAAAATCGAAAAAATCTAAATATTATCGAGGCACCCCAATGTTAAAAACAAAATTGCTCTGAATATAATCTGTCGAAAAAATATATAATGACCTATTCTACTCGGTTTTGGAGTATATACCCCAACTCAGTATGCTCTCTCATGTAAACCGAAATTCTAATTTTACTTGAATCGAAAAAAATCTAAATATTATCTATGCACACTAATGTTAAAAACAAAGTTGCGCTTAATATAATCTGTCAGAGAAAATATACAATGCCCTATTCTAATCTGTTTTAAAGTATATACAACATCTCAATATGCTCTTTTATGTAAAATACAGAAATTCTACATTTAAGCGAATCTAATAAAATCTAAATATTATTTAGGCACCCCAATGTTAAAAGCAAAATGGCTCTGAATATAATCTGTCAGAAAAAATATTCAATGCCCTTTTCTACTCTGTTTTGTAGTATATACACCAACTCCATATGCTCTCTCATGTAAAATACAGAAATTCTAATTTTACGCGAATCGAAAAAGATCTAAATAATATCTTGGTGCCCCAACGTTAAAACAAAATTGCTCTCAATATAGTCTGTTAGAATAAATATACAAACTTATATTCTACTCTGTTTTGGAGTATATACACCAACTCAGGATGCTCTCTTATGTAAAATACAGAAATTCTAATATTATGTGAATTAAAAAAAATCAAAATATTATCTATGCACCCCAATGTTGAAAACAAAATTGCTCTGAATATAATCTGTCAGTAAAAATATAAAATGCCCTATTCTAATCTCTTTTAAACCATATACACCAAGTCCATATGCTCTGTCATGTAAAATACAGAAATTCTATATTTAAGTGAATCGAAAAAAATCTAAATATTATCTAGGCACCCCAATGTTAAAAGCAAAATTGCACTGATTATAATCTGTCAAAAAAATATACAATGCCCTTTTCTACTCAGTTTTGCAGTATATACAGCAACTAAATATGCTTTGTCATGTAAAATACAGAAATTCTAATTCTACCCGAATCGAAAAAATCTAAATATTATCTAGGCACCCCAATGTTAAAAGCAAAATTGCACTGTTTATAATCTGTCAAAAAAAATATACAATGCCCTTTTCTACTCTGTTTTGGAGTATATACACTAACTAAATATGCTCTCTCATGTAAAATACCGAAATTCTACTTTTACGTGAATCGAAAAAAATCTAAATAATAACTAGACGCCACAAAGTTAAAAGAAAACGGCTCTGAATATAGTCTGTTAGATAAAATATACAATGCCTTATTCTACCCTTTTCTGGAGTATATACACCAACTCAGTATGCTCTCTCATCTAATTTACAGAAATTCTAAGTTTACGTCAATCAAAAGAAATCTAAATATTATCTAGGCACTCCAATGCTTAAAACAAAATTGTTCTGAATATAATATTTCAGAAAAAATATACAGTGCCCTATTCTACTCTGTTTTAAAGTATATACACCAACTCCATATGCTCGCTCATGTAAAATATGAAAATTCTATATTTAAGCAAATCGAAAAAAATCTAAATAATATCTAGGCACCCCAATTTTAAAAGCGAAATTGCGCTGAATATAATTTGTCAGAAAAAATATGCAATGCTTATTTCTACTCGGTTTTGTAGTATATACACCAACTCAATATGCTCTCTCATGTAAAATACAAAAATTATACTTTTACGCAAATCGAAAAAAATCTAAAAAATATCTAGGCGCCCCAAAGTTAAAAGAAAATGGCTGTGAATATAGTCTGTTAGAAAAAATATACAATACCTTATTCTACTCAGTTTCGGAGTATATACACCATCTCAGGGTGCACTCTCATGTAAAATAGAGAAATTCAAATTTTACTGGAATCGAAAAAATCTAAATATTATCTAGGCACGCGAAAGTTAAAAACAAAATCGCTCTGAATATAATCTGTCAGAAAAATATACAATGCCTTATTCTACTCTGTTTTGGAGTATATACACCAACTCCATATGCTCTCTCATGTAAAATACATAAATTCTATATTTAAGCAAATCGGTAAAAATCTAAATATTGTCTAGGCACCCCAATGTTAAAGAAAATTTGCTCTGAATATAATCTGTCAGAAAAAATATACAATGCCCTTTTCTACTTTGTTTTGGAGAATATACATTAACTCAATATGCTCTCTCATATAAAATACCGAAATTCTAATTTTAGGTGAATCAAAAATAATCTAAATAATATCTAGGCGCCCCAAAGTTAAAAGAAAATGGCTCTGAATATAGTGTGTTAGAAAAAATATACAATGCCTTATTCTACTCTGTTTTGGAGTATATACACCAACTCAGTATGCTCTCTCATGCAAAATACAGAAATTCTAATTTTACGTGAATCGAAAAAAATCTAGATACTATCTAGGCATCCCAATGTTAAAAGCAAAATTGCTCAGAATATTATCTGTCAGAAAAAATATACAATGCCCTTTTCTACTCTGTTTCGTAGTATATACACCAACTCAATAAGCTCTCTCATGTAAAATACAGAAATTCTAAATTTACCCGAACCAAACAAATCCAAATATTATCTAAGCACGGCAATGTTAAAAGAAAAATTGCTAAGAATATAATCTGTCAGAAAAAATATACAATGCCCTCTTATATTCTGTTTTGTAGTATAAACACCAACTCAATATGCTCCGTAATGTAAAATACAGAAATTCTATTCTATCCGAATCGAAAAAAATCTAAATATTATCTAGGCACCCCAATGTTAAAAGCAAAATTGCTCTAATATCATCTGTCAAAATAAATATACAACGCTTTTTTCTACTCTGTTTTGGAGTATATACACCAACTCCATATGCTCTCTAGTGTAAAATACCGAAATTCAAATTTTAGGTGAATCAAAATAATCTAAATAATATCTAGGCGCCCCAAAGTTAAAAGAAAATGACTCTGAATATAGTCTGTTAGAAAAAATATACAATGCCTTATTCTACTCTGTTTTGGAGTATATACACCAACTCAGTATGCTCTCTCATGTAAAATACAGAAATTCTAATTTAATGTGAATCGAAAAAAATCTAAATATTATTTAGGCACCCCAATGTTAAAAACAAAATTGCTCTGAATAAAATCTGTCAGAAAAAAATACAATGTTCTTTTTTACTGTGTTTTGTAGTATATACACCAACTCAATATGCTCACTCACGTAAAATACAGAAATTCAAATTTACACGAATCGAAAAAAATGTAAACAAATTCTAGACGCCCCAAAGATAAAATAAAACGGCTCTGAATATAGTGTGTTAGAAAAAAAATACATCGCCTTATTCTACTCTTTTTTGAAGTACATACATTAACTCAGTGTGCTCTCTCATGTAAAATACAGAAATTCTAAATTTACGTGAATCAAAAATAATCTAAATATTATCTAGGCACCCCAATGTTAAAAACAAAATTTCTCTGAATATAATCTGTCAGATAAAATATACAATGCCCTATTCTACTCTGTTTTAAAGTATATACACCAACTTCATATGCACTCTCATGTAAAATACAAAAATTCGATATTTAAGCGAATCGAAAAAAATCTAAATATTATCTAGGCACCCGAATGTTAAAGCAAAATTGCTCTGAATATAATGTGTCAGAAAAAATATACAATGCCGTTTTCTACTCTGTTTTGGAGTATATACACCAACTCAACATGCTCTCTCATGTAAAATACAGAAAGTCTAATCTTAGGCGAATTAAAAAAGATCTAAATAATATATAGGAACCCCAAAGTTAAAAGAAAATGGCTCTGAATATAGTCTGTTAGAAAAAATATACAATGCCTTATTCTACTGTGTTTTTGAGTATATACAGCAACTCAGGATGTTATCTCATGTAAAATATAAAATTCTAATTTTTCCCGAATCGAAATAATCTACATATTATCTAGGCAACCCAATGTTAAACACAAATTTGCTCTGAATATAATCTGTCACAATAATTATAAAATGCCCTATTCTACTCGGTTTTAAAGTATATACAAAAACTCAGTATGCTCTCTCATGGAAAATACCGAAATTCAAATTTTAAGTGAATCGATAAACTTCTAAATATTATCTAGGCACCGCAATGTTAAAAACAAAATTGCTCTGAATAAAATATGTCAGAAAAAATGTACAATGCCATTTTCTACTCGGTTTGAAGTATATACACCAACTCCATATGCTCTCTCATGTAAAATACAGAAATTCTAATTTTCCACGAATCGAGAAAAATCTAAATATTATCTAGGCACCCCAATGTTAAAAGAAATATTGCTCTGAATACAATATGTCAGAAAAAATATACAATGCCCTTTTCTACTCTGTTTTGTAGTATATACACCAACACAATATGCTCTGTCATGTAAAATACAGAAATTTTAATTCTACCCGAATCGGAAAATTCTAAATATTATTTAATCAACCCAACGTTAAAAACAAATTTGCTCTGAATATAATCTGTCATAAAAAATATACAATGCCCTATTCTACTATGTTTTGTATTATATATACCAACTCAATATGCTCTTTCATGTAAAATACAGAAATTCTATATTTAAGCGAATTGAAAAATATCTAAATATTATCTAGGCACCCCAATGTTAAAAGCAAAATTGCTCTAAATATAATCTGTAAGAGAAAACACACAATGCCATTTTCTACTCTGTTTTGTAGTATATACACCAACACAATACTCTCTGTCATGTAAAATACAGAAATAAAAATTTTACCCGAATCGAAAAAATCTAAATATTATGAAGGCACGCCAATGATAAAAACAAAATTGCTCTGAATATAATTTGTTAGAAAAGATATACAATGCCCTATTCTACTCTCTTTTGGAGAATATACACCAAATTAGTATGCTCTATCATGTAAAATACCGTAATTCTAATTTTATGTGAATCGAAAATAATCTAAATATTATCTAGGCACTCTAATGTTTTAAACAAAATTGCTCTGAATATAATTTGTCAGAAAAATTATATAAAGCCCTATTCTACTCTGTTTTCGAGTATATACACCAACTCCATATGCTCCCTCATGTAAAATAAAGAAATTCTATATTTAAGCGAATCGAAAATAATCTAAATATTATCTAGGCACCTCAATTTTAAAAGCAAAATTTCTCTGAATATAATCTGTCAGAAAAAATATACAATGCCCTATTCTACTCTGTTTTAGTGTATATAAAGCAACTCAGTATGCTCTCTCATGTAAAATACAGAAATTCAATATTTAAGCGAATCAAAAAAAATTAAATATTATCTAGGCACCCGAATGTTAAAAGCAAAATTGCTCTAAATATAATCTGTCAGAAAAAATATACAATGCCCTTTTCTACACTGTTTTTAGTATATACACCAATTCAATATGCTCTCTCATGTAAAATACAGAAATTCTAATTTTACCGAATCGAAAATATCAAAATATTATGTAGGCACCCCAATGTTTAAAACAAAATTGCTTTGAATATAATCTGTCAGAAAAAATATAAAATGCCCTATTCTACTCTGTTTTGTAGAATATACATCAACTCCATATGCTCTTTCATGTAAAACACAGAAATTCTATATTTAAGAGAATTGAATAAAACGTAAATATTATCTAGGAACCCCACGTTAAAAAAAATTTGCTCTGAATACAATCTGTCAGAGAAAATACACAATGCCATTTTCTACTCTGTTTTGTATTATATAAACCAACTCAATATGCTCTTTAATGTAAAATACAGAAACTCTAACTTTACCCGAATTGAAAGAATCTAAATATTATGTAGGCACGCCAATGTTAAAAACAAAATTGCTCTGAATATTATCTGTCATAAAAAATATACAATTCTTTATTCTACTCTGTTTTGGAGTATATAGACCAACTCAGTATGCTCTCTCATGTAAAATACCGAAATTCTAAGTTTATGTGAATCGAAAAAAAAATCTAAATATTATCTACACACCCCAATGTTAAAAACAATATTGCTCTGAATATAATCCGTCAGGAAAACTATACAATGCCCTATTCTACTTTGTTTTTGAGTATATACACCAACTCCATATGCTTTCTCATGTAAAATACAGAAATTCTACATTTAAGCCAATCGAAAAAAATCTAAATATTATCTAGGCACCTCAATGTTAAAAGCAAAATTTCTCTGAATACAATCTGTCAGAAAAAATACACAATGCCTTATTCTACTCTGTTTTGGAGTATATACACCAACTCCATATGCTCTCTTATGTAAAATACAGAAATTCCACAGTTAAGGAAAACAAAATATATCTAAATATTATCTAGGCAACCCAATGTAAAGAGCAAAATTTATCTAAATATCATCTGTCAGAAAAAATACACAATTGCATTTTCTACTTTGTTTTGTAGTATATACACCAACTCAATATGCTCTCTCATGTAAAATTTCTAAATTCTAATTTTACACGAATCAAAAAAAATCTAAATAATATTAAGGCGCCCAAAAGTTTAAAGAAAATGGCTCTTAATATAGTCTGTTAGAAACAATATACAATGCCTTATTCTACTCTGTTTTGGAGTATATACACCAACTCAGTATGCTCTCTCATGTAAAATACAGAAATTCTAATACTACCCAAATCGAAAAAAACTAAATATTATCTAGGCACCCCAATGTTAAAAGCAAAATTTCTCTTAATGAAATCTGTCATAAAAAATATAGAATGCCCTGTTCTACTCTGTTTTGGAGTATATACACCAACTCCATATGCTCTCTTATGTAAAATACCGAAATTCTAATTTTACGCGAATCAAAAAAAATCTAAATAATATCTAGGCGCTCCAAAGTTAAAAAAAATGGCTCTGAATATAATCTGTTAGAAAAAATATACAATGCCTTATTCTACTTTGTTTTGGAGTATATACACGAACTCAGGATGCTCTCTCATGTAAAATACAGAAATTCTAATTTTACCCGAATCGAAAAAATCTAAATATTATCTAGGCACCTCAATGTTAAAAACAAAATTGCTCTGAATATAATCTGTCAGAAAAAATATACAATGCCCTATTCTACTCTGTTTTAGTGTATATACACCAACTCAGTATGCTCTCTCATGTAAAATACAAAAATTCTACGTTTAAAAGAATCGAAACAAATCTAAATATTATCTAGGCACTCCAATGTTAAAAGAAAATAGCTCTGAATATAATCTGTCAGAAAAAATATACAATACCCTTTTCTACTCTGTTTTGTAATATATACACCAATTCCATATTCTCCATTATGTAAAACACAGAAATACTATATTTAAGCGAATCGAAAGAAATCTAAATATTATCTAGGCACCCCAATGTTATAAGCAAAATTGCTCTGAATATAATCTGTCAGAGAATATACACAATGCCCTTTTCTACTCTGTTTTGTAATATGTACACCAACTCAATATGCTCTCTCATATAAAATTCTAATTTTACGTGAATCGAAAAGAATCTAAATAATATCTAGGCTCCCCAAAGTTAAAAGAAAATGGCTCTGAATATATTCTGTTAGAAAAAATATACAATGCCTTATTCTATTCTGTTCTGGAGTATATACACCAACTCAGGATGCTCTGTCATATAAAATAGAGAAATTCAAATTTTACCCAAATCACAAAAATCTAAATATTATCTAGGCACCCCAATGTTAAAAACAATATTGCTCTGAATATAATCTGTCAGAAAACTTTTAAAATGCCCTATTCTGCTCTTTATTGGAGTATATACACCAACTTCATATGCTCTCTCATGTAAAATAAGAAATTCTATATTTAAGCGAATCAAAAAAAATCTCTCATGTAAAATACCAAAATTCTAATTTTACGAGAATCGAAAAAAATCTAAATAATATCTAGGCAACTCAAAGTTCAAAGAAAATGACTCTGAATATAGTCTGTTCGAAAAAATATACAATGCCCTATTCTACTCTGTTTTAAAGTATATAAACCAACTCCACATGCTCTCTCATGTAGAATAGAGAAATACAAATTTTACCTGAATCGAAATAATCTAAATATTATCTAGGCAACCCAATGTTAAATGCAGCATTGCTCTGAATATAAGCAGTCAGAAAAAGTATACAATGCCCCATTCTACTCTGTTTTGGAGTATATACACCAACTCAATATGCTCTCTCATATAAAATACAGAAATTCTATATTTAAGCGTATTGAAAAAAATCTAAATATTATCTAGGCACCCCTTGTTAAAAACAAAATTTCTCTGAATATAATCTGTCAGAAAAAATATACAATACCCTATTCTACTCTTTTTTGGAGTATATACACCAACTCCATATGCTCCCTTATGTAAAATACAGAAATTCTAAATTTAAGCGAATCCTAAAATATCTAAATATTATCTAGGCACCCCAATGTTAAAAGCAATATTGCTCGGTATATAATCTGTCAGAGAAAATACACAATGCCATTTTCTACTCTGTGTTGGGCTATATATACCAACTCCATACGCTCTCTCATGTAAAATACGGAAATTCTATATTTAAGCGAATCGAATAAAATCTAAATATTATCTATGCACCCCAATGTTAAAAGCAAATTTGCTCTGAATAGAATCTGTCAGAAAAAATATAAGATGCCCTTTTATACTCTGTTTTGTAGTACATACACAAACTCAGTATGCTCTCTCATGTAAAATACAGAAATTCTAATTTTACCTGAATTGAAAAAATCTAAATATTATCTAGAAACACTAATGTTAAAAACAAAATTTCTCTGAATATAATCTTTGTGAAAAAATATACAATGCCCTATTCTACTCTGTTTTGGAATATATACACCAACTCAGTGTGCTCTCTCATGTAAAATACAGATATTCTAATTTTACACGAATCAAAAATATCTAAATATTATCTAGGTACCCCAGTGTTAAAAAGAAAATTGCTCTGAATATAATCTGTCAGAACAAATACACAATGCCCTATTCTACTCTGTTTTGGAGTATATACACCAATTCCCTATGCTCTCTCATGTAAAATGAAGAAATTCTATATTTAAGCAAATCGAAAAAAATCTAAATATTATCTAGGCAACCAATGCTAAAAGCAAAATTTCTCTGAATATAATCTGTCAGAAAAATATACAATGCCCTTTTCTACTCCCTTTTGGAGTATATACACCAACTCAATATGCTCTCTCATGTAAATTACTGATATTCTAATTTTAGGTGAATCGAAAAAAGTCTAAATAAAATCTACCCGCACCAAAAATAAAAGAAAATGGCTCTGAATAAAGTGTATGAGAAAAAATATACAATGCCCTATTCTACTCTGTTTTGGAGTGTATACACCAACTCAGTATGCTCTTTCATGTAAAATATCGAAATTCTATATTTACGCGAATCGAAAAAAATCTAAATATTATCTAGGCACACGAATGTTAAAAGCAAAATCGCTCTGAATATAATCTGTCAGGATAAATATACAATTTTCATTTCTACTTTGTTTTGGAGTATATACAGCAACTCAATATGCTGTCTCATGTAAAATACCGAAATTCTAATTTTATGCGAATCGAAGAAAATCTCAATAATATCTAGGGGTTTCAAAGTTAAAAGAAAATGGCTCTGAATATAGTCTGTTAGAAAAATATACAATGCCTTATTCTACTCTGTTTTGGAGTATATACACCAACTAAGTATGCTCTTTCATGTAAAATAAAGAAATTGTAATTTAACCGGAATCAAAAAAATATAAATATTATCTAGGCATTCCAATGTTAAAAACCAAATTCCTCTGAATATAATCTGTCAGAAAAAATATACAATTCCCTATTCTACTTTGTTTTGAAGTATATACACCAACCCCATATGCTCTCTCATTTAAAATTCAGGAATTCTATATTTAAGCGAATCGAAAATGTTCTAAATATTTTCTAGGCACCCCAATGTTAATAGAAAAATTGCTACGAATATAGTCTGTCTCACAAAATATAAAATGCCCTTGTCTACTTTGTTTTGGAGTATATACAGGAACTCAATATGCTCTCTCATGTAAAATACCAAAATTCGAATTTTATGTGAATCGAAAAAAATCTAAATAATATCTAGGTGCCCCAATGCTAAAAGGAAATTGCTCTGAATATAGTCTGTTAGAGAAAATATACAATACCTTATTCTACTATGTTTTGGAGTATATACACCAACTCAGTATGCTCTCTTGTGTAAAATACAGAAATTATAATTTTAGCCGAATCGAAATTATCTAAATATTATCTATGCACCCCAATGTTAAAAACAAAATTGCTCTGAATATAAACTGTCAGAAATAATTTACAATGCCCTATTCTACTCTGTTTTGGAGTATATACAACAACTCAATATGCTCTCTCATGTAAAATATAGAAATTAAATCGTTAAGCAAATCAAAAATATCTAAATATTATCTAGGCACCCCAATGTTAAAAACAAAATCGCTCTGAATATAATTTGTAAGAAAAAATATACAATGCCATTTTCTACTCTGTTTTGGAGTATATACACAAACTCCATATACTCTCTCATGTAAAATACAGAAATTCTATATTTAAACGAATTGAAAAACATCTAAATATTATCTAGGCACCCCAATGTTAAAAACAAAATTGCTCTGAGTATAATCTGTCAGAAAAAATATCCAATGCCCTATTATACTCTGTTTTGGAGTATATACACCAACTGCATATGCTCTCTCATATAAAATAGAGAAATTCTATATTTAAGCGAATCGAAAAAAATCTAAATATTATCTAGGCACCCCAATATTTAAAGCAAAATTGCTCTGAATATAATCTGTCATAAAAATTATACAATGACCTTTTTTACTCTGTATTGGAGTATATACAACAACTCAATATGCTCTCTCATGTAAAATACCCAAATTCAAATTTTACGGGAATCAAAAAAAATCTAAAAAATATCTAGGCTCCACAAAGTTAAAAGAAAAAAGCTCTGAATATAGTCTGTTACAACAAATATACAATGCCTTATTCTACTATGTTTTGGAGTATATACAGGAACTCAGTATGCTCTCTCCTGTAAAATAAAGATATTCAAATTTTACCCGAATCGAAAAAGTCTAAATATTATCTAGGAACCCAATGTTAAAACAAAATTGCTCTGAATATAGTCTGTCAGAAAAAATATACAATGCTTTATTCTACTCTGTTTTTGAGTATATACACCAACTCTACCTGCTCTCTCATATAAAATACAGAAATTCTATATTTAAGCGAATTGAAAATAATCTAAATATTATCTAGGCACCCCAAAGTTAAACACCAAATAGCTCTGAATATACTCTGTCAGAAAAAATATACAATGCCCACTTCTACTCTGTTTTTGAGTATATACACCAACTCCATATGCTCTCTTATGTAAAATACAGAAATTCTATATTTATGCGAATCGACAAAAATCTAAATATTATCTACACACCACAACGTTAAAAGCAAAACTGCTATGAATATATTCGGCCAGAAAAAAATATACAATGCCATTTTCTACTTTGTTTTGTAGTATATACACCAAATCAATATGCTCTCTCATGTAAAATACAGAAATTCTAATTTTACCCGAATCGAAATAATCTAAAAATTATCTAGGCACCCCAATGTTAAAACCAAAATTGCTCTGTATATAATCTGTCAAAAAAAATATACAATGCCATATTGTCCTCTGTTTTTGAATATATACACCAACTCAGTACACTCTCTCATGTAAAATACCGAAATTCTAATTTTACGTGAATCGAAAAAAATCTAAATATTATCTGGGCACCCCGATGTTAAAAGCAAAATTGCTCTGAATATAATCTGTCATAAAAATTATACAATGCCCTTTTCTACTCTGTATTGGAGTATATACACCAACTCAGTATGCTCTCTCATGTAAAATACCGAAATTCAAATTTTACACGAATCGAAATAAATCTAAATAATATCTAGGCGACCCAAAGTTAAAAGAAAGTGGCTCTGAATATAGTATGTTAGACAAAATATACAATGCCTTATTCTACTCTGTTTTGGAGTATATACACCAATTCAGTATGCTCTCTCATGTAAAACACAGCAATTAATATTTTACCAGAATCGAAAAATCTAAATATTATCTAGAAACCCCAATGTTAAAAACTAAATTTCTCTGAATATAATATGTCATAAAAATCATACAATGCCCTTTTCTACTCTGTTTTGGAGTATATACACCAACTCAATATGCTCTCTCATGTAAAATACCGAAATTCTAATTTTACATGTATCGAAAAATACCTACATAACAACCTGGTGACCCGAAGTTAAAAGAAAATGGCTCTGAATATAGTCTGTTAGAACAAATATACAATGCCGTATTCTACTATGTTTTGGAGTATATACACCAACTCACTATGCTCTGTCATGTAAAATAGAGAAATTCTAATTTTACCCGAATCGAAAAAATCTAAATATTATCTAGGCACCCCAATGTTAAAAACAAAATTGCTCGGAATATAATCTGTCAGAAAAAATGTACAATGCCCGATTCTTCTGTGTTTTAAGGTATCCACCAACTCCATATGCTCTCTCATGTAAAATACAGAAATTCTATATTTAAGAGACTTGAGAAAAATCTAAATACGATCTAGGCACCCCTATGTTAAAAACAAAATTGCTCTAAATATAATCTGTCAGAAAAAAAATACAATTCCCTTTTCTACTCTGTTTCGTAGTATATACACTAACTCAATATGCTCTTTCATTTAAAATACGGAAATTCTAATTATACGCGAATCGAAAAAAATCTAAATAATATCTAGGCACCCCAAAGTTAACAGAAATTGGCTCTTAATATAGACTGTTAGATAAAATATACAATGCCTTATATTACTCTGTTTTCAAGTATATACACCAACTCAGTATGCTCTCTAATGTAAAATACCGAAATTCTAATTATACGCGAATCGGAAAAAATCTAAATAATATCTAGGCGCCCCAAAGATAAAGAAAATGGCTCTAAATATAGTCTGTTAGAGAAAATATACAATGTCTTATTCTACTTTGTTTTGGAATATATACACCAACTCCCCATGCTGTCTCATGTAAAATACATAAATTGTATATCTAAGCAAATCGAAGAAAATCTAAATAATATCTAGGCACCCAAATGTTAAAAGAAAAATTGCTCTGAATATAGTCTGTCAGAGAAAATATTGAATGCCCTTTTCTACTCTGTATTGTAGTATATACACCAACTTAATATGCTATATCATGTAAAATACGGAAATTCTAATTATACGCGAATCGAAAAAAGTCTAAATAATTACTAGGCGCCCCAAAGTTAAAAGAAAATGTCTCTGAATATAGACTGTTAAAAAAATATGCAATGTTTTATTATACACTGTGTTGGAGTATATACACAAACTTCGTGTACTCTCTCATGTAAAATATAGAAATTCTAATTTTACCAGAATAGTTAAAATGTAAATATTACCTAGACACCCCAATGTTTAAATCAAAATTGCTCTGAATATAATCTGTCAGAAAAAATATACAATGCCCTTTTCTACTCTGTTTTGGAGTATATACACCAACTCCATATGCTCTCTCATGTAAAATACCGAAATTATAAATTTAGGCGAATCGAAAAAAATCGAAATAATATCTAGGCACCCCAAAGTTAAAAGAAAATGGCTCTTTATGTACTCTGTTAGTAAAAATATACAATGCCTTATTCCACTCTGTTTTGGAGTATATACACCACCTCAGTATGTTCTCTCATGGAAAATACAGAAATTCTAAATTACGTGAGTTGAAAAAAATCTAAATGTTATCTAGGCACCCGAATGTTAAAAACAAAATTGCTCTGACTGAAATCTGTCAGAAAAAATATACAATGCCCTATTCTACTCTGTTTTGGAGTATATACACCAACTCCATATGCTCTCTCATGTAAAATACAGAAATTCTATATATAAGCGAATCGAAAGAAATCTAAATATTATCCAGGCACCCCAATGTTAAAAACAAAATTGCTGTAGATATAATCTGTCAGATAAAATATACAATGCCCGTTTCCACTCTGTTTTGGAGAATATACACCAACTCAATATGCTGTGTCATGTAAAATACGGAAATTCTAATTTTAGCAGAATCGAAATAATCTAAATATTATCTAGGCACCCAAATGTTAAAAACAAAAATGCTCTGAATATAATCAATCCGAAAAAATATACACTGCCCTATTCTACTCTGTTTTGGAGTATGTACACCAACTCAATATGCTCTTCTGTAAAATAACGAAATTCTAATTTTACGTGAATCGAAAAAAATCTAAATATCCAGGGGGCCCAAGTTAAAAGACAATGGCTCTGAATATACTCTGTTAGACAAATTATACAATGCCTTATTCTACACTTATTTGGAGTATATACACCAACTCAATATGTTCTCTCATGTAAAATACCGAAATTCTAATTTTATGCGAATCGAAAAATATCTAAAAAATATCTATGCGCCCCAAAGTTAAAAGAAAATGGCTCTAAGTACAGTCTGTTAGAGAAAATATAAAATGCCTTATTCTACTCCGTTTTGGAGTATACACACCAACTCAGTATGCTCTCTCAGGTAAAATACAGAAATACTAATTTTTCCAGAATCGAAAAAATCTAAATATTATCTAGGCACCCCAATATTAAAAACAAAATTTCTCATAATATCTGTCATAAAAAATATACAATGCCCTATTCTACTTTGTTTTAAAATATATACACCAAATCCATATTCTGTCTCATGTAAAATACAGAAATTCTATATTTAAGCAAATCGAAAATAATCTAAATATTATCTAGGCACCACAATGTTAAAAGAAAAATTGCTCTGAATATAATCTGTCAGAGAAAATATACAATGCCCTTTTCTACTTTGTTTTGTAGAATATACACCTACTCAATATGCTCTCTAATGTTAAATACCGAAATTCAAATTTTATGCGAATAAAAAAAATCTGAATAACTAGGTGCGCCAAACTTTAAAAAAAATGGCTCTGAATATAGTCTATTAGAAAAAATATACAATGCCTTATTCTAATTTGTTTTGGAGTATATACACCAACTCAGTATGCTCTCTCATGTAAAATACAGAAATTAGATATTTAAGTGAATCGAAAAAAATCTAAATATTATCTAGGCACCCAAATGTTAAAATCAAAAATGCTCTGAATATAATCTGTCAGAAAAGATATACAATGCCCTTTTCTACTCTGTTTGGTAGTATGTACACCAACTCAATATGCTCTCTCATATAAAATACAGAAATTCTAATTTTACCCGAATCAAAAAAATCTAAATATTATCTAGGCACCCAAATGTTAAAAACAAAATTGCTCTGAATATAATCTGTCAGAAAAAGTATACAATGCCCTACTCTACTCTGTTTTTGAGTATATACACCAACTCTACCTGCTCCCTCATGTAAAATACCGAAATTCTAATTTTACACAAATCGAAAAAAATCTAAATAATATCTAGGCGCCCCAAAGTTAAAACCAAAATTGCTCTGAATATAATCTGTCATAAAAAATATACAATGCCGTTTTCTACTCTGTTTTGGAGTATATACACCAACTCCATATGCTCTCTCATGAAAAATAGAGAAATTCTATATTTAAGCAAATCGAAAAAATCTAAATATTATCTACGTACCCCAATGTTAAAATCAAAATTGCTCTGAATATAATCTTTCAGAAAAAATATACAATGCCCTATTCTACTCTGTTTCAAAGTATATAAACCAACTTTATATGCACTCTCATGTAAAATAGAGAAATTCTATATTTATGGAAATCGAAAAAAATCTAAATATAATCTTGGCACCCCAAAGATAAAAGCAAAATTGCTGTTCATATAATCTCTCAGAAAAAATACATAATGCCCTTTTCTACTCTGCTTTGGAGTATATACACTAAATCAGTATGCTCTCTCATGTGAAATACAGAAAATCAAATTTTAGGCGAATCGAAAAAAATCTAAATAATATCTAGGCGCCCCAAAGTTAAACGAAAATGGGTACGAATATACTCTGTCAGAAAAAATATACAATGCCCTATTCTACTCTGTTTTGGAGTGTATACACCAACTCCATATGCTCTCTAATTTAAAATACAGGAATTCTATATTTAAGCGAATCGAAAAAAATCTAAATATTATCGAGGCACCCCAATGTTAAAAGCAATATTGCTCTGAATATAGTCTGTCAGAAAATATATACAATGTCCTTTTCTACTCTGTTTTGGAGTATATCCACCAACTCAATATGCTCTCTCATGTAAAATACCGAAATTCTGATTTTACATGAATCGAAAAAATCGGAACAATATCTAGGCGCCCGAAAGTTAAAAGAAAATGGCTCTGAATATAGTCTTTTAGAGAAAATATACAATGCTTTATTCTACTCTGTTTTGGAGTATATACACCAACTATGTATGCTCCCTCATATAAAATAATGAAATTCTAATTTTCCCGAATCGAAAATAATCTAAATATTATCGAGGCACCGAATGTTAAAAACAAAATTGCTCTGAATATAATCTGTCAGAAAAAATAGACAATGCCGTATTCTACTCCTTTTTGGAGTATATACACCAACTACATACGGTCTCTAATGTAAAATACAGAAACTCTCTATTTAAGCAAATCGATAAAACTCTAAATATTATCTAGGAACCCCAATGTTAAAAGCAAAATTGCTCTGAATATAATCTGTCAGGAAAAATATACAATGCCCTATCCTACTCTGTATTGGAGTATATACAC
The DNA here is from genome assembly GCF_049354715.1 of Callithrix jacchus. NCBI lineage: Eukaryota > Metazoa > Chordata > Mammalia > Primates > Cebidae > Callithrix > Callithrix jacchus. The sequence continues at coordinate 53,885,182 of NC_133521.1, read as the reverse complement.
CAAATCCATATGCTCTCTCATGTAAAATATAGAAATTATATATTTAAGCGAATAAAAATAATCTAAATATTATCTAGGCACCCCAATGTTAAAAAAAAAATGCTCTGAATATAATCTGTCAGAGAAAATATACAATGCCCTATTCTCCTCTGTTTTGAAGTAAATACACCAACTCCATATGTTCTCACATGTAAAATACAGAAATTCTATATTTAAGCGAATCGAAAAAAATCTAAATATTATCTAGGCACCACAATGTTAAAAGCAAAATTGCTCTGAATATAATCTGTCAGAAAAAATATACAATGCCCTATTCTACTCTGTTTTGGAGTATATACACCAACTCAATATACTCTCTCAGGTAAAATACCGAAACTCTAAATTTAAGCGAATAGAAATAAATCTAAATGATCTCTAGGCACCCCAAAGTTAAACGATAATGGCTCTGAATATAGTCAGTTACAAAAAATATAGAATGCTTTCTTCTACTTTATTTTGCAGTGTATACAGCAACTCAGTATGCTCTTTCCTGTAAAATACCGAAATTTTAACTTACCCGAATCGAAAAAATCTAAATATTATCTAGGCACCCCAATGTTAAAATCAAAATTGCTCTGAAGATAATCTGTCAGAAAAAATATACAATGCCCTATTCTACTCTGTTTTGGAGTATATACAGCAACTCCATGTGCTCTCTCATGTAAAATACAGAAATTCTATATTAAAGCGAATCGAAAAAAATCTAAATATTATCTGGGCACCCCAATGATAAAAACAAAATTACTCTGAGTACAATCTGTCAGAAAAAATATCCAATGTCCTATTTTACTCTGTTTTGGATTATATACACCAACTCCATATGCTCTCAAATGTAAAATACAGAAATTCTATATTTAAGCGAATCGAAAAAAATCTAAATATTATCTAGGCACCCCAATGATAAAAGCAAAATTTCTCTGAATATAACCTGTCAGAAAACATATGCAATACCCTTTTTTACTCTGCTTTTTTGTATATACACCAAATCAATATGGTCTCTCATATAAAATACCGAAATTCTAAATTTACGTGAATCGAATATAATCTAAATATTATCTAGGCACCCCTATGTTAAAAGCAAAATTGCTCTGAATATTATCTGTCAGAAAAAATATACAATTCCCTTTTCCACTCTGTTTTGGAGTATATACACCAACTCAATATGCTCTCTCATGTAAAATACAGAAATTCTATATTTAAGCGAATCGAAAAAAATCTGAATATTATCTAGGCACACCAATGTTAAAAGCAAAATTGCTCTGAATATAATCTGTGAGAAAAAATATACAATGCCCTTTTCTACTCTGTTTTGGAGTATATACACCAAATCAGTATGCTCTTTCATGTAATATACCAAAATTCTACTTTTTTGTGAATCGAAAAAAATCTAAATAATATCTAGGCTCCCCAAAGTTAAAAGAAAACGGCTCTAAATATAGTCTGTTAGAAAAAATATACAATGCCTTATTCTATTCTGTTTTGGAGTATATACACCAACTCAATATGCTCTGTCATGTAAAATACCGAAATTCTGATTTTACGTGTATCAAAAAAAATCTAAATATTATCTAGGCACCCCAATGTTAAAAGCAAAATTTCTCTGAATATAATCTATCAGAAAAAATATACAATGCCCTTTTCTACTTTTTTTTTTTAGTATATACACAAACTCAATATGCTCTCTCATGTAAAATACAGAAATGCTAATTTTACACGAATCGAAAGAACATGAATATTATCTAGGCACCCCAATGTTTAAAACAAAATTTCTCAGAATATAATCTCTCAGAAAAAATATACAATTCCCTCTTCTACTCTGTTTTGGAGTATATACACCAACTCAGTATGCTCTCTCATGTAAAATACCGAAATTCTAATTTTATGCGAATCGAAAGAAATCTAAATAATATCTAGGCACCCCAAAGTTAGAAGAAAATGGCTCTGAATATAGTCTGTTATTAAAAATATGCAATGCCCTATTCTACTCTGTTTTGGTGTATATACAGCAAATCCATATGCTCTCTCATGTAAAATTCAGAAATTTTATATTTAAGTGAATCGAAAAAAATCTAAATATTATATAGGCACCCTAATGTTATAAATCAAATTTCTCTGAATATAATCTGTAAGAAAAAATATACAATGCCCTCTTCTTCTCTATTTTCGAGTATATACACCAACTCAATATGCTCTCTCATGTTAAATACCGAAATTATAATTTTACGTGAATCAAAAGAATTCTAAGTATTATCCAGGCACCACAATATTAAAAGCAAAATTTCTCTGAATATAATTTGTCAGAAAAAATATACAATGCCCTTTTCTACTCTGGTTTGGAGTATATACACCAGCTCAATATGCTTTTTCACTTAAAATACCGTTATTATAATTTTAGGTGAACCGAAAATTCTAAATAATATCTAGGTACCTTAAAGTTAAAAGAAAATGGCTATGAATATAGTCTGTTAGAAAAAATATACAATGCCTTATTTTACTCTGTTGTGGAGTATATACACCAACTCAGTATGCTCTCTCATGTAAAATACCGAAATTCTAATTATATGCGAATCAAAAAAAATCTAAATAATACCTAGGCGCCACAAAGCTAATAGAATATGGCTCTTAATATAGACTGTTAGTAAAAATATACTATGCCTTATATTACTCTGTTTTGGAGTATATACACCAATTCAGTATGCTCTCTCATGTAAAACACCGAAATTATAATTTTACGAGAATCGAAAAATATCTAAATAATATCTAGGCGCCCCAAAGATAAAGAAAATGGCTCTGAATATAGTCTGTTAGAAAAAATATACAATGTCTTATTCTACTTTGTTTTAGAGTATATGCACCAACTCAGTATGCTCTCAAATGTAAAATACAGAAATTTTAATTTTACCCGAATTGAAAAAACCTAAATATAATCTAGGAACTCCAATGTTAAAAACAAAATAGCTCTGAATATAAACTGTCAAAAAACATGTACAATGCCCTATTCTACGCTGTTTTGCAGTATATACAGGAACTCAGCATGCTCTCTCATTTAAAATACAGAAATTCTTAATTTACGTGAATCGAAAAAAATCTAAATATTATCTAGGCACCCGAATGTTAAAAGCAAAATTGCTCTGAATATAATCTGTCAGAAAAAATATACACTGCCCTATTCTACTCTGCCTTGGAGTATATAAACCAAATTTATATGCTCTCTCATGTAAAATACAGAAATTCTATATTTAAGCAAATCAAAAAAAATCTAAATACTACCTAGGCACCCGAAGGTTAAAAACAAAATTGCTCTGAATATAATCTGCCAGAAAAAATATACAATGCCCTTTTCTACTCTGTTTTGTATTATATACACCAACTGAATATGCTCTTTCATGTAAAATACCAAAATTCTAATTTTACCCGAATCAAGAAAATCTAAATATTATCTAGGCACCCCAATGTAAAAAACAAAATTGGTCTCAATATATTCTGTCAGAGAAAATATACAATGCGCTATTCTACTCTGTTTTGGAGAATATACACCAACTCCATATGCTCTCTAACGTAAAATACAGAAATTCTATATTTAATCGAATCGAAAAAAATCTAAGTATTATGTAGGCAACCCAAAATTAAAAGGAAAATTGCTCTGAATATAATCTGTCATAAAAAATATACAATGCCCTTTTTTACTCTGATTTGTAGTATATACACCAACTCAATATGCTCTCTCATGTAGAATAAGGAAATTCTAATCTTACCCGAAACGAAACAATCTAAATATTATCTAGAAACCCCAATATTAAAAACAAAATTTCTCTGAATATAATCTGTCAGAAAAAATATACAATGCCCTATTCTACTCTGTTGTTCAGTATATACACCAACTCAGTATGCTCTCTCATGTAAAATTCCGAAATTCTAATTTTACGTGAATCGAAAAAAATTTAAATAATATCTAGGCGCCCCAAAGTTAAAAGAAAATGGCTCTCAATATAGTCTGTTAGAAAATATATAGAATGCCTTACTGTACTCTGTTTTGCAGTATATACATCAACTCAGTATGCTCTCTCACGTAAAATACAGAAATTTTAATTTTACGTGAATCAAAAAGATCTAAATATTATCTAGGCACCCCAATGTTAAAAGCAAAATTGCTCGTTATATAATTTGTCAGAAAAAATATAGAATGCCATTTTCTACTCTGTTTTGGAGTATATACACCACCTCAATATGCTCTCTCATGTAGAATACAGAAATTCTAATTTTACGTGAATCGAAAAAAATCTAAATAATATCTAGGCGCCCCAAACTTAAAAGAAAATGGCTCTGAATATAGCCTGTTAGAGAAAATATACAATGCCGTATTCTACTCGGTTTTGGAGTATATACACCAACTCAGTATGCTGTCTCATGTAAAATACAGAAATTCTAATTTAACGTGAATTAACAAAAATCTAAATATTATCCTGGAACCTTAATGTTAAAAACAAAATTGCTCTAAATATAATCTGTCAGTAAAATATAAAGTGCCCTATTCTACTCTGATTTGGAGTATATACACCAACTCCATATGCTCTCTCATGTAAAATACAGAAATTCTATATTTAAGAGAATTGAAAAAAATCTAAATAGTATCGAGGCACCCCATTGTTAAAAGCAAAATTTCTCAGAATATAATCTGTCAAAAAAATATACAATACCCTTTTCTACTCTCTTTTGTAGTATATACACCAACTAAATATGCTCTCTCATGTAAAATACAGAAATTCTAATTTTACCCGAATCGAAAAAATATAAATATTATCTAGGCACTCCAATGTTAAAAACAAAATATCTCTGAATATAATCTGTCAGAAACATTACAGAATCCCCTATTTTACTCTAATTTGGAGTATATACAAGAACTCAGTATGCTCTCTCATGTAAAATACTGAAATTCTAATTTTACCCGAATCAAAAAAAATTGAAATATTATCTAGGCACCCCAATGTTAAAAGCAAAATTACTCGGAATATAATGTGTCAGAAAAAATATACAATGCCCTTTTCTACTCTGTTTTGTAGTATATACACCCCATTAATATGCTCTCTCAAGTAAAATACAGAAATTCTATATTTAAGCAGATCGAAAAAAATCTAAATATTATCTAGGCACCCCAATGTTAATAACAAAATTTCTCTGAATATAATCTGCCATCAAACATATACAATACCCTATTCTACTCTGTTTTGGAGTATATACACCAACTCAATATGCTCTCTCATATAAAATACCGAAATTCTAATTTAAGTGAATCGAAAATAATCTAAATATTATCTTGGCACCCGAATGTTAAAAGCAAAATTTCTATGAATATAGTCTGTTAGAAAAAATATACAATTCCTTATTCTACTCTGTTTTGGAGAATATACACCAACTCAGTATGCTCTCTCATGTAAAATACAAAAATTCTAATTTTACGTGAATCGAAAAAAATCTAAATATTATCTAGGCAACTCAATGTTAAAAACAAAATTGCTCAGAATATAATCTTTCAGAAAAAATATAGAGTGCCCTATTGTACTCTGCTTGGAGTATATACACCAACTCCATATGCTGTCTCATGTAAAATACAGAAATTCTATATTTATGCGAATTGAAAAAAATCTAAATATTATCTAGGCAACCCAATATTAAAAGCAAAATTGCTCTGAATATAATCTGTTAGAAAAAATATACAATGCCATTTTCTACTCTGTTTTGTATTATATACACCAAATGAATATGCTCTCTCATGTAAAATACCAACATTCTAATTTTACCCGAATCAAAAAAATCTAAATATTATCTAGACACCCCAATGTAAAAAACAAAATTGGTCTCAATATATTCTGTCAGAGAAAATATACAATGCGCTATTCTACTCTGTTTTGGAGTATATACACCAATTCCATATGCTCTCTCATGTAAAATACAGAAATTCTATATTTAATCGAATCGAAGAAAATCTAATTATTATCTAGGCAACCCAAAGTTAAAAGGAAAATTGCTCTGAATATAATGTGTCATAAAAAATATACAATGCCCTTTTTTATTCTGATTTGTAGTATATACATCAACTCAATATGCTCTCTCATGTAGAATAAGGAAATTCTAATCTTACCCGAAACGAAACAATCTAAATATTATCTAGGAACCCCAATATTTAAAACAAAATTGCTCTGAATATAATCTGTCAGAAAAAATACACAATGCACTATTCTACTCTGTTTTGGAGTATATACACCAACTCCATACGCTCTCTCATGTAAAATACAGAAATTTAAATTTTACGTGAATCGAAAAAATCTAAATACTCTCTAGGCACCCCAATGTTAAAAGCAAAATTTCTCGTAATATACTCTGTCAGAAAAAATATACAATAATCTATTTTACTCTTTTTTGGAGTATATACACCAATTCCATATGTTCTCTCATGTAAAATACAGAAATTCTATATATAAGTGAATCGAAAAAATCTAAATAATATCTAGGCGCCCCAAAGTTAAAAGAAAACGGCTCTGAATATAGTCGGTTATAAAAATTATACAATGCCTTGTTCTACTCTGTTTTGGAGTATATACACCAACTCAGTATGCTCTCTCATGTAAAATACCGAATTTCTAATTTTACGTAAATCGAAGAAAATCTAAATATTATCTAGGCACTCCAATGTTAAAAACAAAATTGCTCTGGATATAATCTGTCAGAGAAAATATACAATGACCTATTCTACTCTGTTTTGGGATATATACACCAACTCAATATGCTATCTCATGTAAAATACAGAAATTCTATATTTAAGCGAATTGAAAAAAATCTAAATATTATCTAGGCACCTTAATGTTAAAAGCAAAATTTCTCTGAACATAATCTGTCAGAAAAAATGTACAATGCGATTTTCTACTCTGTTATGGAGCATATACACCAACTCAATATGCTCTCTCATGTAAAACACCGAAATTCTAATTTTACGCAAATCCAAAAAAATCTAAATAATATCTAGGCGCCCCAAAGTTAAAAGAAAATGGCTCTGAATATAGTCTGCTAAAAAAATATACAATGCCTTATTCTACTCTCTTTTGGAGTATATACACCAACTCAGTATGCTCTCTCATGTAAAATACCGAAATTCCAATTTTAGGTGAATCGAAAAAAATCTAAATATTATCTAGGCAACCCAATGTTAAAAGCAAAATTGCTGTGAATATAATCTGTCAGAAAAAATATACAGTGCCCTTTTATACTCTGTTTTGGAGTATATACACCAACTCAATATGCTCACTCATGTAAAATACCAAAATTATAATTTCACGTGAATCGAAAATAATCTAAATAATATCTAGGTGCCCCAATGCTAAATGAAAATGACTCTGAATATAGTCCGTTAGAAAAAATATACAATGCCTTTTTCTACTATGTTTTGGAGTATATGCACAAACTCAGTATGCTCTCTCATGTAAAATACCGAAATTCTAATTTTACGTTAATCGAAAAAAATCTAAATATTATCTAGGCACCGTAATGTTAAAAACAAAATTGCTCTGAATATAATATCTCAGAAAAAATATACAATTACATATTCTACTCTGTTTTTTAGTATCTACACCAACTTTATATGCTCTCTCATGTAAAATACAGAAATTCTATATTTAAGCGATTGGAAAAAAATCTAAATATTATCTAGGCACCCCAATGCTAAAAGCAAAATTGCTCTGAATATAATCTGTCAGAAAAAATATCCAATGCCCCTTTCTACTCTGTTTTGTAGTATATACACCAACTCAATATGCTCTCTGACGTAAAATAGGGAAATTCTAATTTTACACGAATCGAAATAAATCAAAGTAATATCTAGGTGCCCCAAAGTTAAACGAAAATGGCTCTGAATATAGTCTGTTTGAAAAAATATACAATGCCTTATTCTACTCTGTTTTGGAGTATATACACTAACTCAGTATGCTCTCTCATGTAAAATAAAGAAATTCTAATTTTACATGAATCGAAAAAAATTTAAATGTTATCTAGGCACCCGAATGTTAAAAGCAAATTTTCACTTATTATAATCAGTCAGAAAAAATATAAAATGCCCTTTTCTACTCTGTTTTCTAGTATATACGTGAACTCAATATGCTCTCTCAAGTAAAATAACGAAATTTTAATTTGTCACGAATCGAAAAAAATTTAAATAATATCTAGGCGCCCCAAAGTTAAAAGAAATTGGCTCTTAATATAGTCTGTGTGAAAAAATATACAATGCCTTATACTACTCTGGTTAGTAGTATATACACCAACTCACTATGCTCTCTCATGTAAAATACCGAATTCTAATTTTAAGTAAATCGAAAAAAATCTAAATATTATTTAGACACTTGAATGTTAATACCAAATTCCTCTTAATATAATCTGTCAGAAAAAATGTACAATGCCCTCTTCTCCTTTTTTGTAGTATATACACGAACACAATATGCTCTCTCATGTAAAATACAAAAATTCTAATTTTACGCGAATCGAAAATAATCTAAATAATATCTAGGCACCCAAAATTTAAAAGAAAATGGCTCTGAATATAGTCTGTTTGAAAAATATACAATGCCTTATTTTACTCTGTTTTAAAATATATACACCAACTCAGTATGCTCTCTCATGTAAAGTAATGAAATTCTAATTCTACGTGAATCGAAAACAATTTAAATAATATCTAGGCACCCCAATGATAAAAACAAAATTGCTCTGAATATAATCTGTCATGAAAAATATACAATGACGTATTCTGCTCTATTTTTTAGTATCTAAACAAACTCCATATGCTCTCTCAGGTAAAATACAGAAATTCTATATTTAAGCGAATCGAAAAAAATCTAAATATTATCTAGGCACCCCAGTGCTAAAAGTAAAATTGCTCTAAATATTATCTGTCAAAAAAAATATACAATGCGTTTTTCTACTTTGTTTTTGGCTATATATACCAACTCAATATGCTCTCTCATGTAAAATACCGAAATTCTAATTTTACGCGAATTCAAATAAATCTAAATAATATCTAGGTGCCCCAAAGTTAAAAGAAAATGGCTGTGAATATAGTCTGTTAAAAAAATATACAATGCCTTATTCAACTCTGTTTTGAAGTATATACACAAACTCAGTATGCTCTCTCATGTAAAATACCGAAATTCAAATTTTAGGCAAATCCAAAAAAATCTAAATAATATCTAGGCGCCCCAAAGTTAAAAGAAAATGGCTCTAAATATAATCTGTTAGAAAAAATATACAATGCCTTATTCTACTCTGTTTTGGAGTAAATACACCAATTCAGTATGCTCTCTCATGTAAAATACCGAAATTCTAATTTTACGTGAATAAAAAAAAATCGAAATATTATCTAGGCACCCCAATGTTAAAAGCAAATTTGCTCTTAATATGGTCTGTCAGAGAAAATATACAATGCCCTTTTCTACTCTGTTTTGGAGTATATACACCAAATCAGTATGCTCTCTCATGTAAAATACCAAAATTGTATATTTTAGTGAATCGAAAAAAATCTAAATGTTATCTAGGCACCACAATGTTAAAATCAAAATTGCTCTGAATATAATCTGTCATAAAAAAATATACAGTGTTCTTTTCTACACTGTATTGGAGTATCTACACCAACTCAATATGCTCTCTCATGTAAAATACTCAAATTCTAATTTTACGAGAATCGAAAAAAATCTAAATAATATCAATTCGCCCCAAAGTTAAAAGAAAATGGCTCTGAATATAGTCTGTTAGAAGAAATATGCAATGCCTTACTCTACTATGTTTTGGAGGATATACACGAACTCAGTATGCTCTCTTGTGTAAAATACAGAAATTCTAATTTTACCTGAATTGAAAAAATCTAAATATTATCTAGGCACCCCAATGTTAAAAACAAAATTTCTCTGAATATAATCTGTCAGAAAAGATATACAATGCAGTTTCCTACTCTGTTTTGGAGTATATACACCAACTCCATATGCTCTCTCATGTAAAATACAGAAATTCTAATTTTACGTGAATCGAAAAATATCTAAATATTATCTAGGCACCCATTGTTAAAAGCAAAATTTCTCTGAATATAATCTTCCAGAAAAAATAAACAATGCCATTTTCTACTATGTTTTGGAATATGTACACAAACCCAATATACTCTCTCGTAAAATACGGAAATTTTCAATTAACGCTAATCAAATGAAATATAAATATTATCGAGGCACCACAATGGTAGAAGCAAAATTGCTATGTATATCATCTATTAGAAAATATATACAATGCTTTTTCTAATCAGTTTTGGAGTATATACACCATCTCAATATGCTCTCTCATTTAAAATACCAAAATTCTAAATTTACGCGAATTGAAAAAAATCTCAATATTATCTAGGCTCCCCAAGATTAAAAGCAAAATTGCTCTGAATATAATCCGTCAGAAAAAATACACAATGCCCTTTTCAACTCTGTTTTGGAGTATATACAACAACTCAATATGCTCTCTCATGTAAAATAAGAAAATTCCAATTTTACGCGAATCGAAAAAGATCTAAATATTATCTAGGCAAACCAATGTTAAAAGCAAAATTGCTCTGAATATAATCCCTCAGAAAAAAATCTACAATGCCCTTTTCTACTCTATTTTGGAGTATATAAACCAACTCAATATGCTCTCTCATGTGAAATACCGAAATTCTAAATTTATGCAAATCGAAAAATATCTAAATATTATTTAGGCACCCCAATGTTAAAAGCAAAATTGCTCTGAGTATATTCTGTCATAAAAAATTTACAATGCCGTTTTCTACTCTGTTTTGGCGTATATACACCAACTCAATATGCTCTCTCACGTAAAATACCGAAATTCTAATTTGACTAGAGTCGAAAAATATCTAAATATTATCTAGGCACCCCAGTGTTAAAAGAAAAATTGCTCTTAATATAGTCTGTCACAATAATTATACAATGCCCTATTCTACTCGGTTTTGCGGTATATACACAAACTCAGTATGCTCACTCAAGTAAAATACACAAATTCTATATTTAAGCAAATCGAAAATATCTAAATATTATCTATGCACCCCAATGTTAAAAGCAAAATTGCTCTGAATATAATCGGTCAGAAAAAATAGACAATGCCCTTTTCTACTCTGTTTTGTAGTGTATACACCAACTAAATATGCTCTCTCATGTAAAATACAGAAATTCTAATTTTACCCGAACCTAAAAAATCTAAATATTATCTAGGCACCCCAATGTTAAAAGCAAAATTGCTCTGATTATAATCTGTCAGAAGAAATATACAATGCCCTCTTCTATTCTGTTTTGTAGTATAAACACCAACTCAATATGCTCTGTCATGTAAAATACAGAAATTCTAATTCTACCCGAATCGAAAAAATATAAATATTATCTAGGCACCCCAATGTTAAAAGCAAAATTGCTCTGAATATAATCTGTGAGAAAAAATATACAATGCTCTTTTCTACTTTGTTTTGGCGTATATACACCAACTCAACATGGTCTCTCATGTAAAATACGGAAATTCTAATTTAAGGTGAATCAAAAAAATCTAAATAATATCTAGGATTCCAAAAGTTAAAAGAAAATGGCTCTGAATATAGTCTTTTAGAAAAAATATACAATGCCATATTCCACTCTGTTTAGGAGTATATACACCAACTCAGGATGCTCTCTCATGTCAAATACCGAAATTCTAATTTTACCCGAATTGAAAATAATCTAAATATTATCTCGGCACTCCAGTGTTAAAAAAAAATTGCTCTGAATATACTTTGTCAGAAAAAATATGTAATGCCCTCTTCTACTTTGTTTTGGAGTATATACACCAACTCCATATGCTCTCTCATGTATAATACAGAAATTCTATATTTAAGTGAATTCAAAAAAATCTAAATATTATCTAGGCACCCCAATGTTAAAAACAAAATTGCTCTGAATATGATCTGGCAGAAAAAATATACAATGCCCTACTCTACTCTGTTTTAAAGTACATACACCAACTTCATATGCACTCTCATGTAAAATACAGAAATTCTATATTTAAGCGAATCGAAAAAAATCTAAATATTATCTAGGCACGCCAATGTTAGAAGCAAAATTGCTCTGAATAAAATTTGTCAGAAAAAATATACAATGACCTTTTCTACTCTGTTTTGGAGTATATACACCAACTCAGTATGCTCTCTAATGTAAAATACCGCAATTCTAATTTTACGTGAATCGAAAAAAATCTATACATTATCTAGGCACTTCAATGTTACAAATAATATTGCTCTGAATATAATCTGAAAGAAAAAATATACAATGCCCTATTGTACTCTGTTTTGTATTATATACACCAACTCAATATGCTCTTTCATTTAAAATACAGAAATTCTATATTTAAGCGAATCGAAAAATATCTAAATATTATCTAGGCACAACAATGTTAAAAGCAAAATTGCTCTGAATATCATCTGTCAAAAAAAAAAACAATGCCACTTTCTACTCTGTTTTGTAGGATATACACCAACTCAATATGCTCTGACATGTAAAATACAGAAATTCTAATTTTATAAGAATCGAAAAAAATCTAAATATTGTAGGCATTTCAATGTTAAAAACAAAATTGCTCTGAATATAATCTTTAAGAAAAAATATACAATGCCCTATTCTACTCTGTTTTGGAGTATGTACACCAACTCAGTACGGTCTCTCATATAAAATACCGAAATTCTAATTTTACCCGAATCGAAAAAATCAAAATATTATGTAGGAAACTTAATGATACAAACAAAATTGCTCTGAATATAATCTGTCACAAAAAATATTCAATCCCTTATTCTACTCTGTTTTAGAGTATATACACCAACTCAGTATGCTCTCTAATGTAAAATACCGCAATTCTAATTTTACGTGAATCGAAATAAATCTATATATTATCTAGGCACTTCAATGTTAAAAACAATATTGCTCTGCATAAAATCTGTCAGAAAAAACATACAATTCCCTTTTCTACTTTGTTTTGGGGTATATACACCAACTCCATATGCTCTCTCATGTAAAATACTGAAATTCTAATTTTAGCCGAATTGAAATAATCTAAATATAATCTAGGCACCCCCATTTTAAAAACAAAATTGCTCTGAATATAATCTGTCAGAATAAATACACAATGCCATTTTCTACTCTGTTTTGTAGTATATACACCAACTAAATATGCTCTGATATGTAAAATACAGAAATTCTAATTTTACCCGAATCAAAAAATCTAAATATTATGTAGGCACCCCAATGTTAAAAACAAAATTTCTCTGAATATAATCTGTTAGAGAAAATATACAATGCCTTATTCTACTCTGTTTTGGAGTATGTACACCAACTCAGTATGCTCTCTCATATTAAATACCGAAATTCTAATTTTACGTGAATCGAAAAAAATATAAATATCATCTAGGCACTTCAATAATAAATAAAAATTGCTCTGAATATAATCTGTTAGAGAAAATATACAATGCCTTATTCTACTCTGTTTTGGAGTATATACAACAACTCAGTATGCTCTCTCATGTAAAATACAGAAATTCTATATCTAAGCGAATCAATAAAAATCTAAATATTATCTAGGCACCCCAATGTTAAAAGAAAAATTGGTCTCAATAAAATGTGTCAGAATAAATATACAATGCCCTTTTCTACTCTTTTTTGGAGTATATACACCAACTCCTTATGCTCTCTCATATAAAATACGGAAATTCTATATTTAAGTGAATTGATAAAAATCTAAATATTATCCAGGCACGCCAATGTTAAAGCAAAATTGCTCTGAATATAATCTGTCAGAAAAAATATATAATGCCCTTTTGTACTCTGTTTTGTAGTATATACACCAACAAAATATGCTCTCTCATGAAAAATACAGGGATTCTAATTTTACCCGGATCGAACAAATCGAAACATTATCTGGGCACCACAATGTTAAAAACAAAATCGCTCTGAATATAATCTGTCAGAGAAAATATACAATGCCCTATTCTACTCTGTTTTGGAGTATATACACCAAATCCATATGCTCTCTCATGTAAAATACAGAAATTCTATATTTAAGGGAATTGAAAAAAATCTAAATATTATCTAGGCACCCCAATGTTAAACGCAAAGTTGCTCTGAATATAATCTGTCAGAAAAAATATACAATGCTCTTTTCTACTCTGTTTTGGAGTATACACACCAACTTCATATGCTCTCTCATGTAAAAAAGCGAAATTTTAATTTTACGCTAATCGAAAAAAATCTAAATAATATCTAGGTGGCCCAAAATGAAAAGAAAATGGCTCTCAATGTAGTCTGTTAGAAAAAATATACAATGCCATATTCTACTTTGTTTTGGAGTATATACACCAACTAAGTATACTCTCTCATGTAGAATATGGAAATTCAAATTTTACATGAATTGAAAAATTCTAAATATTATTTAGGCACCCGAATAACAAAAGCAAAATTGCGCTGAATATAATCTGTCAGAAGAAATATACACTGCCCTTTGCTACTCTTTTTTGGAGTATATACACCAACTCAATAAGCTCTCTCATGTCAAATACCGAAATTCTAATCTTACCTGAATCTAAAGCAATCGAAATATTATATAGGCGCCCCAAAGTTGTAAGGAAAAGGCTCTGAATATAGTCTGTCAGAGAAAACATACCGTGCCTTATTCTACCCTGTTTTGGAGTATATACACCAACTCAGTATGCTCTCTCATGTAAAATACCAGAATTCTAATTTTATGTGAATCGAATAAAATCCAAATATTATGTAGGCACCCCAATGTTAAAAACATAATTGCTCTTAATGTAATCTGTCATAAAAAATATACAATGCCCTATTCTACTCTATTTTAAAATATATACACCAACTCCATATGCTCTCTCATGTAAAATACAGAAATTATAATGTTACCCGAATTGATAAAATCTAAATAATATCTAGGCACCCCAATGTTAAAAACAATATTGCTCTAAATATACTCTGTCAGAAAATATATACAATGCCCTATTCTACTCTGTTTTGGAGTATATACACCAACTCCATATGCTCTCTCATGTAAAATATCGAAATTCTAATTTTACCCGAATCGAAAAAATCTAAATATTATCTAGGCACCCCAATGTTAAAATCAAAATAGCTCTGAATATAATGTCAGAAAAAATATAAAATGCCCTATTCTACTCTGTTTTGGAGTATATAAACCAACTGCATATGCTCTCTCATGTAAAACACCGAAATTCTATATTTAAGCTAATCGAAAAAAATCTAAACATTATCTAGGCACCCCAATGTTGAAAGCAAAATTGCTCTGAAAATAATCTGTCAAAAAATATAAAATTCTCTATTCTACTCTGGTTTGTAGTATATAAACCGACTCGATATGTGCTCTCATGTAAAATACCGAAATTCTAAATTTACGTGAATCGAAAAAAATCTAAATATTATCTAGGCACCCCAATGTTAAAAGCAAAATTTCTCTGAATATAATCTGTCACAAAAAATATACAATGCCCTTTTCTACTCTGTTTTGGAGTATATACACCAACTCCATATGCTCTCTCATGTAAAATACAAAAATTCTATATTTAAGCGAATCGAAAAAAATTTAAATACTATCTAGGCACCCCAATGTTAAAAACAAAATAGCTCTGAATATAATCTGTCAGAAAAAATATACAATCCTGTATTCTACTGTGTTTTGGAGTATATAAACAAGCTCCATATGCTCTCTCAAGTAAAATGCAAAAATTCTCTATTTAAGTGAATCGAAAAAAATCTAAATATTATCTAGGCACCCCAATGTTAAAAACAAAATAGCTCTGAATATAATCTGTCAGAAAAAATATACAATCCTGTATTCTACTGTGTTTTGGAATATATACACCAACTCCATATGCTCTCTCAGGTAAAATGCAAAAATTCATTATTTAAGCGAATCGAAAAAAATCTAAATATTATCTAGGCACCCCAATGTTAAAAACAAAGTAGCTCTGAATATAATTTGTCAGAAAAAATGTATAATCCTGTATTCTACTGTTTTTTGGAGTATATGCACCAACTCCATATGCTCTCTCAGGTAAAATGCAAAAATTCTCTATTTAAGCGAATCGAAAAAAATCTAAATATTATCTAGGCACCCCAATGTTAAAAACAAAATTGCTCTGAATATTATCTGTCAAAAAAATATACAATCCCGTATTCTAATCTCTTTTGGACTATACAAACGAACTCCATATGCTTTCTCATATAAAATACAGAAATTCTATATTTAAACAAATCAAAAAAAATCTAAATAATATCTAGACGCTCCAAAGTTAAAAGAAAATGCCTCTGAATATAGTCTGTTAGAAAAAATATACAATGCCTTATTCTACTCTGTTTTAGAGTAAATACACCAACTCAGTATGCTCTCTCATGTAAAATACAGTAATTCAAATTTTACTCGAATTGAAAAAATCTAAATATTATTTAGTCACCCCAATGTTAATAACAAAATTTCTCTGAATATAAAGTGTCAGAAAAAATATACAATGCCCTATTCTACTCTGTTTTTGAGTATATACACCAACTCTACCTGCTCTCTCATGTAAAATACAGAAAATCTATATTTCAGAAAATCAAAAAAAATCTAAATATTATATAGGCACCCCAATGTTAATAGCAAAATTTCTCTGAATGTAATCTGTCAGAAAAAATATACAACGCCCTTTTCTACTATGTTTTGGAGTACATACACCAAATCAATATGTTCTCTCATGTAAAATACCGAACTTTTAATTTTACGTGAATCGAAATAAATCTAATTATCTAGGCACCCCAATGTTAAAAGCATATTTGCTCTGAATATAATCTGTCAGAAAAAATATACAATGCCCTTTTCTACTCTGTTTTGGAGTATATACACCAACTCAATATGCTCTCTCATGTAAAATACAGAAATTCTAATTTTACACGAATCGAAAAAATCTAAATATTATCTAGGCACCCCAATGATAAAAACAAAATTGCTCTTAACATAATCTGTCAGAAAAAATATACAATGCCCTATTCTACTCTGTTTTCGGGTATATACAAAAACTCAGTATTCTCTCTCAAGTAAAATACCGAAATTCTGATTTTACGTGAATAGAAAAAAATCTAAATAATATCTAGGCGCCCCAAAGTTTAAAGAAAATGGCTCTGAATATAGCCTCTTAGTACAAATATAATATGCCTTATTCTACTCTTTTTTGGAGTATATACACCAACTCAGAAGGCTCTCAAATGTAAAATACAGAAAATATTATTTTACTTCAATCGAAAAAATCTAAATATTATCTAGGCACCCAATGTTAAAAACAAATTTACTCTCAACATAATCTGTCAGACAAAATATACAATGCCTTATTCTACTCTGTTTTGGAGTATATACACCATCTCCATATGCTCTCTCATGTAAAATACAAAAATTCAATATTTTAGCGAATCGGAAAAAATCTAAATATTATCTAGGCTCCCCAATGTTAAAAACAAAATTGCTCTGAATATTATCTGTCAGAAAAAATATACAATGCCCGTTTATACTCTATTTTGGAGTATATAAACAAACTCAATATGCTCAATCATGTAAAATACCGAAATTCTAATTTTACGCGAATTACAAAAAATCTAAATTTTATCTAGGCACCCCAATGTTAAAAACAAAATTGCTCTGAATATAATCTGTCAGAAAAAATATACAATCCCCTTTTCTAGTTTATTTTGGAGTATACACACCAATTCAATATACTCTCTCATATAAAATATCGAAATATTAATACACGGGAATCGAAGAAAATCTAAGTATTATCAAGGCACCCCAATGTAAAAAGCAAAATTTATCAAAACAAAATCTGTCAGAGAAAGTATACAATGCTTTTTTCTACTCTTATTTGTAGTATATAAACCAACTCAATATGCTCGCTCATGTAAAATTCCCAAATTTTAATTATACGCGAATCGAAAAAAGTCTAAACACTATCTTAGCACCACAATGTTAAAATAAAATATCTCTGAATATAATCTGTCAGAAAAAATATACAATGCCCCATTATACTCTGTTTTGGAGTGTATACACCAACTCAATATGCTCTCACATGTAAAATACCGAAATTCTAAATTTACGCGAATCGAAAGAAATCTAAATATTATTGAGGTACCCCAATGTTAAAACAAAATCTCTCTGATTATACTCTGTCAGAAATAATATAGAATGCTTTATTCTACTTTCTTTTGAAGTATATACACAAACTCAATATGCTCTTTCATGTAAAATACCGAAATTCTAATTTTACGGGAATCGAAAAAAATCTAAATATTGTCTAGGAACCTTAATGTTAAAAGCAAAATTGCTCTGAATATAATTTGTCAGAAATAATATACAATACCTTTTTTTACTCTGTTTTGGGGTATATACACCAACTAAACATGCTGTCTCATGTAAAATACCGAAATTGTAATTTTACGCGAATCGAAAAAAATCTAACTATGATATAGGCACCACAATGTTAAAAGCAAAATTGCTCTGAATATAACCTCTCAGAAAAAATATACAATGCCCTTTTCTACTCTGTTTTGGAGTAAATACACCAACTCAATATGCTCTCTCAGGTACAATACCGAAATTGAAATTTTACGCTAATCGAAAAAAATCTAAATATTATCTAGGACCCCAATGTTAAAAGAAAATGACTCTTAATATAACCTGTCAATCAAAATATACTATTTTCTTTTCTACTGTGTTTTGCAGTATATACACCAACAGAATATGCTCTCTAATGTAAAATACGGAAATTCTAATTTTACGTAAATCGAAATAAATCTAAATATTAACTAGGCACTTCAATGTTAAAAGCAACATTGATCTGAATATAATCTGTCAGAAAAAATATACAATGTTCTTTTCTAAAAAGTTTTGAAGTATATACACAAACTCAATATGCTCTGTCAGCTAAAACACCGAAATTCTAAATTTCCGTGAATCGAAAAAAATCTAAATTTTATCTAGGCAACCCAATGTTAAAAACAAAATTGCTCTGAATATAATCTTTCAGAAAAAAATATACAATGCCCTATTCTACTCTGTTTTGGAGTATATACACCAACTCAATACGCTCTCTCATGTAAAATACAGAAATTCTAATTTTACCCGAATCGAAAGAATCTAAATACAATCTAGGCACACCAATTATAAAAACAAAATTGCTCTGAATATAATCTGTCAAAAAAAATATACAATGCCCTATTCTCCTCTGTTTAGGAATATATACACCAACTCAGTATACTCTCTCATGTAAAATACCGAAATTCTCATTTTATGTGAATCAAAAAATATCTAAATATTATCTAGGCACCCCAATGTTAAAAGCAAAATTGCTCTGAATATAATCTGTCATAAAAATTATACAATGCCCTTATCTACACTGTACTGGAGTATATACACCAACTCCATATGCTCCCTCATGTAAAATATTTACATTCTAATATTACCTGAATTGAAAAAAATCTAAATAATATCTAGGCGCCCCAAAGTTGAAAGAAAATTGCACTGAATATAGTCTGTTAGAACAAATATACAATGCGTTATTCTACTATATTTCGGAGTATATACACTAACTCAGTATGCTCTCTCGTGTAAAATAAAGATATTTTAATTTTACCCGAATCAAAAAAATCTAAATATTATCTAGGCACCCCAATGTTAAAAACAAAATTGCTCTGAATATAATCTAGCATAAAAAATATACAATGCCCTATTCTACTCTGTTTTTGAGTATATACACCAACTCTACCTGCTCTCTCATGTAAAATACAGAAATTCTATTTTTCAGCGAATCGAAAAAAAACTAAATATTATCTAGGCACCCCAATGTTAAAAGCAAAATTGCGCAGAATATCATCTGTCAGAAAAAATATACAAGGCCCTATTCTACGCTGTTTTGGAGTACATATACCAAATCAGTATGCTCTCTCATGTAATATAACAAAATTCTAATTTTACGTGAATCGAAAATAATCTAAATAATATCAAGGTAAACCAAAGTTACAAGAAAATGTCTCTAAATATAGTCTGTTAGAAAATATATACAATGCCTTATTCTACTCTGTTTTGGAGGATATACACCAACTCAATATGCTCTCTCATGTAAAATACAGAAATTCTAAGTTTCCCCGAATCGAAAAAATCTAAATATTATCCTGGCACCCCAATGTTAAAAAAAAAATTACTCTGAATATAATCTGTCAGAAAAAATATACAATGCCCTATTCTACTCTGTTTTGGAGTATATACACCAAATCCATATGCTCTCACATGTAAAACACAGAAATGCTATATTTAAGCGAATCGAAAAATATCTAAATATTATCTAGGCACCCCATGTTAAAAGCAAAATTGCTCTGAATATAATCTGTCAGAACAAATATACAATGCCCTATTCTACTCTGTTTTCGAGTATATACACCAACTCCATATGCTCTCTCATGTAAAACACAGAAATTCTATATTTAAGCGAATAAAAAGAAATCTAAATATTACATAGGCACCGCAACGATAAAAGAAAATTGCTCTGAATATAATCTGTCAGAAAAAATATACAATGCCCTTTTCTACTGTGTTTTGTAGTATATTCACCAAATCAATATGCTCTCTCATGTAAAATACAAAATTCTATATTTAAGCGAATCGAAAAAAATCTAAACATTATCTAGGCACCCCAATGTTAAAAAAAAATTGCTCTGAATATAATCTGTCAGAAGGAATATACAATGCCCTTTTCTACTTTGTTTTGGAGTATATACACCAACTCCATATGCTCTCTCATGTAAAATAGAGAAATTCTATATTTAAGTGAATCGAAAATAATCTAAATATTATCTAGGCACCCCAATGTTAAAAACAAAATGGCTCTGAATACAATCTGCCAGAAAAAAATACAATGCACTATTCTATTCTGTTTTCGAGTATATACACCAATTCAATATGCTGGCTCATGTAAAATACAGAAATTATACTTTTAGCCGAATTGAAATAATCTAAATATAATCTAGGCACCCCAATTTAAAAACAAAATTGCTCTGTATATAATCTGTCAGAATAAATACACAATGCCATTTTCTACTCTGTTTTGTAGTATATACACAAACTAAATATGCTCTGATATGTAAAATACAGAAATTCTAATTTTATCCGAATCGAAATAATCTAAATATTATGTAGGCACGTCAGTGTTAAAAACAAAATTTCTCTGAATATAATCTTTCATAAAAAATATACAATGCCCTATTCTACACTGTTTTAGAGTATGTACACCAACTCAGTATGCTCTCTCATGTAAACTACCGAAATTCAAGTTTTACCCGCATCGAAAAAATCAAAATATTATGTAGGCAACCTAATGTTAAAAACAAAATTGCTCTGAATATAATATGTCAGAAAAAATATTCAATTCCTTATTCTACTCTGTTTTGGATTATATACACCAACTCAGTATGCTCTCTCATGTAAAATACCGAAATTCTAATTTTACGTGAATCGAAAACAATCTAAATATTATCTAGGCACTTCAATGTTAAAAACAAAATTGCTCTGAATATAATCTGTCAGAAAAAATATACAATGCCCTATTCTACTCTGTTTTAGATTATATACATCAACCCCATATGCTCTCTCATGTAAAATACCGAAATTCCAATTTTACGCGAATCGAAATAAATCTAAATAATATCTAGGCGCCCCAAAGTTCAAAGAAAATGGCTCTGAATATAGTCTGTTAGAAAAAATATACAATCCCTTATTTTACTCTGTTTTGTAGTATATACACCATCTCAGGATGCTTTCTCATGTAAAATAGAGAAATTTTAATTTTATCCGAATTGAAATAATCTAAATATTATGTAGGCACGTCAATGTTAAAAACAAAATTGCTCTGAATATAATATTTCAGAAAAATATATAATGCCCTATTCTACTCTGTTTTGGAGTATATACACCAACTCAGTATGCTCTCTCATGTAAAATTCCGAAATTCTAATTTTACCCGCATTGAAAAAATCAAAGTATTATCTAGGCTCCCCAATGTTAAAAGCAAAATTGCTCTGAGTATAATCTCTCAGAAAAAATATTCAATGTCTTATTCTACTCTGTTTTGGTGTATATACACCATCTCAGTATGCTCTCTCATATAAAATACCAAAATTCAAATTTTACGTGAATAAAAAAAATCTAAATATGATCTAGGCTCCCCAATGTTAAAAGCAAAATTCCTCTGAATATAATGTCTGAAAAAATACACAATGCCCTTTTCTACTCTGTTTTGGAGTATATACACCAACCCAATATGCTCTCTCATATAAAGTACAGAAATTCTAAATTTACAATAATCGAAAACAATCTAAATATTATTTAGGCATCCAATGTTAAAAGCAAAATTGCTCTGAATATAATCTTTCAGAAAAAATATGCAATGCCCTTTACTTCTGTGTTTTGCAGTATATTGACCAACTCAATATGCTTTTTCCGGTAAAATACCGAAATTATAAATTTACGAAATTAAAAAATTTCTAAATGTTATCTAGGCAACCCAATGTAAAATGCAAAATTGTTCTGAATGTAATCTGTCAGAGAAAATGTACAATGCCTTTTTCTACTCTGTTTACGAGTATATACACCAACTCATTATGCTCTCCCATGGAAAATACAGAAGTTCAAATTTTAAACGAACCTAAAAAAATCTAAACATTATCTAGGCATTTCAATGTTAAAAGCAAAATTGCTCTTAATATAGTCTGTCAGAGAAAATACACAATGCCCTCTTCTACTCTTTTTTGGAGTATATAAACCAACTCAATATGCTCTCTCATGTAAAATACCAAAATTTTAATTTTACCTGAATCGAAAAATATCTAAATATTATCTAGGCACCCCAATGTTAACAGAAACATGGCTCTGAATATAGTCTTTCAGAAAAAAATATACTATGCCCTTTTGTATTCAGTTTTGGATTATATACACCAACCCAATATGCTCTCTCATGTAAAATACCGAAATTCTAAATTTACACGAATTGAAAAAAATCTAAATATTATTTA
This sequence comes from Callithrix jacchus, assembly GCF_049354715.1. Classification (NCBI taxonomy): domain Eukaryota; kingdom Metazoa; phylum Chordata; class Mammalia; order Primates; family Cebidae; genus Callithrix; species Callithrix jacchus. The sequence goes on along the minus strand of NC_133521.1, from coordinate 53,861,957 downwards.
GGCACCCAATGTTAATAGCAAAATTGCTCTGAATATAATTTGCCAGAAAAAATATACAATTCCCTTTCCTACTCTGTTTTAAAGTATATACACCAACTCAATATGCTCTCTCATGTAAAATACCAAAATTATAAATTTATGCCAATTAAAAAATTCTAAACATTATCTAGGCACCCGAATGTTAACAACAAAATTTCTCTGAATGTAATCAGTCAAAAAAATATACAACGCCTTTTTCTACTCTGTTTTGGAGTATATACACCAACTCAATATGCTCTCCCATGTAAAATACAGAAATTCAAATTTTACACGAACCGAAAAATCTAAATATTATCTAGGCATTCCAATGTTAAAATCAAAATTGCTCTGAATATAATCTCTCAGAAAAAATATACAATGCCCCATTCTACTCTGTTTTGGAGTATATACACCAACTCCATATGCTCTCTCATGTAAAATACAGAAATTCAATATTTAAGCGAATCGAAAAAAATCTAAATATTAACTAGGCACCCCAATGTTAAAAGCAAAATTTCTGTCAATATAATTTGCCAGAAAAAATATACAATGACCTTTTCCACTATGTTTTGCAGTATATAAACCAACTCAATATGTTCTCTCATGTAAAATACCGAAATCGTAAATTTACACGAATCGAAAAATATATAAATAATATCTACGTGCCCGAAAGTTAAAGGAAAATGGCTCTGAATATAGTCTGTTAGAAAATATACAATGCCTTATTCTACTCTGTTTTGGATTATATACACCAAGTCAGTATGCTCTCTAATGTAAAATACCGAAATTCTAATTTTACGCAAATCAAAAAAAAATCTAAATAATATCTAGGCGCCCCAAAGTTAAAAGAAAATGGCTCTGTATACAGTCTGTTAGAAAAAATATACAATGCCTTATTTTACTCTGTTTTGGTGTATATACACCAACTCAGTATGCTCTCTCATGTGAAATACAGAAATTCTAATTTTACATGAATCGATAAAAATCTAAATATTATATAGGCACCCAACGTTAAAATCAAAGTTGCTGAGAATATAATCTGTCAGAAATAATATACAATGCCCTTTCCTACTCTGTTATAAAGTATATAAACCAACTCAATATGCTCTCTCATGTAAAATACAGAAATTGTAAATTTACGCAAATTAAAAAATTCTAAATATTATCTAGGCACCCCGATGTTATAAGCAAAATTCTTCTGAATGTAGTCTGTCAGAAAAAATATACAATGCCTTTTTCTACTCTGTTTTCGACTATATACACCAACTCAATATGCTCTCCCATGTAAAATACTGCAGTTCAAATTTTACACGAACCAAAAAAAATCTAAATATTATCTAGGCATTCCAATGTTAAAAGCAAGATTGCTCTGAATATAGTCTGTCAGAGAAAGAACACAATGCCCTCTTCTACTCTTTTTTGGAGTACATAAACCAACTCAATATGCTCTCTCATATAAAATACAAAAATTCTAATTTTACCTGAATCGAAAAAAATCTAAATATTATCTAGGCACCCCAATGTTAAAGCAAAATTGCTCTGAATATAATCTGTCAGAAAAATATACAATGCATTTTTCTACTCTGATGTGGAGTATATACTCCAACCCAATATGTTCTCTCATATAAAATAGAGAAATTCTAAATTTATGATAATCGAAAAAATTCTAAATATTATTTAGGCACCCAATGTTAAAAGCAAAATTGCTCTAAATATAATCTGTCAGAAATAATCTACAATTCCCTTTCCTACTCTGTTATAAAGTATATACACCAACTCAATATGCTCTCTCAGGTAAAATACCGAAATTATAAATTTACAAAATTAAAAAAATTCTAAATGTTATCTAGGCAACCCAATGTAAAAAGCAAAATTTTTCTGAATGTAATCTGTCAGAGAAAATATACAATGCCTTTTTCTACTCTGTTTTCGAGTATATACACCAACTCATTATGCTCTTTGATGTAAAATACAGAAGTTCAAAGTTTACACGAACCTAAAAAACTCTAAACATTATCTAGGCATTTCAATGTTAAAAGCAAAATTGCTCTGAATATAGTCTGTCAGAGAAAATACACAATGCCCTTTTCTACACTTTTTTGGAGTATATAAACCAACTCAATATGCTCTGTCATGTAAAATACCGAAATTATAATTTTACCTGAATCGAAAAATATCTAAATATTATCTAGGCACCCCAATCTTAAAAGCAAAATTGCTCGGAATATAATCTGTCTGAAAAAATATACTATGCCCTTTTTTACTCTGTTTTGTAGTATATAAACCCCATTAATATGCTCTCTCAAGCAAAATACAGAAATTCTATATTTAAGCGGATCGAAAAAAATCTAAATATTATCTAGGCACCCCAATGTTAATACCAAAATTGCTCTGAATATAATCTGACAGAAAAAATATACAATGCCCTATTCTACTCTGTTTTGGAGTATATACACCAACTCAATATGCTCTCTCATGTAAAATACAGAAATTCTAATTTTACGTGAATCGAAAATAATCTAAATATTATCTTGGCACCCGAATGTTAAAAGCAAAATTTCTCTGAATATAGTCTGTTAGAAAAAATATACAATGCCTTATTCTACTCTGTTTTGGAGAATATACACCAACTCATTATGCTCTCTCATGTAAAATACAGAAATTCTAATTTTACGTGAATCGAAAAAAATCTAAATATTATCTAGGCAACTCAATGTTAAAAACAAAATTGCTCAGAATATAATCTTTCAGAAAAAATACACAGTGCCCTATTGTACTCTGTTTTGGAGTATATACACCAACTCAATATGCTGTCTCATGTAAAATACAGAAATTCAATATTTATGCGAATTGAAAAAAATCTAAATATTATCTAGGCACCCCAATATTAAAAGCAAAATTGCTCTGCATATAATCTGCCAGAAAAAAATATACAATGCCCTCTTCTACTCTGTTTTGTAGTATATACACCAACTGAATATGCTCTTTCATGTAAAATACCAAAATTCTAATTTTACCCGAATCGAAAAAAAATCTGAATATTATCTAGGCACCACAATGTAAAAAACAAAATTGCTCTCAATATATTGTGTCAGAGAAAATATACAATGCCCTATTCTACTCTGTTTTGGAGTATATACACCAACTCCATATGCTCTCTCATGTAAAATACAGAAATTCTATATTTAAGCGAATCGAAAAAAATCTAAGTATTATCTAGGCAACCCAAAGTTAAAAGGAAAATTGCTCTGAATATAATCTGTCAGAAAAAATATACAATGCCCTTTTTTACTTTGATTTGTAGTATATACACCAACTCAATATGCTCTCTCATGTAAAATAAGGAAATTCTAATCTTACCCGAAACGAAAAGATCTAAATATTATCAAGTAACCCCAATATTAAAAACAAAATTGCTCTGAATATAATCTGTCAGAAAAAATATACAATGCCCTATTCTACTCTGTTGTTCAGTATATACACCAACTCAGTATGCTCTCTCATGTAAAATACCGAAATTCTAATTTTACGTGAATCGAAAAAAATCTAAATAATATCTAGGCTCCCCAAAGTTAAAAGAAAATGGCTCTCAATATAGTCTGTTAGAAAAAATATACAATGCCTTATTCTACTCTGTTTTGCAGTATATACATCAACTCAGTATGCTCTCTCATGTAAAATACAGAAATTTTAATTTTACGTGAATCAAAAAAATCTAAATATTATGTAGGCACCCCAATGTTAAAAGCAAAATTGCTCGTAATATAATCTGTCAGAAAAAATATACAATGCCCTTTTCTACACTGTTTTGGTGTATATACACCACCTCAATATACTCTCTCATGTAAAATACAGAAACTCTAATTTTACTCGAATCGAAAAAAATCTAAATAATATCTAGGCGCCCCAAACTTAAAAGAAAATGGCTCTGAATATAGTCTGTTAGAGAAAATATACAATGCCTTATTCTACTCTGTTTGGAGTATATACACCAACTCAGTATGCTGTCTCATGTAAAATAAAGACATTCTAATTTTACGTGAATTAACAAAAATCTAAATATTATCTAGGAACCTTAATGTTAAAGACAAAATTGCTCTGAAAATAATCTGTCAGTAAAATATAAAGTGCTCTATTCTACTCTGTTTTGGAGTATATACACCAACTCCATATGCTCTCTCATGTAAAATACAGAAATTCTATATTTAAGCGAATTGAAAGAAATCTAAATAGTATCGAGGCACCCCAATGTTAAAAGCAAAATTGCTCAGAATATAATCTGTCAAAAAAATATACAATGCCCTTTTCTACTCATTTTTGCAGTATATACACCAACTAAATATGCTGTCTCATGTAAAATACAGAAATTCTAATTTTACCCGAATCGAATAAATCTAAATATTGTCTAGGCACCCCAATGTTAAAAACAAAATTGCTCTGAATATAATCTGTCAGAAACATTACAGAATCCCCTATTCTACTCTATTTTGGAGTATATACAAAAACTCAATATGCTCTCATGTAAAATACTGAAATTCTAATTTTACTCAAATCGAAAAAAATTGAAATATTATCTAGGCACCCCAATGTTAAAAGCAAAATTGCTCGTAAAATAATCTGTCAGAAATAATATACAATGCCCTTTTCTACCCTGTTTTGCAGTATATACACCAACTCAATATGCTCTCTCATTTAAAATACCGAAATTCTAATTTTACGCTAATCTAAAGAAATCTAAATAATATCTAGGCGCCCCAAAGTTAAAAGAAAATGGCTCTGAATATACTCTGTTAGAAAAAATATACAATGTCTTATTCTACTCTGTTTTGGAGTATATACACCAACTCTGTATGCTTTATCATATAAAATACAGAAATTCTAATTTTACCCAAATTGATAAAATCTAAATATCATGTAGGCACCCCAATGTTAAAACCAAAATTGCTCTGAATAGAATCTGTCAGATAAAATATACAATGCCCTAATCTACTCTATTTTCGAGTATATACACCAACTCCATATGCTCTCTCATGTAAAATACAGAAATTCTATATTTAAGCGAATCAAAAAAAACCTAAATATTATCTAGGCACCCCAGTGATAAAAGCAGAATTTCTCTGAATATAATCCGTCAGAAAAAATATACAATGCCCTTTTCTACTCTGTTTAGGTGTATATACACCAACTCAATATGCTCTCTCATGTAAAATACGGAAATTCTATATTTAAGCGAATCGAAGAAAATCTAAATAATATCCAGGCACCCCAAAATTAAAAGAAAATGGCTCTGAATATATTGTATTAGAAAAAATATACAGTGCCCTATTATACTCTGTTTTGGAGTATATACAAGAACTCCATAAGCTCTCTCATGTAAAATACAGAAATTCTATATTTAAGCGAATTGAAAAAAATCTAAATATTATCTAGGCACCCCAATGTTAAAAGCAAAATTGCTCTGAATATAATCAGTCAGGGAAAATATACAGTGACGTAATCTACTCTGTTTTAGAGTATATACACCAACTCAGTATGCTCAATCATGTAAAATACTGAAATTCTAATTTTACGTGAATCGAAAAAAATCTAAATATTATCTAGGCACCCCAATGTTAAAAGAAGAATTACTCTGAATATAATCTGTCAGAAAAAATATACAATGCCCTATTCTACTCTGTTTTTGAGTATATAAACCAACTCCATATGCTCTTTAAGGTAAAATACAGAAATTCTATATTTAAGCGAATCGAAAAAAATATAAATATTATCTAGGCACCCCAATGTTAAACGCAAAATTGCTCTGAATATCATCTGTCAGAAAAAATATACAATGCCCTTTTCTACTTTATTTTGTTGTATATACACCAACTCAATATACTCTCTCATGTAAAATACGGAAATTCTAATTTTACGCAAAACGAAAAAAATCTAAATAATATCTAGGCTCCGCAAATTTAAAAGAAAATGGCTCTCAATATAGTCTGTTAGAAAAAATATACAATGCCTTATTCTACTCTGTTTTGGAGTATATACACGAACTTAATCTGCTCTCTCATGTAAAATACAGAAATTCTAATTTTACCTGAAGCGAAAAAATCTAAATATTATCGAGGCACCCCGATGTTAAAAATAAAATTGCTCTTAATGTAATCTGTCAGAAAAAATATACAATGCCCTATTCTACTCTGTTTTGGAGTATATACACCAACTCAGTGTGCTCTCTCATGTAATATAACGAAATTCTAATTTTACGTGTATCGAAAAAAATTTAATAATATCCAGGTACCCCAAAATGAAAAGAAAATGGCTCTGAATATATTGTATTATTAAAAATATACAATGCCCTTTTCTACTCTGTTTTGGAGTATATACACCAACTCAGTATGCTCTCTCATGTAAAATACCGAAATTCTAATTTTACGTAAATTGAAAAAAATTTAAATAATATCTAGGTGCCCCAAAGTTAAAAGAAAATGGCTCTGAATATAGTCTGTTAGGAAAAATATACAATGTTTTATTCTACTCTGTTTTGTAGTATATACACCAACTCAGTATGCTCTCTCATGTAAAATATTGAAATTCTAATTGTACGTGAATAGAAAAAAACTAAATATAATATAGGAACCCCAACGTTAGAAGCAAAATTGCTCTGAATATAATCTGTCAGAAAAAATATGCAATGCCATTTTCTACTGTGTTTTGGAGTACATACACCAACTCAATATGCTCTCTCATGTAAAATGCCGAAATTCTAATTATACACGATTCGAAAAAAATCTAAATATTATCTAGGCACCCAAATGTTAAAAACAAAATTGCTCTGAATATAATCTGTCAGAAAAAATATACAATGCCCTATTTTACTCTGCTTTGTAGTATATACTCAAACTCAATATGCTCTCTCATGTAAAATACAGAAATTCTATATTTCAGAGAATCGATTAAAATCTAAATATTATCTAGGCACCCTAATGTTAAAAGCAAAACTGCTCTGAATATGATCTGTCAGAAAAAATATACAGTGCCCTATTCTACTCTGTTTTGGAGTGTATACACCAACTCAGTATGCTCTCTCATGTAAAATACCAAAATTCTAAATATACGCGAATCGAAAAAAATCTAAATAATATTTAGGCGCTTCAAAGTGAAATGGAAATGGCTCTGTATACAGTCTGTTAGACAAAATATACAATGCCTTATTCTACTCTGTTTTCGAGTATATACACCAACTCAGTATGCTCTCTCCTGTAAATTTCCAAAATTCTAATTTTACGTGAATCGAAAAAAATCTAAATATTATCTAGGCACCCGAATATTAAAAGCAAAATTGCTCTGAATATAATCTGTCAGAAAAAATATACAATGCCCTTTTCTACTCTGTTTTGGCGTATATACACCAACTCAGTATACTCTCTCATGTAAAATACCGAAATCCAAACAGTACTCTAAGTATCTCATTAATTGCACAAGACCCCCGTGATGTTGTTTTTAATAACTAGGGGATTACAGATGACATTACTCACGATATGACTGCAGCTGTTTGCCGGTCCTGTGATAATGTTTCTAATATCCGGAGAAGTAGAGGAGAATGTTTCTGCCCATAGGCAAATCCTCTGAATACGGCAAGAGGAGTACACCGTGCTGTGGTATGGTCACTAATGTAAACAAGAAAACAATTATATTGAATTAAATATTGCAAGGTGTTAACCCCCCCTATAATTCTCTTTCTAATTTCAAGTGGGTGAGGAGGACATTTTTGTCAAAATGGCGGAGGTGTAACTACAGCTATTGCCTACTATATAATAAAAAAGGATAAAATTATTATTTACATATGATATGATTGCCAGTATCATATTACACCACATTTTCAAAATATCTGGGCCCCAGCAGCTGTGGGCATGGCAGCCAAGCGAGGGTGTCCCTATGCAACCAGGTTGGGCATTGGGGCTGCTACGGGCCCTTTGGTTTGTCTGGGGGCTGCTACGGGCCCTCTGGCGGTGGCTGTGGTAACAGCCACATAGCCAGAGGGTCTCTCAGCATCCAGGGAGGGCCTGGCGGCTGCTACTGACACTCTGGCAGGGGCTGTGGGCACAGCCACCTAGACAGGGGTCCCTATGTAGCCAGGGTGGAGCTGGAAGCTGCTATAGGCCCTTTGGAGGGAGGTGTGGGGATACCCTGCTCTTCACAGGTACACAGTTTGCACCTATTTCTACATGTGTAGATCGTTTACATAATGGGCACATATTTGTACACATGTACATATGTTACTATCACAACAAACATATGTACATAATATGTGTACAATAAATATGTACTTTATACGTACCTAATATAAATAATATGTACGTTTTGGTGATATTATGTGATATCTACATATTATTGATTATATATCTTATTGTGATAATATGTATGCTACCACTGAAATTTTTAGAAATGTACATAGAGTACACTTTATGTACCTATGCATTGGGTACACATTATAGAAATAAATAGGTACATATTTTACAGATTAGGTACATTGTTTCTACATGTGTATTTTGTACACATATGTACAGCAGAGTAAATGTATAGACTATACCTATTTTATACATTTATTGTGATATATCAATAAATGTACACATGAGTACATTCTGGGATATAATTTTTAGCATATTAGATAGGAATTACACCGGTGACCAAAGTGGGTTTACACCCAGGTGCTCACATAGTTTATACATGTACATGTTGTGCATAGTATATACTCATGTACAGAATGTACATGTCTACATTATATATACATAGGTGTACGCAGCATACATATGTACATACTGTGCACACATATGTACACGTGCATATATTGTACATCTGTACATAATGGGTACATGATGTACATGTGTACACATCATATCACAATAAATGTAAATATACATAATTTTTGCAATATGTACGTTTATATTATGTATTACATTTATTGTGATTATATATGCTGTTGTGATATGATATCATTGTGACATTACAAATGTACATATTATACACATTATGTACCTATGCATCGTGCACAGATTATAGAAATAGAAAGAAACATATTTTACAGGTTATGTACATTTTATTTACTTGTGTATTGGGTACACAGAGTAAATGTACAGATCTTACTTACTTTATACATTTATTGTGATATATGCCAATAAATGTACACATTATGAGTACATTCTATGATATTACATTTAGAATATAAGATAGAAATTACTCTGGTTACCAAAGTGGGTGTAAACTTATGTGTGCACATACTTTGTACATGTACATACTGTGCATATTACGTACTTGTGTACAGAAGGTAAATATCTACATTATATGTATGTATGGGTACAGAGCGTACATATGTACATACTATGTACATATATCTACACCTGAATTTATTGTACATCCGTACATAATGGGTCCATGCTGTACATGTAAACACATCGTCATACCACAATAAATGGAAATGTACATAATGTGTGAAATACGTACATTTATATTATGTATTACATGTGTATTGTGATTGTATATGCTGTTCTGATATCATTGTGATATTACAAATGTACATATTGTACACATTATGGACATACCTATTGTGTACATATTATGTACACATAAATGTACATATTGTACAGATTATGTATATTTATTGTACATCTGTATGGTGCACACATATGTACATCACAGTCAACGTACATATGGTACATATTCTGTGCATTGTTTGTAATATTTCAGTAAGAGTACACATTATAAGTATATTCTGGGATATGATTTTTAGTATGTTAGATAAAAATTACTTTCAATATCAAAGTGGGTATACACTTATGTGTGTCCATTTTGTGATATTATCCATCATATCCTGAGTAGGTATTTCTCTCATTGTGAAAGCAGGTTTACACTCTCGGATTGCTCCAATATCAAGGCAAACTAAAACTCGTCTGTGATGTAGTTAATAATATCCTGAGGACAAAGGATGACCATACCCTGAATATCGCAGGAAGTGAACACCACCACTGTAGTATTGTTTCTAATGTTCAAAAACGGAAAGGATATTACTCCAAATATCTCAGAAAGCACACAAGCGCCCCGTGATATTGTTTCTAATAACTAGAGAATTACAGATGACATTACCCACGACGTGACTGGGGTTGTACTCTGGTCCTGGAATATTGTTCCTAATATCCAGAGAAGGAGAGGAAAATGTTACTGCCCATAGGGAAATAATCTTAATACGGCAAGAGGTGTACACCATGCTTTGATATGGTCACTAATGTAAGCAAGAAAACAATTAGATTGAATTAAGCATTACAAAGAATGAAACTCCCCTATGATTTTCATTCTAATGTCAATGGGGGTGAGGATGACATTTTTGTCAATATGGCAGAGGTGTAACTGGAGCTATTGCCTAATATACAAAAAAACAGAATAAGATTATCATTTTTATATAATATGGTTGCCAGTATCATTTTACACCGGATTTCAAAATAGCTGGGCCTCAGCAGCTGTGGGCAGAGCCCACAAGCGAGGGGAACCCTAAGACGCCAGGGTGGGCCTGGAGGCTGCTCTGGGCTTTTTGGTGGGGTCTGTGAGCACATCGACCCAGCCAGGGGTCCCTGAGCAGCCATGGGGCCTGGGGACCGCTACGGGCACTCTGGCATGGGCTGTGGGCACAGACACCGAGTCAGGGGGTCCCTAAGCAGCCAGGGTGGGCATGGGGGCTGCTACAGGCATTCGAGCAGTGTTTGTGGGCACAGCCCAATTGCCAGGGGGTCTCTAAGCAGCCAGGCTGGGCCTGGGGGCTGCTATAAGGGGGTCTTTGGTAATAGCGTGCTGTGCATCGGTACATAGTTTGCACCTATTACTACATGTGTACATAGTTTTAATATCGGGTATATATATGTACATGCGTACATATGGTGTTATCACGATAAATTTATATTTACATAATATGTGCAAAATACATATGTACCTAATGCATACCTAATGTGTACAATATGTACTTTTTTGTAATATTAGACAATATATATTACTGTGATTATATATCTTATTGTGATTAAATATATTTTATCACTAATATTTTAAGGAATGTGCATAGTGTACACATTATATACCTATGTATTGTGTACACAATATAGAAATATATAGGTACATATTTTACAGATTATGTACACTTTTTCTACATGTGTATTGTGTATATTTACTATGCACAGCAGAGTAAATATACAGACTGTACCTATTTTATACATTTCTCGTGATATGCCAATAAATGTACACATTATGAGTACATTCTAAAATATAATTTTTACCATATTAGAAATTACTCCATTGACCAAAGTGGGTGTACACCCAGGTGTGTACATAGTTTATATGTGTACATATTGTGCATATTAGGTACTCATGTACAAAATGTACATGTCAACATTATATGTATTTATGTGTACATAGTGTGCACATGTACATACTGTTCACACATATGTACGTGTGCATATTTTGTACATGTGTACATAATGGGTACATGATGTGCATGTGTACACACCGTGATACCACAATAAATGTAAATGTACACGATGTGTGCAATATGTACATTTATATTATGTATTACTTGTGTATTGTGATTTTATATGCTGTTGTGATTATATGATATCATTGTAATATTACAATAAATGTACATATTGTACACATTTCGTACATACCTATTGTGTACACATTATGTACCTGTAATTGCACATATTGTACAGATTATGTACGTTTTTGGTACATCTGTATTGTGTACACATAATTACATAACACTCTATGTACATATGGTATGTATTCTGCACATTGATTGTAACATCTCAATAAGTGTACACATTATGAGTATATTGTGATATATGATTTTTAGTATATTAGATAAAAATTTCTTTCTATATCAAAGTGGGTATACACCCATGTGTGTCCATTTTTTGATATTATCCATCATATTTTAAGTAGGTATTACTCTCATTTTGAAAGCAAGTGTTCACTCTGTGATTGTTCCAATATCACAGGCAAAGTACAAGGCTTCTTTAATGTACTACCTAATATCCTGGGGACAAAAGATTATTATACCCTGAATATCGCAGGAAGTGTACACCACCACTGTAGTATCGTGTCTAATATCCAAAAACGGAAAAGATATTACTCCAAGTATCTGATAAAGCACACAAGACCCCCGTGATATTTTTTCTAATAACTAAGGGATTACAGATGACATTACTCACGATATGACTGGGGCTGTCCGCCGGTCCTGTGTTATTGTTCCTAATATCCAGAGAACGAGAGAATAATGTTGCTGCCCATAGGCAAATCCTCTGAATACGGCAAGAGGAGTACACTGTGCTCTTTACAATTGTCACTAATGTAAACAAGAAAACAATTTTATTGAATTTAACATTGCAAGGGGTGAAACCCCCTTATGATTTCAATTCTAATGTCCAGGGGTGTGAGGATGACATTTTTGTCAATATGGCAGAGGTGTAACTAGAACTATTGCCTAGTATATCAAAAACCAGAATAACATCATTTCCATATGATATGGTCGACAGCATCATATTACACCACATTTTCAAAATAGCCGGGCACAGCGCCCTAGCCGGGGGGTCCCTAAGCAGCCAGCGTCAGCCTGGGAGCTGTTACGGGCCCTCTGGCGGGGAATGTGGTTACAGCTCCCTAGCCAGGGGGTCTTTAAGCAGCCAGGGTGGGCCTTGGGGCTGCTACGAGGGGGGCTGTGGTAATAGCCTGTTCTGCACAGGTACATAGTTTTATTTTATTTATTTATTTTTATTTTTTTTTGAGACGGAGTTTCGTCCTTGTTACCCAGGCTGGAGTGCAATGGGGCGATCTCGGCTCACCGCAACCTCCGCCTCCTGGGTTCAGGCAATTCTCCTGCCTCAGCCTCCCGAGTAGCTGGGATTACAGGCACGCGCCACCATGCCCAGCTAATTTTTTGTATCTTTAGTAGAGACGGGGTTTCACCATGTTGACCAGGATGGTCTCGATCTCCTGACCTCGTGATCCACCCGCCTCGGCCTCCCAAAGTGCTGGGATTACAGGCTTGAGCCACCGCGCCCGGCCTAGGTACTTAGTTTTAATAATGAACACATATTTGTATAAGTGTACACATGGTGTTATGATAAATATATATGTACATATGTGCACAATACATATAGACCTAATGCGTATCTACTGTGTACAATATGTACTTTTTTGTGATATTACATGATATATATATATCACTGTGATTATATGCGTTATTTTGATTATATATATTTTATCACTGATATTTTAAGGAATGTGCATAGTGTACACATTATGTACCTATACATTGTTTACACATTATAGAAATATGTAGGTACATATTTTACAGAGTATGTACATTTTTTGTACATGTGCATTGTGTACACATATGTACAGCAGGGTAAATGTACAGATTGTACCTATTTTATACATTTATTGCAATATGCCAATAAATGTACACACTATTACTACATTCTGAATTATTATATTTTGTATATTAGATAGAAATTTCTCCGGTTACCAAAGTGGTTGTACACCCAGGTGTGTACATCGTTTATATGAGTACATATTGTGCATAGAATGTACTCGGGTACAGAAGGTACGTATCTACATTATATGTACACATGTGTAGTGTACATATGTACATACTGTACCCACATATGTACACTTGCATATATTGTGCATCTGTACATAATGGGTACATGATGTACATGTTCACATATCATATCACAATAAATGTAAATGTACATCTTGTTTGCAATATGTACATTTATATTGATATTACATATTACATGTGTATTGTGATTTTATATGCAGTTGTGATTATATAACATTGTGATATTACAATAAATGTACATATTGTACACATTATGTGCATACCTATTGTGTGCACATTTTGTACATATATTCGTACAAATGATACAGTTTATGTACATTTATTGTACATCTGTATTGTGTACATGTATGTACATCACAGTCAATGTACATATGTTACATATTCTGTACATTGAGTGTAATATCCCAATAAGTCTACACATTATGAGTTTTTTCTGGGTTATGACTTTTAGTATATTAGATAAAAATGACCTCCAATATCACAGTGGGTATATACCCATGTGTGTCCATTTTGTGATATTATCCATCATATCCTAAGTAGGTATTTCTCTCACAATGAAAGAAGGTGTACACTCTGTGATTGTTCCAATATTATAGGCAAAGTGCAACGCTTCTGCGATGTAGTTCCTAATATCCCAGGGACAGAGGATGAGTATACTCTTAATATCGCAGGAAGTGTATACCACCACTGTAGTATTGTTTCTAATATCCAGAAACTAAAAGGATATTACTCAAAATACCTCCAAAAGCACACGAGACCCCCGTTACACTGTTCTTAATAACTAGGGGATTACAGATGACATTGCTCACGATGTGACTGGCGCTGTAAACCGGTCCTGTGATATTCTTCCTAATATCCAGATAAGGAGAGAAAAATGTTGCTGCCCATAGAGAAATATTCTGAATACTGCAAGAAATGTACACCGTTCTCTGATATGGTCACTAATGTAAACAAGAAAACAATTATATTGAATTAAACATTGCAAGGGGTGAAACCCTCCTATGCTTTCAATTCTAATGTCAATGGGGTGAGGATGACATTTTTGTCAATATGCCAAATGTGTAACTAGAACTATTGCCTAATATGTAAAGAACCACAATAACATTATCATTTCTGTGTGATAGGTTGCCAGTATCATATTACACCACATTTTCAAAATAGCCGGGCCCCAGCAGCTGTACCCACAGCCTCCTAGCCAGGGGGTCTTTAAGCAGCCAGGGTGGGCATTGAGGCTGCTACGAGCAGAACTGTAGTGATAGCCTGCTGTGCATAGGCATGTAGTTTGCACCTACTTCTGCATGTGTACATTGTTTAAATAGTAGGCACATATTTGTATACGTGTACATACCGTGCTATCATGATACATATATATTTTCATAATATGTGCACTATACATATGTATCTAATACATACCTAATGTGTACAATACGTACTTTTTGGTGATATTACATGACATATATGTATTAGTGTGATTATAGATCTTACTGTGATTATATATATTTTATCACTGATATTTTAAGGAATCTGCATAGTGCACACATTATGGACCTATGCATTGTGTACACATTATAGAAATATATAGGTACATATTTTACAGATGATGTACATTTTTTGTACATGTGCATTGTGTACACCTATGTACATCAGAGTACATGTACAGATTGTGCCTATTTAATACATTTATCACAATACGACAATAAATGTACACACTATGACTACATTCTGGGATTTTACATTTAGTATATTAGATAGAAATCTCTCCGGTTACCAAAGTGGGTATACACCTATATGTGTACCTAGTATATACGTGTACATATTGTACATACTGTGTACTCCTGTACAGATGGTACATATCTTCATTATATGAACATATGTGTAGTGTACATATGTACATACTGTGCACTTACGTACACGTGTATATACCGCAAATCTGCACGTGTGCATGATGTACATGTGTACATATCGTAATATCACAATAAATGTAAATGTATATAATGTGTGCAATATGTACATTTATATTGATATTATGTATTATATGTGTATTATGATTATATATGCTGTGGTGATTATATGAAATCATTGTATTACAATATATTTACATATTGTACACATTATGTACATACCTACTGTGTACACATTATGTACATATAAATGTAATATTGTACAGATTATGTACTTTTTTTGTACATCTGTATTGTGTACACATATGTACATCACAGTCAATGTACATAAGGTACATATTTTGTACGTTGATTGTCATATCCCAATAAGTGTACACATTATGAGTATATTCTGGGATATGATTTATAGTATATAAGAAAAAAGTTACTTCCAATATCAATGTGGGTATACTCGCATGTGTGTCCATTTTGCTGTACCTTCTATTAATCTTTGCCATTGAACATGATAGTGAGAGGTGGTTCTTTTCTCTAACAAGGTTTTCTGTTAATATAACTCAACTCTACTACCTTGTGGCCTCTTTATCTTCCATTGTAAATTGTAATTACCTATAAAAGAGAATATTTTGACATCACGTATCTACCTCTTGGATCCATCAGCCAGAGGCCTAAAATAAAAAAGACATTCACCCCACGAATGGTTATATAGTGGTTGACAACCCCACTTTCTTCTAGGTAAATAATATCCTCTCTTTAACAGTAGCTACTTACAAGATTTGTGCATAAAGAATGTGACTTTTTTATCAGTATCTAGTTTATTCTTACATAAATTTCTAGAATACTGAGAGAATATTCGGATCATTGGTTATATACTACTTTAATTTAATTTTTTCCTCTCAAATTTTATCTTAACTGCATACTCTACCCTGTTTATAAGACTGCCCTATGGTTAAATTTAGTAGGTAGTAAATTTTCCTGGGCACACAGAACAATTCTTTTTGTAATCAACTCTGAAACATCATAGAAAGAGCAAGGATATGGGAATGAGATTTATCTGGCTTTTATTTCTGGTACTTACTTGCTCTCTGACCTTGGGCAACTTATGTATTGCTCTGAGTCTCATCTTCTTCATCTGTAAAATGATCATAGTAATACCTAATTCATATGCAGCTTGGAAATGTGTAATTTAGTGATTGATATAAAGTTCCTGATACAATTTCTGACAAAATAATAGACACCCCACGAGAGATAACCATAACAATCAGAGTTTATATTCACATTAACTGGGATAAAATTGATCTGAAAATACAGCATAGAAAAGCAGCCAAAAATTCACAAGCATATATTTCGCTTGCCTTTTTATACAGAGCTGGAAAATTTCTCATCATTATCTCATCCATTGCCTGCAGCACGATCCTTCCAAAACTCCTCCTAAGACCGTCTGCCAAGGTGGAACACACTGAACCGCATGTGACTCTGCCTTTTCTGACTAATTTTGCAAGATTTTTCTCAGAGTATTATTAACAGAAAATGGGGCTGTTATCAAGGTGACTAGGAATGGTGCATTCTCAGTTCAGGCTCTGATGGAATGTCTACTTGATCTGGTGCAACTCCAGCTGTGCTCTTGGCTTTCCTCACTTTTGTGGTTCCGAGAATGCAAATATTCTCCCATGGCTTCCTTATTTTGTCTTTCTCCATGAGGTCTCATTCAAGTATAAACATTCCCTTCAATTTTCTCAACTCATTTTATATTGTCTGAATAACCTTGATAATTTTCCCTTTCCTAAAGCTATAGACCTTCTTTTTGTGTGTAAGAACAGATTACTCACAAATGTTTACTGTCCGCTAAACATTTATGTGTAATCGGTTTTTAATTATACACACAAAATATCATCTCTACCAACATTTTACAACTATAGTCTTTCTATAGAGAACTATGAAAGGAACTTGCTCTAAAGGAGAAACTTCCAGAGCTAAACCAAGGGTCTGACAATTGTTAACAATATGTTATTCAGTAAAAATATTTTTTCAGTTAACAGAGAAGAATGCCATGGACAAAATGGCAAAACAGAACTTTTCAGCACTTATTCCTTCACAGAAACATCAATTTGAACAGCCATCCGTGCATCAAAGTGTCTTCAAAAGAGACAAGGAATACAGGTGAGAGGTTATAGCACGTTTGTGGAGTAGAAAAGTAAGAAAAACAGCATAAAATAGAGTATAACAGAGAGTTTTCTATTATCTGCATTACCCCGCCCCTAAACCTGGGTAGTGCAGCATGGAAAGAGATACTATGTATGTGCAGAGAGGAGAGTAAATGTAACACCTGACTTCAACATCAACTCTAATGCCAGGCACAATTCAGTGAACTCAACACCAGGCAGGTTTCTATAGCCACAGGCTATGGGACAGACCCTGTCAACCCAAGCTCCAGGCCTTCCCCTATGGCTCTAAGATCGAATGCCTCCAACCTCCATGGCTCCTATCGACATAGGCTCCAGGCCTTCGCCACAACCAGGCCATTTATGGCTTCCCCAGGCTCCACACTGGTTACTATAGACTCGTAAGTGCCTGGATAAACAAACCTCTACATCGACACAGTGGAATATTATTCAGCAATGAAAGCAATAATCTTTGAATGTGGCTTTTGTTGCAGAAAAAAAGCACGTGAGCTATGAAGCCATTAAAAGACATAGAGGAAACTCAAATACATACTACTAAGTGAAAGAAACCAATCTCAAATGACCACTTACTATATGAATCCAACTATATGACATCCTGGAAAAGGCAAAACTATAGAGACATCAAAACGTTCAGTGATTGCTGGGGGTTGAAAAGTGGGAAAGGATAAATGGGCAGAGCATAGAGGATGTTTAGGGCAATGAAACTACTCTGTGTGTTACTATAATGGTAGACACATGCCATTACACACTTGTCAAAACTCACTGAATATACGACAGCAAGAATGGTCCCTAATGTCAATTATAAACTATGGGTGACAGTGATAAGTCAATGTTGGTTCATCCATTGTAACAAATGTACCTCTCTAGTGAGGAAGGCTGATATTGGAGGAGGCTGTGCATTTGGGGAGGTGGGAATGTAGGAACTCTCTGTACTTTCCACTATGCCTCACTATTAACTTTACACTGCTCTAAAAATAAAGCGTATTTTAAAAAAGATTGAGCTGTTGATATAAGCCCAATGTCTACTTTGACGTCCAGAAATGTTTCTTTTAAAACGCTAATACACCACTTCCTGGAAGAAATATTTGTTAACAAATTCCTTTCTAGAACAATTATTTCTGTGGGTGTTCCTGTCACAACTATACATAAAAATCAGAATATGCAGCAACATCTTGATACTCTAAAAACACAATACCAAAAACGTTAAGAAAATCATTTCTAAATTTGATCTAAGCCAAAATGTGGAGAAGCAAAATGGAAGAAAATTATTTCTGTATAATGAGTTTATAGGTTGTTTCTCCGAACTCCTCTACACTTTTCAGTATTTTCCAACTTCTATCATGGAGATATATAAATATAGAAGTAGATATGTATATATATACTCATTAGATATATATTTATATATAATAAACAAACAGATACCGTTTTTATTTTTTATTATTTATTTAATTATTTATTTTTTGAGACGGAGTTTCGCTCTTTTTTCCCAGGCTGAAGTGCAATGTCACGATCTTGGCTCACGACAACCTCCACCTCCTGGGTTCAGGCAATCCTCCTGCCTCAGCCTCCTGAGTAGCTGGGATTACAGGCACGCGCCACCAAGCCCAGCTAATTTTTTGTATTTTTAGTAGAGATGGGGTTTCACCATGTTGACCAGGATGGTCTCGATCTCTTGACCTCGTGATCCACCCGCCTCGGCCTCCCAAAGTGCTGGGATTACAGGCTTGAGCCACTGCGCCCGGCCTACAGATACCATTTTTAAAAGATATATTTATGTATTTTATATATTTATATAACATATACATGTTCATATATACATCATGTTATCACCATTATGGATATAAAGAAGGACATTAAACTAGTGAAAAGATTAAAATAAAATGTACCAAAATGGAAACAGTGATTTAACTCTGCCTAGCTTTATGTGATTAAACAAGGTATTTTTCAAATCTATTTTTCTTTGCTTTCTAGAGGCTTTATAATAAATCTATATTTTTATATTTAAAAGCCTAATTTTTATTAAACAAATAAAAATTCAGCAACACTGTCTTTAGAACATTTTTTAAATCAACTTGACCATGAAGAAAATGTTATGACTATGGTGGTGAGCATTTTGAAAGATTAGCAGAAGCAGGGATAATGTGACATTTAGCTGATCTTTCAAGGGAAGCTAGACAAATGACACTTTTCGAAAAGAAAATAGTCACTAGTGTTGAAACATGGTATCGCCAGTATGATTAAGAAGGAAAGTGTCAACTTCTTCTGTGGAAAATCCTAACATTACCAAACGTAAGAAGGCAAATACTTCAACAACAGAAATGAAAAAGATCTTGATTCATTTATTTAACACTTTTTTAGAGTTTAATCCCAAAAAGTCTATTTTGAAGAAAAGAAAAAATCTTACTCGTGTATATTACCCTTTGCAGTGAACTGGCCAAATAAGTCTATCCAAGGTACGTTGAATACCGAGCATGCTGGAAACATTTTTATTTACATCATCTCTAATCCCTACAACAATAGTGCAAGGAAAGGTTTAATATCTTCTTTTTACAGAGAGGAAAGCTGAGGCTCAAAGAGGTATAGTAGCTCATTTAACATTACACATCCAATACGTGGTGGAGGTGGGACCTATACTTACATCTGTCAGACCTTAAAGTCTGTGTTCTTCTTTCTACCTCTCTGCCTCAGTCCAACAATTGGGATCTTTGCCATGATGCCTCACGAGTTCACGAGGCACTTTTCAGGAAGTTTTTGACTCAGACTTTAACACTCAGCAAGATACCTCAACTAATTTACAAAATGTGACTTGAAAAGCAGGTTGTAATTCCAAAAGCAAAAATCCAACCACAAAAGATAAAGTCTTAATCAGTAGAGCTTTACAGAAGGAAGTAATGTAGGTAGTAAGGGCACTTTCAGAAATGTCTGGAATCAGAGGAGTCGATGTATCACCTGTTAGAAATTGTACTCACTTGGTAGCAAAATTGTCCTTGTGTTCACTTAAAATAATAGTCTTGTTGTTTTAAAACCAACGCACAGTCAGAGGGTGACTTGGATGTTTATTTTTTATTCTCTTTGCTTTCTTGTTTTAAGAATGGATTTTTCCTAAATTCTAATTATTATTGTAACTTACATAAGTGCAGCCGATTTTGCTTTTAAGGATAAAACTACATTTAAGTAGCTTTGTCTGGATTATCAAAACCAGGCCCTGAAGAAGTGAGTTCCTAAAGGGTAGGAACTTTGCTTATGTCTATATCTCAGTTGTGTTAAACAGAATAACTGGCGCAAATTAGCAAATGATGCACTGAGGAATCATAGAACAAAAGACTTTATGAAGAACTAAGTTTCAGATTCAGGGTGACGCTAAGGAGCTAGTGTACCAGAGGATGGTATGCCTTCTGCAATCGCAAAAGCAGCATTCAGTCTGATCTGGGCTCTAAGAAGTGCTCCTTGAGACCTGACATTTTATCCTAACACTGCCACTAACAGGTTAAGTCAGAAAGAGTTCACTTCCCAGAGCTTTCGATTTCTGGTTTCCAAATCAGCACAATGAGAAACTGAAAAGAAGGAAAGAGGAAAAAAAGAGAGGGTCAGAGATCCCTCCTGCTTGTACAATGCCATGATTTGGACACAGGGTTTGGGCAACCATGGCCCATCCACCAATTCCTGCCTGTCGTCTCTTGTCAGACAGCTCACGAGCGACGAATGTGAAAGAATTCCAAAAAGTAACAATATCTTGGGACATGTCAACAATTATATAAAATGCAATTTTCAGTTCTCATAAAAGTACTTTGGAACTCAGCCCCACTCCTTTATTACCCATTTCTATGGCTGCTTTCACACCACAACCGCAGAGATAAGTAGCTGTGACAGAGACCATATGGGCTGCCAAGCCTAAAATATTTACTGCCTAGACCTTTCCAGAAAAAAAAAAAAAGGATTGCTGATCTGTTACACAGACAATCAAGCAAGCGATCACCTGAGAACATTAAAATCTGTGTCTAGGACAAATGGGGCCTATAAAAACTAGGGAATAATCTTCCCCACTACTTATGCAAGAACATTCACCCTTGAGAGAGCAGGCTACATGGCTTGGCAGCACTACTGCCACCAGTCCAGACTTCCCCTCCCCTGTGCCCTATAAGTGACCAGCATTTCTAGGCATTCGTGGAGCAGCGGGGTGCATTCTCATGTCTGGCCCCACACCTTCCCTTCCTCCTGCTTCCTCACATTCTATTTTCTGAGTGGTTGTCAAAGGAACGCTGAATTTTGCTGTCACTTTTTCAGACCCCAATTCCACTTATGACAGTCTTGGTACCAGGAAGCATTCCGAGCTCCTATCTCATCACCACAACCGCCTGCTTCTCACTTAGTCCAGACGAGCTTGCCACAGTGCACTTGCTTTTTAATCGCTCTCTCTCTTCTTGCCTTCACCTCCTCACCCTCCCTCTCTCCCTGGCTCTTTCTGTCACACGGGTGTGTGCACATACACAAGTTCCGATTAGATAAAAGAAGAAACACTTTTTAAGTTTTTTTCTAGGCCTAATAGAAAATTCTTTTTTTTTTTTTTTTTTTACATAAACAGAGCTGATTTTTTCCATTGCAAAAGTGTGGGTGTCCTTCCTTTTGGAGAGTAACAATCATTTTCTACATGGCCTTCTGACACATTGCATGTTGTACATATATGTGTGTGCACATGTGCATATGAGTGTTAGAGTGTGTGTGTGTAGCAGGGAGGAAAGAGATGAAGGAGAGTGTGTATGTGCATGTTGGTTCATATGAGTGTGAGTGTGTGCATGAACGTGCCTGTGTGTATGCACATGTGTATGAGCATGCTTGTATTTGCGTATGAGAATGTGCATGTGAGAGAGAAAGAAAGAATGCATGTATGTGTGAATGTGTATGTGTGTGCATAGCAGGGAAGAAGGGGATAAAGGAGAGTATGCTAAAAAGAAAACACCTCAGAACAGTCAAATAAAAGATTCCATATCAACATCATATCTTGTTAAAATACAGAATTCCCAAGTCAGTCACCTTCAAGCTGGAAGCCTGGAGTGTAAAAAGAGTGGGTGTTCTTCTCTGACAACTTATTGTCTAAGACAATTTTATGATCAAAAATATATTCGAATAAAAGTACCTGAGAAAAGTACATAAAGAGAATATAGCAAAATGTTAACAATGGTTTTCTTTGGGTGAGAGGAAGAGGAGGCAGGTTGTGGTTGATCTGTTTCTTTTAGTTCAACTATTCTGCATTCCTCACTTTTAAATTTTGGATATTAAGATGGAGAGAAAGAACATGAATATAAAGATGAATTCGCTGAATGGAGCAACGAATGCTGAGTTTGCCAAAAATGTATGGCTACCTTCTATATCTAATTATCTGAGGGCAAATCAGAAAACACCACTTTCAGAATTTTTTTTTTTTTTTTTTTTTTAGAAATGAAGTTTCGCTCTTGTTGCCCAAGCTGGAGTGCAATGGCACAATCTCGGCTCACCGCAGCCTCCGCCTTTTGGGTTCAGGCAATTCTCCTTCCTCAGCCTCCCGAGTAGCTGGGATTACAGGCACGCACCACCATGCCCAGCTAATTTTTTGTATTTTTAGCAGAGACAGGGTTTCACAATGTTGACCAGGATGGTCTCGATCTCTTGATCTTGTGATCCACCCACCTCGGCCTCCCAAAGTGCTGGGATTACAGGCGTGAGCCACCGCGCCCAGCCAGAAATGTTTAAAAATGTGTTTTAGGTTATTTTCCCTTTCAGCCTAAGGACTAAAAATTGAACACAACTGGATCTGCGCCATTGCCTCAAAGATTCTTAGCCTAGTTCCAGATCTATTGTCTGGACACTCCTGCTTTTTAGACAGAAAACAGGGCTAAATTCCTATTGACTTCCAAATACACAGACCCACAGATTTGTCACAGTAGCCTCTCTCTCTCACCCTGTCTCTGTCCGTCTGAGTCTCTCTTTCTTTCTCTCTCTCTTCCCTCACATCATCCCCAAATCAGAATGCATATATAAAAATTTGATTAACTGAAACATAGAATGATCAAGATTTTACTACAAGAGAAATACACAGACTTCAGCTAAGATGTTTGGTTGAATACCTGCATATGCCTTCACTCCATCATTAAACCACATTAACACAGGATGATTAAAAATAAATAAACCAACAAAGATAAAAAGAAAATAAAGACAATCCCTTCAGCATATAGAAAACTGGCAAGCAGAAGCTGTCAGTGACACCTGACAGTAGACCCAGAGATGCTAAATCCCAAGCCAGTGGCAGGAAGGCAACCAGGATCCCCAAGGGTTCAAGAGTTGGCAGCTAAATTTACCTAGGGAATTTATGTTTCAGTAGTAGGTAGATCCCAGATCCTCTCCCTAGAATCGGTGCCTGCATCCCACGGTGGTGGCAGGGTGGAGGTTTCCTCTCTATACAGTAAAATTTGGTGTCTCTAGGCAGGAGCTCTCTAGACACAAGTGCTTAAATGTACACACTGAACACTGAGATCCTCCAGGTTTTCCTACCACTGAGTTCCAATGAGGGTGGCAGATACACTTGGTCAGAAGTTAAGATGATTTTTCTCTAGAGAGAATCTCTCTTGCTCAAGAAGAAAAGGTCTGACCCAGCAAGACCACCACCCACAAAATGTTACAATCACACAACTTCCATCAGCTTTTAGCTTTTTGGTGCTCCATTTTTTCTAACAGACACAGACAGCTAAGGGTCACCAGGCATCTGAGCAATGCTTCTAACATGAATGGCCGAGACCAGAGCAACAAGACACATAAATGCAGCCTGAATGAGGACTGTGCTAGGAGATAGGACCTTCTGAAACCCATATGAATGTTCACGAAGAGATAAAAGTGTTACCATTTTCATGAAACAAGAACCAAATTTAAAGAAAAAGTAAACGCTTAGAAATTAAAAATATGACAGCAGAACTTGTGAAAAATTCTTGTTAGAATACTAAGACAACCAAGTTGAGTAGATGAACCTTATGTCTTCCAGAAATAGCGATAAGAAAAAAGTTGAAGTCCGGAAGAAAATTTGAACAGGTTCAACACTAAAATGATCAGAATTCCAAAGATAGAAATAGAGACAGACAGAGAGAGAGAAAAAGGAACAGACACACGCAGCAAATAAGAAAGAGAGAGATAAACCCTAACACAGTAATTGCTAGAGACTACAACACCCAACTTTCAGCACTGGACAGATCTTCCAGACATAAAACCAACCAATCAACATGAAATTTAATCTTTACTACAGACCAAATGGAACTGATATTCAAGGAACATTTCATCCAATGACTGCAGAATACACATTTTTTCAACTCAACACATAGATCATTCATAAGTATAGAAGATACCTTAGGTCACAAAGCAGATGCAAACACATTTGAAATCAGGACTAAGAAATTCATTCAAAACCATACACTTACATGGAAACTGAGTAACTTGCTCCTGAATGACTCCTGGGTAAATAATGACATTAAGGCAGAAATCAAGAAGTTTAAGAAGTTCTTTGAAAGTAATGAGAACAAACAACTTACCAGAGTTTCTGGGATGCAGCTAGTCAAGTAGTGTTGAGAGAAATTTATAGTACTAAATGCTCACATCAAGAAGTGAGAACTCGGGACAGCTGCGGTGACTCACTCTTGTAATCTCAGCACTTTTGGAGGCCAAGGCGGGCAGATTACAAGGTCAGGAGTTTGAGACCAGCCTGACCAACATGGTGAAACCCCATTCTACTAAAAATACAAAAATTAGCTGGTGTTGTGGCACATACCTCTAATCCCAGGTACTCAGGAGGCTGAGGCAGGAGAACTGCTTGAACCCAGGAGATAAATGTTGCAGTGAGCCCATATCACACCACTGCACTCCAGCCTGGTTGAGAGAACAACACTCCATCTCAAAAACAAAATTGAGATCTCAAGTTAACTACCCAACATCACAATTAAAAGAATTAGAAATCCAAGAGCAAAGAACACCCTCAAAGCTATGCTGAATGGGAGTGGGGAGAGAGGGCATCTTTATCTTGTGCCAATTTTTAAGGGGAATGCTTTCAGCTTTTGTCCATTCAGTATGATGCTGGCTGTGGTTTTGTCACATGTGGCTCTTATTATTTTGAGGTATGTTCCTTCAATACCTGGTTTATTGAGAGTTTTTAACACACATGAAAGTTGAATTTTATCAAAAGCTGTTTTTGCATCCATTGAGATAATCATGTGGGTAATTTTTTTTCTTTAGTTCTGTTTATGTGACGATGACATTTATCAATTTGCATATGTTAAACCAAACTTGCATCTCAGGGAGGGTGGTTGTGACCAGGAATGTATTAGTTTCTTCTAGATTTCTCAATTTTTTCAGGTTCAGTGGCTCACATCTGCAATCCCAGAACTTTGGGAGGTCAAGGTGGATTGATCACCTGAGATTGGGAGTTCAAGACAAGATGGATCAACATGGAGAAACCCCATGTCTACTAAAAATACACAATTAACCAGACATGGTGGCACATGCATGTCATCCCAGCTACTCAGGAAGCTGAGGCAGGAGAATAGCTTGAACTCAGGAGGCAGAGGTTGCACTAAGCCGAGATCTCACCATTGTCCTCCAGCCTGAGCAACAAGCACAAAACTTCATCTCAAAATTAAAGAAAAAAGTGCCTACAGTTGTACATAATATTCTGTGAGGGTGGTTTGTATTTCTGTGGGGTCAGTGGTAATATTGCCCTTATTGTTTTTGATGGTGGTTATTTGAATCTCTTCCCTTTCTCCTTCATTGGTCTAGCTTCAAGTTTATTATTTTTTAACCAGTATGATTTTAATAGACCAGTTACTGGGTAGTAAATTGAAACATACAGAGTGCCATCTCCAAGAGCAGTCATGATTTCATTTGGGTTCTTGAAAAATGTTAAGAAGTAGGTTGAGTTTTATTATTTTTTTCAGAAAACCAGCTTTTGAAAAATTTATGTGGAACCAAAAACAGCCAAGGCAACCCTAAGCAAGAAGAGCAAAGCTGGAAGCAACATGCTACCAGACTTCAAACTGCATTACAGGGCTACAGGAAACGACGGCATAGTACTGGTACAAAAACAAACACATAGACTAATGGAACAGAATAGAGAATCCAGAAACAAAACCAAGCTTCTACAACTATCTGATCTTTGGCAAACTTAACAAAAACAAGCAAGGGGGAAAAGATTCTCCCTATTCAATAAACGATGCCAGGATAACTGGATAGCCATATGCAAAAGACTGAAACTAGACCCCTTCTTTACATTACATACAAAAATTTGCTCAAGATAGATTAAAAACTGATATGTAAAACCAAAAACTATAAAAGCTCTGCAAGACACGAGACAATGCCATTCAAAACATAAGCACAGGCAAAGATTTCATCATGAACATGCCAAAAGAAAAGGTAACAAAAGCAAAATTGACAACTGGGGTCAAATTAAAATGAGAAACTTTCACACAGCAAAATAAACTATCAACAGAGAAAACAGACAACCTACAGAATGTGAGAAAATGTTTGTAAACTATGCATTCCACAAAAATCTAATATCAAACATCGGTAGGGAAATTCAATTTACAAGAGGAAAACAAACAACGCATAAAAAGGTGGGCAAAGAACATAAACAGACACTTTTAAAACAAGACATATATGCAACAAGCAATCATATTAAAAAAGCTCAACATCACTGATTATTAGAGAAATGCAAATGAAAATTATAATAAGATACCATCTCACACCAGTCATAATGGCAATTATTAAAGCAAAAAAAAAAAAAACACATACTGGCAAGGTTAGAGAGAAAAACAACACTTACACACTGTATTCGGGAATGCAAATTAGTTCTGCCATTGTGAAAAAGTGTCATGATTCCTCAAAGACCTAAAGAGTGAAATACCATTTGATTCAACAAACTAGTAATGGGTTACTAGGTATGTACCCAAAGGAATATAAATCCTTCTGTTATAGAGACATGTGCACGCATATGTCCATGGCAGCACTGTTCACAATAGCAAAAATATAAAATCAAGCTAAATGCCCATCAATGGTAGACTGGATAAAGAAAATGTGGTACATATACAACAAAAAACACTAGGCAGCCACAAAAGAATGCGATCATGTTCTCTTCAGGGACATAGATGAAGCTGGAGACTATTATTCTTAGCAAACTAACGCAGGAACACAAAATCCAAATACCAGATATTTTCACTTGCAAGTGGGAGCTAAATGAGGAGAACACAGGAACATACAACAGGCGGAAGAACAACACACACTAGAGCCTTTCAGAGAGTGGAGAATGAGAGAAGGAAGAAGATCAGGAAAAACAACTAAATGGGACTAGGCTTAATACCGGAGTAATGAAATGATCTGTACAACAAACCTCATGACAGACTTTACCTAAATAACAAACCTGTGCTTGAACCTTTGGACTTAAATAAAAGTTAAAAAAAAAAAAAAGGCAACTTCTCAAGTTGAATAACATAACCTCCTAGGTTTAAACACATGAACACAAACTCACACCAAGGAACAGTGTCTTGAAACTCTGCAATATATGACAAAGGAAAACAGCTCTCCTAAGTTTTCAGAAAAGTTTTTTAAAAAACAGTATTTACAAAGAATCAGAAATCAGAATGATTTCAGGCTTCTCAAAAGCACTACCAGAAGCTGGGAAATAATGGAGTAGTATCTTTAATACTTGAATGGGAAATTATTTTCAATCAAAAATTCTATGCCCCACCAGTCATGTAAGTGTAAGAAGAAATAAAGTCATATTTCAGAACAATTTGCTTCAGTGTATCCTTGCTTGAATAAGTTACTGGAGGATACAGTCCACAAACAAGAGATTCAGGGCACGGGGCAGTGCAAAACAACAGAGTGGGTTTGTATTTGTATTGAAAAGACAGCAGCATTCGAGAGTTAGGGAATACTGGAGGAGGAGTTTTCTCCAGCATCCCTGGAGCCCACACCTCTCATTTCCACATTCCTATGTCCCATTGCTGCCCATGAATTCTGATCACCTATTCCTTTGATAGAGGTATTTCTCTCAACGATTAGCTGTAGTCAAGTGGCTCTTTCTTGGGCTACAGGAGGAAATCTATTGCTTTTCATTAAACATCAATTTGATTAACCTAGGCTTAAGGTCAGCATTATGCCATCAGCTGTACGTTCTTGGGAAGACATCTACTCACAAACTGGTTAAAGAACGTGGCCCTCCTACCTCTGACTTGTGTGATTCTAAGCAAGCTATTTAGCACCCTCTCATCTGTGAAACAAACATAAAGTTCTTATCTTGGGCTCCACAAACAGAAAGTGTTGAACAAGAAGAGTTTCTTCTCCTCCAAGGCCAGACCATATGGAGGACCCTAAGACAGCCACAGCCTTGGTCAGTAGGACAAACACAGGGTTCAAATTGCACCATTAAAACTGTGGCCAAACGTTTGCTCTGCCTCTGAGTCACTCACTGTCATAAGGCTCTACCGGTTCCCATTCCAGATAGAAAGTGGGCTTTTGTTGGTTTTTGTTGTGTTTTTCAAGAGATGGAGTCACCCAGGCTGGAGTACAGTGGCATGACCATAGCTCACTGCAGCCCCAAACTCCTGAGCTCAAGTGACCTTTCTGCCATGGCCTCCTGACAGAAGCTGGGCCAACAGGGCAGCAGGTATGCATCCCCACACCCAGTAATTTTTTTTTTTTGAGAGATGGGGTACCGCTATGTTGCCCAGACTGCTCTCAAATTCCTGGCCTGAAGCAATTTTCCCATATTAGCCTCCTAAATTTCTAGGATTACAGGTGTGAGCCACTGTGCCCAACAGGTGTTCTTAAGTGCAATTTCCACACTGCTATTCTGAAGAAGGGCAAGAAGCAAAGAGACCCTCCTTGAAACATAGAAAATAAAAGCATTCACTATTAAGTGGAGGCAGAGTTGATGATCAGCCAAAACTACTTCAACTGTAATCCAGAAGTCCCATTGATACAGGAGTTCTAAAGAAATTATTTCATCAGATATTGAAAGTAAGGAAGTCTTTGGTAAGGTTTCCCTTTGAATAAAAAGCAGCCCCAAAACCATTTCTAACAAAGAGCGGCCTGTAAAATGGAGCTGAAGATACAGACAAGCAAGCTGGAAGCTTGCACAGGCGAATGCCAGCAGCTGTAACAATAGGAGGCTACTTGGGTGCCAGGCATGCTCAACCTGACGGCTTTATCTTCCTTTTTCTTTATCAACCACAAGTGCAGTAAGGGACAGACAACATGCACTGGCCAAGTAGAAAACCTATATGCATAAAAGATTCGGGTGGATAGCCAGCTTCTTCACGAGCTATGTAAAACTCTCACCTGGTCCAACCCATATTTGGACCCTATGTAAATCAAACACCACCTCCTCAACAAGTCTATAAAACCTTGTGCAGTTCACCAGAAAACACACTCAGAAGCCCCCCTCTCTCTCTGCAGAAGAGAGAGATGTTCTCTTTTCTTCTTTTGCCTGTAAAACCTCCATTCTTAACCTCACTCCATGTGTATTCACGTCCTTGATTTTCTTGACATGAGGCAATGTACCTTGGGTATTACCTCAGATGGACAATGCTGCTTCATCATAGTTCTGTTTTGTTCCGGTTGTGGGACAAACGGCTCCTTTCCTCTGCAACCTCAGCTCAACCTTACTCAGTCCTCCTTCGAGCAGAATCACAGAGCCAAATGAAACCCCTTAAGTCTTCTTTTAAATTGGCAGCCGCTCCAAAGAAAGCAGCATGATGAGTTTCAGGTGGCACGGGGTGGGGGCAGTGCTACTCTGGCTTCTCCGTGCTCAGTCCCTCTCAGTTCAAAAGCGCACCACGTGGAGCAATAGAACACCTGCTCATCTGAGTTTTAAAAATAGTGGGAGGAAAAGCGCTGTCTTCATGCTTATTTCCCTGGCAGAGGGGATGTCATAAAACACTAATTTCTAAGCAGTGGACCAGAGTTTTACTGATCTCTTCTGTTACTGACTCATGTTTACCCAGAGAAACCACATCACAAATCTGAGTCTCCTCTGGCAAGAGAAGGAATCGGATTCATGATTCTCTCAGCCCCCTTTCCACAGTAGAGTTCTGACTCCACTTCTAAAATACTTTTCTGCAAGCCTCTGTACCTCATAAATGTTTTACTATACTCGAGACAGCAAAGGGAAGCACAGATTAGCTACTGTTTTCAGAACAGTGGAAACATGCTGTCTTCTCCAAGTTTGGCATTGGAGTCAAAGATCAAGCGCCAAACAGTAGTTGTCAAGAATCCTTTCATTTACAATCAGGTTCTAGACTTTTCAAATGGTGTGGGCAAGAACCAGTTTTGCCAGAATAGGTTATTATTTACGTCTTACCTTTATAGGACAGGACTAAAAATTCTCTTTTTTAAGACAGAGTCTTGCTCTGTTCCCGAGGCTGGAGTGCAGTGGCATGATCTTGGCTCACTACAACTTCTGCCTCTCAGGTTGAAGTGATTTTCCTGCCTAAGCCTCCTGAGTAGCTGGAATTACAGGGGCCCACCACTACACTCAGCTAATTTTTGAATTTTTAGTAGAGACAGAGTCTCCCCATGTTTGCCAGGGTAGTCTCCAAATCCTGACCTTATGATCTGCCTACCTGAGCTGCCAAAAGTACTGGGATTACAGATGTGAGGCACCACGCTGGGCATTTTTTTTAATTACACTGAAGACTTTTGAAAGGGTTGTGTGTTGTATGAACTCCCTCCTCACTCAATTCTCATGGATGGGAAAAGGCTGCTGCTTCATTTTAAAGCTAATGAGCTGCCTGAACAGGAACTTCTAATTAACAATTCAAACCGATTAGCTCACGTTTCTGAAGGCTGGAGAACACGGGAACTGCTATCCCATCTGAATACAATCCAAAGGCAAAAGGCTGTGGCCAAGTTGAAATAATGGGGCAGATAGAAGCGATAAAGACTGGAGCTGGGAGTGGCCCGTACTTCAAGTTAAGCCAAACAAAGGTGTTTGCATGTTTTATATGGGCCAAATAGGAATTCCATAATCGAGAAAACCATTGATTTTAAGGAGGACGCTGCCCTGAAAAGCTTCCTGCCAGGGGTAAGGAAGAGGCTGCCCAGGACCCCCAGAGGCAGGTGGTAGGAGGGCTCTTAGTGGCTTCCTAGAAACTGTATTACCTGAGGTAGTGAACTGCTGTCAGAGATCCCTACCCAGAGAATTTCTCAGGAACGCATGAGAAAGGGCCCAAAACTGCATGCCTGCTCCTAAAATGTGACACCATAATACAGCTGAACTATTCAATAAGGCCCTATCTGTTCCTCTGTCTCTCCTTTCTCCCTGCCCCTATCCAATCCTAGAAGAGCCAGAAAGCACTGCTAAGAAGTGAGGGTGGGTGGTCATAAACAAACACACTGCCCTCCTTTCTTTTCCCACTGTGGGTTTCTCAGGCTGAGGCTGTCACAGAGGAGGAGGGATGAAAATTGTTTTCGTTGATATTTTATCATGAACATTTATGAATGTACAGCAAAGTTGAAAAAACTTTACAGTGAACACTTTAACTGTATCTTCACCAACTTGGAGTCTTGTTTTATCTCATGTCCATCCATAGATCCATCTTTCTATCCATCCAGTAATCCATTATAGTTTTTAGGCATTTTAAAGTAAATTGCAGACATCAGTAACTCAACGTGCATTAACTAGAATTTGGTACCTTTTTTTTTCCTTTTGGTGTAAAGTTTACAAATGATAAAATGCAAAAATTTTAAGTATGTATTTACCGAATTTTGACAAAAGTATACATATGTGTAACCAAAAACTCTATAAATAAAGAACATTACTATAATCCCTGATATGGTTTGGCTGTGTCCTCACCCAAATCTCTTCTTGAATTGTAGCTCCCAGAATTCCCACGTGTTGTGGGAGGGACCTGGTGGGAGAGAATTTAATCATGGTGACAGTTTCCCCCATACTGTTCTTGTGATAGTGAATAAGTCTCACAAGAGCTGATGCTTCTATAAGAGGAAAGCCCTTTTGCTTGTTTCTCATTTCTCTCTTGTCTGCCACCATGTAAGATGTCCCTTTGACTTTCTGCCGTGATGTGAGGCCTCCCCAGCCAGGTGCAACTGAGAGTCCCTTAAACCTTTTTTGAATAAAGTACCCAGTATCACGTATGTCTTTATCAGCAGTGAAAAAACGGACTAATACAATCCCAGAAAGTTTCCTCATGACTTGTCTCAGTCTCCAGCTCTGTACCCTTGGATTTTTTTCATTGTAGACTAAGTTTGCCAACTTTAAAAATTCCACGTAACTTGAATCATGTTGTGATAACCCTATATATAAGGCTCCCTTCAGTCCACAAAATAATTTTTATATTTATCAGTCAGGTTACACATATCAGTATCTCTTTCATTTTTATTGCTGAGTAGTATTTCATGCTATGAAATAACGTAGTTCGCTACCTGATCCTCTATTTGTGGTCACCAGAAATATTTTCAACTTTTGATTATTATGAGTAAAGCTATTGTGGTCTTCTATAAGTATTTTTATTAACATGTATTTTCACTAATTGGGGTAGATTCCTAACTCGGACATTTATTATAGATGAGATGTATATTCGTTCTATAAGAAAATTCCAGAAATTTGACAAAGTAGTTGTACTGTTTTATAGTCCCATTAGCAATAGTTATAGTTGTGCTGTATTCTTGCCAACATTTGGTGTTTAGTCTTTCCCAACCTAGTTATTTTGTGGGGTGTGTATTAGTATCTCACTGTGGTTTTAATCTGCATTTCCTTGATGTTAACCATTTTGTCCCACTTGTATATTATCTTTGCAAAGTGGCTCCTCAAATTTTTTCCCCTTCTAAACAGTAATTGTTATCTTTTTTTCTTTTAGTTGTTCTGTCATCCAGGCTGGAAGGCAATGGTGCAATCTTGGCTCACTACAGCCTCTGCTTCCTGGGCTCAAGCGATCCTCCCACCTCAGTCTCCCAATTAGCTGATACCAGGCTAACTTTTTGTATTGATATTAGCCAACATACAAGGCTAATTTTTTGTACTTATACTAGGTGTCAGGGTCTCACCATGTTGCCAAGACTAGTCTCAAACTCCTGGCCTTAAGCCATTCATCCTCCTCGGCCTCCCAAAGTACTGGCACTACAGGTGTGAGCCACTCTGCCCAGCCTTATTTTCAGGTTATAAAACTGCTTTATGTATTCTGGAAATCAGGCTCTTTACTGAAAATAGGTTTATGACCATTTTCTGTCAGGCTGTGGCTTGCATATTCTTTTGTTTAATGTATCTTTTAATTTTCCCAGACACAATTTCTGCAAAATTTGTGTTAGTTTTTGTTGTATTTTTCAGATACTTTGTTCATTTCATCTAAGTTGCAGAATTTGTCACCATGACGTTGTTTATGATAGTCTCTTATTATCCTTTTCACGTCTGCAGGATCTGTAGTGATAGTTTCACTTCGCTTTCACTTCTGTTATTGATACTGACCATTTGTGTTTCCTCTCTTTTTTTCATGATCAGAGTAGCTTAAGGTTTATTAATGTTGATATTTTAAAACAACCAGCTTCTTTGCTTTGTTAGTTTTCTCTATTATTTTGTCTGTCTGCAATTTGGTTTATCTCTGAACTTTTACCTTTATTGTTTCCTTCTTACTACTTCGTTGGAGTTTTCTTTGCTCTGTGTGTGTGTGTGTGTGTGTGTGTGTGTGTGTTTTCAATCCTCTTTAGGTGAACATTTACGTCATTGATTTTAGACCTTTATCTTTTTCTTCTATTGCAGTATAAGCATGTACGGCTATACTTCCCTCTGGGAACTCCCATCGCTGTAATTCATAAGTGTTGGCATGTTGTATTTTGATTATCCCTTAGAATAAAATATTTTATATTCTACCTTTTGATTTCTTCTTGGGCTTGTATATTATATTTAATCTCCAAGTACTTGGAGCTTTCCTAGTTCTCTTATTGTTAATTTCTGTTTTAATCCTATTGTGGTCAGGTAACATACACTGCATGAATTCAATTTGATTTAATCTATTCAGTCTTGTTTTACGACCTAGCATGTGACCTATCCTAGTGAACACTACATGTACTTGAAACATACAGTATTCTGTGGTTATAGGGTGTCGCCTTCCATTGGTTTGTTTAAGATGGTGGAGAGTGTTGTTCAGGTCATCTGCATCTTGACTAAGATTTTGTCTAGTTTATCTATCAATTGCTTGGAAGATGGGTATTAAAATCACCAATAAAAATTGTGGATTGTTTTTTTATTCCTTTAGTTCAATTTTGTTTTGTGCAAATTGACGCACAAATTATTTTTAATCCATTTTTTGATGAAATGACTCTTCTGTAATCATGAACTATCCCTCTTTATCTTTGGAAATACTGTTTTGACTTAAGCATATTTTATTTGGTATTAATATAGCTTCTTCACACTTCCATTACTGACTGTTTGCATAGTATATCATTTTAAATGTACTCATTTAGGGTCAGGTACAGTGGCTCACACCTGCAATCCCAGCACTTTGGGAGGCTGAGGCAGGTAGATCACTTGAGGTCAAAAGTTTAGGACAAGCCTATCCAATGCAGTGAAACCCCAGCTTTCTTAAAAATACCCCAACATTTAGCTAGGCGTGGTGGCAGGTTTCCGTATTCCCGGCTACTCAAAAGGCTGAGGCAGGAGAATTGCTCAAACCCAGGATGCGGAGTTTACAGTGAGCAGAGATCGCACCACTGTACTCCAGCCTGGGAGATAGAGTAGGACACTGTCTTAAAAAACTTCAAATGTACTTATTTAGACCTACGTATATTTGTCTTTTTTTTTCTATTCAAAGCGTGTATTTCATATACAGCACTGGGTCTTGTGGGTTTTTTAAATCAATTCTGGCAATCTCTGCACTTGAATTGGAGTATGTGGTATGATTCATTAACATTTAACGTTATTAAATATAGATTTATTAGTGGTTGAATGATGTAATTGGTTTCAAGCTTACAATTGAATGGTTTGTTTCATTATTTTGTTTGTTTTTGTTTGCATCCCCTTCCCCACTTTTTGTCCTGTCCCTTTTCTCCTGATGTCTTTTGGACTCTTTAAATACTTTTAAAATTTCATTTTAATGTATCCATGACTTATTAGATGTAGTGGTTGAATATTCCTTATCTGAATTCCTTGGGACTAGAAGTGTTTTGGATTTTAAACTTTTTTCATATTTTGGAACATTTACATATACATAAAGAGATCTCTTAAAGATATAACTGAAGTCTAAACACAAAATTCACCTATGTTTACGTACACCTCATACAAATAACGCAAATAAAATTTTACATATTTTTAGCAATTTTGTGCACGAATCAAAGTTTGTATACATTGAACCATCACAAAGCACACATATCGCTATCTCAGCCATCGATGTGGATGAATTTCAGATCTTGGAATATTTTGGATTTTGGGGTTTATGGATCAGAGATGCTCAACTTCTACCTGTTTTCATTGTTGATTATTTTATGTGTTAAAATATGTAAAAAAGGCTTAAGTTTTCAGCTGAATGAGATTTTTGAGTTTGGAAATTAAACTAAACAGGATTTTTCTGAAGTTCCAGGATACAGGTGCAGAATGTGTAGGTTTATTATATAGGTATATGTGTACCATGGTGCTTTGCTGCACCTATCAACCATTCATCTAGGTTTTAAGCTTCACATGCACTAGCTATTTGTCCTAATGGTCTCCCCATCTCACCCTCCTCCGACCCGCAACTGGCCCCAATGTGTGTTGTTCCCTCCCTGTGTCCATGTGTTCTCACTGTTCGACTCCCAATTATGAGTGAGAAAGTGTGGTGCTTGGTTTTCTGCTCCTGTTTTGAACTAGACAGAATTTCTTAATATCTTAAATTGCTCAGTGAAATAGAAAATATCAAAGATTCTACCCAACAGGTGGGTAAGAATGAGTCCACGTAGCAACTTTGATAAAGTGAAGGGAAATAACAAACCATTTCTGATTGCTCCCTGCCACAGCCAGTGCATTCAACCTTTTTACTGTCCTTTTATTATTTTTTCATTGTTCTTACAGTCATTATTATTTTCCCCAAATGAAAAAATAAAAGTGGTGGGATTGATAGTGAGGAAACAAAGACTGACAGCTGCCCCTACACCTGAGTTTAACTTTTGAGAAATATAGTCAACATGATGATTTTCACACAGGGCTAGTAGGCCTTCTGCATCTGTTATAATTCCTGTTATGTTGTGGACAGAAAATAAATTTTTCTCTCCATGGGAACCTGTTAGTGATACTTGAGAACAATGTCAACTGTAGACCAAAACCGAATACAAGTGGAAATATTGTTTCATTTTCTTTTGCAGTATTCCTTTTTTAAGACCTGAGATAGGAGGATAAAAAAGGAAAGAACTAT
The DNA here is from genome assembly GCF_049354715.1 of Callithrix jacchus. Lineage (NCBI taxonomy): Eukaryota > Metazoa > Chordata > Mammalia > Primates > Cebidae > Callithrix > Callithrix jacchus. The sequence continues at coordinate 53,824,810 of NC_133521.1, read as the reverse complement.
TGACATGTGCAACAACATGGCTGAATATCAAAAACATTTTCTTGACTAAAAGAAACCTTACATATGGAGTGATCACTATATAATTCTATTTCTATCAAACTTTAAAATCTGTGCTGAAAGAATATTTAAAAGTATATTTGGGTTCAGGACCGACTAAGAGGAGGCAAAACTGAACTTTCTAGTCTCTGCTGTGATCCAAAACCCATGCTATAAACTTTGTACACAGTATCTCATTTAATCCTCAAAATCACCCTAACAGGTAGTTACTGTCACTTCCCCTGCTTCAAACAGAACATAAAGCTCAGAGAATCCAGGTACTGTGTTTTTTCTGTTTTTTTTTTTTTTTTTTTTTTTTTTTTGAGTCAGAGTTTCGCTCATGCCACCCAGGCTGAAGTGCAATGGCGTGATCTCGGCTCACTGCAAGCTCCGCCTTCTGGGTTCAGGCAATTCTCGTGCCTCAGCCTCCCAAGTAGCTGGGACTACAGGAACGCACCACCATGCCCAGCTAATTTTTTGTATCTTTAGTAGAGATGGGGTTTTACCATGTTGACCAGGATGGTCTCGATCTCTTGACCTCGTGATCCACCCGCCTCGGCCTCCCGAAGTGCTGGGATTATAGGCGTGAGCCACCATACCTGGCCCGGTACTGTGTTTTACACCTACTTAGAAGTCACCAATTCCTAATGTTCTATAAAATGTTCTAAATAAAAATGAATAAAGTAGGCAAAAAAGACCATGTAAATAGCATTTCTACAAATATCTCCTGAGACAATTTTCACATCGATGTCCAAAGACATTTACAAGAATGTTTTCCACAACACTGTTTAAAATAATAGAAAACTACAAGCAACCTAAATGTCCATGGAAGAGTTAGATTCTTTCTCTTATTTTCGTATAATGCAATACTGTGCTGATGTAGAGATATAATATTCATTTTTTAAAATTACATTCACCTTCTTCTCATGGATCCAAGGAGATATGTTAGAGAATATCTATTGCATTTGGACATAAACATAAATACAAGGAAATAGTAGGGGCTCTCTACAAGTGGTTATATATTGGAAGAGGAAGAAGAGAAAAATAAAAGGGATCATGAACTTTCTATATGCTTTGGTAGTGTCTGGTTTTGTATATAACTTGAATTTTTTCATAAATATATTTTACAGTCTGCATAATTACCAAGTAAGAAGACAAGTAAGTCACTTTAGTAAAAGTTCTTCCAATTACTGCAACTGATTTCTACAGCCAGAATGTTCCCAGAAGCTGAAAATAGAAAGCACTAGAAATGGAAGGCAGAAATACTGACACTAGAGGGCCAGAGCTGGAGAGGGTGGATCTAATGCAGCAAATCCATCAGCAGTTCTCATCGCCATCTTTGAGAAACCTCACAATTTTCCGTGCGTAATAAATGAGTTAAATTGAAAACAAATCCATGACAGTGGTGCATGAGAAAGGTTACATGTGTCCCGAATAATAAAGTCTGCGCACAATATAAATTAAAACATACCATTTTACATTCATAAGATTGACAAACAAAAAGTAAAAGCCTAGGAATATCAAGTGAAGCCAAACACAAAACAAGTTTCCCCACATTTCCTGTGGGAATACAAATTGTTACAACGACTTTAAACAATTGGAAATTCATAGTAAAAATGAAGACAAGCCTCCCCTACAATTTACCAATCCCTCTTCTGGGAACACAGTAAGAGAGATTCTTCCCAAGAAACCTGTAAACAAATGTATATGGCACTATGCATGTAATTGTACATCATGGTATTTCCATATGGTAAAGTATTATTGGGCAGGGAAAGTAAGTAGACCAGAGGTAGACATTTCAATATCAATAAGTTTTAGAAAAATAAAATTGAGTATAGGAAGCTGAAACTATATCTGCAATGCTTTTTTTGCCAGGAAAATAAAGGGACACGTGGGGAGGGCAAAGGACAACAAAAACTAAACAATCTGAAACACACGCAGAAAAATACCCATATTTTAAAATTTTCCATTGCTGCTTATATTAGTTTCTGTCTTTTCTATACGCTTGAAGTACTTGATAATCAAGAAAATATAAAAGGCATAGGAAAAAGTATTCTGAGAAAATACATCGAAAGGTTTATGGTTATTAGATTTGGTAAGATTTTAAATGACTTTAATTTTCTTTGTTATATCTCCCTATATGTCCTAGTCATACCATATTAAATGTGTATTTCATTTATGACAATAAAAATGTATTATTTAAAAACTCATATATATGCAGTTTTATCTGACATATGATGAAACTCTACGAAACATAGATTCAGCAAAAATACTGAGAACAAGAACAAAAATGATATTAAGAGTCGTTGACTTTTGGATGGAGCTATGAGTGACTTTACATTTATCTCTAAACTCGATTTTTCTATAGTGGGCAAATAAAATATTTGTGAAAGCTAGATTAAATAGAAAGCTATAGGTTTTAAATGAAAAGGAATTCAAATAATTTTCCAGCATGATAAAATGTTCATATTCCTAAATATGAACTACTTTACAAAAGCACCAGTGATTTTAAAGAAACATTAGATGATTTTTCAAGGAAGTCAGTTATGATACTGCAGTTTATAGTGATACTGAGTGTTTACTAGCTCCACTAATCAGGATATTAAGTTAATAGTATATAATATGCCATAAAGAAATTATATGAGCAGAGGTTACTGCAAAAAAAGAACACAATGATTTTAAGTGGGCTGGTGACCTGAATTTCTTCCAGTGAGGGGAAACATCAGAGTCATTTGATCAATGAAGTGCCTTTTATAAATCTTCAGGAAATCTCCTATGAAGGCTTTAAGAAGATGGATTTCTTATTACTTCTGATGTATGTTCCCATGAAATTTTTACCATTGCCACCATGGGCCTGCCCAGCCTAAGAGATGGAAACTGTGAGTCCAGCCCACTGACGCCCACCATCAGTAAGAAGATTGCACACTGAGGAGGCCATGACCAGCCTGCTGACTGAAATCTATACTGTAAAAGGATGATGCTGCTCCAGCAATCCTGAAACCCTGCCCTAGGATCAATGCAAAGTGGTGTCAACCTTAGAATTTCAATATGCCTAGGCAAATAGTTATCTTTAAATATAAGAACAGTATCATTTTCTGGAGAAACCAAAAGAATCCAGAAAAATTCTACAGTAGTCTACTCTGCCCTTCCTCCCCGTTCCGTCTTGTTAGTAAGAGCCAAATCCAGGCACAAAGATGTCCTAACTTCTACACCTGAGGTTGCCCACAACGTGTGCTAGGTGACGCATCTTATAGAGCACATATGCAAACAATTATTGGATCTGAAAAACAATAACTCAGGCAGAAACATTAGGAATTAGTGCCCCTAAGTGAACCAGTGGGGAAAAAGGAGGCTTAGAGAGTTTAAACAACTTTCCCCAGTAGCTGATAAGTTACGGTGGCCTTAGACAAGCTGACAAGAGTGGTAGCAAAAAGGCTTCAAGGATTACAAATTGTTCTACTATAAGGTTTTAAAAAGCTTTCAAAGGCAAAGAAGAGCAAATGAAGCCATGAATTTTACAATCTACATATTTTTAGCCCTTTCTCATTTTTGCTTTTCTTGGGTAAACTAATTAGACCCTGCAAACACATTCCCACCCACAATGTGGTCTCCATTGCTTTAGGGCCTCACCTCTGAGCAGCCAGAGGAAATGCAGCTGACCCCTTATCTAGTTAACAACCTTTTATACTCTGCCCTTTCGCTTTGCTTTCTCCATGCCAACACAAGACATACAAAGATTCTTCTGCCTCCAAGATGCGGCAGCTTTCTTCTCAGCTTGTTACCCCCAGGTAAAAATAACTGTTCCACATACTCAGAGATATATGGCAATCAAGCAACCAAGTGCCCCTTTTGCCAATGACATGTTTTTAAAAAATATGTTCAATGAGCGGCTCTTTGAAAATTATTCACTTTTTTCTGAGTTGCAAAGGAAAACGCAAGGCAAATTATGGCTCTATAAGCAACTGTTTGCACAGATCCCATTAATTGGCTATCCACAGGGCTATTGACAACTAGCTCTTTTCTCTTGTCATTTCACTTACCAGGCAGAAATGATTACAAACTTAATTTCTTTGGCGGGTTATTTAGGTTAGAGAGGGCTCCTTGATAATGCAGAAGTCATAACGGCCACCAGAGACAGGAGAACAATAGCTCCCAGTGCTTCCACAATGGAGAGAGAGATAACTGAATGTCATATTCGGAAGAAATTCAAACCATCATTGATTTTTTCAGATGAAAAAACTGAGGCTCAAAGAGGTTAGGGGGTTAACCAAAGTCAGTCAGTGTTTTAGTTTGCAGCAAAGCTGAAAGCAGGCGCTAAGCATTGCAACACCTGGTGTCTTCCTTCCTCCCCTCCATCCTGCTGCTAGTAGTGTCAGTGGCAAATACAAGCCAGTTCAAGGAAATGTGGCCTCAGCGAGGAGTACTAAGGACCAAGCACCAATGCATCTTGCCATTTACAACAAATTCCTTAATTACAAGGCTTCATTTATTCACAGAAGCTGCCTCTTTTGTACATAGCCAAACACACACACACACACACACAGTGTGACAGAGATAATTTATCATTATCTGAACGCACTCAGGGTGGTCAATTTCAGCCAGAGTGAAGAACAGAGAAAGGCAGGGTCAAGGGCACTATAGAAATAGCTGTTCCTGTTTCACTTTTCAGCCCTCCTTCCCCTCCCATCAGCCCACTTTCATTACTTTTCTCTTTGATGCAAAATCTGAAAATCTTGGTCAGGTAGCTCTGCTTATCAGTGGGTTCTTAATAACCCACTTTTATCAAACTTCATCTGATGGACCCAAAATATATTAGATCTTAGCAAAAAGTACCCTTATCAGTCCTAAAATGACACTGTCCCAAAGTGAATAGTGTTAGCAGCCAACTCTCTAGAACCAGAAAGAAGTATGTTTAAATCCTCAATCAATCACTTTCCAGCCATGCTGTCATGTCCAACTCATTCTTCTTAAACAATATCTCACTAAGCACACTAGACTGTAGAAATGCACACAGATAGGGCCTTACCTTTTCTGGCTTTATTCCTGCGAGGCAGCAGTGGACACTAACATATCTGTCACTCCAGTTAATGTAAAGGTTTAACTGGTACAAGTGCTGTGCAGGCAGGTCTCTGGAACAATGAGAGCACCCAGGAGAAGGCTTTGCTTTAGTTACAAAGGTCAGGAAAGGTTTCCCCTAGGGAGGGACCGAGATCAGAAGCATGAGTGGGCAGTAAGTGGGCAAAGTAAGGACGATCTGGCATTCCTGGCAAATATGTGGTGCAGGGGGACCTGGACCTTGGCCAGTACAAGATGCTGAGTCTTTGCAGTGCAGAGCAGAGAGGAGGGGCACGCCATGAGGACAGAGAAATGGAAAGAAGACTGTGGCCATGGTGAGGAGGTTTGTCCTCATTCTAAGAAGGACTGGGAGGTATGGGGCATGGTCTGACTTACGTGGAGGACAGACTGGAGACAACATGGACACAGACACACAGGTGGAAGGCCAGGAGGTAATCCACAGAAGGGCTGCAATGAGAATTTTAATGGAAAGAAAAAACAGAAGCTAAGGGATATTTAAGAACTAAAATCAGCAGGCCTGAATGGTCAGTTGGATATGAGAAGTGAGAGAGAAAGGGATAAACCAGAGCTCACTCATAGGACTTTGGCTTGTGTGACTGGATAGGTGGTGGCACCATTTTCTAAAAACCAGAATGGAAGAAGGAGCAGACTAGTGACTTAAACCTCATTACCTCAGTTTTCTTATCTGTAAAATGGGAATAGTCCTACATATATCACAATGTTTTTGAAAGCATTAGAAAATATTCCTAGAAAATGAAGCCTTCATACAAAGCGGTGTATGTTTCTCCCTCAAATAAATGGGACCTATTTTTATAGGCTTCTTTTTTTTGATCAGATTGGAAACTCAGGATCTCAGATATTCATTTCTTTTCATCCTCTTCTCTGATGGCTCTACCAAATTGCTGGTTTACTGATCTCATCGCCCTAAACAACGTATGGTACTCCATACTAGTCAAATAGGCAAGTTGGCAATTGCTCTTCTGAACAAATTATTGTAAATGTCACTGCTACAGTGCAGCTCATAGTGGCTCACTTGGCTGTTCAAGTGAAAAATTCTTGCAAATGCAGCTCTTATTATTTGCCAAATGTTCATGCACAAATGCATTTATTTTACCAAGAGCGTAGTGTTGGGTCATTTAAGGAGAATGGAAAAACACCACTCACGATTGAAGAGGCAAAATGGCATACATACAGCACTCCAGAGCTTGCAAACCCCTTCATATACACTATACCAATGGTACCTCACACTGACTGCGGAGAGGCTGAGATGACGAGAAAGGACAGGTATATTTATGATTATTTTTTCAAGTAAGGTTAACTTAGACAAAGTAACTCTCTCCAGGTCACAACTCAAGGAAGTAATACATTTCTGTGATGAAAATACAAGTCTTGGGGCTTCTGATTTTATCATGTGTCTATCAAAATCCCCCACCTGCCAACGTTAAGCCATACAATGTAGAACATAAAAACCATACAGCCTCTGAAACAGAGGAGAGGGGCGAGATCAAAACTCATTTGAACTTACATAATCATATTTTATCAATTCATTATTAGTCCACTATGATCATTGTGGTCGTCATTAATAGACAAGACGTGTTGAGCAACTACTACCTGCCAGACCAAATAGGAAGGACTTCATCTGTGCTGTTTCACTGAACCTTTACTTTCAACAAAGGTGCTCTTAAAAATCAGAATTATGAAAGTACAGATGAGAAAATGGAAGCCGAGAAGGCTTTAGTTGCCTAAACCTGCTCCTAAATCCCAGCCTTTTTCCAAGGCCACTCTACTAGACTTGCTTCTATGGGATCTATTGTATTCATAGTCAAATACCAATAAGGCCAAGACAATGAGTACTTTTGAGTTCTTCTGGGTTTTGGGGAAAATTTAAACAATGTCTCCTAATCTCCTGAATGCATTTAATGTATTCCGCCGATTCGATAAGCGAACAGGCATGAACGCTTATCTGAGATGATACCACTCTAGTTTCACTGTAACAGTTCATTTTGTCTAGAATATTTCTATCTCAAATGCTGATCCTCATTCTGTTACTTACTGGCTGTATATCGTTGGACAAGTGGCTTAGCAGCTCAGACACTCAATTTAGTAGTCTGTGAAGTAGGGTTGACGATAGTTCCAATAGTATAATAAAAGTGGAACCATCTGCAGAAAGCACTTGACATGGTTTCTAGAACATGGTTAGTAAGCCACACATATTAACTATGATTATTTTTTATTTTGATGATCCTTGTGACCACAGAACAGAGGTTAGCTACATTCTACAGAGAGGAAACTGGTTCTAAGATATAAAGTGTTTTGTGTAAATTCACCCAGCTTGATAGAATTAAGATAAGGAAGCACGTCTCCTAAATGTGACAGAGAAAATTTTTGTTACTAAAATCTCCAGCAACTCACTGAGGAGGTGGGTCTTGGTAGCTGAAGAATTCTAAAAGTAGAAGTGGACAGAAGCTAAAATGCTCATAGGGAAAAGATAAGAAATCAAGAAACCTGAACATGATTCAATAGTGAGCAAAGAGAAAAACAGGGGAGAGGGAGAATATGTTCAAAGGGATTTGAGAAATTTGCTCCCCACACACAATGTAAATTACTATGAAAATACTGTGTTAGAAAAAATATACAAGGCCCTTTTCTACACTATTTTAAAGTATATACACCGTCTCAATATTGGCTGTCTTGTAAAATACAAAAATTCTATTTTTATGCAGTTACAGAAAATATAAATACTCTAATTTAACCTCAAAAAATTTATTCTGAAGACACTCTGATAGAAAAAATATACAACGCAATTTTCTACTATGTTTTAAAGTATATGCACCGACTCAATATTCTCTATCTTGGAAAATATGGAAATTCTAATTTTATACGGTTACAGAATATATACATACTCATTTTAACACAAATGTTAAACACAAAATTACTAAAAATATAAATATTCTCTTTTTACCCCAACGTTAAAAACAAAATTGTTCTGACAATACTCTGTTAGAAAAAATATACAATGCCCTTTTCTATTCTGTTTTAAAGTATATACACCATCTCCATATTCCCTCTTGTAAAACATGGAAATTCTATTATTACGTGGATAGAGAAATTGTAAGTATTTCCGTTTGACTTCAATGTTAAAAACCGAACTACTCTAAAGACACTCAGTTAGAAAAAATACACAATGCTTTTTTTACTATCTTTTTTAGTATATACACAATCTCAATATTCTCTCACATGTAAAATACAAAAATTCTAAATTTACGTATTTAGACACAAATATAAATATTCTCTATGCACCCCAATGTAAAAAACAAAATTGCGTGGAAGATACTCTGTTAGAAAAAAAATACAACGCTCTTTTCTACTCTCTTATGTTGTATATATACCATCTCAATATTCTCTCTCATGTAAAATACTGAAAATCTAAATTTACGCTGTTAGAAATAAATATAAATATCCTCTATGTCCCCGAATGATATAAGCAAAATTGCTCGAAAAATAATCTGTTAGAAAAAATATACAATGCCCTCTTCCACATTCTTTGGAGTATATACACAATCTCAATATTCTTTGTCATGTAAAATAACAAAATTCTAAATATACGTGAATAGAAAAACATAAATATTATCTAATTACCCAAATACTGAAAGCAAAATTGCTCTAATGATAATCTGTATGAAAAAATATACAATGCCCTTTTCTACACTCTTTTGGAGTGTATACACCAAAACAATATGCTCTCTCATCTAAAATATTAAAATTCGAAATTTACGCAGATAAAAAATATATAAATATTATCTATGTAACACAATGTTAAAAGCAAAATTGCTCTAAAGAAAATCTGTTCCAAAAAATATACAATGCCCTTTTCTACACTGTTTTGGAGTATATACACCATATCAATAAGCTCTCTCATGTAAAATATTTAAATTCTCAATTTACGCGGTTACAAAAAATATAAATATTTTCTATGTACACCACCGTTTAAAGCAAAATTGCATATAATATAGTGTGTAAGAGAAAATATACAATGCCCTTTTTTACTCTTTCTTGGAGTATATCCACCAACTCAATAGGCTCTCTGATGTAAAATACCGAAATTCTAAATTTACGCGAATCGAAAAAAATCTAAATATTATCTAGGCACGCCAAAGTTAAAAGCAAAATTGCTATGAATATAATCTGTCATAAAAAATATACAATGACCGTTTCTACTCTGTTTTGGAGTATATACACCAACTCAGTATGCTCTCTCATGTAAAATACCGAAATTCTAATTTTACGTGAATCGAATAAAATCTAAATATTATCTAGGCACCCCAATGTTAAAAGCGAAATTTCTTTGAATATCGTCTGTCAGAAAAAATATACAATGCCCTCTTCTACTCTGTTTTGGAGTATATACACATACTCAATATGCTCTCCAATGTAAAATACCGAAATTCGAAATTTAGCGAATCGAATAAAATCTAACTATTTTCTAGGCACCTCAATGTTAAAAGCAAAATTGCTCTGAATATAATCTCTCAGTTAAAACATACAATGCTCTTTTCTACCATGTTTGGGGTATATACACCAACACAATATGCTCTCTCATGTAAAATACAGAAATTCTAAATTTACACGAATCGAAAAAATCTAAATATTATCTACGCACTCCAGTGTTAAAAGGAAAATTGCTCTGAATATAGTCTGTCAGAAAAAATATACAATGCCCTTTTCTACTCTGCTTTGGCGTATATGCACCAACGCAATATGCTCTCTCATGAAAAATCTAGAAATTCAAATTTTACGTGAATAGAAAAAAATCTCAACATAATATATGTACTCCAATGTTAAAAGCAAAATTGCTCCGAATATCAACTGTCAATAAAAATATACGATGCCCTTTTCTACTCTGTTTTAAAGTATATACACAAAATCATTATGCTCTCTCATGTAAAATACCGAAATTTAAATTTTTCACGAATAGAAAAGAATCTAAATATTATCTAGGAACCCCAACGGTAAAAGCAAACTTGCTCTGAATATAGTCTCTCAGAAAATGTATACAATGCTCTCTTCTAATCTGTTTTGGAGTATATACACCAACTCAATATGCTCTCTCATGTAAAATACCGAAATTATAAATTAACATGAACCGATAAAAATCTAAATATAATCTAGGTACCCCAATGTTAAAAGCAAAATTACTCTGAATATAACATTTCAGAAAAAATATACAATGCTTTCTTCTAATTTGTTTTGGAGTATATAAAACAACTCAATATGCTCTCTCATGTAAAATACCGAAATTTTAAATTAATCCGAATCCAAAAAAATCTAAATATTACCTAGAAACACCAATGTTAAAAGAAAAATTGTTCTGAATATAATCTGTCAGAAAAAATATACAATGCCCTTTTCTACTCTGTTTTGGCGTATATACACCAACTCAATATGCTGTCTCAGGTAAAATACTTAAATTCTAATTCTACACGAATCAAAAAAAAATCTCAATATTATCGACTCACCCCAATGTTAAAAGCAAAATTGCTCTGAATACAATCTTTCAAAAAAAATATACAATGCCCTTTTCTACTCTGTTTTGGAGTATATACACCAACTGAGTATGCTCTCTCATGTAAAATATAGAAATTCTAATTTTACATGAATCGAAATAAATCTAAATAATATCTAGGCGCCCCAAAGTTAAAAGAAAATGGCTCTGAATATAGTCTGTTACAAAAAATATACAATGCTTAATTCTACTCTGTTTTGAAGGATATACACCAACTCAATATGCTCTCTCATGTAAAATACTGAAATTCTAATTTTACTTGAATCGATAAAAATCTAAATATTATCTAGTAACCCAAATGCTAAAAGTAAAATTTCTCTGAATATAATTTTTCAGAAAAAAAATACAATGCCCTTTTCTACTCTGGGTTGGAGTATATACACCAACTCAATATGCTCTCTCATGTAAAATTACGAAATTCTAATTTTAGGCGGATCGAAAAAAATCTAAATAATATCTAGGCACCTCAAAGTTAAAAGAAATTGGCTCTGAATATAGTCTGTTATAAAAAATATACAATGCCTTATTCTACTGTGTTTTGGAGTATATACACCAAATCAGTATGCTCTCTCATGTAAAATACAGAAATTTTAATTTTACCCGAATCAAAAAAATTCAAGTATTACCTAGGCACCCCAATGTTAAAAACAAAATTGCTCTTAATATAATCAGTCAGAAAAAATATACCATGCCCTATTCTACTGTGTTTTGGCGTATATACACCAACTCCATATGTTCTCTCATGAAAAATACAAAAATTCTATATTTAAGCGAATCGAAACAAATCTAAATATTATCTAGGCACCCAAATGTTAAAAACAATATTGATCTGAATATAATCTGTCAGAAAAAACATAAAATGCCTTATTCTATGCTGTTTTAAAGTATATACACCAACTCTGTATACTCTCTCATTTAAAATACCGAAATTCTAAATGTACGCGAATCAAAAAAAAATCTAAATAATATCTAGGCGCTTAAAAGTTTGAAGAAAATCGCTGTGAATACAGTCTGTTAAAAAAAATATAGAATGCCTAATTCTACTCTGTTTTGGAGTATATACACCAACTCCATATGCTCTCTCAAGTAAAATACAGAAATTCTATATTTAAGCGAATCGAAAATAATCTAAATATTATCTAGGCACCCCAATGTTATAAGTAAAATTGCTCTCAATATAATCTGTCAGAAAAATTATACAATGCCCTATTCTACTCTGTTTTCGAGTATGTACACCAACTCAATATACTCTCTCATGTAAAATAACAAAATTCTAATTTTATGCGAATCGAAAAGAATCTAAATAATATCAAGGCGCTTAAAAGTTACAAAAAATGGCTCTGAAAATAGTCTGTTAGAAGAAATATACAATGCCTTATTCTACTCTGTTTTGGAGCATATACACCAACCCAGAATGCTCTCTCATGTAAAATACCGAAATTCTAATTTTACGCAAATCGAAAGAAATCTAAATAATATCTAGGCGCCCCAAAGTTAAAAGAAAATGTCTCTGAATATACTATCTTAGAAAAAATATACAATGCCTTATTTTACTCTTTTGTGGAGTATATACACCAACTACATATGCTCTCTCATGTAAAATACAGAAATTTTATATTTAAGCGAATCGAAAAAAATCTAAATATTACCTAGGCAGCCCAATGTTAAAAGCAAAATTACTCTGAATATAATCTGTCAGAAAAAAATGCAATGCCCTATTCTCTATATTGGAGTATATACACCAAATCAGTATTCTCTATCATGTAAAATACCGAAATTGTAATTTTACGTGAATTGAAAAAAATCTAAATAATATCTAGGTGCCCCACACTTAAAAGAAAATGGCTCTAAATATAGTATGTTAGAGAAAATATACAATGCCCTATTCTACTCTGTTTTGGAGTATATACAGCAACTCAGTGTGCTCTCTCATATAAAACACCGAAATTCTAATTTAACGTGAATCGAAAAAAATCTAAATATTATCTAGGAACCTGAATGTTAAAAGAAAATTGCTCTGCATATAATGTTTGAGAGAAAATATACAATGCCCTTTTCTACTCTGTTTTGTAGTATATACACCAACTTAATATGCTCTCCCATGTAAAATACAGAGATTCTCTATTTAAGTGAATCGAAAAAAAATCTAAATATTATCTAGGCACCGCAATGTTAAGAACAAAATTGCTCTGAATATAATCTGTCAGAAAAAATATACAATGCCCTATTCTACTCTGTTTTGGAGTATATACACCAACTCCATATGCTCTCTCATGTAAAATACAGAAACTCCATATTTAAGGGAATTGAAAAAAATCTAAATATTATCTAGGGACCACAATGTTAAAAGCAACATTGCTCTGAATATAATCTGTCAGAAAAAATATACAATGCCCTTTTCTACTCTGTTTTGTACTATATACACCAACTCCATATGCTCTCTCATGTAAAATACTGAAATTCTAATTCTACTCGAATCGAAAAAATCTAAATATTATCTAGGCAACCCAATGTTAAAAGCAACATTGCTCTGAATACAATCTGTCAGAAAAAATATACAATGCCACATTCTACTCTGTTTAGGAGTATATACACCAACTCAATATGCTCTCTGATGTAAAATACAGAAATTCTATATTTAAGAGTATTGAAAAAAATCTAAATATTATTTAGGCACCCCTTGATGAAAACAAAATTTCTCTGAATATAATCTGTCAGAAAAAATATACAACACCATATTCGACTCTGTTTTGGAGTATATACACAAACTCCATATGCTCTCTCATGTGATATACAGAAATTCTAAATTTAAGCGAATCGAAAAATATTTAAATATTATCTAGGCACCTCAATGTTAAAAGCAAAATTGCTCTGAATATAATCTGTCAGAGAAAATACAAAATGCCATTTTCTACTCTGTGTTGGACTATATACACCAACTCCATATGCTCTCTCATGTAAAATACAGAAATTCTATATTTAAGCGAATTGAATAAAATCTAAATATTATCTAGGCACCCCAATGTTAAAAGCAAATTTGGTCTGAATAGAGTCTGTCAGAAAAAATATAAGATGCCCTAGTCTACTCTGTTTTGTAGTATATACACCAACTCAATATGCTCTCTCATGTAAAATACCAAATTCTAATTTTATGCGAATCGAAATAAAATCTAAATAATATCGAGGTGCCCCAAAGTTAAAATAAAATGGCTCTGAATATAGTCTGTTTTTAAAAATATGCAATGCCTTATTCTACTGTGTTTTGGAGTATATACACCAACTCAGTGTGCTCTCTCATGTAAAATAAAAAAATTCTAATTTTAAACGAATCTAAAAAATCTAAATATTATATAGGCAACCCAATGTTAAAAACAAAATTGCCCTGAATATAATCTATCAGAAACAATATACAATGCCATATTCTACTCTATTTTGGAGTATATACACCAAATCCATATGCTCTGTCATGCAAAATACAGAAATTCTATATTTATGCGAATAGAAATAAATCTAAATATTATGTAGGCACTACAATGTTAAAAATAAAATTGCTTTGAATATAATCTGTCAGAAAAAATATGCAATGCCGTATTCTACTCTGTTTTGGTGTATATACACCAACTCCATATGCTCTCTCATGTAAAATACCGAAATTCTAATTTTACGTGATTTGAAAAAAATCTAAACATTATCTAGGCACGCGAATGTTAAAAGCAAAATTGCTCTGAATATAATCTGTCAGAATAAATATACAATGCCCTTTTCTACTCTTTTTTGTAGTATATACACCAACTCAATATGCTCTCTCATGTACAATACAGTAATTCTAATTTTAACAAAATCGAAAAAGTCTAAATATTATCGAGGAACACCAATGTTAAAAACAAAATTGCTCTGAATATAATCTGTGAAAAAAATATATAATGACGTATTGTACTCGGTTTTGGAGTATATACACCAACTCAGTTTGCTCTCTCATGTAAACCGAAATTCTAAATTTACTTGAATAGAAGAAAATCTAAATATTATCTAGGTACCCCAATGTTGAAAGCATAATTGCTCTGAATATAATTTGCCAAAAAAGACATAGTATGCCCTTTTCTACTCTGTTTTGTAGTATATACACCAACTCAATATGCTCTCTCATGTAAAATTGAAAAATTCTAATTTTAGGCGGATCGAAAAAAATCTAAATAATATCTAGGCGCCTCAAAGTTAAAAGAAATTGGCTCTGAATATAGTCTGTTAGAAAAAATATACAATGCCTTATTCTACTCTGTTTTGGAGTATATACACCAAATCAGTATGCTCTCTCAGGTAAAATACAGAAATTCTAATTTTACCCGAATCGAAAAAATCCAAGAATTACCTAGGCACCCCAATGTTAAAAACAAAATTGCTCTTAATATAATCAGTCAGAAAAAATATACCATGCCCTATTCTATTCTGTTTTGGAGTATATACACCAACTCCATATGTTCTCTCATGAAAAATATAGAAATTCTATATTTAAGCGAATCGAAATAAATCTAAATATTATCTAGGCACCCAAATGTTAAAAACAATATTTATCTGAATATAATCTGTCAGAAAAAATGTAAAATGCCTTATTCTACTCTGGGTTGAAGTATATACACCAACTCCATATGCTCTCTCATGTAAAATACAGAAATTCTATATTTAAGCGAATCGAAAAATATCTAAATATTATCTAGGCACCCCAATGTAAAAAGAAAAATTGCCCTAAAAATAATCTGTCAGAAAAAATATACAATGCCCTTTTCTACTCTGTTTTGTAGTATATACACCAATTCATTATGCTCTCTCATGTAAGATACAGAAATTCTAACTTTACCCGAATAGAAAAAATCTAAATGTTATCTAGGCACCACAATGTTAACAAAAAAATTCCTCTGAATATAATCTGTCAGAAAAAATATACAGTGCCCCTTTCTACTCTGTTTTGTAGTATATAAACCAAGTCCATATGCTTTCTCATGTAAAATACAGAAATTTTAATTTTACCCGAATCGAAAAAATCTAAATATTATCTAGGCACCGCAATGTTAAAACCAAAATTGCATTGAGTATAATCTCTCAGAAAAAATATACAATGGCCTATTCTAATCTGTTTTGGAATATATACACCAATTCCATACACTCTCTCATGTAAAATACAGAAATTCTATATTTAAGCGAATCGAAAAAAATGTAAATATTATCTAGGCACCCAATGTTAAAAGAGAAATTGCTTTGGATATAATCTGTCAGAAAAAATATACAATTTTTTATTCTACTCTGTTTTGGAGTATATACACCAACTCAATATGCTCTCTCATGTAAAATACAGAAATTCTAATTTTACTTCGAATAGAAAAAATCTAAATATTATCTAGGCACCCCAATGTTAAAAGAAAAATTGGTCTGAATATAATCTGTCAGAAATAATATACAATGCCCTTTTCTACTCTGTTTTGGAATATATAAACCAACTCAATATGCTATATCATGTATAATACGGAAATTCTAATTTGACGCGAATTGAAAAAAATCTAAATAATATCTAGGCGCTCCAAAGTTAAAAGAAAATGGTTCTCAATATAGTCTGTTAGAAAAAATATAGAATACCTTATTGTACTCTGTTTTGTAGTATATACACCAACTCCATATTCTGTGTCATGTAAAATACAGAAATTCTAATTTTACCCACATCGAAATAATCTAAATATTAACTAGGCACCCCAATGTTAAAAACAAAATTGCTCTGAATTTAATCTGTCGGAAAAAATATACAATGCCGTATTCTATGCTGTTTTGCAGTATATACACCACGTCCATAAGCTCTCTCATGTAAAATACAGAAATTCTATATTTAAGCGAATCGAAAAAAATCAAAATATTATCTATGCATCCAAATGTTGAAAGAAAAATTGTACTGAATATAATCTGTCAAAAAAATAAACAATGCCCTTTTCTACTCTGTTATGTAGTATATACACCAACTCAATATGCTCTCTCATGTAAAATACCGAAATTCTAATTTTTCTCGAATCGAAAAAAATCTAAATAATATCTAGGCGCCCAAAAGTTAAAAGAAAATGGCTCTGAATATAGTCTATTAGAAAAATATACAATGCCTTATTCTACTCTGTTTTGGAGTATATACACCAACTCAGTATGCTCTTTCATGTAAAATACAGAAATTGTAAGTTAACCGGAATCAAAAAAATCTAAATATTATCTAGGCATCCCAATGTTAAAAACGAAATTCCTCTGAATACAATCTGTCAGAAAAAATACACAATGCCCTATTCTACTCTGTTTTGGAGTATATAAACCAACTCCATATGCTCTCTTATCAAATACAGAAATACTATATTTAAGCGAATCAAAAAAAATCTAAATATTATCTAGACATCCCAATGTTAAAAGCAAAATTGCTCTGAATATAATCTGTCAGAAAAAATGTACAATGCCCATTTCTACTCTGTTTTAGAGTACATACAGCAACTCAATATGCTCTCTAATGTAAAATACTGAAATTCTAATTTTACGCGAATCGAAAAAAATCTAACTAATATCTAGGCATCCCAAAGTCAAAAGAAAATGGCTGTGAATATATTCTGTTAGAAAAAATATAAAATGTCTTATTCTACTGTGTTTTGAAGTATATACACCAACTCAGGCTGCTCTCTCATGTAAAATACAGTAATTCTAATTTTGCCCGAATCGAAAAAATCTAAATATTATCTAGGCACCCCAGTGTTACAATAAAAATTGGTCTGAATATAATCTGTCATAAAAAATATACAATGCCCTATTCTACTCTTTTTTGAAGTATATACAACAACTCCATATGCGCTCTCATGTAAAATACAGAAATTCTATATTTAAGCAAATCGAAAAAAATCTAAATATTATCTAGGCACCCCAATGCTAAAAGCAAAATTGCTCTGAATATAATCTGTCAGAAAAAATATACAGTGCCTTTTCTACTCTGTTTTGTAGTATATACACCAACTCAATATGCTCTCTCATGTAAAATACTGAAATTCTAATTTTACGTGAATCGAAAAAAACTTAATTAATATTTAGGCGCCCCAAAGTTAAAATAAAATGGCTCTGAATATAGTCTGTTAGAAAAAATATAAAATTCCTTATTCTACTCTGTTTTGGAGAATATACACCAACTCAGTATTCTCTCCCATGTAAAATACAGAAATTCTAATTTTACGTGTATCGAAAAAAAGTAAATATTATCTAGGCACCCCAATGTTAAAAACAAAATTGCTCTGAATATAATCAGTCAGAAAAATTATACAATGCCCTATTCTACTCTGCTTGGAGTATATACAACAACTCAGTATGCTCTCTCATGTAAAATACAGAAATTCTATATTTAAGCGAAACGAAAAACATCTAAATATTATCTACGCACCCCAATGTTAAAAGCAAAATTGCTCTGAATATAATCTGTCAGAAGAAATATACAATGCACTTTTCTACTCTGTATTGTAGTATATAAACCAACTCAATATGCTCTCTCATGTAAAATACAGAAATTCTAATTTTACCCGAATCAAAAAAATCTAAATATTATCTATGCACCCCAATGTTAAACGCAACATTGCTCTGAATATAATCTATCAGAAAAAATATACAAGGATTTTTTCTACTCTGATTTGTAGTATAAACACCAACTCAATATGCTATGTCATGTAAAATACAGAAATTCGAATTCCACCGGAATCGAAAAAACCTAAATATTATATAGGCACCCCAATGTTAAATAAAAAATTGCTCTGAATATAATCTGTCAGAAAAAATATACAATGCCTTATTCTACTCTGTTTTGGAGTATATACACCAACTCCATATGCTCTCTCATGGAAAATACCGAAATTCTAATTTTACACGAATTGAAAAAAATCTAAATAATATTTAGGCATGCTAAAGTTAAAAGAAAATGGCTCTGAATATACTGTTAGACAAAGTATACAATGCTTTATTCTACTCTGTTTTGGAGTATATACACAAACACAGTTTGCTCTCTCATTTAAAATAAATTCTCTATTTGAGCAAATCGAAAAATATCTCAATATTATCTAGGCACCCCAATGTTAAAAGCATAATTGCTCTGAATATAATCTGTCAGAAAAAATATACAATGTTCTTTTCTACTCTGTTTTGTAATAGATACACCAACAAAATATGCTCTCTCATGTAAAATACAGAAATTATAATTTTACCAGAATCGAAAAAGCAAAATATATCTAGGCACCCCAATGTTGAAAACAAAATTGCTCTGAATCTAATCTGTCAGAAAAAATATACAGCCCTATTATACTCGGTCTCGGAGTATATACACCAACTCAGTATTCTCTCTCATGTAAAATACCGAAATTCTCATTTTACATGAATCGAAATAATTCAAATATTATCTAGGCACCCCAATGTTAAAAACAAAATTTCTCTGAATATAATCTGTCAGAATAAATATACAATGCCCTATTCTATTCTGTTTTGGAGTATATACACCAACTCAACATGTTCTCTCATGTGAAATACTGAAATTCTAATTTTACGTGAATCATAAAAAATATAAATAATATCTAGGCGCCCAAATTTAAAAGAAAATGGCCCTGAATATAGTCTATTAGAAAAAATATACAATGCCTTATTATACTCTGGTTTGGAGTGTATACAACAACTCAGTATGCTCTCTCATGTAAAATACCGAAATTCTAATTTTATGTGAATCGATAAAAATCTAAATATTATCTAGGCACCCGAATGTTAAAAGCAAAATTGCTCTGAATATAATCTGTCAGAAAAAATATACAATGCCCTTTTCTACTCTGTTTTGGACTATATACACCAACTCAATATGCTCTCTAATGTAAAATACCAAAATTCTAATTTTACGCGAATCGAAAAAAATCTAAATAATATCTAGGTACCACAATCTTAAAAGAAAATGGCTCTAAATATAGTCTGTCAGAGAAAATATACAATGACTTATTTTACTCTGTTTTAGAGTATATACACCAACTCAGTATGCTCTCTCATGTAAAATATAGAAATTCTAATTTTACACGAATCGAAAAAATCTAAAAATTATCTAGGCACCCCAAAGTTAAAAACAAAATTGCTCTGAATGTAATCTGTCAGAAAAAATATACAATGCCCTATTCTACTCTTTTATAGAGTATATACACCAACTCCATATGCTCTCTCATGTAAAATACAGAAATTCTATATTTGAGCGAATCGAAAAAAATCTCAATATTATCTAGGCACCCCAATGTTAAAAGCAAAATTGCTCTGAATATAATCTGTCAGAGACAATATACAATGCCCTTTTCTACTCTGTTTTGGTGTATATACACCAACTCAATATGTTCTCTCATGTAAAATACCGAAATTCTAATTTTACGTGAATCGAAAAAAATCTAAATATTACCTAGGCAACCCAATGTTAAAAACAAAATTGCTCTGAATATAATCTGTCAGAAAAAATATACAATGTCCTATTCGACCCTCTTTTGGAGTATATACACCAAATCAATATGCTCTCTACTGTAAAATACGGAAATTCTAATTATATGTGAATCGAAAATAATCTACATAATATCTAGGCGCCCCAAAGTTAAAAGAAAATGGCTCTTAATATAGACTGGTAGAAAAAATATACAATGCCTTATTCTACTGTGTCTTGGAATATATACACCAACTCAGTATGCTCTCTCATGTAAAATATAGAAATTCTAATTTTAAACGAATCGAAAAAATCTAAAAATTATCTAGGCACCCCAAAGTTAAAAACAAAATTGCTCTTAATGTAATCTGTCAGAAAAAATATTCAATGCCATATTCTACTCTGTTTTAGGGTATATACTCCAACTCCATATGCTCTCTCATGTAAAATAGAGAAATTCTATATTTGAGCAAATCGAACAATATCTCAATATTATCTAGGCACCCCAATGTTAAAAGCATAATTGCTCTGAATATAATCTGTCAGAAAAAATATACAATGCCCTTTTCTACTCTGATTTGGAGTATATACACCAACTCAATATGCTGTCTCATGTAAACTACGGAAATTCTAATTACATGCGAATCGAAAATAATCTATATAATATCTAGGCGCCCCAAAGTTAAAAAAAAATGGCTCTTAATATACACTGGTAGAAAAATACACAATGCCTTATTCTACTGTGTTTTGGAGTATATACACCAACTCAGGATGCTCTCTCATGTAAAATAAAAAATTCTAATTTTACGTGAATCGAAAAAAATCTAAAAAATATCTAGGGTCCCCAAAGTTAAAAGGAAATGCCTCTGAATATAATCTGTTAGAAAAAATATACAATGTTTTATTCTACTCTGTTTATGAGTATATACACCAACTTCGTGTACTCTCTCATGTAAAATACAGAAATTCTAATTTTACCGAAATAGTTAAAATCTAAATATTACCTAGGCACCCCAATGTTTAAAACCAAATTGCTCTGTATATAATCTGTCAGAAAAAATATACAATGCCCTATTCTACTCTGTTTTCGAGTATATACACCAACTCAATATGCTCTCTCATGTAAAATATAGAAATCCTAATTTTACCCGAATCAAAAAAATATAAATATAATCTAGGCACCCCAATGTTAAAAACAAAATTGCTCTGAATATAATTTGTCAAAAAAATATACAATGCCCTATTCGACTCTGTATTGCAATATATACACCAACTCAGTACACTCTCTCATGTAAAATACCGAAATTCTAATTTTACGTGAATTGAAAAAAGTCTAAATATTATCTAGGCACCCCAATGTTAAAAGCAAAATTGATCTGAATATAATCTGTCATAAAAATTATGCAGTGCCCTTTTTTACTCTGTACTGGAGTATATACACCAACTCAATATGCTCTCTCATGTAAAATACCCACATTCAAATTTTACGTGAATCAAAAAAAATCTAAAAAATATCTAGGCTCCCCAAAGTTAAAAGAAAATAGCTCTGAATATAGTCTGTTAGAACAAAAATGCAATGCCTTATTCTACTATGTTTTGGAGTATATACAGGAACTCACTATGCTCTCTCTTGTAAAATAAAGATATTCAAATTTTACCCGAATCGAAAAAATCTAAATATTATCTAGGCACCCCAATGTTAAAAACAAAATTGCTCTGAATATAATCTGTCAGAAAAAATATACAATGCCCTATTATAATCTGTTTTTGAGTATATACACCAACTCTACCTGCTCTCACATGTAAAATACAGAAATTCTATATTTAAGCGAATCGGAAGAAATCTAAATAATATCTAGGCGCCCAAAGATAAAGAAAATGGCTCTAAATATAGTCTGTTAGAGAAAATATACAATGTCTAATTCTACTTTGTTTTGGAATATATACACCAACTCCACATGCTGTCTCATGTAAAATACATAAATTGTATATTTAAGCGAATCGAAGAAAATCTAAATATTATCTAGGCACCCCAATGTTAAAAGCAAAATTGCTCTGAATATAGTCTGTCAGAGAAAATATACAATGCCCTTTTCTACTCTATTTTGTAGTATATACAAAAACTTAATATGCTATCTCATGTAAAATACGGAAATTCTAATTATACGCGAATCGAGAAAAATCTAAATAATTACTAGGCGCCCCAAAGTTAAAAGAAAATGTCTCTGAATATAGTCTGTTAAAGAAATATAAAATGTTTTATTATACACTGTTTTGGAGTATATACACCAAATCAATATGCTCTCTTATTTAAATATTTTTTCTTATAGACTATATTTAGAACCATTTTCTTTTAACTTTGGGGCGCCTAGATATTATTTAGATTTTTTTCGATTTGCTGAAATATAGAATTTCTGTATTTTACATGAGAGAGCATATGGAGTTGGTGTATATACTACAAAACATTACAGAATTTCTAATTCTACCCTAATCGAAAATATCTAAATATTGCCTAGGCACCCCAATGTTAAAAACAAAATTGCTCTGAATATAATTTGTCAGAAAAAATAAACAATGCCCTATTTTACTCTGTTTTGGAGTATATACACCAACTCAGTATGCTCTGTAATGTAAAATACAAAAATTCTAATTTTATGTGAATCGAATAAAATCTAAATATTATCTATGCACCCTAATGTTAAAAGTAAAATTGCTCTGATAGTAATCTCTCAGAAAATATATACAATGCCCTATTCTACTCTGTTTTAGAGTATATACACCAACTCCATATGCTCTCTCATGTAAAATACAGAAATTCTTTATTTATGCGAATCGAAAAAAATCTAAATATTATCTAGGCACCTCAGTGTGAAAAAAAAATTGCTCTGAATATAATCTCTCAGAGAAAATATACAATGCCCTATTCTACTCTGTTTTGGAGTATATAAACCAACTCCACATTCTCTCTCATGTAAAATACAGAAATTCTATACTTAAGTGAATCGAAAAAAATTGAAATATTATCTAGGAAACCCAATGTTAAAAGAAAAATTGCTCTGATAGTAATCTCTCAGAAAATATATACAATGCCCTATTCTACTCTGTTTTAACGTATATACACCAACTCCATATGCTCTCTCATGTAAAATAGAGAAATTCTGTATTTAAGTGAATCGAAAAAAATCTAAATATAATCTAGGTACCACAGTGTTAAAAGCAAAATTGCTCTGAACGTGGTCTGTCAGAAAAAATACACAATGCCCTTTTCTACTCTGTTTTGTAGTATATACACCAACTCAATTTGCTCTCTCATGTAAAATACCGAAATTCTAAATTTACGCGACTCGAAAGAAATATAAATATTATTGAGGTACCACAATGTTAAAAGCAAAATTTCTCTGAATATAATCTGTCAGAAATAATATACAATACCCTCTTCTACTCTGTTTTGAAGTATATACACAAACTCAATATGTTCTCTCAAGTAAAATAACGAAATTCGAATTATACGGTAATCGACAGAAATCTAAATATTATCTAGGCACCCCAATGTTAAAGGAGAATGGCTCTGAATATAATCTGTCAGAAAAAATATACAATGCCCTATTGTACTCTGTTCTGGAGTATATACACCAACTCCATATGCTCTCTCATGTAAAATACAGAAATTCTATATTTCAGCGAATCGAAAAAAACCTAAATATTATATAGGCACCCCAATGGTAAAGCAAAATTCCTCTGAATATAATCTGTCAGAAAAAATATACAATGCCCTTTTCCACTATGTTTTGTAGTATATAAACCAACTCAATATGCTCTCATGTAAAATACCGAAATCCTAAATTTACACGAATCAACAAATATAAAAATAATATCTATGCGCCCCAAAGTGAAACGAAAATGGCTCTGAATATAGTCTCTTAGAGAAAATATACAATGCCTTATTCTACTCTCTTTTGGATTATATACACCAAGTCAGTATGCTCTCTAATGTAAAATACCGAAATTCTAATTTTATGCAAATCAAAAAAACCTAAATATTATCTAGGCACCCCAATGTTAAACACAAAATTGTTCTGAATATAATCTGTCAGAAAAAATATACAATGCCTTATTCTACTCTGTTTTGGAGTATGTACACCAACTCCATATGCTCTCTCATGGAAAATACCAAAATTCTAATTTTACATGAATCGAAAAAAATTTAAATAATATCTAGGCACCCCAAAGTTAAAAGAAAATGGCTCTGAATATACTCTGTTAGACGAAATATACTATGCTTTATTCTACTCTGTTTTGCAGTATATACACAAAATCAGTATGCTCTCTAATTTAAAATACAGAAATTCTAATTTTACCCAAATCGAAAAAATCTACATATTATCTAGGTACCAAAATGTTAAAAAAAAATTGCTCTTAATATAATCTGTCAGAAAGAATATACAATGTCCTCTTCTCCTTTTCTTCGGAGTATATACACCAACTCCATATGCTCTCTAATGTAAAATACAGAAATTCTATATTTAAGCAAATCGAAAAAAATCTAAATATTATCTAGGCACCCCAATGTTAAAAGCAAATTTGCTCTGAATATAATCTTTCAGAGAAAATATACAATGCCATATTCTAATCTGTTTCGGAGTATATACACCAACTCAGTGTGCTCTCTCATGTAAAATACCGAAATTCTAATCTTACGTGAATCGAAAAGAATCTAAATAATATCTAGGTGCCCCAAAGTTAAAAGAAAATGGCTCTGAATATAGTCTGTTAGAAAAAATATGCAATGCCTTATTCTACTCTGTTTTGGAGTATATACACCAACTCAGTATGCTCTCTGATGTAAAATACATAAATCCTAATTTTACCCGAGTTAAAAAATCTAAATATTATCTAGGCACTTCAATGTTAAAAGCAAAATTGCTCTAAATATAATCTGTCAGAAAAAGTATAAAATGCCCTATTCTACTCTGTTATGGGGTATATACACCAACTCCATATGCTCTCTCATGTAAAACACAGAAATTCTATATTTAAGCGAATCGAAAAAAATCTAAATATTTTCTAAGCACACCAATGTTAAAAACAAAATAGCTCTGAATATAATCTGTCAGACAAAAATATATAATGCCCTTTTCTACTCTGTTTTGTAGTATATACACCAACGCAATATGCTCTGTAATGTAAAATACAAAAATACTATTTCTACCCGAATAGAAAAAATCTAAATATTATCTATGCACCCCAATGTTAAAAGCAAAATTGCTCTGAATATAAACTGGCAGAAAAAATATACAATGCCCTTTTCTACTCAATTTTGGGGTATATACACCAACTCAATATGCTCTCTCATTTAAAACACCGAAATTCAAATTTTATGCCAATCGAAAAAAATCTAAATAATATTTGGGCGAACCAAAATTAAAAGACAATGGCTCTGAATATAGTCTGTTAGAAAAAATATACAATGCCTTATTCTACTCTGTTTTGTAGTATATACACCAACTCAATATGCTCTCTCATGTAAAATACCAAAATTCTTTTTTTTTTTTTTTAATTTTTTATTGGATTATAGGTTTTGGGGTACATGAGCAGAGCATGCAAGACAGTTGCGTAGGTACACACATGGCAGTGTGCTTTGCTTTTCTTCTCCCCTTCACCCACATTTGGCATTTCTCCCCAGGCTATCCCTCCCCACCTCCCCCTCCCACTGGCCCTCCCCTTTTCCCCCCAATAGACCCCAGTGTTTAGTACTCCCCTTTCTGTGTCCATGTGTTCTCATTTTTCATCACCCACCTATGAGTGAGAATATGCGGTGTTTCATTTTCTGTTCTTGTGTCAGAAAATACCAAAATTCTAATTTTAGGCGAATCGAAAAAAATCTGAATAATATCAAGGCGCCCCTAAGTTAAAAGAAAATGGGTCTGAATATAGTCCGTTAGAAAAAATATACAATGCCTTATTCTACTCTGTTTTGGTGTATATACATCAACTCAATATGCTCTCTCGTGGAAAATACGGAAATTAAAATTTCACGCGAATCGAAAAAAAACCTAAATAATATCTGGGCGCCCCAAAGTTAAACGAAAATGCCTCTGAATATATTCTGTTAGACAAAATATAAAATGCCTTATTCTAATTTGTTTTGGAGTCTATACACCAACTCAGTATTCTCTCTGATGTAAAATACCGTAATTGTAATTTTACGTGAATCAAAAAAAATTTAAATAATATCTAGGCGCCCCAAAGTTAAAAGAAAATGTCTGTGAATATAGTGTGTTATAATAAATATACAATTTTTTATTCTACTCAGTTTTGGTGTATATACACCAACTCCATATGCTCTCTCTAGTAAAATACAGAAATTGTATATTTAAGCGAATCGAAAAATATCTAAATACTATCTAGGACACCCAATGTTAAAAGCAAAATTTCTCTGAATATAATCTGTCAGAAAAAATATACAATGCCCTTTACTACTGTTTTGCAGTATATACACCAACTCAATATGCTGTCTCATGTAAAATAACGAAATTCAAATTTACGCAAATCGAAAAACATCTAAATAATATCTAGGCGACCCAAAGTTAAAAGAAAATGGCTCTGAATATAGTCTACTAGAAAAATATACAATGCCTTATTCTACTCTGTTTTGGAGTATATACATTAACTCCATATGCTCAATAACGTAAAAAACAGAATTCTATATTAAAGCGAATCGAAAAAACTCTAAATATTATCTAGGCACCGCAATGTTAACAACAAAATTGCTCTGAATATAAACTGTCAGAAAAAATATACAATGCCCTATTCTACTTTGTTTTGGAGTATATACACCAACTCAATATGCTCTCTCATGTAAAATACAAAAATTCTATATTTAATCGAATAGAAAAAAATCTGAATATTATCTAGGCACCCCAAGGTTAAAAGCAAAATTGCCCTAAATATAATCTCTCAAAAAATATACAATGCCTTTTTCTACTCTGTTTTGTGGTATATACACCAACTCAATATGCTCTTTCATGTAAAATACGGAAATTCTAACTATACGTGAATCGAAAAAAATCTACATAATATCTAGGCGACCCAAAGTTAAAAGAAAACGGCTCTGAATATAGCCTGTTAGCAAGACATACATTGCCTTATTCTACTCTGTTTTGGAGTATATACATTAACTCCATATGCTCAAACATGTAAAATACAGAAATTCCATATTTAAGCGAATCGAAAAAAATGTGAATATTGTCTAGGCACCCCGATGTTGAAAACAATATTGTTCTGGATATAATCTGTCAGAGAAAATATACAATGCCCTTTTCTACTTCGTTTGTAGTATATACACCAACTCAATATGCTCTTTCATTCAAAATACAAAAGCTCTAATTTTACCAAAATCGGAAAAATCTAAATATTATCAAGGCACCCCAAAGTTAAAAACAAAGCTGCTCTGAATATAATCTGTCAGAAAAAATATACAATGACCTATTCTACTCTGTTTTGGAGTATATACACCAACTCAATATGGTCTCTCATGTAAAATACAGAAATTCTAATTTTACGCGAATCGAAATAAATCTAAATAATATCTAGGCACGCCAAAGTTAAAAGAAAATGGCTCTGAATATAGTCAGTTAGAAAAAATATAGAATGCTTTGTTCTACTCTATTTTGGAGTACATACACCAACTCAGTATGCTCTCTCATGTAAAATATCGAAATTCTAACTTACTCGAATCGAAAGAATCTAAATATTATCTAGGCACCCCAATGTTAAAAGCAAAATTACTCTGAATATAATCTGTC
Source organism: Callithrix jacchus (assembly GCF_049354715.1). Classification (NCBI taxonomy): domain Eukaryota; kingdom Metazoa; phylum Chordata; class Mammalia; order Primates; family Cebidae; genus Callithrix; species Callithrix jacchus. The sequence goes on along the minus strand of NC_133521.1, from coordinate 53,796,852 downwards.
AGAAAAAATATACAATGCCCTTTTCTACTCTGTTTTGGAGTATATACACCAACTCAGTATGCTCTCTCAGTTAAAATACCGAAATTCTAATTTGACGCGAATCGAAAAAAATCTAAATAATGTCTAGGCACAAAAGAGTGACAAGAAAATGGCTCTGAATATAGTCTTTTAGAAAAAATATACAATGCCTTGTTCTACTCTGTTTTGGAGTATATACACCAACTCAGTATGCTCATATGTAAAATGCAGAAATTATAATTTTATCCAAATCGAAAAAATCTAAATATTATCTGGCACCCCAATGGTAAAAACAAAATTGCTTTGAATGTAATCTGTCAGAAAAAATATACAATACCCTATTCTACTCTGTTTTGGAGTATATACATCAACTCAATATGCTCTCTCATGTAAAATACAGAAATTCTAATTTTACCCGAATCGAAAAAATCTAAATATAATCTAGGCACCCCAATGTGAAAAACAAAATTGCGTTGAATATAATCTGTCAGAAAAAATATAGAATGCCCTATTCTACTCTGTTTTGGAGTATATACACCAACTCCATATGCTCTCTCATGGAATATACAGAAATTCTATATTTAAGCGAATCGAAAACAATTTATAAATTATCTAGGCACCCCAATGTTAAAAGCAAAATTGCTCTGAATATACTCTGTCAGAAAAAATGTAAATGCCTTTTTCGACTCTGTTTTGTAGTATATACACCAAGTTAATATGCTCTATTATGTAAAATACTGAAATTATGATTTTAAGCGAATCAAAAAAAATCTAAATAATATCTAGGCACTCCAAAGTTAGAAAAAAATGGCTCTGAATATAGTCTTTTAGAGAAAATATACAATGCTTTATTCTGCTCTTTTTTGGAGTATATACACCAACTCAGAGTGCTCCCTTATGTAAAATACTGAAATTCTAATTTTTCCCGAATCGAAAAATATCTAAATATTATCTAGGCACCCCAATGTTAAAACCAAAATTGCTCTGAATATATTCTCTCAGAAAAAATATACAATGCCCTATTCTACTCTGTTTTGGAGTATATACACAAACTACATACGGTCTCAAATGTAAAATACAGAAATTCTCAATTAAAGCGAATCGAAAAAAATTTAAATATTATCTAGGCACCCCAATTTTAAAGGCAAAATTTCTCTGAATATAATCTGTCAGAAAAAAATATACAATGCTCTTTTCTACTCTGTTTTGGAGTATATACACCAAATCCATACGCTCTCTCATGTAAAATATAGAAATTATATATTTAAGAGAACCGAAAAAAATGTAAATATTATCTAGGCACCCCAACGTTAAAAACAAAATTGCTCTGAATATAATCTGTCAGATAAAATATACAATGCCCTTTTCTACTTTGTTTTGGAGTATATACACCAACTCAGTATGCTCTCTCATGTAAAATACCGAAATTCTAATTTTACGCGAATCAAAAAAAATCTGAATAATATCAAGGCTCCCCAAAGTTAAAAGAAAATAAGTCTGAATATAGTCTGTTAGAAAAAATATACAATGCCTTATTCTACTCTGTTTTGGAGTATGTACACCAGTTAAGTATGCTCTCTCACGTAAAATACAAAAATTCTATATATAAGCGAATCGAAAAAAATCTAATTATATAGGCACCCCAATGTTACAAGCAAAATTGCTCTGAATATAATCTGTCAGAAAAATTATACAATGCTATTTTCTACTCTGTTTTGTAGTACATACATCAACTCAATATGCTCTCTCAGGTAAAATACAGAAATTCTAATTTTACCAAAAACGAAAAAATCTAAATATAATCTAGGCACCCCTATGTGAAAAACAAAATTGCGTTGAATATAATCTGTCGGAAAAAATATAGAATGTCCTATTCTACTCTGTTTTGAAGTATATACACCAACTCAATATGCTCTCTCATATAAAATACCAAAAATCAAATTTTACCCGAATCGAAAAAAATCTAAATAATATCTAGGCACGCCAAAGTTAAAAGAATATGGCTATGAATATAGTCTGTCATAGAAAATATACAATGCTTTATTCTAATCCGTTTTGGAGTATATACACCAACTCAGTATGCTCTCTCTTGTAACATACAAAAATTCTATTTTTACCCGAATCGAAAAAATCTAAATATTATCTAGGCACCCCAATGTTAAAAACAAAATTGCTCTTAATATAATCTGTCAGAAAAAAATATACAATGCCCTGTTCTACTCTGTTTTGGAGTTTATACACCAGCTCCATATGCTCTCTCATGTAAAATGCAGAAATTCTATATTTAAGTGAATCGAAAAAAATCTAAATATTATCTAGGCGCCTCAAAGGTAAAGGAAAATGGCTGTGAATATAGGCTGTTACAAAAAATATACAATGCCTTATTCTACTCTGTTTTGGAGAATATACACCAACTCAGTATGCTCTGTCATGTAAAATACAGAAATTCTAATTTTACCTGAATCGAAAAAATCTGAATATTATCTAGGCACCGCCATGTTAAAAAAAATTGCTCTGAATATTATCAGTCAGAAACAATATACAATGCCCTATTCTACTCTGTTTTGGAGTACATACATTAATTCCATATGCTCTATCATTTAAAATACAGAAAATCTATATTTAAGCGAATCGAAAGAAATGTAAATATAATCTAGGCACCTTAATGTTAAAAACAAAACTGCTCTGAATACAATCTGTCAGAATAAATATACAATGCACTTTTCTACACTCTTTTAAAGTATATATACCAACTCAAGATGCTCTCTCATGTAAAATACCGACATTCTAATTTACGTCTATCGAAAAAAATCTTAATAATATCTAGGAGCCCTAAAGTTAAAAGAAAAAATCTCTGAATATAGTCTGTTAAAAAAATATACAATGACTTATTCTACTCTGTTTTGGAGTATATAAACCAACTCAGCATGCTCTCTCATGTAAAATACCGAAATTCTATATTTAAGCGAATTGAAAAAAATTTAAATATTATCTAGGCATCTTAATATTACAAGCAAAATTGCTCTGAATATAATCTATCAGAAAAAATATACAATGCCCTTTTCTATTCTGTTCTGAAGAATATACACGAACTCCATATGCTCTCTAATGTAAAAAACAGTAATTCTATATTAAAGCGAATCGAAAAAATTCTAAATATTATCCAGGCACCACAATGTTAAAAGCAAAATTGCTCCGAATAAAATCTGTCAGAAAAAATATACAATGAACATTTCTACTCTGTTTTGGAGTATATACACCAAATCCATATGCTCTCTCAGGTAAAATAAAGAAATTAGATATTTAAGAGAATCGAAGAAAATCTAAAAATTACCTAGGCACCCCAATGTTAAAAACAGAATTTCTCTGAATATAATCTGTCAGAAAAAATATACAATGCTTTATTCTACTCAGTTTTGGAGTACATACACCAACTCCATATGTTCTCTCATGTAAAATACAGACATTCTATATTTAAGCGAATTGAACAAAATCTACATATTATTTAGGCAACTTAATGTTAAAAACAAAATTGCTCTGAATATAATCTGTTAGAAAAAATATACAATGCCTTATTCTAATCTGTTTTGGACTATATACACCAACTCAGTATGCTCTCTCATGTAAAATACCAAAATTCTAATTTTACCCGAATCGAAAACATCTAAATATTATCTAGGCACCCCAATGTTAAAAACAAAATTGCTCTGAATATAATCTGACAAAATATACAATGCCCTATTCTACTCTGTTTTGGAGTATATACACCAACCCAATATGCCCTCTCATGTAAAATACCGAAATTCTAATTTTACCCGAATCAAAAAAATATAAATATTATATAGGCAACCCAATGTTAAAAGCAATATTGCTGTGAATATAATCTGACAGAAAAAAAATAAAATGCCCTTTTCTACTCTCTTTTGTAGTATATACTATTCTACTTCTTTTGGTGTATATAAACTTACTCACTATGCACTCTCATGTAAAATAGAGAAATTCAAATTTACGTGGATCTAAAAAAATCTAAATATTATCTAGGCACCCCAAAGGTAAAAGTAAAATTGCTCTGAATATAATCTGTCAGAAAAAATATACAATGCCCTATTCTACTCAGTTTTGGAGTATATACACCAACTCCATATGCTCTCTCAGGTTAAAAACAGAAATTCTATATTTAAGCGAATAGAGAAAAATCTAAATATTATCTAGGCAATCCAATATTGAAAGCAAAATTGCTCCGAATATAATCTGTCAGAAAAAATATACAATGCCCTTTTCTACTCTGTTGTGGTGTATATACACCAACTCAATATGTTCTCTCATGTAAAATACCGAAATTCTAATTTTACGTGAATCGAAAAAAATCTAAATAATATCTACGTGCCCCAAAGATAAAAGAAAATGGCTCTGAATATAGTCTGTTAGAAAAAATATACAATACCTTATTCTACTCTGCTTTACAGTATATACACCAACTCAGTATGCTCCCTCATGTAAAATACCGATATTCTAAATTTACGCGAAGCGAAAAAAATGTAAATAACATCTAGGCGCCCCAAAGTCAAAAGAAAATGGCTATCAATATAGTCTGTTAGAAAAAATATACAATGCCTTATTCTACTCTGTTTTGGAGTATATACACCAACTCAGTATGCTCTCTCATGTAAAATACAAAAATTCAATTTCACCCGAATTGAAAAAATCTAAAGTATCTAGGCACCGCAATGTTAAAAACAAAATTGCTCTGAATATCATCTGTCAGAAAAAATATAAAATGCCCGATTCTACTCTTTTTTGGAGCATATACACCAACTCCATAGGCTCTCTCATGGAAAATACAGAAATTATATATTTAAGCGAATCAAAACAAATCTAAATATTATCTAGGCACCCCAATGTTAAAAAAAAATTGCTGTGAATAAAATGTGTCTGAAAAAATATACAATGCCCTTTTCTACTCTGTTTTGGAGTATATAAAACAACTCAATATGCTCTCTCATGTAAAATACCGAAATTCTAATTTTATGCTAATCCAAAAAAATCTAAATAATATCTAGGCGCCCCAAAGTTAAAAGAAAATGGCTCTAAATATAGTCTGTTAGAAAAAATATACAATGCCTTATTCTACTCTGTTCTGGAGTAAATACACCAACTCAGTATGCTCTCTCATGTAAAATACTGAAATTCTAATTTTACGTGAATCAAAAAAAATCGAAATATTATCTAGGCACCCCAAAGTTAAAAGAAAATTTGCTCTTAATATGGTCTGTCAGAGAAAATATACAATGCCCTTTTCTACTCTGTTTTGGAGTATATACACCAAATCAGTATGCTCTCTCATGTGAAATACCGAAATTCTATATTTAAGCGAATCGAAAAAAATCTAAATGTTATCTAGGCACCACAATGTTAAAATGAAAATTTCTCTGAATATAATCTGTCATAAAAAATATACAGTGCCCTTTTCTAATCTGTATTGGAGTATCTACACCAACTCAATGTGGTCTCTCATGTAAAATACTCAAATTCTAATTATACGAGAATCGAAAAAAATCTAAATAATATCAATTCGCCCCAAAGTTAAAAGAAAATGGCTCTAAATATAGTCTGTTAGAAGAAATATACAATGCCTTACTCTACTATGTTTTGGAGGATATACACGAACTCAGTATGCTCTCTTGTTTAAAATACAGAAATTCTAATTTTACCCGAATTTAAAAAATCTAAATAATATCTAGGCACCCAAATGTTAAAAACAAAATTGCTCTGAATATAATCTGTCAGAAAAAATATACAATGCAGTTTCCTACTCTGTTTTGGAGTATATACACCAACTGCATATGCTCTCTCATGTAAAATACAGAAATTCTAATTTTACGTGAATCGAAAAATATCTAAATATTACCTAGGCACCCATTGTTAAAAGCAAAATTTCTCTGAATATAATCTTCCAGAAAAAATATACAATGCCATTTTCTACTATGTTTTGGAATATGTACACAAACCCAATATACTCTCTCATGTAAAATACCGAAATTTAAAATTAACGCTAATCAAATGAAATATAAATATTATCAAGGCACCACAATGGTAGTAGCAAAATTGCTATGAATATAATCTATCAGAAAATATATACAATGCTTTTTATACTCAGTTTTGGAGTATATACAGCATCTCAATATGCTCTCTCATTTAAAATACAAAAATTCTAAATTTATGCGAATTGAAAAAAATCTCAATATTATCTAGGCACCCCGAGGTTAAAAGCAAAATTGCTCTGAATATAATCTGTCAGAAAAAATACACAATGCCCTTTTCAACTCTGTTTTGGAGTATATACAACAACTCAATATGCTCTCCCATGTAAAATAAAATAATTCTAATTATATGCGAATCGAAAAAGATCTAAATATTATCTAGACAAACCAATGTTAAAAGCAAAATTGCTCTGAATATAATCCCTCAGAAAAAATCTACAATGCCCTTTTCTACTCTATTTTGGAGTATATAAACCAACTCAATATGCTCTCTCATGTGAAATACCGAAATTATAAATTTATGCGAATCGAAAAAAACTAAACATTATTTAGGCACCCCAATGTCAAAAGCAAAATTGCTCTGAGTATATTCTGTCATAAAAAATATACAATGCCTTTTTCTACTCTGTTTTGGCATATATACAACAACTCAATATGCTCTCTCATGTAAAATACCGAAATTCTAATTTGACTCGAGTCGAAAAATATCTAAATATTATCTAGGCACCCCAATGTTAAAAGCAAAATTGCTCTTAATATAGTCTGTCACAATAATTATACAATGCCCTATTCTACTCGATTTTGAGGTATATACACCAACTCAGTATGCTCTCTCAAGTAAAATACACAAATTGTATATTTAAGCAAATCGAAAAAAATCTAAATATTATCTATGCACCCCAATGCTAAAAGCAAAATTGCTCTGAATATAATCGGTCAGAAAAAATATACAATGCCCTTTTCTACTCTGTTTTGTAGTGTATACACCAACTAAATATGCTCTCTCATGTAAAATACAGAAATTCTAATTTTACCCGAACCGAAAAAATGTAAATATTATCTAGACATCCCAATGTTAAAAGCAAAATTGCTCTGAATATAATATGTCAGAAGAAATATACAATGCCCTCTTCTATTCTGTTTTGTAGTATAAACACCAACTCAATATGCTCTGTCATGTAAAATACAGAAATTCTAATTCTACCCGAATCGAAAAAATATAAATATTATCTAGGCACCCCAATGTTAAAAGCAAAATTGCTCTGAATATAATCTGTGAGAAAAAATATACAAGGCTCTTTTCTACTCTATTTTGGCGTATATACACCAACTCAACATGGTCTCTCATGTAAAATACGGAAATTCTAATTTTAGGTGAATCAAAATATCTAAATAATATCTAGGATCCCAAAAGTTAAAAAAAAATGGCTCTGAATATAGTCTTTTATAAAAAATATACAATGCCTTATTCCACTCTGTTTAGGAGTATATACACCAAGTCAGGATGCTCTCTCATGTCAAATACCTAAATTCTAATTTTACCCAAATTGAAAATAATCTAAATATTATCTAGGCACTCCAGTGTTAAAAAAAAATTGCTCTAAATATACTTTGTCAGAAAAAATATGTAATGCCCTATTCTACTGTGTTTTGGAGTATATACACCAACTCCATATGCTCTCTCATGTATAATACAGAAATTCTATATTTAAGCGAATTGAAAAAAATCTAAATATTATCTAGGCACCCCAATGTTAAAAACAAAATTGCTCTAAATATAATCTGGCAGAAAAAATATACAATGCCCTACTCCACTTTGTTTTAAAGTATATACACCAACTTCATATGCACTCTCATGTAAAATACAAAATTTGTATATTTAAGCGAATCGAAAAAAATCTAAATATTATCTAGGCACCCCAATGTTAGAAGAAAAATTGCTCTGAATAAAATTTGTCAGAAAAAATATACAATGACCTTTTCTACTCTGTTTTGGAGTATATACACCAACTCAGTATGCTCTCTAATGTAAAATACCGCAATTCTAATTTTATGTAATCGAAGAAAATCTATACATTATCTAGGCACTTCAATGTTAAAAACAATATTACTCTGAATATAATCTGAAAGAAAAAATATACAATGCCCTATTCTACTCTGTTTTGTATTATATACACCAACTCAATATGCTCTTTCATGTAAAATACAGAAATTCTATATTTAAGCGAATTGAGAAATATCTAAATATTATCTAGGCACCCCAATGTTAAAAGCAAAATTGCTCTGAATATAATCTGTCAAAAAAAATACACAATGCCATTTTCTACTCTGTTTTGTAGTATATACACCAACTAAATATGCTCTGACATGTAAAATACAGAAATTCTAATTTTATAAGAATCGAAAAAATCTAAATATTATGTAGGCACGTCAATGTTAAAAACAAAATTGCTCTGAATATAATCTTTCAGAAAAAATATACAATGCCCTATTCTACTCTGTTATGGAGTATGTACAACAATTCAGTATGGTCTGTCATATAAAATACCAAAATTCTAATTTTACCCGAATCGAAAAAATCAAAATATTATGTAGGAAACCCAATGTTACAAACAAAATTGCTCTGTATATAATCTGTCACAAAAAATATTCAATCCCCTATTCTACTCTGTTTTGGAGTATATACACCAACTCAGTATGCTCTCTAAAGTAAAATACCGCAATTCTAATTTTACGTGAATCGAAATAAATTTATATATTATCTAGGCACTTCAATGTTAAAAACAATATTGCTCTGCATAAAATCTGTCAGAAAAAACATACAATGCCCTTTTCTACTTTGTTTTGGGGTATATACACCAACTCCATATGCTCTCTCATGTAAAATACCGAAATTTTAATTTTACGCAAATCGAAAAAAATTTAATGATATCTAGACGCCCCGAAGTTAAAACTTAATGGCTCGGAATATAGTCTGTTAAAAAAAATATACAATGCCTTATTCTGCTCTGTTTTGGAGTATATAAACCAACTCAGTATGCTCTCTCATGTAAAATAGAGAAATTCTATATTGAAGCGAATCGAAAAAAATTTAAATATTATCTGGGCACCCCAATGTTAAAAGAGAAATAGCTCTGAATAAAATCTGTCAGGAAAAATATACAATGCAATATTCTACTCTGTTTTTAGTATATACACGAACTAAATGTGCTCTGTCATGTAAAATACAGAAATTCAAATTTTACCTGAATCAAAAAAATCAAAATATTATCTAGGCACCCCAATGTTAGAAGTAAAATTTCTCTGAATATAATCTGTCATAAAAAATATACAATGCCCTATTCTATTCTGTTTTGGCGTATATACACCAATTCAGTATGCTCTCTCAAGTAAAATAGAGAAATTCTATATTTAAGTGAATCGAAAAAAATTTAAATATTATCTAGGCACCACAATGTAAAAAGCAAAATTGCTCTGAATATAATATGTCAGAAAAAATGTAAAATGTCCTATTCTACTCTGTTTTAAAGAATATACACCGACTCAGTATGCTCTCTCACTTAAAATACCGAAATTCAAATTTTATGTGAATCGAAAAAAATCTAAATATTATCTAGGCATCCCAGTGTTAAAATCAAAATTTCTCTGAATATAATCTGTCAGAAAAAATATACAGTGTCCATTTCTACTCTGTTTTGGAGTATATCCACCAACTCCATATGCTCTCTCCTGTAAAATACAGAAATTCTAATTTTACTCGAATCGAAAGAAATCTAAATAACACCTAGGCGCCTCGAAGTTAAAATAAAATGGCTCTTAATATAGTCTGTTAGAAAAAATACAGAATGCCTTATTCTACTTAGTTTTGGAGTATATACACCAACTCAGTATGCTATCTCATGTAAAATACTGAAATTCTAATTTTACCCAAATCGAAAAAATCTAAATATTATCTAGGCACACGAATGTTAAAAACAAAATTTCTCTGAATATAATCTGTCCGAGAAAATATACAATGCACTATTCTACTCTGTTTTGGAGTATAGACACCAACTCCATATGCTCTATCATGTAAAATACAGAAATTCTATATTTAAGTGAACCGAAAGCAATTTAAATATTATCTAGGCACCGCAATGTTAAAAAAAAATTGCTCTGAATATAATCTGTTAGAAAAAATATACAATGCTTTATTCTACTTTGTTTTGGAGTATATACAAAACTCCATATGCTCTCTCATGTAAAATACAGAAATTCTAATTCTACCCTAATCGAAAAAATAAACATATTGTCTAGGCATCTGAATGTAAAAAACAAAATTGCTCTAAATATAATCTGTCAGAAAAAATATACAATGCCATATTTTACTTTGTTTTGGAGTATATACACCAACTCCATATGCTCTCTCCTGTAAAATACAGAAATTCTATATTTCAGGGAATTGAAAAAAATCTAAACATTATATAGGCACCCCAATATTAAGAGTAAAATTGCTCTGAATATAATCTGTCAGAAAAAATATAAATGCCCTTTTCTACTCTGTTTTGTAGTATATACACCAACTCAATATTCTCTCTCATGTAAAATACAGAAATTCTAATTTTACCCGAATCAAAAAAATCTAAATATTATGTAGGCACCCCAATGTTAAAAAAAAAATTTCTCTGAATACAATCTGTTAGAGAATATATACAATGCCCTATTCTACTCTGTTTTGGAGTATGTACACGAACTTAGTATGCTCTCTCATCTTAAATACCGAAATTCTAATTTTACGTGAATCGAAAAAAATATAAATATCATCTAGGCACTTCAATGATAAAAAAAATTGCTCTGAATATAATCTGTCAGAAAAAATATACAATGCCCTATTCTACTCTTTTTTGTAGTATATACACCAACTTCATATGCTCACTCATGTAAAATACAGAAATTCTATATTTAAGCGAATCAAAAATAATCTAAATATTATCTAGGCACCTCAATTTTGAAAGCAGGATTTCCCTGAATATAATCTGTCAGAAAAAATATATAATGCCCTATTCTACTCTGTTTTGGATTATATAACGCAACTCAGTATGCTCTCTCATGTAATATACAGAAATTCAATATTTAAGCGAATCAAAAAAATTTAAATATTATCTAGGCACCCGAATGTTAAAAGCAAAATTGCTCTGAACATAATCTGTCAGAAAAAATATACAATGCCCTTTTCTACACTGTTTTTAGTATATACACCAATTCAATATGCTCTCTCATGTAAAATACAGAAATTCTAATATTACCCGAATCGAAAAAATCAAAATATTATGTAGGCACCCCAATGTTTATAACAAAATTTCTCTGAATATAATCTGTCAGAAAACATATACAATGCCCTATTCTACTCTGTTTTGGAGTATATACACCAACTCAGTATGCTCTCTTATGTAAAATACAAAAATTCCAATTTTAAACGAATTGAAACAAATCTAAATATTATCTAGGCACCCCAATGTTAAAAGAAAATAGCTCTGAATATAATCTGTCAGAAAAAATACACAATACTCATTTCTACTCTGTTTTGTAGTATATACACTAATTCCATATGCTCCATTATGTAAAACACAGAAATACTATATTGAAGCGAATCGAAAGAAATCTAAATATTATCTAGGCACCCCAATGTTATAAGCAAAATTGCTCTGAATATAATCTGTCAGAGAAAATACACAATGCCCTTTTCTACTCTGTTTTGTAGTATGTACACGAACTCAATATGCTCTCTCACATAAAATACCGAAATTCTAATTTTACGTGAATCGAATAGAATCTAAATAATATCTAGGCGCCCCAAAGTTAAAAGAAAATGGCTCTGAATATATTCTGTTAGAAGAAATATACAATGTTCTATTTTACTCTCTTCTGGAGTATATACACCAACTCAGGATGCTCTGTCATATAAAATAGGGAAATTCTAATTTTACCCAAATCGCAAAAATCTAAATATTATCTAGGCACCCCAATGTTAAAAACAAAATTGCTCTGAATATACCCTGTCAGTAAAAATATAAGATGCCCTATTCTAATCTGTTTTAAAGAATATACACCAACTCCATATGCTCTCTCATGTAAAATACAGAAATTCTATATTTCAGCGAATCGAAAAAAATCTAAATATTATCTAGGCACACCTATGTTAAAAGCAAAGTTGCTCTGAATATAATCTGTCAGAAAAAATATACAATGCTCTTTTCTACTCGGTTTTGTAGTATATACACCAACTCAATATACTCTGTCATTTAAAATACAGAAATTCTAATTCTACTCGAATTGAGAAAAACTAAATATTAGGTAGGCCCCCCAACGTTAAAAGCAAAATTGCTCTGAATACAATCTGTAAGAGAAAACATACAATGCCCTTTTCTACTCTGTTTTGAAGTATATACACCAACTCAATATGCTCTCTCATGTAAAATACCAAAATTCTAATTTTAGGCGAATCAAAAAAAATCAAAATAATATCTAGGCGCCCCAAGGTTAAAATAAAATGGCTCCGAATATTGTCTGTTAGAAAAAATACACAATGCCTTATTCTACTCTGTTTTGGAGTATATACACCAACTCAGGTTGCTCTCGAATGTAAAATACAGAAATACTAATTTTACCCAAATCGAAAAAATCTAAATAATATCTAGGCACCCCAAAGTTAAAAGAAAATGACTCTGAATATAGTATGTTAGAAAAAATATACAATGCCTTATTCTACTCTGTTTTGGAGTATAAACACCAACTCAGTATGCTCTCTTATGTAAAATACAGATATTCTAATTTTACGTGAATCGAAAAAAATCTAAATATTATTTAGGCACACCAATGTTAAAAACAAAATTGCTCTGAATAAAATCTGTCAGAAAAAGTATACAATACCCTTTTCTACTCTGTTTTGTAGTATATACACCAACTCAATATGCTCACTCACGTAAAATACAGAAATTCAAAATTTACACGAATCGAAAAAAATCTAAACAAATTCTAGACGCCCCTAAGATAAAAGAAAATGGCTCTGAATATAGTCTGTTAGAAAAAAAAATACATCGCTTTATTCTACTCTTTTTTGAAGTACATACACAAACTCAGTGTGCTCTCTAATGTAAAATACAGAAATTCTAATTTTACGTGAATCAAAAATAATCTAAATATTATCTAGGCACCCCAATGTTAAAAACAAAATTGCTCTGAATATGATCTGTCAGACAAAATATACAATGCTCTATTCTACTCTGTTTTAAAGTATATACACCAACTTCATATGCACTCTCATGTAAAATACAGAAATTCGATATTTAAGCGAATCTAAAAAAATCTAAATATTATCTAGGCACCCCAATGTTAAAGCAAAATTGCTCTGAATATAATCTGTCAGAGAAAATATACAATGCCCTTCTCTACTCTATTTTGGAGTATATACACCAACTCAATATGCTGTCATATGTAAAATACCGAAAGTCTAATTTTAGGCGAATCAAAAAAAATCTAAATAACATCTAGGCGCCCCAAAGTTAAAAGTAAATGTCTCTGAATATAGTCTGTTAGAAAAAATATACAATGCCTTATTCTACTCTGTTTTGGAGTATATAAAGCAACTCAGGCTGTTCTCTCATGTAAAATATAAAATTCTAATTTTACTCGAATCGAAAATATCTAAATATTATCTAGGCATCTCAATGTTAAAAACAAAATGGCTCTGAATATATTGTGTCAGACAAAAGATAAAATGCCCTATTCTTCTCTGTTTTCGAGTATATACAACAACTCCATATGCTCTCTCCTGTAAAATACAGAAATTCTATATTTAAGCGAATCGAAAAAAATCTAAATATTATCTAGGCACCCCAATGTTAAAAACAAAATTGCTCTGAATGAAATCTGTCAGAAAAAATATACAATGCCCTTTTCTACTCTGTTTTGTAGTATATATACCAACTCAATATGCTCTCTCATATAAATTACCGAAATTTTAATTTTAGGCAAAACGAAAAAAATCTAAATAATATCTAGGCGCCCCAAAGTTAAAAGAAAATGGTTCTAAATATAGTCTGTAAAAAAAGAAAATCAATGCCTTATTCTTCTCTGTTTTGAAGTATATACACAAAGTCTATATGCTCTCTCAAGTAAAATACAGAAATTCTATATTTAAGCGAACCCAAAAAATTCTAGATATTATCTAGGCAACCCAATGTGAAAAGCAAAATTGCTCTTAATATAATCTGTCAGATAAAATATAGAATGCCCTTTACTTCTCTGCTTTGTAATATATACACCAACTCAAAATGCTCTCTCATGTAAAATAAAGAAATTCTAATTCTACCCAAACCGAAAAAATCTAAATATTATCTAGGCAACCCAGTGTTAAAAAAAAATTGCTCTGAATATAATCCGTCAGAAATAATATACAATGCCCTATTCTACTCTGTTTTAAAGTATATACACCAACTTCATATGCTCTCTCATGTAAAATAAAGAAATTCTATATTTAAGCGAATCGAAATAAATCTAAATATTATCTAGAAACCGCAATGTTACAAACAATATCGCTCTGAATATAATCTGTCAGAAAAAACATACAATGCCCATTTCTACTCGGTTTTGTAGTATATACACCAACTCAATATGCTCTCTCATGTAAAATAAAGAAATTCTAATTACACGCAAATCAAAAAAAATCTAAAAAATATCTACGTGCCCCAAAGTTAAAAGAAAATGGCTGTGAATATAGTATGTTAGAAAAAATATACAATGCCTTATTCTACTCTGTTTCGGAGTATATACACCATCTCAGGATGCTCTCTCATGAAAAATACAGAAATTCTAATTTTACATGAATCGAAAAAATCTAAATATTATCTAGGCACCCCAATGTTAAAAACAAAATTGCTCTGAATATAATTTGTCAGAGAAAATAAACAATGCCCTATTCTACTTTGTTTTGGAGTATATACACCAACTCAGTATGCTCTGTCATGTAAAATACAAAAATTCTATATTTAAATAAATCGAAAAAAGTCTAAATATTATGTAGGCACCCCAATGTTAAAAGTAAAATTGCTCTGAATATAATCTCTCAGAAAATATATACAATGCCCGATTCTACTCTGTTTTGGAGTATATACACAAACTCCTTATGCTCTATCATGTAAAATACCGAAATTCTAATTTTACCCAAATCGAAAAATCAAAATATTATGCAGGCACCCCAATGTTAAAAACAAAATTGCTATGAATATAATCTGTCAGAAAAAATATACAATGCCCTATTCTACTCTGTTTTGGAGTATATACAGCAACTCCATATGCTCTCTCATGTAAAATACAGAAATTCCATATTAAAGCAAAATCGAAAAAAAGCTATATATTATCTAGGCACCCAAAAGATAAATCAAAATTTTTCTGAATATAATTTTTCAGAAAAAATAAACAATGCCCTATTCTACTCTGTTTTGGAATATATACACCAACTCAGTATACTCTTTCATGTAAAATATCAAAATTCTAAATTTACATGAATTGAAAAAAATCTAAATATTATCTAGGCACCCCAATGTTAAAAGCAAAAATGCTCTGAATATAATCTGTCATAAAAATTATACTAGTCCCTTTTCTACACTGTATTGGAGTTTATACACCAACTCAATATGCTCTCTCATGTAAAATACTTACATTCTAATATTACGTGAATTGAAAAAAATCTAAATAATATCTAGGCGCCCCAAAGTTGAAAGAAAATGGCTCTGAATATAGTCTGTTAGAAAAATATACAATGACTTATTCTACTCTGTTTTGGAGTATATACACCAACTCAGTATGCTCTCTCATGTAAAATACAGAAATTGTAAGTTAACCGGAATCAAAAAAATCTAAATATTATATAGGCATTCCAATGTTAAAAACCAAATTCCTCTGAATATAATCTGTCAGAAAAAATATACACTGTCCTTTTCTACTCTGTTTTGGAGTATATAAACCAACTCCATATGCTCTCTTATCAAATACGGAAATTCTATATTTAAGCGAATCAAAAAATATCTGAATATAATCTGTCAGAAAAAATATACAATATTCTAGTCTGTTTGGAGCATATACACCAAATCCATATGCTCTCTCATGTAAAATACAGAAATTCTATATTTAACTGAATCAAAAAAAATCTAAATATTATTTAGGCACCCCAATGTTAAAAACAAAATCGCTCTGAATATAATCTGTCATAAAAATATACAATGCCCTCTTCTACTCTGTTTTGGAGTATACAAACCAACTCCATATGCTCTCTAATGTAAAATACTGAAATTCTAATTTTACGCGAATCGACAAGAATCTAAATAATATCTAGGCGCTCCAAAGTTAAAAGAAAATGGCTCTGAATATAGTCTGTTAGAAAATATATACAATGCCTTATTCTACTCTATTTTGGAGTATATACACCATCTCAGGATGCTCTCTCATGTAAAATACAGAAATTCTAATTTTACCCGATTCGAAAAAATCTACATATTATCTAGGTACCTCAGTGTTAAAAATAAAATTGCTCTGAATATAATCTGTCAGAAAAATATACAATGCCCTGTTCTACTCTGTTTTGGAGTATATACACCAACTCCATATGCTCTCTCACGTAAAATAGAGAAATTCTATATTTAAGCCAATCGAGAAAAATTTAAATATCATCTAGGCACCCCAATGTTAAAGAAAAATTGCTCTGAATATAATCTGTCAGAAAAAATATACAATGCCCTTTACTTCTGTTTTTTGTGGTATATACACCAACTCGATATTCTCTCTCATGTAAAATACAGAAATTCTATATTTAAGTAAATCAAAAAAAATCTAAAAATTATCTAGGTACCCCACTGTTAAACGAAAAATTTCTCTGAATATAATCTGTCAGAAAAAATATACAGTGCCCATTTCTACTCTGTTTTGTAGTATATACACCAACTCAATATGCTCTCTCATGTAAAATACCGAAATTCTAATTTTACATGAATCGAAAAAAATCTAAATAATATATAGGCGCCACAAAGTTAAAAGAAAATGGCTCTGAATATATTCTGTTTGAGAAAATATACAATGCCCCATTCTACTCTGTCTTGGAGTATATACACCAACTCAGTATGCTCTCTCATGTAAAAAAAACGAAATACTAATTTTACGTGAATCAAAAAAAATCTAAATGTTTTCCAGGCACAACAATGTTAAAAGCAAAATTCCTCTGAATATAATCTGTCAGAAAAAATATACAATACCCTATTCTACTCTATTTAGGAGTATATACACAAACCCCATATGCTCTCTCATGTAAAATACAGAAATTCTATATTTAAGCGAATCTAAAATCTAAATACAATCTAGGCACCACAATGTTAAAAGCAAAATTTCTCTGAATATAATCTGTCAGAAAAAATATACAATGCCTTATTCTACTCTGTTTTGGAGTATATACACCAACTCCATATGCTCTCTCATGTAAAATACAAAAATTCTATATTTAAGTAAAACAAAAAATATGTAAATATTATCTAGGCACCCCAATGTAAATAGCAAAATTTCTCTGAATATACTCTGTCAGAATAAATACACAATGCCATTTTCTACTCTGTTGTGTAATATATACACCAACTCAATATGCTCTCTCATGTAAAATTCCGAAATTCTAATTTTCCGCAAATTGAAAAAAATCTAAATAATACCTAGGCGTCCCAATGTTTAAAGAAAATGGCTCTTAATATAGTCTGTCAGAAAAAATATACAATGCCTTATTCTACTCTGTTTTGGAGTATATACACCAACTCAGTATGCTCTCATGTAAAATACAGAAATTGTATACGTAAGCGAATCGAAACAAATCTAAATATTATCTAGGCACCACAAGGTTAAAAGCAAAATTGCTTGGAATATAATCTGTCAGAAAAAATATACAAGGCCCTTTTCCAATCTGTTTTGTACTATATACACCAAATCAATATGCTCTTTTATGTAAATTACAGAAATTCTAATTCTACCTGAATCGAAAATATCTAAATATTGCCTAGGCACCCCAATGTTAAAAACAAAATTGCTCTGAATATAATTTGTCAGAAAAAATATACAATGCTTTATTCTATTCTTTTTTGGAGTATATACAGAAACTCCATATGCTCTCTCATGTTAAATACCGAAATTCTAATTTTACGCGAATCGAAATAAATCTAAATTATATCTAGGCGCCCCAACGTTCCAAAAAAATAGCTCTGAATATAGTCTGTTAGAAAAAATATACAATGCCTCATTCTACTCTGTTTTGGAGAATATACACCAACTCAGTATGCTCTTTCATGTAAAAAAGCGAAATTCTAATTTTACGTGAATCGAAAAAAATCTAAATAATATCTAGTCGCCCCAAAGTTAAAAGAAAATGGCTCTGAATATATTCTGTTAGAAAAAATATACAATTTTTTTTCTACTCTGTTTTGGAGTATATACACCAATTTCGTTTACTCTCTCATGAAAAATACAGTAATTCTAATTTTACCAGAATACTTAAAATCTAACTATTACGTAGGCACACCAATGTTTAAAACAAAATTGCTCTAAATATAATCTGTCAGAAAAAATATATAGTTCCCTATTCTACTCTGTTTTGAAGTATATACACCAACTCCATATGCTCTCTCAAGTAAAATACAGAAATTCTATATTTAAGCGAATCGAAAAAAATTTAATATTATGTAGGCGCCCCAAAGTTAAAAGAAAATGGCTCTGAATATAGTCTGTTAGAGAAAATATACAATGCCTTATTCTACTCTGTTTTGGAGTATATACACCCATTCAGTATGCTCTCTCATGTAAAATACCGAAATTATAATTTCACGTGAATCGAAAAAATCTAATTATTATCTAGGCAACCGAATGTTAAAAAAAAATTGCTCTGAATATAATCTGTCAGAAAAAATATACAATGCACTTTTCTACTCTGTTTGGGAGTATATAGAACCACTAAATATGCTCTCTCATGTAAAATACCGAAATTCGAATTTTTCGTGAATCGAAAAGAATCTTAATAATATCTAGGCCTCCAAAGTTAAAAGAACATGGCACTGAGTATAGTCCGTTAGAAAAAATATACTATGCTCTATTCTACTTTGCTTTGGAGTATATACACCAACTCCATATGCTCTCTCATGTAAAATACAGAAATTCTATATTTAGGCAAAGAGAAAAAAATCTAAATATTATCTAGGCACCGCAATGTTAAAAGCAAAATTGCTCTGAATATAATTTGTCAGAAAAAATATACGATGCCTTATTCTACTCTGTTTTAAAATATAAACACCAACTCAGTATACTCTCTCATGTAAAATACCGAAATTCTAATTTCACGTGAATCGAAAAAAATCTAAATATTATCTAGGCACCTTAATGTTAAAAGCAAAATTACTCTGAATATAATCTGTCAGAAAAAATATACAATGCCCTATTCTACTCTGTTTTGGAGTATATACACCAACTCAGTATGCTCTCTCATGTAAAATACCGAAATTCTAATTTTACGTGAATCGAAAAAAATCTAAATAATATCTAGGTGCCCTAAAGTTAAAACAAAGTGGCTCTGAATATAGTCTGTTAGAAAAAATATACAATGCCTTATTCTACATTATTTTGGAGTATATACACCAACTCAGTATGCTCTCTCAGGTAAAATACAGAAATTCTAATTTTACCCGAATGGAAAAAATCTAAATATTATATAGGCACCCCAATGTTAAAAAAAAAATGGCTCGGAATATAATCTGTCAGAGAAATATAAAATGCCCTAATCTACTCTGTTTTGGAGTATATACACCAATTTCATATGCTGTTTCATGTCCAATACAGAAATTGTATATTTAAGCGAATCGAAAAAAAATTTAAATATTATCTAGGCACCTTAATGTTAAAAGCAAAATTGCTCTGAATATAATCTGTCAGAAAAATATACAATGCCTTACTCTACTCTGTTTTGGAGGATATACACCAACTCCGTATGCTCTCTTATGTATACTACCGAAATTCTAATTTTACGTGAATAAAAAAAAATCTAAATATTATCTAGGCACCCGAATGTTAAAAGCAAAATTGCTCTGAATATAATCTGTCAGAAAGAATATACAATGCCATTTTCAACTCTGTTTTGGAGTATATACACAAACTCAATATGCTCTCTCATGTAAAATACCGAAATTCTAATTTAACGTAAATTGAAAAAAAATATAAATAATATCTTGGCTCCCCAAAGGGAAAATACAACGGCTCTGAATATAGTCTGTTATAAAAAATGTACAATGCCTTATTCTACTCTGTTGTGTAGTATATACACCAACTAAGTATGCTCTCTCATGTAAAATACCGAATTTCTAAATTACGTGAATCGAAAAAAAATCTAAAGATTGTCTGGGCACCCCAATGTTAAAAGCAAAATTGCTCTGAATATAATCTGTCAGAAAAAAATATGCAATGCCCTATTCTATTTTGTTTTGGATTATATACACCAACTCAGTATGCTCTCTCATGTAAAATACAGAAATTCAATATTTAAGAGAATCGAAAAAAATCTAAATATTATCTAGGCACCCCAATGTTAAAAGCAAAATTTCTCTGAATATAATCTGTCAGAAAAAATATACAATGCTCTTTTCTACTCTGTTTTGGAGTACATACACCAACTCAGTATGCTCTCTCATGTAAAATACCAAAATTCTAATTTTACGTGGAATAGAAAAAAATCTAAATAATATCGAGGCGCCCCAAAGTTAAAAGAAAATGGCTGTGAATATAGTCTGTTAGACAAAATATACAATGCCTTATTCTACTCTATTTTGGAGTATATACACCAACTCAGTATGCTCTCTCATGTAAAATACAGAAATTCTATATTTAAGCGAATCGAAAAAATCTAAATAATATTTAGGCACCCCAATGTTATAAACAAAATTGCTCTGAATATAATCTGTCAGAAAAAATATATAGAATGCCCTTTTCTTCTCTGTTTTGGAGTATATAAACCAACTCCATATGCTCTCTCATGTAAAATTCAGAAATTCCATATTTTAGCGAATCAAAAAAATCTAAAATTTATCTAGGCACCCGAATGGTAAAAGCAAAATTGCTCTGAATATAATCTGTCATGAAAAAATATACAATGCCCTTTTCTACTCTGCTGTGTAGTGTATACACCAACTCAATATACTCTCTCATGTAAATAACCGAAATCCTAATTTTACAAGACCCCAAAGAAATCTAAATAATATCTAGGCGCCCCAATGTTAAAAGAAAATGGCTCTGAATATAGTCTGGTACAAAAAATATACAATTCCTTATTCTACTCTGTTTTGGAGTATATACACCAACTCAGTATGCTCTCAAAAGTAAAATACAGAAATTCCTATTTTACCCGAATCATAGAAATCTAAATATTATCTTGTAACCGCAACGTTCAAGACAAAATTGGTCTAAATATAATCTGTCAGAAAAAATATACAATGCCCTATTCTACTCTGTTTTGGAGTATACACACCAACTCAATATGCTCTCTCATGTAAAATACAGAAATTCTAATTTTACACGAATCGATAAAAATGTAAATAATATCTAGGCGCCCCCAAGTTAAAAGAAAATGGCTATGAACGTAGTCTGTTAGAAAAAATATACAATGTCTTCTTGTACTCTGTTTTAGAGGATATACTCCAACTCAGCATGCTCTCTCTTGTAAAACACAGATATTCTAATTTTACCCGAATCGAGAAAATCTAAATACTATCTAGGCACCCCAGCGTTTAAAACAAAATTGCTCTGAATATAATCTGTCAGAAAAAATATACAATGCCCTATTCTACTCTGTTTTGGAGTATATACACCAACTCCATATGCTCTCTCATGTAAAATACAGTAATTTTATATTTAAGCAAATCAAAAAAATTTAAATATTATCTATGCACCCCAATGTTAAAAGCAAAATTGCTCTGAATATAATCTGACAGAAGACATATACAGTGCACTTTTCTACTCTGTTTTGTAGTGTATACACTAACTCAATATGCTCTATCATGTTAAATACAGAAATTCCAATTTTACGTGAATCGAAAATAATCTAAATAGTACCTAGGCGCCCCAACGTTAAAAGAAAATGGCTCTAAATATAGTCTGTTAGAAAAAATATACAATGCCTTATTCTACTCTGTTTTGGAGTATATACACCAAGTCAGTATGCTCTCTCATGTAAAATACAGAAATACGAATTTCACCCGAATCAAAAAAAATCTAAATATTATCTAGGCACCCCAATGTGAAAAACAAAATTGCTCTGAATATAGTATGTCAGAAAAAATATACAATGCCCTATTCTACTCTGTTTTGGAGTATATACACCAAATCCATATACTCTCTCATGTAAAATAAAGGAATTATGTATTTAAGCGAATCAAAAAAATTCTAAATATTATCAAGGCACCCCAATGTTAAAAGCAAAATTGCTCTAAATTTAATCTGTCAGAAAGAATATACAATGCTCTTTTCTACTCTTTTTGGAGTATATAATCCCACTCAATACTGTCTCTCATGTAACATATCGAAATTCTAATTTTACGTAAATCAAAAAAAATCTAAATAATATCTAGCCGCCCAAAAATTAAAATAAAATGGCTCTGAATATAGTAAGTTAGAAAAAATATACAATGACTTATTCTACTCTGTTCTGGAGTATATACACCAACTCAGTATGCTCTCTCATGTAAAATGCGGAAATTCTAAATTTACGTGAATCCAAAAAATTCTAAATATTATCTAGGCACCTGAAAGTTAAAAGCAAAATTGCTCTGAATATAATATGTCAGAAAAATATACAATGCCCATTTATACTCTGTTTTGGAGTATATACACCAACTCAGAATGCTCTCTCATGTAAAATACAGAAATTCTAATTTAACGTGAATCGAAAAAATCTAAATATTATCTAGGCACACCAAAGTTAAAAACAAAATTGCTCTGAATATAATCTGCCAGAAAAAATACACAACTCCCTATTCCACTCTGTTTTGGAGTATA
The DNA here is from genome assembly GCF_049354715.1 of Callithrix jacchus. Lineage (NCBI taxonomy): Eukaryota > Metazoa > Chordata > Mammalia > Primates > Cebidae > Callithrix > Callithrix jacchus. The sequence goes on along the minus strand of NC_133521.1, from coordinate 53,773,696 downwards.
TACACCAAATCAGTATGCTCTGTAATGTAAAATACCGAAATTCTAATTTTACGTGAATCGAAAAAAATCTAAATATTATCTAGGCACCTTAATGTTAAAAACAAAATTGCTCTGAATACACCCTGCCAGAAAAAATATACAATGCCCTATTCTACTCTGTTTTGGAGTATATATACCAACTCAGTATGTTCTCTCATGTGTAATACCGCAATTCTAATTTTACGTGAATCGAAAAAAATCTAAATAAAATCTAGGCACCCCAAAGTTAAAAGAAAATGGCTCTGAATATAGTCTGTTAGAAGAAATATACAATGCCTTATTCTACTCTGTTTTGGAGTATATACCCCAACTCAGTATTCTCTCTCATGCAAAATAGCGAAATTCAAGTTTTACGTGAATCGAAAAAAAATCTAAATATTATCTAGGCACCCCAATGTTAAAAACAAAATTGCTCTGTATATAGTCTGTCAGAAGAAACATACAGTGCCCTATTCTACCCTGTTTTGGGGTATATACACCAACTCCATATGCTCTCTCATGTAGAATAGAGAAATTCTCTATTTAAGCGAATCGAAAAAATCTAGATATTCTGTAGGAACACAAATCTTAAAAACAAAATTGTTCTGAATATTGTCAGAAAACATATACAATGCCCTATTCTACTCTTTTTTGGAGTATATACACCAACTCAATATGCTCTCTCATGTAAAATACCGAAATTCTAGTTTTACGAGAATCGGAAAAAATCTAAACAATACCTAGGTGCCCCAAAATTAAAAGAAACTGCCTCTGAATATAGTCTGTTAGAAAAATTATACAATGACTTATTCTACTCTATTTTGGAGTATATACACCAACACAGTATGCTCTATGATGTAAAATACAGAAATTCTTATTTTACCCGAATCGAAAAAATCTAAATATTATCCAGGCACCCCAATGTTAAAGCAAAATTCCACTGAATATAATCTGTCCAAAAAAATATACAATGCCCTTTTATACTTTATTTTGTAGTATATACACCAACTCAATATGCTCTCTCATGTAAAATACAGAAATTCTAATTTTACCCGGATCGAAAAAATCTAAAAATTATCTAGGCACCCCAATGTTAAAAGCAAAATTCTCTGAATATAATCTGTCAGAAATAATATACAATGCCCTATTCTATTCTCTTTTGTAGTATATACACCAACTCAGTATGCTCTCTCATGTAAAATACCGAAATTCTAATTTGACGCAAATCGAAAACACTAAATAATATGTAGTCACCCCAAAGTTAAAATTAAATGGCTCTGAATATAGTCTGTTAGAAAAAATATACAACGCCTTTTTCTACTCGGTTTTGGAGTACATACAACAACTCAGTATGCTCTATCATGTAAAATACAGAAATTCTAATTTTACCCGTATCGAAAAAATCTAAATATTCTCTAGGCACCCAAATGTTAAAAACAAAATTACTCTGAATATAATCTGTTAGAAAAAATATACAATGCCCTATTCTACTTAGTTTTGGAGTATATACACCAACTCCATATGCTCTCTCATGTAAAATACAGAAATTCTATATTTAAGTGAATCGAAAAATATCTAAATATTATCTAGGTACACCAATGTTAAAAGCAAAATTACCCTGAATATAATCTGTCCGAAGAAATATACAGTGCTTCATTCTACTCTGTTTTGTAGTATATACACCAACCCATTGTCCTCTCTCATGTAAAATACCGAAATTCTAATTTTACCCGAATCGAAAAAATCTAAATATTATCTAGGCACACCAATGTTAAAAAAAAATTGCTCTGAATATAAACAGTCAGAAAAAATATACAATGCCCTATTCTACTCTGTTTTGGAGTATATACACCAACTCCATTTGCTCTCTCATGTAAAATACAGAAATTCTAATTTTACCCGAATCAAAAGAATCTCAATATTATCTAGGCACCGGAATGTAAACAGTACAGTTGCTCTAAATATCATGTGTCATAAAAAATATACAATGCCCTATTCTACTCTGTTTTGGAGTATATACATTAACTCTATATGCTCTCTCATGTAAAATTCTGAAATTCTAATTTTACGCGAATTGAAAAAAATCTAAATAATACCTAGACGTCCCAAAGTTTAAAGAAAATGGCTCTTAATATAGTCTGTTACAAAAAATATACAATGCCTTATTCTACTCTGTTTTGGAGTATATACACCAACTCAGTATGCTCTCTCATGTAAAATACAGAAATTGTATATTTAAGCGAATCGAAACAAACCTAAATATTATCTAGGCACCCTAATGTTAAAAGCAAAATTCCTCTGAATATTATCTGTCAGAAAAAATATACAATGCCCTTTTCTACTCTGTTTTTAGTATATACACCAACTCAATATGCTCTCTCATGTAAAATAAAAAATTCAAATTTTACACGAATCGAAAAAAAATCTAAATTATATCTGGGTGCCACAACGTTCCAAATAAAATCTATGAATATACTCTGTTAGAGAAAATATACAATGCCTTATTGTACTCTGTTTTGGAGAATATACACCAACTCTGTATGCTCTTTTATGTAAAAAAGCGAAATTCTAATTTTACGTGAATCGAAAAAAATCTAAATAATATCTAGTCGCCCCAAAGTTAAAAGAAAATGGCTCTGAATATAGTCTGTTAGAAAAAATATACAATGTTTTTCTACTCTGTTTTGGAGTATATACACGAACTCAGTGTGCTCTCTCATGTAAAATACAGAAATTTTAATTTTACCCGAATCAAAAAAATCTAAATATTATCTAGGCACGCCAATGTTAGAAACAAAATTGCTCTGAATATAATCTATCAGAAAAAATAAACAATGCCCTATTCTATTCTGTTTTGGAGTATATAAACAAACTCCATATGCTCTCTCATATAAAATACAGAAATTCTATATTTAAGCGAATTGAAAAAAATTTAAATATTGTCTAGGCACCCAAATGTTAAAAGCAAAGTTGCTCTGAATATAATCTGTCAGAAAAAATAAACAATGCTCTTTTCTACTCTGTTATGGAGTACATACACCAACTCAGTATGCTCTCTCATGTAAAATACAGAAATTCTAATTTTACGTGAATCGAAAAAAATCTAATTATTACCTAGGCACCCCAATGTTAAAAACAAAATTGCTCTGAATATAATCTGTCAGAAAAAATATACAATTTTCTTTTCAACTTTTTTTTGTAGTATATACACTAACTCAATATGCTCTCTCATGTAAAATACCGAAATAATAATTTTACGTGAATTGAAATAAATCTAAATAATATCTAGGCGCCCAAAGGTTAAAAGAAAATGTCTTTGAATATAGACTGTTAGAGAAAATATACAATGCCTTATTCTACTCTGTTTTGGAGAATATACACCAACCCTGTATGCTCTCTCATGTAAAATACCAAAATTCTAATTTTACCAGAATCGAAAAAATCTAAATATTATCTAGGCACCCCAATTTTAAAAACAAAATTGCTCTAATATAATCTGTCAAAAAAAATACACAATGCCCTATTCTATTCTGTTTTGGAGTATATACACCAACTCCATATGCTCTCTCTTGTAAAATACAGAAATTCTATATTTAAGCGAATTGAAAAAATCTAAATATTATCTAGGCACCCCAATGTTAAAAGCAAAATTGCTCTGAATATAATCTGTCAGAACAAATATACAATGCTCTTTTCTACTCTTTTTTGGAGTACATACACCAACTCAGTATGCTCTCTCATGTAAAATACCTAAATTCTAATATTACGTGAATCGAAAAAAATCTAATTATTATCTATGCACCCCAATGTTAAAAGCAAAATTGCTCTGAATATAATCTGTCATAAAAAATATACAATGCCCTTTTGTACTATTTTTTGTAGTATATAGACTAACTCAATATGCTCTCTCATGTAAAATAGCGAAATTCTAAGTTTACGCGAATCGAAATAAATCTAAATAATATCTAGGTGCCCCAAGGTTAAAAGAAAATATCTCTGAATATAGACTGTTAGAAAAAATATACAATGCCTTATTCTACTCTGGTTTGGAGTATATACACCAACTCAGTATGCTCTCTCATGTAAAATAGCGAAATTCTAATTTTACCCAAATCAAAAAAATCTATATATTATATAAGCACCCAAATGTTAAAAACAAAATTGCTCTGAATATAATCTGTCCGAATAAATATAAAATGCTTTATTCTACTCTGTTTTGTAGTATATACACCAACTCCATATGCTCTCTAATGTAAAATACAGAAATTCTATATTTAAGCGAATTGAAATAAATCTGAATATTATCTAGGCACCCCAATGTTAAAAACAAAATTGCTCTGAATACCATCTGACAGAAAAAATATGCAATGCCCTATTCTAATCTGTTTTGGAGTATATACAGCAACTCCATATGCTCTCCCATGTAAAATACAGAAATTCTAATTTTATGCGAATCGAAAAAAATGTAAATAACATCTAGGTGCCGCAAAATTAAAAGAAAATGGCTCTGAATATAATCTGTTAGAAAAAATATACAATGCCTTATTGTACTCTGTTTTGGAGTATATACAACAACTCAGTATGCTCTCTCATGTAAAATACAGAAATTCTAATTTTACGTGAATCGAAAGAAATGTAAATAACATCTAGGTGCCCCAAAGTTAAAAGAAAATGGCTCTGAATATTATCTGTTAGAAGAAATATACAATGCCTTATTCTACTCGGTTTTGGAGTGCATACACCAACTCAGGATGCTCTCTCACGTAAAATACAGAAATTCTAATTTTACCTGTATCGAAAAAATGTAAATATTATCTAGGCACCCCAATGTTAAAAAGAAAATTGCTCTGAATATAATCTGTTAGAAAAAATATACAATGCCCTATTCTACTCTGTTTTGGAGTATATACACCAACTTCATATTCTCTCTCATGTAAAATACAGAAATTCTATATTTAAGCGAATCGAAAAATATCTAAATATTATATAGTCACACCAATGATAAAAGCAAAATTACCCTGAATATAATCTGTCCGAAGAAATATACAATGCTTCATTCTACTCTGTTTTGTAATATATACACGAACTCATTGTCCTCTCTCATGTAAAATACCGAAATTCTAATTTTACCCGAATCGAAAAAATCTAAATATTACCTAGGCGCCCCAATGTTAAAAACAAAATTGCTCTGAATATAATCTGTCAGAAAAAATATACAATTCCCTTTTCTACTCTTTTTTGTAGTATATACACTAACTCAATATGCTCTCTCATGTAAAATACCGAAATTCTAATTTTACGTGAATCGAAATAAATGTAAATAATATCTAGGCGCCCCAAGGTTAAAAGAAAATGTCTCTGAATATAGACTTTTAGAAAAAATATACAATGCCTTCTTCTACTTTGTTTTGGAGTATAAACACCAACTCAGTATGCTCTCTCATGTAAAATAGCGAAATTCTAATTTTACCCAAATCAAAAAAATCTATATATTATATAAACACCCCAATGTTAAAAACAAAATTGCTCTGAATATAATCTGTCATAGAAAATATTCAATGCCCTATTCTACTCTGTTTTTGACTATATACACCATCTCTACTTGCTCTCTCATATAAAATACAGAAATTCTTATTTTACCTGTATCGAAAAAATCTAAATATTATCTAGGCACCCCAATGTTAAAAACAAAATTGCTCTGAATATAGTCTGTCAGATAAAAGATACAATGCCCTATTCTATTCTGTTTTGGAGTATATACACCAACTCCATATGCTCTCTCTTGTAAAATACAGAAATTCTATATTTAAGCGAATCAAAATAATCTAAATATTATCTAGGCACCCCAATGTGGAAAGCAAAATTGCTCTGAATATAATCTGTCAGAAAAAATATACAATGCTCTTTGCTACTCTGTTTTAGAGTACATACACCAACTCAGTATGCTCTCTCATGTAAAATACCGAAATTCTAATTTTAGGTGAATTGAAAAAAATCTAATTATTATCAAGGCAGCCCAATGCTAAAAGCTAAATTGCTCTGAATATAATATGTCAGAAAAAATATACAATGCCCTTTTCTACTCTTTTTTGTAGTATATACACTAACTAAATATGCTCTCTCATGTAAAATACCGAATTCAAAGTTTACGTGAATCGAAATAAATCTAAATAATATCTAGGCTCCCCAAGGTTAAAAGAAAAGGTCTCTGAATATAGACTGTTAGAAAAAATATACAATGCCTTATTCTACTCTCTTTTGGAGTATATACACATACTCAGTATGCTCTCTCATGTAAAATACCAAAATACTAATTTTACCCAAATCAAAAAAATCTATATATTATATAAGCACCCCAATGTTAAAAACAAAATTTCTCTTAATATAATCTGTCAGAAAAAATATACAATGCTTTATTCTACTCTGTTTTGTAGTATATACACCAACTCAATATGCTCTCTTATGTAAAATATAGCAATTCTATATTTAAGCGAATCGAAACAAATCTAAATATTATCTAGACACCCCAATGTTAAAAACAAAATTCCTCTGAATACAATCTGTCAGAAAAAATATACAACACCCTATTCTAATCTGTTTTGGACTATATACAGCAACTCCATATGCTCTCCCATGTAAAATACAGAAATTCTAATTTTACGCGAATCGAAAAAATCTAAATAATATCTAGGTGTCCCAAAGTTAAAGTACAATGGCTCTAAGTATTGTCTGTTAGAACAAATATACAATGTTTTATTCTACTTTGTTTTGGAGTATATACACAAACTCAGTATGCTCTCTCATGTAAAATACAGAAATTCTAATTTTACGCGAATCAAAAAAAACGTAAATAACCTCTAGGTGCCCCAAAGTTAAAATAAAATGGCACTGAATATAATCTGTTAGAGAAAATATACAATGTTTTATTCTACGTTGTTTTGGAGTATATACACCAACTCCATGTGCTCTCTCATGTAAAATACAGAAATTATGTATTTGAGAGTATTGAAAAAAATCTAAATATTATCTTGGCACCCCAATGTTAAAAGCAAAATTTCTCTGAATATAATCTGTCAGAAAAAATATACAATGCCCCACTCTAACCTGTTTTGGAGTATATACACCAACTCAGTATGCTCTCTCATGTAAAATACCGAAATTCAAATTTTACGTGAATCAAAAAATATCTAAATATTATCTAGGCACCCAAATGTTAAAAGCAATATTGCTCTGATTATAATCTGTCAGAAAAAATATACAATGCCCTATTCTACTCTGTATTGGAGTATATACATTAACTCTATATGCTCTCTCATGTAAAATACAGAAATTCTATATTTAAGCGAATTGACAAATTCTAAATATTATCTTCGCACCCCAATGTTAAAAGCAAAATTTCTCTGAATACAATCTGTCAGAAAAAATATACAATGCCCTATTCTACTCTGTTTTGGAGTATATACACCAACTCAGTTTGCTCTCTCATGTAAAATACAGAAATTCTAAATTTACGAGAATCGAGAAAAATCTAAATAATATCTAGGCGCCTCAAAGTTTAAAGAAAATGGCTCTGAATACAGTGTGTAGTAAAAAATATACAATTCCTTATTCTACTCGGTTTTGGAGTGTATACACGAACCCCATATGCTCTCACAATTAAAATACAGAAATTTTATTTTTAAGAGAATTGAAAAAAATCTAAATATTATCTAGGCAACCCAATGTGAAAATCAACATTTCTCTGAATATAATCTGTCAGAAAAAATAAACAATGCAATTTACTACTCTGTTTTGCCATATATACAGCAAATCAATATGCTCTCTCATGTAAAATACCGAAATACTAATTTACGCGAATCGAAAAAAATCTAAATAATATCTAGGCGACCCAATATTAAAAGAAAATGGCTTTGAATATACTCTGTTAGAAAAATATACAATGCCCTGTTCTACTCTGTTTTAGAGTATATACACCAACTCAGTATTCTCTCTCATGTAAAATACGGAAATTCTCATTTTACATTAATCAAAAAAAATCTAAATATAATCTAGGCACCCCAATGTTAAAAACAAAATTGCTCTGAATATAATCTGTCAGAATAAATATACAATGCCCTATGCTACTCTGTTTTGGAGTGTATACAACTCAGTATGCTCTCTCATGTGATATACCGAAATTTTAATTTTACGTGAATCGATTAAAATCTAAATATTATCTAGGCACCCCAATGTTAAAAGCAAAATTGCTCTGAATATAATCTGTAAAAAAAAATATACAATGATTTTTTCTACTGAGTTTGAAACTATATACAACAACTCAATATGCCCTCTCATGTAAAATACCGAAATTCTAATTTTACGCGAATCGAAAAAAATCTAAATAATATCTAGGCGCCACAAAGTTAAAAGAATATGGCTCTAACTATAGTATGTCAGAGAAAATATACAATGACTTATTCTACTGTGTTTTGGAGTATATACACCAGCTCAATATGCTCTCTCAGGTAAAATACGGAAATTCTAATTTTACGCGAATTGAAAAAAGTCTAAATAATATCTAGGCACACCAAATTTAAAATAAAATGGCTCTGAATATAGTCTGTTAGAGAAAATATACAATGCCTTATTCTACTCTGTTTGGGAGTATATACACAAATTCAGTATGCTCTCTCATGTAAAATACAGAAATTCTAATTTCACCCGAATCGAAAAAATCTAAATATTATCTAGGCTCCCCAATGTTAAAAGCAAAATAGCTCTGAATACAATGTGTCAGAAAAAATATGCAATGCCCTTTTCTACTCTTTTTTGTAGTATATACACCAACTCAGTATGCTCTCTCATGTAAAATACAGAAAGTCTAATTTAACCCGTATCGAAAAAATATAAATATTTTCAAGATACCCCAATGTCAAAAACAAAATTTCTCTGAATATAATCTGTCAGAGAAAATATACAATGCCCTATTCTACTTTTTTGGAGTATATACACCAACTCCATATGCTTGCTCATGTAAAATACAGAGATTCTATATTTAGGCGAATCGAAAACAATCTAAATAATATCTAGGCGTCCCAAAGTTAAAAGAAAATGGCTCTGAATATAGTATGTTAGAAAAAATATACAATGCCTTATTCTACTCTGTTTTGGAGTATATAAACCAACTCCGTATGCTCTCTCATGTAAAATACCGAAATTCTAACTTACCCGAATTGAAAAAATCTAAATATTAGCTAGACACCCCAATGTTAAAAGCAAAATTACTGTGAATACAATCTGTCAGAGAAAATATACAATGCCCTTTTCTACTCTGTTTTGGAGTGTATACACCAACTCCGTATGCTATCTCAGTTACAATACCGAAATTCTAATTTGACGCGAATCGAAAAAATACCTAAATAATATCTAGGCGCCCCAAAGTTAAAAGAAAATGGCTCTGAATCTAGTCTTTTAGAAAAAATATACAATGCCTTGTTCTACTCTGTTTTGGAGTATATACACCAACTCAGTATGCTCATATGTAAAATGCAGAAATTATAATTTTACCCAAATCCAAAAAATCTAAATATTATCTAGGCACCCCAATGTTAAAAACAAAGTTGCTCTGAAGGTAATCTGTCAGAAAAAATATACAATACCCTATTCTACTTTGTTTTGGAGTATATACACCAACTAAATATGCTCTCTCATGTAAAATACAGAACTTCTATATTTAAACGAATAGAAAAAAATCTAAATATTATTTAGGCACCCCAATGTTAAAAGCAAAATTGCTCTGAATATAATCTGTAAAAAAAATATACAATGCACTATTCTACTCTGTTTTGGAGTATATACACCAACTCCATATGCTCTCTCATGTAAAATACAGAAATTCCACATGTAATCGAATCGAAAAAAATCTAAATATTATCTAGGCACCACAAGGTTAAAAGCAAAATTGCTCTGAATATATTCTGTCAGAAAAAATATATAATGCCCTTTTCTACTCTGTTTTGTAATATATACACCAAATCAATATGCTCTTATGTAAATTACAGAAATTCTAATTCTACCTGAATCGGAAATATCTGAATATTGCCTAGGCACCCCAATGTTAAAAACAAAATTGCTCTGAATATAATTTGTCTGAAAAAATATACAATGCCCGATTCTACTCTGTTTTGGAGTATATACAACAACTCCATATGCTCTCTCTTCTAAAATACCGAAATTCTAATTTTATGCGAATCGAAATAAATCTAAATAATATCTAGGTGCCTCAAAGTTCAAAGAAAATGGCTCTGAATATAGTCTGTTAAAAATAATATACAATGCCTTATTCTAATCTGTTTTGGAGTATATACACCAACTCAGGATTCTCTCTTATGTAAAATATAGAAATTCTAATTTTACCCATTTCGAAAAAAACTAAATATTATCTAGGTAACACAATGTTAAAAAAAAATTGCTCGGAATATAATTTGTCAGAAAAAATATACAATGCCCCATTCTAATCTGTTTTGCAGTATATACACCAACTCAGTATGCTCTCTTATGTAAAATACCAAAATTCTAATTTTACGTGAATCCAAAAAAAATCTAAATATTATCTATGCACCCCAAAGTTAAAAACAAAATTGTTCTGAGTATAATCCGTCAGAGAAACAATACAATGCCCTATCCTACTCTATTTTTGAGTATATACACCAACTCCATATGCTCTGTCATGTAAAAGACAGAAATTCTACATTTAAGCGAATCAAAAAAAATCTAAATATTATCTAGGCACCTCAATGTTAAAAGCAATATTTCTCTGAATATAATCTGTCAGAAAAAATATACAATTCCTTATTCTACTCTGTTTTGGAGTATATACACCAACTCCATATGCTCTCTCATGTAAAATACAGAAATTCAATATTTAAGCGAATCGAAAAAAATTTATATATTATCTAGGCACCGGAAGGTTATAAGCAAAATTACTCTGAATATAATGTGCAAGAAAAAATATACAATGCTTTTTTGTAATTTATTTTGGAGTATATACACCAACTCAATATGCTCTCTCTTGTAAAACACAGAAATTCTAATTTTACCTGAATCGAAAAGATCTAAATATTATCTAGGCAACCAAATGTTAAAAACAAAGTTGCTCTAAATATAATCTGTCAGAAAAAATATACAATGCCTTATTCTACTCTGTTTTGGTGTATATACACCAACTCAGTATGCTCACTCATGTAAAATAAAGAAATTCTAATTTTACATGTATCTAAAAAAATCTAAATATTATCTATGCACCCCAAAGTTAAAAGAAAATGGCTCTGAATATAGTCTGTTATAAAAAATATACAATGCCTTATTCTACTCTGTTTTGGAGCATATACACCAACTCAGTACGATTTCTCATGTAAAATACAGAAATTGTAATTTTATCCGAATCAAAAAAATCTAAATATTATTTGGTCAACCCAATGATATTGACAAAATTGCTCTTAATATAATCTATCAGATAAAATAAACAATGCCATATTCTACTCTGTTTTGGAGTATATACACCGACTCCATATGCTCTCTCATCTAAAATACAGAAATTCTATATTTAAGCGAATCCAAAAATACCTAAATATTATCTAGGCACTCCAATGTTAAAAGCAAAATTGCTCTGAATATAATCTGTCAATAAAAATACACAATGCCATTTTCTATTCTGTTTCGTTGTATATACACCAACTGAGTATGCTCTCTAATGTAAAATACCGCAATTCTAATTTAACGTGAACCGAAAATAATCTATATATTATCTAGGCAGCCCAATGTTAAACGCAAAATTGCTCTGAATATAATCTGTCAGAGAAAATACACAATGCCATTTTCTACTCTGGTTTGTATTATATATACAAACCCAATATGCTCTTTCATGTAAAATACAGAAATTGTAATTTTACCCGAATCGAAAAAATCTAAATATTATGAAGGCACGCCAATGATAAAAACAATATTGCTCTGAATATACTTTGTCAGAAAAAACATAAAATGCCCTATTCTACTCTGTTTTGGAGTATATACACCAACTCAGTATGCTCTCTCATGTAAAATACCGAAATTCTAATTTTACGTGAATCGAAAAATATCTAAATATTATCTAGGCACCCCAATGTTAAAAACAAAATTGCTCTGAATATTATCTGTCAGAAAAATTATACAATGCCCTATTCTACTCTGTTTTGGAGTATATACAAAAACTCGGTATGCTCTCTCATGTAAAATACAAAAATTCTATATTTAAGCGAATCAAAAAATAACTAAATATTATCTAGGCACCTCAATGTTAAAAGCAAAATTTCTCTGAATAGAATCTGTCAGAAAAAATATACAATGCCTTATTCTACTCTTTTTTGTAGTATATACACCAACTCCATATGCTCTCTCATGTGAAATACAGAAATTCTATATTTAAGGAAAACAAAATATATCTAAATATTATCAAGGCACCTTAATGTAAATAGCAAAATTTCTCTTAATATAATTTGTCAGAAAACATACACAATGCCATTTTCTACTGTATTTTGTAGTATATACACCAACTCAATATGCTCTCTCATTTAATATTCCGAAATTATAAGTTTACGCGAATTGAAAAAAATCTAAATAATACCTAGGCGTCCCAAGTTTAAAGAAAATGGCTCTTACTATAGTGTGTAAGAAAAAATATACAATGCCTTATTCTACTCTGTTTTGGAGTATATACACCAACTCAATATGCTCTCTCATATAAAATACAGAAATTGTATATTTAAGCGAATCGAAACAAATCTAAATATTATCTAGGCACCCGAATGTTAAAAGCAAAATTCCTCTGAATATAATCTGTCAGAAAAAATATACAATGCCCTTTTCTACTTTGTTTTCAGTATATACACCAACTCAATATGCTCTCTCTTGTAAAATACAGATATTCTAATTTTACCCGAATCGAAAATATCCAAATATTATGTAGGCACCCCAATATTTAAAACAAAATTGTTCTGAATATTATCTGTCAGAAAAAATATACAATGCTTTATTCTACTCTTTTTTGGAGTATATACAGAAACTCCATATGCTCTCTCATGTAAAATACCAAAATTCTAATTTTACGTGAATCGAAAAAAATCTAAATTATATCTATGCGCCCCAACATTCCAAAAAAATAGCTCTGAATATACTCTGTTAGGAAAAATATACAATGCCTTATTCTACTTTGCTTTGGAATATATACACCAACTCCATATGCTCTCTTGTGTAAAATACAAAAATTCTAATTCTACTTGAATCGAAAAAATATAAATATTGTCTAGACACCCCAATGTTAAAAAAAAAATTGCTCTGAATATAATCTGTCAGAAAAAATATACAACGCCCTATTCTACTCTGTTTTAAAGTATATACACCAACTCAGTATGCTCTATCCTGTAAAAAAGATAAATTCTAAATTTACATGAATCTAAAAAAATCTAAATATTATCTAGACACCCCAAAGTTAAAAGTAAAATTGCTCTGAATATAATCTGTCAGAATAAATATACAATGTTTTATTCCACTCTGTTATGGAGTATCTACACCAACTCAATATGCTCTATAATGTAGAATACAGAAATTCTGTATTTAAACGAGGAGAGACAAATCTAAATATTATCTAGGCACTCCAATTTTAAAAACAAAATTGCTCTGAATATAATCTGTCAGAAAAAATATACAACGCCCTATTCTACTCTGTTTTGGAATATATACACCAACTCAGTATGCTCTCTCATGGAAAATACCAAAATTCTAAATTTACCGAAATCGAATAAAATCTAAATATTATCTAGGGACCCGAAGTATAAAAGCAAAATTGCTCTGAATATAATCTGTCAGAAAAAATATACAATGCCGTATTCTACTCTTATTTGGAGTATATAGCCCAACTCCATATGCTCTCTCATGTAAAATACAGAAATTGTATATTTAAGCGTATTGAAATAAATCTAAATATTATCTAGGCACCACAATGTTATATGCAAAGTTGCTCTGCTTATAATCTGTCACAAAAAATATACAAGGCCCTTTTCTACTCTGTTTTAAAGTAAACACAGCAACTCAGTATGCTCTCTCGTGTTAAATACCAAAATTCTAATTTTACGTGAATCGAAAAAAAATCTAAATATTATCTGGGCACCCCAATGTAAAAAGCCAAATTGCTCGGAATATAATCTGTCATAAAAAATATACGAGGCCCTATTCTACTCGGTTTTGCAGTATATACACCAACTCAGTAAGCTCTATCTTGTAAAATACCGAAATTCTAATTTTACGCGAATAGAAAAAAATCTAAATGATATCTAGGAGCCCCAAAGTTAAAAAATGGCTCTGAATATAGTCTGCTAGACAAAATATAGAATACCTTATTCTACTCTGTTTTGGAGTATATACACCAACTCAGTATGCTCTCTCATGTAAAATACCGAAATTCTATATTTAAGCTAATCGAAAATATCTAAATATTATCTAGGCACCACAATGTTAAAAGAAAAAATGCTCTGAATATAATCTGTCAGAAAAAATATACAATGCCGTTTTCTATTCTGTTTTGGAGTATATACAACAAATCAATATGCTCTCTCACGTAAAATAGCGAAATTCTAATTTTACGCGAATCGAAAAAATCTAAATAATATCTAGTGCCCTAAAATTAAAAGAAAATGACTCTGAATATTGTCTGTTAGAAAAAATATACAATGTTTTATTCTACTCTATTTTGGAGTATATAAACCAACTCAGGATGCTCTCTCATGTAAAATAGAGAAATTCTATATTTAAGCGAATCCAAAAAATCTAAATAATATTTAGGAACCCCAATGTTAAAAGCAAAATTGCTCTGAATATAATCTGTCAGAGAAAATATACAATGCCCATTTCTACTCTGTTTTGAAGTATATACACCAACATAATATGCTCTCTCATGTAAAATACCGAAATTCTAATTTACGTGAATTGAAAAAAATCTAAACATTATCTAGGCACCCGAATGTTAAAAGCAAAACTGCTCTGAATATAATCTGTCAGAAGAAAATATACAATGCCCTTTTCTACTATGTTTTAAAGTATATACATCAACTCAATATGCTCTCTCATGTAAAATACAGAAATTCTAATTTTACACGAATGGATAAAAATGTAAATAATATCTAGGCGCCCCCAAGTTTAAAGAAAATGGCTATGAACATAGTCTGTTAGAAAAAATATACAATGTCTTCTTGCACTCTGTTTTAGAGGATATACTCCAACTCAGCATGCTCGCTCTTGTAAAATACACATATTCTAATTTTACCCGAATCGAGAAAATCTAAATACTATCTAGGCACCCCAGTGTTAAAAACAAAATTGCTCTGAATATAATCTGTCAGAAAAAATATACAATGCCCTATTCTACTCTGTTTTGGAGTATATACACCAATTCCATATGCTTTCTCATGTAAAATACAGTAATTTTATATTTAAGCGAATCAAAAACATGTAAATATTATATAGGCACCCCAATGTTAAAAGCAAAATTTCTCTGAATATAATTTGTCAGAAAAAATTTTCTACTCTGTTTTAGAGTATATAAACAAACTCAATATGCTCTCTCAGGCAAAATTCCGAAATTCTAATTTTACGCGACTTGAAAATAATCTAAATAATATCTAGGTGCCCCAAAGATAAAAGAAAATGGCTCTGAATATATTCTGGTAGAAAAAATATACAATGCCTTCTTCTACTCTGTTTTGGAGTATATATACAAACTCAATATGCTCTCTCATATAAAATACAGAAATTCTATATTTCATCGAATCGAAAAAAAATCTAAATATTATCTAGGCACCCAAATGTTAAAAACAAAATTGCTCTGAAAATAATCTGTCAGAAAAAATATAAAATGCCCTATTCTACTCTGTTTTGGAATATATACATCAACTCCATATGCTCTCTCATGTAAAATACAGAAATTATAAATTTAAGCAAATCCAAAAAAATATAAATATTATTTAGGCACCCCAATGCTAAAAACAAAATTGCTCTGAATATAATGTCATAAAAAATATACAATGCTTTATTCTACTCTGTTTTGGAGTACATTCACCAACTCAGTATTCTCTCTTATGTATAACACTGAAATTCTAAATTTCCGTGAATCGAAAAGAATCTAAATATTATCTAGGCACCCCAATGTTAAAAGCAAAACTTCTCTGAATATACTCTGACAGAAAAAAATATACAATGCCCTTTTATACACTGTTTTGGAGAATGTACACAAACTCAATATGCTCTTTCATATAAAATACCAAAATTCTAATTTTACGCGAATCGAAACAAATCTAACTAATATCTAGGCGCCCCAAACTTAAAAGAAAATGGCTCTGAATATAGTCTGTTAGAAAATGTATACAATGCCTTATTCTACTCTGTTTTGGAGTTTATACAGCAACTCAGTATGCTCTCTCATGTAAAATACAGAAATTCTAATTTTACCCGAATCAAAATAATCTAAATATTATCTAGGCACCCCAGTGTTAAAAAAAATATTGCTGTGAATATAATGTGTCAGAAAAAATATACAATGCTTTATTCTACTCTGTTTTGGAGTATATACACCAACTCAGTATACTCTCTTATGTATAATACCAAAATTCTAAATTTACGTGAATTGAAAAGAATCTAAATATTATCTAGGCACCCCAATATTAAAAGCAAAACTGCTCTGAATATAATCTGACAGAAAAAAAATACAATGCCCTTTTCTACACTGTTTTGGAGTATGTACACCAACAATATGCTCCCCCACATAAAATAGCAAAATTCTAATTTTAGGCAAATCGAAACAAATCTAAGTAATATCTAGGCACCCCGAACTTAAAACAAAATGGCTCTGAATATAGTCTGTTAGAAAATGTATACAATGCCTTATTCTACTCTGTTTTGGAGTATATACACCAACTCAGTATGCTCTCTTATGTAAAATACAGAAATTCTCATTTTACCCGAATCGAAAAAATCTAAATATTATCTAGGCACCACAATGTTAAAAACAAAATTGATCTGAATATAATCTGTCAGATAAAATATACAATACCCTATTCTACTCTGTTTTCGAGTATATACACCAATTCCATATGCTCTCGTGTGAAATACAGAGATTGTATATTTAAGAAAATCGAAAAACATCTAAATATTATCTATGCACCCCAATATTAAAAACAAAATTACTCTGAATATAATCTTCCAGAAATAATATACAAGTCCCTATTCTACTGTGTTTTGGAGTATATACACCAACTCCCTATGATCTCTCATGTAAAATACAGAAATTTTATATTTAAGCGAATCGAAAAAAATCTAAATAGTATCTAGGAACCCCAATGTTAAAAGAAAAATTGCTCTGAATATAATCTGACAGAAAACATATACAATGCACTTTTCTACTCTGTTTTGTAGTGTATACACTAACTCAATATGCTCCCTCATGTTAAATACAGAAATTCGAATTTTACGTGAATCGAAAAAAATCTAAATAATACCTAGGCGCCACAAAGTTAAAAGAAAATGGCTCAGAATATAGTCTGTTAGAAAAAATATACAATGCCTTATTCTACTCTGTTTTGGAGTATATACACCAAGTCAGTATGCTCTCTCATGTAAAATACAGAAATACTCATTTCACCCGAATCGAAAAAATCTAAATATTATCTAGGCACCCCAATGTGAAAAACAAAATTGCTCTGAATATAGTATGTCAGAAAAAATATACAAAGCCCTATTCTACTCTGTTTTAGAGTATATA
The DNA here is from genome assembly GCF_049354715.1 of Callithrix jacchus. Classification (NCBI taxonomy): domain Eukaryota; kingdom Metazoa; phylum Chordata; class Mammalia; order Primates; family Cebidae; genus Callithrix; species Callithrix jacchus. Next base: position 53,755,854 of record NC_133521.1, on the reverse strand, counting down.
CACCAACTCCATATACTCTCTCATGCAAAATAAAGGAATTCTATATTTAAGCGAATCGAAAAAATCTAAACATTATCTAGGCACCACAATGTTAAAAGCAAAATTGCTCTGAATTTAATCTGTCAGAAACAATATACAGTGCTCTTTTCTACACTTTTTGGAGTATATAAACCAACTCAATACGGTCTCTCATGTAACATACCGAAATTCTAATTTTACGCGAATCGAAAAAAATCTAAATAATATCTAGGCGCCCCATAATTAAAATAAAATGGCTCTGAATATAGTCAGTTAGAAAAAATATACAATGCCTTATTCTACTCTGTTCTGGAGAATATACACCAACTCAGTATGCTCTCTCATGTAAAATATCAAAATTCTAATTTTACGTGAATCCAAAAAATTCTAAATATTATCTAAGCACCCGAAAGTTAAAAGCAAAATTTCTCTGAATATAATCTGTCAGAAATAATATAAAATGCCCTATTCTACTCTGTTTTGGAGTATATACACCAACTCCATATGCTCTCTGATGTAAAATACCGAAATTCTAATTTTAAGTGAATGGAAAAAAACCTAAAAAATATATAGGCGCCCCAAACTTAAAAGCAAATGGCTATGAATATAGTCTGTAAGAAAAAATATACAATGCCTTATTCTACTCTGTTTCGGAGTATATACACCAACTCAGTATGCTCTCTCATATAAAATAACGAAATTCAAATTTTACCCGAATCCAAAAATTCTAAATAATATATAGGCGCCCCAAAGTTTAAAGAAAACGGCTCTGAATATAGTCTGTTAAAAAAAATATACAATGCCTTATTCTACTCTGTTTTGGAGTATATACACCAACTCAATATGCTCTATAATAAAAAATACATAAATTCTATATTTAAGCGAATCAAAAAAAATCTAAGTACTATCTAGGCATCCCTATGTTAAAAGCAGAATTTCTCTGAATATAATCTGTCAGAAAAAATATACAATGTTCTTTTCTACTCTGTTTTGGAGTATATACACCAACTCAATATGCTCTCTCATGTAAAATTCCGAAATTCTAAATTTACGCGAATCGACAGAAATGTAAATAACATCTAGGCGCCCCAAAGTTAAAAGAAAATGGCTCTGAATATAGTCTGTGAGAAAAAATAAACAATGCCTTATTCTACTCAGTTTTCGAGTATATACACCAACTCAGAATGCTCTCTCATGTAAAATACAGAAATTCTAATTTTACGTGAATCCAAAATTATCTAATATTATCTAGGCACCCGAATGTTAAAATCAAAATTTCTCTGAATATAATCTTTCAAAAAAAATATACAATGCCCTTATCTAGTCTATTTTGGGGTATATACACCAACTCAATATGCTCTGTCATGTAAAATACCGAAATTCTAATTTTACGCGAATCGAAAATAATCTGAAGAATATCTAGGTGCCCCAAAGTTAAAAGAAAATGGCTCTGAATATAGTCTGTTAGAGAAAATATACAATGCCTTATTCTATTCTGTTTTGGAGTATATACACCAACTCAGTATGCTCCCTCATGTAAAATAACGAAATTCTAATTTTACCACAATTGAAAAATCAAAATATAATCTAGGTACCTCAATGTTAAAAACAAAATTACTCTGAATATAATCTGTTAGAGAAAATATACAATGCCCTATTCTACTCTGTTTTGGAGTATATACACCAACTCCATATGCTCTCTCATTTAAAACACAGAAATTCTATATTTAGCGAATCGAAAAAAAATCTAAATATAATCTAGGCACCCCAATGTTAAAAGCAAAATTACTCTGAATAGAGTCTGTCAGAGAAAATATAGAATGCCTTATTCTAATCAATTTTTGCGTATATACACCAACTCCATATGCTCTCTCATGTAAAATACAGAAATTCTATATTTAAGCGAATCGAAAAAAATCTAAATATTATCTAGGCACCCTAATGTTGAAAACAATATTGTTCTGGGTATAATCCGTCAAAGAAAATATACAATGCCCTTTTCTACTCTGTTTTGGAGTATATACAACAACTCAGTAAGCTCTCTCATGTAAAATAACAAAATTCAAATTTTACCCGAATCGAAAAACTCTAAATAATATATAGGCGACCCAAAGTTTAAAGTAAACGGCTCTAAATATAGTCTGTTAGAGAAAATATACAATGCCCTATTCTGCTCTGTTTTGGAGTATATACACCAACTCCATATGCTCTCTAATAGAAAATACATAAATTCTATATTTAAGCGAATCGAAAAAAATCTAAAGAGTATCTCGGCATCTCTATGTTAAAAGCAAAATTTCTCTGAATATAATATGTCAGAATAAATATACAATGACCTTTTCTACTCTGTTTTGGAGTATATACACCAACTCAATATGCTCTCTCATGTAAAATACAGAAATTCTAATTTTAACAGAATCTAAAAAATCTAAAAATTATCTAGGCACCCTGATTATAAAACAAAAATTGCTCTGAAAATAATCTGTCAGAGAAAAATACAATGCCTTATTCTACTCTGTTTTACAGTATATACACCAACTCAGTATGCTCCCTCATGTAATATACCAAAATTCAAATTTTACGTGAATCGAAAAAATCTAAATATTATCTAGGCACCCCAATGTTAAAAACAAAAGTGCGCTGAAAGTAATCTGTCAGAAAAATATACAATGCATTTTCTACTCTGTTTTGGATTATATACACCAACTTCATATGCTCTTTCATGTAAAATACAGAAATTCTATATTTAGCGAATCGAAAAAAATCTAAATATAATCTAGGCACACCAATGTTAAAAACAAAATTGTTCTGGATATAATCTGTCAGAGAAAATATACAATGTCCTCTTCTAATCTGTTTTGTAGTATATACACTACCTCAATATGCTATCTTATGTAAAATACCGAAATTATAATTTTACCTGAATCGAAAAAATCTAAAGATTATCTAGGCACCCAATGTAAAAAACAAACTTGCTCTGAATACAATCTGTCAGAGAAAATATACAATGCCCTATTCTACTCTGTTTTGGAGTACATACACCAACTCAATATGCTCTCTCATGTAAAATACAAATATTCTATATTTAAGCGAATCGAAATAAATCTAAATATTATCTAGGCAACCCAAAGTAAAAAGCAAAATTGCTCTGAATATAATCTGTCAGAAAAAATATACAATGTCCTTTTCTACTCTGTTTTGGAGTATATACACCAACTCAATATGCTCTCTCATGTAAAAGACGGAAATTCTAATTATATGCAAATCGAAAGAAATCTAAATAATATCTGGGGGCCCCTAAGTTAAAAGAAAATGGCTCTTAATATAGACTGTTAGAAAAAATATACAATGCCTTATTCTACTTCGTTTTGGAGAATATACACAAACTCAGTATGCTCTTTCATGTAAAAAAGCGAAATTCTAATTTTACGTGAATCGAAAATAAGCTAAATAATATCTAGTCTCCCCAAAGTTAAAAGAAAATGGCTCTGAATATAGTCTTTTGGAAAAAATATACAATGTTTTTTTCTACTCTGTTTTGGAGTATATACACCAACTTCGTTTTCTCTCTCTTGTAAAATACAGTAATTCTAATTTTACCAGAATACTTAAAAACTAACTATTACCTAGGCACACCAATGTTTGAAACAAAATTGCTCTGAATATAATCTGTCAGAAAAAATACACAGTTCCCTATTCTACTCTGTTTTGAAGTATATACACCAACTCAATATGCTCTCTCAAGTAAAATACAAAAATTTTATATTTAAGCGAATCGAAAAAAATCTAAATATTATGTAGGCGCCCCGAAGTTAAAGGAAAATGGCTCTAAATATAGTCTGTTAGAGAAAGTATACAATGCCTTATTCTACTCTGTTTTGGAGTATATACACCCACTCAATATGCAACCTCATGTAAAATACCGAAATTTTAATTTTACGTGAATCGAAAAAATCTAATTATTATCTAGGCAACCGAATGTTAAAAACAAATTTCTCTGAATATAATCTGTCAGAAAAAATACACAATGTGCTTTTCTACTCTGTTTGTGAGTATATAGAACAACTAAATATGCTCTCTCATGTAAAATGCCGAAATTCGAATTTTTCGCGAATTGAAAAGAATCTTAATATCTCGGCCTTCAAAGATAAAAGAACATGGCACTGAGTATAGTCCGTTAGAAAAAATATACTATGCTCTATTCTATTTTACTTTGGAGCATATACACCAACTCCATACGCTCTCTCATGTAAAATACAGAAATTCTATATTTAGGCAAAGAGAAAAAATTCTAAATATTATCTAGGCACCCCAATGTTAAAAGCAAAATTGCTCTGAATATAATCTGTCAGAAAAAATATACAATGCCTTATTCTACTTTATTTTAAAATATAAACCCCAACTCAGTATACTCTCTCATGTAAAATACCGAAATTCTAATTTTACTTGAATCGAAAAAAATCTAAATATTATCTAGGCACCCCAATGTTAAAAGCAAAATTACTCTGAATATAATCTGTCAGAAAAAATATACAATGCCCTATTCTACTCTGTTTTGGAGGATATACACCAACTCAGTATGCTCTCTCATGTAAAATAAGGAAATTCTAATTTTACAGGAATCAAAAAAAATCTAAATAATATATAGGCGCCCCAAAGTTAAAAGAAAGTGGCTCTGAATATAGTCTGTTAGAGAAAATATACAATGCCTTATTCTACATTGTTTTGGAGTATATACACCAACTCAGTATGCTCTCTCAGGTAAAATACAGTAATTCTAATTTTACCGGAATGGAAAAAATCTAAATATTATATAGGCACCCCAATGTTAAAAACAAAATGGCTCAGAATATAACCTGTCAGAAAAATATACAATGCCCTATTCTACTCTGTTTTGGAGTATATAAACCAACTTCATATGCTCTTTCATGTCAAATACAGAAATTGTATATTTAAGCAAATCGAAAAAAAATCTAAATATTAACTAGGCACCTTAATGTTAAAAGCAAAATTGCTCTGAATATAATCTGTCAGAAAAAATATACAATGACTTATTCTACTCTGTTTTAAAGGATATACACCAACTCCGTATGCTCTCTTATGTATAATAACGAAATTCTAATTTTACGTGAATAAAAAAAAATCTAAATATTATCTAGGCACCTGAATGTTAAAAGCAAAATTGCTCTGAATATAATCTGCCAGAAAAAATATACAACGCCCTATTCCACTCTGTTTTGGAGTATATACACTAACTCAGTATGCTCTCTAATGTAAAATACCGAAATTCTAATTTTACGTGAATCGAAAAAAATCTAAATATTATCTAGGCACCTTAATGTTAAAAACAAAATTGCTCTGAATATAACCTGCCAGAAAAAATATACAATGCCCTATTCTACTCTGTTTTGGAGTATATACACCGACTCAGTATGCTCTCTCATGCAAAATAGCGAGATTCAAGTTTTACGTGATTCGAAAAAAATCTAACTAATATCTAGGCGCCCCAAATTTAAAAGAAAATGGCTCTGTATATAGTCTGTTAGAGAAAATGTACCATGCCTTATTCTACTCTGTTTGGGAGTATATACACCAACTCAGTATACTCTCTCATGTAAAATACAGAAATTCTAATTTCACCCGAATCGAAAAAATCTAAATATTATCTAGGCATCCCAATGTTAAAAGCAAAATTGCTCTGAATTCAATGTGTCAGAAAAAATATACAATGCCCTTTTCTACTCTTTTTTGTAGTATATACACCAACTCAGTATGTTCTCTCATGTAAAATACAGAAATTCTAATTTAACCCATATCGAAAAAATATAAATATTATCAAGATACACCAATGTCAAAAACAAAATTGCTCTGAATATAATCTGTCAGAAAAAATATACAATGACCTATTCTACTCTTTTTTGGAGTATATACACCAACTCCATATTCTCTCTCATGTAAAATACAGAGGTTCTATATTTAGGCGAATCGAAAACAATCTAAATAATATCTAGGCGCCCCAAAGTTAAAAGAAAATGGCTCTGAATATAGTATGTTAGAAAAAATATACAATGCCTTATTCTACTCTGTTTTGGAGTATATACACCAACTCCGTAAGCTCTCTCATGTAAAATACCGAAATTCTAACTTACCCGAATTGAAAAAATCTAAATATTATCTAGACACCCCTATGTTAAAACCAAAATTACTGTGAATACAATCTGTCAAAAAAAATATACAAAGCCCTTTTCTACTCTGTTTTGCAGTATATAAACCAACTCAGTATGCTATCTCAATTAAAATACCGAAATTCTAATTTGACGCGATTCGAAAAAAACCTAAATAATATCTAGGCGCCCCAAAGTTAAAAGAAAATGGCTCTGAATCTAGTCTTTTAGAAAAAATATACAATGCCTTGTTCTACTCTGTTTTGGAGTATATACACCAACTCAGTATGCTCAAATGTAAAATGCAGAAATTATAATTTTACCCAAATCGAAAAAATCTAAATATTATCTAGGCTTCCCAATGTTAAAAACAAAGTTGCTCTGAAGGTAATCTGTCAGAAATAATATACAATACCCTATTCTACTCTGTTTTGGAGTATATACACCAACAAAATATGCTCTCTCATGTAAAATACAGAACTTCTATATTTAAACAAATAGAAAAAAATCTAAATATTATCTAGGAACACCAATGTTAAAATCAAAATTGCTCTGAATATAATCTGTAAAAAAAAATATACAATGCCCTATTCTACTCTGTTTTGGAGTATATACACCAACTCCATAGGCTCTCTCATGTAAAATACAGAAATTGTAACTTTACCCAAATCAAAAAATCTAAATATTATCTAGGCACCCCAATGGTAAAAGAAAATTGCTATGAATATAATCTGTCATAAAAAATATACACTGCCCTCTGCTACTTTGTTTTGGAGTATACACACCAACTCAATATGCTCTCTCATATAAAATACAGAAAATCATAATTTACACTAATCGAAAAAAATCTAAATAATATCAAGGCGTGCCAAAGTTAAAAGAATATGGCTATGAACATAGTCTGTCATAGAAAATATACAATGCTTTATTCTACTCTGTTTTGGAGTATATATACCAACTCAATATGCTCTCTCATGTAAAATACAGAAATTCTAATTTTACCCGAATCGAAATAATCTAAATATAATCTAGGCACCCTTATGTTAAAAAAAAAATTGCTCTAAATATTATCTGTCAAAAAAATATACAATTCCTTATTCTTCTCTGTTTTGGTGTATATACACCAACTCAGTTTGCTGTCTCCTGTAAAATACCGAAATTATAATTTTACGTGAATCGAAATAATTCTAAATATTATTTAGGCACCCCAATGTTAAAAGCAAAATTTCTCTGAATATAATCTGTCAGAAAAAATATACAATGTCCTTTTCTACACTGTTTTGGAGTATATACACCAACACAATATTCTGTCTCATATAAAATACAGAAATTCTAATATTACGCGAATCGAAAAAAATCTAAATAATATCTAGGCTGCAAAAAGTTAAAAGAAAATGGCTCTGAATATTGTCTGTTAGAAAAAATATACAATGCCTTATACTACTCTGATTTGGAGTATATACACCAACTCAGTCTGCTCTCTCTTGTAACATACAGAAATTCATTTTTAACCGAATTGAAAAAATCTAAATATTATCTAGGCACCTTAATGTTAAAAACAAACTGCTCTGAATATAATCTCTCAGAATACATATACAATGCAATTTTCTACTCTGTTTTGGAGTATATATACCAACTCAATATACTCTCTCATGTAAAATACCGGCATTCTAATTTACGTTTATCAAAAAAATCTAAATAATATCTAGGAGCCCTAAAGTTAAAAGAAAAGGGCTCTGAATATAGTCTGTTAAAAAATATACAATGCCTTATTATACTCTGTTTTGGAGTATACACACCAACTCAGTATGCTCTCTCATGTAAAATACCGAAATTCTATATTTAAGCGAATCGAAAAATATCTAAATATTATCTAGGCATCTTAATATTACAAGCAAAATTGCTCTGAATATAATCTGTCAGAAAAAATATACAATGCCCCTTTCTACTCTGTTTTGCAGAATATACACGAACTCCATATGCTCTCTAATGTAAAATACAGTAATTCTATATTAAAGCGAATCGAAAAAAATCTAAATATTATCTAGGCACCCCAATGTTAAAAGCAAAATTGCTCCTAAGAAAATCTGTCAGAAAAAATATACAATGCGCTTTTCTACTCTGTTTTGGAGTATATACACCAACTAAATATACTCTCTCAGGTAAAATACCGAAATTCAAATTTTACGGTAATCGAAAAAAATCTAAATAATATCTAGGCGCCCAAAAGTTAAAGGAAAATGGATCGGAATATAGTCTGTTAGGAAAAATATACAATGTCTAATTCTACTCTGTTTTGGAGTATATATACCAACTCCGTATGCTCTCTCATGTAAAACACAGAAATTATATATTTAAGCGAATCGAAAAAAATCTAAATATTATCTAGGCAACCCAATGTTTAAAGCAAAATTGCTCTGAATATAATCTGTCAGAAAAAACATACAATGCCCTTTTCTACTCTGTTTTGTAGTATATACACCAACTCAATATGCTCTCTCATGTAAAATACAGAAATTCTATATTTAAACGAATTGAAAAAAACCTAAATATTATCTAGGCTCCCCAATGTTAAAAGCAAAATTGCTCTGAATATAATCTGTCAGAAAAAATATACAATGCCCTTTTCTACCATGTTTTGGAGTATATACACCAACTCAATATGCTCTCTCAGGTAAAATACAGAAATTCTAATTTTACATGAATCGAAAAAAGTATAAATAATATCTAGGCACCCCAAAGTTAAAAGAAAATGGCTCTGAATCTAGTCTTTTAGAAAAAATATACAATGCCTTATTCTAATGTGTTTTGGAGTATATACACCAACTCAATATGCTCTCTCATGTAAAATACCGAAATTCTAATTGTATGCGAATCGAAATAAATCTAAATAATATCTAGGTGCCTCAAAGTTCAAAGAAAATGGCTCTGAATATAGTCTGTTAAAAAAATATACAATGCCTTATTCTAATCTGTTATAGAGTATATACACCAACTCAGTATGCTCTCTCATGTAAAATATAGAAATTCTAATTTTACCCATTTTGAAAAAAACTAAATATTATCTAGGCAACACAATGTTAAAAACAAAATTGCTCTGAATATAATTTGTCAGAAAAAATATACAATGCCGCATTCTAATCTGTTTTGCAGTATATACACCAACTCAGGATGCTCTCTTATGTAAAATACCAAAATTCTAATTATACGTGAATCGAAAAAAATCTAAATATTATCTAGGCACCCCAAAGTTATAAACAAAATTGTTCTGAATATAATCCGTCAGAGAAACAATGCAATGCCCTATTCTACTCTGTTTTTGAGTATATACACCAACTCCATATGCTCTCTCATGTAAAATACAGAAATTCTACATTTAAGCGAATCAAAAAAAATCTAAATATTATCTAGGCACCTCAATGTTAAAAGCAATATTTCTCTGAATATAATCTGTCATAAAAAATATACAATGCCTTATTCTACTCTGTTTTGGAGTATATACACCAACTCCATATGCTCTCTCATGTAAAATACAGAAATTCAATATTTAAGCGAATCGAAAAAAATTTAAATATTATCTAGGCACCGGAAGGTTATAAGCAAAATTACTCTGAATATAATGTGCAAGAAAAAATATACAATGCTTTTTTGTAATTTGTTTTGGAGTATATACACCAATTCAATATGCTCTCTCTCGTAAAACACAGAAATTCTAATTTTACCTGAATCAAAAAAATCTAAATATTATCTAGGCAACCAAATGTTAAAAACAAAGTTGCTCTAAATATAATCTGTCAGAAAAAATATACAATGCCCTATTCTACTCTGTTTTAATGTATATACACCAACTCAGTATGCTCACTCATGTAAAATAAAGAAATTCTAATTTTACATGTATCTAAAAAAATCTAAATATTATCTATGCACCCCAAAGTTAAAAGGAAATGGCTCTGAATATAGTCTGCTAGAAAAAATATACAATGCCTTATTCTACTCTGTTTTGGAGCATATACACCAACTCAGTACGATCTCTCATGTAAAATACAGAAATTCTAATTTTACCCGAATCAAAAAAATCTAAATATTATTTAGTCAACCCAATGATATTAAAAAAATTGCTCTGAATATAATCTATCAGAGAAAATATACAATGCCCTATTCTACTCTGTTTTGGAGTATATACACCGACTCCATATGCTCTCTCATCTAAAATACAGAAATTCTATATTTAAGCGAATCCAAAAATATCTAAATATTATCTAGGCACCCCAATGTTAAAAGCAAAATTGCTCTGAATATAATCTGTCAATGAAAATACACAATGCCATTTTCTATTCTGTTTTGTTGTATATACACCGAGTATGCTCTCTAATGTAAAATACCGCAATTCTAATTTAACGTGAACCGAAAAAAATCTATATATTATCTAGGCACCCCAATGTTAAACGCAAAATTGCTCTGAATATAATCTGTCAGAGAAAATACACAATGCCATTTTGTACTCTGTTTTGTATTATATACACAAACCCAATATGCTTTTTCATGTAAAATACAGAAATTGTAATTTTACCCAAATTGAAAAAATCTAAATATTATGAAGGCACGCCAATGATAAAAACAATATTGCTCTGAATATACTTTGTCATAAAAAATATACAATACCCTATTCTACTCTGTTTTGGAGTATATACACCAACTCAGTATGCTCTCTCATGTAAAATACCGAAATTCTAATTTTACGTGAATCTAAAAATATCTAAATATTATCTAGGCACCCCAATGTTAAAAACAAAATTGCTCTGAATATTATCTGTCAGAAAAATTATACAATGCCCTATTCTACTCTGTTTTGGAGTATATACAGAAACTCGGTATGCTCTCTCATGTAAAATACGAAAATTCTATATTTAAGCGAATCAAAGAAAATCTAAATATTATCTAGGCACCTCAATGTTAAAAGAAAAATTTCTCTGAATATAATCTGTCAGAAAAAATATACAATGCCTTATTCTACTCTTTTTTGGAGTATATACACCAACTCCATATGCTCTCTCATGTGAAATACAGAAATTCTATATTTAAGGAAAACAAAATATATCTAAATATTATCAAGGCACCCCAATGTAAATAGCAAAATTTCTCTTAATATAATCTGTCAGAAAACATACACAATGCCATTTTCTACTGTGTTTTGTAGTATATACACCAACTCAATATGCTCTCTCATGTAAAATTCTGAAATTATAAGTTTACGCGAATTGAAAAAAATCTAAATAATACCTAGGCGTCCCAAGTTTAAAGAAAATGGCTCTTACTATAGTGTGTAAGAAAAAATATACAGTCTTATTCTACTCTGTTTTGGAGTATATACACCAACTCCATATGCTCTCTCATGTAAAATACAGAAATTCTATATTTAACAGAATCGAAAAAAATCTAAATATTATCCTTGCACCCCAATGTGAAAAGCAAAATTGCTCTGAATATAATCTGTCAGTAAAAATATACAATTACCTTTTATACTCTGTTTTGTTGTATATACACCAACTCAGTATTCTCTGTCATTTAAAATACAAAAATTATAATTTTACCCGAATTGAAAAAATCTAAATACTATTAAGGCAACCCAATGTTAAAAACAAAATTTCTCTAAATATAATCTGTCAGAAAAAAATATACAGTACACTATTCTACTTTGTTTTGGAGTATATACACCAACTGTATATGCTCTCTCATGTAAAATAGAGAAATTCTATATTTAAGCGAATCGAAATAAATCTAAATATTATCTAGGCACCCCAAAGTTAAAAGCAAAATTTCTCTGAATATAATCTGTCAGAAAAAATATACAATGCCCAATTCTACTCTGTTTTGGAGTATACACACCAACTCAATATGCTCCCTCAGGTAAAATACGGAAATTCTAAATTTACGCAAATCAAAAAAAGTCTAAATAATATCTAGGTGCCTTAAATTTAAAAGAAAATGGCTCTGAATATAGTCTCTTAGAGAAAATATACAATGCCTTATTCTACTCTGTTTTGGAGTATATACACCAACTCAGTATGCTCTCTCATGTAAAACACAGAAATTCTAATTTCACCCGAATCGAAAAAATCCAAATAATATATAGGCACCTCAATGTTAAAAACAAAATTTCTCTGAATATAATCTGTCATAAAACATATGCAATGCCCTATTTTACTCTGTTTTGGAGTATATACACCAACTCAATATGCTCTCTCATGTAAAATACATAAATTCTATACTTAGGAAAATTGAAAAAAATCTAAATTTCATCTAGGCACCCCAATGTTAAAAGCAAAATTTCTCTGAATATAATCTGTCAGAAAAAACATACAATGCCCTTTTCTACTCTGTTTTGGAGTTTATACACCAACTCAGTGTGCTCTCTCATATAAAATAAAGAAATTCTAATTTTACGTGAATCGAAATAAATCTAAATATTATCTAGGCAATCCAATGTTAAAAGCAAAATTGCTCTGAATATAATCTGTCATAAAAAATATACAATGCCCTTTTCTACTCTGTGTTGGAGTATATACACCAACTCAATATGCTCTCTAATGTAAAATAAAGAAATTATAATTTTACATGAATCGAAGAAAATCTAAATAATATCTAGGCGCCCCAAAGGTAAAAGAAAATGGCACTGAATATAGTCTGTTATAAAAAATATACAATGCCTTATTCTACTCTGTTTTGGAGTATATACACCAACTCAATATGCTCTCTCATGTAAAATACAGAAATCCTAATTTTAGGCGAATTGAAATAAATGTAAATAATATCTATGTGCCCCAACGTTAAAAGAAAATGGCTCTGAATATTGTCTGAAAAAAAAATTTACAATGCCTTATTCTACTCTGTTTTGGAGTATATACACCAACTCAATATGCTCTCTCATGTAAAATACCGAAATTCAAATTATACGTGAATCGAAAAAAATCTAAATAATATCTGGCCGTCCCAAAGATAAAAGAAAATGGCTCTGAATATAGTCTGTTAGGAAAAATATCCAATGCCTAATTCTATTCTGTTTTGGACTATATACACGAACTCAGTATGCTCTTCAGGTAAAATATCAAAATTCAAATTTTACGTGAATCGAAAATGATCTAAATATTATCTAGGCACCCAATGTTAAAAACACAGTTGCTCTGAATATAATCTGTCCAAGAAAATATACAATGCCATTTTCTACTCTGTTTTGGAGTATATACACCAACTCCATATGCTCTCTCATGTAAAATACAGAAATTCTATATTTAAACGAATCGAAAAATATCTAAATATTATCTACGCACCCCAATGTTAAAAGCAAAATTGCTCTGAATACAATCTATCAGAAAAAATATACAATGCCCTTTTCTACTCTGTTTTGTAGTATATACACCAACTCAATATGCTCTCTAATCTAAAATACAGAAATTTTAATTTTACCCGAATCGAAAAAATCTAATTATCTAACATCCCCAATGTTAAAAAAAAATTGCTCTGAATATAATCTGTCAGAGATAATATACAATGCCCTATTCTACTCTGTTTTGGAGTATATACACCAACTCAGTATGCTCTCTCATGTAAAATACAGAAATTCAAATTCTACGTTAATCGAAAAAAATCTAAATATTATCTAGGCACCCCAATGTTAAAAGCAACATTGCGCTGAATATAATCTGTCAGAAAAAAATATACAATGCTTTATTCTACTTTGTTTTGGAGTATATACACCAACTCTATATGCTCTGTCATGTAAAATACCGAAATTCTAATTTTACACAAATTGAAAACAATTTAAATAATATCTAGGCGCCACAAAGTGAAAAGAAAATGGCTCTGTATATAGTCTGTTACAAAAAATATACAATGCCTTATTCTACTTTGTTTTGGAGTATATACACCAACTCAGTATGCTCTCTTATGTAAAATACAGAAATTCTAATTTTACCCGAATCGAAAAAAATCTAAATATTATCTAGGCACCCCAATGTTAAACTCAAAATTGCTCTGAATATAATCTGTCAGAAAAAATATACAATGCCCTATTCAACTCTATTTTTGGGTATATACACCAACTCCATATGCTCTCTCATGTAAAATACAGAAATTCTATATTTAAGCAAATCGAAAAAAATCTAAATATTATCTAGGCACCACAATGTTAAATACAAAATTGCTCTGCATATAATCTGTCACAATAAATATACAACGCCCTTTTCTACTCTGTTTTGAAGTATATACACCAACTCAATATGCTCTCTCATGTAAAATACAGAAATCCTAATTTTAGGCGAATCGAAATAAATGTAAATAATATCTATGTGCCCCAACGTTAAAAGAAAATGGCTCTGAATATTGTCTAAAAAAAAAATTTAAAATGCCTTATTATACTCTGTTTTGGAGTATATACACCAACTCAATATGCTCTCTCATGTAAAATACCAAAATTCAAATTATACGCGAATCGAAAAAAATATAAATAATATCTGGCCGTCCCAAAGTTAAAAGAAAATGGCTCTGAATATAGTCTGTTAGGAAAAATATCCAATGCCTAATTCTATTCTGTTTTGGACTATATACACGAACTCAGTATGCTCTTCAGGTAAAATATCAAAATTCAAATTTTACGTGAATCGAAAATGATCTAAATATTATCTAGGCACCCAATGTTAAAAACACAGTTGCTCTGAATATAATCTGTCCAAGAAAATATACAATGCCATTTTCTACTCTGTTTTGGAGTATATACACCAACTCAGTATGCTCTCTCATGTAAAATACAGAAATTCTAATTTTACCCGAATCGAAAAAAATCTAAATATTATCTAGGGACCCCAATGTTAACCTCAAAATTGCTCTGAATATAATCTGTCAGAAAAAATATACAATGCCCTATTCAACTCTATTTTTGGGTATATACACCAACTCCATATGCTCTCTCCTGTAAAATACAGAAATTCTATATTTAAGCAAATCGAAAAAAATCTAAATATTATCTAGGCACCACAATGTTAAATACAAAATTGCTCTGCATATAATCTGTCACAATAAATATACAACGCCCTTTTCTACTCTGTTTTGAAGTATATACACCCACTCAATATGCTCTCTCATGTAAAATACAGAAATCCTAATTTTAGGCGAATCGAAATAAATGTAAATAATATCTATGTGCCCCAACGTTAAAAGAAAATGGCTCTGAATATTGTCTGAAAAAAAATTTACAATGCCTTATTATACTCTGTTTTGCAGTATATACACCAACTCAATATGCTCTCTCATATAAAATACTGAAATTCTAATTTCACCTGAATCGAAAAAAATCTAAATAATATCTAGGCGCCCCAAAGTTAAAAGAAAATGGCTCTTAATATAGTCTGTTAGAAAAAATATACAATGCCTTATTCTACTCTGTTTTGGAGTATATACACCAACTCAGTATGATCTCTCATGTAAAATACAGAAATTTTAATTTTACCCGAATCGAAAAAATCTAAATATTATTTAGTCAACCCAATGATATTAACAAAATTGCTCTGAATATAATCTATCAGAGAAAATATACAATGTCCTATTCTACTCGGTTTTCGAGTATATACACCGACTCCATATGCTCTCTAATCTAAAATACAGAAATTCTATATTTAGGCGAATCGAAAAACATCTAAATATTATCTAGGCACCCCAATGTTAAAAGAAAAATTGCTCTGAATATAATCTGTCAGAAAAAATACACAATGCCATTTTCTACTTTGTTTCGTTGTATATACACCAACTCAGTATGCTCTCTAATGTAAAATACAGCAATTCTAATTTAACGTGAATCAAAAAAAATCTAAATATAATCTAGGCACCACAAAGTTAAAAACAAAATTGTTCTGAATATAATCCGTCAGAGAAACAATACAATGCCCTATTCTACTCTGTTTTTGAGTATATACACCAACTCCATATGCTCTCTCATGTAAAATACAGAAATTCTACATTTAAGCGAATCAAAAAAAATCTAAATATTATCTAGGCACCTCAATGTTAAAAGCAAAATTTCTCTGAATTTAATCTCTCAGAAAAAATATACAATGTCTTATTCTACTCTGTTTTGGAGTATATACACCAACTCCATATGATTTCTCATGTAAAATACAGAAATTCAATATTTAAGCGAATCAAAAAAAATTTAAATATTATCTAGACACCCGAAGCTTATAAGCAAAATTATTCTGAATATAATGTGCAAGAAAAAATATACAATGCCCTTATGTAATTTGTTTTGGAGTATATACACCAACTCAATATGCTCTCTCTTGTAAAACACAGAAATTCTAATTTTACCTGAATCAAAAAAATATAAATATTATCTAGGCAACCAAATGTTAAAAACAAAGTTGCTCTAAATATAATCTTTCAGAAAAAATATACAATGCCCTATTCTACTTCGTTTTTGTGTATATACACCAACTCAGTATGCTCACTCATGTAACATAAAGAAATTCTAATTTTACATATATCGAAAAAAATCTAAATATAATCTATGCACCCCAAAGTTAAAAGAAATTGGCTCTGAATATAGTCTGTTAGAAAAAATATACAATGCCTTATTCTACTCTGTTTTGGAGTATATACACCAACTCAATATGCTGTCTCATGTAAAATACCGAAATTCTAATTTCACGCGTATCAAAAAGAATCTAAATAATATCTAGGCGCCCCAAAGGTAAAAGTAAATGGCTCTGAATATACTCTGTTAGAAAAAGTATACAATGCCTTATTCTACTCTGTTTTGGACCATATACACCAACTCAGTATTATTTCTCATGTAAAATACAGAAATTCTAAATTTACCCGAATCGAAAAAATCTAAATATTATTTAGTCAACCCAATGATATTAACAAAATTGCTCTGAAAATAATTTATCTGAGAAAATATACAATGCCCTATTCTACTCTGTTTTGGAGTATATACACCGACTCCATATGCTCTCTCATCTAAAATACAGAAATTCTATATTTCAGCAAATTAAAAAATATCTAAATATTATCAAGGCACCCCAATGTTAAAAGCAAAATTGCTCTAAATATAATCTGTCAGAAAAAATACACAATGCCATTTTCTATTCTGTTTCGTTGTATATACACCAACTCAGTATGCTCTCTAATGTAAAATACCGCAATTCTAATTTAATGTGGATCGAAAAAAATCTATATATTATGTAGGCACCCCAATGTTAAACGCAAAATTGCTCTGAATATTATCTGTCAGAAAAATGATACAATGCCCTATTCTACGCTGTTTTGGAGTATATACAGCAACTCGGTATGCTCTCTCATGTAAAATACAGAAATTGTATATTTAAGCGAATCGAAAAAAATTTAAATATTATCTAGGCACCCGAATGTTAAAAGCAAAATTTCTCTGAATATAATCTGTCAGAAAAAATATACAATGCCCTTTTCTACCCTGTTTTTATTATGTACACCAATTAAATATGGTCTCTCATGTAAAATACAGAAATTCTAATTTTACCCGAATCGAAAAAATGAAAATATTATGTACGCACCCCAATGTTTAAAACAAAATTTCTCTGAATATTATCTGTCAGAAAAAATATAAAATGGCTTATTCTACTCTATTTTGGAGAATATACACCAACTCCATATGCTCTCTTATGTAAAATACAGAAATTCTATATTTAAGGAAAACAAAATATATCTAAATATTATCTAGGCGCCTGAATGTAAAGAGCAAAATTTCTCTGAATATAATCTGTCAGAAAACATACACAATGCCATTTTCTACTCTGTTTTGTAGTATATACACCAAATCAATATGCTCTCTCATGTAAAATTCCGAAATTCTAAGTTTACGCGAATTGAAGAAAATCTAAATAATACCTAGGCGTCCCAAACTTTAATGAAAATGGTTCTTAGTATAGTCTGTTAGAAAAAATATACAATGCCTTATTCTACTCTCTTTTGGAGTATATACAACAACTCAATATGCTCTCTCATGTAAAATACAGAAATTGTGTATTTAAGCGAATCGAAACAAATCTAAATATTATCTAGGCACCGAATGTTAAAAGCAAAATTCCTCTGAATATAATCTGTCAGAAAAAATATACAATGCCGTTTTCTAGTTTGTTTTTAGTATATACACCAACTCAATATTCTCTCTCTTGTAAAATACAGAAATTCTAATTTTACCCGAATCGAAAAAATCCAAATATTATGTAGGCACCCCAATATTAAAAACAAAATTGTTATGAATATAATCTGTCAGAAAAAATATACAATGCTTTATTCTACTCTTTTTGGGAGTATATACAGAAACTCCATATGCTCTCTCATGTAAAATACCGAAATTCTAATTTTACGCGAATCGAAAAAAATCTAAATTATATCTAGGTGCCCCAACGTTCCAAAAAACTAGTGATGAATATAGTCTGTTAGAAAAAATATACAATGCCTTATTCTACTTTGTTTTGGAATATATACACCAACTCAATATGCTCTCTCGTGAAAAATACAAAAATTCTAATTCTACTTGAATCGAAAAAATATAAATATTGTCTAGGCACCCCAATGTTAAAAACAAAATTGCTCTGAATATAATCTGTCAGAAAGAATATACAACGCCCTATTCTACTCTGTTTTAAAGTATATACACCAACTCCATGTGCTCTCTTATGTAAAATACAGAATTTCTATATTTAAGAGAATCGAAATAAATCTAAATATTATCCTTGCACCCCAATGTGAAAAGCAAAATTGATCTGAATATAATCTGTCAGTAAAAATATAAAAGGCCCTTTTATACTCTGTTTTGTTGTATATACACCAACTCAGTATGCTCTGTCATGTAAAATACAAAAATTCTAATTTTACCCGAATCGAAAAAATCTAAATATTATTTAGGCAACCCAATGTTAAAAACAAAATTTCTCTAAATATCATCTGTCATAAAAAATATACAATGCACTATTCTACTTTGTTTTGGAGTACATACACCAACTCCATATGCTCTCTCATGTAAAATACAGAATTTCTATATTTAAGCAAATCGAAATAAATCTAAATATTATCTAGGCACCCCAAAGTTAAAAGCAAAATTGCTCTGAATATAATCTGTCAGAAAAAATATACAATGCCCTTTTCTACTCTGTTTTGGAGTATATACACCAACTCAATATGCTCTCTCATGTAAAATACGGAAATTCTACTTATACGCGAATCGAAAGAAATCTAAATAATATCTGGGGGCGCCAAAGTTAAAAGAAAATGGATCTTAATATAGACTGTTAGAGAAAATATACAATGCCTTATTCTACTTTGTTTTGGAGAATATACACAAACTCAGTATGCTCTTTCATGTAAAAAAGTGAAATTCTAATTTTACGTGAATTGAAAAAAATCTAAATAATATCTAGGCGCCCCAAAGTTAAAAGAAAATGGCTCTGAATATAGTCTGTTAGAAAAAATATACAATGTTTTTTTCTACTCTGTTTTGGAGAACATAAACCAACTTCGTTTACTCTCTCATGTAAAATAGAGTAATTCTAATTTTACCGGAATACTTAAAATCTAACTATTACCTAGGCACACCAATGTTTAAAACAAAATTTCTCTGAATATAATCTGTCAGAAAAAATATACAGTTCCCTATTCTACTCTGTTTTGAAGTATATACACCAACTCCATATGCTCTCTCAAGTAAAATACAGAAATTCTATATTTAAGCGAATCGAAAAAAATCTAAATATTATCTAGGTACCTTAATGTTAAAAGCAAAATTGCTCTGAATATAATCTGTCAGAAAAAATATACAATTCCCTTTTCTACCCTGTTTTGTAGTATATACACTACCTCAATATGCTATCTCATGTAAAATACCGAAATTCTAATTTTACAGAAAACATATGCAATGCCCTATTTTACTCTGTTTTGTAGTATATAAACCAAATCAGTATGCTCTCTCATGTAAAATACCGAAATTCTAATTTAACCTGAATCGAAATAAATATAAATATTATATAGGAATCCGAATGTTAAAAGCAAAATTTCTCTGAATACAATCTGTCAGAAAAAATATACAATGCCCTATTCTACTCTGTTTTGGAGTGTATACACCAACTCAATATGCTCTCTCATGTAAAATACAGAAATTCTAATTTTACCCGAATCGAAAATAATCTAAATATTATCTAGGCGCCCCAATGTTAAAAACAAAATTGCTCTGAACATAATCTGTCAGAAAAAATATACAATGCCCTATTCTACTCTGTTTTGGAGTATATACACCAACTCAATATGCTCTCTCATGTAAAATACAGAAATACTAATTTTAAGGGAATCGAAAAAAATCTCAATATTATGTAGGAACCCCAATATTAAACGATAAATGGCTCTGAATATAATCTGTCAGAAATAATATACAATGCTCTTTTCTACTCTGTTTTGGAGTATATACACCAACTCAATATGCTCTCTCATGTAAAATACCGAAATTCTAATTTTACATGAATCAAAAAACATCTAAATTTTATCTAGGCACCCCAATATTAAAAGGAAAATTACGCTGAATATAATCTGTCAAAGATAATACACAATGCCCGTTTCTATTATTTTTTGGAGTATATACACCAACTCAATAGGCTCTCTCATGTAAAATACAAAAATTCTAATTTTACCAGAATTGAAAAAACTAAATATTACCTATGCACCCAAAGGATAAAAACAAAATTGCTCTTAATATAATCTGTAAGAGAAAATACACAATGCTTTTCCCTACTCTGTTTTGGAGTATATACACCAACTCAATATGCTCTCTCATGTAAAATATTGAAATTCTAAATTTACGAGAATCGAAAAGAATCTAAATATTACCTAGGCACCCCAACGATAAAAGCAAAATTTCTCTGAATATAATCGGTCGGAAAAAATATACAATGCTTTTCTCTCCTCAATTTTGGAGTATATACACCAACTCAATATGCTCTCTCATGTAAAATACAAAAATTTTAAATTAATGCAAATCGAAAAAATCTAAATATTACCTACTCAACCCAATGTTAAATAAAAAATTGTTCTGAATATTATCTGTCAGAAAAAATGTACAATGCACTTTTCTTTTTTTTTTTTTGGAATATATACACCAACTCAATATGCTCTCTCATGCAAAATACCAAAATTCTAAATTTCCGCGAATCGAAAAAAATCTAAAGTTTATCTAGGCACCACAATGTTAAAAGCAAATTTGCTGTGAGTATAATCTGCCAGAAGAAATATACAATGCCCTTTTCTACTTTGTTTTGGAGTACCTACACAAACTCAATATGCTCTCTCAAGTAAAATACTGAAATTCTAATTTTACACGAATGGAAAAAATCTAAATATTATCTAGGCACCCCAATGTTAAAAGAAAAATTGCTCTGAATAAAATCTTTCAGAGAAAATCGACAATGCCCTATTCTACTTTGTTTCTGTATATACACCAACTCAATATGCTCTCTCATATAAAATATCGAAATTCTAATTTGACGTGAATCGAAAAAAATCTAAATATTATCTAGGCACTACAATGTTAAAACCTAAATTGCTCTGAATATAATCTGTTAGAAACAATACACAATGCCCTATTCTACTCTGTCTGGGCGTATATACACCAACCCAATATGCTCTCTCATGTAAAATACCGAAATTATAATTTTACGCAAATCGAAGAAAATCTAAATAATATCTAGACGCCCCAAAGTTAAAAGAAAATGGCTCTGAATATTGTCTGTTAGAAAAAATATAAAATGCCTTATTCCACTCTGTTTTGGTGTATATACACCAACTCAGTATGCTCTCTCATGTAAAATACAGAAATTCAAATTTTACCTGAATCGAAAAAATCTAAATATGAACTAGGCACCCGAATGTTAAAAACAAAATTGCTCTGAATATAATCTGTCAGGAAAAATATACAATGCCCTATTCTACTCAGTTTTGGTGTATATACACCAACTCCATATGCTCTCTCATGTAAAATACAGAAAATCAATATTTAAGTGAATCGAAAAGAATCTAAATATAATCTAGATACCCCAATGTTAAAAGCAAAATTGCTCTAAATATAATCTGTCAAATAATATATACAATACCTTATTCTACTTTGTTTTTGAGTATATACACTATCTCAGTATGCTCTCTCATGTAAAATACCAAAATTCTAATTTTACATGAATCGAATAAAATCTAAATATTATCTAGGCGCCCCGAAGTTAAAAGAAAATGGCTCTGAATATAGTCTGTTAGAAAAAATATACAATGCCCTTTTCTACTCAGGTTTGGAGTATATACACCAACTCAGTATGTTCTCTCATGTAAAATACAGAAATTATATATTGAAGCGCATCGAAAAAGATCTAAATATAATCTAGGCACCCCAATGTTAAAAAGAATATTGCTCTGAATATAATCTGTCAGAAAAAATATACAATGCCCTATTCTACTCTGTTTTGGAGTATATACACCAACTCCATATGCTCTCTCATGTAAAATACAGAAATTATATATTTAAGCGATTCGAAAAAAATCTAAATTTTATCTAGGCACCCCAATGGTAAAAACAAAATTTCTCTGAATATAATCTCTCAGAAAAAATAAACAATGCCCTATTCTACCCTGTTTTGGAGTATATACACCAACTCCATATGCTCTCTCATTTAAAATACAAAATATGTATATTTAAGCAAATCGAAAAGAACCTAAATATAAGCTAGGTACCCCAATGTTAAAAGAAAAATTGCTCTGAATATGATCTGTCAGAAAATATATACAATACCTTATTCTACTTTGTTTTGGAGTATATACACCAACTCAGTATGCTCTCTTACGTAAAATACCAAAATTCTAATTTTACGTGTATCAAAATAAATCTAAATAATATCTAGGCACCCCAAAGTTAAAAGAAATTGGCTCTGAATATAGTCTGTTAGAAAAAAAATACACTGCCTTATTCTACTTTGTTTCGGATTATATACACCAACTCAGTATGCTCTCTCATGAAAAATACAGAAATTCCAATTTTACCCGAATAAAAAAATTTACATATTATCTAGGCACCACAATGTTAAAAACAAAATTGCTGTGAATATAATCTGTCAGAAAAAATATAGAATGCCCTTTTCTTCGTTGTGTTGCAGTATATACACAAACTCCATATGCTCTCTCATGTAAAATAATGAAATTCTAACTTTAAGCGAATCGAAAAAAATCTAAATAATATATAGGTGCCCCAAAGTTAAGAGAAAATGTCTCTGAATATAGTCCGTTAGAAAAAATATACAATGCCCTATTCTACTCTGTTTTGGAGTATATACACCAACTCATAGGCTCTCTCATGTAAAATACCGAAATTCTAAATTCACGCTAATAGAAGAAAATCTAAATACTATCTAGGCACCCCAATGTTAATAGAAATATTGCTCTGAAAATAATCTGTCAGGAAAAATATACAATGCCCTTTTCTACTTTGTTTTGGAGTATATACACCAACTCAATATGCTCTCTCATTTAAAACACCGAAATTCTAAATTTACACGAATCGAAAAAAATGAAAATATTATCTAGGCACCTCAATGTTAAAAAAAATGGCTCTGAATATAATCAGTCAGAAAAAATATACAATGCCCTTTCTTACTGTGTTTTGAAGTATATACACCAACTCAATATGCTCTTTCATGTAAAATACCGAAATTCTAAATTTACACGAATCGAAAAAAATGAAAATATTATCTAGGTACCTCAATGTTAAAAGCAAAATTGCTGTGAATAAAATCTGTCAGAAAAAATATACAATTCCTTTTTCTACTCTTTTTGAAAGTATATACACCGACTCAATATTCTCTCTCATGAAAAATACGGATATTCTAATTTTATACGAATCAAATAAAATCTAAATATTATCTAGGCACCCCAATGTTAAAAGCAAAATTTCTCTGAATATAATTTGTCAGAAAAAATATACAATGCCCTTTTCTACTTTGTTTTGGTGTAAATACATGAACTCAATATGCTCTCCCATGTAAAATACCGAAATTCTATTTTTACACGAATCGAAAACAATCTAAATATTATCAAGGCACCCCAATGTTAAAAGCAAAATTGCTCTGAATATAGTCTGGCAGAGAAAATATACAATGCTTTTTTCTACTCTGTTTTGGAGTATATACACCAACTCAATATGATGTCACAAGTAAAACACAAAAATTCCATATTAAAGCGAATCAAAAATAACCTAAATGTTATCTAGACGCCGCAATGTTAAAAGGAAAATTCCTCTGAATATAATCTGTCAGAAAAAATATACAATGCCGTTTTCTACTCTATTTTGTAGTATATACAACAACTCAATATGCTCTCTCATGTAAAATACCGAAATTCTAATTTTACCCGAATCGAAAAAATCTAAATATTATCTAGGAACCTCAATGTTAAAAACGAAATAGCTCTGAATATAATCTGTCAGAAAAAATACACAATGCCGTATTCTACTATGTTTTGTATTATATATAGCAACTCCATATGCTCTCTCATGTAAAATACAGAAATTCAATATTTAAGCGAATGAAAAAAACGTAAATATTATTTAGGCACCCCAATGTTAAAAGCAAAATCGCTCTGAATATATTCTGTCAGAAAAAATATACAATGTTCTTTTCTACTCTGTTTTGGAATATATACACCAACTCCATATCCTCCCTCATTTAAAATACCGAAATTCTAATTTTACACCAATCGAAAAAAATTTAAATAATATCTAGGCGCCCCAGAGTTAAAAAATAATTGCTCTGTATATAGTCTGTTAGAAAAAATATACAATGCCTTATTCTACTCAATTTTGGAGTATATACACCAACTCAGTATGCTCTCTCATGTAAAATACCGAAATTCTATACTTACCTGAATCTAAAAGAACCTAAATATTATCTAGGCACCCCAATGTTAAAAGCAAAATTTCTCTTAATATAATCTGTCAGAAAAAATATACAATGCCCTTTTCTACTATTTTTTGGAGTATATACACTAACTCAGTATGCTGCCTCATGTAAAATACTGAAATTCTAATTTTACCCAAATTGAAAAAATCTAAATATTATCTAGGCACCCCAATGTTAAAAACAAAATTGCTCTGAATATAATCAGTCAGAAAAAATATAAAATGCCCTATTCTACTCTGTTTTCGAGTATATACACCAACTCCATACGCTCTCTCATGTAAAATAGAGAAATTTTATATTTAAGTGAATCGAAACAATCTAAATATTATCTAGGCACCCCAATGTTCAAAGAAAAATTGCTCTGAATATAATCTGTCAGAAATAATACAAAATGCTCTTTTCTACTCTTTTTTGGAGTATATACAACAACTCAATATGCTGCCTCATGTAAAATACCGAAATTCTAACTTTATGCGAATCGAAAAAAATCTAAATAATATCTAGGCTTCCGAAAGTTAAAAGAAAATGGCTCTGAATATAGTCTGTTAGAGAAAATACAAAATGCCTTATTCTACTCTGGTTTGGAGTATATTCACCAACTCAGTATGCTCTCTTATGTAAAATACAGAAATTCTAATTTTACCAGAATCGAAAAAATCTAAATATTATGTAGGCATTCCATTGTTAATAACAAAACTGCTCTGAATATAATCACTCAGAAAAAATATTCAATGTCCTATTCTACTCCGTATATACACCAACTCCATATGCACTCTCATGTAAAATACACATATTCAATATTTAAGTGAATCGAAAATAATCTAAATTTATCTAGGCACCCCAATGTTAAAAGCAAAATTGCTCTGAATATAATTTTTCAAAAAAAATATACAATGCCGTTTTCTACTCTGTTTTGTAGTATATACACCAACTCAATATGCATCCTCATGTAAAATGCCGAAATTCTGATTTTACACGAATCGATAAAAATCTAAGTAATATCTAAGTGCATCAAAGTTAAAAGGAAATGGCTCTGAATATATTCTTTTAAAATAAATATACAATGCCTTTCTCTACTCTTTTATAAAGTACATACACCAACTCAGTATGATCTCTCATGTAAAATACCGAAATTCTAAATTTAAGTGAATCGAATAAAGTCTAAATGTTATCTAGGCACCCCAATGTTAAAAGCAAAAATGCTCTGAATATAATCTGTCAGAAAAAACATACAATGCTTTCTTCTACTCTGTTTTGGGTTATAAAAACCAACTCAATATGCTCTCATGCAAAATAACGAAATGCTAATTTCACGCGAATCAAAAAAATCTAAATAATATCTACGTGCCCCAAAGTTAAAAGAAAATGGCTCTGAATATAGTCTGTTAGAAAAAATATACAATGCCTTATTCCACTCTGTTTTGGAGTATATACACTAACTAAGTATGCTGTCTCATGTAAAATACTGAAATTCTAATTTTACCCGAATCACAAAAATCTAAATATTATCTAGGCGGCCCAATGTTAAAAACAAAATTGCTCTGAATATAATCAGTTAGAGAAAATATAAAATGCTTTATTCTACTTTGTTTTGGAGTATATACACCAACTCCATAGGCTCTCTCACGTAAAATACAGAAATTCTATATTTAAGCGAATCGAAAAAAATCTAAATATTATCTAGGCACCCCAATGTTCAAAGCAAAATTGCTCTGAATATATTCTGTCAGAAAATATATACAATGCCTTATTCTACTCTGTTTTGGAGTATATACACCAGTCAGTATGCTCTCTCACGTAAAATACCAAAATTCTAATTTTACGTGAATCTAAAAAAATCAAAATATTATCTAGGCATCACATTGTATAAACGAAAATTGCTGTCAATATAATCTGTCAGAAAAAAAATACAATGCCCTATTCTGCTCTGTTTTGAAGTATATACACCAAATCCCTATGCTCTCTCATGTAAAATAGAGATATTCTATATTTAAGCGAATCAAAAAAAATCTAAATAATATCTAGGTGCCCGAAAGTTAAAAGAAAATGGCTGTGAATATAGTCTGTTGCAAAAAATATACAATTCCTTATTCTACTCTGTTTTGGAGTATATACACCAACTCAGTATGCTCTCTCATGTCATATACCGAAATTCTAAATTTAAGTGAATCGAAAAAAATCTAAATATTATCTAGGCACCCCAATGTTAAAAGCAAAATTGCTCTGAATATAATCTATCAGAAAAAATATAAAATGCACTATTTTACTCTGTTTTAGAATATATACACCAATTCAATACGCTCTCTTATGTAAAATTCAAAAATTCTATATTTAAACGAATTGAAAAAAATCTAACCATTATCTAGGCACCCCAGTGTTAAAAGCAAAATTGCTCTAAATATAATCTATAAGAAAAAAATATACAATGTTTTTTTCTACTCTGTTTTGAAGTATATACACCAACTCAATATGCTCTCTTATGTAAAATACCGAAATTCTAAATTTACGCAAATGGAAAAAAATCTAAATAATATCTAGGTGCCTCAAGGTTCAAAAAAAATGGCTCTGAATATAGTCTGTTGAAAAAAATATACAATGCCTTATTCTACTCTTTTTTCGAGTATATACACCAACTGAGTAGGCTCTCTTTTGTAAAATACCAGAAGTTTAAATTTACCTGAATCGAAAAAAATCTAAATATTATCTAGGCACCCGAATGTTAAAAAGAAAATTTCTCTTAATATTATCTGTCAGAACAAATATACAATGACGTATTTTACTCTTTTTTGCAGTATATACACGAACTCAGTATGCTCTCTCATGTAAAATAGAGAAATTCTAATTTTACATGAATCGAAATAAATCTAAATAT
The DNA here is from genome assembly GCF_049354715.1 of Callithrix jacchus. Classification (NCBI taxonomy): domain Eukaryota; kingdom Metazoa; phylum Chordata; class Mammalia; order Primates; family Cebidae; genus Callithrix; species Callithrix jacchus. The sequence goes on along the minus strand of NC_133521.1, from coordinate 53,727,793 downwards.
TATGTAAGCACCCCAATGTTAAAAGCAAAATTGCTCTGAATATTATCTGTCAGAAAATATATACAATACCCTTTTCTGCTCTGTTTTGGAGTATATACACCAACTCAATAGGCTGTCTCATGAAAAATACCGAAATTCTAATTTTACGTGAATTCAAAAAAATATAAATAATATCTAGGCGCCCCAACGTTAAAAGAAAATGGCTCTGAATATAGTCTGTTAGAAAAAATATATAATGCCCTATTCTACTCTGTTTTGGAGTATATACATGAACTCCATATGCTCCCTCATATAAAATACAGAAATTTTATATTTGAGCAAATCGAAAAATATCTAAATATTATCTAGGCACCCCAATGTTAAAAACACAATTGCTCTGAATATAATCTGTCAGTAAAAATATACAATGCCCTATTCTTTTGTGTTCTGGATTATATACACCAACTCCATATGCTCTCTCATGTAAAATACAGAAATTCTATATTTAAGCGAATCGAAAAATATCTAAATATTATCTAGGCACCTCGATGATAAAAACAAAATTGGTCCGAATATAATCTGTCAGAAAAAATATACAATGCCCTATTCTACTCGGTTTTGTAGTATATACACCAACTCCATATGCTCTCTCATGTAAAATACAGAAATTTTATATTTAAGCGAATCGAAAAATATCTAAATATTATCAAGGCACCCCAATGTTAAAAGAAAAATTGCTCTGAGTATATTCTGTAAAAAAAAATTTACAATGCCCTTTTCTACTCTGTTTTGTAGTATATACAACAACTCAATATGCTCTCTCATGTAAAATACAGAAATTCTAATTTTACCTGAATTAAAAAAACCTAAATATTATCTAGGCACCCCAATGTTAAAAGCAAAACTGCTCTGAATATAATCTGTCAGAAAAGATATACAATGCCCTTTTCTACTCTTTTTTGTAGTATATACACCAACTCAATATGCTCTCTCATGTAAAATACCGAAATTCTAAATTTACGTGAATCGAAAAACATCTAAATATTATCTAGGCACCTCAATGTTAAAAGCAAAATTGCTCTTAATATCATGTGTCAGAGAAAATATACAATGCCCTTTTCTACTCTTTTTTGGAGTATATACACCAACGCAATATGCACTCTCATGTAAAATCTTAAAATTCTAATTTTACCCAAATCAAAATAATCTAAATAATATCTAGGTGCACTAAAGTTAAAGAAAATGGCTCTGAATATACTCTGATAGAAAAAACATACAATGCCTTATTTTATTCTGTTTTGGAGTATATACACCAACTCAGTATGCTCTCTCTTTTAAAATACAAAAATTCTAATTTTACCCTAATCGAAAAAATCTAAATATTATCTAGGCACCCCAATGTTAAAAACAAAATTGCTCTGAATATAATCTCTCAGAAAAAATATACAATGCCCTATTCTACTCCGTTTTGAAGTATATACAGCAACTCCATATGCTCTCTCATGTAAAATTAAGAAATTCTATATTTAAGGAAATCGAAAAAAATCTAAATATTAACTAGGCACCCAAATGTTAAAAACAAAATTGCTCTGAATATAATCTGTCAGAAAAAATATACAAGGCTTTTTTGTACTTTGTTTTGGTGTATATACACCAACTCAATATTCTGTCTCATGTAAAATACCGAAATTCAAATTTTACACGTATCGAAAAAAATCTAAATATTATCTAGTCACCCCAATGTAAAAAGCAAAATTTCTCTGAATATAATATGTCAGAGAATATATGCAATAACATTTTCTTCTTTGTTTTGGACTATATACACCAACTCCATATGCTCTGTCATGTAAAATACGGAAATTCAAATTTTAAGCGAATCGAGAAACATTTAAATATTATCTAGGCATCCAAATGTTAAAAGCAAAATTTCTCTGAATATTATCTGTCAGAAAATATATACAATGCCATTTTCTACTCTTTTTGAAAGTATATACACCAACTCAATATGCTCTCTCATGTAAAATACAGAAATTCTAAATTTAAGAGAATCGAGAAACCTCTAAATATAATCTAGGCACCCCAATGTTAAAAGCAAAATTGCTCTGAATATAATCTGTCAGAGAAAATATGCAATGCCCTTTTCTACTCTGTTTTGTAGTATATACACCAACTCAATATGCTCTCTCATGTAAAATACCTAAATTGAAATTTTACGCGAATCGAAAAAAATCTAAATAATATCTAGGCACCCCAAAGGTAATAGAAAATGGCTCTTTATACAGTCTGTAAGAAAAGATATATAATGCCTAATTGTACTCTGTTTTGGAGTATATAAACCAACTCAATATCCTCTCTCATATAAAATACCAAAATTCTAATTTTACGTGAATCGAATAAAATCTAAATATTATCTAGGCACCCCAATGTTAAAAACAAAATTGCTATGAATATAATATGTCAGAAAAAATATACAATGCCATATTCTACTCTGTTTTGGGGTATATAAACCAACTCCATATGCTCTCTTATGTAAAATACAGAAATTCTACATTTAAGAGAATGGAAAACATCTAAATAATATGTAGGCGCTTTAAAGGTGAAAGAAAATGTCTCTGAATATTGTCTGTTAGAACAAATATACAATGCCCTATTCTACTCTGTTTTGGAGTATATAAACCAACTCCGTATGGTCTCTCATGTAAAATACCGAAATTCTAATTTTACGTGAATTGAAAAAAATCTAAATAATATCTAGGCTCCCCAAAGTTAAAAGAAAAAGGCTCTGAATACAGTCTGTTAGAAAAAATATACAATGCCTTATTCTACTCTGTTTTGGAGTATATACACAAACTCAGTATGCTCTCTCAAGTAAAATACCGAAATTCTAATTTTACGTGAATCGGAAAAAATCTAAATATTATCTAGGCAACCGAATGTTAGAAGCAAAATTGCTCTGAATATAGTCTGTCAGAAAAAATATACAATGCCGTTTTCTACTCCGTTTTGGAGTATATACATCAACTCAATATGCTCTCTCATGTAAAATTCAGAAATTCTAAGTTTACGCCAATCGAAAAAAATCTAAATATTATCTAGGGGTCCCCAAGTTAAAAGAAAATGGCTCTGAATATAGTCTGTTATTAAAAATTTACAATGCCTTATCCTATTCTGTTTGGAGTATATACACCAACTCAGTATGGTCTCTCATGTAAAATACCAAAATACTAATTTTACGTGAATCAAAAAAAATCTAAATATTATCTAGGCACCACAATGTTAAAAGCAAAATCACTCTGAATATAATCTATCAGAGTAAATATAAAATGCCCTATTCTACTCTGGTTTAAAGTATATACACCAACTCCATATGCTCTCTCATGTAAAATACACATAATCTATATTTAAGTGAATTGAAAAAAATCTAAATGTTATCTAGGCACCCCAATATTAAAAACAAAATTGCTCTGAATATAGTCTGTTATAAAAAATATTCAATGCCCTATTCTAGTCCCTTTTGGAGTATATACACCAACTCCATATGCTCTCTCATGTAAAATACAAAAATTCTACATTTAAGCGAATCGAAAAAAATCTAAATATTATCTAGGAACCCCAATGTTAAAAACAAAATTGCGCTGAATATTATCTCTCAGAAAAAATATACAATTCTTTATTTAACTCTGCTTTGGAGTATATAAACCAACTCCATATGCTCTCTCATGTAAAATACAGAAATTCTATATTTAACTGAATCAAAATATATCTAAATATTATCAAGGCACCCCAACGTTAAAAGCAAAATTGCTCTGAATATAATCAGTAAGAAAAAATATACAATGACCTTTTATACTCGGTTTTGTAGTATATACACCAACGCGATATGCTCTCTCATGTAAAATACCGAAATTCTAATATTACGTGAATCGAAAAAAATCTAAATAATATCTAGGCGCCTCAAAGTTAAAAGAAAATGTCTCTGAATATAGTCTGTTAGAAAAAATATGCATTGCCTTAATCTACTCTTTTTTCGAGTATATATACGAACTCAGTATACTCTCTCACATAAAATACAGAAATTCTAATTTACCCAAATCGAAAAAATCTAAATATTATCGAGGCACCCCAATGTTAAAAACAAAATTGCTCTTAATATAATCTGACAGAAAAAATATACAATGCCCTCTTCCACTCTCTTTTGAGGTATATAAACCAACTCCGTATACTCTCTAATGTAAAATACAGAAATTTTATATTTAAGAGAATCGAAAAAAATCTAAATATTATCTAGACATTCCAAGGTTAAAAGATAAATTGCTCTGAATATAATGTGTCAGAATAAATATATAAGGCCCTATTCTACTCTATTTTGTAATATATACACCAACTCAATATGCTCTCTCATGTAAAATAAAAATATTCTAATTTTACTCGAATCGAAAAAGAATCTAAATAATATCTAGACGCCCCACAGTTAAAAGAAAACGGCTCTGAATATAGTCTGTTAGAAAAAATATACACTGCCTTATTCTACTCTGTTATGGGGTATATACACCAAGTCAGTATGCTCTCTCATGTAAAATACCATAATTCTAATTTTATGTGAATCGAAAAAAAGCCAAATAATATCTAGGCACCCCAAAGTTAAAAGAAAATGGCTCTGAATATAGTCTGTTAGAAAAAATATACAATGCCTTATTCTACTCTGTTTTGGAGGATGTACACCAAGTCAGTATGCTCTCTCATGTAAAATACCAAAATTCTAATTTTACGTGTATTGAAAAAATCTAAATATTATCTAGGAACGCCAATGTTACAAACAATATTGCTCTGAATATAATCTTTCAGAAAAAATATACAATGCCCTATTCTACTCTGTTTTGAAGTATATACACCAACTCCATATGCTCTCCCATGTAAAATACAGAAATTCTAAATTTTTGCGAATCGAAAAAAATCTAAATATTATCCTGGCACCTGAATGTTAAAAGTAAAATTGCTCTGAATATACTCTGTCAGAAAAAATATAGAATGCCCTTTTCTACTCTGTTTTGGAGTATATAAACCAAGGCAATATGCTCTCTCATGTAAAATACCAAAATTCAAATTTTATGCAAATCGAAAAAAATCTAAATAATATCTAGGAACCCCAAAGTTAAAAGAAAATGGCACTGAATACAGTCTGTAGAAAAAATATACAATGCTTTATTCTACTCTGTTTTAAAGTATATTCACCAACACAGTATGCTCTCTCATGTAAAATAAGGAAATTTTAATTCTACGCAAATCAACAAAAATTTAAACAATATCCAGGCGCTCCTAAGTTAAAAGAAAATGGCTCTGAATATATTCTTTTAGAGAAAATAAACAATGCCTTATTCTACTCTGTTTTGGAGTATATACACCAACACCATATGCTCTCTCATGGAAAATACAGAAATTCTATATTTAAGCGAATCGAAGAAAATCTAAACATTATCTAGGCACCCAATGTTAAAAGCAAAATTGCTCTGAATACAATCTGTGAAAAAAATTTACAATGCCCTATTCTACTCTATTTTGGAGTATATACACCAACTCATTATGCTCTCTCATTTAAAATACAGAAATTCTATATTTAAGCGAATCGAAAAAATCTAAATATTATCTAGACATCCCAATGTTAAAAGCAAAATTTCTCTGAATATAATCTGTCAAGAAAAATTTAAAATGCCCCTTTCAACTCTTTTTTGTAGTATATACACCAAATCAATATGCTCTCCCATGTAAAAAAACGAAATTCTAAATATACGAGAATCGAAAAAAATCTAAATATTATATAGGCAATCCAATGTTAAAAGCAAAATTGCTCTGAAAATAATCTGTCGGAAAATATATACAATGTCCGTTTATACTCTGTTTTCGAGTATGTACTCCAACTCAATATGCTCTCCCATGTAAATACCGAATTTCTAATTTTACGTGAATCGAAAAAGTCTAAATATTATCTAGGCACCTTAATGTTAAAAGGAAAATTGCTCTAAATATTATCTGTCAGAAAAAATATACAATGTCTCTTTCTACTCTGTTTTGGATTTTATACACCATCTCGATATTCTCTCTCATGTAAAATACCGAAATTCTAATTTTATGTGAATCAAAAATAATCTAAATCTTATCTAGACACTTCAATGTGAGAAGAAAATGGCTCTGAATATACTCTGTCAGAAAAAATATACAATGCCCTTTTCTACTTTGTTTTCGAGTATATACACCAACTCAATATGCTCTCTTATATAAAATACCGAAACTGTAAATTTACGTGAATCGAAATAAATCATAATATTATCAAGGCACCCCAACGATTAAAGCAAAATTTCTCTTTATATAATCTTTCAGAAAAAATATACAATGCTTTTTTTTACTCTGTTTTGTAGTATATACACCAACTCAATATGCTCTCTCATGTAAAATACAGAAATTCCAATTTTACCTGAATTGAAAATATCAAAATATTATCTAGGCACCCCAATGTTAAAAACAAAATTTCTTTGAATATGATCTCTCAAAAAAAATATACAACGCCATGTTCTACTATATTTTGGAGGATATACACCAACTCAGTATGCTCTCTCCTGTAAAATACAAAAATTCTAATTTTACCCGATTCAAAAAAATCTAAATATTATCTAGGCACCCCAATGTTAAAAACAAAATTTCTCTGAATAACATCTGTCAGAAAAAATATACAGTGCCCTGTTCTACTTTCTTTTGGAGTATATACACCAACTCAATATGCTGTCTCATGTAAAATACAGAAAATCTATATTTAGGCGAATCGAAAAAAAACTAAATATTATCAAGGCACCCCAATGTTAAAAACAAAATTGCTCTAAATATAATCTGTCAGAAAAAATATACAATGCCGTATTCTACTCTGTCTTGGAGTATATATACCAACTCAATATTCTCTCTCATGTAAAATACAGAAATTCTATATTTAAGAGAATCGGAAAAAATCTAAATATAATCTAGGCACCACAATGATAAAAACAAAATTGCTCTGAATATAATCTGTAAGAAAAAATATTCAATGCCCTTTTCTACTCTGTTTTGGAGTATATACACTAACTCAATATGCTCTTTCATATAAAATACAAAAATTGTAATTTTACGCGAATCGAAAAAAATCTAAATAATATCTAGTCGCCCCAAAGTTAAAAGAAAATCGCTCCGAATATAGTCTGTTAGAATAAATATTCAATGCCTTATTCTACTCTGTTTTGGAGCATATATACCAATTCAGTATGCTCTCTCATGTAAAATACTGAAATTCTAATTTTACTCAAATCGAAAAATTCTAAATAATTTCTAGGCACCAAATGTTAAAAACATAAGTGCTCTGAATCTAATCTGTAAGAAAAAAAATACAATACTGTATTCTACTCTGTTTTGGAGTATATACACCAACTCCATATGCTCTCTCATGTAAAATACAGAAATTCTATATTTAAGCGAATCGAAAAAAATCTAAATATTATCTAGGCATCCCAACATTAAAAACAAAATTCGCTGAATATAGTCTGTCAGAAAAAAATACAATGCCCTATTGTACTCTGTTTTTGAGCATATACCCCAACTCAAACTGCTCTCTCATGTAAAATACAGAAATTCTATAGTTAAGCGCATCGAATAAAATTTAAATATTATCTAGGCACCCCAACGTTCAAAGCAAAATTGCTCTGAATATAATCTGTCAAACAAAATATACAATGCCCTATTCTACCCTGTTTTGTAGTATATACACAAATTACATATGCTCTCATGTAAAATACCGAAATTCTAATATTACGCTAATCGAAAAAAATCTAAATATTATCTAGGCACCCCAATGTTGAAAGAAAATGTCTCTGAATATAATCTGTCAGAGAAAATATACAATGCTCTTTTCTACTCTGATTTAGAGTATATACACCACTCAATATACGTTGTCATGGAACATACAGAAATTTAAATTTTACCCGAATCGAAAAAATCTAAATATCATCTAGGCACCCCAATGTTAAAAACAAAATAGCTCTGAATATAATCTATCAGAAAATATATACAATGCCCTATTCTACTCTGTTTTGTAGTATATACACCAACTCAATATGCTCCCTCATATAAAATTCAGAAATTCTAATTTTACCCGAATCGAAAAAATCTTAATATTATCGAGGCACCACAATGTTAAAAACAAAATTGCTCTGAATGAAATCTGTCCGAAAAAATATACAATGCCCTAATCTACTCTGTTTTGGAGTATATACACGAACACTCTATGCTCTCTCATGTAAAATACCGAAATTCCAATTTTCCGTAAATCGAAAAAAATCTACATATTATCTATGTACCCCACTGTTAACAACAAAATTGCTCTGAATATAATCTGTCAGAAAAAAATATACAATACCCTATTCTACTCTGTTTTGGAGTATATACACCAGCACCATATGCTCTCTCATTTAAAATACAGAAATTCTATATTTAAGGGAATTGAAAAAAATCTAAATATTATCTAGGAACCCCAATGTTAAAAGCAAAATTGCTTTGCATATAATCTGTCAGAAAAAATATACAATGCCCTATTCTACTCTGTTTTGGAGTATATACACCAACTACATATGCTCTCTCATGTAAAATACAGAAATTCTCTATTTAAGCGAATCAAAAAAAATCTAAATATTATCTAGGCACACCAATGTTAAAAACAAAATTGCTATGAATATCATCTCTCAGAAAAAATATACAATGCCCTATTCTACTTTGTTTAGAAGTATATACACCAACTCCATATGCTCTGTCATGTAAAATACAGAAATTGTATATTTAAAAGAATCAAAAATACTAAATATTATCTAGGCACCCTAATTTAAAAGCAATATTGTTCTGAATATAATCTGTCAGAAAGAATATACAATGCCCTTTTATACTCTGTTTTATAGTATATACACCAACTGCATAGGCTCTCTCATGTAAAATACCGAAATTCTAATTTTACGCGAATCGAAAAAAATATAAATAATATCTAGGCGCCCCAAAGTTAAAAGAAAATGGCTCTGAATATAGTCTGTTAGAAAAAATATACAATACCTATTTCTACTTTGTTTTCGAGTATATACACCAACTCAGTATGCTCTCTGATGTAAAATACCGAAATTCAAAATTTACGTGAATCGAAAAATCTCTAAAAATTATCTAGGCAACCGAATGTTAAAAGCAAAATTGCTCTGAATATAATCTGTCAGAAATAATATACAATGCCCTATTCTACTCTGTTTTGGACTATATACACCAACTCAATATGCTCTCTCATGTAAAATAGCAAAATTCTAATTTTACGTGAATCGAAAATAATCTAAATGATATCTAGGCGCCCCAAAGTTAAAAAAAAATTTCTCCGTATATAGTCTGTTAGAAAAAATATACAATGCCTTATTCTACTCTGATTGGGAGTATATACACAAATTCAGTATGCTCTCTCATGTAAAATACAGAAATTCTAATTTTACCTGAATCGGAAATATCTAAATATTATCAAGGCACCCCAATGTTAAAAACAAAATTGCTCTGAATATAATCTGTCAGAACAAATATACAATGCCCTATTCTACTAAATTTTTGAGTATATACACCAACGCCATATGCTCTCTAGTAAAATAGAGAAATCCTATATTTAAGTGAATCGAAAAAAATCTAAATATTATCCAGGCACCCCAATGTTAAAAGCAATATTACTCTGAATATAATCTGTCATAGAAAATATAAAATGCCCTTTTCTACTCTGTGTTGGATTATATACACCAACTCCATATGCTCTCTTATGTAAAATACCAAAATTCTAATTTTACGCAAATCGAAAAAAATCTAAATAATATCTAGGCGCCCCAAATATAAAAGAAAATGGCTCTGAATATAGTCTGTTAGAAAAAATATACAATGCCTTATTCTACTCTGTTTTGGAGTATATAAACCAACTCACTATGCTCTCTGATGTAAAATACAGAAATTCTAATTTTACGTGAAACGAAAAAAATCTATATATGATCTACGCACCCCAATGTTACAAGCAAAATTTTTAGGAATATAGTCTGTCAGAAAAAATATACAATGCCCTATTCTACCCTTTTTTGGAGTATATACACCAACTCCAACTGCTCTCATGTAAAATAAAGGTATTCTATATTTAAGTGAATCGAAAAAAAATGTAATATTATCTAGGCACCCCAATGTTAAAAGGAAAATTGCTCTGAATATAATCTGTCAGAAAAAATATACAATGCCCTTTTCTACTCTGTTTTGGAGTATATACACCAACTCCAAATGCACTCTCATGTAAAATTCCGAAATTCTAATTGTAAGTGAATCGAAGAAAATTTAAATATTATCTAGGCGACCGAATGTTAAAAGCAAAATTTCTCTGAATATAATCTATCCGACCGAATGTTAAAAGCAAAATTTCTCTGAATATAATCTATCAAAAAAATATACAATGCCCTTTCCTACTCTATTTTGGAGTATATACACCAACTCAATATGCTCTCTCATGTAAAATACCGAAATTCTAATTTTACGTGAATAGAAAAAAATCTAAATAATATCTAGGTGCACCAAAGTTAAAAGAAAATGTCTCTGAATATAGTCTTTTAAAAAATATATACAACGCCTTATTCTACTATGTTTTGGAATATATACATCAACTCAGTATGCTCATTCATGTAAAACACCAAAATTCTAATTTTACGCGAATCAAAAAAAAATCTAAATATTATCTAGGAAACCGAATGTTAAAAGCAAAATTTCTCTGAATATAATCTGTCAGAAAAATTATACAATGCCCTTTTCTACTCTGTTTTGGAGTATATACACCAACTGAGTATACTCTCTCATGTAAAATACAGAAATTATAATTTTACCAGAATCAAAAATATCTAAATATTACCTAGGCACCCCAATGTAAAAACAAAATAGCTCTGAATATAATCTGTCAGAAAAAATAAACAATGCTTTATTCTACTATGTTTTGGAGTATATACACCAACTCCATATGCTCTCTCATTTTAAATACAGAAATTCTATATTTAAGCGAATCGAAAATAATATTAATATAATCTAGGCACCCCAATGTTAAAAACAAAATTGCTCTGAATATAATCTGTCAGAAAAAATATAAAATGCTTGTTTATACTACGTTTTGGATTATACAGATCAACTCGATATGCTCTGTCATGTAAAATACCGAAATTCTAATCTTACGCAAAACGAAAAAATTCTAAATAATATCTAGGCACCCCAAAGTTAAAAGAAAATGGCTCTGAATATAGTCTGTTAGAAAAAATATACAATGCCTTACTCTAATCTGTTTTGGAGTATATATACCAACACAGTATGCTCTCTCATGTAAAATACAGAAATTCAAATTTTACCAGATTCGAGAAAATCTAAATATTATCTAGGCACCCCAAGGTGAAAAAACAAAATTGCTCTGAATATAATATGTCAGAAAAAATATACAATGCCCTTTTCTACTCTGTGTTGGAGTAAAACCAACTCCATATGATCTCTCATGTAAAATACCGAAATTCTAATTTTGCACGAATTGAGAAAATCTAAATAATACCTAGGCGACCCAAAGTTAAAAGAAAATATCTCTGAATATAGTTTGTTAGAAAAAATATAAAATGCCTTATTCTACTCTGTTCTGGAGTATATACACCAACGCAGTATTGTCTCTCATGTAAAATACCGAAATTCTAAATTTGCGTGAATCGAAAAAACTCTAAATATTATCTAGGCTACCGAATGTTATAAGCAAAATTGTTCTGAATATAATCTGTCAGAAAAAATATACAATGCCCTTTTCTACTCTGTTTTGGAGTATATACACCAACTCAATATGCTCTCTCTAGTAACATACAGAAATTCTAATTTTACGTGAATCGAAAATAATCTAAATTATATCTAGGTGCCCCAAAGTTAAAAGAAAATTGCTCTGTATATAGTTTGTCAGAAAAAATATACAATGCCTTTTTCTACTCTGATTGGAAGTATATACACCAATTCAGTGTGCTCTCTCATGTAAAATACAGAATTTCTAATTTTATCCAAATCGAAAAAATCTAAATATTATCTAGGCACCCCAGTGTTGAAAACAAAATTGCTCTGAATATAATCTGTCAGAAAATATATACAATGCCCTATTCTACTATATTTTTGAGTATATACACCAACGCCATATGCTCTCTTATGTAAAATAGAGAAATTCTATATTTAAGCGAATCAGAAAAAATCTAAATATTATCCAGGCACCCCAATGTTAAAAGCAATATTACTCTTAATATAATCTGTCATAAAAAATATAAAATGCCCTTTTCTACTCTGTGTTGGGGTATATACACCAACTATATATTCTCGCTCATGTAAAATACCAAAATTCTAATTTTACGCAAATCGAAAAAAATCTAAATAATACCTAGGCGCCCCAAAGTTAAAAGAAAATAGCTCTGAATATAGTTTGTTAGAAAAAATATAAAATGCCTTATTCTACTCTGTTTTGGAGTATATACACCAACTCAATATGCTCTCGCATGTAAAATACAGAAATTCTATATTTAAGAGAATCGACAAAAATCTAAATAATATCTAGGTGCTTCAAAGTTTAAAGAAAATGGCTCTGAATATAGTCTGTTTGAAAAGATATACAATGCCTTATTCTACTTAGTTTTGGAGTATATACACCAACTCAGTATACTCTCCCATGTAAAATACCGCAATTCTGATTTTACGTGAATCGAATAAAATCTAAATATTATTTAGGCACCCGAATGTTAAAAGCAAAATTTCTCTGAATATAACCTGTCAGAAAAAATATACAATGCCTTTTTCTACTCTGTTTTGTTTTATATACACCAACTCAACATGCTCTCTCATGTAAAATACCCAAATTCTAATTTTACCCGAATCGAAAAAATCTAAATGTTATCTAGGCACACCAATGTTAAAAACAAAATTGCTCTGAATATAATCTGTCAGAAAAAATATACAATGCCCTATTCTACTCTGTTTTGGAGTATATACACCAACTCAATAAGCTCTCTCCTGTAAAATACCGAAAGTCTAATTTTACACGAATCGAAAAAAATTTACATAATACCTAGGCGCCCGAAAGTTAATAGAAAATGGTTCTGAATATAGTCTGTTAGAAACAATATACAATGCCTTATTGTACTCTGTTTTGGAGTATATACACCAACTCAGTATGCTCTTTCATGTAAAATAGAGAAATTCTAATTTTACTTGAAGAGAAAAAATCTAAATATTATCTAGGCATCCCAATGTTACAAACAAAATTGCTCTGAATATATCCTGTCAGAAAAAATATACAATCCCCTATTCTACTCTGTTTTGGAGAATATACACCAACTCCATATGCTGTCTCATGTAAAATACAGAAATTCTATATATAAGCGAATCGAATCAAATCATATATTATCTAGGCACCCCAATGTTTAAAACAAAATTGCTCTGAATATGATCTGTCAGAAAAAATACACAATGCCCTATTCTACTTTCTTCTGGGGTATATACACCAACTCCATATGCTCTCTCATGTAAAACACAGAAATTCTATATTTAAGCGAATCGAAAAAAATCTAAATGCTATCTAGGCACCCCGATGTTTAAAGCAAAATTGCTCTGAATATAATCTGTCAGAAAAAAATATACAATGCCCATTTCTATTCTCTTTTGGAGTATATACAACAACTCAATATGCTCTCTCATGTAAAATACAGAAATTCTCTTTTGAGAAATTGGAAAAAAATCTAAATATTATCTAGGCACCCCAATGTTAAAAACAAAATTGCTCTGAATATAGTCTGTCAGAAAAAATATACAATGCCCTTTTCTATTCTGTTTTGAAGAATAGACAGCAACTCAATATGCTCTCTCATGTAAAATATCAAAATTGTAATATTACACGAATAGACAAAAATATAAATAATATCTAGGCACCACAAAGATAAAAGAAAATGGCTCTGAATATAGTCTGTTAGAGAAAATATACAATGCCTAATTCTACTCTGTTTTGGAGTATATACACCAACTCTCTATGCTCTCCCATGAAAAATACCGAAATTCTAATTTTACGTGATTTGAAAAAAATCTAAATAGTATCTAGGCACCCGAATGTTAAAAGCCAAATTGCTCTGAATATTATCTGTCAGAATAAATACACAATGCCCATTTCTACTCTGTTTTGGATTATATACACCAACACAATATGCTCTCTCATGTAAAATACCATAATTCTAACTTTACACGAAACGAAAGAAATCTAAATAATATCTAGGCGCTCCAAAGTTAAAAGAAAACATCTCTGAATACAGTCTGTTAGATAAAATATACAATGTTTTATTCCACTAAGTTTTTGAGTATATACACCAACTCAGTATGCTCTCTCCGGTAAAATACAAAAATTCAAATTTTACATGAATCGAAAAAAATCTAAATATTATCTAGGCACCTTAATGTTAAAAACGAAATTGCTCTGATTATCATCTTTCAGAAAAAATATACAATACCTTATTCTACTATGTTTTTGAGTATATACACCAACTCTATATTCTGTCTCATGTAAAATACAGAAATTCTATATTTATGCGAATCGAAAAAAATCTAAATATCATCTAGGCACACCAATGTTAAAAGCAAAATTGCTCCGAATATAATCTGTCAGAAAAAATATACAATGCTTTTTTCTACTCTGTTTTATAGTATATACACCAACTCAATATGCTCTCTCATGTAAAATATCAAAATTGTAATTTTACCCGAATCAAAAAATCTAAATACTATCTAGGCACCCCAATGTTAAAAATACAATTGCTCTGAATATAGTCTGTCAGAAAAAATATACAATGCCCTATTCTACTCTGTTTTGGAGTATATCCACCAACTCAGTATGCTCTCTCATTTAAAATACAGAAATTTTAATTTTACGTTAATCGAAAAAAATCTAAATATTATCTAGGCACCCTAAGTTAAGAGCAAAATTTCTCTAAATATAATCTGTCAGATAAAATATAAAATGCACTCTTCTACTCTGTTTTGGAGTATATACACCAACTCAATATGCTCTCTCCTATAAAATACCGAAAGTCAAATTTTACACGAATCAAAAGAAATTTACATAATATCTAGGCACCACAAAGTTAAAAAAAAAATGGCTCTGAATATAGCCTGTAAGAAAAAATATACAATGCCTTATTCTACTCTGTGTTGGAAAATATACACCAACACCATATTCTCTCTCATGTAAAATACAGAAATTCTATATTTATGCCAATGAAAAAATATCTAAATATTATCTAGGCACCCCATTGTTAAAAGGAAAATTTCTCTGAATATGCTCTGTCAAAAAAAATATAAAATGACCTATTCTACTCTGTTTAGTAGTATATAAACCAACTCAATATGCTCCCTCATGTAAAATACCGAAATTCTAATTTTACAAGAATCGAAAAAAATCTAAATGAAATCTTGGTGCCCCAAAGTTAAAACAAAATGGCTCTAAATAAAGTCTGTTAGAAAAAATATACAATGTCTTATTCTACTCTATTTTGGAGTATATACACCAACTCAATATTCTCTCTCAGGTAAAATACCGAAATTCTAATTTTACGTGAATCGAAAGAAATCTAAATATAATCTAGGCACCCCAATGTTAAAAGCAAAATTGCTCTGAATATAATGCATCAGAAAAAATATACAATGCCGTTTTCTACTCTGTTTTGCAGTATTTACACCAACTCAATATGCTCTCCCATGTAAAATACCGAAATTCTAATTTTACGTGAATCAAAAAAAATCTACATAATATTTAGGCGTCCTACAGT
Organism: Callithrix jacchus; assembly: GCF_049354715.1. Taxonomy (NCBI): domain Eukaryota; kingdom Metazoa; phylum Chordata; class Mammalia; order Primates; family Cebidae; genus Callithrix; species Callithrix jacchus. The sequence continues at coordinate 53,711,900 of NC_133521.1, read as the reverse complement.
TAAAAGAAAATGGCTCTGAATATAGTCTGTTAGACAAAATATGCAATGCCTTATTCTACTTTGTTTTGGAGTATATACACCAACTAAGTATGCTCTGTCATGTAAAATACAGAAATTCTACTTTTACCCGAATCGAAAAAATCTAAATATTAACTAGGCACCCCAATGTTAAAAACAAAATTGCTCTGAATATAATCTGTCAGAAAGAATATACAATGCCCTACACTACTCTGTTTTGGAGTATATAAACCAACTCCATATGCTCTCTCATGTAAAATACAGAAATTCTAATTTTACGTGAATCGAAAAAAATCTAAATATTATCTAGGCACCCCAATGTTAAAAATAAAATTGCTCTGAATATAATCTCTTAGAAAAAATATACAATGCCCTATTCTACTCTCTTTTGGAGTATATACACCAACTCCATATGCTGTCTCATATAAAATACAGATTTCTATATTTAAGCGAATCGAGAAAAATCTAAATATTATCTAGGCACCCCATGTTAAAAGCAAAATTGCTCTGAATATAATCTTTCAGAGGAAATATACAATGCACTTTTCTACTCTGTTTTGTAGTATATAGACCAACTCAATATGCTCTTTCATGTAAAATGCCAAAATTCTAATTTTACCGAAATAGAAAATATCTAAATATTATCTAGGCACCCTAATGTTAAAAACAAAATGGCTCTGAATATAATCTGACAGAAAAAATATACAGTGCCCTATTCTACTTTGTTTTAAAGTATATACACCAACTCAGTATGCTCTCTCATGTAAAATACCGAAATTCTAATTTTACATGAATCGAAAAAAATCTAAATATCATCTAGGCACCCAAATGTTAAAAGCCAAATTGCTCTCAATATAATCCGTCAGGAAAAATACACAATGCCCTTTTCTACTCTGTTTTGAATTATATACATCAACTCAATATGCTCTCTCATGTAGAATACCGAAATTCTAATTTCACACGAATTGAAAAATATCTAAATAATATCTAGACACCCCAAAGTCAAAAGAAAATGGCTCTAAATATAGTGTGTTAGAAAAAATAAACAATGCCCTTTTCTTCTCTGTTTTTTAGGATATACACCAACTCAATATGTTCTCTCATGTAAAATACAGAAATTCTAATTTTACCCGAATTGAAAAAGTCAAAATATTATCTAGGCATCCCAATGTTAAAAAAAAATTGCTTTGAATATAATCTGTCAGAAAAAATATACAATGCCCTATTCTATCCTGTTTTGGAGTATATACGCCAACTCCATATGCTCTCTCATATAAAATATGGAAATTCTATATTTAAGTGAATCGAAAAAAATCTCAATATTATCTAGCAACCCCAATGTTAAAATAAAAATTGCTCTTAATATAATCTGTCAGGAAAAATATACAATGCCCTTTTCTACATTTTTTTAAGTATATACAGCAACTCAATATGCTCCCTCATGTATAATATAGAAATTTTTATCTTACCCAAATCGAAAAAATCTAAATATCATCTAGGCACCCCAATGTTAAAAACAAAATTGCTCTAAATATAATCTGTCAGAATAAATATACAATGCCCTATTCTACTCTGTTTTGGAGTATATACACAAACACATTATGCTCTCTCATGTAAAATACAGAAATTCTTATTTTACGTGAATCGAAAAAATTCTAAGTATTATCTAGGCACCCCAATGTTAAAAGCAAAATTGTTCTGAATATAATCTGTCACAAAAAATATTCAATGCTTTTTTTCTACTCTCTTTTGTAGTATGTACAGCAACTCAATATGCTCTTTCATGTAAAACACCTAAATTCTAATTTTACGCAAATCAAAAAATATCTAAATAATATCTAGGTGCAAAAAATTAAAAAAAAATGGCTCTGAATATAGTCTGTTAGAAAACATATACAATGCCTAATTCTACTATGTTTTGGAGTATATACACCAACTCAGTATGCTCTCTAGTGTAAAATACAGAAATTCTATATTTACGCATATCGAAATAAATCTAAATATTATCTAGGCACCCCAATGTTAAAAACAAAATTTCTCTGAATATAATCTGTCAGAAAAAATATACAATGCCCTATTCTATTCTGTTTCTGAATATATACAACAACTCCACATGCTCTCTCATGTAAAATACAGAAATTATATATTTAAGCTAATTGAAAAAAATCTAAATAATATCTAGGCACCCCAATGTTAAAAGCAAAATTGCTCTGAATATAATCTGTCAGAAAAAATATACAACGCCCTTTTCTACTGTGTTTTGGAGTATATACACCAACTCAATATGCTCTCTCATGTAAAATACCGAAATTCTAATTTTACGCAAATCGAAAAATATCTAAATAATATCTAGACACCCCAAAGTCAAAAGAAAATGGCTCTAAATATAGTGTGTTAGAAAAAAATAAACAATGCCTTTTTCTGCTCTGTTTTTGGGTATATACAGACATTCATTATGGTCTCTCATGGAAAATACAGAAATTCTAATTTTACCCGAATCGAAAAAATCTAAATATTATCTAGGCACCCCAATGTTAAAAACAAAAGTGCTCTGAATATGATTTGTAAAAAAAATATATACAATGCCCTATTCTACTATGTTTTGGAGTATATACACCAACTCCATATGCTCTCTCATGTAAAATACAGAAATTCTATATTTAAGCAAATCGAAAAAAATCTAAATAGTATGTAGGAACCCCAATGTTAAAAACAAAATCGCTCTTAATATAATCTGTCAGAAAAAATATTCAATTCCCTTTTCTACTCTGTTTTGGAGTATATACACCAACCCAATAAGCTCTCTCATGTAAAATACCAAAATTCTATATACACGCAAATCGAAAAAAATCTAAATAATATCTAGGCACTGCAATGTGGAAATAAAATGGTTCTGAATATAATATGTTAGGGAAAATATACAATGCCCTTTTCTACTCTGTTTTGGAGTATATACACCAACTCAATATGCTCTCTCACGTAAAATATTTAAATGGAAAATTTACGCTAATCAAATGAAATCTAAATATTATCTAGGCACCCCAATGGTAATAGAAAAATTGATCTGAATATAATCTATCACAAAAAATATACAATGCCCTTTTATACTTTGTTTTAAAGTATATACACCAACTCAATATGCTCTCTCATGTAAAATACCAAAATTCTAATTTTAAGGGAATCGAAAAATATCTAAATATTATCTAGGAACCCCAATATTAAAAGCAAAATTGCTCTGAATATAATCTGTCATAAATAATATACAATGGCCTTTTCTACTCTGTTTTGGAGTATATACACCAACTCAATATGCTCTCCCATATAAAATACTGAAATTCAAATTTTACACGAACTGAAAGAAATCTAAATATTATCTAGGCACACCAATGTTAAAAGCAAAATTTCTCTGAATATAATATGTTAGAAAAATTATACAATGCTTTTTTCTACTTTGTTTTAACGTATATACATCAGCTTAATACGCTCTCCCATGTAAAATAACAAAATTCTATTTTGACGCGAATCAAAAAATATGTAAATATTATCTAGGCAACGTAATATTAAAAGCAAAATTGCTCTTAATATAGTTTGTCAAAAAAAATATACAATGCCCTTTTCCACTCGGTGTTGGTGTATATACAACAACTCAATATGCTCTCTCATATAAAATACCGAAGTTCTAAATATACGCAAATCGAAAAAAATCTAAATATTATCTAGGCTCCCGAAGTTTAAAAGCAAAATTGCTCTGAATATAATCTGTCAGATAATATACACAATGCCCTTTTCTACTCTGTTTTGGACTATGTACACCTACTCAATATGCTCTCCCAAGTAAAATAACGATATTCTAAATTTTCACGAATCAAAAAAATTCTAAATATTATCTAGGCACCCCATTGTAAAAGCAAAATTGCTCTGAATATAATCTATCAGAAAAAATATAAAATGCCCTTTTCTACTCTGTTTTGGAGTATATACATTAACACAATATGCTCTCTCATGTAAAATACCGAAATTCTATACACACGCGAATCGAAAAAAATCTAAGTATTATCTAGGCACCACAAAGGAGAAAGAAAATGGATCTGAATAAAATCTGTCAGAAAAAATATACAGTTCCCTTTTCTACTCTGTTTTGGAGTATATACACCAACTCAATATGCTCTCACATGTAAAATACCGAAATGCTAAATTTACGTTAATCAAATGAAATCTAAATATTATCTAGGCACACCAATGGTAATAGCAAAATTGCTCTGAATATATTCTGTCAGAAAAATATAGAATGCCCTTTTCTACTCTGTTTTGGAGTATATACAACAACTCAATATGCTCTCTCAAGTAAAATACAGAAATTCTAATTTTACAGAAATCGATAAAAATCTAAATATTATCTATGAACCCCAATGTTAAAAGCAAAATTGCTCTGAATATAATATTTCAGAAATAATATACAATGCCCTTTTCTATTCTGTTTTGGAGTATATACGCCAACGCAATATGCTCCCTCATGTAAAATACTGAAATTCTATATTTACGTGAATTGAAAAAAATCTAAATAATATCTAGGCACCCCAATGTTAAAAGCAAAATTGCTCTGAATATAGTCTGTCACAGAAAATAGACAATGCCATTTTCTACTCCTTTTTGGAGTATATATTCCAACTCAATATGCTCTCTCATGTAAAATACCGAAATTCTAATTATACCTGAATTGAAAAAAAATCTAAATATTATCTAGGCACCCCAATGTTAAAAGCAAAATGGCTCTGAATATAATCTTTCAGAAAAAATACACAATGCCCCTGTCTACTCTTTTATAGAGTATATAAACCAACTCAGTATGATCTCATGTAAAATATCAAAATTCTAAATAAATACGAATCGAAAAAAATCTAAATATTATCTAGGCTCCCCAATGTTAAAAGCAAAATTGCTCTGAATATAATCTGTTAGAAATCATATACAATGCCCTATTTTACTCTGTTTTGGAGTATATAGACCAACTCAATATGCTCTCCATGTAAAATACCGAAATTCAAATTTTACACAAACCCAAAAAAGTCTAAATATTATCTAGGCACCCCGTTGTTAAAAGTAAAACTGCTCTGAATATAATCTGTCAGAAAAAATATACAATGCCCTGTTCTACTCTGTTTTTTAAAGTATGTACACCAACCCAATAAGCTCTCTTATGTAAAATAACGAAATTCTATATACACGCGAAGTGAAAATAATCTAAATATTATCTAGGCACCCTAATGTAAAAAGCAGAATTGTTCTGAATATAATCTGTCAGAAAAAATATACAATGTCCTTTTCTACTCAGTTTTGGAGTATATAAACCAACTCAATATGCTCTCTAGTGTGAAATACCGAAATTCTAAATTTATGCGAATCGAAAAATTCTAAATATTATCTAGGCAATCCAATGTTAAAAGAAAAATTGCTCTGAATATAATAAGTCAGAAAAAATATACAATGCTTTTTTCTACTCTGTTTTGGCCTATATACATCAACTTAATATGCTCTCTCATGTAAAATACCAAAATTCTAATTTGACGTGAATCAAAAAATATCTAAATATTATCTAGGCACCCTAATGTTAAAAGCAAAATTGCTCTTAATATAGTGTGTCAGAAAAAAATATACAGTGCCCTTTCTACTCAGTGTTGGTGTATATACACCAACTCAATAGGCACTCTCATGTAAAATACCGAAATTCTAAATATACGCAAATCGAAAAAAGTCTAAATATTATCTAGGCACCCCAAGATTAAAAGCAAAATTGCTCTGAATATAATCTGTCAGAGAATATACACAATGCTATTTTCTACTCTGTTTTGGACTATGTACACCTACTCAGTATGCTCTCCCAAGTAAAATACAGAAATTCATATTTTACACGAATCGAAAGAAATCTAAATATTATCTAGGCACCCCATTGTTAAAAGCAAAATTGCTCTGTATATAGTCTATCAGAAAAAATATACAATGCCCTTTTCTACTCTGTTTTGGAGTATATACACCAACCCAATATGCTCTCTCATGTAAAATACCGAAATTTTACATACACGCGAATCTAAAAAAATATAAATATTATCTAGGCACTTCTAAGTGGAAAGAAAATGGATCTGAATAAAATCTGTCAGAAAAAATATGCAGTTCCATTTTCTACTCTGTTTTTGAGTATATACACCAACTCAATATGCTCTCTTCTGTAAAATACCGAAATTCTAAATTTACGCTAATCAAATGAAATCTAAATATTATCTAGGCACCCCAATGGTAATAGCAAAATTTCTCTGAATATAATCTGTCAGAAAAAATATCAATGCTCTTTTCTACTCTGTTTTGGAGTATATAAACCAACTCAATATGCTCTCTCATGTAAAATACAGAAATACTAATTTTACGGAAATCGAAAAAAATCTAAATATTATCTATGAACCCCAATGTTAAAAGCAAAATTGCTCTGAATACAATCTTTCAGAAATAATACACAGTGCCCTTTTCTACTCTGTTTTGGAGTATATACACCAACACAATATGCTCCCTCATGTAAAATACCGAAATTCTATATTTACACGAATCGAAAGAAATCTAAATATTATCTAGGCACCCCAATGTTGAAAGCATAATTGCTCTGAATATAGTCTTTCACAGAAAATACACAATGCCGTTTTCTCCTCTTTTTTGGAGTATATACACCAAATCAATATGCTCACTCATGTAAAATACCAAAATTCTAAATATACCTGAATTGAAAAAAAATCTAAATGTTATATAGGCACACCAATGTTAAAAGCAAAATTGCTCTGAATATAATCTTTCAGAAAAAATACACAATGCCCTCTTCTATTTTTTATAAAGTACATAAACCAACTCAATAAACTCTCATGTAAAATATCAAAATTCTAAATTGATGCGAATCGAAAAAATTCTAAATATAATCTAGGCACCCCAATGTTAAAAGCAAAACTGCTCTGAATATAATCTGTTAGAAGTAATATACAATGCCCTATTCTACTCTCTTTTCGAGTATATACACCAACTCAATAAGCTCTCTTATGTAAAATACCGAAATTCTATATACACGCGAATCGAAAAAAATCTAAATATTATCTAGGCACCGCAATGTGGAAAGAAAATGGATCTGAATATAATCTGTCAGGGAAAATATACAATGCCCTTTTCTACTCTGTTTTGGAGTATATACACCAACTCAATATGCTCTCACATGTAAAATACCGAAATGCTAAATTTACGCTAATAAAATGAAATCTAAATATTATCTAGGCACCCCAATGATAATAGAAAAAGAGCTCTGAATATAATCTGTCAGAAAAAATATACAATGCCCTTTTATACTCTGTTTCAAAGTATATACACCAACTCAATATGCTCTCTTAGGTAAAATACCGAAACTCTAAATTTACTCAAATCGAAAAAAAATCTAAATATTATCTAGGCACCCAATGTTAAAAGCAAAATTGCTCTGAATATATTCTGTCAGAAATAATATACAATGCCATATTCTACTCTGTTTTGGAGTATATACACCAACTCAATATGCTCTCTTATGTAAAATACCGAAATTCCAATTTTATGCAAATCGAAAAAAATCTAAATATTATCTAGGCACTTGAATGACAGAATAAAATGGCTATGAATATAATCTGTTAGAAAAAAATATACAATGCCCTTTTCTACTTTATTTTGGAATATATACACCAACTCAATATGCTCTCTTATATAAAATACCGAAATTGTAATTTTACGCAAATTGAAATAAATCTAAATATTATCTAGGCACCCCAATGTTAAAAGAAAAATTGCTCTGAATATAATCTGTCAGAAAAAATATACAATGCCCTTTTCTACTCTGTTTTGTAGTATAAACACCTAATCAATATGCTCTCTCATGTAAAATACCGAAATACTAATTTACAGGAATCAAAAAAATCTAAATATTATTTAGGGAACCCAATGTTAAAAGCAAAATTTCTCTGAATATAATCTGTAAAGAAAAATATAAAATGCCCTTTTCTATTCTTTTTTGTAGTATATACACGAAATCAATATGCTCTCCCATGTAAAAAAACGAAATTCTAATTTTACGAGAATCGAAGAAAATCTAAATATTATATAGGCAATCCAATGATAAAATTGCTCTGAAAATAATCTGTCAGAAAATATATGCAATGTTCGTTTATACTCTGTTTTTCAGTATGTACTTCAACTCAATATGCTCTTTCATGTAAAATACCGAATTTCGAATTTTACACGAATCGAAAAAGTCTAAATATCATCTAGGCACCCCAATGTTAAAAGCAAAATTGCTCTAAATATTATCTGTCATAAAAAATATACACTGCTATTTTCTACTTTGTTTTGGAGTATATACACCAACTCAATATGCTCTCTCATGAAAATGCCGAAATTCTAATTTTACAAGAATCGAAAAAAATCTAAATATTATCTAGGCACCCCAATGTTAAAAGGAAAGTTGTGAATATGATCTGTCAGTAAAAATATACAATGCCTTTTTCTACTATTTTTTGGAGTATATACACCAACTCAATATGCTCTCCCATGTAAAATATTGAAATTCTACATTTACACGAATCGAAAAAAATCTAAATATTATCTAGGAACCCCAATTTTAAAAGCAAAATTGTTCTGAATATAACCTATTAGAAAAAATATACAATGCCCGTTTATATTTTGTTTTGGAGTATATACACCAACCCAATATGCTATCTCAGGTAAAATACCGAATATCTAACATTATGCAAATCGAAGCAAATTTAATATTATCTAGGCAACCCAATGTTAAAAGCAAAATTGCACTGAATACAATTTGTCAGAAAATTTGTACAATGCCCTTTTCTACTGTGTTTTGGAGTATATACATCAACTCAACACGCTCTCTCATGTAAAATACCAAAATTCTAATTTTACGCGAATCCAAATAAATGTAAATAATATCTAGGCACCCCAATGTTAAAAGAAAAATTGCTATGAATACAATTTGTCAGAAAAAATATACAATGCCATTTTCTACTCTGTTATGGAGTATATACACCAACTCAATATGCTCTCTCAGGTAAAATACCGAAATTCTAAAATTATGCGAATCGAAACAAATTTAATATTATCTAGGCACCCCAATTTTAAAAGCAAAATTGCTCTGAATACAAATTGTCAGAAAAAATACACAATGCTCTTTCCTACTCTTTTTTGGAGTATATACACCAACTAAATATGCTTCCTCATTTAAAATACCGAAATTCTAATTTTACGTGAATCGAAAAAAATTTAATATTATTTAGAAATCCCAATGTTTAAAGCAAAATTGCTCTTAACATAATCCGTAAAATAAAATATATAATGCCCTTTTCTACTCTGTTTTGGATTATATACACCAACTCAATATGCTCTCCCATGTAAAATACCGAAATTCTAATTTTACGTGAATCGAAAAATATGTAAATATTATCTAGGCACCCCAATGTTTAAAGCAAAATTTCTCTGAATATAATGTGTCAGAGAAAAAAATACCATGCCCTTTTCTACTTTTTTTTGGAGTATATACACCAACTCAATATGCTCTCTCATGTAAAATACGGATATTCTTAATTAACGTGAAACGAAAAAAATCTAAATATTATCTAGGCACCCCAATGTTAAAAGAAAATGGCTCTGAATATAATCTGTCATAAAAAATATACACCGCTATTTTCTATTTTTTTTGGAGTATATAAACCAACTCAATATGCTCTCTCATGTAAAATGGCAAAATTCTAATTTTACAGGAATCGAAATAAATCTAAATATTATCTAGGCACCCCAATGTTAAAAGGAAAATTGCTGTGTATAAAATCTGTCAGTAAAAATATACAATGCCCTTTTCTACTATGTTTTGGGGTATATACACCAACTCAATATGCTCTCTCATGTAAAATACGGATATTCTTAATTAACGCGAAACGAAAAAAATCTAAATATTATCTACGCACCCCAATGTTAAAAGCAAAATTGCTCTGAATAAAATCTGTCAAGAAAAATATACAATGATCTTTTCTACTCTTTTTTGTAGTATATACACCAAATCAATATGCTCTCTCATGCAAAATAACAAAATTCTAATTTTACGAGAATCAAAAAAAAATCAAAATATTATCTAGGCACCAAAATGTTAAAAGCAAAATTGCTCTTAACATAATATGTCAGAAAAAATATACAATGCCCTTTTCTACTCTGTTTTCATGTATGTACACCAACTCAATATGCTCTCCCATGTAAAATACCGAAATTCTAATTTTACGTGAATTGAAAAAAGTCTAAATATTATCTAGGCATCCCAATGTTAAAAGCAAAATTGCTCTGAATATTATCTGTCAGATAAAATATATAATGTCTCTTTCTACTCTGTTTTGGAGTATATACACCAACTCAATATGACCTCTCATGTAAAATACCGAAATTCTAATATTACGCGAATCGAAAAATATCTAAATATTATCTAGGCACCCCAATGTTAAAAGAAAATGGCTCTGAATATAATCTGTCATAAAAAATATACACCGCTATTTTCTATTCTTTTTTGGAGTATATAAACCAACTCAATATGCTCTCTCATGTAAAATGCCAAAATTCTAATTTTACAGAAATCGAAAAAAATCTAAATATTATCTAGGCACCCCAATGTTAAAAGGAAAATTGCTGTGTATAAAATCTGTCAGTAAAAATATACAATGCCCTTTTCTACTATGTTTTGGGGTATATACACCAACTCAATATGCTCTCTCATGTAAAATACCGAAATTCTAATTCTACACGAATCGAAAATTATCTCTATGTCATCTAGGGATCCCAATATTAAAAGCAAAATTTCTCTGAATACCATGTGTCCGAGAAAATAAACAATGCTTTTCTCTACTTTGTTTTGGAGTATATACACCAACTCAATATGCTCTCTCATTTAAAATATCGAAAGTATAATTTTACGAGAATGGAAAGAAATGTAAATATTACCTAGTAACCCCAACGTTAAAAGCAACATTTTTCTGAATATAATCTGTCAGAACAAAGATACAATGCTTTTCCCTACTCACTTCTGGAGTATATACCCCAACTCAGTATGATTTCTCATGTAAAATACGGAAATTCTAAATTTACATGAATCGAAAGAAATCTAAATATTATCTAGTCACCCCAATGTTAAAAGCAAATTTGCTCTGAGTATAATCTGTCAGAAAAATTACACAATGCCCTTTTCTACTTTGTTTTGGACTATATACACCAACTCAGTATGCTGTCCCATGTAAAATACCGGAATTCTAATTTTAAAGGAAGCGAAAAAATTCTAAATATTACGTAGGCAGCCCAATGTTAAAAGCAAAATATCTCTGAATATAATCTGTCAGAAAACATATACAATGCATTTTTGTACGCTGTTTTGGTGTATATACACCAACTCAATATGCTCTCTCATTTAAAATACCGAAATTCAAAATTTACGTGAATCTAAAAATATCTAAATATTACCTAGGCACGCCAATGTTAAAAGCAAAATTTCTCTGAATATAATCCGTTAGAAAAAATATACAATGCCCTTTCCCTACTCTGTTTTGGAGTATATACACCAACTCAATATGCTCTCCCATGTAAAATAACGGAATTCTAATTTTACGCGAATCGAAAATAATCTAAATATTATCTAGGCACTCCAATGTTAAAAGCAAAATTGCTCTGAATATAATCTGTCAGAATAAATATACAATGTTTTTTTTTACTCTGTTTTGCAGTATATACACCAACTCAATATGCTCTCTGAATTAAAATAACGAAATACTAATATGTGAATCAAAAAAAATCTACATATTATCTAGGCACCCAAATGTTAAAAGAAAATGGCTCTGAATACAATATGTCAGAAAGAATATACAATGCCTTTTTCTACTCTGTTTTGGAGTATATACACCAACTCAGTATGGTCTCTCATGTAAAATACAGAAATTCTAACTTTTCTCGAATCGAAAAAATCTAAATATTATCTAGGAACACCAATGTAAAAAGCAAAATTTCTCTGAACATAATCTGTCAGAGAAAATATACAATGCCATTTTCTACACTGTTTTGAAGTATATACACGAACTCAATATGCTCTCTAATGTAAAATACAGAAATTCTAATTTTACCTGAATCAAAAACAATGTAAATATTATCTAGGCACCCCAATGTTAAGAGCAAAATTGCTCTGAATGTAATCTATCAGAAAAAATATACAATGCCCTTTTCTACTTTGTCTTGGTGTATATACACACACTCAAAATGCTCTCTCATGTAAAATACCGAAATTCAAATTTGAAATGATTCGATAAATATTTAATATTATCTAGGCACCCCAACGTTAAAAGCAAAATTGCTCTTAATATAATCTGTCAGAAAAAATATACAATGCCCTTTTCTACTTTGTTTTGGAGTATATACACCAACTCCATATGCTCTCTCATGAAAAATACAGAAATTCTAATTTTACGTGAATCGAAAAAAAACCAAATATTATCTAGGCACCCCAATGTTAAAAACAAAATTGCTCTGAATATAATATTTCAGAATAAATATACAATGCCCTATTCTACTCTTTTTTGGAGTATATACACCAACTCCATATACTATCTCATGTAAAATACAGAAATTCTATATTTAAGTGATTCGAAAAAAATCTAAATATTATCTATGAACAACAATGTTAAAAACAAAATTGCTCTGAATATCATCTGTCAGATAAAATATACAATGACCTATTCTACTCTGTTTTGGAGTATATACATTAACTCCATATGCTCTTTCATGTAAAATACAGAAATTCCATATTGAAGCGAATCAAAAAAATCTAAATATTATCTAGGCACCCCAAAGATAATAGCAAAATTGCTCTGAATATAGTCTGTCAGAAAAAATATACAATGCCCTTTTTAACTCTGGTTTGGAGTATATACACCAACTCAATATGCTATGTCATGTAAAATACCAAGAATAATTTTACGTGAATCAAAAAAAATATAAATAGTATTTAGGCGCTTCACAGTTGAAAGAAAATGGCTCTGAATATAGTCTGTTAGAAAAAATATACAATGCCTTATTCTACTTTGTTTTGAAGTATATACAAAAACTCAGTTTGGTCACTCATGTAAATACTGAAATTCTAATTTTACGTGAATCGAAAATATCTAAATATAATCTAGGCATCCCAATGTTAATAAAAAAATTGCTCTGAATATAATCTCTCAGAAAAAATATACAATGCCTGATTCTTCTCTGTTTCGGAGTATATACATCAACACCATATGCTCTCTCATGTAAAATACAGAAATTCTATATTTAAAGGAATCGAAAAACGTCTAAATATTATCTAGGCACCACAATGTTAAAAGCAAAATTGCACTACATATAATCTGCCAGAAAAAATATACAATGCACTTTTCTTCTCTATTTTGTAGTATATACACCAACTATATATGCTCTCTCATGTAAAATACAAAAATTCTAATTTTACGCGAATCGAAAGAAATCTAAATAATATCTAGGCACCCCAAAGTTAAAAGAAAATGGCTCTGAATATAGTCTGTTAGAAAAAATATACAATGCCTTATTCTACTCTGTTTTGGAGTGTAAACATCAATTCACTATGTTCTTAAAAGTAAAATATAGAAATTTTAATTTTACCCGAATTGAAAAAATCTAAATATTATCTACCACCCCAATGTTAAAATCAAAATTGCTCTGAATATAATCTGTCAGAAAAAATATACAATGCCCTATTCTACTCTGTTTTGGAGTATATACACCAACTCTATATGCTCTCCCATGTAAAATACAGAAATTCTATATTTAGGGGAATCGAAAATAATCTAAATATTTTCTAGGCACCCCAATGTTAAAAGAAAAACTGCTCTGAATATAATCTGTCAGGAAAAACATACAATGCCCTATTCTACTCTGTTTTGGAGTATATACACCAACTCCATATGCTCTCCCATGTAAAATACTGAAATTCTATATTTAAGCGAATCGAAAAAAATCTAAATATTTTCTAGGCGCCCCAATGTTAAAAACAAAATTTCTCTGAATATAATCTGTCAAAAAAATATACAATGCTTTTTTCTACTCTGTTTTGTAGTATATACACCAACTCAATATGCTCTCTCATGTAAAATACAGAAATTCTAATTTTGCTCGAATCGAAAATATCTAAATATTATCTAGGCACCCCAATGATAACAACAAAATTACTCTTAATATAATCTGTCAGAAAAAATATACAATGCCCTATTCTACTCTGTTTTGGAGCATATACACCAACTCCATATGCTCTCTCATGTAAAATACAGAAATTCTATATTTAAGCGAATCGAAAAAAATCTAAATATTATCTAGACACCCCAATGTTAAAAGCAATATTTCTCTGAATATAATCTGGCAGAATACAATGCCCTTTTCTACTCTGTTTTGTAGTATATACACCAACTCAATATGCTCACTCACATAAAATACCCAAATTCAAATTTTACACGAATCGAAGGAAATCCAAATAATATCAAGGCGCCCCAAATTTAAAAGAAAATGGCTCTGAATATAGTATGTTAGAGAAAATATATAATGCCTTATTTTACTCTGTTTTGGAGTATATACACCAACTCAGTATGCTCTCTCATGTAAAATAGAGAAATTCTAATTTTACCCGAATTGAAAACATCTAAATATTATCTAGGCACCCCAATAATAAATACAAAATTGCTCTGAATATAATCTGTAAGAAAAATTATACAATACCTTATTCTTCTTTGTTTTTGAGCTTATACACCAACTCCATATGCTCTCTCATGTAAAATATAGAATTTCTATATTTAAGCGAATCAAAAAAATCTAAATATTATCTAGGCACCCCAATATTAAAAGAAAAATTGATCTGAATACAATCTGTCAGAAAAAATATACAATGACCTTTTATACTCTGTTTTGTAGTATATACACCAACTCAATATGCTCTCAGGTAAAATACAGAAATTGTATATTTAAGCAAATCGAAAGAATCTAAATATTATGTAGACTCACCAATGTTAAAAACAGAATTGCTCTGAATATAATCTGTCAGAAAAAATATACAATGCTTTTTTCTACTCTTTTTTGGAGTATATACACCAACTCAATATGCTCTCTCATGTCAAATACAGAAATTCCAATTTTACGAGAATCGAAATAAATCTAAATATTATCTAGGCACCCCAACGTAAAAAGCAAAATTGGTCTGAATATAATCTGTCATAAAAAATATGCAAAGCCCTTTACTACATTGTTTTGGAGGATATACACCAACTCAATATGCTCTCTCATATAAAATACCGAAATTGGTATTATATGCAAATTGAAAATAATCTAAATATTATCCAGGCACCTTAATGTTAAAAGCAAAATTGCTCTGAATATAATCTGTCAGAAAAAATATACAATGCCCTTTTCTACTTTGTTTTGGAGTATATAGACCAACTCAATATGCTCTCCCATGTAAAATACAAAAATTCTAAATTGACGTGAATCGAAAAAAATCTTAATATTATCTAGGCTCCCCAATGTTAAAAGCAATATTGCTCTGAATATAATCTGTCATCAAAAATATACAATGCCATTTTCTACTGTGTTTTGGGGAATATACACCAACTCAATATGCTCTCTCATGTAAAATATAGAAATTATAAATTTACGCAAATCGAATAAAATCTAAATATTATCTAGGTACCCCAATGTTAAAAGCAAAATTGCTCTGAATATAATTTGTCATAAAAAATATACAATGCCCTTTTCTACTTTGTTTTGGAGTATATACACCAACTCAATATGCTCTCTCATGTAAAATATCGAAATTCTAAATTTATGCTAATTGAACAAAATCTAAATATTATCTAGAAACCACAATGGTAGAAGAAAATGGCTCTGAATGTAATCTGGCTGAAAAAATATACAATGCCCTTTTCTACTCTGTTATGGAGTATATACACCAACTCAATATGCTCTCTCATGTAAAATACCGAAATTATAATTTTACGTGAATTTAAATAAATAGAATTATCTAGGCACCGCAATGTTAAAAGAAAAATGGATCTGAATATAATCCGTCAGAAAAAATATACAATGCCCATTTCTACTTTGTTTTGGAGTATATACACCAACTCAATATGCTCTCTCATGTAAAATACCGAAATTCTAAATTTACGGTAATAGAAGATAATCTAAATAATATCTAGTTACCCCAATGTTAATAGAAATATTGCTCTGAAAATAATCTGTCAAAAAAATATACAATGCCCTTTTCTACTTTGTTTTAAAGTATATACACCAACTCAATATGCTCTCTAATGTAAAATACCGAAATTCTAATTTTACACGAATAGAAATAAATCAGATTTTATCTACGCACCCCAATGTTAAAAAAAATGGCTCTGAATATAATCTGTCAGAAAAAATATACAATGCACTTTCTTACTCTGTTTTGAAGTATATACACCAACTGAATATGCTCTCTCATGTAAAATACCGAAATTCTAATTTTACACGAATCGTAAAAAATGAAAATATTAACTAGGCACCTCAATGTTAAAAGCAAAATTTCTCTAAATAAAATCTGTCAGAAAAAATACACAATTCCTTTTTCTACTGTTTTTGAAAGTATATACACCGACTCAATATGCTCTCTCATGAAAACTACGGAAATTCTAATATTACACGAATCAAATAAAATCTAAATATTATCTAGGTACCCCAATATTAAAAGCAAAATTTCTCTGAATATAATTTGTCAGAGAAAATATACAATGCCCTTTTCTACTTTGTTTTGGTGTATATAAATCAACTCAATATGCTCTACCATGTAAAATACCAAAATTCTAATTTTAAACGAATCGAAAAATATCTAAATATTATCAAGGCACCCCAATGTTAAAAGAAAAATTGCTCTGAATATAGTCTGGCAGAAAAAATATACAATGCTTTTTTCTTCTCTGTTTTGGAGTATATAAACCAAGTCAGTATGCTCTCTCATGTAAAATACCGAAATTCTAATTTTACGAAAATCGAAAAAAATGTAAATATTATCTAGGCACCCCAATGTTAAAAAGAAATGCCTCTGAATATAAACTGTCTGAGGAAATGTACAATGCTCTTTTCTACTCTGCTTTGGTGTATATACACAAACTCAATATGCTCTCTCATGTAAAATACAGAAATTCTAATTTTACGTGAATCGAAAAAATCTAAATATTATCTACGCATTCCAATGTTAAAATGAAAATTGCTCTGAATATAGTATGTAAGAAAAAAAAACAATGCTTTTTTCTACTCTGTTTAGGAGTATATACACCAACTCAATATGCTCTCTCTTGTAAAATAACGAAATTCTAAATTTACGCAAATTGAAACAAATCTAAATATTATCTAGGCACCCCAATGTTAAAAACAAAATTGCTCTGAATATAATCTGTCAGAGAAAATATACAATGCCCTTTTCTACTCTGTTTCAGAGTATATAAACCAACTCAATATGCTCTCTGATGTAAAATACAGAAGTTCTAATTTTACCCGAATCGAAAAAATCTAAATATTGTCTAGGCACTCCAATGTTAAAACCAAAATAACTCTGAATATAATCTGTCATAAAAAATATACAATGCCCTATTCTACTGTGTTTTTGAGTATATACACCAACTCAGTATGCTCTCTCATATAAAATACAGAAATTCTAAATTTACGTGAATCGAAAAAAATCTAAATATTATCTAGGGACCCCAATGTTAAAAGCAAATTGCTATGAATACAAACTGTCAGAAAAAATATACAATGCCCTTCTCTACTCTTTTTTAGAAAATATACACCAACTCAGTATTCTCTCTCATGTAAAATACTAAAATTATAATTTTACGCAAATCGAAAAAAATTTAAATACTATCTAGGCACCCCAACGTTAAAAGAAAATGGCTCTGAATACAGTTTGTTAGAAAAAATATACAATGCCTTATTCTACTCTGTTTTGGTGTATATACACCAACACGATTTGCTCTCTCATGTAAAATACAGAAATCCTATATTTAAGCGAATCGAAAAATATCTAAATATTATCTAGGCACCCCAGTGGTAAAAGCAAAATTGCTCTAAATATAATCTGTCAGAAAAAATATACAATGCCCTTTACTACTCTGTTTTGTAGTATATACACCAACTCAATATGCTCTCTCATGTAAAATACCGAAATTCAAATTTTACCTGAATCAAAATAAATCTAAATAATATCGAGGCACCGAAAAGTTAAAAGGAAATGTCTCTAAATATAGTCTTAGAGAAAAAATATACAATGTCCTATTCTACTCTGTTTTGCAGTATATACACCAACTTCATATGCTCTCTCATGTAAAATACAAAAATTCTATATTAAAGCAAATCGAAAAAAATCTAAATATTATTTAGGCACCCGAATGATAAAAGAAAAATTGCTCTGAATATAATCTGTCAGAAAAATACACAATGCCCTATTGTACTTTGTTTTGGAGTATATACACCAACTCCATTTGCTCCCTCATGTAAAATACAGAAATTCTATATTTAAGCAAATCGATAAAAATCTAAATATTATCTATGTACCCCAATGTTAAAAGCAAAATTGCTCTGAATATAATATGTCAGAAAAAATATACAATGCCCTTTACTTCTCTGTTTTGTATTATCTACAAGAACTAAATATGTTCTCTCATGTAAAATACAGAAATTATAATTTTACCAGAATAGGAAAAATCTAAATATTATCTAGGCAGCCCAATGTTAAAAACGAAATTGCTCTGAATATAATCTGTCAGTAAAAATATACAATGCCTTATTTTACTCGGTTTTGGAGTATATACACCAACTCAGTATGCTCTCTCATCTTAAATACCAAAATTCTAATTTTACATGAATCAAAAAAAAATCTAAATATTGTCTAGCCATCCCAATGTTAAAAGCAAAATTGCTCTGAATATAATCTGTCAGAAAAAATATAAAATGCCCTTTTCTACTCTGTTTTGAAGTATATACACGAACTCATTACGCTCTCTCATGTAAAATACCGAAATTCTAAATTTACGTGAATCGAAAAAAATCTAAAAATTATCTAAGCACCCCAATGTTAAAAAAAAAATTGCTCTGAATATAACCAGTCAGAATAAATGGACAATTCCCTTTTCTACTCTATTTTGGAGTATATACACCAACTCACTACGCTCTCTCATGAATAATAACGAAATTCTAATTTTACGCGAATCGAAAGAAATCTAAATAATATCTAGGTGCCCCAAAGTTCAAAGAAAATGCCTCTGAATATAGTCTGTCTGAAAAATATACAATGCCTTATTCTACTCTGTTTTGGAGTGTATACACCAAATCAGTATGCTCTGTCATGTAAAATACAGAAATTCTAATTTTACCCGAATCGAAAACATCTAAATATTATCTAAGCACACCAACGTTCAAAACAAAACTTCTCTGAATATAATGTGTCAGAAAAAATATACAATGCCCTTTTCTACTTTTTATCGGAGTATATACACCAACTCAAAGTGCTCTGTCATGTAAAATACCGAAATTCAAATTTTACGTGAATCGAAAAAAGTCTAAATAATATCTAGGCGCCCTAACATTAAAAGAAAATGGCTCTGAATATAGTGTGTTAGAAAAAATATACAATGCATTATTCTACTCTCTCTTAAAGTATATAAACAAACTCCGTATGCT
This sequence comes from Callithrix jacchus, assembly GCF_049354715.1. NCBI lineage: Eukaryota > Metazoa > Chordata > Mammalia > Primates > Cebidae > Callithrix > Callithrix jacchus. The sequence continues at coordinate 53,692,055 of NC_133521.1, read as the reverse complement.
CTCTCATGTGAAATACCAAAATTCTAATTTTAACAAAATTGAAAAAATCTAAATATTATCTAGGCACCTAAATGTTAAAAACAAAATTGCTCTGAATATAATCTTTCAGAAAAGATATACAATGCCCTATTCTACTCTTTTTTGGAGTATATACACCAACTCCATATGCTCTCTCATGCAAAATACAGAAATTCGTATTTTACCCGAATCGAAAATATCTAAATATTATGTAGGCACCACAATGTTAAAAACAAAACTGGTCTGAATATAATCTCTCAGATAAAATATACAATGCCCTATTCTCCTCTGTTTTGGAGTATATACACAAACTCCATATGCTCTCTCATGTAAAATACAGAAATTCTATATTTAAGTGAATCAAAAAATTCTAAATATTATCTAGGCTCTGCAAAGGTAAAAGAAAATGTCTCAGAATATAGTCTGTTAGAAAAAATATACAATGCCTTATTCTACTCTGATTTCAAGTATATACACCAACTCGGTATGCTCTCTCATGTAAAATACCGAAATTCTAATTTTACGCAAATCAACAAAAATCTAAATAATATCTAGGTGCCCCAAAGTTAAAAGAAATTGGCTCTAAATACAGTCTGTTAGAAAAAATATACAGTGCCTTATTCTACTCTGTTTTGCAGTATATACACCAACTCAGTATGCTCTCTCATATAAAATAACGAAATTCTAATTTTACGTGAATCGAAAAAAATCTAAATGTTATCTAGGAAACCCAATGTTAAAAGCAAAATTGCTCTGAATATAATCAATCAGAATAAATATACAATGTCCTTTCCTACTCTGTTTTGGAGTATATACACCAACTCAAAATGCTGTCTCATGTAAAATATTGAAATTCAAATTTTACGCGAATCGAAAAAAAATCTAAAGAATATCTAGGCACCCCAAAGTTAAAAGAAAATGGCTCTTAATATAGCCTGTTAGAAAAAATATACAATGCCTTATTCTACTCTGTTTTAAAGTATATTCACCAACTCACTATGCTCTCTCATGTAAAATATCAAATTCTAATTATACCCGAATCAAAAAAATTTAAATATTATCTAGGCACCCCAATGTTAAAAACAAAATTGCTCTGAATATAATCTGTCAGATAAAATATAGAATGCCCTATTCTACTCTGTTTTCGAGTATATACATGAAATCCATATGGTCTCTAATAGAAAATACATAAATTCTATATTTAAGCATATCGAAAAAAATCTAAATATAATCTAGGCATTTTTATGTTAAAAGCAAAATTGCCTAGAATATAATCTGTTATAAAAAATAAACGATGCCCTTTTCTACTCTGTTTTGGAGTATATACACCAACTCAATATGAACTCTAATGTAAAATACCGCAATTCTAATTTTACGTGACTCGAAAAAAAATCTACATTATATCCAGGGGGCCCAAAGTTAAAAGAAATTGACTCTGAATATACTCTGTTAGAAAAATTATACAATGCCTTATTCTACTTTGTTTTAGAGTATATACACCAAGTCAGTATGCTCTCTTAAGTAAAATACCGAAATTCTAAATTTACGTGAATCGAAAAAATTCTAAATAATATCTAGGCACCCGAATGTTAAAAGCAAAATTTCTCTGAATATAATCTTTCTAAAAAATATACAATGACCTAATCTAGTCTGTTTTGGAGTATATACACCAACTCAATATGTTCTCTCATGTAAAATACTGAAATTCTAATTTTACGCGGATCGAAAAAAATCTAAAGGATATCTAGGCGCCCCAAAGTTAAAAGAAAATGGCTCTGAATATAGTCTGTTAGAAAAAATATACAATGCCTTATTCTACTCTGTTTTGGAGTATATACACCAACTCAGTATGCTCTCTCATGTGAAATACAGAAATTCTAATTTTACCAGAATCGTAAAAATCTAAAAATTATCTAGGCACTGTAATCTTAAAAACAAAATTGCTCTGAATATAATCTGTCAGAAAAAATATACAATGCCCTATTCTACTTTGTTTTGGTGTATATAAAACAACTCAATATGCTCTCTCATATAATATACCAAAATTCTAATTTTACGAGAATAAAAATATCTAAATAATATCTAGGCGTCCCTAAGTTAAAAGAAAATGGCTCTGAATAAAGTCTGTTAGAAAAAATATACAATGCCTTATTCTACTGTGTTTTGGAGTATATACACCAACTCAGTTTGCGCTATCATGTAAAATACAGAAATTCTAATTTTACCCGAATCGAAAAAATCTAAATAATATCTAGGCACTCCAAAGTTAAAAGCAAAATTGCTCTGAATATAATCTGTCAGAAAAAATATACAATGCCATTTTCTACTCTGTTTTGTAGTAGGTACCCCCACTTAGTATGCTCTCTCATGTAAAATGAAAAAATTTTAATTTTAACCGAATTGAAATAATCTAAATATTATCTAGGCACCCCAATGTTAAAAGAAAAATTGCTCTGAATATAATCTGTCAGAAAAAATAACACAATGCCCTATTCTACTCTGTTTTGTAGTATATACACCAAATCCATATGCTCTCACATGTAAAAAACGAAATTCTATGTTTAAGCAAATCGAAAAAAATCTAAATATTATCTTGGCACCCTAAGGTTAAAGACAAAATTGCTCCGAATATCATCTGTCAGAAAAAATATACAATGACTTTTTGTACTTTGTTTTGGAATACATACACCAACTCAGTATGCTCTCTCATGTAAAATACCGAAATTCAAATTTTACCTGAATCGAAAAAATCTAAATATTGTCTAGGCACCCCAATGTTAACAAAAAATGGCTCTGAATATAATCTGCCAGAAAAACTATACAATGAACTATTCTACTCTGTTTTCGAGTATATACACCAACTCAATATGCTGGCTCATGTAATATACAGAAATTAAAATTTTAGCCGAATCGAAATAATCTAAATATAATCTAGGCAACAAAATGTTAAAAACAAAATTGCTCTGAGTATAATCTGTAAAATAATATATAAAATGCCCTATTCTACTATGTTTTGGTGTATATACACCAACTCAGTGTTCTCTCTCATGTAAAAGATCGAAATTCTAATTTTACGTGAATCGAAAAAAATCTAAATGTTATCTAGGCACCACAATGTTAAAATCAAAATTGCTATGAATATAATCTGTCATAAAAAATATAGAGTGCCCTTTCCTACTCTGTATTGGAGTATATACACCAACTCAATATGCACTCTCATGTAAAATACTCAAATTCTAATTTTACGAGAATCAAAAAAAATCTAAAAAATATCAATTCGCCCCAAAGTTAAAAGACATGGCTCTGAATATATTCTGTTAGAAGAAATATACAATGCCTTACTCTACTATGTTTTGGAGGATATACACGATCTCATTATGCTCTCTCGTGTAAAATACAGAAATTCTAATTTTACCCGAATTCAAAAAAGCTAAATATTATCTAGGCACCCCAATGTTAAAAACAAAATTGCTCTGAACATAATCTGTCAGAAAAAATAAACAATTCAGTTTCCTACTTTCTTTTGGAGTATATACACCAACTCCATATGCTCTCTCATGTAAAATACCGAAATTCTAAATTTACGCTAATCAAATGAAATATAAATATTATCTAGGCACCCCAAGGTTAAAAGCAAAATTGCTGTGAATAAAATCCGTAAGAAAAAATAAACAATTCCCTTTTCTACTCTGTTTGGGAGTATATACACCAACTCAGTATGCTCTCTCATGTAAAATACAGAAATTCTAATTTTACCCGAATCAAAAAAATCTAAATATTATCTAGGCACACCAATGTTAAAAACAAAATTGCTCTGAATATAATCTGTCAGAGAAAATATACAATGCCCTATTCTACTCTGTTTTGGAGTATATACACCAACTCAATATGCTCTCTCATGTAAAATAGAGAAATTCTATATTTAAGCAAATTGAAAAAAATCTAAATAATATCTAGACGCCCCAAAGTTAAAAGAAAATGGCTCTGAAATAGTCTGTTAGAAAAAATATACAATGCCTTATTCTACTCTGTTTTGGAGTATATACACCAACTCAGTATGCTCCCTCATGTAAAATGCAGAAATTCTAATTTTTCCTGAATCAAAAAAATCTAAACATTATATAGGCACCCGAATGTTAAAAACAAAATTGCTCTGAATATAATCAGTCATAAAAAATATACAATGCCCTATTCTACTCTGTTTTGGAGTATATACACCAACTCAATTTGCTCTCTCATGTAAAATACAGAAATTCTATATTTTAGCGAATCGAAAAAAATCTAAATATTATCTAGGCACGCCAATGTTAAAAGCAAAATTGCTCTGAATATAATCTGTGAGAAAAAATATACAATGCCCTTTTCTACTCTGTTTTGGATTATATAAACCAACTCAATATGCTCTCTTAGGTAAAATACCGAAATTCTAATTTTACATGAATCGAAAAAAATCTAAATAATATCTAGGAACCCCAAAGATAAAAGAAAATGGCTCTGAATATAGTCTGTTAGGAAAAATATACTGTGCTTTATTCTACTATGTTTTCGAGTATATACACCAACTCAGTATGCTCTCTCATGTAAAATACAGAAATTCCAATTTTACCCGAATCATAAAAATCTAAATATTATCTAGGCAACCCAATGTTAAAAACAAAATTGCTCTGAATTTAGTCTGTCATAAAAAATACACAACGCCCTTTTCTACTCTGTTTTGGAGTACATACAATAACTCAGTTTGCGCTCTCATGTAAAATACAGAAATTCTAATATTACCCGAATCGAAAAAATCTAAATATTCTGTAGGCACCCCAATGTTAAAAACAAAACTGCTCTGAATATCATCTGTCAGATAAAATATACAATGCCCTATTCTAATTTTTATGGAGTATATAAACCAACTCCATATGCTCTCTCATATAAAATACAGAAATTCTAATTTTACTCGAATCTAAAAGATCTAAATATTATCTAGGAACCCCAATGTTAAAAATAAAATTGCTCTGAACATAATCAGTCAGAAAACATATACAATACCCTATTCTACTCTGTTTTGGAGTATGTAAACAAACTGCATATGCTCTCTCAGGTAAAATACCGAAATTCTAATTTTACGCGAATCGAAAAAAACCTAAATAATATCTACGAACCCCAAAGTTAAAAGAAAATGGCTCTGAATATAGTCTGTTAGAAAAAATATACAATAGCTTATTCTACTGTGTTTAGGAGTATATACACCAACTCAGTATGCTCTCTCATGTAAAATACAGAAATTCTAATTTTACCCGAATCAAAAAAATCTAAATATTATCTAGGCACACCAATGTTAAAAACAAAATTGCTCTGAATATAATCTGTCAGAGAAAATATACAATGCCCTATTCTACTCTGTTTTGGAGTATATACACCAACTCAATATGCTCTCTCATGTAAAATAGAGAAATTCTATATTTAAGCAAATTGAAAAAAATCTAAATAATATCTAGACGCCCCAAAGTTAAAAGAAAATGGCTCTGAAATAGTCTGTTAGAAAAAATATACAATGCCTTATTCTACTCTGTTTTGGAGTATATACACCAACTCAGTATGCTCCCTCATGTAAAATGCAGAAATTCTAATTTTTCCTGAATCAAAAAAATCTAAACATTATATAGGCACCCGAATGTTAAAAACAAAATTGCTCTGAATATAATCTGTCATTAAAAATATACAATGCCCTATTATACTCTGTTTTGGAGTACATACACCAACTCAATTTGCTCTCTCATGTAAAATACAGAAATTCCATATTTAAGCGAATCGAAAAAATCTAAATATTATATAGGCACCCCAATGTTAAAAACAAAATTTCTCTGAATATAATCTGTCAGAAAAAATATACAATGCCTTTTTCTACTCTGTTTTGGAGTATATACACCAACTCAGTTTGCGCTCTCAAGTAAAATAGAGAAATTCTAATTTTACCCTAATCAAAGAAATCTCAATATTCTTTAGGCACCCCAATGGTAAAAACAAAACTGCTCTGAATATAATATGTAAGAAAAAATATACAATGCCCTATTCTACTCTTTTTTGTAGTATATACACCAACTCCATATGCTCCCTCATGTAAAATACGGAAATTCTAAATATGCGTGAATCGAAAAAAATCTAAATATTATCTAGGCATCCCAATGTTAAAAGCAAAATTGCTCTGAATATAATCTGTCAGAAAAAATATACAATGCTCTTTTCTACTGTGTTTTGTAGTATTTTCACCCACTCAATATGCTCACTCATATAAAATACTGAAATTCTATATTTAAGTGAATCGAAAGAAATTTAAATATTATCTAGGCACCCCAATGTCAAAAACAAAATTACTCTGAATATAGTCTGTCAGAAAAAATATACAATGCCCTTTTCTACTCTGTTTTGTAATATATACACCAACTCAATATGCTCTCTCATGTAAAATACAGAAATTCTAATTTTACCCGAATAGAAAAAATCTAAATATTTTCTAGGAACCCCAAAGTTTAAAACAAAATTGGTCTGAATATAATCTGTCAGATAAAATATACAATGCCTTATTAAACTGTGTTTTGGAGTATATACATTAACTCAGTATGCTCTCTCATGTAAAATATAGAAATTCTAAATTTAAGTGAATCGAAAAAAATCTAAATATTATCTAGGCACCCAAATGTTAAAAGCAAAAATGCTCTGAATATAATTTGCCAGAAAAAATATACAATGCTCTTTTCTACTCTGTTTTGTAGTATATACACCAACTCAATATGCTCTCTCATGTAAAATACGATAATTCTAATTTTACACGAATCAAAAAAAATCTAAATAATATCTAGGCGCCCAAAAGGTAAAAGCAAATGGCTGTTAATATAGTCTGTTAGAGAAAATATACAATGCCTTACTCTACTCTATTTTGGAGTATATACACCAACTCAGTATGCTCTCTCATGTAAAATACAGAAATTCTAAATTTACGTGAATCGAAAAAAATCTAAATATTATGTAGGCACCCTAATGTTAAAAGCAAAATTGCTCTGAATATCATCTGTCAGAAAAAATATACAATGCCCTTTTCTACTCTGTTTTGTAGTATATACACCAACTCAAAATGCTCTCTCATGTAAAATACCGAAGTTCTAATTTACGTGAATCGAAAAAAATCTAAATAATATCTAGGCGCCTCAAAGTTCAAAGAAAATGGCTCTGAATATAGTCTGTTAGAAAAAATATACAATGCCTTACTCTAATTTGTTTTGGAGTATATACATCAACTCAGGATGCTCTCTCATGTAAAATAGAGAAATTCTAATTTTACCCGATTCGAATAAATAAAAATATTATCTAGGCAACCCAATGGTAAAAACAAAATTGCGCTGAATATAATCTGTCACAATAATTATACAATACCCTATTCTACTCGGTTTTGAAGTATATACACCGACTCCATATGCTCTCTCATCTAAAATAAAGATATTCTATATTTAAGCGAATCGAAAAATATCTAAATATTATCTAGGCACCACAATGTTAAAAGCAAATTTCCTCTGAATATAATCTGTCAGAAAAAATATACAATGCCCTTTTGTACTCTGTTTTGGAGTATATACACCAACTCAATATGCTCTCTCATATAAAATACCGAAATTCTAATCTTACCCGAATCGAAAAAATCTAAATATTATCTAGGCACCCCAATGTTAAAAACAAAATTTCTCTGAATATAATCTGTCAGAAAAAATATACAATGCCCTATTCTACTCTGTTTTAAAGTATGTTCACCAACCCAATTAGTTCTCTCATGTAAAATACCGAAATTCTCATTTTACGTGAATCGAAAAAATCTAAATAATATCTAGGCGCCTGAAAGTTAAAAGAAAATGGCTCTGAATATAGTCTGTTAGAAAAGATATACAATGCCTTATTGTACTATGTTTTGGAGTATATACACCAACTCTGTATGCTCTCTAATGTATAATACCGAAATACTACTTTTACGTGAATCGAAAAAAATCTAAATATTATATAGGCACCCCTATGTTAAAAACAAAATTGCTCTGAATATAGTCTGTCAGAAAATATATACAATGCTGCATTCTACGCTGTTTTGGAGTATATATTCCAACTCCATAAGCTCTCTCATGTAATATACAGAAATTCTATATTTAAGCGAATCGAAAAAAATCTAAATATTATTTAGGCACCTTAATGTTAAAAGCAAAATTGCTCTTAATATAATCTGTCAGAAAAAATAAACAATGCCATTTTCTACTTTGTTTTGTAGTATATACACCAACTCTATATGCTGTCTCATGTAAAATACAGAAATTCTAATTTAACGTGAATCGAAAAAAATCTAAATAATATCTAGGCGCCCCAAAGTTAAAAGAAAATGGCTCTGAATAGAGTCTGTTAGAAAAAATATACAATGCCTTATTCTACTCTCTTTTGGAGTATATACACCTACTCAGTATGCTCTCTCACGTAAAATACAGAAATTTTAATTTTACCCGAATCTGAAAAATCTAAATATTATCTAGGCACCCCAATTTTATTTTTATTTAATTTTTTTAAATTTTTTATTGGATTATAGGTTTTGGGGTAAATGAGCAGAGCATGCAAGACAGTTGCGTATGTACACACATGGTAGTGTGCTTTGCTTTTCTTCTCCCATTCACCCACATTTGGCATTTCTCCCCAGGCTATCCTTCCCCACCTCCCCCTCCCACTGGCCCTCCCCTTTTCCCCCCAATAGACCCCAGTGTTTAGTACTCCCCTTTCTGTGTCCATGTGTTCTCATTTTTCATCAGCCACCTATGAGGCACCCCAATTTTAAAAACAAAATTGCTATAATTATAATCTGTAAGAAAAAATAAACAATTCTCAATTCTACTCTGTTTTGGAGTATATACACCAACTCCATATGCTCTCTTATGTAAAATACAGAAATTCAAAATTTAAGGAAATCGAAAAAAATCTAAATATTATCTAGGCACTCCAATGTTAAAAGCAAAATTGCTCGTAATATAGTCTGTCAGAAAAAATATAAAATGCCCTTTTCTACTCCATTTTGTAGTATATACAACAACTCAATATGCTCTCATGTAAAATTCCGAAATTCAAGTTTTACTTGAATCGAAAAATATCTAAGTATTATCTTGGCACCCAAATACTAACAGTAAAATTGTTCTGAATATAATCTGTCATAAAAAATACACAATGCCCTTTTCTACTCTGTTTTGTAGTATATACAGCAACTCAATATGGTCTCTCATGTAAAATACAGAAATTATAATTTTACCCGAATAGAAAAAATCTAAATATTATCTAGGCACCCCAATGTTAGAAACAAAAATTCTCTGAATATAATCTGTCAGAAAAAATATACAATGCCTTATTCTACTCTGTTTTGGAGTATATACACCAACTCAGTATGCTCTCACATGTAAAATACAGAAATTCTAATTTTACCCGAATCAAAAAAATCTAAATATTATCTAGGCACACCAATGATAAAGAAAAATTTCTCTGAATGTACTCTGTCAGAAAAAATATACAATGCCCTATTGTACTCTGTTTTGGAGTACATACACCAACTCAGTATGCTCTCTCATGTAAAATACTGAAATTTTAAATTTACGTGAATAAAAAAAATCTAAATATTATCTAGGCACCCCAAAGTTAAAAGTAAAATTTCTCTGAATGTAATCTTTCAGAAAAAAACTACAATGCCCTATTTTATTTTTTTGGTGTATATACACCAACTCAATATTCTCTGACATGTAAAATCGTGAAATTCCAATTTTACGTGAATCGAAAAAAGTCTAAATAATATCTAGGCGCTTCAAAGTTAAAAGAAAATGGCTCTGAATACAGTCTGTTAGAAAAAATATACAATGCCTTATTCTAGTCTTTCTTAAAATATATACAAAACTCAGTATGCTCTCTCAGGTTAAATACCGAAATTCCAAATTTACATCAATCAAAAAAAAATCTAAATATTTTTTAGGCACCCCAATGTTAAAATTAAAATTGCTCTGAATATAATCTGTCAGAGAAAATATACAATGCCGTATTCTATGTTGTTTTGGAATATATACACCAACTCTGAATGCTCTCTCATTTAAAATACCGAAATTCTAATTGTACGTGAATCAAAAAAAACTCTAAATAATATCTAGAAGCTTAAAAGTTAAAAGAAAATGGCTGTGAATACAGTCTCTTAGAAACAATATAGAATGCCTTATTCTACTCTGTTTTGGAGTACATACACCAACTCCATATGCTCTCTTATGTAAAATACAGAAATTATGTATTTAAGCAAATCGAAAAAAATCTAAATAATATCTAGTCGCTTATAAGTTACAAAAAATGGCTCTGAATATAGTCTGTTAGACAAAATATACAATGCCTTATTCTACTCTGTTTTGGAGCATATACACCCACTCAGAATGCTCTCTCAGGTAAAATACCGAAATACTAATTTCACGTGAATTGAAAAAATTCTAAATAATATCTAGGCGCCACGAAGTTAAAAGAAAATGTCTTGGAATATAGTATATTATAGAAAATATACAATGCCTTATTCTACTCTGTTTTGGAGTATATACACCAACTCAGTATGCTCTCTCATGTAAAATACAGAAATTCTAATTTTACGAGAATCGAAAAAAATCTAAATATTATTTAGGCACCCCAATGTTAAAAACAAAATTGCTCTGAATAAAATCTGTCAGAAAAAAAATACAATGCCCTTTCTACTCTGTTTTGTAGTATATACACCAACTCAATATGCTCACTCACGTAAAATACAGAAATTCAAATTTACACAAATCGAAAAAAATCTAAACAAATTCTAGACGCCCCAAAGATGAAAAAAAATGGCTCTGAATATAGTCTGTCAGAAAAAAAATACATCGCCTTATTCTACTCTTTTTTGAAGTACATACACCAACTCAGTGTGCTCTCTCATGTAAAATACAGAAATTCTAATTTTACATGAATCAAAAATAATCTAAATATTATCTAGGCACCCCAATATTAAAAACAAAATTGCTCTGAATATAATCTGTCACATAAAATTTACAATGCCCTATTCTACTCTGTTTTAACGTATATACAGCAACTTCAAATGCACTCTCATGTAAAATACAGGAATTCGATATTTAAGCGAATCGAAAAAAATCTAAATATTATATAGGCACCCAAATGTTAAAGCAAAATTGCTCTGAATATAATCTGTCAGAAAAAATATACAATGCCCTTTTCTACTCTGTTTTGGAGTATATACACCAACTCAATATGCTGTCTCATGTAAAATACCGAAAGTCTATTTTTAGGCAAATCAAAAAAGATCTAAATAATATCTAGGCGCCCCAAAGTTAAAAGAAAATGGCTCTGAATATAGTCTGTTAGAAAAAACATACAATGCCTTATTCTACTCTGTTTTGGAGTATATACAGCAACTCAGGATGTTCTCTCATGTAAATTATAAAATTCTAATTTTACCCGAATCGAAAAAATCTAAATATTATCCAGGCATCTCAATGTTAAAAACAAAATTGCTCTAAATATAATCTGTCAGAAAAAAGATACACTGCCCTATTCTACTCTGTTTCTGAGTATATACAACAACTCCATATGCACTCTCATGTAAAATACAGAAAATCTATATTTAAGCGAATCGAAAAAAATCTAAATATTATCTAGGCACCCCAATGGTAAAAACAAAATTGCTCTGAATGAAATCTGTCATAAAAAATATACAATGCCCTTTTCTACTCTGTTTTATAGTACATACACCACCTCAATATGCTCTCTCATATAAATTACCGAAATTCTAAATTTAGGCGAAACGAACAAAATCTAAATAATATCTAGGCGCCCCAAAGTTAAAAGAAAATGGTTCTAAATATAGTCTGTAAGAAAAAAAATACAATGCCTTATTCTTCTCTGTTTTGAAGTATATACACCAACTCAATATGCTCTCTCAAGTAAAATACAGAAATTCTATATTTAAGTGAATCGAAAGAATTCTAGATATTATCTAGGCACCCCAATGTGAAAAATAAAATTGCTCTTAATATAATCTGTCAGATAAAATATACAATGACCTTTACTTCTCTGTCTTGTAGTATATACACCAACTCAAAATTCTCTCTCTGTAAAATACAGAAATTCTAATTCTACCCAAATGGATAAAATCTAAATATTATCTAGGCACCCCAGTGTTAAAAAAAATTGCTCTGAATACAATCCGTCAGAAAAAATATACAATGCCCTATTCTACTCTGTTTTGGAGTATGTACACCACCTCCATATGCTCTCTCATGTACAATAAAGAAATTCTATATTTAAGCGAATCGAAAAAAATCTAAATATTATGTAGACACCCCAATGTTAAAAGCAAACTTGCTCTGAATATAATCTGTCAGAGAAAATATACAATGCCCATTTCTACTCTGTTTTGGAGTATATACACCAAGTCCACAGGCTGTCTCATGTAAAACACAGAAATTCTAATTTTACACGAGTCAAAAAATATCTAAATAATGTCTACGTGCCCCAAATTTAATAGGAATTTGCTCTGAATATAGTCTGTTAAAAAAAATATACAATTCCATATTCTACTATGTTTTGGAGTCTGTTTTGAAGTATATACACCAACTCAATATGCTCTCTCATGTAAAATACCGAAATTCTAATTTTAGGTGAATCAAAAATGATCTAAATAATATCTAGGCGCCCCAAAGTTAAAAGAAAATGGCTCTGAATATAGTCTGTTAGAAAATATATACAATTGTTTTGGAGTATATACACCAACTCAGTATGCTCTCTCATGTATAATACAGAAATTCTAATTTTACGTGAATCGAAAAAGATCTAAATATAATATAGGCACCCCAATGTTTAAAGCAAAATTGCTCAGAATATTATCTGTCAAAAAAAATATACAATGCTCTTTTCTACTCTGTTTTGTAGTATATATACTAACTAAATATGCTCTCTCATGTAAAATACAGAAATTCTAAATTTACCTGAACCGAACAAATGCAAATATTATCTAGGCACTGCAATGTTAAAATAAAAATTGCTCTGAATATAATCTGTCAGAAAAAATATACAATGCCCTCCTCTATTCCGTTTTCTAGTATAAACACCAACTCAATATGCTCTGTCATGTAAAATACAGAAATTCTAATTCTACCCGAATCAAAAAAAATCTAAATATTATCTAGGCACCCCAATCTTAAAAGTAAAATTGCTCTGAATATAGTCTGGCAGAAAAAATATACAATGCCCTTTTCTACTCTGTTTTGGAGTATATACACCAACTCAATATACTCACTCATGTAAAATACAAAAATTCTAATTTTAGGTGAATCAAAATAATCTAAATAATATCTAGGCGCCCCAAAGTTAAAAGAAAATGACTCTGAATATAGTCTGTTAGAAAAAATATACAATGCCTTATTCTACTCTGTTTTGGAGTATATACACCAACTTAGTATGCTCTCTCATGTAAAATACAGAAATTCTAATTTTACGTGAATCGAAAAAAATCTAAATATTATCTAGGCAACCCAATGTTAAAAAAAAATTGCTCTGAATATAATCTGTCACAATAATTATAAAATGCCCTATTCTACTCGGTTTTGGAGTATATACACCAACTCAGTATGCTCTCTCATGTAAAACACCGAAATTCTAATTTTAAGTGAATCGATAAACTTCTAAATATTATCTAGGCACCGCAATGTTAAAAACAAAATTTCTCTGAATAAAATCTGTCAGAAAAAATGTACAATGCCCTTTTCTACTCTGTTTTGTAATATATACACCAACTCCATATGCTCTCTCATGTAAAATACAGAAATACTAATTTTCCACGAATCGAGAAAAATCTAAATATTATCTAGGCACCCCAATGTTAAAAGAAAAATTGCTCTAAATATAATATGTAAGAAAAAAAATACAATGCCCTTTTCTACTTTCTTTTGTAGTATATACGCCAACACAATATGCTCTGTCATGTAAAATACAGAAATTCTAATTCTACCCGAATCAGAAAAATCTAAATATTATTTAGTCAACCCAATGTTAAAAACAAAATTGCTCTGAATATAATCTGTCAGAAAAAATATACAATTCCCTATTCTACTCTGTTTTGGAGTATATAGACCAACTCAGTATGCTCTCTCATGTAAAATACCGAAATTCTAATTTTACGTGAATCGAAAAAAAATCTAAATATTATCTACGCACCCCAATGTTAAAAACAATATTGCTCTGAATATAATCTGTCAGAGAAACTATACAATGCCCTATTCTATTCTGTTTTTGAGTATATACACCAACTCCATATGCTTTCTCATGTAAAATACAGAAATTCTACATTTAAGCCAATCGAAAAAAATCTAAATATTATCTAGGCACCTCAATGTTAAAAGCAAAATTTCTCTGAATATAATTAGTCAGAAAAAAAAACAATGCCCATTTCTACTCGGTTTTGTAGTATATACACCAACTCAATATGCTCTCTCATGTAAAATACAGAAATTCTAATTTTACGCAAATCAAAAAACATCTAAAAAATATCTAGGTGCTCCAAAGTTAAAAGAAAATGTCTGTGAATATAGGTTGTTAGAAAAAATATACAATGCCTTATTCTACTTTGTTTCGGAGTATATAAACCATCACAGAGTGCACTGTCATGTAAACCACGGAAATTATAATTTTACGTGAATCGAAAAAATCTAAATATTATCTAGGCACCTCAGTATTAAAAAAAATTGCTCTGAATATAATCTTTCAGAAAAAAAATACAATGCCCTATTCTACTCTGTTTTGGAGTATATACACCAACTCAGTATGCCCTCTCATGTAAAATATAGAAATTCTAATTTTACGCAAATCGAGAAAAATCTAAATAAAATCTAGACGCCCCAAAGATATAAGAAAATGGCTCTGAATATAGTCTGTAAGAAAAATAAATACATCACCTTAATCTACTATTTTTTTGAAGTACATACACCACCTCAGTGTGCTCTCTCATGTAAAATACAGAAATTCTAATTTTACGTGAATCAAAAATAATCTAAATATTATCTAGGAACCCCCATGTTAAAAACAAAATTTTTCTGAATATAATCTGTAAAAATATATACAATGTTCTGTTCTTCTCTCTTTTGGAGTATATACACCAACTCATTATGCTCTCTCATGTAAAATACTGAAATTCTAATTTTAAATGAATCGAAAATAATGTAAATATTATCTAGGCACCCCAATGTTAAAGAAAAATGGCTCTGAATATAATCTGTCAGAAAAATTATACAATGCCCTTTTCTACTCTGTTTTGGAGTATATACACCAACTCAATATGCTGTCTGATGTAAAATACCAAAAGCCTAATTTTAGGTGAATCAAAAAGACCTAAATAATATCTGGGCGCTCCAAAGTTAAAAAAATGGCTCTTAATATAGTCTGTTAGAAAATATATACAATGTCTTATTCTACTCTGTTTTGGAGTATATACAGCAACTCAGGATGTTTCCTCATATAAAATACAGAAATTCTAATTTTACCCGAATCGAAAAAATCTAAATATTATCTAGGCACCTCAATGTTAAAAACAAAATCGCTCTGAATATAATCTGTCAGAAAAAATATACAATGCCCTATTCTACTTTGTTTTCGTGTATATACAAAAACTCCTTATGCTCTCTCATGTAAAATACAGAAATTCAATATTTATGCGAATCGAAAAAAATCTAAATATTATCTAGGCACCCCAATGTTAAAAGCAAACTTGCTCTGAATATAATCTGTCAGAAAAAACATACAATGCTCTTTTCTACTCTGTTTTGGAGTATATACACCAACTCCATATGCTCTCTCATGTAAAATACAGAAATTCTAAATTTACACGAATCGAAAAATATCTAAATAATATCTAGGCGCCCCAAATTTAAAAGAAATTGGCTCTGAATATAGTCTGTTAGCAAAAATATACAATGCCTTATTCTACTCTGTTTTGGAGTATATACACCAACTCAGTATGCTCTCTTAGGTAAAATACAGCAATTCTAATTTTACGTGAATCAAACAAAATCTAAATATTATCTAGGCACTCCAATGTTAAAAACAAAATTGCTCTGAATATAATCTGTCAGAAAAAATATACAATGCCCTATTCTAGTCTGTTTTAAAGTTTATACACCAACTCCATATGCTCTCTCATGTAAAATACAGAAATTCCATATTTAAGCGAATCGAAGAAAATATAAATATTATCTAGGCACCCCAATTTTAAAAGCGAAATTGCTCTGAATATAATCTGTCAGAAAAAATATACAATGCCCATTTCTACTCGGTTTTGTAGTATATACACCAACTCAATATGCTCTCTCATGTAAAATACAGAAATTCTAATTATACGCGAATCAAAAAAAATCTAAAAAATATCTACGTGCCCCAAAGTTAAAAGAAAATGGCTGTGAATAAAGTCTGCTAGAAAAAATATACAATGCCTTATTCTACTCTGTTTCGGAGTATATACACCATTTCATGGTGCACTGTCATGTAAAATACAGAAATTCTAATTTTACATGAATCGAAAAAATCTAAATATTATCTAGGCACCCCAATGTTAAAAGCAAAATTGCTCTGAATATAATCTGTCAGAAAATATATACACTGCCCGATTCTACTCTGTTTTGGAGAATATACAAAAACTCCTTATGCTCTATCATGTAAAATACCGAAATTCTAATTTTACCTGAATCGAAAAACTCTAAATGTTATGTAGGCACCCCAATGTTAAAAACAAAATTGCTATGAATATAATCTGTCAGAAAAAATATACAATGCCCTATTCTACTCTGTTTTGCAGTATATACACCAACTCCATATGCTCTCTAATGTAAAATACAGAAATTCCATATTTAAGCAAATCGAAAAAAAGCTATATATTATCTAGGCACCTGAAAGTTAAAATCAAAAATTTTCTGAATATAATTTGTCAGAAAAAATAAACAATGCCCTATTCTACTCTGTTTTGGAATATATACACCAACTCATTATGCTCTTTCATGTAAAATATCTAAATTCTAAATTTACTTGAATAGAAAGAAAATCTAAATATTATCTAGGCACCCCAATGTTAAAAGCAAAATTGCTCTGAATATAATCTGTCAGGATAAATATACAATTCCCATTTCTACTCTTTTTCGGAGTATATACACCAATTCAATATGCTCTCTCATGTAAAATACCGAAATTCTTATTTTATGCAAATCGAAGAATATCTAAACAATATGTAGGGACCTCAAAGTTAAAACAAAATGGTTCTGAATATAGTCTGTTAGAAAAATATACAATGACTTATTCTACTCTGTTTTGGAGTATATTCACCAACTCAGTATGCTCTTTCATGTAAAATACAGAAATTGTATGTTAACCGGAATCAAAAAAATCTAAATATTATCTAGGCATTCCAATGTTAAAAACCAAATTCCTCTGAATATAATCTGTCAGAAAAAATATACACTGCCCTTTTCTACTTGGTTTTGGAGTATATAAACCAACTCCATATGCTCTGTTATCAAATACAGAAATTCTATATTTAAGAAAATCAAAAAAAATCAGAATATAATCTGTCAGAAAAAATATACAATATTCTAGTCTGTTTGGAGCATATACACCAAATCCATATGCTCTCTCATGTAAAATACAGAAATTCTATATTTAACCGAATCGAAAATAATCTCAATATTATTTAGGCACCCCAATGCTAAAAATAAAATCGCTCTGAAAATAATCTGTCAGAAAAAATATACAATGCCCTCTTCTACTCTGTTTTGGAGTATATACACCACCTCCATATGCTCTCTAATGTAAAATACTGAAATTCTAATTTTATGCGAATCGATAAGAATCTAAATATTATCTAGGCACCCCAAAGTTAAAAGAAAATGGCTCTGACTATAGTCTGTTAGAAAAAATATACAATGCCTTATTCTACTCTATTTTGGAGTATATACACCATCTCAGGATGCTCTCTCATGTAAAATATAGAAATTCTAATTTTACCCGATTTGAAAAAATCTAAATATTATCTAGCCACCTCAGTGTTAAAAAGGAAATTGCTCTGAATATAATCTGTCAGAAAAAATATACAATGCCGTATTCTACTCTGTTTTGGAGTATATACACCAATTCCATATGCTCTCTCACGTAAAATAGAGAAATTCTATATTTAAGCGAATCGAGAAAAATTTAAATATAATCTAGGCACCCCAATGTTAAAAGAAATATTGCTCTGAATATAATCTGTCAGAAAAAATATACAGTGCCCTTTACTTCTGTTTATTGTAGTATATACCCCAACTCCATATGCTCTCTCATGTAAAATACAGAAATTCTATATTTAAGCGAATAAAAAAAATCTAAAAATTATCTAGGTACCCCAATGTTAAAAGAAAAATAGCTCTGAATATAATCTGTCAGAAAGAATATACAGTGCCCTTTTCTACTCTGTTTTGTAGTATATACACCAACTCAATATGCTCTCTCATGTAAAATACCGAAATTCTAATCTTACGCGAATTGAAAAAAATCTAAATAATATCTAGGCACCCCAAAGTTAAAAGAAAATTGCTCTGAATATAGTCTGTTAGAAAAAATATAAAATGCCTTGTTCTACTCTGTTTTGGAGTACATACACCAACATAGTATGCGATGTCATGTAAAATACAAAAATTCTAATTTTACGTGTATCGGAAATAATTTAAATATTATCAAGGCACCCCAATGTTAAAAGCAAAATTTCTCTGAATATAATGTGTCGGAAGAAATGTACAATGCACTTTTCTACTTTGTATTGTAGTATATACACCAACCCAATATGCTCTCTCATGTTAAATACAGAAATTCTAATTTTACCTGAATCGAAAAATTCTAAATATTATCTAGGCACCCCAATGTTAACTGCAAAATTGCTCTGAATACAATCTGTAAGTAACAATATACAATGTTCTTTTCTACTCTGTTTTGTAGTATAAACACCAACACAATATGCTCTGTCATGTAAAATACAGAAATTCGAATTCCACCAGATACAAAAAAATCTAAATATTATCTAGGCACCATAATGTTAAAAGCAATATTGCTCTGAATATAATCTGTCATAAAAAATATACAATGCCCTATTCTATTCTGTTTTAAAGTATATAAACCAACTCCATATGCTCTCTCATGTAAAATACAGAAATTCTAATTCTACCCGAATTGAAATAATGTAAATATTATCTAGGCACCCCAATGTTAAAAACAAAATTTCTCTGAATATAATCTGGCAGAAAAAATATACAATGCCCTATTCTACTCGGTTTTGGAGTATGTACACCAACTCAGTATGCTCTGTCATGTAAAATACAGAAATTCTAAATTTACGTGAATCGAAAAAAATTGAAATATTATCTAGGCACCCGAATGTTAAAAGCAAAATTGCTCTGGATTTAATCTGTCAGAAAAAATATACAATGCCCGATTCTACTCTGTTTTAGAGTATGTACACAAACTCCATATGCTCTCTCATGTAAAATACCAAAATTCTAATTTTACATGAATCGAAAAAAATCTAAATAATATCTAGGCGCCTCAAAGTTCAAAGAAAATGGCTCTGAATATAGTCTGTTAGAAAAAATATACAATGCCTTATTCTACTCTGTTTTGGAGTATATATACCAACTCAGGATGCTCTCTCATGTATAATAGAGAAATTCTAATTTTACCTGAATCGAAAAAATCTAAATATTATCTAGGCAACCCAATGTTAAAAGCAGCGTTTCTCTGAATATAATCAGTAAGAAAAAGTATACAATGCCCCATTGTACTTTGTTTTGGAGTATATACACCAATTCAATATGCTCTCTCATATAAAATACAGATATTCTATATTTAAGCTTATTGAAAAAAAATCTAAATATTATCTAGGCACCCCTTGTTAAAAACAAAATTGCTCTGAATATAATGTGTCAGAAAAAATATACAATACCCTATTCTACTCTGTTTTGAAGTATATACACCAACTGCATATGCTCTCTCATGTAAAATACAGAAATTTTAAATTTAAGCTAATCGTAAAATATCTAAATATTATCTAGGCACCCCAATGTTGAAAGCAAAATTGCTCTGAATATAATCTGTCAGAGAAAATACACAATGCCATTTTCTACTCTGTGTTGGACTATATACACAAACTCCATACGCTCTCTCATGTAAAATACAGAAATTCTATATTTAAGCAAATCGAATAAAATCTAAATATTATCTATGCACCCCAATGTTAAAAGCAAATTTGCTCTGAATACAATCTGTCAGAAAAAATATAAGATGCCCTTTTATACTCTGTTTTGTAGTACATACACAAACTCAGTATGCTCTGTCATGTAAAATACAGAAATTCAAATTTTACCCGAATCGAAAAAATCTAAATATTATCTAGGAACACTAATGTTAAAAACAAAATTGCTCTGAATATAATCTTTCTGAAATAATATACAATGCCCTATTCTACTCTGTTTTGGAATATATACAACAACTCAGTATGCTCTCTCATGTAAAATACAGAAATTCTAATTTTACACGAATCAAAAATATCTAAATATTATCTAGGTACCCCAATGTTAAAAAGAAAATTGCTCTGAATATAATCTGTCAGAACAAATACACAATGCCCTATTCTACTCTGTTTTGGAGTACATACACCAATTCCATATGCTCTCTCATGTAAAATGAAGAATTTCTATATTTAATCAAATCGAAAAAAATCTAAATATTATCTAGGCAACCAATGTTAAAAGCAAAATTGCTCTGAATATAATCTGTCAGAAAAAATATACAATGCCCTTTTCTACTCCCTTTTGGAGTATATACACCAACTCAATATGCTCTCTCATGTAAAATACCGAAAATCTAATTTTATGTGAATCGAAGAAAATCTAAATAATATCTAGGGGCCTCAAATATAAAGAAAACGGCTCTGAACATAGTCTGTTAGAAAAATATACAATGCCTTATTCTACTCTGTTTTGGATTATATACACCAACTCAGTATGCTCTTTCCTGTAAAAAAAAGAAATTGTAAATTAACCGGAATCAAAAAAATCTAAATATTATCTAGGCATTCCAATGTTAAAAACCAAATTCCTCTGAATATAATCTCTCAGAATAAATATACACTGCCCTTTTCTACTCTGTTTTGGAGTATATAAACCAACTCCATATGCTCTCTTATCAAACACAGAAATTCTATATTTAAGCGAATCAAAAAAAATCTAAATATTATCTAGGCACCCCAATGTTAAAAGCAAAATTGCTCTGAATATAATCTGTCATAAAAAATATACAACGCACTTTTCTACTTTGTTTTAGAGTACATACACCAACTCGATATGCTCTCTCATGTAAAATAAAGAAATTCTAATTTTACTCGAATTGCAAAAATCTAAATATTTTCTAGGCACCCCAATGTTAAAAACCAAAACGCTCTGAATATAATCTCTCACAAATAATATACAATGCCTTTTTCTACTCTGTTTTTTAGTATATACAGCAACTCAATATGCTCTCTCATGTAAAATACCGAAATTCTGATTTACGCCAATCAAAATAATCTAAGTAATATCTAGGCGCCCCAAAGTTATAAGAAAATGGCTCTGAATATAGTCTGTTAGAAAAAATATACAATGCCTTATTTTACTCTGAATTGGAGTATATACACCAATTCAGTATGCTCTCTCATGTAAAATACAGAAATTCTAATTTTCCGTGAATCGAAAAAAATCTAAATATTATCTAGGCACCCCAAAGTTAAAAACAAAATTGCTCTGAATATAATCTCTCAGAAATAATATAGAATGCCCTGTTCTTCTGTGTTTTGGAGTATATACAACAACTCAATATGCTCTCTCATGTGAAATACAGAAATTCTAATTTTATCCGAATCAAAAAAATCTAAATATTATCTAGGCTCCCCAATGTTAATAGAAAAATTGCTCTGAATATAATGTGTAATAAAAAATATACAATGCCCTTTTCTACTCTCTTTTGTAGTATATATACCAACTCAATATGCTCTCTCATGTAAAATAACGAAATTCTAATTTTAAACGAATAAAAAAAATCTAAATAATATCTAGGCGCCCCAAAGTTAAAAGAAAATGGCTCTGAATATAGTCTGTTAGAAAAAATATACAATGCCTTATTCTACTCTGTTTTGGAGTATATACACCAACTCAGTATGCTCTCTCATGTAAAATACAGAAATTTTAAATTTACGTGAATCGAAAAAAATCAAAATATTATCTAGGCACCCCACGGTTAAAAGCAAAATTGCTCCGAATATAATCTGTCAGAACAAATGTCCAATACCCTATTCGACTCAGTTTTGGAGTATATAAACCAACTCCATATGCTCTCTCATGTAAAATACAGAAATTCTATATTTAAGCGAATCGAAAGAAATCGAAATATTATCTAGGTACCCCAATGTTAAAAGCAAAATTGCTGTAAATATAGTTTGTCAGAAAAAATATACAATGCCCTTTTCTACTGTGTTTTGGTGTATATACACCAACTCAGTATGCTCTCTCTTATAAAATACCGAAATTCTAATTTTACGTGAATCGAAAAAAATCTAAATAATATCTAGGCGCCCCAAAGGTAAAAGAAAATGGCTATAAATATAGTCTGTTAGAAAAAATATACAATGCCTTATTCTGTTTTGTTTTGGAGTATATACACTAACTCAGTATCCTCTCCCATGTAAAATACAGAAATTCAAATTTTACCCGAATTGAATAATTCTAAATATTATCTAGGCACCCCAATGCTAAAAAAAAAATTGCTCTGAATATAATCTGTCAGAAAAAATATACAATGCCGTATTCTACTTTTTTTTTGGAGTATATACACCAACTCCATATGCTCTCTCATTTAAAATACAGAGATTCGAATTTTACCCGAATCTAAAAAATCTAAATATTATCTAGTCACCCCAATGTTAAAAACAAAATTTCTATAAATATAATCTGTCAGAAAAAATATACAATGTCCTATTCTACTATTGTTTGATATGTGTACACCAACTCCATATGCTCTCTCATGTAAAATAAAGAAATTTTAATTTTACTCGAATTGAAAAAATCTAAATATTGTCTAGGCACCCCAATGTTAAAAACCAAAATGCTCTGAATATAATCTGTCACAAAAAATATACAATGCCTTATTCTACTCTGTTTTGGAGTGTATACACCAACTCAGAATGCTCTCTCTTTTAAAATACCGAAATTCTAAATTTACGTGAATCGAAAAAATCTAAATACTATCTAGGCGCCACAAAGTTAAAAGAAAATAGCTCTGAATATAGTCTGTGAGCAAAAATATACAATGCCTTATTCTACTCTGTTTTGGAGTATATACACCAACTCAATATGCTCTCATGTAAAATACAGAAATTCTAATTTTACCTGAATCGAAAAAATCTAAATATAATCTAGGCACACCAATGATAAAAACAAAATTGCTCTGAATATAATCTGTCAAAAAAATATACAATGCCCTATTCTCCTCTGTTTTGGAATATATTATATACACCAACTCAGTATACTCTCTCATGTAAAATACCGAAATTCTAATTTTACATGAAATGAAAAATATCTAAATATTATCTAGGCACCCCAATGTTAAATGCAAAATTGCTCTGAATATAATCTGTCATAGAAATTATACAATGCCCTTATCTACACTGTACTGGAGTATATACACCAACTCCATATGCTCTCTCATGTAAAATAGAGAAATTCTAAATTTAAGTGAATCGAAAATAATCTAAATATTATCTAGGCACCCCAATGTTAAAAAACATGGCTCTGAATATAATCTGCCAGAAAAAAAATACAATGCCCTATTCTATTCTGTTTTCGAATATATACACCAACTCAATATGCTGGCTCATGTGAAATGCAGAAATTATAATTTTAGCGGAATTGAAATAATCTAAATATAAACTAGGCACCCCAATTTTAAAAACAATATTTCTCTGAATATAATCTGTCAGAATAAATACACAATGCCATTTTCTACTCTGTTTTGTAGTATATACACCAACTAAATATGCTCTGATATGTAAAATAGAGAAATTCTAATTTTATTTGAATCGAAATAATCTAAATATTATGTAGGCACGTCAATGTTAAAAACAAAATTTCTCTGAATATAATCTTTCAGAAAAAATATACAATGCCCTATTCTACCCTGTTTTGGAGTATGTACACCAACTCAGTGTGCTCTCTCATGTAAACTACCGAAATTCAAGTTTTACCCGCATCGAAAAAATCAAAATACTATGTAGGCAACCCAATGTTACAAACAAAATTGCTCTGAATAAAATCTGTCAGAAAAAATATTCAATTCCTTATTCTACTCTGTTTTAAAGTATATACACCAACTCAGTATGCTCTCTCATGTAAAATACCGAAATTCTAATTTTACGTGAATCGAAAAAATCTAAATATTATCTAGGCACTTCAATGTTAAAAACAAAATTGCTCTGAATATAATCTGTCAGAAAAAATATACAATGCCCTATTCTACTCTGTTTTGGAGTATATACATCAACTCCATATGCTCTTTCATGTAAAATACCGAAAGTCTAATTTTACGTGAATCGAAAAAAATCTAAATATTATCTAGGCACTTCAATGTTAAAAACAAAATTGCGCTGAATATAATCTGTTAGAAAAAATATACAATACCATATTCTACGTTGTTGTTCAGTATATACACCAACTCAGTATGGTCTCTCATGTAAAATACCGAAATTCTAATTTTACGTGAATCGAAAAAAATCTAAATAATATCTAGGCGCCCCAAAGTTAAAAGAAATTGGCTCTCAATATTGTCTGTTAGAAAAAATATACAATGCCTTATTGTACTCTCTTTTGCAGTATATACATCAACTCAGTATGCTCTCTCATGTAAAATACAAAAATTTTAATTTTACGTGAATTGAAAAAATCTAAATATTATCTAGGCACCCCAATGTTAAAAGCAAAATTGCTCGTAATATAATCTGTCAGAAAAAATATACAATGTTTTTTTCTACTCTGTTTTGGAGTATATACACCAATTCAATATGCTCTCTCATGTAAAATACAAAAATTCTAATTTTACGTGAATCGAAAAAATCTAAATAATATCTAGGCGCCGCAAAGTTAAAAGAAAATGGCTCTGAATATAGTCTGTTAGAGAAAATATGCAATGCCGTATTCTACTCTGTTTTGGAGTATATACACCAACTCAGTATGCTGTCTCATATAAAATACAGAAATTCTAATTTTACGTCAATTAACAAAAATATAAATATTATCTAGGAACCTTAATGTTAAAAACAAAATTGCTCTGAAAATAATCTGTCTGTAAAATATAAAGTGCCCTGTTCTACTCTGTTTTGGAGTATATACACCAAATCCATATGCTCTCTCATGTAAAATACAGAAATTTTATATTTAAGCGAATTGAAAACAATCTAAATAGTATCGAGGCACCCCAATGTTAAAAGCAAAATTGCTCAGAATATAATCTGTCAAAAAAATATACAATGCCCTTTTCAACTCACTTTTGTAGTATATACACCAACTAAATATGCTGTCTCATGTGAAATACAGAAATTCTAATTTCACCCGAATCGAAAAAATCTAAATATTATCTAGGCACCCCAATGTTAAAAACAAAATTGCTCTGAATATAATCTGTCAGAAAAAATATACAATGCCCTATTCTACTCTGTTGTTCAGTATATACACCAACTCATTATGTTCTCTAATGTAAAATAACCAAATTCAAATTTTACGCGAATCGAAAAAAATCTAAAAAATATCTAGGCACCCCAATGTTAAAAACAAAATTGCTCTGTATATAATCTGTCGTAAAACATATACAATGCCGTATTCTACTCTGGTTTGGAGTATATACAGCAACTCCATATGCTCTCTCATGTAAAATACAGAAATTCTATATATAAGCGAATCAAAAAAAATCTTAATATTATCTAGACACCAGAATGTTAAAAGCAAAAATACTCTGAATATAAGATGTCAGAAAAAATATACAATGCCCTAATATACTGTTTTCGAGTATATACAACAACTCCATAAGCTCTCCCATGTAAAATACAAAAATTCTATATTTAAGCGAATCGAAAAAAATCTAAATATTATCTAGGCACCCCAATGTTAAACACAAAATTGCTCTGAATAAAATCTGTCAGGAAAAAATATACAATGCCCTTTTCTACTCTTTTTTTTAGTATATACACCAACTCAATATGCTCTCTCATGTAAAATACAGAAATTCTACTTCTACCCAAATCGAAAAAATCTAAATATTGTCTAGGCTCCCCAATGTTAAAAAAAAAACTTGCTCTGAATATAATATGTCAGACGAAATATACAATGCCCTTTTCTACTTTGTTTTGGACTATATACACCAACTCAGTATGCTCTCTTATGTAAAATACAGCAATTCTAATATTACATGAACCAAATAAAATCTAAATATTATCTACGCACATCAATGTTAAATACCAAATTGCTCTGAATATAATCTGTCAGAAAAAATATACAATGCCCTATTCTAATCTATTTTAAAGTTTATACCCCAACACCATATGCTCTCTTTTGTAAAATACAGAAATTCTATATTTAAGCGAATTGAAAAAAATCTAAATATTATCTAGGCACCCCAATTTCCACAGCGAAATTGCTCTGAATATAATCTGTCAGAAAAAATACACAATGCCCATTTCTACACAGTTTTATAGTATATACGCCAACTCAATATGGTCTCGCATGTAAAATACAGAAATTCTAATTTTACGTGAATCGAAAAAAATCTACAAAATATCTAGGCGCCCCAAAGTTAAAAGAAAATGGCTCTGAATATAGTCTGTTAGAAAAAATATACAATGCCTTATTCTACTCTTTTTCGGAGTATAGACACCATCTCCTGTTGCACTCTCATGTAAAATACAGAAATTCTAATTTTACTGGAATCGAAAAAATCTGAATATTATCTAGGCACTTCAAAGTTATAAACAAAATCGCTCTGAATATAATCTGTCAGAAAAAATATACAATGCCCTATTCTACTCTGTTTTGGAGCATATACACCAACTCCATATGCTCTCATGTAAGATAAAGAAATTCTATATTAAAGCGAATCGAAAAAAATCTAAATATTATCTAGGCACCCCAATGTTAAAATAAAAATTGCTCTGATAGTATTCTGTCAGAAAAAATATACAATGCCCTTTTCTACTCTGTTTTGTAGTATATACACCAACTCAATACACTCTCTTATGTAAAAAACCAAAATTCTAATTTTACGCAAATCGAAACAAATCTAAATAATATCTAGATGCCCCAAAGATAAAAGATAATGGCTCTGAATGTAGTCTGTTAGATAAAATTTTCAATGCCTTATTCTACTCTTTCTTGGAGTATATACACCAACTCAGTATGCTCTCTCATGTTAAATACCGAAATTTTGTATTTCTACAAATCGAGAAATTTCTAGATATTATCTAGGCACCCCAATGTGAAAAGCAAAATTGCTCTTAATATAGTCTGTCAGATAATATATACAATGCCCTTTACTTTTCTGGTTTGTACTATATACACCAACTCAATATGCTCTCTCTTGTAAAATACAGAAATTCTAATTCTACCCAAATCGAAAAAATCTAAATATTATCTAGGTACCCCAATGTTAAAAACAAAATTGCTCTGAACATAATCTATCAGAAAAAATATACAATGCCCTCTTCTACTCTGTTTTGGAGTATATACACCAACTCCATATGTTCTCTCATGTAAAATACCGAAATTCTACTTTTACGCGAATCGAAAAAAATCTAAATAATATCTAAGCGCCCGAAAGTTATAAGAAAATGGCGCTGAATATAGTGTGTTAGAAAAAATATACAATGCATTATTCTACTCTGTTTTGGAGTATATACACCAACTCAGTATGCTCTCTTATATAAAATACAGAAATTCTAATTTTACGTGAATCAAAGAAAATCTAAATATTATCTAGGCACCCGAATATTAAAAGCAAAATTGGTCTGAATAAAATGTGTCAGAAAAAATACACAATGTTCTTTTGTACTCTGTTTTTGTGTATAGACACCAACTAAACATGCTCTCTCACGTAAAATACTGAAATTCTAATTTTACAAGAATCAAAAAAATCTAAATATTATCTAAGCACCCGAATGTTAAAAGAAAAATTTCTCTGAATATAATCTGTCAGAAAAGATATACAATGCGTTATTCTACACTGTTTTGGAGCATATACAGCAACTCAGTATGCTCTCTCATGTAAAATACCGAAATTCTAATTTTACGAGAATCGAAATAAATCTAAATATTATCTAGGCACCCCAGTGATAAAAACAAAATTGCTCTGAATATAATCTGTCAGAAAAAAAATACAATGCTCTTTTCTACTCTGTACTATAGTATATACACCAACTCAATATGCTCTCTCATGTATAAATGTGAAATTCTAATTTTACACTAATCGAGAAAAATCTAAATAATATCTAGGCACCCCAAAGTTAAAAAAAATGGATCTGAATGTAGTGTGTAAATAAAAATATACAATGCCTTATTCTACTTTGTTTTGGAGTATATACACCAACTAAGAATACTCTATCATGTAGAATACCGAAACTCAAATTTTACATGAATTGAAAAATTCTAAATATTATCTAGGCACCCGAATGAAAAAAGCAAAATTGCGCTGAATATAATCTGTCAGAAAAAATATACACTGCCCTTTTCAACTCTTTTTTGGAATATATACACCAACTCAATAAGCTCTCTCATGTATTATACCGAAATTCTAATTTTACCCAAATCGAATAGAATCTAAATAATATGTAGGCGCCCCAAAGTTAAAACAAAATAGCTCTGAATATAGTCTGTCAGAAAAAATATACAATGCCTTATTCTACCCTGTTTTGGAATATATACACCAACTCAGTATGCTCTCTCATGTAAAATACTGAAATTCTAATTTTACGTGAATCAAATATAATCCAAATATAATCTAGGGACCCCAATGTTAAAAACATAATTGCTATGAATGTAATCTGTCATAAAAAATATACAATGCCCTATTCTACTCTGTTTTAAAGTATATACACCAACTCCATATGCTTTCTCAGGTAAAATACAGATATTCTATATTTAAGTAAATCGAAAAAAATCTAAATATTATCTAGGTACCACAATGTTAAAAGCAAAATTACTCTAAATATAATCTGTCAGAAAAAATATACAATGCCATTTTCTACTCTGTTTTAAAGTATATACACCAACTCAATATGCTCTCTCATGTAAAATACAAAAATTCTAATTTTAGCCGAGTCGAAAAATCTAAATATTATCTAGGCGCCCGAATATTAAAAACAAAATTGCTTTGAATATTATCTTTGAGAAAAAATATACAATGCCCTATTCTACTTTGTTTTGGAGTATATACACCAACTCAGTATGCTCTCTCATGTAAAATACCGAAATTCTCATTTTACGTGAATCGAAGAAAATCTAAATATTATCTAGGCAACCCAATGTTAAAAAAAAATTGCTCTCTGTCAGACAAAATATACAATGTCCGATTCTACTCTGTTTTAAAGTATATACACGAATTCATTATGCTCTCTCATGTAAAATACAGAAATTATAATTTTACGCAAATCGAAAAAAACCTAAATAATATCAAGGCGCCCCAAAGTTAAAAGAAAATGGCGCTGAATATAGTCTGTTAAAAAAAATTATACAATGCCTTATTCTACTCTGTTTTGGAGTATATAAACCAAATCAGTATGCTCTCTCATGTAAAATACCGAAATTCTAATTTTACGTGAATCGAAAAAAATCTAAATATTATCAAGGCACCCGAATGTTGAAAGCAAAATTGCTCTGATTAGAATCTGTCAATAAAATATACAATGCCCTTTTCTACTCTGTTTTGGAGTATATATACCAACTCAATATGCTCTCCCATGTAAAATACCGAAATTCTAATCTTACGTGAATCAAAAAAAATCTAAATATTATCTATGTACCGGAATGTTAAAAGCAAAATTGATCTGAATATAATCTGTCGGAAAAAATATACAATGCCTTATTCTACTGTTTTCGAGGATATACACCAACTCAGTATGCTCTCTCACATAAAATACACAAATTCTAATTTTACGTGAATCGAAAAAAATCTAAATATAATCTAGGTACACGAATGTTAAAAAGAAAATTGCTCTAAATATAATCTGTCAGAAAAAATATACAAAGGCCTATTCTACTCGGTTTTGGAGCATATTCACCAACTCCATATACTCTCCTATGTAAAATACAAAAATTCTATATTTAAGTGAATCGAAAAGAATCTAAATATTATCTAGACACCCCAATGTTAAAAGAAAAATTGCTGTGAATATAATCTGTCAGAAAAAATATACAATGAAGTTTTCTACTCTGTTTTGGAGTATGTACACCAACTCAATATGCTCTCTCATGTAAAATACTGAAATTATAATCTTACGTACATCAAAAAAAAATCTAAATAATATCTAGGCGCCCAAAAGTTAAAAGAAAATGTCTCTGAATATAGTCTTTCAGAAAAAATATATAATGCCTATTTCTACTCTTTTTTGGAGTATATACACCATCTCACTATGCTCTCTCATGTTAAATACGGAAATTCTAATTTACGCAAATCGAAAAACATCTAAATAATATCTAGGCGCCCCAAAGTTTAAAGAAAATGGCTCTGAATATAGTCTGTTAGAGAAAATGTACATTGCCTTATTCTACTCTGTTTTGGAGTATATACACCAACTCAATATGCTCTCTCATGTAAAATACAGAAATTCTAATTTTACCCAAATCGAAAAAATCTAAATATTATCTAGGCGCTTCAGTGTTAAAAACAAAATTTCTCTGAATATAATGTGTCAGAAAAAATATACAATGCCCTATTCTACTTTGTTTTGAAGCATATAAACCAACTCCATATGCTCTCTCATGTAAAATACAGAAATTCTATATTAAGCAAATCGAATAAAATCCAAACATTACCTAGGCAACCCAATGTTAAAAACAAGATTGCTCTGAATATCATTTGTCAGAAAAAATATACAATGCCCTATTCTACTCTGTTTTGGAGTATATACAACAACTCCATATGCTCTCTCATGTAAAATACAGAAATTCCATATTTAAGTGAATCGAAAAAAATTTAAATATTATCTAGGGACCCCAATGTTAAAAGCAAAATTGCTCTGAATATCATCTCTCAGAAAAAATATACAATGCCCCTTTCTACTCTGTTTTGGAGTATATACACCAACTTCATATGCTCTCTCATGTAAAATAAAGAAATTCTAATTTTACGCAAATCGAAACAAATCTAAATAATATCTAGGCTTCCCACAGTTAAAAGAAAATGGCTGTGAATATAGTCTGTTATAAAAAATATACAATGCGTTATTCTACTTCGTTTTGGAGTATATACACCAACTCAGTATGCTCTATCATGTAAAATACCGAAATTCAAATTTTACGTGAATCGAAAAAATTTTAATATTATCTAGGCACCAAAATGTTAAAAACATAATTGCTCTGAATATAATATGTCATAAAATATATACAATGCCCTTTTCTACTGTGTTTTGTAGTATATACACGAACTGAATATGCTCTCTCATGTAAAATAACAAAATTCTAATTTTACGTGACTCGAAGAAAATCTAAATAATATCTAGTCGCGCCAAAGTTAAAAGACAATAGCTCTGAATGTAGTTTGTTATAATAAATATACAATGACTTCGTCAACTCTGTTCTGGAGTATATACACAAACTCTGTATGCTCTCCCATGTAAAATACCGAAATTCAAATTTTACGCGAATCAAAAAAAATCTAAATAATATCTAGGAGCCCCAAAGGTAAAAGAAAATGTCTCTGAATATAGTCTGTTAGAAACAATATACAATGCCTTATTCTACGCTTTTTTGTAGTATATACACCAACTCAGTATGCTCTCTCATATAAAATACAGAAATTATAATTTTACCCGAATAGACAATATCTAAATATTATCTAGGCACCCCAATGCTAAAAACAGAATTGCTTTGAATATAATCTGTCAGAAAAAATATACAATGCCGTATTCTACTTTTTTTTGGAGGATATACACCAACTCCATATGCTCTCTCATTTAAAATAAATAAATTCTAATTTTACCCGAATCGAAAAAATCTAAATATTATCTAGGCACCCCAATGTTAAAAACAAAATTGCTCTGAATATAATCTGTCAGAAAGAATATACAATGCCCTATTCTACTATTATTTGGAATGTATACACCAACTCCATATGCTCTCTCATGTAAAATAAAGAAATTCTAATTTTACTCGAATTGAAAAAATCTAAATATTGTCTAGGCACCCCAATGTTAAAAACCAAAATGCTCTGTATATAATCTGTCAGAAAAAATATACAATGCCTTATTCTACTGTGTTTTGGAGTACATAAACCAACTCAGTATGCTCTCTCTTGTAAAATACCGAAATTCTAAATTTACGTGAATTGAAAAAAATCTAAATACTATCTAGGCGCCCCAAAGTTAAAAGAAAATAGCTCTGAATATAGTCTGTCAGAAAAAATATACAATGCCCTATTCTACTCTGTTTTGGAGTATATACACCAACTCAGTATGCTCTCTCAGGTAAAATACAGAAATTCTATATTTAACAAATCGAAAAAAATCGAAATATCATCTAGGCACCCCAATGTTAAAACAAAAATTGCTCTGAATATAATCTGTCAGAAAAAATATACAATGCCCTTTTCTACTCTGTTGTAAAATATATACACCCACTCAATATGCTCTCTCATGTAAAATACCGAAATTCTAATTTTACGCGAATCGAAAAAATTCTAAATATTATCTAGGCGCCCGAAAGCAAAAAGAAAATGGCTCTGAATATAGTCTGTTAGAAAAAATATACAATGCCTTATTCTACTCTGTTTGGGAGTATATACACCAACTCAATATGCTCTCTCATGTAAAATACAGAAATTCTAATTTTACGTGAATCGAAAAAAATCTAAATATTATCTAGGCACCGCAATATTAAAAGCAAATTGGCCCTGAATATAGTCTGTCAGAAAAAATATACAAGGCCTTGTTCTTCTCTGTTTTGGAGTATATACACCAACTCAATATGCTCTCTCATGTAACATACAGAAATGCTAATATTACCCGAATCATACAAATATAAATATTATCTAAGCTCCCCAATGTTTAAAGCAAAATTGCTCTTAATATAATCTGTGAGAAAAAATATACAATGTTCTTTTCTACTCTCTTTTTTAGTATATACACGAACTGAATATGCTCTCTCATGTAAAATAACGAAAGTCTAATTTTACCCGAATTGAAATAAATCTAAATAATGTCAAGTCGCACCAAAGTTAAAAGAAAATGCCTCTGAATATAGTCTGTTAGACAACATATACAATGCCTTATTCTACTCTGTTTTGGACTATATATATCAACTCAGTATGCTCTCTCATGTAAAATACAGAAATTCTAAATTTACCCTAATCGAAAAATATAAATATTATCTAGGCTCTCCAACGTTACAAAAAATTACTCTGAATATAATCTGTGAGAAAAAATATACAATGACCTTTTCTACTCTCTTTTGTACTATATACACCAACTCAATTCGCTCTCTCATGTAAAATACAGAAATTCTAATTTTACCCAAATCGAAAAAATCTAAATATTATCTAGGCACCCCAATGTTAAAAACAAAATTTCTCTGAATATAATCTGTCAGAAAAAATATACAATGCCCTATTCTCTGTTTTGTATTATATACACCAACTCAACTCTATATGATTCCTCATGTAAAATAACGAAATTCTAATTTTACGTGAATCGAAGAAAATCTAAATAATATCTAGGCACCCAAAAAATAAAAGAGAATGGCGCTAAATATAGTCTGTTAGAAAAAATATACAATGCCTTATTCTACTCTGTTTTGCAGTATATACACCAACTCAGTATGCTCTCTCATATAAAATACAGAAATTCTAATTTTACCCAAATTGAAAATATCTAAATACTATCTAGGCACCCCAATGTTAAAAACAAAATTGTTCTGAATATAATGTGTCAGAGAAAATATACAATGCCCTTTTCTACTCTGTTTTGGAGTATATACACCAACACAGTTTGCTCTCTCATGTAAAATACAGAAATTCTATATTTAAGTGAATCGAAAAAAAACCTAAATATTATCTAGGCACTCCAATGTTAAAAACAAAATTGCTCTGAATATAAACGGTCAGAAAAAATATACAATGCCCTATTCTACTCTGTTTTCGAGTATATACACAAACTCAGTATGCTCTCTCATGTAAAATACCGAAATTCTAATTTTACGCGAATCGAAAAAATCTAAATAATATCTAGGTGCCCTAAAGTTAAAAGAAAATGGCTCTGAATATAGTCTGTTAGAAAAAATATACAATGCCTTATTCTACTCTCTTTTGGAGTATATACACCAACTCAGTATGCTCTCTCATGTAAAATACAGAAATTCTAATTTTACCCGAATCAGAAAAAATCTAAATATTATCTATGCACCCCAATGTTAAAAGAAAAATTGCTCTGAATATCATCTGTCAGAAAAAATATACAATGCCCTTTTTTACTCTGTTCTGTAGTATATACACAAACTCAATATGTTCTCTCGTGTAAAATACCTAAATTCTGATTTTACGCGAATCAAAACAAATCTAAATAATATCTAGGCACGCCAATGTTCAAAGAAAAATTTCTCTGAATATAATCTATCAGAAAAAATATACAATGCCCTATTCTCCTCTGTTTTGGAGTATATACACCAACTCAGTATGCTCTCTTATGTAAAATACAGAAATCCTAATTTTAAGTGAATCGAAAAAAATCTAAATATTATCTAGGCACCGCAATGATAATAGTAAAATTGCTCTAAATATACTCTGTAAGAAAAAATATATAATGCCTTTTTCTACTCCTTTTTGGAGTATATACAAACTCAATATTCTCTCTCATGTAAAATACCGAAATTCTAATTTTACGCGAATCGAAAAAAATCTAAATCATATCTAGGCGCGCCAAATTTAAAAGAAAATGGCTATGAATATAGTGTGTTAGAAAAAAATATACAATGCCTTATTCTACTCTGTTTTGGAGTATATACACCAACTCTGTGTGCTCTCTCATGTAAAATACGGAAATTCTACTTTTACTCGATTCGAAAAAATCTAAATATTATCGTGGCACTCAAATGTTAATTACAAAATTGCTCTGAATGTAATCTGTCAGAAAATATATACAATGCCCTATTCTACTCTGTTTTGGAGTATATGAACCAACTAAATATGCTCTGTCATGTAAAATACAGAAATTCTATATTTAAGCAAATCGAAAGAATTCTAAATATTATCTAGGCACCCCAATGTTAAAAGAAATTTCTCTGCATATATTGTGTCAGAAAACATATAAAATGCCCTTTTCTACTCTGTTTTGTAGTATATACACCAACTCAATATGCTCTCCCATGTAAAATACAGAGATTCTCTATTTAAGTGAATCGAAAAAAAATCTAAATATTATCTAGGCACCGCAATGTTAAGAACAAAATTGCTCTGAATATAATCTGTCAGAAAAAATATACAATGCCCTATTCTACTCTGTTTTGGAGTATATACACCAACTCCATATGCTCTCTCATGTAAAATACAGAAACTCCATATTTAAGGGAATTGAAAAAAATCTAAATATTATCTAGGGACGACAATGTTAAAAGCAACATTGCTCTGAATATAATCTGTCAGAGAAAATACAAAATGCCATTTTCTACTCTGTGTTGGACTATATACACCAACTCCATATGCTCTCTCATGTAAAATACAGAAATTCTATATTTAAGCGAATTGAATAAAATCTAAATATTATCTAGGTACCCCAATGTTAAAAGCAAATTTGCTCTGAATAGAATCTGTCAGAAAAAATATATGATGCCCTTTTGTACTCTGTTTTGTAGTACATACACCAACTCAATATGCTCTCTCATGTAAAATACCAAATTCTAATTTTATGCAAATCGAAATAAAATCTAAATAATATCGAGGTGCCCCAAAGTTAAAATAAAATGGCTCTGAATATAGTCTGTTTTTAAAAATACACAATGCCTTATTCTACTGTGTTTTGGAGTATATACACCAACTCAGTGTGCTCTCTCATGTAAAATAAAGAAATTCTAATTTTAAACGAATCTAAAAAATCTAAATATTACCTAGGCAACCCAGTGTTAAAAACAAAATTGCCCTGAATATCATCTGTCAGAAAAAATATACAATGCCGTATTCTACTCTATTTTGGAGTATATACACCAACTCCATATGCTCTGTCATGTAAAATACAGAAATTTTATATTTATGCAAATCGAAATAAATCTAAATATTATGTAGGCACTCCAATGTTAAAAACAAAATTGCTCCGAATATAATCTGTCAGAAAAAATATGCAATGCCCTATTCTACTTTGTTTTGGTGTATATAAACCAACTCCATCTGCTCTCTCACGTAAAATACCGTAATTCTAATTTTACGTGATTTGAAAAAAATCTAAACATTATCTAGGCACGAGAATGTTAAAAGCAAAATTGCTCTGAATATAATCTGTCAGAATGAATATACAATGCCCTTTTTTACTTTTTTTTGTAGTATATACACCAACTCAATATGCTCTCTCATGTACAATACAGTAATTCTAATTTTACCAAAATCGAAAAAATCTAAATATTATCGAGGCACACCAATGTTAAAAACAAAATTGCTCTGAATATAATCTGTCAACAAAATATATAATGACCTGTTGTACTCGGTTTTGGAGGATATACACCAACTCAGTATGCTCTCTCATGTAAATTGAAATTCAAAATTTACTTGAAAAAAACCTGAATATTATCTAGGTACCCCAATGTTGAAAGCATAATTGCTCTGAATATAATCTGCCAGAAAAAACATAGAATGCCCTTTTCTACTCTGTTTTGTAGTATATACACCAACTCAATATGCTCTCACATGTAAAATTACGAAATTCTAATTTTAGGCGGATCGAAAAAAATCTAAATAATATCTAGGCGCCTCAAAGTTAAAAAAAATTGGCTCTGAATATAGTCTGTTAGAAAAAATATACAATGCCTTATTCTACTCTGTTTTGGAGTATATACACCAAATCAGTATGCTCTCTCATGTAAAATACAGAAATTCTAATTTTACACGAATTGAAAAAATCCAAGAATTACCTAGGCACCCCAATGTTAAAAACAAAATTGCTCTTAATATAATCAGTCATAAAAAATATACCATGCCCTATTCTACTCTGTTTTGGAGTATATACACAAACTCCCTATGTTCTCTCAAGAAAAATACAGAAATTCTATATTTAAGTGAATCGAAATAAATCTAAATATTATCAAGGCACCCAAATGTTTAAAACAATATTGATCTGAACATAATCTGTCAGAAAAAATATACAGTGCCCTTTTCTACTCTGTTTTGTAGCATATACACCAACTCAATATGCTCTCTCATGTAAAATACTGAAATTCTAATTTTACGCGAATCGAAAAAAATATAAATAATATCTAGGCATCCCAAAGTCAAAAGAAAATGGCTGTGAATATAGTCTGTTAGAAAAAATATATAATGACTTATTCTACTGTGTTTTGAAGTATATACACCAACTCAGGATGCTCTCTCATTTAAAATACAGTTATTCAAATTTTGCCCAAATCGAAAAAATCTAAATATTATCTAGGCACCCCAGTGTTACAATAAAAATTGGTCTGAATATAATCTGTCAGAAAAAATATACAATGCCCTATTCTACTTCTTTTGAAGTATATACACCAACTCCATATGCTCTCTCATGTGAAATACAGAAATTCTATATTTAAGCAAATCGAAAAAAATCTAAATATTATCTAGGCACCCCAATGTTAAAAGCAAAATTGCTCTGAATAAAATCTGTCAGAAAAAATATACAGTGCCCTTTTCTATGCTGTTTTGTAGCATAAACACCAACTCAATATGCTCTCTCATGTAAAATACTGAAATTCTAATTTTACGCGAATCAAAAAAAATTTAAATAATATTTAGGTGCCCCAAAGTTAAAATAAAATAACTCTGAATATAGTGTGTTAGAAAAAATATAAAATGCCTTATTCTACTCTGTTTTGGAAAATATACACCAACTCAGTATGCTCTCTCATGTAAAATACAGAAATTCTAATTTTATGTGTATCGAAAAAAGCTAAATATTATCTAGGCACCCCAATGTTAAAAACAAAATTGCTCTGAATATAATCTGTCAGAAAAATTATACAATGCCCTATTCTACTCTGCTTGGAGTATATACAACAACTCAGTATGCTCTCTCATGTAAAATACAGAAATTCTATATTTAAGCGAATCGAAAAACATCTAAATATTATCTAGGCACCCCAATGTTAAAAGCAAAATTGCTCTGAATATAATCTGTCAGAAGAAATATACAATGCACTTTTCTACTCTGTATTGTAGTATATACACCAACTCAATACGCTCTCTCATGTAAAATACAGAAATTCTAATTTTACCCGAATCGAAATAATCTAAATATTATCTATGCACCCCAATGTTAAACGCAAAATTGCTCTGAATATAATCTGTCAGAAAAAATATACAAGGCTTTTTTCGACTCTGTTTTGTAGTATAAACACCAACTCAATATGCTCTGTCATGTAAAATACAGAAATTCGAATTCGACCGGAATCGAAAAAACCTAAATATTATATAGGCACCCCAATGTTAAAAGCAAAATTGCTCTGAATATAATCTGTCCGAGAAAATATTCAATGTTCTTTTCTACTCTGTTTTGTAGTATAAACACCAACTCAATATGCTCTGTCATGTAAAATACAGAAATTGTAATTCTACCAGAATCGAAAAAATCTAAATATTATCTAGGCACCCCAATGTTAAAAGCAAAATTGCTCTGAATATAATCTGTCATAATAAATATACAATGCCCTTTTTTACTCTGCTTTGGAGTATATAAACCACCTCAATATGCTCTCTCATGTAAAATACCGACATTCTAATTTTAGGTGAATCAAAAAAAATCTAAATAATATCTATGCGCCCCAAAGTTAAAAGAAAATGGCTCTGAATATAGTCTGTAAGAAAAAATATACAATGACTTATTCTACTGTGTTTTGAAGTATATACACCAACTCAGGATGCTCTCTCATGTAAAATACAGTAATTCTAATTTTAACCAAATCGAAAAAATCTAAATATTATCTAGGCACATTAATGTTAAAAACAAAATTACTCTGAATATAATCTGTCAGAAAAAATATACAATGCCCTATTCTACTCTGTTTTGGAGTATATACACCAACTCCATATGCTCTCTCATGTAAAATACAGAAATTCTATATTTAAGCGAATCAAAAAAAATTTAAATATTATCTAGGCACCCCAATGTTTAAAGAAAAATTGCTCTGAATAGAATCTGTCAGAAAAAATACACAATGCACTTTACTTCCGTTTTTGGTAGTATATACACCAACTCCATATGCTCTCTCATGTAAAATACAGAAATTCTATATTTAAGTGAATCGAAAAAAAATCTAAAAAGTATGTAGGCACCCCAATGTTAAAAGAAAAATTGCTCTGAATATAGTCTGTCAGAAAAAATATACAGTGAACTTTTCTACTCTGTTTTGTAGTATATACATCAACTCAATATGCTCTCTCATGTAAAATACCGAAATTCTAATTTTACGCGAATCAAAAAAAGTCTAAATTATATCTAGGCGCCCCAAAGTTAAAACAAAATGTCTCTGAATATAGTCTGTTAGAAAAAATATAAAATGCCTTATTCTACTCTGTTTTGTACTATATACACGAACTCAATATGCTCTCTCATGTAAAATACAGAAATTCTAATTTTACCCGACTCGAAAAATTCTAAATATTATCTAGGCAACCCAATGTTAAACGAAAAATTTCTCTGAATACAATCTGTCAGTAAAAATATACAATTTTCTTTTCTACTCTGTTTTGTAGTATAAACACCAACACAATATGCTCTGTCATGTAAAATACTGAAATTCGAATTTCACCATAAATGAAAAAATCTAAATATTATCTAGGCACCTTAATCTTAAAAGCAAAATGGCTCTGAATATAACCTGTTAGAAAAAATATACAATGCCTTATTCTACTCTGTTTTGGAGTATATACACCAACTCAGTATGCTCTCTCACGTAAAATACAGAAATTCTAATTTTACCCGAATCGAAAAAATCTACATATTATCTAGGCACCTCAATGTTAAAAACAAATTGCTCTAAATATAATCTGTCAGGAAAAATATACAATGCCTTATTCTACATTGTTTTGGAGTATATACACCAACTCCAT
Source organism: Callithrix jacchus (assembly GCF_049354715.1). Lineage (NCBI taxonomy): Eukaryota > Metazoa > Chordata > Mammalia > Primates > Cebidae > Callithrix > Callithrix jacchus. The sequence continues at coordinate 53,651,354 of NC_133521.1, read as the reverse complement.
ATGCTCTCTCATGTAAAATACAGAAATTCTAATTCTACCGTAATCGAAAAAATATAAATATTGTCTAGGCACCTGAAAGTTAAAAACAAAATTGCTCTGAATATAATCAGTCCGAAAAAATATACAATTCCCTATTCTACTCTGTTGTGGAGTATATACACCAACTCCATACGATCTCTCCTGTAAAATACAGAAATTCTATATTTAAAAGAATCGAAAAAAATCTAAATATTATAAAGGCACCCCAATGTTAAAATTAAAATTGCTCTGAATATAGTTTGTCAGAAAAAATATAAATGCCCTTTTCTACTTTGTTTAGTAGTACATACACCAACTCAATATTCTCTCTCATGTAAAATACAGAAATTTTAATTTTACCCAAATCAAAAAAATCTAAACACTATGTAGGCACCCCAATGTTAAAAACAAAATTGCTCTGAATATAATCTGTTAGAAAAAATATACAATGCCCTATTCTACCCTGTTTTGGAGTATATACACCAATTCAGTATGCTCTCTCATGTTAAATACAGAAATTCTAATTTTACGTGAATCGAAAAAAATCTAAATATTATCTAGGCACTTCAATGATAAAGAAAAAAATTGCTCTGAATATAATCTGTCAGAAAAAATATAGAATGCCCTATTCTACTCTGTTTTGGAGTATATACAGCAACTCTATATGCTCTCTCATGTAAAATACAGAAATTCTAATTTTATGTGAATCGAAAAAAATCTAAATAATATCTAGGCGCCCCGAAGTTCAAAGAAAATGGCTCTGAATATAGTCTGTTAGAGAAAATATACATTGCCTTATTCTACTCTGTTTTAGAGGACATACACAAACTCAGTATGCTCTCTCATGTAAAATACAGAAATTCTATATTTAGGCGAATCGAAAAAAATCTAAATATTATCTAGGCACCCGAGTATTAAAAGCAAATTTGCTCTGAATATAATCTGTCAAAAAAAATATACAATGTCCTTTTCTACTCTGTTATCTAGTACATACACCATCTCAATATGCTCTCTCATGTAAAATACAGAAATTTTAATTTTACCGGATTCGGCAAAATCTAAATAATATGTAGGCATTCCAATGTAAAAAACAAAATTGTTCTGAATATTATCTGTCAGAAAAAATATGCAATGCCTTATTGTACTCTGATTTGGAGTATATAAACCAACTCAGTATGCTCTCTCATGTAAAATACCGAAATTCTAATTTTATGCGAATCAAATAAAATCTATATAATATCTAGGTGCCCCAAAAATAAAATAAAATGGCTCTGAATATAGTCTGTAAGACAAAATATACAATGCCTTATTCTACTTTGTTTTGGAGTATATACACCAACTCAGTATGCTCTCTCATGTAAAATACAGAAATTCTATATTTAAGAGAATCGAAAAAATATCTAAATATTATCTAGGCACCTCTATGTTAAAAGCAAAATTTCTCTAATATATAATCTGTCAGAAAAAATATACAATGCCCTATTCTACTATGTTTTGGAGTATATACACCAAGTCAGTATGCTCTCTCAAGTAAAATACAGAAATTCCCTATTTAAGCGAATCGAAAAATTTTAAACATTATCTAGGCACCCGAATGTTAAAAGCAAATTTGCTCTGAATATAATCTGTCAGAAAAAATATACAATGCCCTTTTCTACGCTGTTTTTATTATATACACCAATTCAATATGCTCTCTCATTTAAAATACAGAAATTCTAATTTCACCCGAATCGAAAAAATAAAAATATTATGTAGGCTCCTTAATGTTAAAAACAAAATTGCTCTGAATATAATCTGTCAGAAAAAATATAAAATGCCGTATTATACTCTGTTTTGGAGAATATAAACCAACTTCATATGCTCTCTCATGTAAATACAGAAATTTCATATTTAAGCGAATCGAAAAAAATCTAAATATTATCTAGGCACCACAATGTTAAGAGAAAAATTGCTCTGAATATAATCTGTCAGAAAAAGTATACAATTCCTTTCTCTACTCTCTTTTTAGTATATGCACCAACTCAATATGCTCTCTCTTGTAAAATACAGAGATTCTAATTTTGCCCAAATCGAAAAAATCTAAATAATATGTAGGCACGCCAATGTGAAAAGCAAAACTGCTCTTAATATAGTCTGTCAGAAAAAATATACAATGCCCTATTCTACTCGGTTTTAAAGTATATACACGAACGCAGTATGCTTTATCATGTAAAATACTGAAATTCAAATTTTACGCAAATCGAAATAAATCTAAATAATATCTAGGTGCCCCAAAGTTAAAAGAAAATGGCGCTTAATATAGTCTGTTAGAAAAAATATACAATGCCTTATTCTACTCTGTTTTAAAGTATATACACCAAATCAGTATGCTCTCTCATGTAAAATACCGAAATTTTAATTTTACGTGAATCGAAAAAATTCTAAGTATTATGAAGGCACCCGAATGTTAAAAGCAAAATTGCTCTGATTAGAATCTGTCAAAAAATATACAATGCCATATCTACTCTGTTTTGGAGTATATAAACCAACTCAATATGCTCTCTCATGTAAAATACCGAAATTCTAATCTTACGTGAATCAAAAAAAACCTAAATATTATCTATGCACCCGAATGTTAAAAGCAAAATTGCTCTGAATATAATCTGTCAGTAAAAATATACAATGCCTTATTCTATTGTTTTGGAGTATATACACCAACTCAGTATGCTCCCTCATGTAAAATACACAAATTCTAAATTTACGTGAATCTAAAAAAATCTAAATATTATCTAGGCACCCCAATGTTAAACAGAAAATTGCTCTAAATATAATCTGTCAGAAAAAATATACAAAGGCCTATTCTACTCAGTTTTGGAGCATATACACCAACTCCTTATACTCTCTCATGTAAAATACAGAAATTCTATGTTTAAGCGAATTGAAAAAAATCTGAGTATTATCTATGCAACCCAATGTCAAAAGCAAAATAGCTCTGAATATAATCTGTCAGAAAAATATACAATGCCCTATTCTACTTAGTTTTAGAGTGTATACACCAACTCAATATGCTCTCTTATGTAAAATACTGAAATTCTAATTTTACTCAAATCGAAAAAAATCTAAACAATATGTAGGCGAACCAAAGTTAAAAGAAAATGGCTCTGTATACAGTCTGTTTGAAGAAATGTACAATGCCTTATTCTACTCTTTTTTGGAGTATATACACCAACTCAGTATGCTCTCTCATGTAAAATACAGAAATTCTAATTGTACCCGAATCGAAAAAATCTAAATATTATCTAGGCAACCCAATGCTAAAAACAAAATTGCTCTGAATATACTCTGTCAGAAAAAATATACAATGCCCTATTCTACTCTTTTTTGGAGTATATACACCAACTCCATATGTTCTCTCATGTAAAATACAGAAATTCTACATTTAAGCGTATCGAAAAGATCTAAGTATTATCTAGGCACGCCAATGTTAAAAAGAAAATTGCTATTAATATAATCTGTCAGAAAAAATATACATTACCCTTTTCTACTCTGTTTTCGAGTATATACACCAACTCCATATGCTCTCTAATGTAAAATACCGAAATTCTAATTTCACGTGAATAGAAAAAAATCTAAATAATATCTAGGTGCCCCAAAGTTAAAAGAAAATTGCTCTGAATATAGTCTGTTAGAAAAAATGTTCAATGCCTTATTGTACTCTGTTGTGGAGTATATACACCAACTCAGTATGCTCTATCATGTAAAATAGCGAAATTCTAATTTTCCATGAATTGAAAAAATCTTAATAATATCTAGTCACCCCAATGTTAAAAACAAAATTTCTTTGAATATACTCTGTCAGAAAAAATATTCAATGCTCTATTCTACTTAGTTTTGGAGCATATACACCAACTACATATGCTCTCTCATGGAAAATTTAAAAATTCTATATTTAGGGGAATCAAAAAAAAAATCTAAATATTATCTAGGCACCCAAATGTTAAAAGCAAAATTGCTCTGAATATAATCTGTCAGAAAAAATATGCAATGCCTTTTTCTACTCTGTTTCGGAGTATATACACCAACTCTATAGGATCTCTCATGTAAAATATTTAATTCTAATTTTACCCGATTCGAATAAAATATAAATAACATCTAGGTGCCCCAATGTTAAAAGAAAATGGCTCTGAATATAGTCTGTTAAAAAAAACATACAATGCCCTATTCTACTCTGTTTTGGAGTATATACACCAACTAAGTGTGCTCTCTCATGTAAAATACCGAAATTCTAATTTTACAAGAATCGAAAGAAATCAAAATATTATCAAGGCACCCCGTGTTAAAAACAAAATTTCTCTGAATATAATCTGTCAGAGAAAATATACAATGCCCTATTCTACTCTTTTTTGGAGTATATACACCAACTCCATATGTTCTCTCATGTAAAATACAGAAATTCTATATTTAAGAGAATCAAAAAAATTGAAATATTATCCTGGCACACCAATGATAAAAGCAAAATTGCTCTGAATATAATCTGTCAGAAAAAATATAAAATGCCCTATTCTACTCTGTTTTGGAGTATATACTCAAACTCCATATGCTCTCTCAGGTAAAATACAGAAATTCTATATTTAAGCAAATCAAATAAAACCTAAATATTATTTAGGCACCCCAATGTTAAATGCAAAATTGCTCTGAATATATTCTGTCAGAAAAAATATACAATGCCCTTTTCTACTCTGTTTTGGAGTATATACATTAACTCAATATGCTCTCTCATGTAAAATACAGAAATTGTAATTTTACACGAGTCGAAAATATCTAAATATTATCTAGGCACCCGAATGTTAAAAACAAAATTGCTCTGAATATAATGTGTCAGAAAAAATATACAATGCCCTATTCTACTTACTTTTGGAGTATACACACCATCTAAATATGCGCTCTCATGTAAAATACAGTAATTCTATATTTAAGCGAATAAAAAAAAATCTAAGTATTATCTAGGCACACCACTGTTGCAAGCGAAATTGCTCTGAAAATAATCTGTCAAAAAACTATACAATGCCGTTATCGACTCTGTTTTGTTGAATATACACCAAGTCCATATGCTCTCTCATGTAAAATACCGAAATTGTAATTTTACGCAAATCAAAAAAAATCTAAATAATATCTAGGTGCCGCAAAATTAAAGGAAAATGGCTCTGAATATAGTCTGTTAGAAAATATATACAATGCCTTATTCTACCCTGTTTTGGAGTATATACACCAACTCCGTATGCTCTCTCATGTAAAGTACAGAAATTCTAATTTTACGTGAATCGAAAAAAATCTAAACATTATCTAGGCACCCCTATGTTAAAACCAAAATTGATCTCCCTATAATCTGTCAGAAAAAAACACAATGCCCTGTTCTACTCTGTTTTGTAGTGTATACAGCAACTCAATATGTTCTCTCATTTAAAACACCGAAATTCTAATTTTATGCCAATCACAAAAAATCTAAATAATATCTAGGAGCCCCAAAGTTAAAAGGTAATAGCTCTGAATATAGTCTGTCAGAAAAAATATACAATGCATTATTCTACTCTGTTTTGGAGTATATACACCAACTCCATATGCTCTCTCATGTAAAATACAGAAATAATATATTTAAGTGAATCGAAAAAAATCTAAATATTATCTAGGCACCCCAATGTTAAAAGCAAAGTGGCCCTCAATATATTTTGTTAGAAAAAACATACAATGCCTTCTTCTACTCTGTTTTGGAGTATATACACCAACTCACTATGCTCTCTCATGTAAAATACCGTAATTTTAATTTTACATGAATTGAAAAAAATCTAAATATAATCGCAGCACCCCAATGATAAAAACAAAATTGCTCTGAATATAATCTGTCAGACAAAATATACAATGCCCTATGCTACAATTTTTTGGAATGTATACTCCAACTCCATATGCTCTCTCATGTAAAATAAAGAAATTCTAATTTTACTCATATTGAAAAAATCTAAATATTGACTAGGCACCCCAATGTTAAAACCAAAATGCTCTGAATATAATCTGTCAGAAAAAATATACAATGCCTTATTCTACTCTGTTTTGGAGTATATACACCAACTCAGTATGCTCTCTCTTGTAAAATACCGAAATTCTATATTTACGTGAATCGAAAAAAATCTAAATACTCTCTAGGCGCCCCAAAGTTAAAAGAAAATAGCTCTGAATATAGTCTGTCAGAGAAAATATACAATGCCTTATTCTACTCTGTTTTGGGGTATATACACCACCTCAGTATGCTCTCTCATGTAAAATACAGAAATTCTATATTTAAGCGAATCGAAAAAAATCTAAATAATATCTAGGGGCCCCAAAGTTAAGAGAAAATGGCTCTGAATATAGTCTGTTAGAAAAAATATACAATGCCCTATTCTCTGTTTTGTAGTATATACACCAACTCAACTCAATATGCACTCTCATGTAAAATACAGAAATTCTAATTTTACCCAAATCGAAAAAATCTAAATATTATCTAGGCTTCCCAATGTTAAAAACAAGATTGCTCTTAATATATTCTGTCAGAGAAAATATACAATGCCCTTTTCTACTCTCTTTTTTAGTACATACACGAACTGAATATGCTCCCTCATGTAAAATAACGAAACTCTAATTTTACATGAATCGAAATAAATCTACATAATATCAAGGTGCACCAAAGTTAAAAGAAAATGCCTCTGAATATAGTCTGTTAAAAAACATATACAATGCTTTATTCTACTCTGTTTTGGAGTATATATATCAACTCAGTATGCTCTCTCATGTAAAATACGGAATTTTAATTTTACCCGAATCAAAAAAATCTAAATATTATCTAGGCTCTCCAACGTAAAAAAAAATGGCTCTGAATATAATCTGTGAGAAAAAATATACAATGCCCTTTTCTACTCTCTTTTGTACTATATACACCAACTCAATTCGCTCTCTCATGTAAAATACAGAAATTCTAATTTTACACGAATCAAAAAAAATCTAAAAAATATCTAGGCCACACAAAGTTAAAAAAAAGTCTCTCAATATAGTCTCTTAGAAAAATTATACAATGCCTTATTCTACTCTGTTTTGGAGTATATACACCAACTAAGCATGCTCTCTCATGTTAAATACCGAAATTCTAATTTTACGTGAATTGAAAAAAATGTAAATAATATCTTGGTGCCCCAAATTTAAAAGAAAATGGCTCTGAATATAGTCTCTTAGAAAACATATACAATGCCTTATTCTACTTTGTTTTGGAGTATATACACTAACTCAGTATCCTCTCTCATGTAAAATACAGAAACTCTAATTTTACCCAAATCAAAAAAACTTAAATATTATCTAGGCACCCCAATGTTTAAAACAAAATTGTTCTGAGTATATTCTGTCAGAAAAAATTTGCAATGCCCTACTCTCTGTTTTGTAGTATATACACAATTTCAACTCAATATGCTCTCTTAGGTAAAATACAAAAATTCTAATTTTACCAGAATCCAAAATATCTAAATATGATCTAGGCCCCCCAGTGTTAAAAACAAAATTGCTCTGAATATATTCTGTTAGAAAATATACAAGGCACTATTCAACTTTGTTTTGGAGTATATAAACCAACTCAGTATGCTCTCTCATGTAAAATACCGAAATTCTAATTTTACGTGAATCGAAAAATATTTAAATATTATCTAGGCACTCCAATGTAAAAAGCAAAATTGCTCTGAATATATTCTCTCAGAAAAAATATACAATGCACTTTTCTACTCTGTTTTGGAGTTTATACCCCAACTCAATATGCTCTCTCATGTAAAATACCGAAATTCTAATTTACGAGAATGAAAAAATATCTAAATATCTAATCGCCAGAAAGTTAAAAGAAAATGGCTCTAAATATAGTCTGTTAGGAAAACATACAATGCCTAATTCTACTCCGTTTTGGAGTATATACACCAACTCAGTATGCTCTCTCATGTAAAATACAGAAATCCGAAATTTACCCGAATCGAAAAAATCTAAATATTATCTAGGCACCCCAATGTTAAAAAAAAAATTTCTCTGAATATAATCTGTGAAAAAAATATACAATGCCTTTTTCTACTCTGTTTTGAAGTATATAAAACAACTATATATGCTCTCTCATGTAAAATACCGAAATTCTAATTTTACACGAATAGAAAAAAATCTAAATAATAACTAGGCGCCCAAAAGTTAAAAGAAAATGGCTCTGAATATAGTCTGTTAGAAAAAGTATACAATGCTTTATTCTACTCTGTTTTGGAGTTTAAACACCAACTGAGTTTGCTCTCAGATGTAAAATACCGAAATTCTAATTTTACGCGAATCAAAAAAAATCTAAATAATATCTAGGTTCCCCACAGTTAAAAGAAAATGGCTGTGAATATAGTCTGTTAGAAAAAATATAAAATGCCTTATTCTACTCTGTTTTGGAGTATATTCACCGACTCAGTATGCTCTATCATGTAAAATACCGAAATTCTAATTTTACGTGAATCGAAAAAATCTTAATATTATCTAGGAACCCCAATGTTAAAAACATAATTGCTCTCAATATAATCTGTCAGAAAAAATATACAATGCCCTTTTCTACTGTGTTTTGTAGTAAATACACCAACTCAATATGCTCTCTCATGTAAAATAACGAAATTTTAATTTTACGCGAATCGAAGAAAATCTAAATATTATCTAGTCGCCCCAATGTTAAAAGACAATAGCTCGGAATGTAGTTTGTTATAATAAATATACGATGACTTATTCTACTTTGTTTTGGAGTATATACACAAACTCAGTATGCTCTCTCATGTAAAATACCGGAATTCTAATTTTACGCGAATCAAAAGAAATCTAAATAATATCTAGGAGCCCCAAAGGTAAAAGAAAATGGCTCTGAATATAGTCTGTTAGAAAAAATATACAATGCCTTATTCTACGCTGTTTAGGAGTATATACACCAACTCACTATGCTCTCTCATATAAAATACAGAAATTCTAATTTTACCCGAATCGACAATATCTAAATATTATCTAGGCACCCCAATGCTAAAAACAAAATTGCTCTGAATATAATCTGTCAGAAATAATATACAATGCCGTATTCTACTTTTTTTGAGTATAGACACCAACTCCATATGCTCTCTCATTTAAAATACAGAAATTCTAATTTTACCCGAATCGAAAAAATTTAAATAATATCTAGGCACCCCAATGTTAAAATCAAAATTGCTCTGAATATAGTCTGTCAGAAAAAATATACAATGCCCTATTCTACTCTGTTTTGGAATATATGCACCAACTCCATATGCTCTCTCATGTAAAATACAGAAATTCTATATTTAAGCGAATCGAAAAAAATCTAAATATTATTTATGCACCCCAATATTATAAGCAAAATTGCTCTGTATATAATCTGTCAGAGAAAATATACAATGCCCTTTTCTACTCTGTTTTGGAGTATATACACCGACTCAATATGCTCTCTCATGTAAAATACGGAAATTCTAATCTAGGCGCCCCAAAGTTAAAAGGAAATGGCTCTGAATATAGTCTGTTAGAAAACATATACAATACCTTATTCTACTCTGTTTTTGAGTATATACACCAACTCAGTTTGCTCTCTCATGTAAAATAGAGAAATTCTAATTTTACCCAAATGGAAAGGATCTAAATATAATCTAGGCACCCCAATGTTATAAACAAAATTGCTCTGAATATAATCTGTCAGACAAAGTATACAATGCCCAATTCTACTCTTTTTTGGAGTATATACACACACTCCATATCCTCTCTGTTGTAAAATACAGACATTCTATATTTAAACGAATCGAAAAAAATCTAAATATTATCTAGGCACCCCAATGTTAAAAGCAAAATTACTCTGAATATAATATGTCATAAAAAATATACAATGCCTTATTCTACTCTGTTTTGAAGTATACACACCAACTCAATATGCTCTCTTATGTAAAATACCGAAATTCTAATTTTACGAGAATCCAAAAAAATCTAAATAATATTTAGGAGGCCCAAAGCTGAAAGAAAATGGCTCTGAATGGAGTCTGTTAAAGAATATATACAATGCCCTATTTTACAATCTTTTGGAGTTTATACACAAACTCAGTATGCTCTCTCGTGTAAAATACCGAAATTCTAATTTTACGTGAATCGAAAAAAAACTAAATATTATCTAGGCAACCCAATGTTAAAAGGAAAATTGCTCTGAATATAAACTCTCAGAAAAAATATACAATGTTTTATTCTACTCTGTTTTGGAGTATATACACCAAGTCAATATGCTCTTTCATGTAAAATAAAAAAATTCTAATTATACGAGAATCGAAAAAAATCTAAATAATATCTAGGCGCCCCAAAGTTAAAAGAAAATGGCTCTGAATATAGTCTGTTAAAAAAATATACAATGCCTTATTCTACTCTGTTTTGGAGTATATACACCAACACAGTATGCTCTCTCAAGTAAAATACCGAAATTCTATATTTAAGAAAATCGGAAAAAATCTAAATATTATCTAAGCGTCATAATATTACAAGCAAATTTGCTCTGAATATAATCTGTCACAAAAAATATATAATGCCCTTTTCTACTCTGTTTTGTAGGATATACACCAACTCAATATGCTCTTTCATGCAAAATACAAAAACTCTGTTTTACCCGAATCGAAAATATCTAAATATTATCAAAGCACTCCAATGTTGAAAACAAAACTACTCTCAATATAATCTTTCAGAAAAAATATACAATGACCTATTCTACTCTGTTTTGGAGTATATACACCAACTCAGTATGCTCTCTCATGTAAAATACAGAAATTCTAATTTTACCCGAATTGAAAAAATATAAATATTATCTAGGTACCCCAATATTAAAAACAAAATTGCTCTGAATATAATCTGTCAGAATAAATATACAATGCCCTATTCTACTCTTTTTTGGAGTATATACACCAACTCCATATCCTCTCTCTTGTAAAATACAGAAATACTAATTTTACCCAAATCGAAAAAATCTAAATATTATCTAGGCAACCCAATGTTAAAAACAAAATTGCTCTGAATAGAATCTGTCAGAAAAAATATACAATGCCCTATTCTACTCTGTTTAGGAGTATATACACCAACTTAGTATGCTTTCTCCTGTAAAATACAGAAATTCTAATTTTACGTGAATCGAAAAAAATCTAAATATTATCTAGGCACCGGAATGTGAAAAGCAAAATTGTTCTTAATACAATGTGTCAGAAAAAATATGCAATTTCCTTCTCCACTTTCTTTTGGAGTATATACAGCAACTCAATATGCTCTGTCATGTCAAATACCGAAATTATAATTTTACGCGAATTGACAAAAATCTAAATAATATCTATGCACCCGAAAGATAAAAGAAAATGGCTCTGAATATAGTCTGTTATAAAAAATATACAAAGCCTTATTGTACTCTGTTTTGAAGTATATACACCAACTCAGTATTCTCTCTCATATAAAATACCGAAATTCTAATTTTACGTGAATCGAAAAAAATCTAAATGTTATCTAGGCACCCCAATGTTAAAAGCAAAATGGCTCTGAATATTATCTGTCAGAGAAAATATACAATGCCTTTTCCTACTCTTTTTAGGAGTATCTACATCAACTCAATATGCTCTCTCACGTAAAATACCTAAATTCTAATTTTAGGTGAATTGAAAATTATCTAAAGAATATCTAGGCACCCCAAAGTTAAAAGAAAATGGCTCTGAATATAGCCTTTTAGAAAAAATATACAATGACTTATTCTACTCTGTTTTGGATTATATACACCAAATCAGTATGCTCTCTCATGTAAAATAACGAAATTCAAATTTTACCCAAATCAAAAAACTCTAAATAATATATAGGGGCCCCAAAGTTTAAAGAAAACGGCTGTGAATATAGTCTGTTAGAAAAAATATACAATGCCTTATTCTACTTTGTTTTGGAGTATGTACACCAACTCAATATGCTCTCTAATAGAAAATACATAAATTCTATATTTAATCGAATCGAAAAAAATCTAAATACTGTCTAGGCATCCCTATATTAAAAGCAAAATTTCTCTGAATATAATCTGTCAGAAAAAATATACAATGCACTTTTCTACTCTGTTTTGGAGTATACACACCAACTCAATATGCTCTCTCATGTAAAATACCGAAATTCTAATTTTACGTGAATCGAAAAAAATCTAAATCATATCTACGCGCCCCAAAGTTAAAATAAAATGGCTCTGAATATAGTTTGTAAGGAAAAATATACAATACCTTATTCTACTCTGTTTTATTGTATATACACCAAATCAGTATGCTCCCTCATGTAAAATACTGAAATTTTAAATTTACATGAATCAAAATAAATGTAAATAACATATAAGTGCCCCAAAGTTAAAAGAAAATGGCTCTGAATATAGTCTGTCAGAATAAATATACAATGCCTTATTCTGCTCTGTTTTGGAGTATATACACCAACTCAGTATGCTCTCTCATGTAAAATGTAGAAATTCTAATTTTACACGAATCGAAAAAATCTAAAAATTATCTAGGCACCCCAAAGTTAAAAACAAAATTGCTCTGAATACAATCTGTTAGAACAAATATACAATGCCCTATTCTTCTCTGTTTTGTAGTATATACACCAACTCCATATGCTCTCTCAGGTAAAATACAGAAATTCTATATTTGAGCGAATCGAAAAAAACTCAATACTATCTAGGCACCCCAATGTTAAAAGCAAAATTGCGCTGAATATCATCTGTCAGGAAAAATATAAAATGCCCTTTTCTACTCTGTTTTGTAGTATATACACCAACACTATATGCTCTCTCATGTAAATTACCAAAATTGTAAATTTACGAGTATCGAAAAATATCTAAATAATATCTAGGCGCCCAAAAGTTAAAAGAAAATAGCTCTGAAAATAGCCTGTTATAAAAAATATACAATTCCTTATTCTACTCTTTTTTGGAGTATATACACCAACCCACTATGCTCTCTGATGTAAAATACCGAAATTCTAATTTTACGTGAATCGAAAAAATTCTAAATACAATCTCGGCACCACAATGTTAAAAGCAAAATTGCTCTGAATATAATCTCTCAGAAAAAATATACAATGCCCTTTTCTAATCTGTTTTGGCTTATATACACCAACTCAATATTCACTCTCATGTAAAATACCGAAATTATAATTTTACGTGAATTGAAAACAATCTAAATAATATATAGGTGCCACAAAGTTAAAATAAAATGGCTCTGAATATACTCTGTTAGGAAAAATATAGAATGCCTTATTCTACTCTGTATTGGATTATATAGACAAACTCAGTATGCTCTCTAATGTAAAATAACGAAATACTAATTTTACGTGAATCGAAAAAAATTTAAATAATATCTAGGCGCCCCAAAGTTAAAAGAAAATAGCTCTTAATATATTCTGTTAGAGAAAATATACAATGCCCTATTCTACTCTGTTTTGGAGTATATACACCAACTCAGTATGCTCCCTCTTGTAAAATACCAAAATAATAACTACGTGAATCAAAAAAAATCTAAATATTTTCCAGGCACTACAATGTTAAAAGCAAAATTCTTCTGAATATAATCTGTCAGAAAAAATATACAATGCCCTTTTCTACTCTGTTTTGGAGTATATACACCAACTCAGTTTACGCTCTCATGTAAAATACAGAAATTCTAATATTAACCGAATCGAAAAAATCTAAATATTCGGTAGGCACCGCAATGTTAAAAACAAAACTGCTCTGAATATAATCTGTCAGTTAAAATATACAATGCCCTATTCTACTCTTTTTTGCAGTATATACATTAACTTCATATGCTCTCTCATTTAAAATACAGAAATTCTAATTTTACTCGAATCAAAAAAATCTAAATATTATCTAGGCACCACAATGTTAAAAGCAAAATTGCTCTGAATATAATCTCTCAGAAAAAATATACAATGCCCTTTTCTAATCTGTTTTGGCGTATATACACCAACTCAATATGCACTCTCATGTAAAATACCAATATTCTAATTTTAGGTGAATCGAGAAAAATCTAAATAATATTTAGGCACCACAGAGTTAAAATAAAATGGCTCTGAATATAGTCTGTTAGAAAAAATATACAATGCCCTATTCTACTCTGTTTTGGAGTATATACACCAACTCAGTATGCTCTCTCATGTAAAATACCGAAATTCAAATTTTACGTGAATAAAAAAATCTAAATACTATCTAGGCACCGCAATGTTTAAACAAATTTGCTCTGAATATACTCTGTTATAAAAAATATACAATGCCCTTTTCTACTCTTTTTTGGAGTATATACACCAACTCCATATGCTCTCTTATGTAAAATACCGAAATTCTAATTTTACGTGAATCGAAAAAAATCTAAATAATATCTAGGCGCCCCAAAGTTAAAAGAAAATGGCTCTGAATATATTCTGTTAGAAGAAATATACATTACCATATTCTACTCTGTATTGGATTATATACAAAAACTCTGTAGGCTCTCTCATGTAAAACACAGAAATTCTAATTTTACGTGAATCGAATAAAATCTAAATATTATCTAGGCAACCCAATGTTAAAAACAAAATTACTCTGAATATAATCTGTCAGAAAAAATATACAATGCCCTATTCTACTCTGTTTTGGAGTATATACATTAACTCCATATTCTCAATCATGTAAAATACAGAAATTCTATATTAAAGCGAATAGAAAAATATCTAAATATTATCTAGGCACCCCAATGTTAACAACAAAATTACTCTGAATATAATTTGTCAGAGAAAATATACAATGCCCTTTTCTACTCTGTTTTGTAATATATACCCAAACTCAATATGCTCTATCATGAAAAATACAGAAATTCTAATTTTACCAGAATCGATAAACCAAAATTTATCTAGGCACCACAATGTTGAAAACAAAATTGCTCTGAATATAATCTGTTGGAAAAAATATACCCTGCCCTTTTCTACTCTGTTGAGGAGTATATATACCAACTCAGTATGCTCTCTCATGCCAAATACCGAAATACTCATTTTAGGTGAATCGAAAAAAATCTAAATATTATTTAGGCACCCCAATGGGAAAAACAAAATTGCTCTGAATATAATCTGTTAGAATAAATGTACAATGCCCTATTCTACTCTGTTTTGGAGTATATACACTGACTCGGTATGCTCTCTCATGTAAAATACCAAAATTCTAATTTTACGTGAATCGAAAAAATTCTAAATATTAGCTAGGCACCCCAATGTTAACAGCAAAATTTCTCCGAATATAATCTGTCAGAAAAAATATACTATGCCCTTTTCTCCTCTTTTTTGGAGTATATACATGAGCTCATAATGCTCTCTCATGTAAAATATTGAAATTTTAATTTTACGTGAATCGAAAAAAATCTAAATAATGTCTAGGCACCACAAAGTTAAAAGAAAATGGCTCTAAATATAGTCTGTCAGAAAAAATATACAATGCCTTATTCTACTCTATTTTGGAGTATATACACCAACTCCATATGCTCTCTCATGTAAAACACCGAAATTCTAATTTTACCTGAATCAAAAAAATCTAAATATTATCTTGACACCCCAATGTAAAAAAAATTACTTTGTATATAATCTGTCAGAGAAAATATACAATGTCCTATTCTACTATGTTTTTGAGTATATAAACCAACCCCATATTCTCTCTCATGTAAAATACCGAAATTCTAATTTTACGCGAATCGAAAAAAATCTAAATAATATCGAGGCACCCCAAAGTTAAAAGAAAATGGCTCTGAATATAGTCTGTTAGAAAAAATATACAATAGCTTATTCTAATGCGTTTCTGAGTATATACACCAACTCATTATGCTCTCTCATGTAAAATACAGAAATTCTAATTTTACGTGAATCGAAAAAATCTAAATATTATCTAGGCACACCAATGTTAAAAAAAATTGCTCAGAATATAATCTGTCAGAGAAAATACACAATGCCCTATTCTACTCTGTTTTGGAGTATATACACCAACTCCATATGCTCTCTCATGTAAAATACAGAAATTCTATATTTAAGCGAATCGAAAAATATCTAAATTATATCTAGACGCCCCAAAGTTAAAAGAAAATGGCTCTGAAAATAGTCTGTTAGAAAAAATATACAATGCCTTATTCGACTCTCTTTTGTAGTATATATACCAACTCAGTATGCTCTCTCACGTAAAATACAGAAATTCTAATTTTTCCCGAATCAAAAAAATCTAAACATTATCTAGGCACCCCAATGTTAAAAACAAAATTGTTCTGAATATAATCTGTCATAAAAAATATACAATGCCATTTTCTACTCTGTTTTGGGGTACATAAACCAACTGCATATGCTCTCTCATGTAAAATACAGAAATTCCATATTTAAGCGAATCGAAAAATATCTAAATATTATATAGGCACCCCAATTTTAAAAACAAAATTTCTCTGAATATAATCTGTCAGAAAAAATATACAATGCCCTTGTCAACTTTGTTTTGGAGTATATACACCAACTCAGTTAGCGCTCCCAAGTAAAATAAAGAAATTCTAATTTTACCCTAATCAACAAATCTAAATATTCTTTAGGCACCCCAGTGTAAAAAACAAAACTGCTCTGAATATAATCTGTCAGAAAAAATATACAATGCCCTATTCTACGCTATTTTGGAGTATATACACCAACTGCATATGCTCTCTCATGTAAAATACATAAATTCTAATTTTACTCGAATCGAAAAAAAACTAAATAATATCTAGGTACACCAATGTTAAAAGCAAAATTGCTCTGAATATAATCTGTGAGAAATAATATACAATTCCCTTTTCTACTCTGTTTTGGATTGTATAAACCAACACAATATGCTCTCTAAGGAAAAATACCGAAATTCTAATTTTACACGAATCGAAAAAAATCTAAATAATATCTAGGCACTCCAAAGTAAAAAGAAAATGGCTATGAATATAGTCTGTTAAAAAAAATATACAATGCCTTATTCTACTATGTTTTCGAGTATATACACCAACTCAGTATGTTCTCTCATGTAAAATACAGAAATTCTAATTTTACCCGAATCATAAAAATCTCAATATTTTCTAGGCACCCCAATGTTAAAAACAAAATTGCTCTGAATTTAATCTGTCATAAAAAATATAGAATATACTTTTCTACTCTGTTTTGGAGTATATACACCAACTCCATATGCTCTCTCATGTAAAATACAGATATTCTATATTTAAGCGAATCGAAAAAAATCTAAATAATATCTAGGTGCCCTAAAGTTAAAAGAAAATGGCTCTGAATATAGTGTGTTAGAAAAAATACACAATGCCTTATTCTACTCTCTGTTAAAGTATATAAACAAACTCAGTATGCTCTCTCATGTGATATACCGAAATCCTAATTTTAACAAAATCGAAAAAATCTAACTATTATCTAGGCACCCAAATGTTAAATACAAAATTACTCTGAATATAATCTCTCAGAAAAAATATACAACGCCATATTCTACTCTTTTTTGGAGTATATAAACCAACTCCATATGCTCTCTCATGTAAAATACAGAAATTCTATATTTAAGGGATCCGAAAAAATTCTAAATATTATCTAGGCATTCCAATGTTAAAAGCAAAATTGATCTGAATATAATCTGTCAGAAATAATATACAATGCCCTTTTCCGCTTTGTTTTGGAGTATATACAGCAACTCAATATGCTCTGTCATGTAAAATACTGAATTTCTAATTTTACGTGAATCGAAAAAAATCTAAATAATATCTAGGTGCCCCAAAGTTAAAAGAAAATGGCTCTGCATATTGTGTGTTAGAAAAAATACACAATGCCTTTTTCTAATCTATTTTAAAGTATATACACCAACTCAGTATGCTCTCTCATATAAAATACCGAAATTCTAATTTTAACAAATCTAAAATGTCTAACTATTATCTAGGCACCCAAATGTTAAAAACAAAATTGCTCTGAATATAATCTCTCAGAAAAAATATGCAATGCCCTATTCTACCCTGTTTTGGAGAATACACCAACTCCATATGCTCTCTTGTAAAATACAGAAATTCTATATTTAAGCGAATCGAGAATATTCTAAATATTATGTAGGCTCCCCAATGTTAAAAGCCAAATTTCTCTGAATATAATCTGTCAGAGAAAATACACAATGCCTTTTTCTACTCTGTTTTGGAGTATATACTCCAACTAAATATGCTCTCTCATGTCAAATACCAAAATTCTAATTCTATGTGACTCGAAAAAAATCTAAATAATATCTAGGCGCCCCTAAGATAACAAAAAAAGTCTCTGAATATAGTCTGTTAGAAAAAATATACAATGGCTTATCGTACTCTGATTTCAAGTATATACACCAACTCTGTATGCTCTCTCATATAAAATAACAAAATTCTAATTTTACATGAATCGAAAAAAATCTAAATGTTATCTAGGCACCCCAATATTAAAAGCCAAATTGCTCTAAATATATTCTGTCAGAAGAAATATACAATGCCCTTTTCTAATCTGTTTTGGAGTATATACAACAACTCAATATGGTATCTCATGTAATATACCGAAATTCTAATTTTATGAGAATGAAAAAAATTTAAATAATATCTAGGCGCCCCTAAGTTAAAAGAAAATGGCTCTGAATATAGTCTGTTAGAAAAAATATCCAATGCCTTATTCTACTCTTTTTTGGAGTATATACACCAACTCAGTTTGCGCTCCCATGTAAAATACAGAAATTCTAATTTTACCCGAATCGAAAAAATATAAATAATATCTAGGCACCCCAATGTTAAAAGCAAAATTCCTCTGAATATAATCTGTCAGAAAAAATATACAATGCCCTATTCTACTCTGTTTTTGAGTATATACACAAACTCCATATACTCCCTCATGTAAAATATGGAAATTCTAAATTTGAGTGAATCGAAAAAAATCTAAATATTATCTAGGCACCCAAATGTTAAAAGCAAAATGATCTAAATATAATCTGTCATAAAAAATATACAATGATTCCTTCTACTCTATTTTGTAGTATATACACCAACTCAATATGCTCTCTCATATAAAGACCCGAAATTCTAATTTTACGAAAATTGAAATAAATCTAAATAATATCTAGGTGCCCGAAAGTTAAAAGGAAATGGCTTTCAATACAGTCTGTTTTAAAAAATATACAATGCCTTATTCTACTCTGTTTTGGAGTAAACACACCAACTCAGCATGCACACTCATGTAAAATACGGAAATTCTAATTTTACGTGAATCGAAAAAAATTTAAATA
This sequence comes from Callithrix jacchus, assembly GCF_049354715.1. Taxonomy (NCBI): domain Eukaryota; kingdom Metazoa; phylum Chordata; class Mammalia; order Primates; family Cebidae; genus Callithrix; species Callithrix jacchus. The sequence continues at coordinate 53,631,952 of NC_133521.1, read as the reverse complement.
TTATCTAGGCACCCCAATTTTAAAAACAAAATTGCTCTAAATACAATCTGTCAGAACAATTATAGAATGCCCTATTCTACTCTGTTTTGGAATATATAAACCAACACCTTATGCTCTCTCACATAAAATAAAGAAATTCTATATTTAAGCGAATCGAAAAGAATCTAAATATTATCTAGGCACCCCAATGTTAAAAGCAAAATGATCTAAATATAATCTGTCATAAAAAATATACAATGCTTCTTTCTACAATTTTGTAGTATATACACCAACTCAAAATGCTCTCTCATGTAAAATACAGAAATTCTAATTTTACGAGAATAGAAAATATCTAAATATTATCTAGGCACCCCAATGTTAAAAAGAAAATTGCTCTGAATGTAATCTGTCAGAGATAATATACAATGCCTTATTCTATTATGGTTTGGAGTATACACACCAACTCAGTATGCTCTCTCATGTAAAATACAGAAATTCTAATGTTATGCGAATCGAAAAAAATCTAAATAATATATAGGCGCCCCAATGTTAAAAGAAAATGGCTCTGAATATCGTCTGTTAGAACAAATATACAATGCCTTATTCTACTGTGTTTTGGTGTATATAAATCAACTCACTATGCTGTCTAGTGTAAAATACAGAAATTCTAATTTTACCCAAATCGAAAAAATCTAAATATTATCTAGGCACCCCAATGTTAAAAGCAAAATTGCTCTGAATATAATCTGTCTGAAAAAATATACAATGCTCTTTACTACTTTTTTTCGGAGTATATACACCAACTCAATATGCTCTGTCATGTAAAATACCGAAATTCTAGTTTTACGCTAATCGACAAAAATCTAAATAATATCTAGGCGCCCCAAAGTTAACAGAAAATGGCTGTGAATACAGTCTGTTAGAATAAATATACAATGCCTTATTCTACTATGTTTTGGAGTATATACACGAACTCAATATGCTCTCTCGGGTAAAATAAGAAATTAAATTTTACCCGACTTGACAAAATCTAAATATTATCTAGGAACCCCAATATTAAAAAAAAATTGCTCTGAATATAATTTGTCAGAAAAAATATTCAATGCCCGTTTCTACTCTATTTTGGAGTATATAAACAAACTCAATATGCTCAATCATGTAAAATACCGAAATTCTAATTTTACGCGAATTAAAAAAAATCTAAATATTATCTAGGTACCCCAATGTTAAAGGAAAATGGCTCTGGAATATAATCTGTCAGAAAAAATATACAATCCCCTTTTCTAGTTTATTTTCGAGTATACACACCAATTCAATATGCTCTCTCATATAAAATACCGAAATACTAAATACACGGGATTTGAAGAAAATCTAAGTATTATCTAGGCACCCCAATGTAAAAAGAAAAATTTCTCGGAACAAAATCTGTCAGAGAAAGTATACAATGCTTTTTTCTACTCTCATTTGGAGTATATACACCAACTCAATATGCTCTCTCATGTAAAATACCGAAATTCTAATTTTACACGAACCGAAACAAATCTAAATATTATCTAGGCACACCAATGTTAAAAGCAAAATTTCTCTGAATATAATCTGTCTGAAAAAATATACAATGCTCTTTACTACTTTGTTTCGGAGTATATACACCAACTCAATATGCTCTGTCATGTAAAATACGAAATTCTAGTTTTACGCGAATCGACAAAAATCTAAATAATATCTAGGCGCCCCAAAGTTAACAGAAAATGGCTGTGAATACAGTCTGTTAGAATAAATATACAATGCCTTATTCTACTATGTTTTGGAGTATATACACGAACTCAATATGCTCTCTCGGGTAAAATAAAGAAATTAAATTTTACCCGAATTGACAAAATCTAAATATTATCTAGGAACCCCAATATTAAAAAAAAAATTGCTCTGAATATAATTTGTCAGAAAAAATATTCAATGCCCGTTTCTACTCTATTTTGGAGTATATAAACAAACTCAATATGCTCAATCATGTAAAATACCGAAATTCTAATTTTACGCGAATTAAAAAAAATCTAAATATTATCTAGGTACTTCAATGTTAAAGGAAAATGGCTCTGGAATATAATCTGTCAGAAAAATATACAATCCCCTTTTCTAGTTTATTTTCGAGTATACACACCAATTCAATATGCTCTCTCATATAAAATACCAAAATACTAAATACACGGGATTTGAAGAAAATCTAAGTATTATCTAGGCACCCCAATGTAAAAAGAAAAATTTCTCGGAACAAAATCTGTCAGAGAAAGTATACAATGCTTTTTTCTACTCTCATTTGGAGTATATACACCAACTCAATATGCTCTCTCATGTAAAATACCGAAATTCTAATTTTACACGAACCGAAACAAATCTAAATATTATCTAGGCACACCAATGTTGAAAGCAAAAGTGCTCTGAATATAATCTTTCAGAAAAAAATATACAATGCCCATTTCTACTCTGTTTTGGAGTATATACACTAATTCAATATGCTCCCTCATGTAAAATACAGAAATTCTAATTATACGCGAATCGAAAAAAATCTAAATACTATCTTAGCCCCCCAATGTTAAAATAAAATAGCTCTGAATATAATCTGTCAGAAAAAATATACAATGCCCTATTATACTCTGTTTTGGAGTATATACACCAACTCAATATGCTCTCTCATGTAAAATACCGAAATTCTAAATTTACGTGAATCGAAAGAAATCTAAATATTATTGAGGTACCCCAATGTTAAAACAAAATCGCTCTGATTATAATCTGTCAGAAATAATATACAATGCTTTATTCTACTTTCTTTTGAAGTATATACACCAACTCAATACGCTCTCTCATGTAAAATACCGAAATTCTTATTTTACGGGAATCGAAAAAAATATAAATATTATCTAGGCACCCAATGTTAAAAGCAAAATTGTTCAGAATATAATCTGTCAGAAATAATATACAATGCCCGTTCCTACTCTGTTATAAAGTATATAAACCAACTCAATATGCTCTCTCATGTAAAATACAGAAATTGTAAATTTACGCAAATTAAAAAATTCTAAATATTATCTAAGCACCCCAATGTTATAAGCAAAATTCTTCTGAATGTAATCTGTCAGAAAAAATATACAATGCCTTTTTCCACTCTGTTTTGGAGTATATATACCAACTCAATATTCTCTCCCATGTAAAATACAAACGTTCAAATTTTACACGAACCAAAAAAAATCTAAATATTATCTAGGCATTCCAATGTTAAAAGCAAGATTGCTCTGAATATAGTCTGTCAGAGAAAGAACACAATGCCCTCTCCTACTTTTTTTTGGAGTACATAAACCAACTCAATATGCTCTCTCATCTAAAATACAAAAATTCTAATATTACCTGAATCGAAAAAAATCTAAATATTATCTAGGCACCCCAATGTTAAAAGCAAAATTGCTCTGAATATAATCTGTCATAAAAATATACAATGCATTTTTCTACTCTGATTTGGAGTATATACACCAACCCTATATGCTCTCTCATATAAAATACAGAAATCCTAAATTTATGAGAATCGAAATAAATCTAAATATTATTTAGGCACCCAATGTTAAAAGCAAAATTGCTCTAAATAAAATCCGTCAGAAATAATCTACAATTCCCTTTCCTACTCTGTTATAAAGTATATACACCAACTCAATATGCTCTCTCAGGTAAAATACCGAAATTATAAATTTACAAAATTAAAAAAATTCTAAATGTTATCTAGGCAACGCAATGTAAAAAGCAAAATTGTTCTGAATGTAATCTGTCAGAGAAAATATACAATGCCTTTTTCTACTCTGTTTTCGAGTACATACACCAACTCAATATGCTCTCTCATGTAAAATACCGAAATTCTAAATTTCTGCGAATCGAAAAAAATCTAAATATTTTCTAGGCCCCCCAATGTTAAAAGCAAAATTCCTCTGAATAAAATCTTTCAGAGAAAATATACAATGCCCTTTTCTATTCTGTTTTGGAGAATATAAACCAACCAAATATGCTCTCTCATGTAAAATACCAAAATTCAAAATTTACGCGAATCGAAAAAAATCTAAATATTATCGACGAACCCAATGTTAAAAGCAAAATTATTCTGAATATAATCTGTCAGAAATAATATACAATGCCCTTTCCTACTCTGTTATAAAGTATATACACCACCTCAATATGCTCTCTCATGTAAGATACAGAAATTATAAATTGATGGAAATTTAAAAATTCTAAATATTATCTAGGCACCACAATGTTAAAAGCAATATTGTTCTGAATGTAATCTGTCAGAAAATATATACAATGCCTTTTTCTACTGTTTTCCAATATATACACCAAGTCAATATGCTCTCTCATGTAAAATACAGAAGGTCAAATTTTACACGAACCGAAAAAAATCTAAATATTATTTAGGCATTCCAATAATAAAAGAAAAATTGCTCTGAATATAATCTGTCATAAAAAATATACAATGCTTTTTTCTACTCTGTTTTGGAGTATATACACTAACCCAATATGCTCTCTCATGTAAAATATCGAAATTCTAAATTTACGCGAATCGAAAAAAATCTGATTATCTAGGTACCGCAATGTAAAAACCAAAATTTCTCAGAACAAAATCTGTCAGAGAAAATATACATTGCTCTTTTCTACTCTGCTTTGGAGTATATAAACCAACTCAATATGCTCTCCCATGCAGAGTAACGAAATTCTAAATTTACACGAACAGAAAAAAATCTAAATATTATCTAGGCATACCAATGTTAAAAGCAAAATTGCTCTGAATATAATCTGTCAGAAAAAATATACAATGCTTTTTTGTACTCTCTTTTGGCGCATATACACTAACCCAATCTGCTCTCTCATGTAAAATATTGAAATTCTAAATTTACGCGAATGGAAAAAAATCTAAATATTATCTAGGCACCTGAATGATAAAATAAAATAGCTCTGAATATAATCAGTCAGAAAAAATATACAATCCCCTTTTCTACTTTGTTTTGGAGTATATACACCAACTCAACATGCTCTCTCATGTAAAATACCGAAATTGTAAATTTACGCGACTCGAAAGAAATCTAAATATTATTGAGGTACCACAATGTTAAAACCAAAATTTCTCTGAATATAATCTATCAGAAATAATATACAATGCCCTATTCTACTCTGTTTTGGAGTATACACACCAACACAGTATGCTTTCTCATGTAAAATACCGAAATTCGAATTTTACGGGAATCGACAAAAATCTAAATATTATCTAGGCACCCCAATGTTAAAGGAGACTGGCTCTGAATATAATCTGTCAGAAAAAATATACAATGCTTTTTTCTACTCTGTTTTGGAGTATATACACCAACTCAATATGCTCTCTCATGTAAAATACCAAAATTCAAAATTTAAATGAACAGCAAAAATATAAATATTTTCTAGGCATTCCAATGTTAAAAGCAAAATTGTTCGGAATATAATCTGTAAAAAAATAATATACAATGATCTTTCCTACCCTGTTATAAATTATATACACCAGCTCAATATGTTCTCTCATGTAAAATACGGAAATTCTAAATTTACGTGAATCGAAAAAAATCTAAATATTATCTAGGCACCCCAATGTTAAAAGCAAAATTGCTCTGAATATAATCTGTCAGAAAAAATATACAATGCCCTTCTGTACTTTGATTTTTAATATATACACCACCTCAATATGCTCTCATGTAAAATACAGAAATTCTAATTTTACGTGAATTGAAAAAAATCTAAATGATATCTAGGAGCGCCAAAGTTAAAAAAAAATGGCTCTGAATACAGTCGGTAAGAAAAAATATACAATGCCTTATTCTACTCTGTTTTGGAGTATAGACCAACTCAGTATGCTCCCTCATGTAAAATACCGAAATTCTAATTTTACGTGAATCAAAAAAAATCTAAATATTATCTAGGCATCCCAATGTTAAAAACAAAATTGGTCTGAATATAATGTGTTAGAAAATATATACAATGCCCTATTCTACCTTGTTTTGGAGTATATACAGCAACTTCATATGCTCTCTCATGTAAAATTCAGAAATTCTATATTTAAGTGAATCGAAAATAATCTAAATACTATCTAGGGACCCCAGTGTTAAAAGCAAAATTGCTCTGAATATAATCTGTCAGAAATAATATACAATGCCCTATTCTACTCTGTTTTGTAGTATATACACCAACTCAATATGCAATCTCCTATAAAATACAGAAATTCTAATTTTACCTGAATCGAATAGATCTAAATATTACCTAGGCACCCTAAGGTTAAAACAAAATTTCTGTAAATATAATCTCTCAGAAAAAATATGCAATGCCCTATTTTACTCTGTTTTGGAGGATATACAACAACTCAATATGCTCTATAATGTAAAATACAAAAGTTCTATATTCAAGTGAATCGAAAATAATCTAAATATAATCTAGGCACCCCCATGTTAAAAGCAAAATTGCTCTGAATATAATCTGTCAGAAAAAATATACAATGCCCTATTCTACTCTGTTTTGGAGTATATACATCAACTCCATATGCTTTCTTATGTAAAATACAGAAATTCTAATTTTAGTCAAATTGAAAAAATAAAAAAATCTAATTATTATCTAGGCACCCCAATGTTAAAAAAAATTGCTCTGAATATATTGTGTCAGAAATAATATACAATGCGCTATTCTACTCTGTTTTGCAGTATATACACCAACTCCATATTCTCTCTCATGTAATATACAGAAATTCTATATTTAAGCGAATCGAAGAAAATCTAGGTATTATCTAGGCACCCCAATGTTAAAAGAATATTTGCTCTGAATATAATCTGTCAGAAAAAATATACAATGACCTTTTCGACTCTGTTTTGGAGTATATAAACCAACTCGATATGCTCTCTCCTGTAAAATACAGAAATTCTATATTTAAGTGAATCGAAAAAAATCTAAATATTATATAGGCACCACAATATTATAAGCAAAATTTCTCTGAATATAATCTGTCAGAAAATATATACAATTCCCTTTTCTACTCTGTTTTCTAGTATATACACCAACTCAATATGCTCTCTCATGTAAAATACAGAAATTCTAATTTTAACTGAATCGAAAAAATCTAAATATTTCCTAGGCACCCAATGTTAAAAATAAAATTTCTCTGAATATAATCTGTCAGAAAAAATATACAATGCCCTATTTTACTCTGTTTTGGAGTATATACACCAACTCAGTATGCTTTCTCATATAAAATACAAAAATTCAAATTTTACGTGAATCGAAAAAATCTAAATATTATATAGGCACCCCAATGTTATAAGCAAGATTGCTCTGACTATAATCTGTCAGAAGAAATATACAATGGCCTTTTCTACTCTGTTTTCGAGTATATACACCATCTCAATATGCTCTCTCATGTAAAGTACAGAAATTCTAATTTTGCACGAATCGAATAAAATCTAAATAATAGCTAGGCACCCCAAAGTTAAAAGAAAATAGCTCTGAATATCGTCTGTTGGAAAAAATATATAATGCCTTGTGCTACCTTATTTTGGAGTATATAGACCAACTCAGTATGCTCTCTCATGTGTAATACAGAAATTCTAATTTTACGTGAATTGAAAAAAATTTAAATAATATGTAGGCACACCAGTGTTAAAAATAACGTTGCTCTGAATATAATCTGTAAGAGAAAATATACAATGCCCTATTCTACTCTGTTTTGGATTATATACACCAACTCCATATGCTCTATCATATAAAATACATAACTTCTATATTTAAGCGAATCGAAAAAAATCTAAATATAATCTATCAGAAAAAATATACAATGCCCTATTCTACTCTATTTAGAGTATATACACAAACTCAGTATGCTCTCTCATGTATAATATAGAAATTCTATATTTAAGCGTATTAAAAAAAATCTAAATAATATCTAGGCACCCCAATGTTAAAAGCAAAATTCCTCTGAATATAATCTGTCAGAAAAAATATACAATGCCCTTTTCTACTCTGTTTTGGAGTATATACACCAACTCAATATGCTCTCTCATGTAACATACAGAAATTCTAATATTACGTGAATCGAGAAAAATCTAATTGATATCTAGGCACTCCAAAGTTAAAAGAAAATGGCTCTAAATATAGTGTGTTAGAAGAAATATACAACGCCTTATTCTACTCTGTTTTGAATATATACACCAACTCAGTATGCTCTCTCATGTAAAATACCGAAATTCTAATTTTACATGAATCGAAACAAATCTAAATATTATATAGGCACCCCAATGTTAAAAAAAAATTGCTCTGAATATAATCTGTCAGAAAAAATATACAATGCCCTATTCTACTCTGTTTTGGAGTATATACACCAACTCCATATGCTCTCTCATGCAAAATACAGAAATTCTATATTTAAGTGAATCAAAAAAAATCTAAAAATTATATAGGCACCCCAATGTTATAAGCAAAATTGCTCTGAATATAATCTTTCAGAAAAAATATACAATTTCCTTTTCTACTCTGTTTTGTAGTATATACACCCACTCAATATGCAATCTCATGTAAAATACAGAAATTTTAATTTTACCTGATTCGAAAATATCTAAATATTACCTAGGCACATTAATGTTAAAACAAAATTTTTCTGAATATCATCTGTCAGAAAAAATATGCAATGCCCCATTTTAGTCTGTTTTGGAGTATATACACCAACTCAGTATGCTCTCTCATGTAAAATAAAGAAATTCTAATTTTTACGAATCGAAAAAAATCTAAATAATATCTACGCTCACCGAAGTTAAAAGAAAACGACTCTAAATATATTCAGTTAGAAAAAATATATAGTGCCTTTTTCTACTATATTTTGGAGTATATACACCAACTGACTATGCTCTCTCATGTAAAATACGGAAATTCTAATTTTACGTGAATCGAAAAAAATCTAAATAATATCTAGCGCTACAAAGTTAAAAGAAAATGGCTCTGAATATACTCTTTTAGAAAAAATATACAATGCCGTTTTGTACTGGGTTTTGGAGTATATACACCAACTCCATATGCTCTCCCATGTAAAATACAGAAATACTATATTTAAGCGAATAAAAAAAAATCAAAAATATATTTAGGCCACCCAAAGTTAAAAGAAAATGGCTCTCAATATAGTCTCTTAGAAAAATTATACAATGCCTTATTTCACTTTGTTTTGAAGTATAAATACCAACACAGTATGCTCTCACATGTAAAATACAGAAATTTTAATTTTAACAGAATCAAAAAAATTAAAAATCTAAATATTATCTAGGCACCCCAATGTTAAAAGCAAAATTGCTCTGAATATAATATATCAGAAAAAATGTACAATGCCCTTTTCTACTCTGTTTTGTAATATATAGACCAACTCAATATGCTCTCTCATGTAAAATACCAAAATACTAATTTTACGTGAATCGAAAAAATCTAAATAATATCTAGGTGTCCCAAGGTTAAAAGGAAATGGCTCTGAATATAGTCTGTTAGAAAAAATATACGATGCCTTATTCTACTCTGTTTTGGAATATATACACCAACTCAGTATGCTCTCTGATGTAAAATACTGAAATTCTAATTTTTCGTGAATCGAAAATAATCTAAATATAATCTAGGTACCCCAATGTAAAAAACAAATTTTCTCTGAATATAATCTGTCATAAAAAAAACAATGCCCTTTACTACTGTGTTTTGCAGTATATACACCAACTCAATATGCTCTCTCATGTAAAATACAGAAATTCTAATTTACGCGAATCGAAAAAAATCTAAATAATATCTAGGCAACCCAAATGTAAAAGAAAATGCCTCTGAATATAGTCTGTTAAAAAAATATACAATGCCTTATTCTACTCTGTTTTGGAGTATATAAACCAACTCAGTATGCTCTCTCATGTAAAATTCCGAAATTCTAATTTTGCGTGAATCGAAAAAAATCTAAATATTATCTAGGCACCCCAATGTTAAAAACAAAATTGCTCTTAATATAGTCTGTCAGAAAAAATATACAATGCCCTATTCTACTCTGTTTTGGAGTATATACATTAACTCTATATGCTTTCTCATGTAAAATACAGAAATTCTATATTTAAGCGAATCGAAAAAATTCTAAATATTATCTAGGCACCCCAATGTTAACAGCAAAATTGCTATGAATATAATCTGTCAGAAAAAATATACAATGCCCTATTCTACTCTGTTTTGGATTATATACACCAACTCAGTATGCTATCTAATGTAAAATACCAAAATTCTAATTTTACGTGAATCGAAAAAAATCTAAATAATATCTAGGCGCCCCAAAGTTAAAAGAAAATGGCTCTGAATACAGTCTGTAATAAAAAATATACAATTCCTTATTCTACTCTGTTTTGTAGTGTATACACCAACTCCATATGCTCTCTCAAGTAAAATACAAATATTCTATTTTCAAGCGAATTGAAAAAAAATCTAAATATTATCTAGGCAACCTAATGTTAAAAGCAAAATTTCTCTGAATATAATCTGTCAGAAAAAATATACAATGCAATTTATTACTCTGTTTTGCCGTATATACACCAACACAATAAGCTCTCTCATGTAAAATACCGAAATACTAATTTATGAGAACCGAAAAAAATCTAAATAATATCTAGGCGACCCAAAGTTAAAAGAAAATTGCTCTGAATATACTCTGTTAGAAAAAAATACAATGCCTTATTCTACTCTGTTTTGGAGTACATACACAAACTCAGTATTCTCTCTCATGTAAAATACCGAAATTATAATTTTACGTGTATCGAAAAATATCTAAAAATTATCTAGGCACCCCAATGTTAAAAACAAAATTGCTCTGAATATAATCTGTCAGAAAAAATATACAAGGCCCTATTCTACTGTGGTTTGGAGTATACACACCAACTCCGTATGCTCTCTCATGTAAAATAGAGAAATGCTATATTTGAGCAAATCGAAAAATATCTCAGTATTATCTAGGCACCCCAATGTTAAAAGCATAATTGCTTTGAGTATAATCTGACAGAAAAAACATACAATGCCCTTTTCTACTCTGTTTTGTAATATATACACCAACTAAATATGCTCTCTCATGTAAAATACAGAAATTCTAATTTTACCAGAATCGAAACACCAAAATTTATCTAGGCACCCCAATGTTAAAAACAAAATTACTCTGAATCTAATCTGTCAGAAAAACTCTACAGCCCTATTCTACACTGTTTGAAGTATAAACACAAACTCATTATTCTCTCTCATGTAAAATACCAAAATTCTCATTTTACATGAATTGAAATAATTCTAAATATTTTCTAGACACCCCAATCTTAAAAACAAAATTGCTCTGAATATAATCTGTCAGAATAAATATACAATACCCTATTCTACTCTGTTTTGGAGTATATACACCAACTCAGTATGCTCTCTCATGTAAAATACGGAAATTCTAATTTTACGTAAATCCATAAAAATCTAAATATTATCTAGGCACCCGAATGTTAAAAGCAAAATTGCTCTGAATATAATCTGTCAGAAAAAATATACAATGCCATTTTCTACTCTGTTTTGGACTATATACACTAACTCAATATGCTCTCTCATGTAAAATACCGAAATTCTAATTTTACGCGAATCGAAAAAAAATCTAAATAATATCTAGGCGACCCAAAGTTAAAAGAAAATGGCTCTGAATATAGTCTGTTAGAAAAAAATACAAGGCCTTATTCCACTCTGTTTTGGAGTATATACACCAACTCAGTATGCTCTCTCATGTAAAATACCGAAATTCTAATTTTACGTGAATCGAAAAATATCTAAATATTATCTAGGCACCCCAATGTTAAAAACAAAATTGCTCTGAATATAATCTGTCAGAGAAAATATACAATGCCCTATTCTACTATGTTTTGGAGTTTATACATTAACTCCATATGCTCTATCATGTAATATAAATTGACTCTATATTTAAGCGAATCAAATAAATTCTAAATATTATCTAGGCACCCCAATCTTAAAAGCAAAATTGCTCTGAATATAATCTCTCAGAAAAATAAACAATGCCCTTTTCTACTCTGATTTGTAGTGTAAACACCAACTCATTACTCTCTCTTATGTAAATTACCGAAATTCGAATTTTACGCGAATCGAAAAAAATCTAAATAATATCTAGGCGCCCCAAAGTTAAAAGAAAATGGCTATAAAAATAGTCTGTTAAAAAAATATACAATTCCTTATTCTACTCTGTTTTGGAGTATATACACCAACTCAGTATTCTCTCTGATGTTAAATACCGAAATTCTAATTTTACATGAATCAAAAATAATCTAAATATTATCTAGACACGGGAATGTTAACTGTACAGTTGCTCTGAATATAATCTGTCAGAAAAAATATACAATGTTCGATTCTACTCTGTTTTGGAGTATATACACCAAATCCATATGCTCTCTCATATAAAATACCGAAATTCTAATTTTATGCAAATCAAAAAAAATCTATATAATATCTAGGCGCCTCAAAGTTCAAAGAAAATGGCTCTGAATATAGTCTGTTAGAGAAAATATACAATGCCTTATTCTAACCTGTTTTGGAGTATATACACCAACTCAGGATGCTCTCTCATGTAAAATAGAGAAATTCTAATCTTAAGGGAATCAAATAAATCTAAATATTATCTAGGCACCCCAATGTTAAAAACAATATTGCTCTGAATATAATTCGTCTGAAAAACTATACAATGCCCTATTCTGCTCTGTGTTTGATTATATACACCAACTCCATAGGCTCTCTCATGTAAAATACAGAAATTCTACATTTAAGAGAATCGAAAGAAATCTAGATATTATCTAGGCACCTCAATGTTAAAAGCAAAATTTCTCTGAATATAATCTGTCAGAAAAAATATACAATGCCCTATTCTACTCTGCTTTGGAGTATATACACCAACTCCACATGCTCTCTCATGTAAAATACAGAAATTCTAAATTTAAGGAAAAGAAAAAATAACTAATTATTATCTAGGCACCCCAATGTAAATAGCAAAATTTATCTGAATATAATCTGTCAGAAAAAATACACAATTGCATTTTCTACTCTGTTTTTTAGTATATACACCTACTCAATATGCTCACTCATGTAAAATTTTGAAATTCTAATTTTACACGATCGAAAAAAATCTAAATAATATCTAGGCGCCCCATAGTTTAAAGAAAATGGCTCTTAATATAGTCTGTTAGAGAAAATATACAATGCCTTATTCTCCTCTGTTTTGGAGTACATACACCAACTCAGTATGCTCTCTCATGTAAAATAGAGAAATTGTATATTTAAGCGAATCGAAACAAATCTAAATATTATCTAGGAACCCGAATGTTAAAAGCAAAATTCCTCAGAATATAATCTGTCAGAAAAAATATACAATGCCCTTTTCTACTCTGTTTTTAGTATATACAGCAACTCAATATGCTCTCTCATGTAAAATACAGAAATTCTTATTTTAGCCGAATCGAAAAAATCTAAATATTATGTAGGCACCCCAATGTTAAAAACAATATTGCTCTGAATATAATCTCTCAGAAAAAATATACAATGCCCTATTCTACTCTTTTTTGGAGTATATACAGAAACTCCATATGCTCTCTCATGTAAAATACCGAAATTCTAATTTTACGCGAATCGAAAAAAATCTAAATAATATCTAGGTGCCACAACGTTCTAAAAAAATAGCTCTGAATAAAGTCTGTTAGAAAAAATATACAATGCCTTATTCTACTTAGTTTTGGAGTATATACACCAACTCCATATGCTCTCTCATGTAAAATACAAAAATTATAATTCTACCCAAATCGAAAAATTATAAATATTGTCCAGGCACCCCAATGTTAAAAACAAAATTGTTCTGAATATAATCTGTCAGAAAAAATATACAATGCCCTATTCTACTCTGTTTTAAAGTATATACACCAACTCCATATGCTCTATCATGTAAAATACAGAAATACTATATTTATGTGAATCCAAAATAATCTAAATATTACCTAGGCACCCCAGTGTTAAAAGCAAACTTGCTCTGAATATAATCTGTCAGATAAAATATACAATGCCCTTTTCTACTCTGTTTTGGAGTATATACACCAACTCCATATGCTCTCTCATTTAAAATACAGAAATTCTAATTTTACGCGAATCGAAAAAAATCTAAATAATATCTAGGCTCCCCACAGTTAAAAGAAAATGGCTGTGAATATAGTCTGTTAGATTAAATATACAATGCCTTATTCTACTTCATTTCGGAGTATATACACCAACTAATTATGCTACCTCACGTAAAATAACAAAATTCTAATTTTAGGCGAATCTAAGAAAATCTAAATAATACCCAGGAGGCCCAAAGGTAAAAGAAAATGGCTCTAAATATAGTCTGTTAGAAAAAATATAAAATGCATTTTTCTACACTGTTTTGGACTATATACACGAACTCAGTATGCTCTCTCATGTAAAACACTGAAATTTTAAATTTACGTGAATCGAAGAAAATCTTAATAATATCTAGGCGCCCCAAAGTTAAAAGAAAATGGCCCTTAGTATAGTCTGTTAGAGAAAATATACAAGGCCTTATTCTACTCTGTTTTGGAGTGTATACACCAACTCAGTATGCTCTCTCACGTAAAATAGAGAAACTCTAATTTTACCCAATTCGAATAAATCTAAATATTTTCTAGGCACCCCAATGTTAAAAAAAAAATTACTCTGAATATAATCTGTCAGAAAAAATATACAATGCCCTATTCTCCTCTGTTTTGGAGTATATACACCAACTCCAAATGCTCTCTCATGTAAAATACCAAATTTCTATATTTAATCGAATTGAAAAAAATATAAATATAATTTAGGCACCACTATGTTAAAAGCAAAATTGCTCTGAATATAATCTCTCAGACAAATTATACAATGCCTTTTTCAACTCTCTTTTGGCGTATATACAACAACTCAATATGTACTCTCATGTAAAATACCGAAATTCTAATTTTACGTGAATGGAAAGAAACCTAAATATTTTCCAGGCACCACAATGTTAAAAGCAAAATTCTTCTGAATATAATCTGTCAGAGAAAATATACAATGCCCTCATCTACTCTGATTTGGAGTATATACATCAACTCAGTATGATCTCTCATGTAAAATACCGAAATAGTAATATTACGTGAATCAAAATAAAATCTAAATATTTTCCAGGCATCACAATGTTAAAAGCAAAATTCCTCTGAATATAATCTGTCACAAAAAATATACAATGCCCTATTCTACTCTGTTTTGTAGTATATACACCAACTCCATATGCTCTCTCAGGTAAAATACCGAAATTATAATTTTACGTGAATCGAAAAAAATTTAATAATATCTAGGCACCCCAAATTTAAAAGAAAATGGCTCTGAATATAGTCTGTTAGAAAAAATATACAATGCATTATTGTACTGTGTGTTGGAGTATATACACCAACTCAATATGCTCTCACATGTAAAATACAGAAATTCTATATTTAAGAGGATCGAAAAAAATCTAAAAATTATATAGGCACCCCAATGTTAGAAGAAAAATTGCTCTGAATGTAATCTGTCAGAAAAAATATACAATTCCCTTTTTTACTTTGTTTTGTCATATACAAACCAACTCAATATTCAGTATCATGTAAAATACAGAAATTCAAATTTTACCTGAATCGAAAAAATCTGAATAATTACCTAGGCACCCCAATGTGAAAACAAAATTTCTCTGAATATAATCTGTCAGAAAAAATATGCAATGCTTTATTTTACTCTGTTTTGGAGTATATACACCAACTCAGTATGCTCTCTCATGTAAAATACCGAAATTCTAATTTTAGGTGAATCAAATATAATCTAAATATTACCTAGGCAACCCAATGTTGAAAACAAAATTGCTCTGAATATAATCTGTCAGAAAAAATATACAATGCCCTATTCTACTTTGTTTTGGAGTATATACACCAACTCGATATGCTCTCTCATGTAAAATACAGAAATTCTATATTTAAGCGAATCGTAAAAAATTTAAATATTATATAGGCACCACAATATTATAAGCAAAATTGCCCTGAATATAATCTGTCAGAAAAAGTATTCAATTACCTTTTCTACTCCGTTTTGTAGTATATACACCAACTCAATATGCTGTCTCATGTAAAATACCGAAATTCTAATTTTACCTGAATCGAAAAAATCTAAATATTGCCTAGGCACCCCAATGTTAAAAACAAAATTTCTCTGAATATAATCTGTCAGAAAAAATTGTACAATGCCCTATTTCACTCTGTTTTCGTGTATATACACCAACTCAGTATGCTCTCCCATGTAAAATACTGAAATTCTAATTTTACGCAAATTGAAAAAAATCTAAATCATATCTAGGCGCACCGAAGTGAAAAGAAAATGACTCTGAATATAGTCTATTAGAAAAAATATACAATGCCTTTTTCTACTCTGTTTTGGAGTATATACAACAACTCAGTATGCTCTCTCATGTAAAATACAGAAATTCTAATTTTACCCTATTCGAAAAAATCTAAATATTATCTAGGCACCCCCAATGTTAAAAACAAATTTGGTCTGAACATAATCTGTCAGAGCAAAATATACAATACCCTGTTCTACTCTGTTTTGGAGTATATACACCAACTCCATATGCTCTTTCATGTAAAGTACAGATATTCTATATTTAAGCGAATGGAAAAAAATCTAAAAAATATCTAGGCGCTCCAAAGTTAAAAGAAAATGGCTCTGAATATAGTCTGTTAGAAAACATAGACAATGCCTTATTCTACTCTGTTTTGGAGTATATACACAAACTCAGTATGCACTCTCATGTAATATACAGAAATTCTAATTTTACCCGAATCAAAAAAATCTAAATATTACCTAGGCACACCAATGTTAAAAACAAAATTGCTCTGAATATAATCTGTGAGAAAAAATATACAATGCCCTATTCTACTCTTTTTTGGAGTATATACACCAACTCCATATTCTCTAATGTAAAATACAGAAATTGTATATTTAATCGAATCGAAAAAAATCTAAATATTATCTAGGCACCCCAAAGTTATAAATAAAATGGCTCTGAATATAATCTGTCAGAAAAAATATACAATTCCCTATTCTACTCTGTTTTGGAGTATATACACCAACTCACTATACTCTCTTTTGACAAATACAGAAATTCTACATTTAAGCGAATCGAAAAAAGTCTAAATATTATCTATGCACCCCAATGTTAAAAGAAAAATTGCGCTGTATATAATCTGTCATAAAAAATATACAATGTTCTTTTCTACTCTGTTTTGGAGTATATACACCAACTCAATATGCTCTCTCATGTAAAATACAGAAATTCAAATATTACGCGAATCGACAAAAATCTAAATAATATCTAGGCACCCCAAAGTTAAAAGAAAATTGCTGTGAATATAGTCTGTTAGAGAAAATATACAATGCCTTATTTTACTCTGTTTTGGAGTATATACACCAACTCCATATGCTCTATCATGTAAAATACAGAAATTCTATATTTAAGCGTATTGAAAAAAATCTAAATATTATCTAGGCACCCCTTGTTAAAAACAAAATTGCTCTGAATATAATCTGTCAGAAAAAATATACAATACCATATTCTACTCTGTTTTGAAGTATATAAACCAACTCCATATGCTCTCTCATGTAACATACAGAAATTCTAAACTTAAGTGAATCGAAAAAAATCTAAATATTATCTAGGCACCTCAATGTTAAAAGCAAAATTGCTCTGAATATAATCTGTCAGATAAAATACAAAATGCCATTTTCTACTCTGTGTTGGACTATATACACCAACTCCATATGCTCTCTCATGTAAAATACAGAAATTCTATATTTAAGTGAATCGAATAAAATCTAAATATTATCTAGGCACCCCAATGTTAAAAGCAAATTTGCTCTGAATACAATCAGTCAGACAAAATAAAGATGCCCTTTTGTACTCTGTTTTGTAGTACATACACCAACTCAATATGCTCTCTCATATAAAATATCAAATTATAATTGTATGTGAATCGAAAAAAAATCTAAATAATATTGAGGCGCCTTAAAGTTAAAAGAAAATGGCTCTGAATATAGTCTGTTTTAAAAAATATACAATGCCTTATTCTACTGTGTTTTGGAGTATATACACCAACTCAGTGTGCTCTCTCATGTAAAATAAAGAAATTCTAATTTTAAAGGAATCTAAAAAATCTAAATATTATCTAGACAACACAATGTTAAAAACAAAATTGCCCTGAATATAATCTGTCAGAAAAAATATACAATGCCATATTCTACTCTATTTTGGAGTATATACACCAACTCCATTTGCTCTGTCAGGTAAAATACAGAAATTCTATATTTATGCGAATCGAAATAAATCTAAATATTATATAGGCACTCCAATGTTATAAACACAATTTCTCTGAATATAATTTGTCAGAAAAAATATGCAATGCCCTATTGTACTCTGTTTTGGTGTATAAACACCAACTCCATATGCTCTCTCATGTAAAATAATGAAATTCTAATTTTACGTGGTTCGAAAAAAATGTAAACATTATCTAGGCACCCGAATATTAAAAGCAAAATTGCTCTGAATATAATCTGTCAGAATAAATATACAATGCCCGTTTCTACTCTTTTTTGTAGTATATACACCAACTCAATATGCTCTCTCATGTACAATACAGTAATTCTAATTTTACCAAAATCGAAAAAATCTAAATATTATCGAGGCACACCAATGTTAAAAATAAAATTGCTCTGAATATAATCTGTCAAAAAAATACATAATGACCTATTTTACTCGGTTTTGGAGTATATACACCAACTCAGTATGCTCTCTCATGTAAACTGAAATTCTAAATTTACTTGAATCGAAAAAAATCTAAATATTATCTAGGTACCCCAATGTTGAAAGCATAATTTCTCTGAATATAATCTGCCAGAAAAAACATAGAATGCCCTTTTCTACTTTGTTTTGTAGTATATACACCAACTCAATATGCTCTCTCATGTAAAATACCGAAATTCTAATTTTACATGTATCGAAAAAAATCTAAATAATATCTAGGCGCCCCAGAGTTAAAAGAAAATGGATCTGAATATGTTCTGTTCGAAAAAATATGCAATGCCTTATTCTACTCTGTTTTGGAGTATACACACAAACTCAGTATGCTCTCTCATGTAAAATACAGAAATTCTAATTTTACCCGAATCGAAAAGATCTAAATATTATCTAGGAACCCTAATGTTAAAAACGAAATTGCTCTGAATATAATCTTTCTGATAAAATATACAATGCCCTATTCTACTCGGTTTTGGAGTATATACACCAACTCATGATGCTCTCTCATGTAAAATATAGAAATTCGAATTTAACACGAATCAAAAATATCTAAATATTATCTAGGTACCCCAATGTAAAAAAGAAAATTGCTCTGAATATAATCTGTCAGAAAAAATACACAATGCCCTATTCTACTCTGTTTTGGCGTATATACACCAATTCCATATGCTCTCTCAGGTAAAATGCAGAAATTCTATATTTAAGCAAATCAAAAAAATTCTACATATTATCTAGGCAACCAATGTTAAAAGCAAAATTGCTCTGAATATAATCTGTCATAAAAAATATACAATGCCCTTTTCACTCCCTTTTGGAGTATATACACCAACTCAATATGCTCTCTCATGTAAAATACCGAAATCCTAATTTTAGGAGAATCAAAAATTTCTACATAATATCTACGTGCACCGAAGATAAAGAAAAATATCTCTGAATATAGTGTGTTAAAAAAATATACAATCCCTTATTCTACTCTGTTTTGGAGTATATACACCAACGCAGTATGCTCTCTGATGTAAAATACAGAAATTCTAAATTTACGTGAATCGAAAAAAATCTAAATAATATCTAGGCACCCCAATGTTAAAAGCAAAATTGCTCTGAAGAAAATCAATGAGGATAAACATACAATACCCATTTATACTCTGTTTTTGAGTATATACACCAAGTAAATATGCTCTATCATGTAAAATACGGAAATTCTAATTTTATGCAAATCGAAAAAAATCTAAATAATATCTACGGGCCTCAAAGTTAAAAGAAAATGGCTCTAAATATAGTCTGTTAGAAAAACATACAATGCCTTATTCTACTCTGTTTTGGAGTATATACACCTACTCTGTATGCTCTCACATGTATAATAACAAAATTCTAATTTTACATGAATTTAAAAAATCTAAATATTATCTAGGCACCCCAATGTTAAAGCAAAATTGCTCTGCATAAAATATGTCAGAAAATATATACAATGCCCGATTCTACTCTGTTTTGGAGTATATACACCAACTCCATATGCTCTATCATGTAAAACAACGAAATTCTAATTTTACCCGAATCGAAAAAATCAAAATATTATGTAGGCACCCCAATGTTAAAAACAAAATTGCTCTGAATGTAATCTGTCAGAAAAAATATACAATACCCTATTCTACTCTGTTTTGGAGTATATACACCAACTGCATATGCTCTCTCATGTAAAATACCGAAATTCCATATTTAAGAAAATCGAAAAACATCTATATATTATCTAGGCACCCGAAAGTTAAAATCAAAATTCCTTTGAATATAATTTGTCAGAAAAAATAAACAATGCCCTATTCTACTCTGTTTTGGAGTATGTACACCAACTCAGTAGGCTTACAATACAGAAATTATAATCTTACGCGAATCGAAAAACATCTAAATATTATCTAGGCACCTCAGTGCTAAAAGAAAATTGCTCAGAGTATAGTCTGTTAGACAAAATATACAATGCCTTATTCTACTCTGCTTTGGAGTATACACACCAACTCAATATGCTCTCTCATGTAAAATACCGAAACTCTAATTTTACGCAAATCGAAAAAAATATGAATAATATCTAGGCGCTCCAATGTTAAAAGAAAATGGCTCTGAATATAGTCAGTTAGAAAAAATATACAATGACTTATTCTACTATGTTTTGGAGTATAGACACCAACTCAGTATGCTCCCTCGTGTGAAATACAGAAATTCTAATTTCATCCGAATCGAAAATATCTAAATAATATCAAGGCACCCCAATGTTAAAAGCAAAATTGCTCTGAATATAAACTGTTAGAAAAAATATACAATGCCCTATTCTACTCTGTTTCGGAGTATAGACACCAACATCATATGCACTCTCATGTAAAATAGAGAAATTCTATATTTAAGCAAATCGAAAAAAATCTAAATATTATCTAGGTACACCAATGTTAAAAGCAAAATTGCTCTGAATATAATCTGTCAGAAGAAATATACAATGCCCTTTTCTACTCTGTTTTGGAGTATATACACAAACTCCATATGCTCTCTCATGTAAAATAGAGAAATTCTATATTTAAGAAAATGGAAAAAAATCTAAATATTATCTAGGTACCCCAATATTAAAAATAAAATTGCTCTGAATATAATCTGTCAGAAAAAATATACAATGCCCTATTCTACTCTGTTCTGGAGTATATACACCAACTCAATATGCACTCTCATGTAAAATAAGGAAGATATATATTTATGCAAATTGAAAAAATTCTAAATATAATCTAGGAACTCCAAAGTTAAAAGCAATAGTGCTCTGAATATAATCTGTCAGAAAAAATATACAATGCCTTTTTCTACTCTGCTTTGGAGTATATACACCAAATCAATATGCTCTCTCATGTAAAATACCGAAACTCTAAATTTACGCGAATCGAAAAAAATCTAAATAATATCTAGGCGCCCCAACGTTAAACGAAAATGGGTATGAATATAGTCTGTTTGAAAAAATATACAATGCCTCATTCTACTCTGTTTTGGAGAAAATACACCAAATCCGTATTCTCCCTCATGTAAAATACTGAAATTCTAATTTTTCCTGAATCGAAAGAAATCTAAATAGTATCTATGCACCCCAATGTTAAAAGCAAAATTGCTATGAATATAGTCTGTCTGACAAAATATAAAATGCCCTTGTTAACTCTGTTTTGGAGTATATACACCAACTCAATATGCTCTCTCATGTAAAATACAGAAATTCTAATTTTACCCGAATCGAAAAAATCTAAATATTGTTTAGGCAACCCAATGTTAAAAACAAAATTGCTCTGAATATAATCTGTCAGAAAAAATATACAATGCCCTTTTCTACTACGTTTTGGAGTATATATACCAACTCCATATGCTCTATCATGTAAAATACAGAAATTCTATATTTAAGCGAATCGTGAACAATTTAAATATTATCTAGGCACCTTAATTTTAAAAACAAAATTGCTCTGAATATAATCTGTCAGAACGAATATACAATGCCCTAATCTACTCTGTTTTGGAGTATATACACCAACTCCATATGCTCTCTCATCTAAAATACCGAAATTCTATATTTAAGCGAATCGAAAAATATCTAAATATTATTTAGGCACCCCAATTATAAAAAAAAATTGCTCTGAATATAATCTTTCAGAAAAAAATACAATGCCCTATTCAACCCTTTTTTGGAGTATATACAGCAACTCTATATGCTCTCTTATGTAAAATACGGAAATTCTAATTTTACGGGAATCGAAAAAAATCTAAATAATATCTAGGCGCCCCAACGATCAACAAAAATGGCTCTGAATATAGTCTGTTAGAAAAACCAAACAATGCCTTATTCTACTTTGTTTTGGAGTATATACACAACTCCATATGCTCTCTCATGTAAAATACAGAAATTCTAATTCTACCCTAATCGAAAAAATATACATATTGTCTAGGCACCTGAATGTTAAAAACAAAATTGCTCTGAATATAATCTGTCAGAAAAAATATACAATGCCTTATTTTATTCTGTTTTGGAGTATATACACCAAATCCATATGCTCGGTCCTGTAAAATACAGAAATTCTATATTTAAGGGAATCGAGAAAAATCTAAATATTTTATAGGCACCCCAATATTAAAATCAAAATTGCTCTGAATATAGTCGGTCAGAGACAATACACAATGCCATTTTCTACTTTGTTTTGTAGTATATACACCAACTCAATATTCTCTTTCATGTAAAATACAGAAATTATAATTTTACCCGAATCAAAAAAATATAAATATTATGTAGGCACCCCAATGTTAAAAACAAAAATTCTCTGAATATAATCTGTTAGAGAAAATATACAATGCCCTATTCTACTCTGTTTTGGAGTTTGTACACCAACTCAGTATGCTCTCTCATGTAAAATACTGAAATTCAAATTTTACGTGAATCGAAAAAAATCTAAATATTATCTAGGCACTTCAATGATAAAAATAATTGCTCTGAATATAATCTGTCTGAAAAAATATACAATGCTTTATTCTACTCTATTTTCGAGTGTATACAGCAACTCTATATGCTCTCTCATGTAAAATACAGAAATTCTAATATTACATGAATCGAAAAATATCTAAATAATATCTAGGCGCCCCAAAGTTCAAAGAAAATGGCTCTGAATACAGTCTGTTAGAAAAAAGATACAACGCCTTATTCTACTCTGTTTTGGAGTATACACACAAACTCAGTATGCTCTCACATGTAAAATACAGAAATTCTATATTTAGGCGAATCGAAAAAAATCTAAATATTATCTAGGCACCCCAATGTTAAAAGCAAAATTGGTCTCGATATAATGTGTCAGATAAAATATACAATGCCCTTTTCTACTCTGTTTTGGAGTATATACACCAACTCCATATGCTCTCTCATATAAAATACGGAAATTATATATTTAAGCGAATCGAAAAAAATCTAAATATTATCAAGGCACGCCAATGTTAAAGCAAAATTTCTCTGAATATAATTCGTCAGAAAAAATATATAATGCCCTTTTCTACTCTGTTTTGTAGTATATACACCAACTCAATATGCTCTTTCATGTAAAATACAGAGATTCTAATTTTACCCAAATCAAAAAAATCTAAATATTATCTAGGCACCACAATGTTAAAAACAAAATTGCTCTGAATATACTCTGTCAGAGAAAACATACAATGCCCTATTCTACTCTGTTTTGCAGTATATACACTAACTCCATATGCCCTCTCATGTAAAATACAGAAATTCTATATTTAAGCGAATTTAAAAAAATCTAAATATTATCTAGGCACCCCAATGTTGAACGCAAAATTTCTCTGAATGTAATCTGTCAGATAAAATATACAATGCTCTTTTCTACTCTGTTTTGGAGTATACACAGCAACTCCATAGGCTCTCTCATGTAAAAAAGCGAAATTCTAATTTTACGCTAATCGAAAAAAATCTAAATAATATCTAGGCACCCCAAAATTAAAGGAAAATGGCTCGCAATATAGTGTGTTAGAAAAAATATACAATGCCTTATTCTACTTTGTTTTGGAGTATATACACCAACTATGTATACTCTCATATGTACAATACCGAAATTCAAATTTTACATGAATTGAAAAATTCTAAATATTATTTAGGCACCCGAATGGCAAAAGCAAAATTGTGCTGAATATATTCTGTGAGAAAAAACATACACTGTCCTTTGCTACTCTTTTTTGGAGTACATACACCAACTCAATAAGCTCTCTCATGTCAAATACCGAAATTCTAATTTTAACCGAATCTAAAAAAATCTAAATAATATGTAGGCACCCCAAAGTTAAAAGAAATTGTCTCTGAATATAGTCTGTCAGAAAAAACATACAGTGCTTATTCTACCCTGTTTTGGAGTATATACACGAACTCAGTATGCTCTCTCATGTACAATACCGAAATTCTAATTTTACGGGAATCGAATAAAATCCAAATATTATGTAGACACCCCAACTTTAAAAACATAATTGCTCTTAATGTAATCTGTCATAAAAAATATACAATGCCCTATTCCACTGTATTTTAAAGTATATACACCAACTCCATATGCTCTCTCATGTAAAATACAGAAATTCCATATTTAAGCGAATCGAAAAAAATCTAAATATTATCAAGGCACGCCAATGTTAAAAGCAAATTTGCTCTGAATCTAATGTGTTAGAAACAATATACAATGCTTTCTCTACAATGTTTTGGAGTATATAGACCACCTCAATATGCTCTCTCATGTAAAATACAGAAATTCTAATTTTACACGAAAAAAAAATCTAAATAATATCTAGGTTCCCCAAAGTTAAAAGAAGATGTCTCTAAATATAGTCTGTTAGAAAAAATATACAATGCCTTATTTTACTCTCTATTGGAGTATATACACCAACTCAGTATACTCTCTCATGTAAAATATCGAAATTCTAATTGTACACGCATCGAAAATATCTAAATATTATCTAGGTACCCCTATGTTAAAATCAAAATTGCTCTGAATATAATGTCAGAAAAAATATACAATGCCCTATTTTACTCTGTTGCAGAGTATATACACCAACAGCATATGCTCTCTCATGTAAAACACAGAAATTCTATATTTATGGGAATCGAAAAAAATCTAATTATCTAGGCACCCCAATGCTGAAAGCAAAATTTCTCTGAAAATAATCTGTCAAAAAAATATACAATTCTTTATTCTACTTTGTTTTGTAGTATATACACCAACTCGATATGCGCTCTCATGTAAAATACCGAAATTCTAAATTTACGTGAATCGAAAAAAATCTAAATATAATCTAGGCATCCCAATGTTAAAACCAAAATTGCTCTGAATACAATATGTCAGAAAAAATATACAATGCCCTTTTCTACTATGTTTTGCAGTATATACACGAAATCAATATGCGCTCTCGTGTAAAATAAAGAAATTCTAATTTTACCCGAATCGAAAAACTCTAAATATTATTTAGGCACCCCAATGTTAATAACAAAATTTCTCTGAATATAAAGTGTCAGAAAAATAATACAATGCCCCATTCTACTCTGTTTTTGAGTATATACACCAACTCTACCTGCTCTCTCATGTAAAATACAGAAATTCTGTATTTAAGTGAATCGAAAAAAATCTAAATATTATCTAGGCACCCCAATGTTAAAAGCAAAATTTCTCTGAATATAATCAGTCAGAAAAAATATAGAATGCCCTTTTCTACTCTGTTTT
Source organism: Callithrix jacchus (assembly GCF_049354715.1). Classification (NCBI taxonomy): domain Eukaryota; kingdom Metazoa; phylum Chordata; class Mammalia; order Primates; family Cebidae; genus Callithrix; species Callithrix jacchus. The sequence goes on along the minus strand of NC_133521.1, from coordinate 53,605,717 downwards.
GGAGTATATACACCAAATCAATATGCTCTCTCATGAAAAATACCAAAATTCTAATTTTACGCGAATCAAAAAAAATCTAAATAATATCTAGGAACGCCAAAGTTAAAAGAAAATGGCTCTGAATATAGTCTGTTAGAGAAAATATACAATTTTTTATTCTACTCTGTTTTGGAGTATATAAACCAACACAATATGTTCTCTCATGTAAAATACCGAATTTTTAATTTTATTGAACTGAAAAAAATCTATATATTATCTAGCACCACAATGTTAAAATCAAAATTTCTCTGAATATAATCTGTCAGAAATAATATACAATTACTTATTCTACTCTATTTTGGAGTATATACACCATTTCAGTATGCTTTCTCATGTAAAATAGAGAAATTATAATTTTACCTGAATCGAAAAAATCTAAATACTATCTAGGCACCCCAATGTTAAAAACAAAATTCCTCGGAATATAATCGGTCATAAAAAATATACACTGCCCTATTCTACTTTTTTCAGGAGTATATACACCAACTCCATATGCTCTCTCATGGAAAATATAGAAATTCTATATTTAAGCAAATTGAAAAAAATCTACATATTATCTAGGCACCCCAATGTTAAAAGCAAAATTTCTCTGAATATAATCTGTCAGAAAAAATATACAATGCCCTTTTCTACTCTGTTTTAGAGTTTATACACCAACTCAATATGCTCTCTCATGTAAAATAACGAAATTCAAATTTTAGGCGAATCAAAAAAAAATCTATATAATATCTAGGCACCCCAAAGCTACAAGAATAGGGCTCTGACTATAATCTGCTAGAAAAAATATACAATGCCTTATTCTACTTTGTCATTGGGTAAATACACCAACCCAGAATGATCTCTCATGTAAATAGAGAAATTCTACATTTACCCGAATCAAAATAATCTAATATTATCTCGGCACCCGAATGTTAAAAACAAAATTGCTCTGAATATAATCTGTCAGAGAAAATATACAATGCCCTATTCTCTGTTTTGTAGTATATACACCAACTCAACTCAATATGCTCTCTCATGTAAAATACAGAAATTCTAATTTTACCGGAATCGAAAAAATCTAAATATTATCAAGGCTTCCCGATGTTAAAAACAAGATTTCTCTTAATATATTCTGTCAGAGAAAATATACAATGCCGTATTCTACTCTGTTTTGGAGTATATACACCAACTCAATATGCTCTCTCATGTAAAATACCGAAATTCTAAGTTTACGCGAATTGAAGAAAATCTAAATAATATCTATGTGCCCCAAAGGTAAAAGAAAATGGCTCTAAATATAGTCTGTTAGAAAAAATATACAATGCCTTATTCTGTTTTGTTTTGGAGTTTATACACTAACTCAGTATCCTCTCTCATGTAAAATACAGAAATTCAAATTTTACCCGAATCGAAAAAATCTAAATATTATCTAGGCACCGCAATGTTAAAAACAAAATTGCTCTGTGTATAATCTGTCAGAAAAAATATACAATGCCCTATTCTACTCATTTTTGGAGTATAAACACCAACTCCATATGCTCTCTCATGTAAAATACAGAAATTCTATATTTAAGTGAATCGAAAAAAAACCGAAATATTATCTAGGCACTCCAATATTAAAAAGAAAATTGCTCTGAATATAATCTGTCAGAAAAAAATATACAATGCCCTATTCTACTCTGTTTTGTAGGATATTCACCAACTCCATATGCTCTCTCATGTAAAATACATAAATTCTATATTTAAGCATATTGAAAAAAATCTAAATATCATCTAGGCACCCCAATGTTAAAAGCAAAATTGCTCTGAATATAATCTGCCAGAAAAAATATACAGTGCCCTTTTCTACTCTGTTTTAGAGTATATACACCAACTCAATATGCTCTCTCATGTAAAATATCGAAATTCAAATTTACGCGAATCCAAAAAAAATCTAAATAATATCTATGCATCCCAAAGTTAAAAGAAAATGGCTCTGACTATAGTCTGTTAGAAAAAATAAACAATGCCTTATTCTACTCTGTTTTAAAGTACATACAACAACTCATTACGCTCTCTCATGTAAAATACCGAAATTCTAATTTTACGCAAATCGAAAAAAATTTAAATAATATCTATGCACCCCAAAGTTAAAAGAAAATGGCTCTGAATGCTGTCTGTTAGAAAAAATATACAATGCCTTTTTCTACTCTGTTTTGGAGTATATACACCAACTCAGTATGCTCTCTCATGTAAAATACCGAAATTCTAATTTTACGTGAATCGAAAAAAATCTAAATATTATCTAGGCACCCCTATGTTAAAACCAAAATTGCTCTCAATATATTCTGTCAGAAAAAGTGCACAATGCCCTTTTCTACTCTGTTTTTTAGTATATACTGCAACTCAATATGCTCTCTCATGTAAAATACCGAAATTCTAATTTTACGCCAATCAAAAAAAATCTAAATAATATCTAGGCACCCCAAAGTTAAAAGAAAATAGCTCTGAATATAGTATGTCATAAAAAATATACAATTCCCTATTCTACTCTGTTTTGGAGTATATACACCAACTCCATATGCTCTCTCATGTAAAATACAGAAATACTATATTTAAGCGAACTGAAAAAAATCTAAATATTATCTAGGCACCCCAATGTTAAAAGCAATTGTTAGAAATTGTTAAAAGCAATTTCTAACAGACTATATTTAGGGCTACCCTACTCTCCAATACCGAAATATAGTCTGTTAGAAAATATATACAATGCCTTATTCTACTCTGTTTTGGAGTATATACACCAACTCACTTTGCTCTCTCATGTAAAATACCACAATTCTATTTTTACGTGAATTGAAAAAAATCTAAATATTATCTAGGCACACCAATGTTAAAAAAAAATCGCTCTGAATATAATATGTAAGAAAAAATATACAATGCCCTATTCTACTCTCTTTTGGAGTATATACACCAACTCCATATGCTCTCTCATGTAAAATACAGAAATTCTATATTTAAGCATATTCAAAAAAATCTAAATATCATTTAGGCACCCCAATGATAAAAACAAAATTGCTGTGAATATAATATGTCAGAAAATATATACAATGCTTTTTTCTATTCTGTTTTGGAGTATATACACCAACTAAATATGCTCTCTCATGTAAAATAGCGAAATTTTAATTTTACGCAAATCGAAAAAAATCTAAATAATATCGAGGCACCCCAAAGTTAAAAGAAAATGGCTATGACTATAGTCTGTTAGAAAAAATAAACAATGCCTTATTCTACTCTGTTTTGGAGTATATACACCAACTCAGTATGCTCTCTCATGAAAAATACTGAAATTCTAAATCTACGTGAATCGAAAAAAATCTAAATATTATCTAGGCACCAGAATGTTAAAAGCAAAATTGTTCCGAATATAATCCATCATAAAAAATATACAATGTCCTATTGTACTCTGTTTTGGAGTATATACACCAACTCCATATGCTCTCTCATGTAAAACAGAGAAATTCTATAATTAAGGGAATTGAAAAAAATCTAAATATTATCTAGGGACCCCAATGTTGAAAGCAAAATTGCTCTGAAAATAATCTGTCAAAAAAATGTACAATTTTCTATTCTACTCTGTTTTGTAGTATATACACCAACTCTATATGCTCTCTCATGTAAAATACCGAAAATCTAAATTTACGTGAATCGAAAAGAGTCTAAATATTATATAGGCACCCCAATGTTAAAATCAAAATTGCTCTGAATATAACATGTCACAAAAAATATACAATGCCCTTTTCTGCTCTGTTTTTGAGTACATACACCAACTCAGTATGCTCTTTCATGTAAAACACCGAAATTCTAATTTTACGTGAATCAAAAAATAACTTAATATTATCAGGGCACCCCAATAATAAAAGCAAAATTGCTCTTAATATAATCGGTCAGAGAAAATATATAATGCCCTATTCTACACTCTTTTGGAGTATATACACCAACTCAATATGCTCTCTCATATAAAATACCGAAATTCTAATTTTACGCGAATATAAAAAAATCTAAATAATGTCTAGCGTCCCAAAGTTAAAAGAAAATGGCTCTGAATATACTCTGTTAGGAAAAATATACAATGCCCTTTTCTACTCTGTTTTGGAGTATATACACCAAATCCATATGCTCTCCCATGTAAAATACAGAAATTCTCTATTTAAGCAAATAAAAAAATCTAAAATATATCTAGGCGCCCCAAAGTTAAAAGAAAATGACTCTGAATATAGTCTCTTAAAAAAAGTATACAATGCCTTATTCCACTCTGTTTTGTAGTATATACACCAACTCAGTATGCTCTCTCATGTAAAATAAAGAAATTCTAATTTTAACCAAATCGAAAAAATTAAAAAATCTAAATATTATCTAGGCAACCCAATGTTAAAAGCAAAATTGCTCTGAATATAATATATCAGAAAAAATGTACAATGCCATTTTCTACTCTGTTTTGTAATATATACACCAACTCAATATGCTCTCTCATGTAAAATACCGAAATTCTAAATTTACGTGAATAGAAAATAATCTAAATATTATCTAGGTACCCCAATGTTAAAATCAAAATTGCTCTGAATATAATCTGTCATAAAAAATATACAATGCCCTATTCTACTTCGTTTTGGAGTATATACACCAACTCAATATGCTCTCTCATGTAAAATAGAGAAATTTTAATTTTACCCGAATCAAAAAAATATAAATATAATCTAGGCACCCCAATGTTAAAAGAAAAATTGCGCTGAATATAATCTGTCATAAAAAATATACAATGCCCTATTCTACTCTGTATTGGAATATATACATCAACTTAGTATACTCTCTCATGTAAAATACCGAAATTCTAATTTTACGTGAATCGAAAAAAATCTAAATATTATCTAGCACCCCAATGTTAAAAATATAATTGCTCTAAATATAATCTGTCAGAAAAAATATACAATGCCTTTTTCTACTCTCTTTTGGAATATATACCCCAACTCAATATGCTGTCTCTTCTAAAATACGGAAATTCTAATTATATGCGAATCGAAAATAATCTATATAATATCTAGGCGCCCCAAAGTTAAAAGAAAATGGCTCTTAATATAGAGTGGTAGAAAAAATATACAATACCTTATTCTACTGTGTTTTGGAGTATATACACCAACTCAGTATGCTCTCTCATGTAAAATAACAAATTCTAATTTTACGTGAATCGAAAAAAATCTAAATAATATCTAGGGGCCCCAAAGTTAAAAGAAAATGGCTCTGAATATAGTCTGTTAAAAAAAATACAATGTTTTATTCTACTCTGTTTATGAGTATATACACCAACTTCGTGTACTCTCTCATGTAAAATACAGTAATTCTAATTTTACCGAATTAGTAAAAATCTAAATATTACCTAGTCACCCCAATGTTTAAAACAAAATTGCTCTGTATATAATCTGTCAGAAAAAATATAAACTGCCCTATTCTACATTGTTTTCGAGTATATACACCAACTCCACATGCTCTCTTATGTAAAAAACAGAAATTCTATATTTAAGCAAATCGAACAAAATCTAAATATTATCTACGCACCCCAATGTTAAAGAGAAAATTGCTCGGAAGGTAATCTGTCAGAAAAAATATACAATGTTTTTTTGTACTCTTTTTTGGAGTACATACACCAACTCAGTATGCTCTCTCATGTAAAATATCGAAATTCTAGTTTTACCCGGATCGAAAAAATCTAAATATTATCTAGGCACCAGAATGTTAAAAAGAAAATGGCTCTGAATATAATCTGCCAGGAAAAATATACAATGCCCTATTTTACTCTGTTTTCGAGTATATACACCAACTCAATATTCTGGCTAATGTAAAATACAGAAATTATAATTTTAGCTGAATTGAAATAATCTAAATATAATCTAGTCACCCCAATGTTAAAAACAAAATTGCTCTGAATATAATCTGTAAAATATAATATAAAATGCCCTATTCTACTCTGTTTTAGAGTACATACACCAACTCACTATTCTCTCTCATGTAAAAGATCAAAATTCTAATTTTACATGAATCGAAAAAAGTCTAAATGTTATCTAGGCACCACAATGTTAAAATCAAAATTTCTCTGAATATAATCTGTCATAAAAAATATACAGTGCCCTTTTCTACTCTGTATTGGAATATATACACCAACTCAATATGCTCTCTCATGTAAAATAGTCAAATTCTAATTATACGAGAACCAAAAAAAATCTAAATAATACCAATTCGCCCGAAAGTTAAAAAAAAAATGGCTCTGAATATAGTCTGTTAGAAGAAATATACAGTGCCTTACTTTACTATGTTTTGGAGGATATACACGAACTCAGTATGCTCTCTCGTGTAAAATACAGAAATTCTAATTTTAGCCGAATTCAAAAACTCTAAATATTATCTAGGCACCCCAATGTTACAAACAAAATTGCTCTGAATATAATCTGTCAGAAAAAATATACAATGCCTTATTCTACTCTGTTTTGGAGTATATACACCAACTCCATATGCTCTCTCATGTAAAATACAAAAATTCTAATTTTACGTGAATCGAAAAATATCTAAATATTATCTAGGCACCCATTGTTAAAAGCAAAATTGCTCTGAATATAATCTTCTAGAAAAAATATACAATGCCATTTTCTACTATGTTTTGGTGTATGTACACCAACCCAATATGCTCTCTCATGTAAAATACCGAAATTCAAAATTTAGGCTAATCAAATAAAATATAAATATTATCGAGGCACACCAATGGTAGTAGCAAAATTGCTATGAATATAATCTGTCAGTAAATATATACAATGCTTTTTCTACTCAGTTTTGGAGTATATACACCATCTCAATATGCTCTCCCATGTAAAATACAAAATTCTAAATTTACGCGAATTGAACAAAATCTCAATATTATCTAGTCACCCCAAGGTTAAAAGCAAAATTGCTCTGAATATAATCCGTCAGAAAAAATACACAATGCCCTTTTCTACTCTGTTTTGGAGTATATACAACAACTGAATATGCTCTCTCATGTAAAATAGGGAAATTCTAATTTTACGTGAATCGAAAAAAAATCTAAATATTATCTAGGCAAACCAATGTTAAAAGCAAAATTGCTCTGAATATAATCTCTCAGAAAAAATCAACAATGCCCTTTTCTACTCTATTTTGGAGTATATAAACCAACTCAATATGCTCTCTCATGTGAAATACCGAAATTCTAAATTTACGTGAATCGAAAAAAATCTAAATATTATTTAGGCACCCCAATGTAAAAATAAAAATTTCTCTGAGTATAATCTGTCAGAAAAAATATACAATGCCCTTTTCTACAATGTTTTGGCGTATATACACCAACTCAATATGCTCTCTCATGTAAAATACCGAAATTCTAATTTGACTCGAGTCGAAATATATCTAAATATTATCTAGGCACCCTAATGTTAAAAGCAAAATTGCTCTTAATATAGTCTGTCAGAGAAAATACACAATGTTTTTTTCTGCACAGTGTTGGTGTATATACACCTACTCAATATGCTCTCTCATGTAAAATACTGAAATTCTAAATTTACGCGAATCAAAAAAAATCTAAATATTATCTAGGCACCCCAATGTTAAAAGTAAAATTGCTCTGAATATAATCTATCAGAAAAAATATAAAATGGCCTTTTCTACTGTGTTTGGGAGTATATACACCAACTTAGCATGCTCTCTCATGTAAAATATCGAAATTGTAATTTTACATGAACCGAAAAAAATTAATTTTATCCTGGCACCCCAATGGTAAAAGTAAAATTGCTCTAAATATAATCTGTCAGAGAAAATATACACTGACCTTTTCTACTCTGTTTTGGAGTATATACACCAACTCAATATGCTCTTCCATGTAAAATACCGATATTCTAATTTACACAAACCGAAAAAAATCTACATATTATCTAGGAACCCCAATATTAAAAGCAAAATTGCTCTGAATATCATCTGTCAGAAGAAATATGCAATGCCCTTTTCTACTCTGTTTTGGGGTATATACACCAACGCAATATGCTCTCTCATGTAAAATACCGAAATTCTAAATTTACGCGAATCGAAAAAAATCTAAATATTATCTACGCACCCCAATATTATAAGCAAAATTGCTATGAATATTATTTTTCAGAAAAAAATATACAATGCCTTTTTCTACCCTGTTTTGGAGTATATACACCAACCCAATATGGTCTCTTATGTAAAACACTGAAATTCTATATATACTCGATCGAAAAAATCTAAATATTATCTAGGCACCCAAATGTTGATAAAAAATGACTTTGAATATATTCTGTCAGAAAAAATATACAATGCCGTTTCTCCTCTGTTTTGGAGTTCATATACCAACTCAGAATGCTCTCTCATGTAAAATACCAAAATTATAAATTTACGTTAATCAAAGGAAATTTAAACATTATCTAGGCACCCCAATGTTAACAGCAAAATTGTTCTGAATATAAAATGTCAGAAAAAATATACAATGCCCTTTTCTACTTTGTTTTGTAATATATACACTAACTCAATATGCTCTCTCATGTAAAATACAGAAATTCTATATTCACTCGAATTGAAAAAACTCTAAATATTAATTTGACATCCCGATGTTAAAAGCAAAATTTTTCAGAATATTATCTGTCAGAAATAATACACAATGCCCTATTCTATTCTGTTTTGGAGTATATACACCAACTCAATATGCTCTCTCATGTAAAATACCGAAATTCTAATTTTATGGGAATCGAAAAAAATCTAAATATTATTTAGGAACCCCAAAGTTAAAAGCAAAATTGCTCTGAATATAATCTGTCAGAAATAATATACAATGCCCTTTTCTACTCTGTTTTGGAGTATACACATCTACTCAATATCCTCTCTCATGTAAAATACAGAAATTCAAATTTTTCGTGAATCAAAAAAAATGTAAATATTATCTAGGAACCCTAATGTTAAAAGAAAATGGCTCTGAATATAATCTGTAAGAACATAAATAGAATGACTTTTTCTACTTCGTTTTGGAGTATATACACCAACTCAATATTCTCTCTCATGTAAAATACCAAAATTATAAATTTACGCATATTATAAAAATTCTAAATATTATGTAGGCACCCCAATGTAAAAAACAAAATTGTTCTGAATGTAATCTGTAAGAAGAAACATAAAATGCCTTTTTCTACTCTCTTTTGTAGTATATACACCAACTCAATATGCTCTTTCGTGTAAATTGCAAAAATTATAATTTTACACGAACCGAAAAAATCTAAATATTACCTAGGCATTCCAATGTTAAAACCAAAATTGCTCTGAATATAATCTGTAACAAAAAATACACAATGCTTTTTACTACTCTGTTGTGGAGTACGTACAGCAACTCAATATGCTCTCTCATGTAATATACCGAAATTCTAAATTTATGTGAAGCATAAAAATTCTAAATATTATCTAGGCACCCCAATAAGAAAATCAAAATTGCTCTGAATATAATCTGTCCGAAAAAATATACAATGCCTTCTACTCCTCTGTTTTGGAATATATAAACCAACACAACATGCTCTGTCATGTAAAATACTGAAGTTTTATTTATACGCGAATGGAAAAAATCTAAATATTATCTAGGCAGCCCAATGTTAAAAGAAAATGGCTCTGAATATAATTTGTAAGAAAAAATATACAATGCCCTTTTCTACTCTGTTTTGAAATATATACACCAACTCAATATGCTCTCTCATGTACAATACGTAAATTCTAATTTTACGTGAATCGAAAAAAATCTAAATGTCATCTAGGCAACCCAATGTTTAAAGCAAAATTTCTCTGACAATAATCTGTCAAAGAAAATATACAATGTCCTTTTCTACTCAATTTTGGAGTATATACACCAACTCAATATGCTCTCTCATGTACAATACCGAAATTATAAATTTACACGAATCGAAAAGAATATTATCATTATCTAGGCACCCCAACGTTAAAAACAAAATTGCTCTCAGTATGAACTGTCAGAAAAAATATACAATGCTTTTTTCTACTCTGTTTTGCAGTAAATACACCAACTCAATAAGCTCTCTCAAGTAAAATAAAGAAATTCTAATTTTACGTGAATCGAAAAAAATCGAAATAATATCTAGGCACCCCGAAGTTAAAAGAAAATGGCCCTGAATATAGTCTTTTAGAGAAAATATACAATGCTTTATTCTACTCTGTTTTGGAGTATATACACCAACTCAGTATGCTCTCTCATGTAAAATAAAGAAATTCTAATTTTACCCAAATCAAAAAAATATAAATATTATGTAGGTACCCCAATGTTAAAAATAAAATTGCTCTGAATATAATCTGTCAGAAAAAATATACAATGCCCTATTCTACTCTTTTTTAGAGTATATACATCAACTCCATATATTCTCTCATGTAAAATACAGGAATTTTATATTTAAGCGAATCGAAAAATATCTAAATATTATCTAGGCACCTCAATGTTAAAAACAAAATTGCTCTGAATATAATCTGTCAGAAAAAATAAACAATGCCCTATTCTACTTTTTTGGAGTATATACACCAACTCAATATGCTCTCTCATGTAAAATACAGAAATTCTAATTTTACTCAAATCGAAAAAATCTAAATATTATCTAGGCACTCCTATGTTAAAAACAAAATTCCTCTGAATATAATCAGTCAGAAGTAATATAAAATGCCTTATTCTACTCTTTTTTGGAGTATATACACAAACTGCATATGCTCTTTCAGGAAGAAAAACCGAAATTCTAATTTTACGTGAATCGAAATAAATCGAAATAATATCTAGGCGCCCCGAAGTTAAAAGTAAATGGCTCTGAATATAGTCTTTTAGAGAAAATATACAATGCTTTATTCTACTCTGTTTTGGAGTATATACACCAACTCACTGTACTCCCTCATGTAAAATACTGAAATTCTATTTTTCCAGAATCGACAAAAATATAAATATTATCTAGGCACCCCAATGTTAAAAACAAAATTGCTCTGAATATAATCTCTCAAAAAAAATATACAATGCCCTATTCTACTCTGTTTTGGAGTATATACACAAACTACATACAGTCTCCAGTGTAAAATACAGAAGTTCTATATTCAAGCGAAGCGAAAAAAAATCTAAATATTATCTAGGCACCCCAATGTTAAAAACAAAATTGCTCTAAATATAATCTGTCAGAAAAAATATACAATGCTCTTTTCTACTCTGTTTTGGAGTATATACACCATATCCATATGCTCTCTCATGTAAAATACAGAAATTATATATTTAATAGAATCGAAAAATTTTAAATATTATCTAGGCACCCCAATGTTAAAAACAAAATTGCTCTGAATATAATTTGTAAGAAAAAATATACAATGCCCTTTTCTACTCTGTTTTGGAGTATATACACCAACTCCATATGCTCTCTCATGTAAAATACAGAAGTTCGATATTTAAGCGAATCAAAAAAAATCTAAATATTATCTAGGCACCCCAATGTTAAAAGCAAAATTGCTCTGAATATAATCTGTCAGAAAAAATATACAATGCCTTATTCTACTCTGTTATGGAGTATATACACCAACTCCATTTGCTCTCTCATGTAAAATACAGAAATTCTATATTTAAGCGAATCGAAAAAAATCTAAATACTATCTAGGCCCCCAATGTTAAAAACAAAATTTCTCTGAGTATGTACTGTCAGAGAAAATATCCAAGGCCCTAATCTACTCTGTTTTATAGTATTTACACCATATGCTCTCTCATATAATATAGAGAAATTCTATATTTAAGCGAATCGAAAAACATCTAAATATTATCTAGCCATTCCAATGTTAAAAGCAAAATTGCTCTGAATATAAACTGTCAGAAAAAATATGCAATGCCCTTTTCTGCTCTGTTTTTTAGTATATACACCAAATCAATATGCTCTCACATATAAAATACCGAAATTTTAGTTTTACGTGAATCGAATAAAATCTAAATATTATCTAGGCACCCCTGTGATAAAAGAAAATTGCTCTGAATATAATCTGTCAGAAAAAATATACAATGCCCTTTTCTACTCTGTTATGGAGTATATACACCAACTCCATATGCTCTCTCATGTAAAATACAGAAATTCTATATTTAGGCATAACTAAAACAATCTTAATAATATCTAGGCGCCCGAAAGTTAAAAGAAAATGGCTCTGAATATAGTATGTTAGAAAAAATATACAATGCCTTATTCTACTATGTTTTGGAGTATATACACCAACTCAGTATGCTCTCTCATATAAAATACCGAAACTCTAATTTTACGTGAATCGAAAAAATTCTAAATATTATCTAGGCACCCCAGTGTTTAAAGCAAAATTGCTCTGAATATAATCTGTCTGACAAAATATACAATGCCCTATTCTACTCTGTTTTGTAGTATAGACACCAACTTCATATGCTCTCTCATGTAAAATAGAGAAATTCAATATTTATGCGAATCAAAAAAAATCTAAATATAATCTAGGGTCCCCAATGTTAATAGCAAAATTGCTCTGAATATAATGTGTCAGAAAAAAATATACAATGCCTTATTCTACTCTCTTTTGGAGTATATACACCAACTCAGTGTGCTCTCTCATATAAAATACCGAAATTATATTTTTACGTGAATCGAAAAAAATCTAAATATTATCTAGGCACCCCAATGATAAAACCAAAATTGCTCTGAAAATAATCTGTCAGAAAAAATATACAATGCCCTTTTCCACCCTTTTTTGGGGTATATACACCAACTCAGTATGCTCTCTCATGTAAAATACCAAAATTGTAATTTTACGAGAATGGAAAAAAATCTAAATAATATCTAGGTGTCCCCATGTTAAAAGAAAATGGCTCTAAATATATTCTGTTAGAGAAAATAGACAATGCCTTATTCTACTTTGTTTTGGAGTATATACACCAAGTCAGTATGCTCTCTCATGTAAAATACCGAAATTCTAATTTTACCCGAATAGAAAAAATCTAAATATTCTCTTGACACCCTAATATTAAGAACAAAATTTCACTGAATATAATCTGTCAGAAAAAATATACAATGCCTTTTCTACTCTATTTTGGAGTACATACACCAACTCCATATGTTCTCTTATGTAAAATACAGAAATTCTATATTTAAGCGAATCGAAAAAAATCTAAATATTATCTAGGCACCCGAATGTTAAAAGCAAAATTGCTCTGAATATAATCTGTCACAAGAATTATACAATGCCCTATTCTACCCGGTTTTGGAGTATATACAAGACTCAGTATATAATCTGTCAGAAAAAATATACAATGGCTTATTCTACTCTGTTTTGGGGTATATACACCAACACAGTATGCTCCGTCATGTAAGATACAGAAATTCAAATTTTACTTGAATCGAAAAAATCTAAATATTACCTAGGCACCCAAATGTTAAAAACAAAATTACTCTGTATATAATCTGTCAGAGAAAATATACAATGCCCTATTCTACTCTGTTTTGGAGTATATACACCAACCCCATATGCTCTCTCATGTAATATACTGAAATTCTAGTTTTACATGAATCGAACAAAATCTAAATAATATCTAGGTGCCCCAAAGTTAATAGAAAATGCCTCTGAATATAGTCTGTTAGAAAAAATATACAATGCCTTATTCTACTCATTTTTGGAGTATATACACCAACTCAGTATGCTCTCTAATGTAAAATACAGAAATTCTAATTTTACCCATTTCGAATAAATCTAAATATTTTCTAGGCACCCCAATGTTAAAAACAACATTGCTCTGAATATAATCTGTCAGAAAAAATATACAATGCCCTATTTTACTCTGTTTTGGAGCATATACACCAACTCCATATGCCCTCTCCTGTAAAATACAGAAATTCTATATTTAAGGGAATCGAAAAAAATGTAAATATTATATAGGCACCCTAATGCTAAAAGCAAAATTACTCTGAATATAATCTGTCAGAAAAAATATAAATGCCATTTTGTACTCTGTTTTGTAGTATATACACCAACTCAATATTCTCTCTCATGTAAAATACAGAAATTCTAATTTTAGCTGAATCAAAAAAATCTAAATATTATGTAGGCACCCCAATGTTAAAAACAAAATTTCTCTGAATATAATCTGTTAGAAAAATTATACAATGCCCTATTCTACTCTGTTTTGGAGTATGTACACCAACTCCACATGCTCTCTCATGTTAAATACCGAAATTCTAATTTTACGTGAATCGAAAAAAATATAAATATTATCTAGGCACTTCAATGATAAAAAAAAATTCCTCTGAATATAATCTGTCAGAAAAAATATACAATGCCCTATTCTACTCTGTTTTGGAGTATATACACCAACTCCATATGATCTCTCATGTAAAATACAGAAATTCAATATTTAAGTGAATCGAAAAAATTGTAGATATAATCTAGGCACCCCAATGTAAAAAGCAAAATTGCTCTCAACATAATCTGTCAGATAAAATATACAATGCCCTTTACTTCTCTGTTTTGTAGTATATACACCAACTCAATATGCTCTGTCATGTAAAATACAGAAATTCAAATTCTACCCAAATCAAAAAAATCTAAATATTATCTAGGCACCCCAATGTTAAAAATAAAATTTCTCTGAATATATTCTGTCAGAAAAAATATACAATGCCCTTTTCTACTCTGTTTTGGCGTATATACACCGACTCCATATGCTCTCTCATGCTAAATACCGAACCTCAAATTTTACGCGAATCGAAAAAAATCTAAATAATATCTAGGCGCCCCAAAGTTAAAAAAAATGGCTCTGAATATAGTCTGTTAGAAAAAATATACAATGCCTGATTCTAATCTGTTTTGGAGTATATAAAAAAACTCAGTATGCTCTTTCATGTAAAATACAGAAATTCTAATTTTATGTGAATCAAAAAAAATCTGAATATTCTCTAGGAACACCAATGTTTAAAACTAAATTGCTTTGAATATAATCTGTCAGAAAAAATATACAATGCCCTATTCTACTCTGTTTTAAAGTATATACACCAACTCCATATGCTCTCTTATGTAAAATAGAGAAATTCTAATTCTACCCGAATCGAAATAATCTAAATATTATCTAGGCACCCCAATGTTAAAAAAAAAATTGCTCTGAATATATTTTGACAGAAAAAATATACAATGCCCTATTATACTCTGCTTTGGAGTATATACACCAACTCCATATGCTCTCTCATGTAAAATACAGAAATTCAATATTTAAGCGAATCGAAAAAAAATCTTAATGTTATCTAGGCACCCCAATGTTAAAGCAAAATTGCTCTGAATATAATGTTTCAGAAAAAATATACAATGCCCTACTCTACTCTGTTTTGGAGTATAAACACAAACTCAGTATGCCCTCTCATGTAAAATACAGAAATTCTATATTTAGGCGAATCGAAAAAAAAGTAAATAATATCTAGGCGCCCCAATGATCAACAAAAATGGCTCTGAATATAGTCTGTTAGAACAAATATACAATGCCTTATTCCACTTTGTTTGATACTATATACAACTCGATATACTCTCTCATGAAAAATACAGAAATTCTAATTCTACCCTAATCGAAAAAATATAAATAATGTCTAGGCGCCTGAATGTTAAAAACAAAATTGCTGTGAATATAATCTGTCAGAAAAAATATACAATGCCCTATTTTACTCTGTTTTGGAGCATATACACCAACTCCATATGCTCTCTAATGTAAAATACAGAAATTCTATATTTAATCGAATTGAAAAAATCTAAATTTAATCTAGGCACCCCAATATTAAAAGCAAAATTTCTATTAATATAATCTGTCAAAAAAAAATATACAATTTCCTTTTCTACTTTGTTTTTGATTATATACACCAACTCAATATGCTCTCTCATGTAAAATACAGAAATTCTAATTTTACCCTAATCAAAAAATCTAAATATTATATAGGCACCCCAATGTTAAAAACAAAATTTCTCTGAATATAATCTGTTAGAAAAAATGTAGAATGCCCTATTCTACTCTGTTTTGGAGTTTGTACACCAACTCAGTATGCTCTCTCATATTAAATACCAAAATTCTAATTTTACGTGAATAGAAAAAAATATAAATATTATCTAGGCACTTCAATGATAAAAAAAAATTCCTCTTAATATAATCTGTCAGAAAAAATATACAATGCCCTATTCTACTCTGTTTTGGAGTATATACACCAACTCAATTTGCTCTCTCATGTAAAATACAGAAATTCTATATTTAATCGAATCGAAGTAAATCTAAATATTATCTAGGCACCCCAAAGTTAAAAGCAAAATCGCTCTGAATATAATCTGTCAGAAAACATATACGGTGCCCTATTCTACATTGTTTTGGAGTATATACACAAACTCAATATGATCTCTCATGTAAAATACAGAAATTCAATATTTAAGTGAATCGAAAAAATTGTAGATATAATCTCGGCACCCCAATGTAAAAAGCAAAGTTGCTGTTAATATAATCGTTCAGACAAAATATACAATGCCCTTTACTTCCCTGTTTTGTAGTATATACACCAACTCAACATGATCTCTTATGTAAAATACAGAAATTCTAATTCTACGCAAATCGAAAAAATCTAAATATTATCTAGGCACCCCAATGTTAAAAATAAAATTGCTCTGAATATTATCTGTCAGAAAAAATATACAATGCCCTATTCTACTCTGTTTTGGAGTATATACACCGACTCCATATGCTCTCTTGTAAAATACCGAAATTCAAATTTTCCGCGAATCGAAAAACATCTAAATAATATCTAGGCGCCCCAAAGTTAAAAAAAATGGCTTTGAATATGGTCTGTTAGAAAAACATACAATGCCTTATTCTACTCTGTTTTGGAGTATATACAATAACTCAGTATGCTCTCTCATGTAAAATACAGAAATTCTAATTTTACGTGAAACAAAAAAAATCTAAATATTATCTAGGAACACCAATGTTAAAAACTAAATTGCTTTGAATATAATCTGTCAGAAAAAATATACAATGCCCTATTCTACTCTGTTTTAAAGTATATACACCAATTCCATATGCTCTCTCATGTAAAATAAAGAAATTCTAATTCTACCCGAATCAAAATAATCTAAATATTATCTAGGCACCCCAATGTTAAAAACAAAATTTTTCTGAATATATTCTGGCAAAAAAAATATACAATGCCCTATTATACTCTGTTTTGGAGTATATACACCAACTCCATATATTCTCTCATATAAAATACAGAAATTTAATATTTAAGCGAATCGAAAATAATCTAAATATTATCTAGGCACCTTAATGTTAAAGCAAATTGCTCTGAATATAATCTGTCAGAAAATATATACAGTGCCTTTATCTACTCTGTTAGGTAGTATATACACCAAATCAATATGCTCTGTCATCTAAAATACAGAAATTCTAATTCTACCCGAATCGAAGAAATCTAAATATTATCTAGGCACCCCAATGTTAAAAGCAAAATTGCTCTGAATATAATCTGTCAGAAAAAATATACAATGCCTTTTTCTACTCGGTTATGTATATATACACCAACTCAATATGCTTTCTCATGTAAAATACCGAAATTCAAATTTTACGTGAATCGAAAAAAATCTAAATATTATCTAGGCACCCCAATGTAAAAAACAAAACTGCTCTGAATATAATCTGTCAGGAAAATTATACAATGCCCTATTCTACTCTCTTTTGGAGTATATACACCAACTCAGTATGCTCTCTCATATAAAATAAAGAAATTCTATATTTAAGCGAATCGAAAAAAATCTAAATATTATCTAGGCACCGCAATGTTAAAAACAAAGTTTCTATGAATATAATCTGTCAGAAAAAATATACAATGCCCTATTCTACTCTGTTTTTGTGTATGTACAACAACTCTGTATGCTCTCTCATGTAAAATACCGAAATTCTTATTTTAAGTGAATCGATAAGTTTCTAAATATTATTTAGGCACCGCAATGTTAAAATCAAAATTTCTCTGAATAAAGTCTCTCAGAAAAATTGTACAATGCCTTTTTCTACTCTGTTTTGTAGTATAAACACCAACTCCATATGCTCTCCCATGTAAAATACAAAAATTATAATTTTCCACGAATCGAGAAAAATCTAAGTATTATCTAGGCACCCCAATGTTAAAAACAAACTGCTCTGAATATAATCTAGCAGAAAAAATATACAATGGCCTTTTCTACTCTCTTTTGTAATATATACACCAACTAAATATGCTCTCTCATGTAAAATACAGAAATTCTAGTTTTACCAGAATGAAAAAACCAAAATTTATCTTGGCACCCAATGTTAAAAAAAAAAATCTCTGAATATATCCTGTCAGAAAAAATATACAACCGTATTCTACACTGTTTTGGAGTATATACACCAACTCAGTATTCCCTCTCATGTAAAATACAGAAATTCTCATTTTACATTAATCGAAAAAAATCTAAATATTATCTAGGCACCCCAATGTTAAAAACAAAATTGCTCTGAATATAATCTGTCAGAATAAATATACAATGCTTTATTCTACTCTGTTTTGGAGTGTATACAACAACTCAGTATGCTCTCTCATGTAAAATACCGAAACTCTAAATTTACGTGAATCGATACAAATCTAAATATTATCTAGGCACCCCAATGTTAAAAGCAAAATTGGTCTGAATACAATCTGTCCGAGAAAATACACAATGCCCTTTTCTACTCTGTTTTGGACTATATAAAACAACTCAATATGCTCTCTCATGTAAAATACCGAAATTCTAATTTTACGCGAATCGAAAAAAATCTAAATAATATCTAGGCGCCACAAAGTTAAAAGAAGATGGCTCTAAATATAGTGTGTCAGAGAAAATATACATGACATATTCTACTCTGTTTTGGAGTATATACACCAACTCCATATGCTCTCTCATGTAAAATATCGAAATTCTAATTTTACCCGAATCGAAAAGATCTAAATATTATCCTGACACGCCAATGTTAAAAACAAAATTTCTCTGAATATAATCTGTCAGAAAAAATATACAATGCCTTATTCTACTCTATTTTGCAGTATATACACCAACTCAGTATGCTCTCTCACGTAAAATACCGAAATTCTAATTTTACCTGAATCTAAAAAAAAACCTAAATAATATCTAGGCACAACAAAGTTAAAAGAAAATGGCTCTGAATATAGTCTGTTAGAAAAAATATACAATGCCTTATTCTACTCTGTTTTGGAGTATATACACCAACTGAGTATGCTCTCTCATGTAAAATAGCGAAATACTAATTTTACGTGACTCAAAAAAAATCTAAATATTTTCCAGGCACCACAATGTTAAAAGCAAAATTACTCTGAATATAATCTGTCAAAAAAATATACAATGCCCTTTTCTACTCTGTTTTTGAGTATATAAACAAACTCAATATGCTCTCTCATGTAAAGTAACGTAATTCTATTCTTACGTGAATCGAAGATTCTAAATCATATCTAGGCAACTCAAAGTTAAAAGAAAATGACTCTGAATATAGTCTGTTAGAAAAAATATACAATGCCTTATTCTACTCTGTTTTGGAGTATATACACCAACTCAGTATGCTCTCTCATGTAAAATACCGAATTTCTAATTTTACGTGAATCGAAGAAAATCTAAATATTATCTAGGCACTCCAATGTTAAAAGCACAATTGCTCTGAATATAATCTGTCAGAGAAAATATACAATGCCCTTTTCTACTCTGTTTTGGAGTATATACACCAACTCAATACGCTCTCTCAAGTAAATTACGGAAATTCTAATGTTACGCGAATCGAAAAAAATCTAAATAGTGTCTAGGCGCCCCAAAGTTAAAAGAAAATGTCTCTGAAAACATTCCGTTATAAAAAATATACAATTCCTTATTCTACTCTGTTTTGGAGAATGTACACCAACTCAATATGCTCTCTGATGTAAAATACTGAAATTCTAATTTTACGTGAATCGAAAAAAATCTAAATATAATCTACGCACCCGAATTTAAAAAGTACAATTGCTCTGAATAAAATCTGTCAGAAAAAATATACAATGCCCTTTTCTACTCTGTTTTGGACTATATACAACAACTAAATATGCTCTTTCAGGTAAAATACCGAAATTCTAGTTTTACGCGAATCGAAAAAAGTCTAAATAATATCTAGGCGCCCCAAGTTAAAAGAAAATGGCTCTGAATATAGACTGTTAAAGAAAATATACAATGCCGTATTCTACTATGTTTTGGAGTATATACACCAACTCAGTATGCTCTCTCATGTAAAATAAAGAAATTCTAATTTTACCCGAATCAAAAAAATATAAATATTATCTAGGTACCCCAATGTTAAAAATAAAATTGCTCTTAATATATTCTGTCAGAAAAAATATACAATGCCCTATTCTACTTTTTTTTAGAGTATATACATCAACTCCATATAGTCTCTCATGTAAAATACAGAAATTCTAAATTTAAGCGAATCGAAAAAAATCTAAATATTATCTAGGCACCCCATTGTTAATAGCAAAATTGATCTGAATATAATCTGTCAGAAATAATATACAATGCTCTTTTCCACTTTGTTTTGGAGTATATACACAAACTCAGTATGCGCTGTCATGTGAAATATCGAATTTCTAATTTTACGCAAATCGAAAAAATTCTAAATAATATCTAGGCGCCCCCAAGTTAAAAGAAAATGGCTGTGAATGTGGTGTGCTAGAAAAAATACACAATGCCTTATTCTAATCTGTTTTAAAGTATATACACCAACTCAGTATGCTCTGTCATATAAAATACCGAAATTCAAATTTTAACAAATAGAAAAAATCTAACTACTATCTAGGCACCCAAGTGTTAAAAACAAAATTTCTCTGAATATAATCTCTCAGAAGAAATATACAATGCCCTATTCTATCCTGTTTTGGAGTACATACACCAACACAATATGCTCTCTCATGTAAAATACAGAAATTCTATATTTAAGCGAATCGAAAAAATTCTAAATATTATCTAGGCTCCCCAATGTTAGAAGCAAAATTGCTCTGATTATAATCGGTCACAAAAAATATACAACGCCCTTTTCTACTCTGTTTTGAAGTATATACACCAACTAAATATGCTCTCTCGTGTCAAATAGCAAATTTCTAATTTTATGTGACTCGACAAAAATCTAAATAATATCTAGGCGCCCCAAAGGTAAAAAAAAAGTCTCTGAATATAGTCTGTTAGAAAAAATATACAATGCCTTATTCTACTCTGATTTCAAGTATATACACCAACTCTGTATGCTCTCTCATGTAAAATACCGAAATTCTAAATTTACGTGAATCGAAAATAATCTAAATGTTATCTAGGCACCCCAATATTAAAAGCCAAATTGTTCTAAATATAATCTGTCAGAAGAAATATTCAATGCCCTTTTCTACTCTGTTTTGGAGTATATACAACAACTCAATATGCTCTCTCATGTAATATACCGAAATTCTAATTTTACGAGAATAAAAAAAATCTAAATAATATCTAGGCGCCCCTAAGTTAAAATAAAATGGCTCTGAATATAGTCTGTTAGAAAAAAAATACAATGCCTTATTCTACTCTGTTTTGGAGTATATATACCAACTCAGTTTGCGCTCCCATGTAAAATACAGAAATTCTAATTTTAAACGAATCAAAAAGTCTAAATAATATTTAGGCACCCGAATGTTAAAAGCAAAATTGCTCTGAATATAATCTGTCAGAAAAAATATACAATGCCCTTTTCTACTCTCTTTTGTAGTATATACCCAAACTTAGTATGCTCTCTCATGTAAAATGAAGAAATTCTAATTTTACCCGAATTGAAAAAAATCTAAATATTATCTAGGCACCGCAATGTTAAAAACAAAATTGCTCTGAATATAATCTGTCAGAAAAAATATACAATGACCTATTCTACTCTGTTTTTGAGTATATACACCAACTCCATATGCTCCCTCATGTAAAATACGGATTCTAAATTTGTGTGAATCGAAAAAAATCTAAATATTATCTAGGCACCCCAATGTTAAAAGCAAAATGATATAAATATAATCTGTCAGAAAAAATATACAATGCCCTATTCTATTCTGTTTTGTAGTATATACACCAACTCAATATGCTCCCTCACAAAAAATACAGAAATTCTATATTTAAGTGAATCGAAAAAAATCTAAATATTATATAGGCACCCCAATGTTAAAAACAAAATTGCTCTGAGTATAATCAGTCAGAAAAAATATACAATGCCTTATTCTACTCTGTTTTGGAGTATATACACCAACTCAGTATGCTCTCTCATGTAAAATACAGAAATTATAATTTTGCGTGAATCGAAAAAAATCTAAATATTATCTAGGCATCACAATGTTAAAAGCAAAATTGCTATGAATATAATCATTCAGAAAAATATACAATGCTCTTTTCTACAGTGTTTTGTAGTATATACACCAACTCCATATGCTCTCTCATGTAATAAAGAAATTCTATAATTACACGAATCGAAAAAAATCTAAATATTATCTGGGCACCCCAATGTTAAAAGTAAAATTGCTCTGAATATAAGCTGTCAGAAAAAATATACAATGCCCTATTCTACTCTCTTTTGGAGTATGTACAACAACTCAATATGCTCTCTCATGTAAAGTACCGAAATTCTAATTTTACGCGAATCGAAAAAAATATGAATAATATCTAGGCACCCCAAAGTTAAAAGAAAATGTCTCTAAATATAGTCTGTTAGAAAAAATATAGAATGCCTAATTCTGCTCTGTTTTGGAGTATATACACCAACTCACTATGCTCTCTCATGTAAAATACCGAAATTCTAATATTACCCGAATCAAAAAAATCTAAATAATGTCTAGGCGCCCCAAAGTTAAATGAAAATGGCACGGAATATAGTCTGTTAGAGAAAATATACAATGTCTTATACTACTCTGTTTTGGAGTACATACACCAACTCAGTACGCTCTCTCATGTAAAATACAGATATTCTAATTTTACATGAATCAAAAAAATCTAAACATTACCTAGGCACCTTAATGTTAAAAACAAAATTGCTCTGAATATAATCTGTCAGAAAAAATATACAATGCTCTATTCTACTCTGTTTTGGAGTATATACACTAACTCCATATGCTCTCTCATGTAAAATACAGAAATTCTGTATTTAAGTGAATCGAATAAAATCTACATATTATCTAGGCACCCGAATGTTAAAAGAAAAATTTCTCTGAATATAATCTGTCAGAAAAAATATACAATGCCCTTTTCTACTCTGTTTTGGAGTATATACAGCAACTCAATATGCTCTCTCATATAAAATACCGAAATTTTATATTTTAGCGAATCGAAAAAAATCTAAATAATATCTAGGCACCCCAAAGTTAAAAGAAAATGGCTCTGAATATAGTCTGTTAGAGAAAATATACAATGCCTTATTCTACTCTCTTTTGGAGTATATAAACAAATTCTGTATGCTCTCTCATGTAAAATACCGAAATTCTAATTTTACGTGAATCAAAAAAATTCTAAATATTATACAGGCACCACAATGTTAAAAGCAAAATTGCTCTGAATATAATTTGTCAAAAAATATACAATGCCCTTTTATACTCTGTTTTGGAGTATATACACCAACTCAATATGCTCTCTCCCGTAAATTACCGAAATTATAATTTTATGCAAATCAAAAATTCTAAATAATATCTAGGTACCTCAAAGTTAAAAGAAAATGGCTATGAATATAGTCTGTTAGAAAAAATTTACAATGCCTTATTCTACTCTGTTTTGGAGTATATACACCAACTAATTATGCTCTCTCATGTAAAATACCGAAATTCTTATTTTACCCGAATCGAAAAAATCTAAATATTATTTAGGCATCCCAATCTTAAAAACAAAATTGCTCTGAATATAATCTGTCAGAGAAAATATACAATGCCCTATTCTACTTTGATTTGGAGTATATTCACCAAATCCATATGCTCTCTCATATAAAATTCAGAAATTCTATATTTATCGAATCGAAAAAAATCTAAATATTATCTAGACACCCCAGTGTTAAAAGCAAAATTGCTCTGAATATAATCTGTCAGAAAAAATATACAATGCCCTATTCTACTCTGTTTTGGAGTATATACACCAACTCCATATGCTCTCTCATGTAAAATACAGAAATTCTATATTTAATTCAATCGAAACGAATCTAAATATTATCTAGGCACCCCTATGTTAAAAGCAAAATTGCTCTGAATACAATCTGTCAGAAAAAAAATACAATGCCCTTTTCTACTCTGTGTTGGAGTATATACACCAACTCAATATGCTCTCTCATGTAAAATACCGAAATTCTATATTTTAGCTAATCGAAAAAAAACTAAATAATATCTAGGCGCCCCAAAGTTAAAAGAAAATGGCTCTGAATATAGTCTGTTTGAAAAAATATACAATGCCTTATTCTACTCTTTTTTGCAGTATATACACGAACTCAATATGCTCGATCATACAAAATACAGAAATTCTATATTTAAGCGAATCGAAAAAAATCTAAATATTATCTACGCAACCCAACGATAAAAGGAAAAGTGCTGTGAATATATTCGGTTATAAAAAATATACAATGCCCTTTTCTACTCTGTTTTGTAGTATATACACCAACTCAATATGCTCACTCATGTAAACTACAGAAATTCTAATTTTACCCGAATCGAAAAAATCTATGTATAATCTATTCACCCCAATGTTAAAAGAAAATTTCTCTGAATATAATCTGTCATAAAAATTATACAATGCCCTTTTCTACTCTGTTTAAGAATATATACACCAACTCAATATGCTCTCTCATGTAAAATACCGAAATTCTAATTTTACGCAAATCGAAAAAAATCTAAATAATATCTAGGCACCCCAAAGTTAAAAGAAAATGGCTCTGAATATAGTGTGTTAGAAAAAATATACAATGCCTCATTCTACTTTGTTTTGGTGTATATACACCAATTCAGTGTGCTGTCTCATGTAAAATAACGAAATTTTAATTTTACTTGAATCCAAAAAATATGAATATTATCTAGGCACCCCAATGTTAAAAACAAAATTGCTCTGAATATAATCTGTCATAAAAAATATACAATGCCTTATTCTATTCTGTTTTGGAGTTTATAAACCAACTCCACATGCTCTCTCATTTAAAATACAGAAATTTTATATTTAATTGAATCTAAACAAATCTAAATATTATCTAGGCACCCCAACGTTAAAAGCAAAATGGCTCTGAATATAATCTGACAGAAAAAATACACAGTGCCCTTTTTTACTCTGTTTTGTAGTATATACACCAAATCAATATGCTCTATCATGTAAAATACTGAAATTCTAATTTTACGCGAATCGAAAAAACTTTAAGTAATATCTAGGCGCCCCAAAGTTAAAAGAAAATGGCTCTGAATATAGTCTGTTAGAAAAAATATAAAATGCCTTATTCAACTCTGGTTTGGAGTATATACCCCAACTCAGCATGCTCTCTCATGTAAAATACAGAAATTCTAATTTTACGTGAATCAAACAGAAGCTAAATATTATCTAGGCACCCCAATGTTAAAAGAAAAATTGCTCTGAATATAATCTGTAAGAAGAAATATACAATGCACCTTTCTACTCTGTATTGTAGTATATACACCAATTCAATATGCTTTCTCATGTAAAATACCGAAATTCTAAATTTACGCGAATCGAAAAAAATCTACATATTACCTAGGCACCCCAATGTTGAAAGCAAAATTGCTCTGAATATAGTCTGTCAGAAAAAATATACAATACCCTTTTCTACTTCGTTTTGGAGTATATACACAAACCCAATATGCTCTCTCATATAAAATACCGAAATTCTTATTATACGCGAATTGAAAAAAATCTAAATATCATCTAGACACCACAATATTGAAAGAAAATGGCTCTGATTATAATCTGTCAGAAAAAATATACAATGCTTTTTTCTCCTCGGTTTTGGAGTATATGGACCAACTCAATATGCTCTCTCATGTAAAATACCGAAATTCTAAATTTACGTTAATCAAATGAAATCTAAATATTATCTAGGCACTTCAATGGTAATAGCAAAATTGCTCTGCATGTATTTCGTCAGATGAAATATACAATGCCCTTCTCTACTCTGTTTTGGAATATATACACCAACTCAATATGCTCTCTCATGTAAAATACAGAAATTCTAATTTTACGAGAATCGAAAAAAATCTAAATATTATCTAGGCACCCCAATGTTAAAAGAAAATGTCTCTGAATATATTCTGTCAAAAATAATACAATGCCCTTTTCTACTCTGTTTTGGAGTATATAAACCACCTCAATATACTCTCTCATGTAAAATACCGAAATTCTAAATTTACGCGAATCAAAAAAAATCTAAATATTATCTAGGCACCCCAATGTTAAAAGCAAAATTTTTCTGAATATAGTCTGTCAGAGAAAATATACAATGCCCTTTTCTACTTTGATTTGTAGTATACACACCGACTAAATATGCTCTCTCATGTAAAACACCGAAATTCTAATTTTACGCAAATCGAAGAAATTCTAAATATTATCTAGGCACCCCTAGGTTAAAAGAAAATGGCTATAACTATAATCTGTCAAAAAATATATACAATGCCTTATTCTACTCTGTTTTGGAGTATACACACGAACTCAATATGCTCTCTCATGTAAAATACCGAAATTCTGATTTTACGCCAATCGAAAAAAATCTAAATAATATGTAAGAACCCCAATGTAAAAAGCTAAACTTCTCTGAATATAATCTGTCAGAAAAAGTATACAATGCTCTTTTCCACTCTGTTTTGGAGTATATACACCAACTCAATACGCTCTCTCATGTAAAATACTGAAATTCTAATTTTACGTGAATCTAACAAACTCTAACTATTACCTAGGCACAGCAATGTTAAAAGCAAAATTGCTCTGAATATAATCTGTCAGAAAAAATATACAATGCCCTATTCTACTCTGTTTTGGGGTATATACACCAACTCAATATGCTCTCACATGTAAAATACCGAAATTCTAATTTTCACGAATCGAAAAAAATGTAAATATAATCTAGGCACCCCAATGTTAAAAGCAAAATTTCTCTGAATATAGTCTGTCAGAAAAAATATTCAATGCCCTTTTCTGCACTGTTTTGGATTATATACACCAACTCAATATGCTCTCTCATGTAGAATACCGAGATTCTAATTTTACGTGAATCGAAACAATCTAAATATTATCTAGGCACACCATTGTTAAAAGAAAAATTTCTCTGAATATAATCTGTCAGAACAAATATACAATGCGCTATTCTACTTTGTTTTGGAGTATATACACCAAGTCAATATGCTCTCTCATGTAAAATACCGAAATTCTAATTTTACGCAAATCGAAAAAAATCTAATTATCTACGCACCCCAATGTTAACAGCAACATTGCTCTTAATATTATTTGTCAGAAAACATATAAAATGCGCTTTTCTACTCTGTTTTGGAGTATATACACCAACTCAATATGCTCTATTATTTAAAATATGGAAATTCTAAATTTACGCGAATCGTAAAGAATCTAAATATTTTCTAGGCAACCCAAAGTTAAAAGCAAATTTGCTCTGAATATGATCTGTCAGAAATAATATACAATGCCCTATTCAACTCTGTTTTCGGGTATATACACCAATTCAATATGCTCTCTTGTGTAAAATATTGAAATTCTTAATTTACGCTAATCGAAAAAAATCTAAATATTATCTAGGTACCCCAATGTTAAAAGCAAAATTGCTCTCAATATAATCTGTCAGAAAAAATATATAATGCCCTTTTCTACTGTGTTTTGGAGTGTATACACCAACTCAATATTCTCCCTCATGTAAATTACCCAAATCCTAACATTACTCTAAGTATCTCATAAAGTGCACAAGACCCCCTTGATGTTGTTTTTTATAACTAGGGGATTACAGATGACATTACTCACGATATGACTGCGGCTGTTTGCCGGTCCTGTGGTAATGTTTCTAATATCCAGAGAAGGAGAGGGGAATGTTTCTGCCCATAGGCAAATCCTCTGAATACGGCAAGACGAGTACACCGTGCTGTGATATTTTCACTAATGTAAACAAGAAAACAATTATATTGAATTAAATATTGCAAGGTGTTAACCCCCCCTATAATTTTCCTTGTAATTTCAAGGGGTTGACGAGGACATTTTTGTCAAAATGGCGGAGGTGTAACTACAGCTATTGCCTACTATATAATAAAAAACGATAAAATTATTATTTACATATGATATGATTGCCAGTATCATATTACACCACATTTTCAAAATATCTGGGCCCCAGCAGCTGTGGGCATGGCAGCCAAGCGAGGGTGTCCCTATGCAACCAGGTTGGGCATTGCAGCTGCTACAGGCCCTTTGTGATTTGTCTGGGGGCTGCTTCGGGCCCTCTGGTGGTGGCTGTGGTAACAGCCACATAGCCAGAGGGTCTCTCAGCATCCAGGGAGGGCCTGGCGGCTGCTACTGTCACTCTGGCAGGGGCTATGGGCACAGCCACCTAACCAGGGGGTCCCTATGTAGCCAGGGTGGGGCTGGAAGCTGCTATAGGCCCTTTGGCGGGAGGTGTGGGGATACCCTGCTCTTCACAGGTACACAGTTTGCACCTATTTCTACATGTGTAGATGGTTTACATAATGGGCACATATTTGTACACATGTACATATAATATTATCACAATAAACATATATGTACATAATATGTGTACAATAAATATGTACTTTATACGTACCTAATATAGATAATATGTACTTTTTGGTGATATTATGTGATATCTACATATTATTGATGATATATCTTATTGTGATAATATGTATGTTACCACTGAAATTTTTAGAAATATACATAGAGTACACTTTATGTACCTATGCATTGTGTACACATTATAGAAATAAATAGGTACATATTTTACAGATGATGTACATTTTTTCTACATGTGTATTTTGTACACATATGTACAGCGGAGTAAATGTACAGACTATACCTATTTTATACATTTATTGTGATATGTCAATAAATGTACACATGAGTACATTCTGGGATATAATTTTTAGCATATTAGACAGGAATTACACCGGTGACCAAAGTGGGTTTACACCCAGGTGCGCACATAGTTTATACATGTAAATGTTGTGCTTATTATGTACTCATGTACAGAATGTACATGTCTACATTATATATATACATAGGTGTACGCAGCATACATAGGTACATACTGTGCACACATATGTACACGTGCATATATTGTACATCTGTATATAATGGGTACATGATGTACATGTGTACACATCATATCACAATAAATGTAAATATACATGTTTGCAATATGTACGTTTATATTATGTATTACGTTTATTGTGATTATATATGCTGTTGTGATATGATATCATTGTGACATTACAAATGTACATATTATACACATTATGTACCTATGCATTGTGCACAGATTATAGAAATAGAAAGAAACGTATTTTACAGGTTATGTACATTTTATTTACTTGTATATTGGGTACACAGAGTAAATGTACAGATCTTACATACTTTATACATTTATTGTGATATGCCAATAAATGTACACATTATGAGTACATTCTGTCATATTACATTTAGAATATAAGATAGAAATTACTCTGGTTACCAAAGTGGGTGTAAACTTATGTGTGCACATATTTTGTACATGTACATACTGTGCATATTATGTACTTGTGTACAGAAGGTAAATATCTACATTATATGTATGTATGGGTACAGAGTGTACATATGTACATACTATGTACATATATCTACACCTGAATTTATTGTACATCCGTACATAATGGGTCCATGCTGTACATGTAAACACATCGTCATACCACAATAAATGGAAATGTACATAATGTGTGAAATACGTACATTTATATTATGCATTACATGTGTATTGTGATTGTATATGCTGTTCTGATATCATTGTGATATTACAAATGTACATATTGTACACATTATGGACATAGCTATTGTGTACATATTATGTACACATAAATGTACATATTGTACAGATTATGTATATTTATTGTACGTCTGTATGCTGCACACATATGTACATCACAGTCAACGTACATATGGTACATATTCTGTGCATTGTTTGTAATATTTCAGTAAGAGTACACATTATAAGTATATTCTGGGATATAATTTTTAGTATGTTAGATAAAAATTACTTTCAATATCAAAGTGGGTATACACTTATGTGTGTCCATTTTGTGATATTATCCATCATATCCATCATATCCGGAGTAGGTGTTTCTCTCATTGTGAAAGCAGGTTTACACTCTTGGATTGCTCCAATATCAAGGCAAACTAAAACTCGTCTGTGATGTAGTTAATAATATCCTGAGGACAAAGGATGACCATACCCTGAATATCGCAGGATGTGTACACCACCACTGTAGTATTGTTTCTAATGTTCAAAAACGGAAAGGATATTACTCCAAATATCTCAGAAAGCACACAAGCCCCCCGTGATATTGTTTCTAATAACTAGAGAATTACAGATGACATTACCCACGACGTGACTGGGGCTGTACCCTGGTCCTGGAATATAGTTCCTAATATCCAGAGAAGGAGAGGAAAACGTTGCTGCCCATAGGGAAATACTCTTAATACGGCAAGAGGTGTACACCATGCTTTGATATGGTCACTAATGTAAGCGAGAAAACAATTACATTGAATTAAGCATTGCAAGGAATGAAACTCCCCTATGATTTTCATTCTAATGTCAATGGGGGTGAGGATGACATTTTTGTCAATATGGCAGAGGTGTAACTGGAGCTATTGCCTAATATACAAAAAAACAGAATAAGATTATCATTTTTATATAATATGGTTGCCAGTATCATATTACACCGGATTTGCAAAATAGCTGGGCCTCAGCAGCTGTGGGCAGAGCCCACAAGCGAGGGGACCCCTAAACAGCCAGGGTGGGCCTGGGGGCTGCTCTGGGGTTTTTGGTGGGGTCTGTGAGCACATCGACCCAGCCAGGGGTCCCCGAGCAGCCATGGTTGGCCTGGGGGCCGCTACGGGCACTCTGGCATGGGCTGTGGGCACAGACACCTAGTCAGGTTGTCCCAAAGCAGGCAGGGTGGGCATGGGGGCTGCTACAGGCATTCGAGCAGTGTTTGTGGGCACAGCCCAATTGCCAGGGGGTCTCTAAGCAGCCAGGCTGGGCCTGGGGGCTGCTATAAGGGGGGCTTTGGTAATAGCGTGCTGTGCATCGGTACATAGTTTGCACCTATTACTACATGTGTAAATAGTTTTAATATCGGGCATATATATGTACATGCGTACATATGGAGTTATCACGATAAATTTATATTTACATAATATGTGCAAAATACATATGTACCTAATGCATACCTAATGTGTACAATATGTACTTTTTTGTAATATTAGACAATATATATTACTGTGATTATATATCTTATTGTGATTAAATATATTTTATAACTAATATTTTAAGGAATGTGCATAGTGTACACATTATATACCTATGTATTGTGTACACAATATAGAAATATATAGGTACATATTTTACAGATTATGTACACTTTTTCTACATGTGTATTGTGTACACCTATGCACAGCAGAGTAAATGTACAGACTGTACCTATTTTATACATTTCTTGTGATATGCCAATAAATGTACACATTATGAGTACATTCTAAAATATAATTTTTACCATATTAGAAATTACTCCATTGACCAAAGTGGGTGTACACCCAGGTGTGTACATAGTTTATACGTGTACATATTGTGCATATTAGGTACTCATGTACAAAATGTACATGTCAACATTATATGTATTTATGTGTACATAGTGTGCACATGCACATACTGTTCACACATATGTACATGTGCATATTTTGTACATGTGTACATAATGGGTACATGATGTGCATGTGTACACACCGTGATACCACAATAAATGTAAATGTACACGATGTGTGCAATATGTACATTTATATTATGTATTACTTGTGTATTGTGATTTTATATGCTGTTGTGATTATATGATATCATTGTAATATTACAATAAATGTACATATTGCACACATTTCGTACATACCTATTGTGTACACATTATTTACCTGTAATTGCACATATTGTACAGATTATGTACGTTTTTGGTACATCTGTATTGTGTACACATATGTACATAACACTCTATGTACATATGGTATGTATTCTGCACATTGATTGTAACATCTCAATAAGTGTACACATTATGAGTATATTGTGATATATGATTTTTAGTATATTAGATGAAAATTTCTTTCTATATCAAAGTGGGTATACACCCATGTGTGTCCATTTTTTGATATTATCCATCATATTTTAAGTAGGTATTACTCTCATTTTGAAAGCAAGTGTTCACTCTGTGATTGTTCCAATATCACAGGCAAAGTACAAGGCTTCTTTAATGTACTACCTAATATCCTGGGGACAAAAGATTATTATACCATGAATATCGCAGGAAGTGTACACCACCACTGTAGTATCGTGTCTAATATCCAAAAACGGAAAAGATATTACTCCAAGTATCTGATAAAGCACACAAGACCCCCGTGATATTTTTTCTAATAACTAAGGG
Organism: Callithrix jacchus; assembly: GCF_049354715.1. NCBI lineage: Eukaryota > Metazoa > Chordata > Mammalia > Primates > Cebidae > Callithrix > Callithrix jacchus. The sequence continues at coordinate 53,572,844 of NC_133521.1, read as the reverse complement.
ATTACAGATGACATTACTCACGATATGACTGGGGCTGTCCGCCGGTCCTGTGATATTGTTCCTAATATCCAGAGAACGAGAGAATAATGTTGCTGCCCATAGGCAAATCCTCTGAATACGGCAAGAGTACACTGTGCTCTGATATGGTCACTAATGTAAACAAGAAAACAATTCTATTGAATTTAACATTGCAAGGGGTGAAACCCCCTTATGATTTCAATTCTAATGTCCAGGGGTGTCAGGATGACATTTCTGCCAATATGGCAGAGGTGTAACTAGAACTATTGCCTAGTATATTAAAAACCAAAATAACATCATTTCCATATGATATGGTCGACAGCATCATATTACACCACATTTTCAAAATAGCCGGGCACAGCGCCCTAGCCAGGGGGTCCCTAAGCAGCCAGCGTCAGCCTGGGAGCTGTTACGGGCCCTCTGGCGGGGAATGTGGTTACAGCTCCCTAGGCAGGGGGTCTTTGAGCAGCCAGGGTGGGCCTTGGGGCTGCTACGAGGGGGGCTGTGGTAATAGCCTGTTCTGCACAGGTACATAGTTTTAATAATGAACACATATTTGTATAAGTGTACACATGGTGTTATGATAAATATATATGTACATATCTGCACAATACATATAGACCTAATGCGTACCTACTGTGAACAATATGTACTTTTTTGTGACATTACATGATATATATATATTACTGTGATTATATGCATTATTTTGATTATATATATTTTATCACTGATATTTTAAGGAATGTGCATAGTGTACACATTATGTACCTATACATTGTTTACACATTATAGAAATATGTAGGTACATATTTTACAGAGTATGTACATTTTTTGTACATGTGCATTGTGTACACATATGTACAGCAGGGTAAATGTACAGATTGTACCTATTTTATACATTTATTGCACTATGCCAATAAATGTACACACTATTACTACATTCTGAATTATTATATTTTGTATATTAGATAGAAATTTCTCTGGTTACCAAAGTGGTTGTACACCCAGGTGTGTACATAGTTTATATGCGTACCAACTGTGCATAGAATGTACTCGGGTACCGAAGGTACATACCTACATTATATGTACACATGTGTAGTGTACATATGTACATACTGTACCCACATATGTACACTTGCATATATTGTGCATCTGTACATAATGGGTACATGATGTACATGTTTACATATCATATCACAATAAATGTAAATGTACATGTTTGCAATATGTACATTTATATTGATATTACATATTACATGTGTATTGTGATTTTATATGCAGTTGTGATTACATAACATTGTGATATTACAATAAATGTACATATTGTACACATTATGTGCATACATATTGTGTGCACATTTTGTACATATATTCGTACAAATGATAGTTTATGTACATTTATTGTATATCTGTATTGTGTACATGTATGTACATCACAGTCAATGTACATATGTTAAATATTCTGTACATTGAGTGTAATATCCCAATAAGTGTACACATTATGAGTATTTTCTGGGTTATGACATTTAGTATATTAGATAAAAATGACTTCCAATATCACAGTGGGTATATAGCCATGTGTGTCCATTTTGTGATATTATCCATCATATCCTAAGTAGGTATTTCTCTCACAATGAAAGAAGGTGTACACTCTGTGATTGTTCCAATATTATAGGCAAAGTGCAACGCTTCTGCGATGTAGTATTTAATATCCCAGGGACAGAGGATGAGTATACTCTTAATATCGCAGGAAGTGTACACCACCACTGTAGTATTGTTTCTAATATCCAGAAACTAAAAGGATATTACTCCAAATATCTCCAAAAGCACACGAGACCCCCGTTACATTGTTCTTAATAACTAGGGGATTACAGATGACATTGCTCACGATGTGACTGGCGCTGTAAGCCGGTCCTGTGATATTCTTCCTAATATCCAGATAAGGAGAGAAAAATGTTGCTGCCCATAGAGAAATATTCTGAATACTGCAAGAAATGTACACCGTGCTCTGATATGGTCACTAATGTAAACAAGAAAACAATTATATTGAATTAAACATTGCAAGGGGTGAAACCCTCCTATGGTTTCAATTCTAATGTCAATGGGGTGAGGATGACATTTTTGTCAATATGTCAAATGTGTAACTAGAACTATTGCCTAATATGTAAAGAACCACAATAACATTATCATTTCTGTGTGATATGGTTGCCAGTATCATATTACACCACATTTTCAAAATTGCCGGGCCCCAGCAGCTGTGGGCACAGCGCCCTAGGCAGGGGGTCCCTAAGCAGCCAGCGTGGGCCTGGTAGCTGTTATGGGCCCTCTGGCAGGGGCTGTGGGTACAGCCCCCTAGTCGGGGGTCTTTAAACAGCCAGGGTGGGCATTGAGGCTGCTACGAGCAGAACTGTAGTAATAGCCTGCTGTGCATAGGTATGTAGTTTGCACCTATTTCTGCATGTGTACATTGTTTAAATAGTAGGCACATATTTGTATACGTGTACATACGGTGTTATCATGATACATATATATTTTCATAATATGTGCACTATACATATGTACCTAATACATACCTAATGTGTACAATACGTACTTTTTGGTGATATTACACGACATATATGTATTAGTGTGATTATATATCTTACTGTGATTATATATATTTTATCACTGATATTTTAAGGAATGTGCATAGTGTACACATTATGTACCTATGCATTGTGTACACATTATAGAAATATATAGGTACATATTTTACAGATTATGTACATTTTTGTACATGTGCATTGTGTACACCTATGTACAGCAGAGTACATGTACAGATTGTGCTTATTTAATACATTTATCACAATACGACAATAAATGTACACACTATGACTACATTCTGGGATTTTATATTTAGTATATTAGATAGAAATCTCTTTGGTTACCAAAGTGTGTATACACCTATATGTGTACCTAGTATATACGTGTATATATTGTACATACTGTGTACTCGTGTACAGAAGGTACATATCTACATTATATGAACATATGTGTAGTGTACATATGTACATACTGTGCACACTTATGTACACGTGTATATACCGCAAATCTGCACGTGTGCATGATGTACATGTGTACATATCATATCACAATAAATGTAAATGTATATAATGTGTGCAATATGTACATTTATATTGATATTATGTATTATATGTGTATTGTGATTATATATGCTGTTGTGATTATATGAAATCATTGTAATATTACAATATATTTACATATTGTACACATTATGTACATACCTACTGTGTACACATTATGTACATATAAATGTACATATTGTACAGATTATGTACATTTTTTGTACATCTGTATTGTGTACACATATGTACATCACAGTCAATGTACATATGGTACATATTTTGTACGTTGATTGTAATATCCCAATAAGTGTACACATTATGAGTATATTCTGGGATATGATTCATAGTATATAAGAAAAAAGTTACTTCCAATATCAATGTGGGTATACTCGCATGTGTGTCCATTTTGCTGTACCTTCTATTAATCTTTGACATTGAACATGATAGTGAGAGGTGGTTCTTTTCTCTAACAAGGTTTTCTGTTAATATAACTCAACTCTACTACCTTGTGGCCTCTGTATCTTCCATTGTAAATTGTAATTACCTATAAAAGAGAATATTTTGACATCACGTATCTACCTCTTGGATCCATCAGCCAGAGGCCTAAAATAAAAAAGACATTCACCCCACGAATGGTTATATAGTGGTTGACAACCCCACTTTCTTCTAGGTAAATAGTATCCTCTCTTTAACAGTAGCTACTTACAAGATTTGTGCATAAAGAATGTGACTTTTTTATCAGTATCTAGTTTATTCTTACATAAATTTCTAAAATACTGAGAGAATATTCTTATTATTGGTTATGTACTATTTAGATATATAGTCATTAGATATATATTTATATATAATAAATAAACAGATACCATTTTTATTATTTATTTATTTATTTATTTTTTGAGACGGAGTTTCGCTCTTTTTTCCAAGGCTGGAGTGCAATAGCGCGATCTTGGCTCACCGCAACCTCCACCTCCTGGGTTCAGGCAATTCTCCTGCCTCAGACTCCTGAGTAGCTGGGATTACAGGCACGCGCCACCAAGCCCAGCTAATTTTTTGTATTTTTAGTAGAGACGGGGTTTCACCATGTTGACCAGGATGGTCTCGATCTCTTGACCTCGTGATCCACCCGCCTCGGCCTCCCAAAGTGCTGGGATTACAGGCTTGAGCCACCGCGCCCGGCCTACAGATACCATTTTTAAAAGATATATTTATGTATTTTATATATTTATATAATATATACATGTTCATATATACATCATGTTATCACCATTATGGATATAAAGAAGGACATTAAAATAGTGAAAAGATTAAAATAGAATGTACCAAAATGGAAACAGTGATTTAACTCTGCCTAGCTTTATGTGATTAAACAAGGTATTTTTCAAATCTATTTTTCTTTGCTTTCTAGAGGCTTTATAATAAATCTATATTTTTATATTTAAAAGCCTAATTTTTATTAAACAAATAAAAATTCAGCAACACTGTCTTTAGAACATTTTTTAAATCAACTTGAGCATGAAGAAAATGTTATGACTATGGTGGTGAGCATTTTGAAAGATTAGCAGAAGCAGGGATAATGTGACACTTAGCTGATCTTTCAAGGGAAGCTAGACAAATGACACTTTTCGAAAAGAAAATAGTCACTAGTGTTTAAACATGGTATCGCCAGTATGATTAAGAAGGAAAGTGTCAACTTCTTCTGTGGAAAATCCTAACATTACCAAACGTAAGAAGGCAAATACTTCAACAACAGAAATGAAAAAGATCTTGATTCATTTATTTAACACTTTTTAAGAGTTTAATCCCAAAAAGTCTATTTTGAAGAAAAAAAAAAATCTTACTCGTGTATATTACCCTTTGCAGTGAACTGGCCAAATAAGTCTATCCAAGGTACGTTGAATACCGAGCATGCTGGAAACATTTTTATTGACATCATCTCTAATCCCTACAACAATAGTGCAAGGGAAGGTTTAACATCTTCTTTTTACAGAGAGGAAAGCTGAGGCTCAAAGAGGTATAGTAGCTCATTTAACATCACACATCTAATACGTGGTGGATGTGGGACCTATACTTACATCTGTCAGACCTTAAAGTCTGTGTTCTTCTTTCTACCTCTCTGCCTCAGTCCAACAATTGGGATCTTTGCCATGATGCCTCACGAGTTCAAGAGGCACTTTTCAGGAAGTTTTTGACTCAGACTTTATCACTCAGCAAGATACCTCAACTAATTTACAAAATGTGACTTGAAAAGCAGGTTGTAATTCCAAAAGCAAAAATCCAACCACAAAAGATAAAGTCTTAATCAGTAGAGCTTTACAGAAGGAAGTAATGTAGGTAGTGAGGGCACTTTCGGAAATGTCTGGAATCAGAGGAGTCGATGTATCACCTGTTAGAAATTGTACTCGCTTGGTAGCAAAATTTTCCTTGTGTTCACTTAAAATAATAGTCTTGTCGTTTTAAAACCAACGCACAGTCAGAGGGTGACTTGGATGTTTATTTTTTATTCTCTTTGCCTTCTTGTTTTAAGAAGGCATTTTTCCTAAATTCTAATTATTATTGTAACTTACATAAGTGCAGCCGATTTTGCTTTTAAGGATAAAACTACATTTAAGTAGCTTTGTCTGGATTATCAAAACCAGGCCCTGAAGAGGTGAGTTCCTAAAGGGTAGGAACTTTGCTTATGTCTATATCTCAGTTGTGTTAAACAGAATAACTGGTGAAAATTAGCAAATGATGCACTGAGGAATCATAGAACAAAAGACATTATGAAGAACTAAGTTTCAGATTCAGGGTGACGCTAAGGAGCTAGTGTACCAGAGGATGGTATGCCTTCTGCAATCACAAAAGCAGCATTCAGTCTGATCTGGGCTCTAAGAAGTGCTCCTTGAGACCTGACATTTTATCCTAACACTGCCACTAACAGGTTAAGTCAGAAAGAGTTCACTTCCCAGAGCTTTCGATTTCTGGTTTCCAAATCAGCACAATGAGAAACTGAAAAGAAGGAAAGAGGAAAAAAAGAGAGGGTCAGAGATCCCTCCTGCTTGTACAATGCCATGATTTGGACACAGGGTTTGGGCAACCATGGCCCATCCACCAATTCCTGCCTGTCGTCTCTTGTCAGACAGCTCATGAGCCACGAATGTGAAAGAATTCAAAAAAGTAACAATATTTTGGGACATGTCAACAATTATATAAAATGCAATTTTCAGTTCTCATAAAAGTACTTTGGAACTCAGCCCCACTCCTTTATTACCCATTTCTATGGCTGCTTTCACACCACAACCACAGAGATGAGTAGCTGTGACAGAGACCATATGGGCTGCCAAGCCTAAAATATTTACTGCCTAGACCTTTCCAGAAAAAAAAAAGGATTGCTGATCTGTTACACAGACAATCAAGCAAGCGATCACCTGAGAACATTAAAATCTATGTCTAGGACAAATGGGGCCTATATAAACTAGGGAATAATCTTCCCCACTACTTATGCAAGAACATTCACCCTTGAGAGAGCAGGCTACATGGCTTGGCAGCACTACTGCCACCAGTCCAGACTTCCCCTCACCTGTGCCCTATAAGTGACCAGCATTTCTAGGCATCTGTGGAGCAGCGGGGTGCATTCTCATGGCTGGCCCCACACCTTCCCTTCCTCCTGCTTCCTCACATTCTGTTTTCTGAGTGGTTGTCAAAGGAACGCTGAATTTTGCTGTCACTTTTTCAGACCCCAATTCCACTTATGACAGTCTTGGTACCAGGAAGCATTCCAAGCTCCTATCTCATCACCACAACCGCCTGCTTCTCACTTAGTCCAGACGAGCTTGCCACAGTGCACTTGCTTTTTAATCGCTCTCTCTCTTCTTGCCTTCACCTATTCTCCCTCCCTCTCTCCCTGGCTCTTTCTGTCACACGGGTGTGTGCACATACACAAGTTCCGGTTAGATAAAAGAAGAAACACATTTTAAGTTTCTTTCTAGGCCTAATAGAAAATTCTTTTTTTTTTTTTTTTTTTTTTACAAAAACAGAGCTGTTTTTCTCCATTGCAAAAGTGTGGGTGTCCTTCCTTTTGGAGAGTAACAATCATGTTCTACATGGCCTTCTGACACATTGCATGTTGTACATATGTGTGTGTGCACATGTGCATATGAGTGTTAGAGTATGTGTGTGTAGCAGGGAGGAAAGAGATGAAGGAGAGTGTGTATGTGCATGTTGGTTCACATGAGTGTGAGTGTGTGCATGCACGTGCCTGTGTGTGTGCACATGTGTATGAGCATGCTTGTATTTGCGTATGAGAATGTGCATGTGAGAGAGAAAGAAAGAATGTGTGTATGCGTGAATGTGTATGTGTGTGTATAACAGGGAAGAAGGGGATGAAGGAGAGTATGCTAAAAAGAGAACACCTCAGAACAGTCAAATAAAATATTCCATATCAACATGATATCTTGTTAAAATACAGAATTCCCAAGTCAGTCACCTTCAAGCTGGAAGCCTGGAGTGTAAAAAGAGTGGGTGTTCTTCTCTGACAACTTATTGTCTAAGACAATTTTATGATCAAAAATATATTCGAATAAAAGTACCTGAGAAAAGTACATAAAGAGAATATAGCAAAATGTTAACAATGGTTTTCTTTGGGTGAGAGGAAGAAGAGGCAGGTTGTGGTTGATCTGTTTCTTTTAGTTCAACTATTCTGCATTCCTCACTTTTAAATTTTGGATATTAAGCTGGAGAGAAAGAACATGAATATAAAGATGAATTCGCTGAATGGAGCAACGAATGCTGAGTTAGCCAAACATGTATGGCTACCTTCTATATCTAATTATCTGACGGCAAATCAGAAAACACCACTTTCAGAAAATTTTTTTCTTTTTTAGAAATGAAGGTTCGCTCTTGTTGCCCAAGCTGGAGTGCAATGGCAAAATTTCAGCTCACCGCAGCCTCCGCCTTTTGGGTTCAGGCAATTCTCCTTCCTCAGCCTCCCGAGTAGCTGGGATTACAGGCACGCACCACCATGCCCAGCTAATTTTTTGTATTTTTAGCAGAGACAGGGTTTCACAATGTTGACCAGGATGGTCTCGATCTCTTGATCTTGTGATCCACCCACCTCGGCCTCCCAATGTGCGGGGATTACAGGCTTGAGCCACCGCGCCCAGCCAGAAATTTATTAAAATGTGTTTTACGTTATTTTCCCTTTCAGCCTAAGGACTAAAAATTGAACACAACTGGATTTGCGTCATTGCCTCAAAGATTCTTAGCCTAGTTCAAGATCCATTGTCTGGACACTCCTGCTTTTTAGACAGAAAACAGGGCTAAATTCCTATTGACTTCCAAATACACAGACCCACAGATTTGTCAGAGTAGCCTCTCTCTCTCACCCTGTCTCTGTCCGTCTGAGTCTCTCTTTCTTTCTCTCTCTCTTCCCTCACATCATCCCCAAATCAGAATGCATATATAAAAATTTGATTAACTGAAACATAGAATGACCAAGATTTTACTACAAGAGAAATACACAGACTTCAGCTAAGATGTTTGGTTGAATACCTGCATATGCCTTCACTCCATCATTAAACCACATTAACATGGGATGATTAAAAATAAATAAACCAACAAAGATAAAAAGAAAATAAAGACAATCCCTTCAGCATATAGAAAACTGGCAAGCAGAAGCTGTCAGTAACACCTCACAGTAGACACAGAGATGCTAAATCACAAGCCAGTGGCAGGAAGGCAACCAGGATCCCCAAGGGTTCAAGAGTTGGCAGCTAAATTTACCTAGGGAATTTATGTTTCAGTAGTAGGTAGATCCCAGATCCTCTCCCTAGAATCGGTGACTGAATCCCACGGTGGTGGCAGGGTGGAGGTATCCTCTCTATAGGATAAAATTTGGTGTCTCTAGGCAGGAGCTCTCTAGACACAAGTGCTTAAACGCACACACTGAACACTGAGATCCTCCAGGTTTTCCTACCACTGAGTTCCAATGAGGGTGGCAGATACACTTGGTCAGAAGTTAAGATGATTTTTCTCTAGAGAGAATCTCTCTTGCTCAAGAAGAAAAGGTCTGACCCAGCAAGACCACCGCCCACAAAATGTTACAATCACAGAACTTCCAGCAGCTTTTAGCTTTTCAGTGCTCCATTTTTTTCTAACAGACACAGACAGCTAAGGGTCACCAGGCGTCTGAGCAAAGCTTCTAACATGAATGGCCGAGACCAGAGCAAGAAGACACATAAATGCAGCCTGAATGAGGACTGTGCTAGGAGATAAGACCTTCTGAAACCCATATGAATATGAATATTCTCGAAGAGATAAAAGTGTTACCATTTTCATGAAACAAGAACCAAATTTAAAGAAAAAGTAAACGCTTAGAAATTAAAAATATGACAGCAGAACTTGTGAAAAATTCTTGTTAGAATACTAAGACAACAAAGTTGAGTAGATGAGCCTTATGTCTTCCAGAAATAGCGATAAGAAAAAAGTTGAAATCCGGAAGAAAATTTGAACAGGTTCAACACTAAAATGATCAGAATTCCAAAGATAGAAATAGAGACAGACAGAGAGAGAGAAAAGAGCAGACACACGCAGCAAATAAGAAAGAGAGAGATAAACCCTAACACAGTAATTGCTGGAGACTACAACACCCAACTTTCAGCACTGGACAGATCTTCCAGACAGAAAACCAACCAATCAACATGAAATTTAATCTTTACTACAGACCAAATGGAACTGATATTCAAGGAACATTTCATCCAATGACTGCAGAATACACATTTTTTCAACTCAACACATAGATCATTCATAAGTATAGAAGATACCTTAGGTCACAAAGCAAATGCAATCACATTTGAAATCAGGACTAAGAAATTCATTCAAAACCATACACTTACATGGAAAGTGAGTCAGTTGCTCCCGAATGACTCCTGGGTAAATCATGACATTAAGGCAGAATTCAAGAAGTTTAAGAAGTTCTTTGAAAGTAATGAGAACAAAGGTACAACTTACCAGAGTTTCTGGGATGCAGCTAGTCAAGTAGTGTGGAGAGAAATTTATAGTACTAAATGCTCACATCAAGAAGTGAGAACTCGGGACAGCTGCGGTGACTCACTCTTGTAATCTCAGCACTTTTGGAGGCCAAGGCGGGCAGATTACAAGGTCAGGAGTTTGAGACCAGCCTGACCAACATGGTGAAACCCCATTCTACTAAAAATACAAAAATTAGCTGGTGTTGTGGCACATACCTGTAATCCCAGGTACTCAGGAAGCTGAGGCAGGAGAACTGCTTGAACCCAGGAGATAAATGTTGCAGTGAGCCCATATCACACCACTGCACTCCAGCCTGGTTGAGAGAACACTCCATCTCAAAAACAAAATTGAGATCTCAAGTTAACTACCCAACATCACAATTAAAAGAATTAGAAATCCAAGAGCAAAGAACACCCTCAAAGCTATGCTGAATGGGAGTGGGGAGAGAAGGCATCTTTATCTTGTGCCAATTTTTAAAAGGAATGCCTTCAGCTTTTGTCCATTCAGTATGATGCTGGCTGTTGTTTTGTCACATGTGACTCTTATTGTTTTGAGGTATGTTCCTTCAATACCTGGTTTATTGAGAGTTTTTAACACACATGAAAGTTGAATTTTATCAAAAGCTGTTTTTGCATCCATTGAGATAATCATGTGGGTAATTCCTTTTCTTTAGTTCTGTTTATGTGACGATGACATTTATCAATTTGCATATGTTAAACCAAACTTGCATCTCAGGGAGGGTGGTTGTGACCAGGAATTTATCAGTTTCTTCTAGATTTCTCAATTTTTTCAGGTTCAGTGGTTCACATCTGCAATCCCAGAACTTTGGGAGGTCAAGGTGGGTTGATCACCTGAGATTGGGAGTTCAAGACAAGCTGGATCAACATGGAGAAACCCCACGTCTACTAAAAATACACAATTAACCAGACATGGTGGCACATGCATGTCATCCCAGCTACTCAGGAAGCTGAGGCAGGAGAATAGCTTGAACTCAGGAGGCAGAGGTTGCACTAAGCCGAGATCTCACCATTGCCCTCCAGCCTGAGCAACAAGCACAAAACTTCATCTCAAAATTAAAGGAAAAAAAGTGCCTACATAATATTCTCTGAGGGTGGTTTGTATTTCTGTGGGGTCAGTGGTAATATTGCCCTTATTGTTTTTGATGGTGGTTATTTGAATCTCTTCCCTTTCTCCTTCATTGGTCTAGCTTCAAGTTTATTATTTTTTAACCAGTATGATTTTAATAGACCAGTAACTGGGTAGTAAATTGAAACATACAGAGTGTCATCTCCAAGAGCAGTCATGATTTCATTTGGGTTCTTGAAAAATGTTAAGAAGTAGGTTGAGTTTTATTATGTTTTTCAGAAAACCAGCTTTTGAAAAATTTATGTGGAACCAAAAACCGCCAAGGCAATCCTAAGCACCAAGAGCAAAGCTGGAAGGGACATGCTACCAGACTTCAAACTGCATTACAGGGCTACAGGAAACAACCGCATAGTACTGGTACAAAAACAAACACATAGACTAATGGAACAGAATAGAGAATCCAGAAACAAAACCAAGCTTCTACAACTATCTGATCTTTGGCAAACTTAACAAAAACAAGCAAGGGGGAAAAGATTCTCCCTATTCAATAAACGATGCCAGGATAACTGGATAGCCATATGCAAAAGACTGAAACTAAACCCCTTCTTTACATTACATACAAAAATTTGCTCATGATAGATTAAACACTGATAAGTAAAACCAAAAAGTATAAAAGCTCTGCAAGACACGAGACAATGCCATTCAAAACATAAGCACAGGCAAAGATTTCATCATGAACATGCCAAAAGAAAAGGTAACAAAAGCAAAATTGAAAACGGGTCAAATTAAAATGAGAAACTTTCACACAGCAAAATAAACTATCAACAGAGAAAACTGACAACCTACAGAATGTGAGAAAATGTTTGCAAACTATACATTCCACAAAAATCTAATATCAAACATCAGTAGGGAAATTCAATTTACAAGAGGAAAACAAACAACCCATAAAAAGGTGGGCAAAGAACATAAACAGACACTTTTAAAACAAGACATATATGCAACAAGCAATCATATTAAAAAAGCTCAACGTCACTGATTATTAGAGAAATGCAAATGAAAATTATAATAAGATACCATCTCACACCAGTCATAATGGCAATTATTAAAGCAAAAAAAAAACAACCACATACTGGCAAAGTTAGAGAGAAAAACAACACTTACACACTGTATTCGGGAATGCAAATTAGTTCTGCCATTGTGAAAAAGTGTCATGATTCCTCAAAGACCTAAAGAGTGAAATACCATTTGATTCAGCAAACCTAGTAATGGGTTACTAGTTATGTACCCAAGGGAATATAAATCCTTCTGTTATAGAGACACGTGCACGCATAAGTCCATGGCAGCACTGTTCACAATAGCAAAAATATGGAATCAAGCTAAATGCCCATCAATGGTAGACTGGATAAAGAAAATGTGGTACATATACAACAAAAAACACTAGGCAGCCACAAAAGAATGCGATCGTGTTCTCTTCAGGGACATAGATGAAGCTGGAGACTATTATTCTTAGCAAACTAATGCAGGAACACAAAATCCAAATACCAGATATTTTCACTTGCAAGTGGAAGCTAAATGATGAGAACACAGGAACATACAACAGGCGAAGAACAACACACACTAGAGCCTTTCAGAGAGTGGAGAATGAGAGAAGGAAGAAGATCAGGAAAAACAACTAAATGGGACTAGGCTTAATACTGGAGTAATGAAATGATCTGTACAATAAACCTCATGACAGACATTACCTAAATAACAAACCTGTGCTTGAACCTTTGAACTTAAATAAAAGTTAAAAAAAAAAGGCAATTTCTCAAGTTGAATAACATAACCTCCTAGGTTTAAACACATGAACACAAACTCACACCAAGGAACATTGTCTTGAAAAATCTGCAAGAGCATTGGCAACAAAAGCCAAAATAGACAAATGGGACCTAATGAAACTCCACAGCTTCTGCACGGCAAAAGAAACAGTCACTAGAGTGGATCGGCAACCAACAGAATGGGAAAAAATTTCGCAGTCTACCCATCTGACAAAGGGCTGATATCCAGAATTTACAAACAACTCAAGCAGATTTACAGGAAAAAAACAAACAAGCCCATTCAAAAGTGGGCAAAGGATATGAACAGATACTTTACGAAAGAAGACATATATGAGGCCAACAATCATATGAAAAAATGCTCATCGTCACTGGTCATCAGAGAGATGCAAATCAAAACCACATTGAGATACCATCTCACGCCAGTTAGAATGGCGATCATTAAAAAATCTGGAGACAACAGATGCTGGAGAGGCTGTGGAGAAAAAGGAACACTTTTACACTGTTGGTGGGAGTGTAAATTAGTTCAACCATTGTGGAAGACAGTGTGGCGATTCCTCAAGGCCTTAGAAATAGAAATTCCATTTGACCCAGCAATCCCATTACTGGGTATATATCCAAAAGACTATAAATCGTTCTACTATAAGGACACATGTACACGAATGTTCATTGCAGCACTGTTTACAATAGCAAAGACCTGGAATCAACCCAAATGCCCATTGATAATAGACTGGATTGGAAAAATGTGGCACATATACACCATGGAATATTATGCAGCAATCAGAAATGATGAGTTCGTGTCGTTTGTAGGGACATGGATGAATCTGGAGAACATCATCCTCAGCAAACTGACAAGAGAACAGAAAATGAAACACCGCATATTCTCACTCATAGGTGGGTGATGAAAAATGAGAACACATGGACACAGAAAGGGGAGTACTAAACACTGGGGTCTATTGGGGGGAAAAGGGGAGGGCCAGTGGGAGGGGAAGGTAGGGAGGGATAGCCTGGGGAGAAATGCCAAATGTGGGTGAAGGGGAGAAGAAAAGCAAAGCACACTGCCATGTGTGTACCTACGCAACTGTCTTGCATGCTCTGCTCATGTACCCCAAAACCTATAATCCAATAAAAAATTAAAAAAAAAAAAAAAAAGAAAATCTGCAATATATGAAAAAGGAAAACAGCTCTCCTAAGTTTTCAGAAAAGTTTTTTAAAAAACAGTATTTACAAAGAATCAAAAATCAGAATGATTTCAGGCTTCTCAACAGCACTACCAGAAGCTGGGAAATAATGGAGTAGTATCTTTAAAACTTGAATAGGAAATTATTTTCAATCAAAAATTCTATGCCCCACCAGTCATGTAAGTGTAAAAGAAATAAAGTCATATTTCAGAACAATTTGCTTCAGTGTATCCTTGCTTGAATAAGTTACTGGAGGATACAGTCCACAAACAAGAGATTCAGGGCACGGGGCAGTGCAAAACAACAGAGTGGGTTTGTATTTGTATTGAAAAGACAGCAGCATTCGAGAGTTAGGGAATACTGGAGGAGGAGTTTTCTCCAGCATCCCTGGAGCCCACACCTCTCATTTCCACATTCCTATGTCCCATTGCTGCCCATGAATTCTGATCACCTATTCCTTTGATAGAGGTATTTCTCTCACCGGTTAGCTGTAGTCAAGTGGCTCTTTCCTGGGCTACAGGAGGAAATCTATTGCTTTTCATTAAACATCAATTGGATTAACCTAGGCTTAAGGTCAGCATTATGCCATCAGCTGTACGTTCTTGGGAAGACATCTACTCACAAACTGGTTAAGGAACGTGGCCCTCCTACCTCTGACTTGTGTGATTCTAAGCAAGCTATTTAGCACCCTCTCATCTGTGAAACAAACATAAAGTTCTTATCTTGGGCTCCACAAACAGAAAGTGTTGAACAAGAACAGTTTCTTCTCCTCCAAGGCCAGACCATATGGAGGACCCTAAGACAGCCACAGTCTTGGTCAGTAGGACAAACACAAGGTTCAAATTGCACCATTAAAACTGTGGCCAAACGTTTGCTCTGCCTCTGAGTCACTCACTGTCATAAGGCTCTACCGGTTCCCATTCCAGATAGAAAGTGGGCTTTTGTTGGTTTTTGTTGTGTTTTTCAAGAGATGGAGTCACCCAGGCTGGAGTACAGTGGCATGACCATAGCTCACTGCAGCCCCAAACTCCTGAGCTCAAGTGACCTTTCTGCCATGGCCTCCTGACAGAAGCTGGGCCAACAAGGCAGCAGGTATGCATCCCCACACCCAGTAATTTTTTTTTGAGAGATGGGGTACCGCTATGTTGCCCAGACTGCTCTCAAATTCCTGGCCTGAAGCAATTTTCCCATATTAGCCTCCTAAATTTCTAGGATTACAGATGTGAGCCACTGTGCCCAACAGGTGTTCTTAAATGCAATTTCCACACTACTATTCTGAAGAAGGGCAAGAAGCAAAGAGTCCCTCCTTGAAACATAGAAAATAAAAGCATTCACTATTAAGTGGAGGCAGAGTTGATGATCAGCCAAAACTACTTCAACTGTAATCCAGAAGTCCCATTGATACAGGAGTTCTAAAGAAATTATTTAGTCAGAGATTGAAAGTAAGGAAGTCTTTGGTAAGGTTTCCCTTTGAATAAAAAGCAGCCCCAAAACCATTTCTAACAAAGAGCGGCCTGTAAAATCGAGCTGCAGATATAGACAAGCAAGCTGGAAGCTTGCACAGGCGAATGCCAGCAGCTGTAACAATAGGAGGCTACTTGGGTGCCAGGCATGCTCAACCTGACGGCTTTATCTTCCTTTTTCTTTATCAACCACAAGTGCAGTAAGGGACAGACAACATGCATTGGCCAAGTAGAAAACCTATATGCATAAGAAGATTCGGGTGGATAGCCAGCTTCTTCACGAGCTATGTAAAGCTCTCACCTGGTCCAACCCATATTTGGACCCTATGTAAATCAAACACCACCTCCTCAACAAGTCTATAAAACCTTGTGCAGTTCACCAGAAAACCAGAAAACACACTCAGAAGCCCCTCTCTCACTCTGCAGAAGAGAGAGATGTTCTCTTTTCTTCCTTTGCCTGTAAAACCTCCATTCTTAACCTCACTCCATGTGTATTCACGTCCTTGATTTTCTTGACATGAGGCAATGTACCTTGGGTATTACCTCAGATGGACAATGCTGCTTCATCATAGTTCTGTTTTGTTCAGGTTGTGGGACAAACGGCTCCTTTCCTCTGCAACCTCAGCTCAACCTTACTCAGGCCTCCTTCCAGCAGAATCACAGAGCCAAATGAAACCCCTTAAGTCTTCTTTTAAATGGGCAGCCGCTCCAAAGAAAGCAGCATGATGAGTTTCAGGTGGCACGGGGTGGGGGCAGTGCTACTCTGTCTTCTCCGTGCTCAGTCCCTCTCAGTTCAAAAGCGCACCACGTGGAGCAATAGAACACCTGCTCATCTGGGTTTTAAACATAGTGGGAGGAAAAGCGCTGTCTTCATGCTTATTTCCCTGGCAGAGGGGAGGTCATAAAACACTAATTTCTAAGCAGTGGACCAGAGTTTTACTGATCTCTTCTGTTACTTACTCATGTTTACCCAGAGAAACCACATCACAAATCTGAGTCTCCTCTGGCAAGAGAAGGAATCGGATTCATGATTCTCTCAGCCCCCTTTCCACAGTGGAGTTCTGACTCCACTTCTAAAATACTTTTCTGCAAGCCTCTGTACCTCATAAATGTTTTACTATACTCGAGACAGCAAAGGGAAGCACAGATTAGCTACTGTTTTCAGAACAGTGGAAACATGCTGTCTTCTCCACGTTTGGCATTGGAGTCAAAGATCAAGCGCCAAACAGTAGTTGTCAAGAATCCTTTCATTTACAATCAGGTTCTAGACTTTTCAAATGGTGTGGGCAAGAACCAGTTTTGCCAGAATAGGTTATTATCTACCTCTTACCTTTATAGGACAGGACTAAAAATTCTCTTTTTTAAGACAGAGTCTTGCTCTGTTCCCGAGGCTGGAATGCAGTGGCATGATCTCGGCTCACTGCAACTTCTGCCTCTCAGGTTGAAGTGATTTTCCTGCCTAAGCCTCCTGAGTAGCTGGAATTACAGGGGCCCACCACTACACTCAGCTAATTTTTGAATTTTTAGTAGAGACAGGGTCTCCCCATGTTTGCCAGGGTAGTCTCCAAAGCCTGACCTTATGATCTGCCTACCTGAGCTGCCCAAAGTACTGGGATTACAGATGTGAGCCACCACGCTGGGCATTTTTTTTAATTACACTGAAGACTTTTGAAAGGGTTGTGTGTTCTATGAACTCCCTCCTCACCCAATTCTCATGGATGGGAAAATGCTGCTGCTTCATTTTAAAGCTAATGAGCTGCCTGAACAGGAACTTCTAATTAACCATTCAAACCGATTAGCTCACGTCCCTGAAGGCTGGAGAACACGGGAACTGCTATCCCATCTGAATACAATCCAAAGGCAAAAGGCTGTGGCCAAGTTGAAATAATGGGGCAGATAGAAGCGATAAAGACGAGCTGGGAGTGGCCCGTACTTCAAGTTAAGCCAAACAAAGGTGTTTGCATGTTTTATATGGGCCAAATAGGAATTCCATAATCGAGAAAACCATTGATTTTAAGGAGGACGCTGCCCTGAAAAGCTTCCTGCCAGGGGTAAGGAAGAGGCTGCCCAGGACCCCCAGACGCAGGTGGTAGGAGGACTCTTAGTGGCTTCCTAGAAACTGTATTACCTGAGGTAGTGAACGGCTGTCAGAGATCCCTACCAGGAGATTTTCTCAGGAACGCATGAGAAAGTGCCCAAAACTGCATGCCTGCTCCTAAAATGTGACACCATAATACAGCTGAACTATTCAATAAGGCCCTATCTGTTCCTCTGTCTCTCCTTTCTCCCTGCCCCTATCCAACCCTAGAAGAGCCAGAAAGCACTGCTAAGAAGTGAGGGTGGGTGGTCATAACCAAACACACTGCCCTCCTTTCCCTTCCCACTGTGGGTTTCTCAGGCTGAGGCTGTCACAGAGGAGGAGGGATGAAAATTGTTTTCGTTGATATTTTATCATGAACATTTATGAACGTACAGCAAAGTTGAAAAAGCTTTACAGTGAACACTTTAACTGTATCTTCACCAACTTGGAGTCTTGTTTTATCTCATGTCCATCCATAGATCCATCTTTCTATCCATCCAGTAATCCATTATAGTTTTTAGGCATTTTAAAATAAATTGCAGACATCAGTAATTCAACGTGCATTAACTAGAATTTGGTACCTTTTTTTTTTTCCTTTTGGTGTAAAGTTTACAAATGATGAAATGCAAAAATTGTAGTATGTATTTACCGAATTTTGACAAAAGTATACATATGTGTAACCCAAAACTCTATCAAATAAAGAACATTACCATAATCCCTGATATGGTTTGGCTGTGTCCTCACCCAAATCTCTTCTTGAATTGTAGCTCCCAGAATTCCCACGTGTTGTGGGAGGGACCTCGTGGGAGAGAATTTAATCGTGGTGACAGTTTCCCCCATACTGTTCTTGTGATAGTGAATAAGTCTCACAAGAGCTGATGCTTCTATAAGAGGAAAGCCCTTTTGCTTGTTTCTCATTTCTCTCTTGTCTGCCACCATGTAAGATGTCCCTTTGACTTTCTGCCGTGATGATGAGGCCTCCCCAGCCAGGTGCAACTGTGAGTCCCTTAAACCTTTTTTGAATAAAGTACCCAGTATCAGGTATGTCTTTATCAGCAGTGAAAAAACGGACTAATACAATCCCAGAAAGTTTCCTCATGACTTGTCTCAGTCTCCAGCTCTGTACCCTTGGATTTTTTTCATTGTAGACTAAGTTTGCCAACTTTAGAAATTCCACGTAACTTGAATCATGTTGTGATAACCCTATATATAAGGCTCCCTTCAGTCCACAAAATAATTTTTATATTTATCAGTCAGGTTACACATATCAGTATCTCTTTCATTTTTATTGCTGAGTAGTATTTCATGCTATGAAATAACGTAGTTCGCTACCTGATCCTCTATTTGTGGTCACCAGAAACATTTTCAACTTTTGATTATTATGAGTAAAGCTATTGTGGTCTTCTATAAGTATTTTTATTAACATGTATTTTCACTAATTGGGGTAGATTCCTAACTCGGAAATTTATTAGAGATGAGATGTATATTCGTTCTATAAGAAAATTCCAGAAATTTGACAAAGTAGTTATACTGTTTTATAGTCCCATTAGCAATAGTTATAGTTGTGCTGTATTCTTGCCAACATTTGGTGTTTAGTCTTTCCCAACCTAGTTATTTTGTGGGGTGTGTAGTAGTATCTCACTGTGGTTTTAATCTGCATTTCGTTGATGTTAACCATTTTGTCCCACTTGTATATTATCTTTGCAAAGTGGCTCCCCAAATTTTTTCCTTTTCTAAACAGTACTTGTTCTCTTTTTTTCTTTTCGTTTTTCTGTCATCCAGGCTGGAAGGCAATGGTGCAATCTTGGCTCACTACAGCCTCTGCTTCCTGGGCTCAAGCGATCCTCCCACCTCAGTCTCCCAATTAGCTGATACCAGGCTAACTTTTTGTATTGATATTAGCCAACATACAAGGCTAATTTTTTGTACTTATACTAGGTATCAGGGTCTCACCATGTTGCCCAGACTAGTCTCAAACTCCTGGCCTTAAGCCATTCATCCTCCTCGGCCTCCCAAAGTACTGGCACTACAGGTGTGAGCCACTGTGCCCAGCCTTATTTTCAGGTTATAAAACTGCTTTCTATATTCTGGAAATCAGGCTCTTTACTGAAAATAGATTTATGACCATTTTCTGTCAGGCTGTGGCTTGCATATTCTTTTGTTTAATGTATCTTTTAATTTTCCCAGACACATTTTCTGAAAAATTCGTGTTAGTTTTTGTTGTATTTTTCAGATACTTTGTTCATTTCATCTAAGTTGCAGAATTTGTCACCATGACGTTGTTTATGATAGTCTCTTATTATCCTTTTCACGTCTGCAGAATCTGTAGTGATAGTTTCACTTCGCTTTCACTTCCGATATTGATACTGACCATTTGTGTTTCCTGTCTTTTTTTTATGATCAGAGTAGCTTAAGGTTTATTAATGTTGATATTTTAAAACAACCAGCTTCTTTGCTTTGTTAGTTTTCTCTATTATTTTGTCTGTCTTCAATTTGGTTTATCTCTGTACTTTTACCTTTATTGTTTCCTTCTTACTACTTCGTTGGAGTTTTCTTCGCTCTGTGTGTGTGTGTTTTCAATCTTCTTTAGGTGAACATTTACGTCATTGATTTTAGACCTTTCTCTTTTTCTTCTATTGCAGTATAAGCATATACGGCTATACTTCCCTCTGGGAACTCCCATAGCTGTAATTCATAAGTGTTGGCATGTTGTATTTTGATTATCCCTTAGAATAAAATATTTTATATTCTACCTTTTGCTTTCTTCTTGGGCTTGTGGATTATATTTAATCTCCAAGTACTTGGAGCTTTCCTACTTCTCTTATTGTTAATTTCTGTTTTAATCCTATTGTGGTCAGGTAACATACACTGCATGAATTCAATTTGATTTAATCTATTCAGTCTTGTTTTACGACCTAGCATGTGACCTATCCTAGTGAACACTACATGTACTTGAAACATACAGTATTCTGTGGTTATTGGGTGTCGTCTTCCATTGGTTTGTTTAAGATGGTGGAGAGTGTTGTTCAGGTCATTTGCATCTTGACTAAGATTTTGTCTAGTTTATCTATCAATTGCTTGGGAGATGGGTATTAAAATCATCAATAAAAATTGTGGATTGTTTGTTTATTCCTTTAGTTCAATTTTGTTTTGTGCAAATTGACGCACAAATTATTTTTAATCCATTTTTTTGATAAAATGACTCTTCTGTAATCCTGAACTATCCCTCTTTATCTTTGGAAATACTGTTTTGACTTAAGCATATTTTGTTTGGTATTAATATAGCTTCTTCACACTTCCATTACTGACTGTTTGCATAGTATATCATTTTAAATGTACTCATTTAGGGTCAGGTACAGTGGCTCACACCTGCAATCCCAGCACTTTGGGAGGCTGAGGCAGGTAGATCACTTGAGGTCAAAAGTTTAGGACAAGCCTATCCAATGCAGTCAAACCCCAGCTTTATTAAAAATACCCCCACATTTAGCTAGGCGTGGTGGCAGGTTTCTGTATTCCCAGCTACTCAAAAGGCTGAGGCAGGAGAATTGCTCGAACCCAGGAGGCGGAGTTTACAGTGAGCAGAGATCGCACCACTGTACTCCAGCCTGGGAGATAGAGTAGGACACTGTCTTAAAAAAATTCAAATGTAATTATTTAGACCTACGTATATTTGTCTTCTTTTTTTCTATTCAAAGTGTGTATTACATATACAGAACTGGGTCTTGTGGGTTTTTTAAATCAATTCTGGCACTTTAATTGGAGTATGTGGTATGATTCATTAACATTTAACGTTATTAAATATAGATTTATTAGTGGTCGAATGATCTAATTGGATTCAAGCTTACAATTTAATGGTTTGTTTCATTATTTTGTTTGTTTTTGTTTGCATACCCTTCCCCATTTTTGTCCTGTCCCTTTTCTCCTGATGTCTTTTGGATTCTTTAAATACTTTTAAAATTTCATTTTAAAGTATCCATGACTTATTAGATGTACTGGTTGAATATTCCTTATCTGAATTCCTTGTGACTAGAAGAGTTTTGGATTTTAAACTTTTTTCATATTTTGGAACAATTACATATACATAAAGAGATCTCTTAAAGATATAACTGAAGTCTAAACACAAAATTCACCTATGTTTACGTACACCTCATACACATAACGCAAATAAAATTTTACATATTTTTAGCAATTTTGTGCACGAATCAAAGTTTGTATACATTGAACCATCAGAAAGCACACATATCGCTATCTCAGCCATCGTTGTGGATGAATTTCAGATCTTGGAATATTTTGGATTTTGGGGTTTATGGATCAGAGATGCTCAACCTCTACCTGTTTTCATTGTTTATTATTTTATGTGTTAAATATGTAAAAAAGGGTTAAGTTTTCAGCTGAATGAGATTTTTGAGTTTGGAAATTAAACTAAACAGGATTTTTCTTATGTTCCAGGATACAGGTGCAGAATGTGTAGGTTTATTATATAGGTATATGTGTACCATGGTGCTTTCCTGCACCTATCAACCATTCATCTAGGTTTTAAGCTTCACATGCACTAGCTATTTGTCCTAATGGTCTCCCCATCTCACCCTCCTCTGACCCCCAACTGTCCCCAATGTGTGTTGTTCCCTCCCTGTGTCCATGTGTTCTCACTGTTCGAGTCCCAGTTATGAGTGAGAAACTGTGGTGCTTGGTTTTCTGCTCCTGTTTTGAACTAGAAAGAATTTCTTAATATCTTAAATTGCTCAGTGAAATAGAAAATATCAAAGATTCTACCCAACAGGTGGGTAAGAATGAGTCCACGTAGCAACTTTGATAAAGTGAAGGGAAATAACAAACCATTTCTGATTGCTCCCTGCCACAGCCAGTGCATTCAACCTTTTTACTGTCCTTTTATTATTTTTTCATTGTTCTTACAGTCATTATTATTTTTCCCCAAATGAAAAAATAAAAGTGGTGGGATTGATAGTGAGGAAACAGACTGACAGCTGCCCCTACGCCTGAGTTTAACTTTTGAGAAATATAGTCAACATGATTATTTTCACACAGGGCTAGTAGGCCTTCTGCATCTGTTATAATTCCTGTTACGTTGTGGACAGAAAATAAATTTTTCTCTCCATGGGAACCTGTTAGTGATACTTGAGAACAATGTCAACTGTAGACCAAAACCGAATACAAGTGGAAATATTGTTTCATTTTTTTTTTTCAGTATTCCTTTTTTAAGACCTGAGATAGGAGGATAAAAAAGGAAAGAACTATTGACATGTGCAACAACATGGCTGAATATCAAAAACATTTTCTTGACTAAAAGAAACCTTACATATGGAGTGATCACAATATAATTCTATTTCTATCAAACTTTAAAATCTGTTCTGAAAGAATATTTAAAAGTATATTTGGGCTCGGGACCGACTAAGAGGAGGCAAAACTGAACTTTCTAGTCTCTGCTGTGATCCAAAACCCATGCTATAAACTTTGTACACAGTATCTCATTTAATCCTCAAAATCACCCTAACAGGTAGTTACTGTCACTTCCCCTGCTTCAAACAGAACATAAAGCTCAGAGAATCCAGGTACTGTGTTTTTTTTGTTTGTTTGTTTGTTTTTTGAGATTGAGTTTTGCTCATGCAACCCAGGCTGAAGTGCAATGGCGTGATCTCAGCTCACTGCAAGCTCCGCCTTCTGGGTTCAGGCAATTCTCGTGCCTCAGCCTCCCAAGTAGCTGGGACTACAGGAACGCACCACCATGCCCAGCTAATTTTTTGTATCTTTAGTAGAGATGGGGTTTCACCATGTTGACCAGGATGGTCTCGATCTCTTGACCTCGTGATCCACCTGCCTCGGCCTCCCGAAGTGCTGGGATTACAGGTGGGAGCCACCATGCCTGGCCTGGTACTGTGTTTTACACCTACTTAGAAGTCACACATTCCTAAAGTTCTATAAAATGTTCTAAATAAAAATGAATAAAGTAGGCAAAAAAGACCATGTAAATAGCATTTCTACAAATATATCCTGAGACAATTTTCACATCGATGTCCAAAGACATTTACAAGAACGTTTTCCACAACACTGTTTAAAATAATAGAAAACTACAAGCAACCTAAATGTCCATGGAAGAGTTAGATTCTTTCTCTTATTTCCGTATAATGCAATACTGTGCTGATGTAGAGATATAATATTCATTTTTAAAAATTACATTCACCTTCCTCTCATGGATCCAAAAAGATATGTTAGAGAATATCTATTGCATTTGGACATAAACATAAATACAAAGGAAATAGTAGGGGCTCTCTACAAGTGGTTATATATTGGAAGAGGAAGAAGAGAAAAATAAAAGGGATTATGAACTTGTATATGCTTTGGTAGTGTCTGGTTTTGTATATAACTTGAATTTTTCATAAATATATTTTACAGTCTGCATAATTACCAGGTAAGAAGACAAGTAAGTCACTTTAGTAAAAGTTCGTCCAATTACTGCAACTGATTTCTACAGCCAGAATGTTCCCAGAACATGAAAAGAGGAAGCACTATAAATGGAAGGCAGAAATACTGACACTAGAGGGCCAGAGATGGAGAGGGTGGATCTAATGCAGCAAATCCATCAGCAGATCTCATCGCCATCTTTGAGAAACCTCACAATTTTTTGTGCGTAATAAATGAGTTAAATTGAAAACAAATCCATGACAGTGGTGCATGAGAAAGGTTACTTGTGTACCGAATAATAAAGTCTGTGCACAATATAAATTAAAACATACCATTTTACATTCATAAGATTGACAAACAAAAAGTAAAAGCCTAGGAATATCAAGTGAAGCCAAACACAAAACAAGTTTCCCCACATTTCCTGTGGGAATACCAATTGTTACAACTACTTTAAAAAATTGGAAATTCATAGTAAAAATGAAGACAAGCCTCCCCTACAACTTACCAATCCCTCTTCTGGGAACACAGTAAGAGAGATTCTTCCCAAGAAACCTGTAAACAAATGTATATGGCACTATGCATGTAATTGTACATTGTGGTATTTCCATATGGTAAAGTATTATTCGGCAGGGAAAGTAAGTAGACAAGAGGTAGACATTTCAATATCAATAAGTTTTAGAAAAATAAAATGGAGTATAGGAAGCTGCAACTATATCTGTAATGCTTTGTTTTGCCAGGAAAATAAAGGGACACCTGGGGAGGGCAAAGGACAACAAAAACCAAACAATCTGAAACACATGCAGAAAAATACCCATATTTTAAAATTTTCCATTGCTGCTTATATTAGTTTCTGTCTTTTCTATACGCTTGAAGTACTTGATAATCAAGAAAATATAAAAGGCATAGGAAAAAGTATTCTGAGAAAATACATCGAAAGGTTTATGGTTATTAGATTTGGTAAGATTTTAAATGACTTTAATTTTCTTTGTTATATCTCTCTATATGTCCTAGTCATACCATATTAAATGTGTATTTTATTTATGACAATAAAAATGTATTGTTTAAAAACTCATATATATGCAGTTTTAGCTGACATATGATGAAACTCTACAAAACATAGATTCAGCAAAAATACTGAGAACAAGAACAAAAATAATGATATTAAGAGTTGTTGACTTTTGGATGGAGCTATGAGTGACTTTACATTTATCTCTAAACTCGATTTTTCTATAGTGGGCAAATAAAATATTTGTGAAAGCTAGATTAAATAGAAAGCTATAAGTTTTAAATGAAAAGGAATTCAAATAATTTTCCAGCATGATAAAATGTTCATATTCCTAAATATGAACTACTTTAAAAAAGCACCAGTGATTTTAAAGAAACATTAGACGATTTTTAAAGGAAGTCAGTTATGATACTGCAGTTTATAGTGATACTGAGTGTTTGCTAGCTCCACTAATCAGGATATTAAGTTAATAGTATATAATAGGCCAAAAAGAAATTATATGAGCAGAGGTTACTGCAAAAGGAGAACACAATGATTTTAAGTGGGCTGGTGACCTGAATTTCTTCCAGTGAGGGGAAACATCAGAGTCATTTGATCAATGAAGTGCCTTTTATAAATCTTCAGGAAATCTCCTATGAAGGCTTTAAGAAGATGGATTTCTTATTACTTCTGATGTATGTTACATGAAATTTTTCCATTGCCACCATGGGCCTGCCCAGCCTAAGAGATGGAAACTGTGAGTCCAGCCCACTGACGCCCACCATCAGTAAGAAGATTGCACACTGAAGAGGCCATGACCAGCCTGCTGACTGAAATCTATACTGTAAAAGGATGATGCTGCTCCAGCAATCCTGAAACCCTGCCCTAGGATCAATGCAAAGTGGTGTCAACCTTAGAATTTCAATATGCCTAGGCAGATAGTTATCTTTAAATATAAGAACAGTATCATTTTCTGGAGAAACCAAAAGAATCCAGAAAAATTCTACAGTAGTCTACTCTGCCCTCCCTCCCCGTTCCGTCTTGTTAGTAACAGCCAAATCCAGGCACAAAGATGTCCTAACTTCTACACCTGAGGTTGCCCACAACGTGTGCTAGGTGACGCATCTTATAGAGCACATATGCAAACAATTATGGGATCTGAAAAACAATAACTCAGGCAGAAACATTAGGAATTATTGCCCCTAAGTGAACCAGTGGGAAAAAAGGAGGCTTAGAGAGTTTAAACAACTTTCCCCAGTAGCTGATAAGTTACGGTGCCCTTAGACAAGCTGACAAGAGTGGTAGCAAAAAGGCTTCAAGGATTACAAATTGTTCTACTATAAGGTTTTAAAAAGGGTTCAAAGGCAAAGAAGAGCAAATGAAGCCATGAATTTTACAATCTACATATTTTTAGCCCTTTCTCTTTTTTGCTTTTCTCGAGTAAACTAATTAGACCCTGCAAACACATTCCCACCCACAATGTGGTCTCCATTGCTTTAGGGCCTCACCTCTGAGCAGCCAGAGGAAATGCAGCTGACCCCTTATCTAGTTAACAACCTTTTATACTCTGCCCTTTCGCTTTGCTTTCTCCATGCCAACATAAGACATACAAAGATTCTTCTGCCTCCAAGATGCTGCAGCTTTCTTCTCAGCTAGTTACCCCCAGCTAAAAATAACTGTTCCACATACTCAGAGATATATGGCAATCAAGCAACCAAGTGCCCCTTTTGCCAATGACATGTTTTTAAAAAATATGTTCAATGAGAGGCTCTTTGAAAATTATTCACTTTTTTCTGAGTTGCAAAGGAAAACGAAAGGCAAATTATGGCTCTATAAGCAACTGTTTGCACAGATCCCATTAATTCGCCATCCACAGGGCTATTGACAACTAGTTCTTTTCTCTTGTCATTTCGCTTACCAGGCAGAAATGATTACAAACTTAATTTCTTTGGGGGGTTATTTAGGTTAGAGAGGGCCCCTTGATAATGCAGAAGTCATAACGGCCACCAGACACAGGAGAACAATAGCTCCCAGTGCTTCCACAATGGAGAGAGAGATAACTGAATGTCATATTCGGAAGAAATTCAAACCATCATTGATTTTTTCAGATGAAAAAACTGAGGCTCAAAGAGGTTAGGGGGTTAACCACAGTCAGTCAGTGTTTTAGTTTGCAGCAAAGCTGAAAGCAGGCGCTAAGCATTGCAACACCTGGTGTCTTCCTTCCTCCCCTCCATCCTGCTGCTAGTAGTGTCAGTGGCAAATACAAGCCAGTTCAAGGAAATGTGGCCTCAGCGAGGAGTACTAAGGACCAAGCACCAATGCATCTTGCCATTTACAACAAATTCCTTAATTACAAGGCTTCATTTATTCACAGAAGCTGCCTCTTTTGTACATATCCAAACACACACACACACACACACACACACACACACACACACAGTGTGACAGAGATAATTTATCATTATCTGAACGCACTCAGGGTGGTCAATTTCAGCCAGAGTGAAGAACAGAGAAAGGCAGGGTCAAGGGCACTATAGAAATAGCTGTTCCTGTTTCACTTTTCAGCCCTCCTTCCCCTCCCATCAGCCCACTTTCATTACTTTTCTCTTTGATGCAAAATCTGAACATCTTGGTCAGGCAGCTCTGCTTATCAGTGGGTTCTTAATAACCCACTTTTATCAAACTTCATCTGATGGACCCAAAATATATTTGATCTTAGCAAAAAGTACCCTTATCAGTCCTAAAATGACACTGTCCCAAAGTGAAGAGTGTTAGCAGCCAACTCTCTAGAACCAGAAAGAAGTATGTTTAAATCCTCAATCCATCACTTTCCAGCCATGCTGTCATGTCCAACTCATTCTTCTTAAACAATATCACACTAAGCACACTAGACTGTAGAAATGCACACAGATAGGGCCTTACCTTTTCTGGCTTTATTCCTGCGAGGCAGCAGTGGACACTAACATATCTGTCACTCCAGTTAATGTAAAGGTTTAACTGGTACAAGTGCTGTGCAGGCAGGTCTCTTGAACAATGAGAGCACCCAGGAGAAGGCTTTGCTTTAGTTACAAAGGTCAGGAAAGGTTTCCCCTAGGGAGGGACCGAGATCAGAAGCATGAGTGGGCAGTAAGTGGGCAAAGTAAGGACGATCTGGCATTCCTGGCAAATATGTGGTGCAGGGGGACCTGGACCTTGGCCAGTACAAGATGCTGAGTCTTTGCAGTGCAGAGCAGAGAGGAGGGGCACGCCATGAGGACAGAGAAATGGAAAGAAGACTGTGGCCGTGGTGAGGTGGTTTGTCCTCATTCTAAGAAGGACTGGGAGGTATGGGGCATGGTCTGACTTATGTGGAGGACAGAGTGGAGACAACATGGATACAGACACACAGGTGGAAGGCCAGGAGGTAATCCACAGAAGGGCTGCAATGAGAATTTTAATGGAAAGAAAAAACAGAAGCTAAGGGATATTTAAGAACTAAAATCAGCAGGCCTGAATGGTAAGTTGGATATGAGAAGTGAGAGAGAAAGGGATAAACCAGAGCTCACTCATAGGACTTTGGCTTGTGTGACTGGATAGGTGGTGGCACCATTTTCTAAAAACCAGAATGGAAGAAGGAGCAGACTAGTGACTTAAACCCCATAGCCTCAGTTTTCTCATCTGTAAAATGGGAATAGTCCTACATATATCACAATGTTTTTGAAAGCATTAGAAAATATTCCTAGAAAATGAAGCCTTCATACAAAGCGGTGTATGTTTCTCCCCCAAATAAATGGGACCTATTCTTATAGGCTTCTTTTTCTTGATCTGATTGGAAACTCAGGATCTCAGATATTCATTTCTTTTCATCCTCTTCTCTGATGGCTCTACCAAATTGCTGGTTTACTGATCTCATCACCCTAAACAACGTATAGTACTCCATACTAGTCAAATAAGCAAGTTGGCAATTGCTCTTCTGAACAAATTATTGTAAATGTCACTGCTACAGTGCAGCTCATAGTGGCTCACTTGGCTGTTCAAGTGAAAAATTCTTGCAAATGCAGCTCTTATTATTTGCCAAATGTTCATGCACAAATGCATTTATTTTACCAAGAGCGTAGTGTTGGGTCATTTAAGGAGAATGGGAAAACCCCACTCACAATTGAAGAGGCAAAATAGCATACATACAGCACTCCAGAGCTTGCAAACCCCTTCACATACACTATACCAATGGTACCTCACACTGACTGCGGAGAGGCTGAGATGATGAGAAAGGGCAGGTATATTTATGATTATTTTTACAAGTACGGTTAACTTAGACAAAGTAACTCTCTCCAGGTCACAACTCAAGGAAGTAATACATTTCTGTGATGAAAATATAAGTCTTGGGGCTTCTGATTTTATCATGTGTCTATCAAAATCCCCACCTGCCAACGTTAAGCCATACAATGTAGAACATAAAAACCATACAGCCTCTGAAACAGAGGAGAGGCGCGAGATCAAAACTCATTTGAACTTACATAATCATATTGTATCAATTCATTATTAGTCCACTATTATCATTGTGGTCGTCATTAATAGACAAGACGTGTTGAGCAACTACTACCTGCCAGACCAAATAGGAAGGACTTCATCTGTGCTGTTTCACTGAACCTTTACTTTCAACAAAGGTGCTCTTAAAAATCAGAATGATGAAAGTACAGATGAGAAAATGGAAGCCGAGAAGGCTTGAGTTGCCTAAACCTGCTGCTAAATCCTAGCCTTTTTCCAAGGCCACTCTACTAGACTTGCTTCTGTGGGATCTATTGTATTCATAGTCAAATACCAATAAGGCCAAGACAATGAGTACTTTTGAGTTCTTCTGGGTTTTGGGGAAAATTTAAACAGTGTCTCCCAATCTTCTGAATGCATTTAATGTATTCCGCCGATTCGATAAGCGAACCGGCATGAACGCTTATCTGAGATGATACCACTCTAGTTTCACTCTAACAGTACATTTTATGTAGAATATTTCTATCTCAAATGCTGATCCTCATTCTGTTACTTACTGGCTGTATATCGTTGGACAAGTGGCTTAGCAGCTCAGACACTCAATTTAGTAGTCTGCGAAGTAGGGTTGACGATAGTTCCAATAGTAAAATAAAAGTGGAACCATCTGCAGAAAGCACTTGACATGGTTTCTAGAACATGGTTAGTAAGACACACATATTAACTATGATTATTTTTTATTTTGATGATCCTTGTGACCACAGAATAGAGGTTAGCTACATTCTACAGAGAGGAAACTGGTTCTAAGATATAAAGTATTTTGTGTAAATTCACCCAGCTTGATAGAATAAAGATAAGGAAGCACGTCTCCTAAATGTGACAGAGAAAATTTTTGTTACTAAAATCTCCAGCAACTCTCTGAGGAGGTGTGTCTTGGTAGCTGAAGAATTCTGAAAGTAGAAGTGGACAGAAGCTAAAATGCTCATCGGGAAAAGATAAGAAATCAAGAAACCTGAAAATGATTCAATAGTGAGCAAAGAGAAAAACAGGGGAGAGGGAGAATATGTTCAAAGGGATTTGAGAAATTTGCTCCCCACATACAATGTAAATTACTATGAAAATACTGTGTTAGAAAAAATATACAAGGCCCTTTTCTACACTATTTTAAAGTATATACACCGTCTCAATATTGGCTGTCTTGTAAAATACAAAAATTCTATTTTTATGCAGTTACAGAAAATATAAATACTCTAATTTAACCTTAAAAAAATTACTCTGAAGACTCTCTGATAGAAAAAATATACAATGCAATTTTCTACTATGTTTTAAAGTATATGCACCGACTCAATATTCTCTATCTTGTAAAATATAAAAATTCTAATTTTATGCGGTTACAGAATATATACATACTCATTTTAACACAAATGTTAAACACAAAATTACTAAAAATATAAATATTCTCTTTTTACCCCAACGTTAAAAACAAAATTGTTCTGACAATACTCTGTTAGAAAAAATATACAATGCCCTTTTCTATTCTGTTTTAAGGTATATACACCATCTCCATATTCCCTCTTGTAAAACATGGAAATTCTATTATTACGTGGATAGAGAAAATATAAGTATTTCCTTTGACTTCAATGTTAAAAACCAAATTACTCTAAGACACTCTGTTAGAAAAAATACACAATGCTTTTTCTTACTATCTTTCTTAGTATATACACAATCTCAATATTCTCTCACATGTAAAATACAAAAATTCTAAATTTACGTGGTTAGACAAAAATATAAATATTCTCTATGCACCCCAATGTAAAAAACAAAATTGCGTGGAAGATACTCTGTTAGAAAAAAAATACAATGCTCTTTTCTACTCTCTTATGGTGTATATATACCATCTCAATATTCTCTCTCATGTAAAATACTGAAAATCTAAATTTATGCTGTTAGAAATAAATATAAATATCCTCTATGTCCCCGAATGATATAAGCAAAATTGCTCGAAAAATAATCTGTTAGAAAAAATATACAATGCCCTCTACTACATTCTTTTGGAGTATATACACTATCTCAATATTCTTTGTCATGTAAAATACCAAAACTCTAAATTTGCATGAATAGAAAAACATATAAATATTATATATTTAACCAAATGCTGAAAGCAAAATTGCTGTAATACTAATCTGTATGAAAAAATTTACAATGCCCTTTTCTACACTCTTTTGGAGTATATACACCAAATCAATACGCTCTCTCATGTAAAATATTAAAATTCTAAATTTACCGGATAAAAAATATATAAATATTATGTATGTACCACAATGTAATAAGCAAAATTGCTCTAAAGAAAATCTGTTCCAAAAAATATACAATGCCCTTTTCTACTCTGTTTTGGAGTATATACACCATATCAATAAGCTCAATCATGTAAAATATATAAATTCTCAATTTACGTGGTTACAAAAAATATAAATATTTTCTATGTACACCAACGTTAAAAGCAAAATTGCACATAATATAATGTGTAAGAGAAAATATACAATGCCCTTTTTTACTCTTTCTTGGAGTATATACACCAAATCAATAGGCTCTCTCATGCAAAATAACGAAATTCTAAATTTACGCAAATAGAAAACAATCTAAATATTATCTAGGCACCCCAATGTTAAAAGAATAAATGCACTGAATATCATCTGTCAGAACAAATACACAATGCCCTTTTCTACTCTGTTTTGGAGTATATACACCATATCAATATGCTGTCTCATGTAAAATACCGAAATTCTAATATTACGAGAATCAAAAAAATATAAATGTTATCTAGGCACCCCAATGTTAAAATAAAAATTGCTCTGAATAAAATCTGTCAGAAAAAATATACAATGCCTTCTTCTACTCTGTTTTGGAGTACATACACCAACTCAATATGCTCTCTCATGTAAAATATAGAAAATCTAAATTTACGTAAATCGAAAAAAATGCAAATATAATCTAGGCACCCCATTGATAAAAGCAAAATTGTTCTGAATATAATCTGTCAGAAAAAATATACAATGCCCTTTTCTACTCTGTTTGGAGTATATACACCAACCCAATAGGCTCTCTCATGTAAAATGCCGAAATTCTAACTTTACGCAAATCGAAAAAAATCTAAATATTACCTAGGTACACCAAGGAAAAAAGCAAAATTTCTCAGAATATAGTCTGTCAGAAAAAATATACAATGCCCTTTTCCACACTGTTTGGGAGTATATATACCATATCAATAAGCTCTCTCATGTAAAATATTTAAATTCTCAATTTACGCGGTTACAAAAAATATAAATATTTCCTACGTACATCACCGTTAAAAGCAAAATTGCACATAATATAGTGTGTAAGAGAAAATGTACAACGCCCATTTTTACTCTTTCTTGGAGTATATCCACCAAATAAATAGGCTCTCTCATGAAAAGTAACGAAATTATAAATTTACGCCAATATAAAAGAATCTAAATATTATCTAGGCACCCCAATCTTAAAAGCAAAATTGCACTGAATAGCATCTGTCAGAAAAAATATACAATGCCTTTTTCTACTCTGTTTGGAGTATATACACCAACTCAATATGCTCTCTGATGTAAAATACAGAAATTCTAATTTTACGCGAATCGAAAATAACCTAAATATTATCTAGGCACCCCAATATTAAAAGAAAAATTGCTCTGAATATAATCTCTCAGAAAAAATCTACAATGCTCTTTCTACTCTGTTGTAAAGTATAGACACCAACTTAATATGCTCCCTCATGTAAAATACAAAAATTCTAAATTTACGCAAATCGAAAAAAAATTAAATATTATATAGGCACCTCAATGTTAAAAGCAAAATTGCTCTGAATATAATCTGTCAAAGAAAATATTCAATGCCCTATTCTACTCTGTTTTGCAGTATATACACCAACTCCATGTGCTCTCTCATGTAAAATAAAAAAATTCTATAATGAAGCGAATCGAAAAAATCTAAATACTATCAAGGCACCCCAATGTTAAAAGCAAAATTGCTCTGAATATAATCTGTCAGAAAAAATATACAATGCCCTTTTTTACTCTGGTTTGGAGTATATACACCAACTCTATATGCTCTCTCATGAAAAATAACGGAATTCTACATTTACGTGAATCGAAAAATAACTAAATAATATCTAGGCGCCCGAAAATTAAAAGAAAATGGCTCTGAATATAGTCTCTTAGAAAAAATATACAATGCCTTATTCTACTCTATTTTGGAGTATATACACCAACTCAGTATGCTCTCTCATGTAAAATACAGAAATTCTTATTTTACCCAAATTTTAAAAATCTAAATATTATCTAGCCACACCAATGTTAAAAACAAAATTGCTCTGAATATAATCTGTCTGAAAAAATATACAATGGCCTATTCTACTCTTTCTTAGAGTATATACAAGAACAAAATATGCTCTCTCATATAAAATACAGAAATTCTATATTTAAGCGAATGGAAAAACTCTAAATATTATCCAGGTACTCCAATGTTAAAAGCAAAATTGCTCTGAATATAATCTGTGAAAAAAAAAATTTACAATGCCCTTTTCCACTCTGTTTTGGTGTATATACACCAACTCAATATGCTCTATCATGTAAAATACCGAGATTCTAATTTTATGCGAATCGAAAAAAATCTAAAAAATGTCTAGGCACCCCAAAGTTAAAAGAAAATGGCTCTGAATATAGTCTGTAAGAAAAAATATACAATGCCTTATTCTACTCTATTTTGGAGTATATACACCAACTCTTTATGCTCTCTCAGGTAAAACAGATATATTCTACATTTAAGCGAATCGAAAAAAATCTAAATAATATCTAGGCACCCCAATGTTAAAAGCAAAACTGCTCTGAATATAATCTGTCAGCAAAAATATACAATGCTCTTTTCTACTCTGTTTTGTTGTATATACACCAACTCAATATGCTCTCTCATGTAAAATACTGAAATTCTATTTTAACGTGAATCGAAAAAAATCTAAATAATATCTAGGCGCCCCAAAGTTAAAAGAAAATGGCTCTGAGTATAGTCTGTTAGAAAAAATATACAATGCCTTATTCTACTCCGTTTTGGAGTATATACACCAACTCAGTATGCTCTCTCATGTAAAATACAGAAATTCTTATTTTACCCAAATTTTAAAAATCTAAATATTATCTAGCCACCCCAATGTTAAAAACAAAATTGCTCTGAATATAATCTGTCTGAAAAAATATACAATGCCTTATTCTACTTAGTTTTGGATTATATACACCAACTCAATATGCTCTCTCAGAGAAAATACGGAAATTCTAATTTTATGCAAATGGAAAAAATCTAAATATATCTAGGCACCCCAATAATAAAAGCAAAATTGCTGTGAATATAAGCTGTCAGAAAAAATATACAATGCCCTTTTCTACTTTGTTTTGGAGTATATACACCAATTCAATATGCTCTCTCATGTCAACTACCAAAATTCTAATTTTATGCGAATCGAATAAAATCTAAATATTATCTAGGCACCCCAATGTAAAAAGGAAAATTGCTCTGAATATAATCTGTCATAAAAAATATACAATGCCCTTTTCTACTCTGTTTTGCATTATATACACCAACTAAATATGCTCTCTCATGTAAAATACGGAAATTCTAATTTTACGCTAATCGAAAAAAATCTAAATAATATCTAGGCGTCCCACAGCTAAAAGAAAATGGCTCTGAGTATATTCTGTTAGATAAAATATACAATACCTTATTCTACTCTGTTTTGGAGTATATACAACAACTCCATATGCTCTCTTATGTAAAATACAGAAATTCTAATTTTACCAGAATCGAAAAAATCTAAATAAGATCTAGGCAACACAATCTTAAAAACAAAATTTCTCTGAACAAAATCTGTCAGAAAAAAAATACAATGCCCTATTCTACTCTGTGTTGGAGTATATACACCACCTCCATATGCTCTCTCATGTAAAATACAGAAATTCTATATTTAAGCGAATCGAAAAAAATCTACATTTTATCTAGGCACCTTAATGTTAATAGA
Organism: Callithrix jacchus; assembly: GCF_049354715.1. Classification (NCBI taxonomy): domain Eukaryota; kingdom Metazoa; phylum Chordata; class Mammalia; order Primates; family Cebidae; genus Callithrix; species Callithrix jacchus. The sequence goes on along the minus strand of NC_133521.1, from coordinate 53,537,121 downwards.
AAAATTATTCTGAATATAATCTGTCAGAATAAATATAGAATGCCTTACTCTACTCTGTTTTGGAGTATATACACCAACTCAATATGCTCTCTCATGTAAAATACCGAAATTCTAATTTTACGTGAATCGAAAAAAATCTAAATATTATCTAGGCAACCGAATAATAAAATTAAAATTGCTCTGAATATAATCTGTCAGAAAAAATATACAATGTGTTTTTCTACTCTGTTTTGGAGTATATACACCAACTCAATATGTTCTCTCATGTAAAATAGGGAAATTCTAATTTTACGTGAATCGAAAATATCTAAGTATTATCTAGGTGCCCCAAGATTAAAAGAAACCGTCTCTGAATATAGTCTGTAAGAAAAAATATACAATACCTATTTCTACTCTCGTTTGGAGTATATACCCCAACTCAGTATGCTCTCTCATGTAAACTACCAAAATTCTAATTTTACGCGAATCGAAAAAAATCTAAATAATATCTAGGCATACCACAGCTAAAAGAAAATGGCTCTGAATATAGTCTGTTAGGTAGAATATACAATACATTATTCTACCCTGTTTTGGAGTATATAAAGCAACTCCGTATGCTCTCTCATGTAAAATACAGAAATTCTAATTTTACCTGAATCAAAAAAATCTAAATACGATCTAGGCACCTGAATATTAAAAACAAAATTGCTCTGAACAAAATCTGTCAGAAAAAATATACAATGACTTATTCTACTCTGTGTTGGAGTATATACACCACCTCCATATACTCTCTCATGTAAAATACAGAAATGCTATATTTAAGCGAATCGAAAAAATCTAAATATTATCTAGGCACCTTAATGTTAAAAGCAAAATATCTCTGAATACACCCTGTCAGAAAAAATATACAATGCCTTATTATACAATGTTTTGGAGTATATATACCAACTCAGTATACTCTCTGATGTAAAATACCGAAATTCGAAATTTACGTGAATCGAAAAAAATCTAAATAATATCTAGCCGGCCCAAAGTGAAAAGAAAATGGCTCTGAATATAGTTTGTTAGAAAAAATATACAATGCCTTATTCTACTCTGTTTTGGAGTATATAAACCAACTCAGTATGCTCTCTCATTTAAAATACAGATTCTGATGCTACCCAAATCGAAAAAATATAAATATACTCTAGGCACCCCAATGTTAAAAACAAAATGGCTCTGAATATAATCTGTCAAAAAAAATATACAGTGCCCTATTCTACTCTGTTTTGGAGTATATACACCAACTCCATATGCTCTCTCATGTAAAATACAGAAATTCTATATTTAAGCGAATCGACAAAAATCTAAATATAATCTAGGCACCCCAATGTTAAAAGCAAAATTGCTCTCAATATAATCTGTCAGAAAAAATATACAATGCCTTATTCTACTCTGTTTTGGAGTATATACACCAACTCATTATGCTCTCTCATGTAAAATACCGAAATTCTAATTTTACGTGAATCGAGAAAAATTTAAATATTATCTAGGCACCCGAATGTTAAAAGCAAAATTGCTCTGAATATAAGCTGTCAGAAAAAATATACAATGCCCTTTTCTACTCTGTTTTGTAGTATATAAACCAACTCAATATGCTCTCTCAATTAAAATTCCGAAATTCTAATTTTGCGCGAATCGAAAAAAGTCTAAATAAAATCTCGGCGCCCAAAGTTAAAATAAAATGACTCTGAATATAGTTTGTTAAAAAAAACATACAACACCTTATTCTACTGTGTTTTGGAGTATATACACCAACTCCCTATGTTCTCTCATGTAAAATACAGAAATTCAAATGTTACCCAAATCGAAAAAATCTAAATATGATCTAGGCACACCAATGTTAAAAACAAACTTGCTCTGAATATAATCTGTCAGAAAAAATATACAATGCCCTATTCTACTCTGTTTTGGAGTATATACGCCAACTCCATATTCTCTCTCATGTAAAATACAGAAATTCTATATTTAACAGAATCGAAAAAAATCTAAATATTATCTAGGCACCCCAGTGTTAAAAGCAAAATTGCGCTGAATATAATCTATCAGAAAAAATATACAATGGTCTTTTGTACTTTGTTTTGTTGTACATACACCAACTCAATATGCTCTCTCTTGTAAAATACCGAAATTCTAATTTTCCGTTAATCGACGAAAATCTAAATAATATCTAGGCGCCCAAAAGTTAAAAGAAAATATCTCTGAATATACTCTGTCAGAAAAAATATACAATGCCTTATTCTACTGAGTTTTGGAGTATATACACCAACTCAGTATGCTCTCTCATTTAAAATAGAGAAATTCAAATATTACCCGAATCGAAAAAATCTAAATATTATTTAGGTACCCCAATGTTAAAAACAAAATTGCTCTGAATATAATCTGTCAGGGAAAATATACAATGACCTATTCTACTCTGCTTTGGAGTATATACAACAACTAAATATGCTCTCTTATGTAAAATACCGAAATTCTAATTTTACGGGAATCAAAAAAAATCCAAATAATATCTGGGCGCCCCAAAGTTAAAAGAAAATGGCTCTGAATATAGTCTGTTAGACAAAATTTACAATGCCTTATTCTACTTTGTTTTGGGGTATATGCAGCAACACACTCTGCTCTCTCATGTAAAATACAAAAATTCTACATTTACCCGAATCGAAAAAATCTAAATATTATCTAGGCACCCCAATGATAAAAACAAAATTGCTCTGAATATAATCTGTCAGAAGAAATATACAATGAACTAATCTAATCTATTTTGGATTATATACACCAACTCCATGTGCTCTCTCATGTAAAATAAAAAAATTCTATAATGAAGCAAATCGAAAGAAATCTAAATACTATCTAGGCACCCCAATGTTAAAACCAAAATTGCTCTGAATATGATCTGTCAGAAAAAATAAACAACGCCCCTTTTTACTCTGGTTTGGAGTATATACACCAACTCTATATGCTCTCTCATGAAAAATAACGGAATTCTACATTTACATGAATCCAAAAATAACTAAATAATATCTAGGCGCCCCAAAATTAAAAGAAAATGGCTCTGAATATAGTCTCTTAGAAAAAATATACAATGCCTTATTCTACTCTGTTTTGAAGTATATACACCAACTCAGTATGCTCTCTCATGTAAAATACAGAAAATCTAATTTTACGTGAATCGAAAAAAATCTAAATATTATCTAGGCAACCGAATAATAACAGTAAAATTGCTCTGAATATAATCTGTAAGAAAAAATATACAATGTCCTTTTCTACTCTGTTTTGGAGTATATACACCAACTCAATATGTTCTCTCATGTGAAATACGAAAATTCTAATTTTACGTGAATCAAAAAAATCTAAGTACTATCTAGGTGCCCCAAAATTAAAAGAAACCGTCTCTGAATATAGTCTCTAAGAAAAAATATACAATGCCTATTTCTACTCTTTTTTGGAGTATATACCCCAACTAAGTATGCTCTCTCATGTAAAATACCGAAATTTTAATTTTACCCGAATTGAAAAAATCTAAATACGATCTAGGCACCCCAATGTTAAAAACAAAATTGCTGTGAATATAATCTGTCAGAAAAAATATACAATACGCTATTCTACTCTGCTTTGGACTATATACACCAACTCCATATGCTCTCTCATGTAAAATATTGAAATTCTATATTTAAGCGAATCAAAAAAAATTTAAATATTATCTAGGCACCTTAATGTTAAAAGCAAAATTGCTCTGAATATACGCTGTCAGAAAAAATATACAATGCCTTATTCTACTTTGTTCTGGAGTATATACAACAACTCAGTATGCTCTCTGATGTAAAATACCGAAATTCGAAATTTACGTGAATTGAAAAAAATCTAAATAATATCTAGGCGCCCCAAAGTTAAAAGAAAATGGATCTGAATATAGTCTGTTAGAAAAAATATACAATGCCTTATTCTACTCTGTTTTGGTGTATATACACCAACTCAGTATGCTCTCTCATGTAAAATACAGATTCTAATGCTACCCAAATCTAAAAAATCTAAATATACTCTAGGCACCCCAATGTTAAAAGCAAAATTGCTCTGAATATACGCTGTCAGAAAAAATATACAGTGCCCTATTCTACTCTGTTTTGGAGCATATACACCAACTCAATATGCTCTCTCATGTAAAATACCGAAATTCTAATTTTACGTGATTCGAAAAAAATCTAAATAATATCTAGGCGCCCCAAAGTTAAAAGAAAATGGCTCTGAGTATAGTCTGTTAGAGAAAATATACAATGCCATATTCTACTCCGTTTTGGAGTATATACAACAAATCAGTATGCTCTCTCATGTAAAATACCGAAATTCTATTTTAACGGGAATTGAAAAAAATCTAAATAATATCTAGGTGCCCCAAAGTTAAAAGAAAATGACTCTGTATGTAGACTGTTAGAAAAAAATATACAATGCCTTATTCTACTTAGTTTTGGATTATATACACCAACTCAGTATGCTCTCTCAGGGAAAATACCGAAATTATAATTTTACCCGAATTGAAAAAATCTAAATATGATCTAGGCACCCCAATGTTAAAAACAAAATCGCTGTGAATATAATCTGTCAGAAAAGATATACAATACGCTATTCTACTCTGCTTTGGACTATATACACGAACTCCATATGCTCTCTCATGTAAAATACTGAAATTCTATATTTAAGTGAATCAAAAAAATCTAAATATTATCTAGGCACCTTAATGTTAAAAGCAAAATTGCTCTGAATATACGCTGTCAGAAAAAATATACAATGCCTTATTCTACTCTGTTTTGGAGTATATACACCAACTCAGTATGCTCTCTGATGTAAAATACCGAAATTCTAATTTTATGCAAATTGAAAAAAATAAATAATATCTAGGCACCCAAAAGTAGAAAGAAAATGGCTCTGAATATAGTCTGTTAGAAAAAATATACACTACCTTATTCTACTCTGTTTTGGAGTATATACACCAACTCAGTGTGCTCTCTCATGTAAAATGCAGAAATTCTAATTTTACCCGAGTCGAAAAAATCTAAATATTATCTAGACACCCCAATGATAAAAACAATATTGCTCTGTATATAGTCTGTAAGAAAAATTATACCATGCCCTATTCTACTCTGTTTTGGAGTATATACACCAACTTGATATGTTCTCTCATGTAATATACAAAAACTCTATATTTAAGTGAAACGAAAAAAATCTAAATATTATCTAGGCACCCCAACGTTAAAAGCAAAATAGCTCTGAATATAATCTGTCAGAAAAAATATACAATGCCCATTTCTACTATGTTTTGTAGTATATACACCAACTCAAAATGCTCTCTCATGTAAAGTATCGAAATTCTAATTTTACGTGGATCGAAAAAAATCTAAGTAATACCTAGGCACCCCAATGTTAAACAAAAATGGCTCTGAATATAGCCTGTTAGAAAAAATATACAATGCCTTAATTTACTTTTTTTTTGGATTACATACATGAACTCCATATGCTCTCTCATGTAAAATAACGAAATTCTTATTTTACGTGGATCGAAAAAAGTCTAAATATTATCTAGGAAACCCAGTGTTAAAAGCAAATTTGTGCTGAATATAGTCTGTCAGAAAAAATATACAATGCCCTTTTCTACTCTGTTTTGGAGTACATACACCAACTCCATATGCTCTCTCATGTAAAATAGAGAAATTCTATATTTAGGCGAATCTACAAAAATCTAAATATTTCCTAAGCATCCCAATGTTAAAAACAAAATTACTCTGAATACAATCTGTCCGAAAAAATATACAATGCCCTTTCTACTTTGTTTTGGAGTATATACACCTACTCAATATGCTCTCTCATGTAAAATATGGAAATTCTAATGTTACGTGAATCGAAAAAAATCTAAATATTATCTAGGCACCCCAGTTTGAAAGAAAAATTGCTCTGAATATAATCTGTCAGAAAAAATATACAATGCCCCTTTCTACTCTGTTTTAGGGTATATACACCAACTGCATATGCTCTCTCATGTAAAATACAGAAATTCTATATTATAGCGAATCGAAAAATATCTAAATATTATCTAGGCACCCCAATATTAAAAACAAAATTTCTCTGAATATAATCTGTCAGAGAAAATACACAATGCCATTTTCTACTCTGTTTTGTGTAATATAAACCAACTCAATATGCTCTCTCATGTAAAATACAGAAATTCTATATTTAAGCGAATCGAAAAAAATCTAAATGTTATCTAGGCACCCCAATGTTAAAAGCAAAATTGCTCTGAATATAACTGTCAGAAAAAATATACAATGCTTTATTCTACTCTTTTTTGGAGTATATACACCAACTCTATATGCTCTGTCATGTAAAATAGAGAAATTCTATATTTAACCAGTCAAAAAAAATCTAAACATTATCTAGGCTCCCCAATGTTAAAGGAAAAATTTCTCTGAATACAATCTGTCAGAAGAAATATACAACGCCCTTTTTTACTTTGTATTGGAATATATAAAGCAACTCAATATGCTCTGTCATGTAAAATACCGAAATTCTAATTTTACGTGAATCGATAAAAATCTAAATAATATCTAGGCGCCCCAAAGTTAAAAGAAAATGGCTCTGAATATAGTGTGTTAGAAAAAATATACAATGCCTTATTCTACTCTTTCTTAAAGTATATAAACAAACTCAGTATGCTTTGTCATGTGAAATATCGAAATTCTAATTTTAACAAAATCGAAAATATCTAAATATTATCTAGGCACCCAAACGTTAAAAACAAAATTGCTCTCAATATAATCTCTCAGAAAATATGTACAATGCCCTATTCTACATTTTTTTGGAGTATATACACCAACTCCATAGTCCCTCTCATATAAAATACAGAAATTCTATATTTAAGGGATCCGAAAAAATTCTACATATAATGTAGGAAACCCAATGTTAACAGCAAAATTGATCTGAATATAATCTGTCAGAAAAAATAGAAAATTCCTTATTCTACTCTGTTTTGGAGTATATACACCAACTCCATATGCTCTCTTATGTAAAATACAGAAATTCTAATTTTAACCGAATCGAAAAAAATCTAAAAATTATCTAGGCACCCCAATGTTAAACACAAAATTGCTCTGAATATAATTTGTCAGAAAAAATATACAATGCCCTATTCTACTCTGTTTTTGAGTATATACACCAACTCCATATGCTCTCTCATGTAAAATACAGAAATTCTATATTTGAGCGAATCGAAAAAAAACTCAATATTATCTAGGCACCCCAATGTTAAAACCAAAATAGCTCTGAATATACTCTGTCAGAAATAATATACAATGCCATTTTCTATTCTGTTTTGTATTATGTAAACAAACTCAATATGCTCTTTCATGTAAAATACAGAAACTCTAATTTTACCCGAATCGAAAAAATCTAAATATTATATAGGCACGCCAATGTTAAAGAAAAAATTGCTCTAAATATAATCTATCAGAAAAATATACAATGCCCTCTTCTACTCTGTTTTAAAGTATATACACCAACTCAGTATGCTCTCTCATGTAAAATACCGAAATTCTAATTTTACTTGATTCAAAAAAATCAAAATATTATGTAGGCACCTTAATGTTAAAAACAAAATTGCTGTGAATAAAATCTGTCAGAAAAAATATACAATGCCCTATTCTACTCTGTTTTGGAGTATATACACCAACTCAGTATGCCCTCTCGTGTTTAATAACGAAATTCTAATTTTACGTGAATTGAAAAGAATCTAAATAATATCTAGGCACTTCAATGATAAAAACAAAATTGCTCTGAATATAATCTGTTAGAAATAATATACAATGCCCTCTTCTACTCTGTTTTGGAGTATATACAGCAACTCTATATGCTCTCTCATGTAAAATACAAAAATTATAATATTACGCGAATCAAAAAAAATCTAAATAATATCTAGGCGCCCCAACGGTCAACAAAAATGGCTCTGAATACAATCAGTCATACAAAATATACAATGCACTATTCTACTTTGTTTTAAAGTATATAAAGCAACTGCATATGCTCTATCATGTAAAATACAGAAATTCTATATTTAAGCGAATCGAAAATAATTTAAATATTATCTCGGCACGCCAATGTTAAAAACAAAATTGCTCTGAATATAATCTGTCAGAAAAAATACACAATGAGCTATTCTACTCTGTTTTGGGGTATATACACCAACTACCTATGCTCTATCATGTAAAATACAGAAATTCCATATTTAAGCAAATCGAAAAAAATCTATATATCATGTAGGCACCTGAATGGTAAAATCAAAATTCCTCTGAATATAATGTGTCAGAAAAAATAAACAATGCCCTATTCTACTCTGTTTTGGAGTATATACACCAACTCAGTATGCTCTCTCATGTAAAATACCGAAATTCTAATTTTACCTGAATCGAAAAAAATCTAAATATTATCTAGGTACTGCAATGTTTAAAGCAAAATTGCTCTGAATATAATCTGTCTGACAAAATATACAATGTCCTTGTCTACTCTGTTTTGGAGTGTATACACCAACTCTATATGCTCTCTCATGTAAAATACCGAAATTCATATTTTATGCGAATTGAAAGAAATCTAAATAATATCTGGGCACCCCAAACATAAAAAATAATTACTCTGAATATGATCTGTCAGAAAAAATATACAATGCCCTATTCTACTCTGTTTTGGAGTATATGCAGCAACTCAATATGCGCTCTCATATAAAATACAGAAATTCTAATTTAATGCGAATTGTAAAAAATATAAATAATATCTAGGCACCCCAAAGTTAAAAGAAAATGGCTCTGAATATAGTCTGTTAAAAAAAATATACAATGCCTTATTCTAATCTGTTTTGGAGTATATACACCAACTAAGTATCCTCTCTCATGTAAAATACCGAAATTCTAATTTTACCCGAATCGAAAAAATCTAAATATTATGTAGGCACCCCAATGTAAAAACAAACTTGCTCTGAATATAATCTGTCATAAAAAATATACAATGCCCTATTCTACTCTGTTTTGGAGTACATACACCAACTCAATATGCTTTCTCATGTAAAATACCGAAATTCTAATAGTAAGTGAATGGAAAAAAAACCTAAAGAATATCTAGGTGCCCCAAAGCTAAAGAAAATGGCTCTGAATAAAGTCTATAAGATAAGACAAACAATGCCTTATTCTATTCTGTTTTGGAGTATATACAACAACTCACTATGCTCTCTCATGTAAAATAGAGAAATTCTAAATTTATGTGGATCTAAAAAATCTAAATATTATCTAGGCACCCCAAATGTTAAAAGCAAAATTGCTCTGAATATAATTGTCATATAAAATATACAATGCCCTTTTGTACTCTTTTTTGGAGTATATACACCAACTCATTATGCCCTCTTATGAAAAATACCGAAATTCTAATTTTACCAGAATCGAAAAAATCTAAATATATTCGAGGCAAGCCAATGTTAAAAGCAATATTGCTCTGAATATAATCTGACAGACAAAATATAAAATGCCCTTTTCTACTCTCTTTTGTAGTATATACACCACCTCAATATGCTCTCTCACGTAAAATACAGACATTCGAAATTTACGTGAATCGAAAAAAATCTAAAAAATATCTACGCGCCCCAAAGTTAAAAGAAAATGGCTCTGAATATAGTCTGTTAAAAAAAATATGCAATACCCTATTTTACTGTGTTTTACAGTATATACACTAACTCAGTATGCTCCCTCATGTAAAATGCCGAAATTCTAAATTTACACGAATCAAAAAAAATGTAAATAACATCTAGACGCCCCAAGTTAAAAGAAAATGGCTCTGAATATAGTCTGTTAGAAAAAGTATACAATGCCTCATTCTAATCTGTTTTGGAGTATATACACCAACTCAGTATGCTCTCTCATGTAAAATACCGAAATTCTAATTTTACACGAATCGAAAAAATCTAAATATTATCTAGGCACCCCAATGTTAGAAACAAAATTGCTCTGAATATAATCTGTCACAAAAAAATATTGAATCCCCTATTCTAATTTGTTTTGGTGTATATACACCAACTCATTATGCTCTCCCATGTAAAATAGAGAAATTCTAAATTTACGTGAATCTAAAAAAATCTAAATATTATCTAGGCACACCAAAGTAAACAGCAAAATTGCTCTGAATACAATCTGTCATAAAAAATATACAATGCCCTATTCTACTCTCTTTTAAAGTATATACAACAACTCCATATGCTCTCTCATGTAAAATACAGGAATTCTACATTTAAGCAAATAGAGAAAACTCTAAATATTATCTAGGCACTCCAATGTTAAAAGCAAAATTGCTCTGAATATAATCTGTCAGAAAAAATATACAATGTCCTATTCCACTCGCTTTTGGTGTAAATACACCAACTCAGTATGCTCTCTCATGTAAAATACCGAAATTCTAATTTTACCAGAATTGAAAAAAATCTAAATATTATCTAGGTACCCGGAGATTAAAAGCAAAATTGCTCTGAATATAATCTGTCAGAAAAAATATACAATGCCCTATTCTACTCTGTTTTGGAGTATATACACCAACTCAATATGCTGTTTCATGTAAAATACCGAAATTTTAATTTTACCCGAATCGACAAAATCTAAATATTATCTAGGCACCCAAATGTTAAAAAGAAAACTGCTCTGAATATAATCTCTCAGAAAAAATATACAATGCCCTATTCTACTCGTTTTTGGAGTATATACACCAACTCCATATGCTCTGTCATGTAAAATACAGGAATTCTAATTTTACCTGAATCGAAAAAATCTAAATATTATCTAGGCACCCCAATGTTAAGAACAAAATTTCTCTCAATATAATCTGGCAGAAAAAATATAAAATGCCCTTTTCTATTCCGGTTTGGAGTATATACACCAACTCACTTTGCGCCCTCATGTAAAATACAGAAATTCTAATATTACCCAAATCGAAAAAATCTAAATATTCTGTAGGCACCACAATGTTAAAAACAAAACTGCTCTGAATATAATCGGTCAGATAAAATATACAATGCACAATTCTACTCTTTTTTGGAGTATATACACCAACTGCATTTGCTCTCACATGTAAAATACAGAAATTCTAATTTTACTCGAATCAAAAAAATCTAAATATTTTCTAGGCACCCCTATGTTAAAAACAAAATTGCTCTGAAAATAATCAGTCAGAAAAAATATACAATGCCCTATTCTACTCTGTTTTGGAGTATATACAAAAACTGCATATGCTCTCTCAGATAAAATACCAAAATTCTAATTTTACGTGAATCTAAAAATTCTAAATAATATCTAGGCACCCCAAAGTTAAAACAAAATGGCTCTGAATATAGTCTGTTAGAAAATATATACAATAGCTTATTCTACTCTGTTTTGGAGTATATACACCAACTCAGTATGCTCTCTCATGTAAAATACAAAAATTCTAATTTTACCCGAATTGAAAAAATCTAAATATTATCTAGGAACACCAATGTTAAAAAAAAAATTGTTCTGAATATAGTCTGTCAGAGAACATATACAATGCCCTATTCTACTCTGTTTTGGAGTATATACACCAACTCCATATGCTCTCTCATGTAAAATACAGAAATTCTATATTTAAGCGAATCGAAAAAAATCTAAATAATATCTAGACCCCCAAAGTTAAAAGAAAATGGCTCTGAAAATAGTCTATTAGAAAAAATATACAATGCCTTATTCTACTCTGTTTTGGAGTATATACACCAACTCAGTATGCTCTCTCATGTAAAATACAGAAATTCTAATTTTATGCGAATCGATATAAATCTAACAAATATGTAGCCACCCCAAATATAAAAGAAAACGGCTCTGAATATAGTCTGTTAGAAAAAAATATACAATGCCTTATTCTACTCTGTTTTGGAGTATATACAACAACTCAGTATGCTCTCTCATGCAAAATACAGAAATTCTAATTTTTCCGGAATCAAAAAAATCTAAACATTATCTAGGCACCCCAATGTTAAAAACCAAATTGCTCTGAACATAATCTGTCATAAAAAATATACAATGCAATTTTCTACTCAGTTTTGGAGTACATACACCAACTCCATATGCTGTATCATTTAAATAAAGAAATTCTATATTTAAGCGAATTGAAAAAAATCTAAATATTATCTAGGCACCCCAATGTTAAAAACAAAATTTCTCTGAATATAATCTGTCAGAAAAAATATACAATGCCCTTTTCTACTCTGTTTAGGAGTATATACAATAACTCAGTTTGCGCTCTGAAGGAAAATAGAGAAATTCTAATTTTACCCAATCAAAAAACTCTAAATATTCTTTAGGCACCCCAATGTTAAAAACAAAAGTGCTCTGAATATAATTTGTCAGAAAAAATATACAATGCCCTATTCTACTTTTTTTGGAGTATATACACCAACTCCATATGCTCTCTCATGTAAAATACAGAAATTCTAATTTTACACGAATAGAAACAATCTAAATATTATCTAGGCACCCCATTGTTAAAAACAAAAAGGCTCTGAATATAATCAGTCAGAAAAAATAAACAATGCCCTATTCTACTCTGTTTTGTAGTACATACACCAACTCCATATGCTCTCTCATGTAAAATACGGAAATTCTATATTTAAGCGAATCAAAAAAATCTAAATATTATCTAGGCACCCGAAGGTTAAAAGCAAAATTGCTCTGAATATAATCTGTCAGAAATAATATATAATGCCATATTCTACTTTCTTTTTGAAATATATACACCAGCTCCATAAGGTCTCTCACGTAAAATACTGAAATTCTTATTTTACGTGAATGGAAAAAAACCTAAAGAATATCTAGGCGCCCCAAAGTTAATAGAAAATGGCTCTGAATATAGTCTGTAAGAAAAAATATACAATGCCTTATTCTACTCTGTTTTGGAGTATATACACCAACTCAGTATGCTCTCTCACGTAAAATACCGAAATTCTAATTTTACCCGAATCGAAAAAATCTAAATATTTTCTAGGCAACCCAATGTTAAAAGCAATATTGCTGTGAATATAATCTGACATAAAAAATATAAAATGCCCTTTTCTACTCTTTTTTGTAGTATATACACCACCTCAATATGCTCTGTCACGTAAAATACAGACATTCAAAATTTACGCGAATCGAAAAAAATCTAAATAATATCTACGCGCCCCAAAGTTAAAAGAAAATGGCTCTGAATATAGTCTGTTAAAAAAATATGCAATACCATATTCTACTGTGTTTTACAGTATATACACTAACTCAGTATGCTCCCTCATGAAAAATACCGAAATTCTAAATTTATGCGAATCGAAAAAAATGTAAATAACATCTAGACGCCCCAAGTTATAAGAAAATGGCTCTGAATATAGTCTGTTAGAAAAAATATACAATGCCTCATTCTAATCTGTTTTGGAGTATATACACCAACTCAGTATGCTCTCTCATGTAAAATACCGAAATTCTAATTTTACACGAATCGAAAAAATCTAAATATTATCTAGGCACCCCAACGTTAGAAACAAAATTGCTCTGAATATAATCTGTCACAAAAAATAGTCAATCCCCTATTCTAATTTGTTTTGGTGTATATACACCAAATCATTATGCTCTCCAATGTAAAATAGAGAAATTCTAAATTTACATGAATCTAAAAGAATATAAATATTATCTAGGCACCCCAAAGTAAAAAGCAAAGTTGCTCTGAATATAATCTGTTAGAAAAAATATACAATGCCCTATTCTACTCTGTTTTGTAGTATATGCACCAACTCCATATGCTCTCTCATGTAAAATACCGAAATTCTAATTTTACCCGAATCGAAAAAAATCTAAATATTATCTAGGTACCCGGAGATTAAAAGCAAAATTGCTCTGAATATAATCTGTCAGAAAAAATATACAGTGCTTTTTTCTACTCTGTTTTGGAGTATATACACCAACTCAATATGCTCTCTCATGTAAAATACCAAAATTATTTATTTACGTGAATCGAAAAAAATTTAAATATTATCCCGGCACCCCAATGTTGAAAACAAAATTGCTCTGAATATAATCTCTCAGAAAAAATATACAATGCCCTATTCTACTCGTTTTTGGAGTATATACACCAACTCCATAAGCTCTGACATGTAAATAGAGAAATTCTAACTTTACCCGAATCGAAAAAATCTAAATATTATCTAGGCACCCCAATGTTAAGAACAAAATTTCTCTCAATATAGTCTGGCAGAAAAAATATACAATGCCCTTTTCTACTCTGGTTTGGAGTATATACACCAACTCAGTTTGCGCCCTCAAATAAAATACAGAAATTCTAATATTACCCAAATCGAAGAAATATAAATATTCTGTAGGCACCACAATGTTAAAAACAAAACTTCTCTGAATATAATCTGTCAGATAAAATATACAATGCACTATTCTACTCTTTTTTGGAGTATATACACCAACTTAATTTGCTCTCTCATGTAAAATACAGAAATTCTAATTTTACTCGAATCGAAAAAATCTAAATATTTTCAAGGCCCCCCTATGTTAAAAACAAAATTGCTCTGAAAATAATCAGTCAGAAAAAATACACAATGCCCTATTCTACTCTGTTTTGGAGTATATACAAAAACTGCATATGCTCTCTCATGTAAAATACTGAAATTTTAATTTTACATGAATCGAAAAAAATCTAAATAATATCTAGGCACCCCAAAGTTAAAACAAAATGGCTCTGAATATAGTCTGTTAGAAAAAATATACAATGCCTAATTCTACTCTGTTTTGCTGTATATTCACCAATTCAGTATGCTCTCTCATGTAAAATACAGAAATTCTAATTTTACCCGAATTGAAAAAATCTAAATATTATCTAGGAACACTAATGTTAAAAGCAAAATTTCTCTGAATATAGTCTGTCAGAGAACATATACAATGCCCTATTCTACTCTGTTTTGGAGTATATACACCAACTCCATATGCTCTCTCATGTAAAATACAGAAATTCTACATTTAAGCGAATTGAAAAAAATCTAAATAATATCTAGACACCCCAAAGTTAAAAGAAAATGGCTCTGAAAATAGTCTGTTAGAAAAAATATACAATGCCTTATTCTACTCTATTTTGGAGTATATACACCAACTCAGTATGCTCTCCCATGTAAAATACCGAAATTCTAATTTTATGCGTATCGATATACATCTAACAAATATGTAGCCACCCCAAATATAAAAGAAAACGGCTCTAAATATAGTCTGTTAGAAAAAATATACAATGCCTTATTCTACTCTGTTTCGGAGTATATACAACAACTCAGTATGCTCTCTCATGTAAAATACAGAAATTCTAATTTTTCCCAAATCAAAAAAAATCTAAACAGTATCTAGGCACCCAATTTTTAAAAACCAAATTGCTCTGAACATAATCTGTCATAAAAAATATACAATGCCATTTTCTACTCTGTTTTGGAGTACATACACCAACTCCATATGCTGTATCATTTAAATAAAGAAATTCTATATTTAAGCAAATCGAAAAAAATCTAAATATTATCTAGGCACCCCAATGTTAAAAACAAAATTTCTCTGAATATAATCTTTCATAAAAAATATACAATGCCCTTTTCTACTCTGTTTAGAAGTATATACACCAACTCAGTTTGCAATCTGAAGGAAAATAGAGAGATTCTAATTTTACCCTAATAAAAAAAATCTAAATATTCTTTAGGCACCCCAATGTTAAAAACAAAACTGCTCTGAATATAATCTGTCAGAAAAAAGATACAATGCCCTATTCTACTCTTTTTTGGATTATATACACCAATTCCATATGCTCTCTCATGTAAAATACAGAAATTCTATATTTAAGCGAATCGAAAAGAATATAAATATTATCTAGTTACCACAATGTTAAAAACAAAATCGCTCTGAATATAATCTCTCAGAAAAAATATGCAATGCCCTATTCTACTCTGTTTTGGAGTATATAAACCAACTCCTTATGCTCTCTCATGTAAAATACAGAAATTCTATATTTCTGCGAATAGAAAAAAATCTAAATATTATCTAGGAACCCCAATGTTAAAAGCAAACTTCCACTGAATATAATCTGTCATAAAAAATATACAATGCCCTTTTCTACTTTGTTTTGGAGTATATACAACAACTCTATATGCTCCCTCATGTAAAATACAGAAATTCTATTTTACGCGAATCGAAAAGAATCTAAATAATATCTAGGCGCCCTAAAGTTAAAAAAAATTGGCTCTGAATATGGTCTGTTACAAAACATATACAATGCCTTATTCTACTCTGTTTTGGAGTATATACACCAACTCAGTATGCTGTCTCATGTAAAATACAGCAATTCAAACTTTAAGTGAATCAAAAAAAATCTAAATATTATCTACACAACCCAATGGTAAAAACAAAATTGCTATGAATATAATCTGTCAAAAAAAAATAAAATGCCCTATTCTAAACTGTTTTAAAGAATATACACCGACCCAATATGCTCTCTCATGTAAAATACAGAAATTCTATATTTAAGTGAATCGAAAAAAATCTAAATATTATCTAGGCACCCCAATTTAAAAATCGAAATTGCTCTGAATATAATTTGTCAGAAAAAATATACAATGCCCATTTCTACGCGGTTTTGTAGTATATACACCAACTCAATATGCTCTCTCATGTAAAATACAGAAATTCTAATTCTACACAAATCGAAAAGATCTAAATATTATCTAGGCACCCCAATGTTAAAAACAAAATTACTCTGAATATAATCTGTCAGAAAAAATATGCAACGCCCTATTCTACTCTGTTTTGGAGTATATACACCAACTCCATATGCTCTCTCATGTAAAATACAGAAATTATAATTTTACACGAATCGAAAAAAAATCTAAATAATATCTAGGCGCCCCAAAGTAAAAAGAAAATGGCTCTGAATATAGTCTGTTAGAAAAAACATACAATACCTTATTCTACTCTGTTTTGGAGTATATACACCAACTCATTATGCTCTCTCATGTAAAATACAGAAATTCTAATTTTACGTAAATCGAAAAAAATCTAAATATTATCTAGGCAACCCAATGTTAAAAAGAAAATTGTTCTGAATATAATCTGTCACAATAATTATACAATGCCCTATTCTACTCGTTTTTAGAGTATATACACCAACTCAGTATGCTCTCTCATGTAAAATACAGAAATTGTATATTTGAGCAAATCGAAAAGAATCTAAATATTATCTAGGCACCCCAATGTTAAAAGCAAAACTGCTCTGAATATAATCTGTCATAAAAAACATACAATGCTTTTTTCTACCCTGCTTTGTAGTGTATACACCAAGTCAATATGCTCTCTCATGTAAAATACAGAAATTCTAATTTTACCTGAACCGAAAAAATCTA
Organism: Callithrix jacchus; assembly: GCF_049354715.1. NCBI lineage: Eukaryota > Metazoa > Chordata > Mammalia > Primates > Cebidae > Callithrix > Callithrix jacchus. The sequence continues at coordinate 53,519,627 of NC_133521.1, read as the reverse complement.
AATATTATCTAGGCACCCCAATGTTAACAGCAAAATTTCTCTGAATATAATCTGTCAGAAAAAATATACAATGCCCTCTTCTATTCTGTTTTGTTGTATAAACACCAACTCAATATGCTCTGTCTTGTAAAATACAGAAATTCTAATTCTACCCAAATCGAAAAAATCTAAATATTATCTAGGTACCCCAATGTTAAAAGCAAAACTTCTCTGAATAAAATCTGTCAGAATAAATATACAATGCCTCTTTCTACTCTGTTTTTGAGTATATACAGCAACTCAACATGCTCTCTCATGTAAAATACGGAAATTCTAATTTTAGGTGAATCAAAAAAGTCTAAATAATATCTAGGCTCCCCAAAGTTAAAAGAAAATGGCTCTGAATATAGTCTGTTAAAAAAAAATATACAAAGCCTTATTTTACTCTGTTTTGGAGTATATAAAACAACTCAGGATGCTCTCTTATGTAAAATACCGAAATTCTAATTTTACCTGAATAGAAAATAATCTAAATATTATCTAGGAACCTCAGTGTTAAATAAAAATTGCTCTGAATATAGTCTGTTAGAAAAAATATACAAGGCCTTATTCCACTTTGTTTTGGAGTATATACACCAAGTCCATATACTCTCTCATGTAAAATACAGAAATTCTATATTTGAGTGAATCGAAAAAAATCTAAATATTATCTAGGCACCCCAAAGTTAAAAACAAAATCGCTCTGAATATAATCTGTCAGAAAAAATATACAATGCCTTATTCTACTCTGTTTTTGAGTATATACACCAACTCCATATGCTCTCTCATGTAAAATACCGAAATTCTTATTTCACACGAATCGAAAAAAATCTAAATAATATCTAGACGCCCCAAAGTTAAAAGATAATGGCTCTGAATATAGTCTGTTAGATAAAATTTACAATGCCTTATTCTACTCTTTTTAGAAGTATATACACCAACTCAGTATGCTCTCTCATGTAAAATACCGAAATTCTATATTTAAGCGAATCGAAATAATTCTAGATATTATCTAGGCACCACAATGTGAAAAGCAAAATTGCTTTTAATATACTCTGTCAGGTAATATATACAATGCCCTTTACTTCCCTGTTTTGTAGTATATACAACAACACAATATGCTCTCTCATGTAAAATAGAAAAATTCTAATTCTACCCAAATCGAAGTAATCTAAATATTATCTAGGCACCCCAATGTGAAAAGCATAATTGCTCTGAATATAATATGTCAGAAAAAATATACAATGCCCTTTTATACTCTGTTTTGTAGTATATACACCAACTCAATATGCTCTCTCATGTAAAATACAGAAATTCTAATTTTACCCAAATCGAAAAAATAAAAATATTATCTAGGCACCTTAATGTTAATATCAAAATTGCTCTGAATATAATCTGTCATAAAAAATATACAATGCCCTATTCTACACTGTTTTTGAGTATGTACACCAACTCAGTATGCTCTCTCATGTAAAATACCGAAATTCTAATTTTATGGGAATCGAAACAAATCTAAATATTATCTAGGCACTTCAATGATAAAAATAAAATTGCTCTGAATATAATCTGTCAGAAAAAACATACAATACCCTATTCTACTTTGTTTTGGAGTATATGCAGCAACTCTATATGCTCTCTTATTTAAAATACAGAAATTATAATTTTACGCAAATCAAAATAAATCTAAATAATATCTAGGCACCCCAACATTCAACAAAAATGGCTCTGAATATAGTCTGTGAGAAAAAATATACAATGCCTTATTCTACTCTCTTTTGGAGTATATACACCTACACAGTATGCTCTCTCATGTATAATACTGAAATTCTAATTCTACCCTAATCGAAAAAATATAAATATTGTCTAGGCACCTGAATGGTAAAAACAAAATTGCTCTGAATATAATCTTTTAGAAAAAATATACAATGCCCTATTCTACTCTCTTTTGGAGTATATACACCTACTAAGTATGCTCTCTCATGTAAAATACACAAATTCTAATTTTACCTGAATCGAAAAAATCTAAATATTATTTAGGCAACCCAATGTAAAAAGAAATTGTTCTGAATATAATCTGTCATAAAAAATATACAATGCCCTATTCTACTCTGTTTGAAGTATACAAACCAACTCCATATGCTCTCTCATGTAAAATACAAAAATACTGTATTTAAGCGAATGGAAAAAAATCTAAAAATTATCTATGCATCCCAATGTTAAAAGCAAAATTGCTCTGAATATTATCTGTCAGAAAAAATACAGAATGCCCTTTTCTACTCTGTTTTGTAGTATATAAAGCAACTCAATATGCTCTCTCATGTAAAATACAGAAATTCTAATTTCACCCGAATCGAAAAAAATCTAAATATTATCTAGGCACCCCAATGTTAAAAACAAAATTGCTCTGAATATAAACTGTCAGGAAAAATATACAATGCCATTTTCTACTCTGTATTTAGTATATACACCAAATCAATATGCTCTCATATAAAATACAGAAATTCTAAATTTACGCAAATCGAATAAAATCTAAATATTATCTAGACACCCCTATGTTAAAAGCAAAATTGCTCTGAATATAATCTGTCAGAAAAAATATACAATGCCCTAATCTACTCTGTTTTGTAGTATATACACCAACTACATATGCTCTCACATATAAAATAGAGAAATTCTATATTTAAGCGAATCGAAAAAAATCTAAATATAATCTAGGAATTTTAATGTTATAAGCAAAATTGCTCTGAATATAAAATGTCAGAAAAAATATACAATGCACTTTTCTACTTTGTTTTTTAATATATACAAAAAATCTATATGCTCTCTCATATAAAATACTGAAATTCTAATTTTACACGAATCGAATAAAATCTAAATATTATCTAGGCACCTTTGTGATAAAAGCAAAATTGCTCTGAATATAATCTGTCAAAAAAATATACAATGCCCTTTTCTACTCTGTTTTGGAGTATATGCACCAACTTCATATGCTCTCTCATGTAAAATACAGAAATTCTATATTTAGGCGTATCAAAAACAATCTTAATAATATCTAGGCGCCCCAAAGTTAAAAGAAAATGGCTCTGAATATAGTATGTAAGAAAAAATATACAATGCCTTATCCTACTATGGTTTGGACTATATACACCAACTCAGTATGCTCTATTATGTAAAATACAGAAATTCTAATTTTACCCGAATAGAAAAAATCTAAATATTATCAAGGCACCTTAATGTTAAAAACAAAATTGCTCTGAATATAAACTCTCAGAAAAAATATACAATGCCCTATTCTACTCTTTTTTTGAGTATATACACCAACTCTATATGCTCTCTCATGTAAAATACAGAAATTCTATATTTAAGCGAATCAAAAAAAATCTGAATAATATCTAGGGGCCCCAAAGTTAAAAGAAAATGACTCTGAAAATAGTATGTTAGAAAAAATATACAATTCCTTATTCTACTATGTTTTGGAGTATATACACCAACTCAGGATGCTCCTCATGTAAAATAATGAAATTCAAATCTTACGCAAATCAAAAGAAATCTAAATAATATCGAGGCACCGAAAAGTTAAAAGAGAATGTCTCTGAATATAGTCTTATAGAAAATATATACAATGCCTTCTTCTACTCTGTTTTGGAGTATATACACCAACCCAGTATGCTCTCTCATGCAAAATGTAGAAATTCTATATTTAAGCGATTCTAAAAAAATCTAAATATTATCTAGGCACCCCACGTGGAAAGCAAAATTGCTCTGAAAATAATCTGTCAAAAAATATACAATGCCTTTTTCTACTTTGTTTTGTAGTATGTAAACCAAGTCCATATGCTCTCTCATGTAAAATACCGAAAATGTAATTTTACGCATATCGAAAATAATATCTAGACGCCGCAAAGTTAAAAGAAAATGGCTCTGAATATAGTCTGTTAGAAAAAAATATACAATGCCTAATTCTACTCTGTTTTGCAGTATATTCACCAATTCAGTATGCTCTCTCACGTAAAATACCGAAATTCTAATTTTACGCGAATCGAAAAAATTCTGAATATTATCTAGGCGCCTTAAAGGTAAAAGAAAATGGCTCTAAATATAGTCTTTTAGATAAAATGTACAATGCCTTATTCTACTCTGTTTTGGAGTATATACACAAACTCAGTATGCTCTCTCATGTAAAAAACTGAAATTCTAATTTTACCCGAATCGAAAAAATCTAAATATTATCTAGGCACCCCAATGTTAAAAACAAAATGGCTCTGAATATAATCTGTCAGAAAAAATATACAATGCCATATTGTACCCTGTTTCAGAGTATATGCACCAACTCCATATGCTCTCTCATGTAAAATATAAAAATTCAATATTTAAGCGAATCGAAAAAAATCTAAATATTATCTAGGCACACCAATGTTAAAAGCAAAATTACTCTGAATGTAATCTGTCAGAAAAAATATACAACGCCTTTTCTACTCTGTTTTGAAGTATATACACAAACAATATGCTCTCTCATGTAAAATACTAAAATTCTAATTTTATGTGAAACAAAAATCATCTCAATAAAATCTAGGAGCCCCAAAGTTAGAAGAAAATGGCTCTGAATATAGTCTGTTAGAAAAATTATACAATGCATTATTCTACTCTGTTTTGGAGTATATATACCAACTCAGTATGCTCTCTCATGTAAAATACCGAAATTCTAATTTTACATGAATCGAAAAAAATCCAAGTATTATCTAGGCACCCCAATGTTAAAAACAAAATAACTCTGAATAGAATCTGTCAGAAAAAATATACAATGCCGTCTTCTACTTTGTTTTGGAGTATATACACCAACTCCATATGCTCCTTCATGTAAAATACAGAAATTCTGTATTTAAGTGAATCGACAAAAATCTAAATATAATGTAGGAACCCCAACGTGAAAAGCAAAATTGCTCTGAATATAATCTGTCAGAAAAAATATACAATGCCCTTTTCTACTCTGTTTTCGAGTATATACACCAACTCAATATGCTCTCTCATGTAAAATACAGAAATTCAAATTTTACCCGAGTCGAAAAAATCTATATATAATCTAGGCACCCGAATGATAAAAAAAAAATTTCTCTGAATATAGTCTTTTAGAAAAAACATACAATGCCCTATTCTACTCTGTTTTGGAGTATATACACCAACTAAGTGTGCTCTCTCATGTAAAATACCGAAATTTTAATTTTGTGAGAATCGAAAAAAATCTAAATATTATTGAAGCACCCCGTGGTAAAAAAAATTGCTCTGAATATAATCTGTCAGAAAAAATATACAATGCTTTATTCTACTCTGTTTTGGAGTATATAAACACTCCATATGCTCTCTCATGTAAAATACAGAAATTCTATATTTAAGCGAATCGAAAAAGATCTAAATATTATCTAGGCACTCCAATATTAAAAGCAAAATTGCTCTTAATATAATCTGTTATAAAAATATATAATGCCATTTTCTACTGTGTATTGTAGTATATACATCAACTCAATATGCTCTCTCATATAAAATACCGAAATCCTAATTTTACGTGAATCAAAAAAAATCAAAATAATATCTAGGCGCCTCAAAGATAAAAGAAAATGGCTCTGAATACCGTCTGTTAGAGAAAATATACAATGCCTTATTCTACGCTGCTTTCGAGTATGTACACCAACTCAGTATGCTCTCTCATGTAAAATTCCGAAATTATAATTTTACCCGAATCGAAAAAATCTAAATATTATCTAGGCACTTCAATGTAAAAAACAAAATTGCTCTGAATATAATGTGTCAGAAAAAATATACAATGCCCTATTCTACTCTGTTTTGGAGTATATACAGCAACTCAGTATGCTCTCTCATGTAAAATACAGAAATTCTAATTTTACCCGAATCGAAAAAATCTAAATATTATCTAGGCACCCCTATGATAAAAGCAAAATTGCTCTGAATATAATCTATCAAAAAAAATATACAATGCCCTTTTCTACTCTGTTTTGGAGTATATGCACCAACTCCATATGCTCTCTCATGTAAAATACAGAAATTCTATACTTAGGCATATCTAAAACAATCTTAATAACATCTAGGCGCCCCAAAGTTAAAAGAAAATGGCTCTGAATATAGAATGTTAGAAAAAATATACAATGCCTTATTCTACTATGTTTTGGAGTATATACACCAACCCAGTATGCTCTCTCGTGTAAAATACAGAAATTCTAATTTTACCCGAATCGAAAAAATCTAAATATTATCAAGGCACGCCAATGTTAAAAGCAAAATTGCTCTGAATATATTATGTCAGAAAAAATATGCAATGCTTTTTCTACTCTGTTTTGCAGTGTATACACCAACTCAATATGCTCTCTTATGTAAAATACCAAAATTCTAATTTTATGAGAATCAAAAAAAGTCTATATTTCTAAGCGACCCAAAGGTAAATGAAAATGGCTCTAAATATAGTCTGTTAGAAAAACATACAATGCCTTATTCTACTCTGTTTTGGAGTATAAACATCAACTCAGTTTGCTCTCTGATGTAAAATACCGAAATTCTAATTTTACGTGAATCGAAAAAAATCTAAATAATATCTAGTCTGCCCACAGTTAAAAGAAAATGGCTGTGAATATAGTCTGTTAGAAAAAATATACAATGCCTTATTCTACTTCGTTTTGGAGTATATACACCAAGTCAGTATGCTCTCTCATGTAAAATACCGAAATTCTAATTTTACATGAATCGAAAACAATGTAAATAATATCTTGGCACCCCAAATTTAAAAGAAAATGGCTCTGAATATAATCTGTTATAAAACATATACAATGCCTTATTCTACTTTGATTTGGAGTATATAAACTAACTCAGTATTCTCTCTCATGTAAAATACAGAAATTCTAATTTTACCCAAATCGAAAAAATCTAAATATTATCTAGGCACCCCAATGTTAAAAACAAAATTGCTCTGAGTATAATCTGTCAGAAAAAATATGCAATTCCCTACTCTCTGTTTTGTAGTATATACACAATCTCAACTCAATATGCTCTTTCATGTAAAATACAAAAATTCTGATTTTACCCGAATCCAAAATATCTAAATATTATCTAGGCCCCCAGTGTTGAAAACAAAATTGCTCTGAATATATTCTCTTAGAAAAAATATACAAGGACCTAATCAAATCTGTTTTAACGTATATACACCAACTCAGTATGCCCTCTCATGTTAAATACTGAAATTCGAATTTTACGTGAATCGAAAAAAATCTAAATATTATCTAGGCACTCCAATGTTAAAAGCAAAATTGCTCTGAATATATTCTGTCAGAAAAAATATGGAATGCTTTTTCCTATTCGGATTTGGAGTTTATACACCAACTCAATATGCTCTCTCATGTAAAATACCGAAATTCTAATTTTACGAGAATCGAAAAAAATTTAAATATCTAAGGGCCCCAAGGTTAAAAGAAAATTGCTCTAAATATAGTCTGTTACAAAAAAGTACAATGCCTTATTCTAGTCTGTTTTGGAGTATATACACCAACTCAGTTTTCTCTCTGATGTAAAATACCGAAATACTAATTTTACGTGAATCGAAGAAAATCTAAATATTATCTAGGCACCCCAATGTTAAAAAAAAATTGCTCTGAATATAATCTGTCTGACAAAATATACAATACCCTATTCTACTCTGTTTTGGACTATATACACCACCTCAATATGCTCTCTCAGGTAAAATACAGAAATTCTATAAGTGATTCAAAGAAAATATAAGTATAATCTAGGAACCCCAATGTTAAAAACAAAATTGCTCTGAATATAAAGTGTAAGAAAAAATATACAATGCCCTATTCTACTTTGTATTGGAGTATATACACCAACTCAGTATGCTCCCTCATGTAAAATACCAAAATTCTAATTTTACGCGAATCAAAAAAATCTAAATATTATCCAGGCACCCCAATGTTAACAGCAAAATTGTGCTGAATATAATCTCTCATAAAATATATACAATGCCTTTTTGTACTCTGTTTTGTAGTATATACACCAACTCAATACACTCTATCATGTAAAATACTGAATTTCTAATTTTACACGAATCGAAAGAAATCTAAATAGTATATAGGGGCCCAAAAGTTAAAAGAAAATGGTTCTGAACATATTCTGGTATAAAAAAATATACAAGGCCTTATTCTACTCTGTTTTGGAGTATATACACCAACTCAGTATGCTCTCTCATGTAAAACACAAAAATTCTGAATTTAAGCGAATTGAAAAAAATCTAAATATTATCTACGCACCCCAATGTTAAAAAAAAATTGCTCTGAATATAATCTGTCAGAAAAAATATACAATACCCTATTCTACTCTTTTTTGGACTATATACACCAACTCTATATGCTCTCTCATGTAAAATACAGTAATTCTAATTTTACCCGAATCGAATAAATCTAAATATGATCTAGGAACCCCAATGTTAAAAGAAAAATTGCTCTGAATATAATCTGTCAGAAATAATATAAAATGCCCTATTCTACTTTCTTTTGGAGTATATACACAAAGTCCATATGCTCTCTCATGTAAAATACAAAAATTCTATATTTAAGTTAATCGAAAAAAATCTAAATATTATCTAAGAATACCAATGTTAAAGGCAAAATTTCTCTGAATATAATCAGTCAGAAAAAATATACAATGCCCTTTTCTACTCTGTTTTGGATTGTATAAACCAACTCAATATGCTCTCTAAGGTAAAATACCAAAATTCTAATTTTACATGAATCGAAAAAAATCTAAATAATATATAGGCGCCACAAAGTTAAAATAAAATGGCTCTGAATATAGTCTGTTAGAAAAAATATACAATGCCCTATCCTACTCTGTTTTGGAGTATATACACCAACACAGTATGCTCTCTCATGTAAAATACCGAAATTCAAATTTTACGTGAATAAAAAAAATCTAAATATTATCAAGGCACCCCAATGTTAAAAGCAAATTTGCTCTGAATATAGTCTGTCAGAAGAAAAATACAATGCTTTTTTCTACTCTGTTTTTGAGTATATACACCAACTCAATATGCTCTCTTACGTAAAATACCGAAATTCTAATTTTACATGAATCGAAGAAAATCTAAATAATATCTAGGCGCCCCAAAGTTAAAAGAAAATGGCTCTTAATATAGTCTGTTAGAAAAAATATACAATGCCTTATTCTACTATGTTTTGGAGTATATACACCAACTCAATATGTTCTCTCATGTAAAATAGAGAAATTCTAATTTTAACCGAATTGAAAAAATCTAAATAATATCTAGGCATGCCAATGTTAAAAACAAAATTGCTCTGAATATAATTTGTCAGAAAAAATATACAATGCCCTATTCGACTCTGTTTTGGAGTATATACACCAACTCCATATGCTCTCTCAGGTAAAATACAGAAAATCTATATTTAAGCGAATCGAAAAAAATCTAAATATGATCCTGGCACCCTAATGTTAAAATCAAAATTTCTTTGAATATAAACTGTCAGAAAAAATATACAATGCCCTATTCAACTATTTTTTGGAGCATATAAACCAACTCCATATGCTCTCTCATGTAAAATACAGAAATTCTATATTTAAGCAAATCGAAAAAAATCTAAATATTATCTTGGCACCCTAATGTTAAAATCATAATTGCTCTGAATATAAACTGTCAGAGAAAATATACAATGCCGTATTTAACTATTTTTTTGGAGCATATAAACCAACTCCATATGCTCTCTCATGTAAAATACAGAAATTCTATATTTAAGCGAATCGAAAAGAATCTAAATATTATCTAGTCACCCCAATGTTAAAAGCAAAATTTCTCTGAATATAAACTGTCAGAAAAAATATACAATACCCTTTTCCACTTTGTTTTGGTGTATATACACCAACCCAATATGCTCTGTCTTGTAAAATACCAAAATTCTAATTTTACGCGAATCGAGAAAAATGAAAATAATATCTAGGCGACCCAATGTTAAAAGAAAATGGCTGTGAATATAGTGTGTTAGAAAAAATATACAATGCCTTATTCTACTCTGTTTTGGATTATATACACCAACTCAGTATGCTCTCTCATGTAAAATAACGGAATTCAAATTTTACCCGAATCGAAAAATTCTAAATAATATATAGGCACACCAAAGTTTAAAGAAAACGGCTCTGAATATAGTCTGTTAGAAAAAACATACAATACCTTATTCTACTCTGTTTTGGCGTATATACACCAACTCAATATGCTCTCTAATAGAAAACACATAAATTCTATATTTAAGTGAATCGAAAAAAATCTAAATACTATCTAGGCATCCCTATGTTAAAAGCAAAATTTCACTGAATATAATTTGTCAGAAAAAATATACAATGCCTTTTTCTACTGTTTTGGAGTATATACAACAACTCAATATGCTCTCTCATGTAAAATACCGAAATTCAAATTTTACGTGAATAAAAAAATCTAAATATTATCTAGAAACACCAATGTTAAAAACAAATTTGCTCTGAATATAGTCTGTCAGGAAAAATATACAATGTCCTTTTCTACTCTGTTTTGGAGTATATACACCAACTCAATATGCTCTCTTATGTAAAATACAGAAATTCTAATTTTACGCGAATCGAAAATAATCTAAATAATATCTAGGTGCCCCAAAGTTAAAAGGAAATGGCTCTGAATATAGTCTGTTAGAAAAAATATACAATACCTTATTCTACTCTGTTTTTGAGTATATACACCAACTCAGTTTGCTCTCTCATGTAAAATAGAGAAATTCTAATTTTACCCAAACCGAAAGAATCTAAATATTTAGGCACCCCATTGTTAAAAACAAAATTGCTCTGAATATAATCTGTCAGACAAAATGTACAATGCCCTATTCTACTCTGTTTTGGAGTATATACACCAACTCCATATGCTCTCGTTTGTAAAATACAAACATTCTATATTTAAACGAATCAAAAAAAATCTAAATACTATCTAGGTACCCCAATGTTAAAAGCAAAATTGCTCTGAATATAATCTGTCAGAAAAAATATACAATGCCTTATTCTACTCTGTTTTGGAGTATGTACACCAACTCAATGTGCTCTCTAATGTAAATTACCGAAATTCTAATTTTACGTGAATCAACGAAAATCTAAATATGATCTAGGCACCCCAATGTTAAAAGCAAAATTTCTCTGAATATAATCTGTCAGAAAATATATACAATGGTTTTTTCTACTCTGTTTTGGAGTATATACATCAACTCAATATGCTCTCTCATGTAAAATACCGAAATTCTAATTTTACGTGAATCGAAAAAAATCTAAATAATATCTAGGTGCTCCAAAGCTAAAAGAAAATGGCTCTGAATATAGTCTGTTAGAGAAAATATACAATGCCCTATTCTACTCTCTTTTGGAATTTATACACCAACTCAGTATGCTCTCTCATGTAAAATACCGAAATTCTAATTTTACGTGAATCAAAAAAATTCTAAATATTATTCAGGAACCACAATGTTGAAAGCAAAATTGCTCTGAATATAATTTGTCAGAAAAAATATACAATTTTCTTTTCTACTCCGTTTTGGTGAATATACACCAACTCAATATACTCTCTCATGTAAAATACCGAAAATCTAATTTTACGCGAATCGAAAAAAATCTAAATAATATCTAAGCAACCCAATGTTAAAAGAAAATATTTCTGAATATAGTCTGTTAGAATAAATATAAAATACCTTATTCTACTCTGTTTTGGAGTATATACACCAACTCCATATGTTCTCTCATGTAAAATACAGAAATTATATATTTAAGAGACTTGAAAAGAATCTAAATATTATCTAGGCACCCCTATGTTAAAAACAAAATTGCTCTGAATATATTCTGTCAGAAAAAATATACAATGCCCTTTTCTACTCTATTTTGTAGTATATACACCAAGTCAATATACTCTCTCATGTATAATAACGAAATTCTAATTTTACGTGAATCGAAAAAAATTTAAATATTATCTAGGCACCCCAATGTTAAAAGCAAAATTGCTCTGAATAAAATCTGTCAAAAAAAATACACAATGCCTTTTTCTACTGTCTTTTGGTGTATATACACCAACTCAATATGCTCTTTCAAGTAAAATACAAAAATTCTTATTTTTCACGAATCGAAAAAACTCTAAATAATATCTAGGCGCCACAAAGTTAATAGGAAATGGCTCTTAATATAGACTGTTAGAAAAAATATACAATGCTTTATATTACTCTGTTTTGGGGTATATACACCAACTCACTATGATCTCTCATGTAAAAAACAGAAATCCTAATTTTACCCGAATCCAAAAAAACCTAAATATTGTATAGGCACCCCAACAATAAAAACAAAATTGCTTTGTTTATAATCTGTCAGAATAAATATACAAAGCCCTATTCTACTTTGTTTTGGAGTATATACACCAACTATGTATGCTCTTTCATGTAAAATACAGAAATTCAAATTTTACCCGAATGGAAAAAATCTAAATATTATATAGGTGCCCCAAAGTTAAAGAAAATGGCTCTGAAGATAGTCTGTTAGAAAAAATATACAATGCCCTGTTCTACTCTGTTTTGGAGTATATACACACACTCCATATGCTCTCTCATATAAAACAAATAAATTGTATATTTAAGTTAATCTAAAAAAATCTAAATATTTTCTAGGCACCCCAATGTTAAAAGCAAAATGGCTCTGAATATAATCTGTCAGAAAAAATATACGATGCCTTATTCTACTCTGTTTTGTAGTAAATACAACAACCCAGTATGCTCTCTCATGTAAAATATCAAAATTCTAATTTTATGGGAATCGAATAAAATCTAAATATTATCAAGGCACCCCAATGTTAAAAGCAAAATTGCTCTGAATATAATCTGTCACGAACAATATACAATGCCCTTTTCGACTCTGTTTTGGAGTATATACACCAACTCAATATGCTTTCTCATGTAAAATATTGAAATTGTTATATTACGTGAATTCAAATAAAATCTAAATAATTTCTAGGGGCCCCATAGTTAAAAGAGAATGGCTCTGAATATAGTCTGTTCAAAAAAATATACAATGCCTTATTCTACTCTGTTTTGGAGTATAAACACCAACACAGTATGCTCTCACATGTAAAATACCGAAATTCAAATTTTACGTGAATCGAAAAAATCTAAATAATATCAAGGCGCCCCAAAGGTAAAGGAAAATGGCTCTTAATATAGTCTGTTAGTAAACATATACAATACCTTATTCTACTCTGTTTTGGAGTATATACACCAACTCAGTATGCTGTTTCATGTAAAATACCGAAATTTTAATTTTACCAGAATAGACAAAATCTAAATATTATCTAGGCACCCCAATGTTATAAACAAAATTGCTCTGAATATAATCTCTCAGAAATAATGTACAATGCCCTATTCTACTCTGTTTTGAAGTATATACACCAACTCCATATGCTCTCTCATGTAAAATACAGAAATCATATATTTAAGCGAATCGAAAAAAATCCAAATATTATCTAGGCACCCCAATGTTAAAAACAAAATTGCTCTGAATATAATCTATCAGAAAAAATATACAATGCCTTATTCTTCTCTGTTTTGAAGTATATGCACCAACTCAATAGGCTCTCTCATGTAAAATGCAGAAATTCTGATTTTAAGTGAATCGAAATAAATCTAAATAATATCTAGGTGCCCCAAAGTTAAAAGAAAATGGCTCTGAATATAGTCTGTTATAAAAAATATACAATGTCTTATTCTACTTCGTTTTGGAGTATATACACCAACTCAGTATGCTTTCTCATGTAAAATACCAAAATACTAATTTTACCCATATCGACAAAATCTACATTTTATCTAGGCAACCCAATGTTAAAAACTAAATTTCTCTGAATATAATCTGTCAGAAAAAAATATACAATGCCCTATTCTACTCTGTTTTGGAGTATAAACACCAACTCCATTTGCTCTATCATGTAAAATACCAAAATTCTAATTTTACATGAATCGAAAAAACTCTAAATAATATCTAGGCGCCCCAAAGTTAAAAGAAAATGGCTCTGAATATATTCTGTTAGAAGAAATATACAATACATTATTCTACTCTGCTTTGGAGTATATACACCAACTCAGTATGCTCTCTCATGTAAAATACTGAAATTCTAATTTTACGTGAACCGAAATAAATCTAAATAATATCTAGGCGCCCCAAAGTTAAAAGAAAATGGCTCTGAATATATTTTGTTAGAAAAAATATAGAATGCCGTATTCTACTTCGTTTTGGAGTATCTACACCAAGTCAGTATGCTCTCTCATTTAAAATACCAAATTTCTAATTTTACCCGAATCGACAAAATCTAAATATTATCTAGGCACCTTAATGTTAAAAACAAAATTTCTCTGAATATAATCTGTCAGAGAAAATATACAATGCCCTATTCTACTCTGGTTTGGAGTATGGACACCAACTCCATATGCTCTCTCATGTAAAATACAAAAATTATATATTTAAGCGAATCGAAAAAACTCTACATATAAACTAGGCACCCCAATTTTAAAAACAAACTTGCTCTGAATATAGTCTGTCAGAAAAAATATTCAATGCCCTTTTCTACTCTGTTTTGGAGTATATACACCAACTCCATATGCTCTCTCATGTAAAATACAGAAATTCTATATTAAAGCGAATCGAAAAATATCTAAATATAATCTAGGCACCCCAATGTTAAAAGCAAAATTGCTCTGAATATAATCTCTCAGAAAAAATATACAATGCCTTATTGTCGTCTGTTTTGAAGTATATACACCAACTCAGTATGCTCACTCATATAAAATACCAAAATTCTAATTTTACCCATATCAACAAAATCTAAATATTACCTAGGCACCCCAATGTTAAAAACAAAATTGCTCTGAATATAATCTGTCAGAAAAAATATACAATGCCCTATTCTACTCTGTTTTGGAGTATATACACCAACTCCATATGCACTGTCATGTAAAATACTGAAATTCTAATTTTACACGAATCGAAAAAAATCTAAATAATATCCAGGCGCCCCAAAGTTAAAAGAAAATGGCTCTGAATATATTCTGTTAGAAAAAATATACAATACCTTATTCTACTCTGCTCTAGAGTATATACACCAACTCAGTATGCTCTCTCATGTAAAATACTGAAATTCAAATTTTACGCAAACCGAAAAAAATCTAAATAATATCTAGGTGCCCCAAATTTAAGAGAAAATGGCTCTGAATATAGTCTGTTAGAAAAAATATACAATGCCTTATTCTACTCTGTTTTGGAGTATATACACCAACTCAGTATGCTGTTTCATGTAAAATACCAAAATTTTAATTTTACCCGAATCGACAAAATCTAAATATTATCTAGGCACCCAAATGTTAAAACCAAAATTGCTCTGAATATAATCTCTCAGAGAAAATATACAATGCCCTATTCTACTCTGTTTTGAAGTATATACACCAACTCCATATGCTCTCTCATGTAAAATACAGAAATCCTATATTTCAGCAAATCGAAAAAAATCTAAATATTATCTAGGCACCCCAATTTTAAAAACAAAATTGCTCCGAATATAATCTATCATAAAAAATATACAATGCCTTATTCTCCTCCTTTTTGAAGTATATACACCAACTCAATAAGCTCTCTCATGTAAAATGCAGAAATTCTGATTTTAAGTGAATCGAAATAAATCTAAATAATATCTAGGCGCCCCAAAGTTAAAAGAAAATGGCTCTGAATATAGTCTGTTAGAAAAAATATCCAATGCCTTATTCTACTTCGTTTTGGAGTATATACAACAACTCAGTATGCTTTCTCATGTAAAATACCAAAATTCTAATTTTACCCGTATCGACAAAATCTAAATATTATCTAGGCACCCCAATGTTAAAAACTATATTTCTCTGAATATAATCTGTCAGAAAATAATATACAATGCCTTATTCTACTCGGTTTTGGAGTATATACACTAACTCCATTTGCTCTATCATGTAAAACACCGAAATTCTAATTTTACACGAATCGAAAAAAATCTAAATAATATCCAGGCGCCCCAAAGTTAAAAGAAAATGGCTCTGAATATATTCTGTTAGAAAAAATATACAATACCTTATTCTACTCTGCTTTGGAGTATATACACCAACTCAGTATGCTCTCTCATGTAAAATACCGAAATTCTAATTTTACGCAAATCGAAAAAATTCTAAATAATATCTAGGCGCCCCAAATTTAAGAGAAAATGGCTCTGAATATAGTCTGTTAGAAAAAATATACAATGCCTTATTCTACTCTGTTTTGGAGTATATACACCAACTCAGTATGCTGTTTTATGTAAAATACCGAAATTTTATTTTTACCCGAATCGACAAAATCTAAATATTATCTAGGCACCCAAATGTTAAAAACAAAATTGCTCTGAATATAATCTTTCAGAAAAAATATACAATGCCCTATTCTACTCTGTTTTGAAGTATATACACAAATTTCATATGCTCTCTCATCTAAAATACAGAAATCCTATATTTAAGCGAATTGAAAAAAATCAAAATATTATCTACGCACCCTAATGTTAAAAACAAAATTGCTCTGAACAAATTCTATCAGAAAAAATATACAATGCCTTATTCTCCTCTGTTTTGAAATATATACACCAACTGAACAGGCTCTCTCATGTAAAATGCAGAAATTCTGATTTTAAGTGAATCAAAATAAATCAAAATAATATCTAGGCGCCCCAAAGTTAAAAGAAAATGACTCTGAATATAGTCTGTTAGAAAAAATATACAATGCGTTATTCTTCTTCGTTTTGGAGTATATACACCAACTCAGTATGCCTTCTCATGTAAAATACCAAAATTCTAATTTTACACGTATCGACAAAATCTAAATATTATCTAGGCACCCCAATGTTAAAAACTAAATTTCTCTGAATATAATCTATCAGAAGAAATATACAATGCTCTTTTCTACTCTGTTTTGGATTATACACCAACTCAATAGGCTCTCTCAGGTAAAATGCAGAAATTCTAATTTTACGCGAATCGAAAAAAACCTAAATAATATCTAGGCGCCCAAAAGGTAAAAGAAAATGGATCGAAATATAGTATGTTAGAAAAAATATACAATGCCTTATTCTACTCTTTTTTTTAGTATATACACCAACTCAGTATGCTGTCTCATGTAAAATACTGAAATTCTAATTTTACGTGGACCGAAAAAAATCTAAATAATATCTAGGCTCGCCAAAGTTAATGGACAATGGCTCTGAATATAGTCTGTTAGAAAAAATAAACAAAACCTTATTCTACTCTGCTTTGGAGTATATGCATTAACTCAGTATGCTCTCTCATCTAAAATACTAAATTTCTAATTTTACACAAATCGACAAAATCTAAGTATTATCTAGGCACCCCAATGTTAAAAACAAAATTGCTCTGAATATAATCTGTCAGAAAAAATATACAATGCCCGTTTCTACTCTGTTTTGGAGTATATACACCTACTCAATACCCTCTATCATGTAAAATACAGAAATTCTAATTTTACCCGAATCGAAAAATCTAAATATTATCTAGGCACCTCAATGTTAAAAACAAAATTTCCCTGAATATAATCTGTCAGAAAAAATATACAATGCCCTATTCTACTCTGTTTTGGAATACATACACCAAATCAATATGCTCTCTCATGTAAAATACAGAAATACTATATTTAAGTGAATCGAAAAAATTCTAAATATTATCTAGGCACCCCAATGTTAAAAACAAAATTTGTCTGAATATAATCTGTCAGAAAAAAAAATACAATGCCATTTTCTACTCTTTTTTGTAGTATATACACCAAGTCAATGTGCTCTCTCATGTAAAATACAAAAATTCTAATTTTACCCGAATCGAAAATGTCTAAATATTATCTAGGCAACCAATGTTAAAAGCAAAATTGCTCTGAATATAATCTGTCAGAAAAAATATACAATGCTCTTTTCTACTCTGTTTTGTAGTTTATACACCAACTAAATGTTCTCTCTCATGTAAAACACAGAAATTCTTATTTTACCAAAATCGAAAAAGTCTAAATATAATCTAGACACCCCAATGTTAAAATCAAAATTGCTCTGAATATAATCTCTCAGAAATAATATACAATGCCCTTTTTTACTCTGTTTTGGAGAAGATACACCAACTCAATACGCTCTCTCATTTAAATACCGAAATTCAAATTTTACGCAAATCGAAAAAAATCTAAATAATATCTAGGCGCCCCAAAGTTAAAAGAAAATAGCTCTGAATATTGTCTGTAAGAAAAAATATACAATGGCTTATTCTACTCTGTTTTGGAGTATATACACCAACTCAGTATGCTCTCTCATGTAAAATACCGATATTCTAAATTTACATAAATCCATATAAATCTAAATATTATCTAGGCAGCCCAATGTTAAAAAAAAATTGCTCTGAATATAATCTGTCAGAAAAAATATACAATGCCCTATTCTACACTGTTTTGGAGTATATACACCAACTCAGTATGCTCTCTCATTTAAAATACCGAAATTCTAATTTTACGTGAATAGAAAAATATCCAAATATTATCTAGGCACCCAAATGTTGAAAACAATATTGCTCTAAATATTATCTGTCAAAAATAATATACAATGCCCTATTCGACTCTGTTTTGGAGTATATAAACCAACTCCATATGCTCTTTCATGAAAAATAAAGAAATTCTATATTTAAGCAGATCGAAAAAATCTAAATATTATCGAGGCACCCCAATGTTAAAAGCAAAACTGCTCTGAATAAAATCTGTCAGAAAAAATATACAATGCCCTTTTGTACTCTATTTTGTAGTATATACACCAACTCAATATGCTGTCTCTTGTAAAACAGAGAAATTCCAAGTTCACCCGGAATCCAGAAAATCTAAATATTATCTAGGCACCCCAATGTTAAAAACAAAATTGCTCTGAATATAAACTGTCAGAAAAAATATACAATGCCCTATTCTACTCTGTTTTGGAGTATATACACCAACCCCATATGCTCTCTCATGTAAAATACAAAAATTCTATATTTAAGCGAATTGAAAACAATCTAAATATTATCTAGGTACCCTAATGTTAAAAGCAAAATTGCTCTGAATATAATTTGTCAGAAAAAATATACAATGCACTTTTCTACTTGTTTTGGAGTATATACTCCAACTCAATATGCTCTCTCATGTAACATACAGAAATTCTAATTTTACGTGAATCGAATATAATGTAAATAATATCTGGGCACCCCAAAGTTAAAAGAAAATGGCTCTGAATATACACTGTTAGAGAAAATATACAATGCCTTATTCTACTTTGTTTTGGAGTATATACACCAACTCAGTATGCTCTCTCATGGAAAATATAGAAATTCTAAATTTACCGTAATCCAAAAAAATCTAAATATAATCTAGGCACCTCAATGTTAAAAACAAAATTGCTCTGAATATAATCTGTCAGAAACAATATACAATGCCCTATTCTACTCTGTTTTGGAGTATATACACCATCTCCATATGCTCTCTCATGTAAAATACAGAAATTCTATATTTAAGCGAATCGAAATAAATGTAAATATTATCTATTAACCACAATGTTAAAAGCAAAATTTTTCTGAATATAATCTGTCAGAAAAAATATACAATGCCCTTTTCTTTCCTTTTTTTTCTGATTTTGAGAAGGGGTTTCGCTCTTGTAACCCAGGCTGGAGTGCAATGGCGCGATCTCGGCTCATCGCAACCTCCGCCTCTTGGGTTCAGGCAATTCTCCTGCCTCAGCCTCCCGAGTAGCTGGGATTACAGGCACGCTCCACCCTGCCCCAGTAATTTTTTGTATTTTTAGTAGAGATGGGGTTTGACCATGTTGACCAGGTTGGTCTCGATCTCTCGACCTCATGATCCACCCGCCTCGGCCTTTCAAAGTACTGGGATTACAGGCTTGAGCCACCGCGCCCAACCACAATGCCCTTTTCTACTCTGTTTTGGAGTATATACACCAACTCAATATGCTCTCTCATGTAAACTACCGAAATTCTAATTTTACGTGAATCGAAAAATATCTAAACACTATCTAGGCACCCCAAAGTTAAAAAAAAATGGCTCTTAATAAAGTCTGTTAGAAAAAATATACACTGGGTTATTCTACTCTGTTTTGGAGTATATATACCAACTCAATATGCTCTCTCATGTAAAATACCAAAAGTCTAATTTTACGTGAATCGAAAAAAATGTAAATATTATCTAGGCACCCCAATATTAAAAGCAAAATTGCCCTGAATATAATCTGTCAGAGAAAATATACAATGCCCTTTTCTACTCTGTTTTGGATTATATATACCAACTCAATATGCTCTCTCATGTATAACACAAAAATTCTAATTTTACACGAATCATAAAACAACTAAATAATATCTAGTCGCCCCAAAGTTAAAAGGAAACGGCTCTGAATATAGTCTGCTAGAAAAAATATACAATACCTTATTCTACTCTGTTTTGGAGTATATACACCAACTCAGTATTCTCTCCCATGTAAAATACAAAAATTCTAATTTTACGTTAATCAAAAAATATCTAAATAGTATCTAGGCACCCCAATGTTCAAAAAAAATTTCTCTGAATATAATCTGTCAGAACAAATATACAATGCCATATTCTACACTGTTTTAAAGTATATACACCAACTCGATATGCCGTCTCATGTAAAATACAGAAAATTTATATTTAAGCAAATCGAAAAAAATCTAAATATTATCTAGGCACTCCAATGTTAAAATCAAAATTGCTCTGAATATAATCTGTCAGAAAAAATATACAATGCCCTTTTCTACTCTGTCTTGGAGTATATACACCAATTCAATATGCTCTCTCATGTAAAATATAGAAATTCTAATTTTACCAGAATCTAAAAAATCTAAATATTATCTAGGCAACCAGTGTTAAAAACAAAATCGCTCTGAAGATAATCTGTAAGAAAAAATATACAATGCCCTTTTCTACTCTGTTTTGGAGTATATACACCAACTCAATATGCTCTCTCATGTAAAATATAGAAATTCTAATTTTATACAAATCCAAAAAATCTAAATATTTTCTAGGCACCCCAATTTTTTAAAACAAAATTGCTCTGAATATAATCTGTCAGAAAAAATATAGAAAGCCCTATTCTACTCTGTTTTGGAGTATATACACAAAGTCAGTATGCTCTCTCATGTAAAATACAGAAATTCAATATTTAAGCTAATCGAAATAAATCTAAATAACATCTAGGCGCCTCAAAATTAAAAGAAAATGGCTCTCAATATAGTCTGTTAGAAATATATACAATGCCTTATTCTACTGTGTTTTGACGAATATACACCCACTCCATATGCTCTCTCATATAAAATACAGAAATTCTATATTTAAGCTAATTGAAATAAATCTAAATAATATCTAGGCGCCCCAAAGTTAAAAGAAAATGGCTCTGAATATAGTCTGTTAGAAAAAATATACAATGCCTTATTATACATTTTTGGGGGAATATACACAAACTCAGTATGCTCTATCATGTAAAATACCGAAATTCTAATTTTAAGTGAATTGAAAAAAATACAGATATTATCTAGGCTCCCGAATGTTAAAAGCAAAATTTCTCTGAATATAATCTGACAGAAAAAATATACAATGCCCTTTTCTACTCTGTTTTTGAGTATATACATCAACTCAATATGCTCTCTCATGTTAAATTATGAAATTTTAATCTTATGCAAAACGAAAAAAATATAAATAATATCTAGGCACTCCAAAGTCAAAAGGAAATGGCTCTGAATACAGTCTTTTAGAAAAAGTATACAATGCCTTATTCTACTCTGTTTTGGAGTATATACACCAACACAGTTTGCTCTCTCCTGTAAAATAGAGAAATTGTAATGTTACCAAAATCGAAAAAATCTAGATATTAATTAGGCATTCCAATATTAAAAGCAAATTTGCTCTGAATACAATCTGTCAAAAAAAATATACAATGCCCGATTCTACTCTGCTTTGCAGTATAGACACCAACTCCATAAGCTCTTTCAGGTAAAATAGAGAAATTCAATATTTAAGCGAATCGAAAATCATCTAAATATTATCTAGGCAACCCAAAGTTAAAGAAAATGGCTCTGAATATACTCCTTTAGAAAAAATATACAATGCCTTTTTCTACTCCGTTTTGGAGCATATACAGCAACTCAGTATGCCCTCTCATGTAAAAAACCGAAATTCTTATTTTACGTTTATCGAAATAAATCTAAATAATATCTACACGCCCCAAAGTTAAAACAAAATGGCTCTGAATATAGTCTGTTAGAAAAAATATACAAAGCCTTATTCTACTCTGTTTTGGAGTATATACACCAAATCAGTGTGCTCTCTCATGTAAAAACAGAAATTCTAATTTTACCAGAATCGAAAACATTTATATATTATCTAGGCACACCAATGTTAAAAATAAATTGCTCTGAATATAATCTGTCAGAAAAAATATACAATGCTCTTTTCTACTCTGTTTTGTGGTATATACAACAACTCCCTATGCTGTCTCATGTAAAATACAGAAATTCTATATTTAAGCGAATCGAAAATAATCTAAATATTATCTAGGCACCCCAATGTAAAAAAGCGAAATTGCTCTGAATATAATATGTCTGTTAGAAAAAATATACAATGACTTATTCTACTTTTTCTTTAAGTATATACACCAACTCTGTATGCTCTCTCATGTAAAATACAGAAATTCTAATTTTACCTGAATCGAAAAAATCTAAATATCACCTAGGTGCCCCAATGTTAAAAACAAAATTGCTTTGAATATAATCTGTCAGAAAAAATATACCATGTTTTATTGTACTCTCTTTTGGAATATATACACCAACTCAGTATGCTCTCTCATGTAAAATACCAAAATTCTAAATTTACGTGAATTGAAATAAATCTAAATATTATATAGGCAGCCCAATGTTAAAAGCAAAATTGGTCTGAATATAATCTCTCAGAAAAAATACACAATGCCCCATTCTACTCTGTTTTAGAGTATATACACCAACTCCATATGCTCTCTCATGTAAAATACACAAATTCTATATTTAAGAGATTCGAAAAACATCTAAATATTATTCAGGCACCCCAATGTTAATAGCAAAATTGCTCTGAATAAAATCTATCAGAAAAAATATACAATGCCCTTTTCTACTCTGTATTGGAGTATATACACCAACTAAATATGCTCTCTCATATAAAATACGGAAATTCAAATTTTACGCGAATTTAAAAAAATTTAAATAATATCTAGATGCCCCATAGTTAAAATCAAATGTCTCTCAATGTAGTCTGTTAGAAAAAATATTCAATACCTTATTCTACTTTGTTTTTTAGTATATACACCTACTCAGTATGCTCTCTTATGTAAAATAGCAAAATTCTAATTTTACGTGAATCGAAAGAAATCTAAATATTATCTAGGCACCCCAATGTTAAAAGCAAAGTTGCTCTGAATATAATCGGTCAGAAAAAATATACGATGCCCTTTTCTACTCTTTTTTGGAGTATATACACCAACTCAATATGCTCTCTCATGTAAAATACCGAAATTCAAATTTTACGTGAATCGAAAAAAATCTAAAAAATATCTAGGTGCTCCAAAGTTAAAAGAAAATGGCTCTGAATATAGTCTGTTAGAAAAAATATGCAATGCCTTATTCTACTCTGTTTTAGAGTATATACACCAACTCAGTATGCTCTATAATGTAAAATACAGAAATTCTAATTTAACCCGAATAGAAAAAATCTAAATATTATCTAGGCACACCAATGTTAAAAGCAAAATTGCTCTGAATACAATGTGTCAGAAAAAAATACAACCTTCTTTTCTACTCAGTTTTGGAGTATATACACCAACTCAATATGCTGTCTCATGTAAAATACAGAAATTCTAATTTTATGTGAATCGAAAAAAATCGAAATAATATCTAGGCACCCGAAAGTTAAAAGAAAATGGCTCTGAATATAGTCTGTTAGAAAAAATATACAATGCCTTATTCTACTCTGTTTTGGAGAATATAAACCAACGCAGTATCCTCTCTCCTGTAAAATTCTGATATTATAATATTACGTGAATCGAAAAAAATCTAAATAATATCTAGGTGCTTCAAAGTTAAAAGGAAATGGCTCTAAATATGGCCTGTTAGAAAAAATATACAATGCCTTATTCTACTCTATTTTGTATTATATATACCAACTCAGTATGCTCTCTCATGTAAAATACCGAAATTCTAATTTTCCGTGAATTGAAAAAAATCTAAATATTATCTAGGCACCCTAATGTTAAAAGCAAAATTGCTCTAAATATAATCTGTCAGAAAAAATATACAATGCCCTATTCTACTCTGTTTTGAAGTATATACACCAACTCAGTATGCTCTCTCATATAAAATACAGAAATTCTAATTTAACCCGAATCGAAAAATTCTAAATACTATCTAGGCACCCCAATGTTAAAAACAAAAGAGCTCTGAATATATTCTGTCATAAAAAATATGCAATGCCCTATTCTTCTCTATTTTGGAGTATATACACCACTCAATATGCTCTCTCATGTAAAATACAGAAATTCTATATTAAAGCGAATTGAAAAAAATTTAAATATTATCTAGGCACCCCAATGTTAAAAGAAAATTGCTCTGAATACAATCTGTCAGAAAAAATATACAATGCCCTATTCTACTCTGTTTTGGGGTATATACACCAACTCAGTATGCTCTCTGATGTAAAATACAAAAATTCGATATTTAAGCGAATCAAAAAAAATCTCAATATTATCTAGGCTCCCCAACGATAAAAGCAAAATTGCTCTGAATGCAATCTGTTAGAGAAAATATACAATGCAATATTCTACTCTGTTTTGGAGTATATACACCAACTCAATATGCTCTCTCATGTAAAATACCGAAATTCTTATTTTACGTTAATCGAAAAAATCTAAATATTATCTAGGAACCTGAATTTTAAAAGCAAAATTGCTCTGAATATAATCTGTCAGAAAAAATATACAATGCTTTTTTCTACCCTGTCTCGGAGTATATACACCAACCCAATATGCTCTCTCATGTAAAATACAGAAATTCTAATTTTATGCGAATTGAAAAAACTCTAAATAATATCTAGGCGCCCCAAAGTTAAAAGAAAATAACTCTAAATATATTCTGTTAGAAAAAATACACAATGCCTTATTCTACTCTGTTTTGGAGTATATACACCAATTCAGTATGCTCTCTCAGGTAAAATACAGAAATTCTATATTTAAGCGAATCGAAAAAAATCTAAATAATATCTAGGCGCCCCAAAGTTAAATAAAAATGGCTCTGAATATATTCTGTTAGACAAAATATACAATACCTTATTCTAATCTGTTTTAAAGTATATACACCAACTCAGCCTGCTCTCTCATGTGAAATAAAGAAATTCTAATTTTACCCGAATCCAAAAAATCTAATTATTATCTAGGCATGCCAAAGTAAAAAACAAAATTGCTCTGAATATAATCTGTCAGAAAATATATTCAATGCCCTATTCTACTCTGTTTTGGAGTATATACACCAACTCGATTTGCTCTCTCATGTAAAATACAGAAATTCTATATTTAAGCGAATCGAAACAAATCTAAATATTATCTAGGCACCCCAATGTTAAAAGCAAAATTGCTCTGAATATAATCTGTCAGAAAAAATATGCAATGCCCTTTCTACTGTCTTTTGGAATATATAAACCAACTCAATATGCTCTCTCATGTAAAATACCGAAATTCTAATTATACGCGAATCAAAAAAAATCTAAATAATATCTAGGCGCCCCAAGGACAAAAGAAAATGGCTCTGAATATCGTCTGTTTGATAAAATATACAATGCCTTCTTCTACTCTCTTTTGGTGTATATACAACAACTCAGTATTCTCTCTCATATAAAATACCGAAATTCTAATTTTACCCGAATCGTAAAAATCTAAATATTACCTAGGCACCCCAATGGGAAAAAAAAATTGCTCTGAATATAATCTGTCAGAAAAAAATATACAATGCCCTATTCTACTCTTTTTTGGAGTATATACAATAACTCCATATGCTCTCTCATGTAAAAAAAAAATTCTATATTAAAGGAAATCGAAAAAATCTAAATAATATCCAGGCATCACAATGTTAAAGACAAAATGGCTCTGAATATCGTCTGTTAGAAAAAATATACAATGCTTTATTCTACTTTGTTTTAGAGTATATACACCAACTCAGTGTGCTCTCTCATGTAAAATACCGAAATTCTAATTTTACTCAAATCGAAAAAAATCTAAATAATATCTGGTGCCCCAAAGTTAAAAAAATATGTCTCTGAATATAGTCTGTTACGAAAAATATACAATGCCCTATTCTACTCTGTTTTGGAGTATATACACCAACTCCATATGATCTCTCCTGTAAATCACAGAAATTCTATATTTAAGCGAATCGAAAAAAATCTAAACATTATCTAGGCATCACAATGTTAAAAACAAAATTTCTCTGAATATAGTCTGTCAGAAAAAATATACAATGTTTTATTCTACTTTGTTCTGGAGTATATACACCCACTCAATATGCTCTCTCACGTAAAATATTGAAATTCTAATTTTACGTGAATCGAAAAAAAATCTAAATATTATCTAGGCACCCGAATGTTAAAAGCAAAATTGCTCTGAATATAATCTGTCATAAAAAATATACAATGCCCTTTTCTGGTCTTTTTTGGAGTATATAAACAAACTAAATATGCTCTCTCATGTAAAATAATGACCTTCTAATTTTCCGCGAATTGAAAAAAATCTAAATAATATCTAGGCACCCCAAAGTTAAAAGAAAATGGCTCTGAATATAGTCTGTTAGAAAAAATATACAATGCCTACTTCTACTCTGTTTTGGAGTACATACACCAACTCAGTATGCTCTCTCCTGTAAAATAACGAAATTCTTATTTTACCCAAATCGAAAGAATCTAAAAATTATCTAGGCGACCAGTGTTAAAAACAAAATTGCTCTGAATATAGTCTGTCAGAAAAAATATACAATGCCCTATTCTACTCTGTTTTGAAGTGTATACACGAACTCCATATGTTCTCTGATGTAAATTACAGAAATTCTATAGTTAAGGGAATCGAAAAAAATCTAAATATTATCTAGGCACCCAAAGGTTATAAGATAAATTGCTCTGAATAAAATTTGTCAGAAAAAATATACAATGCCCTTTTCTACTTTCTTTTGGAGTATATACACAAACTCACTATGCTCTCTCATGTAAAATACCGAAATTCTAATTTTATGCAAATCGAAAAAATATAAATATTATCTAGGCACCCCAAGTATAATAGAAAATTGCTCTGAATATAGTCTCTTAGAAAATATATACAATGCCTTATTCTACACTGTTTTGGTGTATATACACTAACTCAGTATGCTCTCTCATGTAAAATACCGAAATTCTAAATTTACGTGAATCGAAAAAAATCTAAATATTATCTAGGCACCCCAATGTGAAAAGCAAAATTGCTCTGAATATAATCAGTCAGAGAAAATATACAATATCCTTTTCTACTTAGTTTTGGAATATATACACCAACTCAATATGTGGTCTCATGTATAATACAGAAATTCTAAATTTACGTGAATCGAAAAAAATCTAAATAATATTTCAGCGCCCAAAAGTTAAAAGAAAATGGCTCAGAATATAGTCTGTTAGAAAAAATATACAATCCCTTATTCTACTCTGTTTTGGAGTATATACACCAACTCACTATGCTCTCTCATGTAAAATACTGAAATTCTAATTTTACTTGAATCGAACAAAATCTAAATATTATCTAGGCACCCCAATGTTAAAAGCAAAATTGCTCTGAATATAATACGTCAGAAAAAATATACAATGGCCTTTTCTACTCTGTTTCGGTTTATATACACCAACTCAATATGCTGTCTCATGTAAAATACCGAAATTTGAATTTTACCAGAATCGAAAAAATTTTAAATAATATCTAGGCACCCCATAGTTAAAAGTAATGGCTCTGAATAGAGTCCGTTAGAAAAAATATACAATGCCTTCTTCTACTCTGTTTTGGAGTATATACACCAACTCAGTATAATCTCTCATGTAAAATATCGAAATTCTAATTTTACCCGAATCGAATATATCTAAATATTATCTAGGGACCTCAATGTTAAAAACAAAATTGCTCTGAATATAATCTGTCAGAAAAAATATACAATGCCCTATTCTACTCTGTTTTGGAATATATAAACAAACTCCATATGCTCTCTCATATAAAATACAGAAATTCTATATTTAAGCAAATCTAAATAAATCTAAATATTATCTAGGCACCCCAATGTTAAAAAATAATTGCTCTGAATATAATCTGTCCGAAAAAAAATACAATGCCCTATTCTACTCTGTTTTGGAGTATATATAACAACTCCATATACTCTCTCATGTAAAAAAGAGATATACTGTATTTAATCGAATCTAAAAAAAAATCTCAATATTATCTAGGCACCCAAATGTTAAAAGCAAGATTTCTCCAAATATAATCTGTCAAAAAAATATACAATGCCCTCTTCTACTCTGTTTTCGAGTATACAAACAAACTCAATATGCTCTCTCATGTCAAATAGGGAACTTTTAATTTTATGTGAATCGAAAAAAATCTAAATATTATCTAGACACCACAATGTTAAAAGCAATATTTTTCCGAATATATTCTGTCAGAAAAAATATACAATGCCGTTTTCTACTCAGTTTTGGAGTATATACACCAACTCAATATGCTCTCTCATGTGAAACACCGAAATTCTAATTTTACGCGAATCGAAAACAATCTAAATAATACCTAGTCTCCCCAAAGATAAAAGAAAATGGGTCTAAATATAGTCTGTTAGAAAAAATACACAATGCCTTATTCTACTCTGTTTTGGTGCATATACACCAACTCAGCATGCTCTCTAATGTAAAATACCAAAATTCTAATTATACGTGAATCGAAAATAATCTAAATACTATCTAGGCACACGAATGTTAAAAGCAAAATTGCTCTGAATATAATCTGTCAGAAAAAATATACAATGCCCTTTTCTATTCTGTTTTGGAGCATATACACCAACTCGATATGCTGTCTCATGTAAAATACTGAAATTCTAATTTTACGCGAATCCAAAAAAATCTAAATAATATCTAGGCGCCTCAAAGTCAAAAGAAAATGGTTCTGAATATAGTCTGTTAGAAAAAATATACAATGCCTTATTTTACTCTGTTTTGGAGTATATACACCAACTCAGTATGCTCTCTCATGTAAAATACCGAAATTCTAATTTTACCCAAATCGAATAAATCTAAATATTATCTAGGAACCCCACTGTTAAAAACAAAATTGCTCTGAATATAGTCTGTCATAAAAAATATATAATGCTCTATTCTACTCTGTTTCCAATTATATTCACCAACTCGATATGCTCTCTCACATAAAATACAAAAATTCCATCCTTAAGCGAATTGAAAAAAATCTAAATATTATCTAGGCACCCCAATGTTAAAAGCAAAATTGCTCTGAATATACTCTGTCAGAAAATATATACAATGTTCTTTTTGACTCTCTTTTGGAGTATATACACCAATTCAATATGCTCTCTCATTTAAAATACCGAAATTCTAATTGTACGTGAATCAAAAAAAATCTAAATAATATCTAGGCACCCCAAAGTTAATGAAATGGCTCTGAATATAGTCTGTTAGAAAAGATATACAATGCCTGATTCTACTCTGTTTTGAAATATATACACCAACTCAATAGGATCTCTCATGTAAAATACCGAAATTAAAATTTTACGTGAATAGAAAAAAATCTAAATAATATCCAGGCACCTTAAAATTAAAGAAATGGCTCTGAATATAGTCTGTTAGAAAAAATATACAGTCCCCTATTCTACTCTGTTTTGGAGTATATACACCAACTCCATATGCTCTCTCCTGTAAAACACAGAAACTCTATATTTAAGCGAATCGAAAAAAATCTAAATATCATCTAGGCATCACAATGTTAAAAACAAAATTGCTCTGAATATAGTCTGTCAGAAAAAATATACAATGTTATATTCTACTTTGTTTTGGAGTATATACACCCACTCAATATGCTCTCTCATGGAAAATACTGAAATTCTAAATGTACGTGAATCGAAAAAAATCTAAATATTATCTAGGCACCAGAATGTTAAAAGAAAAATTGCTCTGAATATAATTTGTCATAAAAAATATACAATGCCCTTTTCTGTTCTTTTTGGGGTATATACACAAAGTGAATATGCTCTCTCATGTATAATACCAAATTCTAATTTCACAGGAATTGAGAAAAATCTAAATACAATCTAGGCGCCCCAAACTTAAAAGAAAATGGCTCTGAATATAGTCTGTTAGAAAACATATACAATGCCTACTTCTACTCTGTTTTGGAGTATATACACCAACTCAGTATGCTATCTCATATAAAATACAAAAATTCTAATTTTACCCAAATCGAAAGAATCTAAATATTATCTAGGCCCCCCAATGTTAAAAACAAAATTGCTCTGAATATACTCTGTCAGAAAAAATGTGCAATCCCCTATTCTAATCTGTTTTTGAGTATATACACCAACTCCATATGCTCTCTAATGTAAAATACAGAAATTCTATAGTTAAGGGAATCGAAAAAAATCTAAATATTATCTAGGCACCCCAAGGTCAAAAGAAAAATTGCTCTAAATATAATCTGTCAGAAAAAATATACAATGCCCATTTCTACTCTTTTTTGGAATATATACACCAACTCAATATGCTCTCTCATGTAAAATACCGAAATTCGAATTTTACCCAAATCGAAAAAATTTTAAATAATATCTAGGCACCCCAAAGTTAAAAGTAATGGCTCTGAACATAGTCGGTTAGAAAAAATATACAATGCCTTATTCTAATCTGTTTTCGAGTATATACACAAACTCAGTATCCTCTCTCATGTAAAATATCGAAATTTTAACTTTACCCGAATTGAAAAAATTTAAATATTATCTAGGCACCTCAATGTTAAAAAAAAATTGCTCTGAATATAATCTGTCAGAAAAAATATACAATGCCTTATTCTACTCTGTTTTGGAGTATATACACCAACTCCATATGCTCTCTCTTATAAAATACAGAAATTCTATATTTAAGCGAATCGAAATAAATCTAAATACTATCTAGGCACCCCAATGTTGAAAAAAAATTTCCCTGAATATAATCTGTCAGAAAAAATATACAATGCGCTATTCTACTCTGTTTTGGAGTTTATACACCAACTCCATACGCTCTCTCATGTAAAAAACAGATTTTCTGTATTTAATCGATTCTCAAAAAATCTAAATATTATCTAGGCACCCCAATGTTAAAAGCAAAATTACTCTGAATATAATCTGTCAGAAAAAATATACAATGCCCTTTTCTACTCTGTTTTCGAGTATATAAACCAACTCAATATGCTCTCTCATGTAAAATACCGAACTTCGAATTTTATGTGAATCGAAAAAAATCTAAATATTATCTAGACACCACAACGTTAAAAACAAAATTGCTCTGAATATAGTCTGTCAGAAAAAGATATACAATGTTTTATTCTACACTGTTTTGGAGTATATACACCCACTCAATATGCTCTCTCATGTAAAATACTTAAATTCTAATT
Source organism: Callithrix jacchus (assembly GCF_049354715.1). Taxonomy (NCBI): domain Eukaryota; kingdom Metazoa; phylum Chordata; class Mammalia; order Primates; family Cebidae; genus Callithrix; species Callithrix jacchus. Next base: position 53,487,712 of record NC_133521.1, on the reverse strand, counting down.
TACGTGAATCGAAAAAAATCTAAATATTATCTAGTCACCCGAATGTTAATAGCAAAATTCCTCTGAATATAATCAGTCAGAAAAAATATACAATGCCCTTTTCTGGACTTTCTTGGAGTATATACACAAACTGAATAAGCTCTCTCATGTAAAATACCGAAATTCTAATTTTCCGCTAATTGAGAAAAATCTGAATAATATCCAGGCGCCCCAAATTTAAAAGAAAATGGCTCTCAATAGAGTCTATTAGAAAAAATATACAATGCCTAATTATACTCTGTTTTGTAGTATACTCACAAACTCTCTATGCTCTCTCACGTAAAATACAGAAATTATAATTTTACCCAAATCGAAAGAATCTACATATTATCTAGGCACCCCAATGTTAAAATCAAAATTGCTCTGAATATAGTCTGTCAGAAAAAATATGCAATGCCCTATTTTACTCTGTTTTGGAGTATATACACCAACTCAATATGCTCTCTCATGTAAAATACAGAAATTCTATAGTTAAGGGAATCGAAAAATATCTATATATTATCTAGGAACCCCAAGGTTATAAGAAAAATTGCACTGAATATAATCTGTCAGTGAAAATATACTATGCCCTTTTCTACTCTGTTTTGGAGTATATACACCAAATCATTATGGTTTCTCATGTAAAATACCCTAATTCTAATTTTACGTGAATCGAAAATAATCTAAATATTATGTCGGCACCCCAATATTAAAAGCAAAATTGCTCTAAATATAATCTGTCAGAAAAAATGTACAATACCCTTCTCTACTCTGTTTTGGAGTATATACATCAACTGAATATGCTCTTTCATGTAAAATGCAGAAATTACAATTTTACGTGAATCGAAAAAAATCTAAATAATATCTAGGCACCCAAAAGTTAAATGAAAATGGCTCTTAATATAGTCTGTTAGAAAAAATATACAATGCCTTATTCTACTTTGTTTTGGAGTATATACACCAAATCAGTATGCTCTCTCATGTAAAATACAGAAATTCTATATTTAAGCGAATAGAAAAAAATCTAAATATTATCTAGGCACCCCAACGTTAAAAACAAAATTGCTTTGAATGTAATCTTTCAGAAAATAAATACAATGCCCTATTCTACTCTGTTTCGTAGTATATACACCAACTCCATATGCTCTCTCATGTAAAATATAGAAATTCTGTATTTAAGCGAATCGATAAAAATCTAAATATTTTCTATGCTCCCATATGTTAAAAAGAAAATTGCTCTGAATATAATCTGTCAGAAAAAATATACAATGCCCTTTTCTACTCTGTTTTTTATTATATACACCAACTCAATATGCTCTCTCAGGTAAAATACAGAAATTCTAGTTTTACCCAAATCGAAAAAATCTAAATATTATCTAGGCACTTCAGTGTTAAAAGCCAAATTGCTCTGAATATACTCTGTCAGAAAAAATATACAATGCCCTTTTCTACTCTGTATTTTAGTATATACACCAACTCAATATGCTCTCTCATGTAAAATAAAGAAGTCATAATTTTACCCGCATCGAAAAAAATCTAAATTTTATCTTGGTACCACAATATTAAAAACAAAATTTCTCTGATTATAAACTTTCAGAAAATATATACAATGCCCTATTCTACTCTGTTTCGTAGTATATACACCAACTCCATATGCTCTCTCATGTAAAATACAGAAATTCTATATTTAAGCGAATCGAAAAAAATCTAAATATTAGCTAGGCACCCCAATGTTAAAAGAAAAATTGCTCTGAATATAGTCTGTCAGAAAAAATATGCAATGCCCTTTTCTACTCTATTTTGTAGTATATACACCAACTCAATATGCTCTCTCATGTAAAATACGAAATTCAAATTTTACGCGAATCGAAAAAAATCTAAATAATATATAGACGACCCAAAGTTAAAAGAAAATGGCTCTGAATATAGTCTTTTAGAAAAAATATACAATGTCTTATTCTACTCTGTTTTGGAGTATATACAACAACTCAGTGTGCTCTCTCATGTAAAACACGAAAATTCTGTATTTAAGTGAATCGAAAAAAATCTAAATAATATCTAGGCGCCCAAAAGTTAAAGGAAAATGGCTCTGAATATAGTCTTTTAGAAAAAATATACAATGCCTTATTCTACTCTATTGTGGAGTATATACATTAACTCAGTATGCTCTCTCATGGAAAATAAAGGAATTCTAATTTTACCTGGATGGAAAAAATCTAAATATTATCTAGGCACCCCAATGTTAAAAACAAAACTGGTTTGAATATAATCTGTCAGAAAAAATATACAATGCCCTATTCTACCTTGTTTTGGAGTATATACACACTCTAAATATACTCTCTCATGTAAAATACAGAAATTCTATATTTAAGCTAATCGAAAAAAATCAAAATATTATCTAGGCACCCCAATGTTAAAAGCAAAATTGCTCTAAATATAATCTTTCAAAAAAAATATAAAATGCCCTTTTCTACTTTATTTTGGAATATATACCCCAACTCAATATGCTCTCTCATGTAAAATACCGAAATTCTAATTTTACGCGAATAGAAAAAAATCTAATTAATATCTATGCGCTACAAGGTAAGAAGAAATTGGTTCTGAATGTACTTTGTTTGAGGAAATATACAATGCCTTATTCTACTTTGTTTTGGAGTATATACACCAACAAAGTGTGCTCTCTCATGTAAAATACAGAAATTCTAATTTTACCCGAATAGAAAAAATCTAAATACTATCTAGGCACCCCAATGTTTAAAGCAAAATTTCTCTGAATATAATCTTTCAGAAAAAATATAAATGCTTTTTTCTACTCTGTTTTGTAGTATATACTCCAACTCAGTATGCTCTCTCATGTAAAATACAGAAATCCTCATTTAACACGAATCGATAAAAATCTAAATATTATCCAGGCACCCCAAAGATAAAAGAAAATGGCTCTGAATATTGTTTGTTAGAAAAAATATACAATGCCTTATTCTACTCTGTTTTGGAGTACATACACCAACTCAGTATGCTCTCTCATTTAAAATACAGAAATTCTAATTTCACCCGAAGTGAAAAAATCTAAATATTATCTAGGCACCCTAATTTTTAAAACAAAATTGCTCTGAATATAATATCTCAGAGAAAATATACAATGCCCTATTCTACTCTGTTTTGGAGTATATACACCAACTCCATATGCTCCCTCATGTAAAATACAGAAATTGTATATTTAAGACATTCGAAAAAATCTAAACAATATCTAGGCATCCCAATGTCAAAAGCAAAATTGCGCTGAATATAATCTGTCAGAAAAAATATACAAGGCCCTTTACTACTCTGTTTTGTAGTATATACACCAAATCAATATGCTCTGTCATGTAAAATACCGAAATTCTAATTTTACACGAATCGAAAAAAATCTAAATAATATCTAGGAGCCCCAAAGTTAAAAGAAAATGGCTCTGAATATAGTCTGTAAGAAATAATATACAATGCCATATTCTACTTTGTTTTGGAGTATATACACCAACTCAGTATGCTCTCTCATGTAAAATACAGAGATTCAAATTTTACCCGAATAGAATAAATCTTAATATTATCTAGGCACCCCAACGTTAAAAAGAAAATTGCTCTGAATATAATCTGTCAGAAAATATAAACATGCCCTATTCTACTTTGTTTAGTAGTATATACACCAACTCCATATACTCTATCATGTTAAATACAGAAATTCTTTATTTAAGTGAATCGAAAAAAATCTAAATATTATCTAGGCACCCGAATGATAAAAACAAAAGTGGTCTGAATATAATCTGTCAGAAAAAATATACAATGCCCTATTCTACCTTGTTTTGGAGTATATACACCAACTCCATATACTCTCTGATGTAAAATACAGAAATTCTATATTTAAGCGAATCGAAAAAAATCAAAATATTATCTAGGCATCCCAATGTTAAAAAAAAAATTGCTCTAAATATAATCTGTCAGAACATATATACAATGCCCTATTCTCCTCTGTTTCGTAGTATATACACCAACTACATATGCTCTCTCATATAAAATACAGAAATTCTAAATTTAAGCGAATCGAAAAACATCTAAATATTATCTAGGCACCCCAATGTTAAAATCAAAATTGCTCTGATTACAGTCTGTCAGAAAAAATATACAATGCCCTTTTAAACTCTATTTTGTAGTATATACTCCAACTCAATATGCTCTATCATGTAAAATACCGAAATTCTAATTTTACGTGAATCGAAAAAAATCTAATTAATATCTAGGCGACCCAAAGTTAAAAGAAAATGGCTCTGAATATAGTCTGTTAGAAAAAATATACAATGCCTTATTCTACTCTGTTTTGGAGTATATACAACTCTGTATGCTCTCTCATGTAAAATACGGAAATTCTGTATTTAAGTGAATCGAAAGAAATCTAAATAATATCTAGGCGCCCCAAAGTTAAAGAAAAATTGCTCTGAATATAGTCTGTTAGAAAAAAATATACAATGCCTTATTGTACACTGTTTTGGTGTACACACACCCACTCAGTATGCTCTCTCATGTAAAATAGAATAATTCTAATTTTACCCGAATGGAAAATAATCTAAATATTATCTAGGCAACTAAAAGATAAAAGCAAAATTGTTCTGAATATAGTCTGTCAGACAAAATATACAATACCCTTTTCTACTCTGTTTTGTAGTATATACACTAACTCAATATGCTCTCACATATAAAATGCCGAAATTCTAATTTTACGCAAATCGAAAACAATCTAAATAATATCTAGGCACCCCAACGTTAAAAGAAAATGGTTCTGAATATAGTATGTTAGAAAAAATACACAATGCCTTAATCTACTCTGTTTCGGAGTATATATGCCGACTCTGTATGCTCTCTCATGTAAAATACAGAAATTCTATATTTACCTGAATCGAAAAAAATCAAAATATTATCTACGCACCCCAATGTTAAAACAAAATTGCTCTGAATATAATCTGTCAGAAAATATATACAATGCCCTATTCTACTCTGTTTTGGAGTATATACACCAAATCCATTTGCTCTCTCATATAAAATACAGAAATTCTATACTTAAGCGAATCGAAAAAAATCTAGTGTTATCTAGGCACCCAAATGTTAAAAGCAAAATTGCTCTGAATATAATCTGTCAGAAAAAATATAGAATGCCATATTCTACTTTTTTTTGGAGTATATAAAAAAACTCAGTATGCTCTTTCATGTAAAATACAGAAATTCTAATTTTACCCAAATCAAAAAAATCTAAATATTATCTAGGCACCCCAATGTGAAAAAAAAAATTTCTCAGAATATAATCTGTCAGAAAAACTATACAATGCCCTATACTACTCTGTTTCGTAGTATATACACCAACTCCCTATGCTCTCTTACGTAAAATACAGAAATTCAAATTTTACCCGAATTGAAAAAATGTAAATATTATATAGGCCCCCCAATGTTAAAAACAAAATTGCTCTGAATATAGTCTGTCAGAAAAAATATACAATGCCCTATTCTACTCTGTTTTGGAGTATATACACCAACTCATTATGCTCTCTCATGTAAAATACTGTAATTCTAATTTTACGTGAATCGAAAAAAAATCTAAATATTATCTAGGCACCCCAATGTTTAAAAGAAAATTGCTCTAAATATAGTCTGTCTGAAAACATATACAATGCCGGTTTCTACTCGGTTTTGTTGTATATACCCCAACTCAATTTGCTATCTCATGTAAAATACTGAAATTCTAATTTTACGTGAAGCGAAAATAATCTAAATAATCTCTAGGCGCCCCAAAGTTAAAAGAAAATGGCTCTGAATATAGTCTGTAAGAAAAACTATACAATGCCATATTCTACGTTGTTTTGGAGTATATACACCAACTCAGTATGCTCTCTCATGTAAAATACTGAAATTCTAATTTTACCCGAATGAGAAAATCTAATTAATATCTAGGCACCCCAATGTGAAAAACAAAATTACTCTGAATATAATCTGTCAGAAAAAATATACAATGCCCTATTCTACTCTGTTTTTGAGTATATACACCAAGTCAGTATGCTCTCTCATGTAAAATACAGAAATTCTATATTTAAGCGAATCAAAAAAAATCTAAATATTATCTAGGCACCCCAATGTTAAAAGCAAAATTGCTCTGATTATAATCTGTCAGAAAAAATATACAATGCCCTTTTCTACTCTATTTTGTAGTATATATACCAACTCAATATGCTCTCTCATGTAAAATACTGAAATTCTAATTTTACGCGAATCGAAAAAAATCTAAATAATACCTAGGCACCCCAAAGTTAAAAGAAAATTGCTCTGAATATAATCTGTCAGAAAAAATATACAATGCCCTTTTCTACTCTGTTTTCGAGTATATAAACCAACTCAATATGCTCTCTCATGTAAAATACCGAAATTCTAATTTTACACGAATCGAAATAAATCTAAATAATATCTACGTGACACAAAGTTAAAAAAAATGGCTCTGAATATAGTCTGTTAGAGAAAATATACAATGCCTTATTCTACTCTGTTTTGGATTATATACACCAACTCAGTATGCTCTCTCATGCGAAATATGGAAATTCTGTATTTAACTGAATCGAAAAAAATCTAAATATTATCTAGACACACCAAAGTTAAAACAAAATGACTGTGAACATAGTCTGTTAGAAAAAGGATACAATGTTTTATTCTACTCTGTTTTTGAGTATATACACCAATTCCATATGCTCTCTCATGTAAAATTTCAGAAATTCTATATTTAAGCGAATTGAAATAAATCTAAATATTATCTAGGCACCCCAATGTTAAAAGCAAAATTGTTCTGAATATAATCTGTCACAAAAAATATACAATGCCCTCTTCTACTCTGTTTTGGAGTATATACACCAACTGAATATGCTCTTTCATGTAAAATACCGATATTCTAACTTTACTTTAATGGAAAAAAATCTAAATAGTATGTAGGAGCCCTAAAGTTAAATGAAAATGGTTCTGAATATAGTCTGTTAGAAAAAATATACAATGCCTTATTCTACTTTGTTTTGGAGTATATACACCAACTCAGTATGCTCTCTCATGGAAAATACAGAAATACTATATTTAAGCGAATCGAAAAAAATCTACATATTATCTAGGCACCCCAATGTTAAAAATGAAATTGCTCTGAATATAATCTGACAGAAATAATATACAAAACCCTATTCTACACTGTTTTGGGGTATATACACCAACTCAGTATGCTCTCTCATGTAAAATACCGAAATTCTAATTCTACGTGAATTGAAAATAATTTAAATCTTACCTAGGTAACCCAATGTTAAAAGCAAAATTGCTCTGAATTTATTCTGTCAGAAAAAATATACAATGCCGTTTACTACTCTGTTTTGTAGTATATACACCAACTCAATATGCGCTCTCATGTAAAATACAGAGATTCAAATTTTACCCAAATCGAATAAATCTAAATATTATCTAGGCACCCCAACCTTAAAAACAAAATTGCTCTGAATATAATCTGTCAGAAAATATATACAATGCCCTCATCTACACTGTTGCGTAGGATATACACCAACTCCATATGCTCTCTCATGTAAAATACAGAAATTCTATATTTAAGCGAATCGAAAAAAATCTAATTATCTAGGCAACCCATGTTAAAAGCACAATTGCTCTGAATATAATTTGTCAGAAAAAATATACAATGCCGTTTTCTACTCTGTTTTGTAGTATATACCCCAACTCAATATGCTCTCTCATGTAAAATACTGAAATTCTAATTTTTTGCGAAGCGAAAAAGATCTAAATAATATCTAGGCAACTTAATGTTTAAAGCAATATTTCTCTGAATATAATCTGTCAGAACAAATATTTAATGTTCTTTGCTACTCTGTTTTGGAGTATATACAACAACTCCATATGCTCTCTCATGTAAAATACATAAATTCTATATTTAAGCAAATCGAAAAAAATCTAAGTATTATCCAGGTAACCCAATGTTAAAATCAAAACTGCTCTGAATATAATCTGTCAGAAAAAATATACAATGCCCTATTATACTATGTTTTGGAGTATATAAACCAACTCCATATGCTCTCTCATGTAAAATACAGAAATTCTATATTTAAGTGAATCGAAAAAAATCTAAATATTATCTGGGCACCCCAATATTTATAGCAAAATTGCTCTGAGTATAATCAGTAACAAAAATATAAAATTCCCTTTTCTACTCTGTTGTGTAGTATATTCACCAACTCAATATGCTCTCTCATGTAAAGTACCAACATTCGAATTTTACGTGAATCGAAAAAAATCTAAATAATATCTAGGCGCCCCAAAGTTAAAAGAAAATGACTCTGAATATAGTCTGTTAGAAAAAATATACAGTGCCTTATTCTTTTCTGTTTTGGAGTATATACACCAACTCAGTAAGCTCTCTCATGTAAAATACAGAAATTCTAATTTCACCTGTATCGAGAAAATCTAAATATTATCTAGACACCCCAAGGTTAAAAACAAAATTGCTCTGAATATAATCTGTCAGAAAAAAAAAAATTCCATATTCTACTTTGTTTCGGAGTATATACACCAACTCCATATGCTCTCTCATGTAAAATACAGAAATTCTATATTTAAGCGAATCGAAAAAAATCTAAATATTATCTAGGCACCCCAATGTTAAAAATTAAACTTCTCTAAATATAATCAGTCAGAAGAAATATACAATGCCCTATTACACTTTGTTTTCGAGTATATACACCAATTCCATATGGTCTCTCATGTAAAATACAAATTTTATATTTAAGTGAATTGAAAAAAATCTAAATATTATATAGGCACCCCAATGTTAAAAGCAAAGCTTCCCTGAATATAATCTGTCAGAAAAAATATACAACAGCCTATTCTACTTTGTTTTAAAGTATATAAAGCCACTCGATATGCTCTCTCATGTAAAATACCAAAATTCTAATTTTACGTGAATCGAAAAAAATCTAAATAGTATCAGGGCGCCCCAAAGTTAAAAGAAAATGCCTCTGTATATAGTCTCATTGAAAAAATATACAATGCTTTTTTCTACTCTGTTTTGGAGTATATACACAAACTCAGTGTGCTCTCTCATGTAAAACACAGAAATTCAAATTTTACCTGAATCGAAAAAATCTAAATATTATCTAGGCACCCCAATGTTAAAAACAAAATTGCTCTGAATATAATCTGTCAGAAAAAATATACAATGCCCTATTCTACTCTGTTTCGGAGTATATACACCAACTCCATATTCTCTGTCATATAAAACACTGAATTTCAGTATTTAAGCAAATCGAAATATATCTAAGTATTATCTAGGCACCCAAATGTTAAAAGAAAAATTGCTCTGAATATAATCTGTCAGAAAAAATATACAATGCCCTATTCTACTCTGTTTCGGAGTATATAAAGCAACTCAATATCCTCTAGCATGTAAAATAACGAAATTCTAATTTTACGCGAATCGAAAAAAACTAAATAATATCTAGGCACCCCAAGGTTAAAAGAAAATGGCTCTAAATATAGTCTGTTAGAAAAAATATACAATGCCTAGTTCTACTCTGTTTTATAGTATATACACCAACTCAGTAAGCTCTCTCATGTAAAATACAGAAATTATAAATTTACATGAAATGAAAAAAATCTAGATATTATCTAGGCACCCCAATATTAAAAGTAAAATTGCTCTGAATATAATCTGTCAGAGAAAATATACAGTGTCCTTTTCTACTCGGTTTTGTATTATATACACAAACTCAATATGCTCTCTAATGTAAAATACCAAAATTCTAATTTTACACGAATCAACAAAAATCTAAATAATATCTAGGCACCTCAAAGTTAAAAGTAAATGGTTCTGAATATAATCTGTTTGAAAATATATACAATGCCCTTTTCTACTCTGTTTTGGAGTATATACACCAGTCAGTATGCTCTCTCATGTAAAATACCAAAATTCTAATTTTACCTGAATCGAAAAAATCTAAATATTATCTAGGCACCCCAATGTTAAAAACAAAATTGCTCTAAATATAATCTGTCAGAAAAAATACACAATGACCTATTCTACTATATTTCGGAGTATATACACCAACTCCATATTCTCTCTCATGTAAAATACATAAATTTTGTATTTAAGCAAATCGAAAAAATTCTAAATTTTATGTAGGCACCCAAATGATAAAAGCAAAATTACTCTGAATACAATCAGTCAGAAAAAATATACAATGCCCTATTCTACTCTGTGACGGAGTATATACAACAACTCAATATCCTCTCTCATGTAAAATACCGAAATTCGAATTTTACGTGAATCGAAAAAAAACTAAATAATATCTAAGCACACCAAGGTTAGAAGAAAATGGCTCTGAATATAGTCTGTTAGAAAAAATATACAATGCCTTATTCGACTCTGTTTTGGAGTATATTCACCAACTCAGTATACTCTCTCATATAAAATACCGAAATTCTAATTCTACGTGAATCGAAAAAAATGTAAATATTATCTAGTCACCCCAGTGTTAAAAGCAAAATTGCTCTGAATATAATCTGTCAGAAAAAATATACAATGCCCTTTTCTACTTTTTTTTTGGAGTATATACACCAACTCCATATGTTCTCTCATGTAAAATAGAGACATTCTATATCTAAGCGTATCGAAAAAAATCTAAATATTATCTAGGCAACCCAATGTTAAAAACAAAATTGCTCTGAATATAATTTGTCAGAAAAAATATACATTGTTATTTTCTACTCTGTTTTGTAGTATATACACCAACTCAATACTGTTTCTAATGTAAAATACCGAAATACTAATTTTACGCGAATCGAAGAACATCTAAATATAATCGAGGCACCCCAATATTAAAAGTAAATTTGCTCTGCATATAATCTGTCAGAAAAAATATAGAATGCCCTATTCTACTGTGTTTCGGAGTATATAAACCAACTCAATATCCTCTCTCACGTAAAATACCGAAATTCAAATTTTATGCGAATCGAAATAAATCTAAATAATATCTAGGTATCCCAAATTTAAAAGAATATGGCTCTAAAAATAGTCTCTTAGAAAAAATATACAATGCCATATTCTACTCTGTTTTGGAGTATATACACCAACTAAGTTTGCTCTCTCATGTAAAATAACGAAATTCTAATTTTACCCGAATCAAAAAATCTAAATATTATCTAGGCACCACAATGTTAAAATCAAAATTGCTCTGAATATAATCTGTCAGAAAAAATATACAATGTTCTATTCTAGTCTGTTTTGGAGTATATACACCAACTCAATATGCTCTCTCATGTAAAATACCGAAATTCTAATTTTACGTGAATAAAAAAAAATTTAAATATTATCTAGGCACCCCAATGTTAAAAGCAAAATTGCTCTGAATATAATCTTTTAGAAAAAATATACAATGCCCTTTTCTACTCTGTTTGGAGTATATACACCAACTCAATATGCTCTCCCATGTAAAATACCGAAATTCTAATTTTTCATGAATTGAAAAAAATCTAAACAATATCTAGGCGCCCCAACGTTAAAAGAAAATGGCTCTGAATAAAGTCAGTTAGAAAAAATATGCAATGTATATTCGACTATGTTTTGGAGTATATACACCCACTCAGTATGCTCCCTCATGTTAAAACCAAAATTCTAATTTTACATGAATCAAAAAAATCTAAATATTATCTGGGCACCCCAATGTTAAAAGCAAAATTACTCTGAATATAATCTGTCAAAAAAAATATACAATGACCTTTTCTACTCTGTTTTGGAGTATATACACCAACTCAATATGCTCTCTCATGTAAAATACTGAAATTCTAATTTTACATGAATCTAAAAAAAAACAAATATTATCTAGGCATCCCAATGTTAAAAGCAAAATTACTCTGAATATAATCTGCCAAAAAAAATATACAATGCGTTATTCTACTCTGTTTTGGAGTATATACACCAACTTCATATTCTCTCTCATGTAAAATACAGAAATTCTATATTTAAGCAAATCGAAAAGAATCTAAATATTATTTATGCACCCCAATGTTAAAAGCAATATTGCTCCTAATATAATCTGTCAGAAAAAATATACAATGCCCTTTTCTACTCTGTCTTGGAGTATATAAACCAACTCCATATTCTCTCTCATGTAAAATACAGAAATTCTGTATTTAAGTGAATCGAAAAAATCTAAATATTATCTATGCATCCAAATGTTAAAAGAAAAATTGCTCTGAATATAATCTGTCGAAAACAATATACAATGCCCTATTCTACTCTGTTTTGGTGTATGTACACCAACTCAGTGTGCTCTCTCATTTATAATACCAAAATTCTAATGTTACGGGTATCGAAAATAATCTAAATATTATCTAGGCACCCCAATGTTTGAAGCAAAATTACTCTTAATATAATATTTCAGTAAAAATATACAATGCCCTATTCTACTCTCCTTTGGAGTATATACACTAACTCAATGTGCTCTCTCATGTAAAATACGGTAATTCTAATTTTATGCCAATCGAAAATATCTAAATAATATTTAGGCGCCCCAAAGTTAAACGAAAATGGCTCTGAATATAGTCTGATAGAAAAAATATACAATGCCTTATTCTACTTTTTTTTGGAGTGTATATGCCTATTCAGTATGCTCTCTCATGTAAAATACAGAAATTCTAATTGTACCCGAATCAAAAAATCTAAATCTCATCTAGGCACCCCAATGTTAAAAACAAAATTGCTCTGAATATATTCAGTCAGATAAAATATACAATGCCCAATTCTACTTCGTTTTGGAGTATATACACCAACTCTATATGCTCTCTAATGTAAAATACAGAAATTCTATATTTAAGCAAATCGAAAAAATTCTAAATATTCTCTAGGCACCCCAATGTTAAAACAAAATTGCTCTGAATATAATCGGTCAGAAAAAATATACAATGACCATTTCTACTCTGTTTTGGTGTATATACACCAACTCAGTATGTTCTCTCATGTAAAATAAAAAAATTCTAATTTTACCAGAATAGAAAAAATCTAAATATAATCTAGGCGCCCCAATGTCAAAAGAAAATGGCTCTGAATATAGTCTATTGGAAAAAATATACAATGATTTATTCTACTCTGTTTTGGAGTATATACACCAACTCAGTATGCTCTCTCATGTAAAATACCGAAATTCCAATTTTACGTGAATTGAAAAACATCTACGTTTTTTCTAGGCACCCCAATGTTAAAAACAAAATTGCTCTGAATATAATCTGTCAGAAAAAATATACAATGCCCAATTCTAATCTATTTTGGAGTATATAAACCAACTCTATATGCTCTCTCATGTAAAATACAGAAATTCGATATTTAAGCAAATTGAAAGAAATCTATATATTATCTTGGCACCCCAATGTTAAAAGAAAAATTGCTCTGAATATAATCTGTCAGAAAAAATATACAATGCCCTTTTCTACTCTGTTTTGTAGTATATACACCAACTCAATACGCTCTCTCATGTAAAATACATAATTTCTAATTTTACTTTAATCGAAAAAAATCTAAATAATATCTAGGCATCCCAGAGTTAAAAGAAAATTGCGTTGAATATAGTCTGTTAGAAATAATATACAATGCCTTATTCTACTCTGTTTTAAACTATATACACCAACTCAGTATGCTCTCTCATGTAAAATACCGAAATGCTAATTTTACGTGATACAAAAAAATTCTAAATATTATCTAGGCACTCCAATGTTAAAAGAAAAATTGCTTTGAATATAATCTGTCAGAAAAAATATACAATGTTCTGTTCTACTCTGTTTTGTAGTATATACACCAACACAATATGCTCTCTCATGTAAAATATCGAAAATCTAATTTTACGTGAATCAAAATAAATCTAAATAATATCTAGGCACCCCAAAGTGAAAAGAAAATGGCTCTGAATATATACTGTTAGAAAAATATAAAATGTGTTATTCTACTCTTTTTTGGAGTATATACACCAACTCAGTATGCTCTCTCATGTAAAATACAGATATTCAAATTTTACCCGAATAGAAAAAATCTAAATATTGTCTTGGCACCCTAATGTTAAAAACAAAATTGCTCTGCATATAATCTGTCATAAAAAATATACAATGCCATATTCTACTTTGTTTTAGAGTATATACACCAATTCAGTATGCTCTCTCATGTAAAATACCGAAGTTCTAATTTCACGTGAATCGAAGAAAATCTAAATATTATCTAGGCACCCCAATGTTAAAAACAAAATTGCTCTGAATATAATGTGTCAGAAAAAATATACAATGCCCTATTCTACTCTTTTTTAAAATATATACACCAACCCAGTATGCTCTCTCATGTAAAATGCAGAAATTCTAATTTTACCCGAATCGAAAAAATATAAATATTATCTAGGCAAACGAATGTTAAAAGCAAAATTGTTCTGAATATAATCTGTCAGAACAAATATACAATGCCCATTTCTACTCTGTTTTGGTGTATATACACCAACTCAGTATGCTCTCTAATGTAAAATATACAAAATCTAATTTTACCCGAATCGAAAATATCTAAATATTATCTAGGCACCCCAACGTTAAAGAAAATGGCTCTGAATATAGTCTGTTGGAAAAAATATACAATGATTTATTCTACTCTGTTTTTGGAGTATATACATCCACTCAGTATGCTCTCTCATGTAAAATACCAAAATTCTAAACTTACGTGAATTGAAAAACATCTAAATTTTATCTAGGCACCCCAATGTTAAAAGCAAAATTGCTCTGAATATAATCTGTTAGAAAAAATATACAATGACCTTTTTTACTCTGTTTTGGAGTATATACACAAACTCCATATGCTCTCTCAAGTTAAATAGAGAAATTCTATATTTAAGCAAATTGAAAGAAATCTAAATATTATCTAGGCGTCCCAGAGTTAAAAGAAAATGGCGTTGAATATAGTCTGTTAGAAAAATATACAATGCCTTATTCTACTTTGCTTTGGAGTATATACACCAATTCAGTATGCTCTCTTATTTAAAATACCAAAATGCTAATTTTACGTGAATCGAAAAAAATCTAAATATTTTCTAGGCACCCGAATGTTAATAGCAAAATTGCTCTGAATATAATCTGTCAGAAAAAATACACAATGCCCTTTTCTACTCTGTTTTTCAGTATATACACCAACTCAATTTACATTCTCAAGTAAAATACCGAAATCATATTACGCGAATCAAAACAAAATCTAAATAATATCTAGACCCCCCAAAGTTAAAAGAAAATGGCTCTGAATATAGTCTGTTAGAAAAAATATACAATGCCGTATTGTACTGTGTTTTGGAGTATATACACCAACTCAGTATGCTCTCTCATGTAAAATACCGAGATTCTAATTTTACGTGAAACGAAAATATTTTAAATATTATCTAGGCACACATAAGTTAAAAGCAAAATTGCTTTGAATATAATCCGTTAGAAAAAATATACAATGCCATTTTCTACTATGTTTTGTAGTATATACAACAACTCAATATGCTATGTCATGTAAAATATGGAAATTATTAATTTACACGAATCAAGAAAAATCTAAATAATATCTTGGCGCCCCAAAATTTAAAGAAAATTGCTCTGAATATAATCTGTTAGACAAAATATACAATGCGTTATTCTACTCTGTTTTGGAGTATATACACCAACTCTGTAGGCTCTCTCATGTAAAATACCGAAATTGTAATTTTACGTGAATCGAAAAAAATCTAAATATTATCTAGACACCCCAATGTTAAAAACCGTATTTCTCTGAATATAATCTGTCAGAGAAAATATACAATGACTTATTCTACTCTGTTTTAGAGTAAATACACCAACTCAATATGCTCTCTCATGTAAAATACAAAAATTCTATATTTAAGCGAATCGAAAAAAATCTAAATATTATCTAGGCACCCCAATTTTAAAAACAAAATTGCGCTGAATATAATCTGTCAGAAAAAATATACAATGCCATTTTCTACTCCGTTTTGGTATATATACACCAACTCAATATGCACTCATGTTAAATATCAAAATTCGAATTTTACGTGAATCGAAAAATATCTAAATATTATCTAGGCATCCCAATGTTAAAAACAATATTGCTCTGAATATAATCTGTCAAAAAAATATAAAATGCCCTATTCTACTGTGTTTTGGGGTATATACACCAACTCCATATTCTCTCTCATGTAAAATACATAAATTCTGTATTTAAGCAAATTGAAAAAATCTACAAATTATCTATGCACCCCAATGTTTTTTTTTTTTAAATTTTAATTTATTTATTTATTTTTATTTTTTTAATTTTTTTGTTTTTTTTTTTTTTTTAATTTTTTATTGGATTATTGGTTTTGGGGTACATGAGCAGAGCATGCAAGACAGTTGCGTAGGTACACACATGGCAGTGTGCTTTGCTTTTCTTCTCCCCTTCACCCACATTTGGCATTTCTCCCCAGGCTATCCCTCCCCACCTCCCCCTCCCACTGGCCCTCCCCTTTTCCCCCCAATAGACCCCAGTGTTTAGTACTCCCCTTTCGGTGTCCATGTGTTCTCATTTTTCATCACCCACCTATGAGTGAGAATATGCGGTGTTTCATTTTCTGTTCTCTTGTCAGTTTGCTGAGGATGATGTTTTCCAGATTCATCCATGTCCCTACAAACGACACGAACTCATCATTTCTGATTGCTGCATAATATTCCATGGTGTATATGTGCCACATTTTTCCAATCCAGTCTATTATCAATGGGCATTTGGGTTGATTCCAGGTCTTTGCTATTGTAAACAGTGCTGCAATGAACATTCGTGTACATGTGTCCTTATAGTAGAACGATTTATAGTCTTTTGGATATATACCCAGTAATGGGATTGCTGGGTCAAATGGAATTTCTATTTCTAAGGCCTTGAGGAATCGCCACACTGTCTTCCACAATGGTTGAACTAATTTACACTCCCACCAACAGTGTAAAAGTGTTCCTTTTTCTCCACATCCTCTCCAGCATCTGTTGTCTCCAGATTTTTTAATGATCGCCATTCTAACTGGCGTGAGATGGTATCTCAATGTGGTTTTGATTTGCATCTCTCTGATGACCAGTGACGATGAGCATTTTTTCATATGATTGTTGGCCTCATATATGTCTTCTTTCGTAAAGTATCTGTTCATATCCTTTGTCCACTTTTGAATGGGCTTGTTTGTTTTTTTCCTGTAAATCTGCTTGAGTTGTTTGTAAATTCTGGATATCAGCCCTTTGTCAGATGGGTAGACTGCGAAAATTTTTTCCCATTCTGTTGGTTGCCGATCCACTCTAGTGACTGTTTCTTTTGCCGTGCAGAAGCTGTGGAGTTTCATTAGGTCCCATTTGTCTATTTTGGCTTTTGTTGCCAATGCTCTTGGTGTTTTGTTCATGAAGTCCTTGCCTACTCCTATGTCCTGGATAGTTTTGCCTAGATTTCCTTCTAGGGTTTTTATGGTGCCAGGTCTTATGTTTAAGTCTTTAATCCATCTGGAGTTAATTTTAGTGTAAGGTGTCAGGAAGGGGTCCAGTTTCTGCTTTCTGCACATGGCTAGCCAGTTTTCCCAACACCGTTTGTTAAACATGGAATCCTTGCCCCATTGCTTGTTTTTCTCAGGTTTATCAAAGATTGTATAGTTGTATGTATGTTGTGTTGCCTCCGGTGCCTCTGTTTTGTTCCATTGGTCTATATCTCTGTTTTGGTACCAGTACCATGCTGTTTTGATTACTGTAGCCTTGTAGTATAGTTTGAAATCCGGTAGTGTGATGCCCCCCGCTGTGTTCTTTTTGCTTAGAATTGACTTGGCTATGCGGGCTCTCTTTTGGTTCCATATGAAGTTCATGGTGGTTTTTTCCAGTTCTGTGAAGAAAGTCAATGGTAGCTTGATGGGGATAGCGTTGATTCTGTAAATTACTTTGGGCAGTATAGCCATTTTCACGATATTAATTCTTCCTAACCATGAACATGGAATGTTTCTCCATCTGTTTGTGTCCTCTCTGATTTCGTTGAGCAGTGGTTTGTAGTTCTCCTTGAAGAGGTCCCTTACGTTCCTTGTGAGTTGTATTCCAAGGTATTTTATTCTTTTTGTAAAATTGCGAATGGCAGTTCGCTCTCGATTTGGCTTTCTTTAAGTCTGTTATTGGTGTAGACGAATGCTTGTGATTTTTGCACATTGATTTTATATCCTGAGACTTTGCTGAAGTTGTTTATCAGTTTCAGGAGTTTTTGGGCTGAGGCGATGGGGTCTTCTAGGTATACTATCATGTCGTCTGCAAATAGAGACAATTTGGCTTCCACCTTTCCTATTTGAATACACTTTATTTCTTTTTCTTGCCTGATTGCTCTGGCTAGAACTTCCAGTACTATATTGAATAGGAGTGGTGAGAGAGGGCATCCTTGTCTAGTACCAGATTTCAAAGGGAATGCTTCCAGTTTTTGCCCATTCGGTATGATATTGGCTGTTGGTTTGTCATAAATAGCTTTTATTACTTTGAGATACGTTCCATCGATACCGAGTTTATTGAGGGATTTTAGCATAAAGGGCTGTTGAATTTTGTCAAATGCCTTCTCTGCATCAATTGAGATAATCATGTGGTTTTTGTTTTTGGTTCTGTTTATGTGGTGAATTACGTTGATAGACTTGCGTATGTTGAACCAGCCTTGCATCCCCGGGATGAATCCTACTTGATCATGATGAATAAGTTTTTTGATTTGGTGTTGCAATCGGCTTGCCAATATTTTATTGAAGATTTTTGCATCTATGTTCATCATGGATATTGGCCTGAAGTTTTCTTTTCTCGTTGGGTCTCTGCCGGGTTTTGGTATCAGGATGATGTTGGTCTCATAAAATGATTTGGGAAGGATTCCCTCCTTTTGGATTGTTTGAAATAGTTTTAGAAGGAATGGTACCAGCTCCTCCTTGTGTGTCTGGTAGAATTCGGCTGTGAACCCATCTGGACCTGGGCTTTTTTTTGTGAGGTAGGCTCTTAATTGCTGCCTCAACTTCAGACCTTGTTATTGGTCTATTCATAGTTTCAGCTTCCTCCTGGTTTAGGCTTGGGAGGACACAGGAGTCCAGGAATTTATCCATTTCTTCCAGGTTTACTAGTTTATGTGCATAGAGTTGTTTGTAATATTCTCTGATGATGGTTTGAATTTCTGTGGGATCTGTGGTGATTTCCCCTTTATCATTTTTTATTGCATCTATTTGGTTGTTCTCTCTTTTCTTTTTAATCAATCTGGCTAGTGGTCTGTCTATTTTGTTGATCTTTTCAAAAAACCAGCTCTTGGCTTTATTGATTTTTTGAAGGGTTTTTCGTGTCTCAATCTCCTTCAGCTCAGCTCTGATCTTAGTAATTTCTTGTCTTCTGCTGGGTTTTGAGTTTTTTTGATCTTGCTCCTCTAGCTCTTTCAATTTTGACGATAGGGTGTCAATTTTGGATCTCTCCATTCTCCTTATATGGGCACTTATTGCTATATACTTTCCTCTAGAGACTGCTTTAAATGTGTCCCAGAGGTTCTGGCACGTTGTGTCTTCATTCTCATTGGTTTCGAAGAACTTCTTTATTTCTGCCTTCATTTCATTGTTTACCCAGTCAACATTCAAGAGCCAGTTGTTCAGTTTCCATGAAGCTGTGCGGTTCTGGGTCGGTTTCTGAATTCTGAGTTCTAACTTGATTGCACTATGGTCTGAGAGGCTGTTTGTTATGATTTCAGTTGTTTTGCATTTGTTGAGCAGTGCTTTACTTCCAATTATGTGGTCAATTTTAGAGTAGGTGTGATGTGGTGCTGAGTAGAATTTGTATTCTGTGGATTTGGGGTGGAGAGTTCTGTAAATGTCCACCAGGTTTGCTTGCTCCAGGTCTGAGTTCAAGCCCTGGGTATCCTTGTTGATTTTCTGTCTGGTTGATCTGTCTAGTATTGACAGTGGAGTGTTAAAGTCTCCCACTATTATTGTGTGGGAGTCTAAGTCCTTCTGTAAGTCATTAAGAACTTGCCTTATGTATCTGGGTGCTCCTGTGTTGGGTCCATATATGTTTAGGATCGTTAGCTCTTCTTGTTGTATCGATCCTTTTACCATTATGTAATGGCCTTCTTTGTCTCTTTTGATCTTTGTTGCTTTAAAGTCTATTTTATCAGAGATGAGAATTGCAACTCCTGCTTTTTTTTGCTTTCCATTAGCTTGGTAAATCTTCCTCCATCCTTTTATTTTGAGCCTTTGTGTATCCTTGCATGTGAGATGGGTTTCCTGTATACAGCACACTGATGGGTTTTGGATTTTTATCCAATTTGCCAGTCTGTGTCTTTTGATTGGTGCATTTAGTCCATTTACATTTAGGGTTAAGATTGTTATGTGTGAATTTGATACTGCCATTTTGATTCTAAGTGGCTGTTTTGCATGTTAGTTGTTGTAGATTCTTCATTATGTTGAAGCTCTTTAGCATTCAGTGTGATTTTGGAATGGCTGGTACTGATTGATCCTTTCTATGTGTAGTGCCTCTTTTAGGAGCTCTTGTAAAGCAGGCCTGGTGGTGACAAAATCTCTGAGTACTTGCTTGTTTGCAAAGGATTTTATTCTTCCTTCACTTCTGAAGCTCAGTTTGGCCGGATATGAAATTCTGGGTTGAAAGTTCTTTTCTTTAAGAATGTTGAATATTGG
Organism: Callithrix jacchus; assembly: GCF_049354715.1. Classification (NCBI taxonomy): domain Eukaryota; kingdom Metazoa; phylum Chordata; class Mammalia; order Primates; family Cebidae; genus Callithrix; species Callithrix jacchus. Next base: position 53,466,920 of record NC_133521.1, on the reverse strand, counting down.
CCCCCACTCTCTTCTGGCTTGTAGTGTTTCTGCCGAGAGATCTGCTGTGAGTCTGATGGGCTTCCCTTTGTGGGTGACCTGACCTTTCTCTCTGGCTGCCCTTAGTATTCTCTCCTTTATTTCAACCCTGTTGAATCTGACGATTATGTGCCTTGGGGTTGCTCTTCTTGCGGAATATCTTTGTGGTGTTCGCTGTATTTCCTGCAACTGAGTGTTGGCTTGTCTTGCTAGGTGGGGGAAATTTTCCTGGATGATGTCCTGAAGAGTATTTTCCAGCTGGGATTCATTCTCTTCGTCCCCTTCTGGTACACCTATCAAACGTAGGTTAGGTCTTTTCACATAGTCCCACATTTCTTGGAGACTTTGTTCATTCCTTTTTGCGCTTTTTTCTCTGATCTTGGTTTCTCGTTTTATTTCATTGATTTGGTCTTCGACTTCAGATATTCTTTCTTCTTCTTGGTCAATTCGGCTATTGAAACTTGCGTTTGCTTCGTGAAGTTCTCGTATTGTGTTTTTCAGCTTTTTTAATTCATTCATATTCCTCTCTAAGGTATCCATTCTTGTTATCATTTCCTCGAATCTTTTTTCAAATCTATTTTCAAGGTTCTTAGTTTCTTTGCATTGATTTAATACATGATCTTTTAGCTCACAAAAGTTTCTCATTATCCATCTTCTGAAGTCTAATTCCGTCATTTCGTCACAGTCATTCTCCGTCCAGCTTTGTTCCCTTGCTGGTGAGGAGTTTTGGTCCTTTCTAGGAGGCGAGGTGTTCTGGTTTCGGGTGTTTTCCTCCTTTTTGCGCTGGTTTCTTCCCATCTTTGTGGATTTGTCCGCTGGTCGTCTGCGTAGTTGCTGACTTTTCGTTTGGGTCTCTGAGTGGACACCCAGAATGTTGATGATGAAGTATTTCTGTTGCTTGGTTTTCCTTCTACCAGTCTAGCCCCTTCGCTGTACGACTGTTGAGGTCCGCTCCAGACCCTGCTTGTCTGGGGTGCACCTCTAGTAGCCGTGGCACAGCGAGGGATGCTACCAGTTTCTTTTTCTGCTCTCTTTGTCCCAGGATGATGCCTGCCTAATGACAGTCTTTTGGATATAGAGGGGTCAGGGAGCTGCTTGAGGAGACAGTTTGTACTTTATAGGGGTTTAATTGCTGAGCTGTGCACTCTGTTGTTCATTCAGGGCTGTTAGGCTGCTATGTTTGATTCTGCTGCAACACAGCTCATTAAACAACCCTTTTTTTTTTCTCAAATGCTCTGTGTTGAGGGGTTTGGGCTTTATTGTTGGATGTCCGATCAGGTGTCCTGCCCAGCTAGAAGGCAGACTAGCCACTGTTTGGCTGCCGAGGCTCCGCCCTGCTGTTGTGTGATTCGCGCTGTTCCTGCCGGCTCTGCTGTGGTCTCCGCCATGCCCTGCGGCGGAGTCTCTTCGTTGTAGCGTGTTGCCTCAGCAACGGCAGGCTGCGTCAGCAGTGGGCGTGTATCTCAGTAGGGACGGGTTGCCTCGGCAACGGTTGGCTGCCTCAGCAGTGGGCGTGTATATCAGTTGGTGCAGGTTGCCTCCGTAGTGGTGGACGCCCCTCCCCCACAGAGCATCTCGGACCGTCTGCCTGGGATAGTCTGAAATCACGGTTCTGTTCGTCCCACTGGGTATCCCAAGCGATCTGTCCCTGCAATCCCCTGGGCTGGGCTACTGTGCAAGTCTCGTTCAGTCTCAAGTCCAGCCCTCTCAAGTCTCAGGTTGCCGGTTCAACAAGGCACCCGGACAAGCGTGCCCTGTGGGGATTGCTGGGTAGGGCTGGCCGCCGCCGCCCCGGCTGCCGGCTTCGCCAGGCAGACCTACTGCCTGGCGTCCCGTGTCTTTTTATACTTGGGAGTTTCCCCGTTCTGTGGGCAACAAAGATCAGTCTGGAAATTCAGCACTGACTCACCGTTTGCAAATTCAACGCGGGCTCCAATCCTGGGTTGTTCTCACAGCGCCACCTTGAGTCCCCTCCTTTCGCACCCCAATGTTAAAAGCAAAATTGCTCTGAAAATAAACAGTCAGAAAAAATATTCAATGCCCTTTTCTACTTTGTTTGTAGTATATACACCAACTCAATATGCTCTCTCATGTAAAATACAGAAATACTATTTTACCGGAATCGAAAAAATCTTAATATTATCTAGGTGTTTTAAAGATAAAAGAAAATAGCTCTGAATATACTCTGTTAGATAAAATATACAAAGATTTATTCTACTCTGTTAGATAAAATATACAATGATGTATTCTACTCTGTTTTGGAGTATATACACCAACTCAGTATGCTCTCTCATGTAAAATACCAAAATTCTAATTTGACCCGAATCGAAAAAATCTAAATATTATCTAGGTTCCCCAGTGTTAAAAGCCAAATTGCTCTAAATATAATCTGTCAGAAAAAATATAAAATGCACTATTCTACTCTGTTTTGGAGTATATACACCAACTCAGTATTCCCTCTCATGTAAAATACCGAAATTCTAATTATACGTGAACTGAAAAAAATCTAAATATTATCTAGGCACCCCAATATTAAAAACAAAATTGTTCTTAATATAATCTGTCAGAAGAAATATACAACGCCCTATTGTACTCTATTTTGGAGTATATACACCAACTCAATATGCTCTCTCATGTAAAATACCGAAATTCTAATTTTACGTGAATTGGTAAAAAATCTTAATAATATCTAGGCTCCCCAAAGTAAAAAGAAAATGACTCTGTATATATTCTGTTATAAAAAAATATACAATGCCTTATTCTACTCTGTTGTCGAATATATTCACCAACGCAGTATGCTCTCTCATGTAAAATACCGAAATTCTAATTTTACCCAAATCGAAAAGAATCTAAATAATATCTAGGTGCCCGAAAGTAAATGGAAAATGGCTCTGAATATAGTCTGTTAGAATAAATATACAATGCCCTGTTCTCTGTTTTAGAGTATATACACCAACTACATAAGCTCTCTCAGGTAAAATACCGAAATCATAATTTTACGTGAATCGAAAAAAATCTAAATAATATCTACGCGCCCCTAAGTTAAAAGAAAATGGCTCTAAATATAGTCTCTTAGAAAAAATATACAATGCCCTCTTCTACTTTGTTTTGGAGTATATACACCAACTCGATATGCTCTTTCATGTAAAAAACAGAAATTCAATATTTAGTGAATCGAAAAAAATCTAAATATTATCTAGGCACCCCAATGTTAAAGCAAAATTGCTCTGAATATCATCTGTCAGAAAAAATATACAATGCCCTTTTCTACTCTGTTTTGGAGTATATACACCAACTCAATATGCTCTCTCATGTAAAATAAAGCAATTCTAATTTATACGAATCGAAAAAAATCTAAATAATATCTAGGCGCCCCATTGTTAAAAATAATAATGCTCTGAATATCATCTGTCAGAAAAAATATACAACGCTGTTTTCTACTCTGTTTTGGAGTATATACAACAAGTGAATATGCTCTCCCATGTAAAATACAGAAATTCAAATTTTACACGAATCGAAAAAAATCTAAATAATATCTAGGCACCCCAATGTTAAAGCAAAATTGCTCTGAATATCATCTGTCAGAAAAAATATACAATGCCCTTTTCTACTCTGTTTTGGATTATATGCACCAACTTAGTATGCTCTCTCATGTAAAATACCTAAAGCATAAATTTACATGAATCGAAAAAAATCTATATATAATCTAGGCATCCCAATGTTAAAAACAAAATAACTCTGAATATAATCTGCCAAAAAAAAATATACAATGCCCTATTCTACTCTGTTTTGCAGTGTATACACCAACTCCATATTCTCTCTCATGAAAAATACAGAAATTCAATATTTAAGCGAATAGAAAATAATCTAAATATTATCTAGGCACCCCAATGTTAAAAGCAAAATTTCTCTGAATATAAACTGTCAGATAAAATATACAATGCCCTTTTCTACTTTGTTTTATAGTAAATACACCAACTCAATATGCTCTCTCATGTAAAATACAGAAATTCTAATTTTAACTGAATTGAAAAATTCTAAATATTATCTAGGCACCACAACGTTAAGCACAAAATTGCACTGAATATAATCTTTCAGAAAAAATATACAATGCCCTATTCTACTCTGTTTTGGAATATATACACCAACTCAATATGCTCTCTCAGTTAAAATACCGAAATTCTAATTTTACGCAAATCGAAAAGAATCTGAATAATATCTAGGCGCCCCGAAGTTAAAAGAAAATGGCTCTGAATATAATCTGTCAGAAAAAATATACAATGCCTTATTCTACTTTGTTTTGGAGTATATACACCAACTCAGTATGCTCTGTCATGTAAAATACTGAAATTCTAAATTTACGTGAATCGAAAAAAATCTAAATATTATCTAGGCATCCCAATGTTAAAAACAAAATTGCTCTTAATATAATCTGTAAGAGAAAATATACAATGCCCTATTCTACTCTGTTTTGGAGTATATACACCAACTCCATATGCTCTCTCATGTAAAATACAATAATTCTATATTTAAGCGAATCAAAAAAAATCTAAATATTATCTAGGCACCCCAATGATAAAAGCAAAATTGCTCTGAATATTATCTGTCAGAAAAAATATACAATGCCATTTTCTATTCTGTTTTGGAGTATATACACCTACTCAATATGCTCTTATGTAAAATATCGAAATTCAAATTTTACACGAATCAAAAAATTCTAAATAATATCTAGGCGCTCCAAAGTTAATAAAAATTGGCTCTGAATATAGTCTGTTATAAAATATATACAATGCCTTATTCTACTCTGTTTTGGAGTATATACACCAACTCAGTATACCTTCTCATGTAAAATACAGAAATTCTAATTTTACCCGAATCGAAAAAATCTAAATATTATCTAGGCACACCAATGTTAAAAACAAAATTGCTCTCAATATAATCTCTCAGAAAAAATATACAATGCACTATTATATTCTGTTTTGGAGTATATACACCAACTCAGTATGCTCTCTCATGTAAAATACAGAAATTAAAATTTTACACAAATCGAAAAAATCTAAATCTCATATTGGAACCCGAATATTAAAAGCAAAATTGCTCTGAATATAATCTGTCAGAAAAAATATACAATGCCCTATTCTACTCTGTTTTGTAGTATATAAGCCAACTCAGTGTGCTCGCTCATGTAAAACACCGAAATTCTCATTTTACGTGAATCGAAAAAAATCTAAATATTATCTAGGCACCCCATTGTTAAAAGCAAAATTGCTCTGAAGTAATCTGTTGAAAAAAATATACAATACCCTTTTCTACTCTGTTTTGTAGTATATACACCAACTCAATGTGCTCTCTCATGTAAAATACCGAAATTCTAATTTTACGCGAATGGAAAAAAACCTAAATAATATCCTGGTGCCCCAAATATAAAAGAAAATGTCTCCAAATATAGTCTGTTAGAAAAAATATACAATGCCTTATTCTACTTTCTTTTGGATTATATACACCAACTCAGTATGCTTACTCATGAAAAATACAGAAATTCAAATTTTACCAGAATCGCAAAAATCTAAATATTATCTAGGCACCATAATGTGAGAAACAAAATTACTCTGAATATAATCTGTCAGAAAAAATATACAATGCCCTATTCTACTCCGTTTTGGAGTATATACACAAACTCCATATGCTCTCTCATTTAAAACACAGAAATTCTATATTTAAGCGAATTGAACGAAATCTAAATATTATCTAGGCACCCCAATGTAAAAAGCAAAATTGCTCTAAATACAATCTGTCAGAGGAAATATACAATGCCCTTTTCTACTCTGTTTATAGTATATACACCAACTCAATATGCCCTCTCATGTAAAATACCGAAATTCTAATTTTACGCAAAATGGTAAAAAATCTTAATAATATCTAGGCGCCACAAAGTTAAAAGAAAATGACTCTGAATATAGTCTGTTATAAAAAAATACAATGCCTTATTTTATTCTGTTTTGGTGTATATACACCAACTCAGTATGCTCTCTCAGTTAAAATACAGAAATATTAATTTTACCAGAATCGAAAATATCTAAATATTATCAAGGCAGCCGAATGTTAAAAGCAAAATTGCTTTGAATAAAATTTGTCAAAAAAAATATACAATGCCCTATTCTACTCTGTTTTGGAGTATATACACCAACTCAGTATGCTCTCTCATGTAAAATTCAGAAATTCTAATTTTTCCTGAATCGAAAAAAAATCTAAATATTATTTAAGAACCACAATGTTAAAAGCAAAATTGCTCTGAATATAATCTTTTAGAAAAAATATACAATGCCCTGTTCTACACTGTTTTGGAGTATATACACCAACTCAGTATGCCCTCTCAAGTAAAATACCGAAATTCTAATGTTACATGAATCAAAAAAAATCTAAATATTTTCTAGGCACCCCAATGTGTAAAGCAAAATTGCTCTTAATATAATTTGTCAGTAAAAATATGCAATGCCCTATTCTACTCTGTTTTGGAGTATATACACCAACTCAATATGCTCTCTCATATAAAATACAGAAATTCTATATTTAAGCAAATTGCATGAAATCTAAATATTATCTAGGCACCCCAATGTTAAAAGAAAAATTGCTCTGAATATAATCTGTCATAAAAAATATACAATGCTTTTTTCTACCCCATTTTCTAGTATATACACCAACTCACTATGCTCTCTCATGTAAAATAGAGAAATTCTAAATTTACTTTAATCGAAAAAAATCTAAATAATATCTAGGCGTCCCAGAGTTAAAAGAAAATTGCGTTGAATATAGTCTGTTAGAAAGAATATACAATGCCTTATTCTGCTCTGTTTTGTAGTATATACACCAAGTCAATATGCTCTCTCATGTAAAATAACGAAATTCTAATTTTACGTGAATCGAAAAAAATCTAAATAATATCTAGGCGCCCCAAAGTTAAAGGAAAATGCCTCTGAATATAGTCTGTTAGAAAAAATATACAATTCCTTATTCTACTATTTTTTGGAGTATATACGCCAATTCATTATGCTCTCTCATGTAAAATACAGAAATGCTAATTGTACCAAAATCGAAAAAATCTAAATATTATCTAGGCACCCCAATTTTAAAAAAAAATTTGCTCTCAATATATTCAGTCAGATAAAATATACAATGCCCTATTCTACTTCGTTTTGGAGTATATACACCAACCCCATATGCTCTCTCATGTAAAATACAGAAATTCTATATTTAAGTGAATCGAAAAAATTGTAAATATTATCTAGGCACCCCAATGTTAAAACAAAATTGCTCTGAATATAATCTGTCAGAAAAAATATACAATGCCCATTTCTACTCTGTTTTGGTGTATATACACAAACTCAGTATGCTCTCTCATGTAAAATGAAGAAATTATAATTTTACCCGAATCAAATATATCTAAATATTATCTAGCCGCCCCAAAGTTAAAGGAAAATGGCTCTGAATATAGTCTATTGGCAAAATATACAATGATTTATTCGACTATGTTTTGGAGTATATACACCAACTCAGTATGCTCTCTCATGTAAAATACCGAAATTCTATTTTACGTGAATTGAAAAAAATCTAAATTTTATCTAGGCACCCCAATGTTAAAACAAAATTGCTGTGAATATAATCTGTCATAAAAAATATACAATGCCCAATTCTACTCTGTTTTGGAGTATATAAACGAACTCTATATTCTCTCTCATGTAAAATACAGAAAATCTATATTTAAGCAAATTGAAAGAAGTCTAAATATTATCTAGGCACCCCAATGTTAAAAGAAAAATTGCTCTGAATATAATCTGTCAGAAGAAATATACAATGCCCTTTTCTACTATTTTTTGAAGTATATACACCAACTCAATATGATCTCTCATGTAAAATACAGCAATTCTAATTTTAGTTCAATTGAAAAAAATCTAAATAATATCTAGGCGTCCCAGAGTTTAAAGAAAATTGCGTTGAATATAATTTGTTAGAAAGAATATACAATGCCTTATTCTACTCTGTTTTGGACTATATACACCAACTCAGTATGCTCTCTTATGTAAAATACCGAAATGCTAATTCTACGTGAATTGAAAAAAATCTAAATATTTTTTAGGCACCCGAATTTTAATAGCAAAATTGCTCTGAATATAATTTGTCAGAAAAAATATACAATGCCCTTTTCTACTCTGTTATGTAGTATATACACCAACTCAATATACCCTCTTATGTAAAATACCGAAATTCTAATATTCCGAGAATCAAAAAAATATATAAATAATATCTAGGCGCCCCAAAGTTAAAAAAAATGGCTTTGAATATAGTTTGTTAGAAAAAATATACAATGCCTTATTCTACTCAATTTTGGAGTATATACTCCAATTCACTATGCTCTCATGTAATGTAACAAAATTCTAATTTTGCATGAATCGAAAAATACCTAAATATTATTTAAGCACCCCAATGTTAAATACAAAATTTCTCTGATTATAATCTGTCAGATAAAATATACAGTGCCATATTCTACTATGTTTTGGACTATATACACCAAATCAGTATGCTCTCTCATGTAAAATACCAAAATTCTAATTTTACGTGAAAGGAAAAAACTCTAAATATTATCTAGGCACCCCAGTGTTTAAAGAAAAATTACTTTGAATATAATCTGTCAGAAAAAATATACATTGCTCTATTCTACTCTGTTTTGTGGTATATACACCAACTCAATATGCTCTCTCATGTAAAGTACCAAAATTCTAATTTTACACGAATCGAGATAAATCTAAATAATATCTAGGCATTCCAAAGTTAAAAGAAAATTGCTCTGAATATAGTCTGTTAGACAAAATATACAATGCGTTATTCTACTCTGTTTTAGAGTATACAAACCAACTCTGTAGGCTCTCTCATGTAAAATTCCGAAATTGTAATTTTACGTGAATCGAAAAAAATCTAAATATTATCTAGGCACCCCAACGTTAGAAACAATATTTCTCTGAATATAATCTGTTAGAGAAAATATACAATGACCTATTCTACTCTGTTTTGGAGTACAGACACCAACTCATTATGCTCTCTCCTGTAAAATACAGAAATTCTATATTTAAGCGAATCGAAAAATATCTAAATATTATCTAGGCACCCCAATGTTAAAAGCAAAATTGCTTTGAATATAATCTGTCAGACAACATATACAATGCCCTTTTCTACTCTGTTTTTTAGTATATACACCAAAACAGTACGCTCTCTCATGTAAAATACAGAAATTATAATTTTACCCGAATCGAAAAAATCTGAATATTATCTAGGCACCCGAATGTTAAAAGCAAAATTGCTCTGAATATAATCTGTCAGAAAATATCTACACTGCTCTATTCTATTCTGTTTGGAGTATATACACCAACTCAGTATGCTCTCTCATGTAAAATACGGAAAATCTAAATTTACGTGAATCAAAAAATATCTAAATATTATCTAGGCACAACAATGTTAAAAGCAAAATTGCTCTGAATATAATCTGTCAAAAAAATTATACAATTCCCTTTTCTACTCTGTTTTGGTGTATATACACCTCATTCATATGCTGTCTTATGTAAAATACAGAAATTCTATATTTTAGCGAATTGAAAAAAATCTAAATAATATCTAGGAATCCCAAAGTTAAAAGAAAATGGCTCTGTATATAGTCTGTTAGAAAAAAATAAAATGCCTTATTCTACTTTGTTTCGGAGTATATACACCAACTCAGTATGCTCTCTCATGAAAAATACAGAAATTCTAAGTTTATGTGAATCGAAAAAAATCTAAATATTATCTAGGCATCCCAATGTTAAAAGCAAAATTGCTCTTAATATAATCAGTCATAAAAAATATACAATGCCCTTTTCTACTCTGTTTTGGAGGATATACACCAACTCAATATGGTCTCTCATGTAAAATACCGAAATTCTAATCTTACGCGAATTGAAATAAATCTAAATAGTATCTAGGTGCCCCAAAGAAAAAAGAAAATGGCTCTGAATATATTCTGTTGGAGAAAATATACAATGCCTTATTCTACTCTGCTTTGGAGTATATACACCAACTCAATATGCTCTCTCATGTAAAATACAGAAATTCTAATTTTACACAAATCGACAAAAATGTAAATGATATCCAGGCGCCGCAAAGTTAAAATAAAATGGCTCTGAATAAAGTCTGTCAGAGAAAATATACAATGCCCTATTCTACTCTGTTTTAAAGTATATACACCAACTCCATATGCTCTCTCATGTAAAATACAGAAATTCGGTATTTAAGTGAATCGAAAAATATCTAAATATTATCTAGGAACCCCAATGTTAAAAGCAATCTTGCTCTGAATATAATCTTTCAGAAAAAATATACAATGATTTATTCTACTTTTTTTTGGAGTATATATACCAACTCCACATGCTCTCTCATGTAAAATACAGAAAATCTAGATTTAAGCCAATCGAAAAATACATAAATATTATCTAGGAACACCAATGATAAAAGTAAAATTGCTCTTTATATAATCTGTCAGAAAAAATCTACAATGCCCTTTTCTACTCTGTTTTGGAGTATATAAACCAACTCAGTATGCTCTCTCATGTAAAATACAGAAATTCTAATTTTAACCGAATCGAAAAAATCTAAATATTATCTAGGCACCCCAGTGTTAAAAACAAAATGGCTCTGAATAAAATCTGTCTGAAAAAATATACAATGCCTTATTATACTCTGTTTTAAAGTATATAAGTCAACTCAGTATGCTCTCACATGTAAAATCCAGAAATTCTAATTTTACGCGAAACGGTAAAAAATCTTAAGAATATCTAGGCGCCCCAAGGTAAAAAAAAAATGGCTCTGAACATATTCTCTTATAAAAAATTTACAATGCCTTAATCTACTCTGTTTTGGAGTATATACACCAAATCAATATGCTCTCTCACGTAAAATACCGAAATTATAATTTTACGCGAATCGAAGAAAATCTAAATGTTATCTACGCACCCCAATGTTAAAAGCAAACTTACTCTGAATATAATCTGTCAGAAAAAAATATACAATGCCCTTTTCTACTCTGTTTTGGAGTATATACACCAAGTCAATATGCTCTCTCACGTAAAATACCGAAATTCTAATAGTACGTGAATCGAAAATAATCTAAATAATATCACCACGTCCCTAAAATAAAAGAAAATGGCTCTGAATATATTCTGTTAGAAAGAATATACAATACCTTATTCTACCCTGTTTTGGAGTATATACACAAACTCAGTAGGCTCTCTCATGTAAAATACAGAAATTCTAAATTTACGTGAATCGAAAAAGATCTAAATATTATCTAGGCACCCCAATGTTAAAAACAAAATTTCTCTGAATATAGTCTGTCAGAAAAAATATACAATGCCCTTTTCTACTCTTTTTTGGAGTATATACACCAACTCCATATGCTCTCTCATTTAATATGAAGAAATTCAATATTTAAGCGAATCGAAAAATTCTAAATATTATTTAGGCATCCCAATGTTAAAAGCAAAATTGCTCTGAATATAATGTGTGCGAAAGAATATACAATGCCCTTTTCTACTCTGTTTTGCAGTACATACACCAACTCAGTATGCTCTCTCATGTAAAATACGGAAATTCAAATTTTACGCGAATTGAAAGAAATCTAAATAATACCTAGGCGCCCCAAAGTTAAAAGAAAATGGCTCTGAATATTGTCTGTTAAAAACAATATACAATGCCTTATTCTACTCCGTTTTGGAGTATATACACCAACTCAGTATGCTCTCTTATGTAAAATACCGAAATTCTAATTTCACCCGAATCAAAAAAATCTAAATATTATCTAGGAACCCAATGTTAACAACAAAATTACTCTGAGAATAATTTGTCAGAAAAAATATACGATGTCCTACTCTACTCTGTTTTGGAGTGTATACACCAACTCCATATGCTCTCTCATGTAAAATACAGAAATTCTATATTTAAGCGAATCGAAAAAAATCTAAATATTATCTAGTCACCCCAATTTTTAAAAGAAAATTGCTCTGAATCTAATCTTTCAGAAAAAATATACAATGCCCTATTCTATTCTGTTTTGGAGTATATACACCAACTCAATATGCTCTCTCATGTAAAATAGAGAGATTCTATATTTAAGCGAGTTGAAGAAATCTAAATATTATCTAGGCACCCCAATGTTAAAATTAAAATTGCTCTGAATGTAATGTGTCCGACAAAATATACAATGCCCTTTTCTCCTCTGTTTTGTAGTATATACGCCAAATCAATATGCTCTCTCATGTAAAATACAGAAATTCTAATTTAACGTGAATTGAAAAAAATTTTAAAAATATCTAGGAGCCTCAAAATTAAAAGAAAATGGCTGTGAATATAGTCTGTTAGAAAAAATATGCAATGCCTTATTCTAGTTAGTTTTGACGTATATACACCAACTCAGTATCATCTCTCATGTAAAATACCGAAATTCTAATTTTACTTGAATAGAAAAAAATCTAAATATTATCTAGGCACACCAATGTTAAAAGCAAAATTGCTCTGAATATAATCTGTCAGAAAAAATATACAATGCCCTTTTCTACTCTGTTTTGGAGTACATACACCAACTCAGTATGCTCTCTCATGTAAAATACCGAAATTCTCATTTTACGTGAATTGAACAAAATCTAAGTATTATCCAGGCAGCCCAATGTTAAAAGCAAAATTGCTCTGAATATAATCTGTCAAACAAAATATACAATGCCCTTTTCTACTCTGTTTTGGAGTATATACATCAACTCAATTAGCTCTGTCCTGTAAAATAACGAAATTCTAATTTTACACGAATCGAAAAAAATCTAAATAATATCTAGGCGCCCCAAAGTTAAAAGAAAATGGCTTTGAATATAGTCTGTTAGAAAAAATATACAATGCCTTATTCTACTCTGTTTTAAAGTATATAAACTAACTCAGTATGCTCTCCCATGTAAAATAGAGAAATTCAAATTTTACGTGAATTGAAAAAAATCTAAATATTATCTAGGCACCCCAAAGTTAAAAGCAAAATTGCTCCGAATATAATCTGTCAGAAAAAATATTCAATGTCCTATTCTACTCTGTATTGGAGTATATGCACCAACTCAATATGCTCTCTCTTGTAACATACAGAAATTGTATATTTAAGCGAATAGAAAATCTAAATATTATCTATGCACATCAATGTTAAAAGCAAAATTGCTCTGAATATAGTATGTCAGCAAAAATATACAATACCCTATTCTACTCTGTTTTGGAGTATATACACCAACTCTTAGGCTCTCTAATGTAAAATACAGAAATTCTATATTTAAGAGAATTGAATAAAATCTAAATATTATCTAGGCAACCCAATGTTAAAAACATAATTCCTCTGAATATAATCTTTCAGCGAAAATATACAATGCCCTAATTTACTCTGTTTTTAAGTATATACACCAACTCCATATGCTCTCTCATGTAAAACATAGAAATTCTATATTTAAGCGAATCGAAAAAAATCTAAATATTATCTATGTACCCAAATGTAAAAAGCAAAATTGATCTGAATATAATCTGTCAGGAAAAATATACAATGCCCTTTGCTAATTTGTTTTGTAATATTTACACAAACTCAATATGCTCTCTCAAGTAAAATACCAAAATTATAGTTTTACACGAATCGAAAAAAATCTGAATAATATCTAGGCGCCCCAAAGTTAAAAGAAAATAGCTCTGAATATAGTCTGTTAGAAAAAATATACAATGCCTTTTACTACTCTGTTTTGGAGTATATACCCCAACTCAGTATGCTCTCTCATGTAAAATACCGAAATTATAATTTTACATGAATTGAAAGAAATCTAAATATTATCTAGGCAACCCAAAGTTGAAATCAAAATTGCTCTGAATATAAACTGTCAGAAAAAATATACAATGCCCTTTTCTACTTTGTTTATAATACATACACCAACTCAATATGCTCTCTCATGTTAAATACCGAAATATGAAATTTACATAAATCGAAAATAAATCTAAATATTATCTAAGTACCTGAATGTTAAAAACAAAATTACTCTGAATATAAACTGTCAGAAAAAATATACAATGCCCTATTCTACTCTGTTTTGGAGTATATACACCAACTCAGTATGTTCTCTCATGTAAAATACAGAAATTCTATATTTCAGCAAATAGAATAAAATCTAAATATTATCTAGGCACACAATGTTAAAAGCAAAATTTCTCTGAATATAATCTGTCATAAAAAATATAAAATGCCCTTTTCTACTCTGTTTTGTAGTATATAAATTAACTCAATATGCTCTCTTATGTTAAATACCGAAATTCTATTTTTAGGCGAACTGAAAAAAATCTAAATAATATCAAGGCGTTCCAAACTTAGAAGAAAATGGCTCTGAATATAGTCTGTCAGAAAACATATACTATGACCTATTCTACTCTGTTCTGCAGTATATACAAAAACTCCATATGCTCTCTCATGTAAAATACAAAAATTCTATATTTATCGATTCGAAAAAAATCTAAATATTATCTAGGCACCCCAATGTGAAAACCAAAATGGCTCTGAATATAATCTGTCAGAAAAAAATACAATGCCTATTTCTACTCTGTTTGTAGTATATACACCAACTCAATATGCTCTCTCTTGTAAAATACAGAAATTTTAAATTTACGTGAATCGAAAAAAATTGAAGTATTATATAGGCACCCCAATGTTAAAAACCAGATTGCTCTGAATATAATCTGTCAGAGAAAATATACAATGCCATATTCTACTCTGTTTCAAAGTATATACACCAACTCCACATGCTCTATCATTTAAAATACAAAAATTATACATTTAGGCAAATCGAAAAAAATCTAAATATTATCTAGGCACCCCAATGTTGAAAGCAAAATTGCTCTCAATATAGTCTTTCAGTAAAAATATACAATGCCATGTTCTACTCTGTTTTGGAGTATATACCCTAACTCCATATGCTCTCTCATGTAAAATACAGAAATTCTATATTTAAGCAAATCGAAAAAAATCTAAATATTATCTAGGTACCCCAAGGTTAAAAGCAAAATTGCTCTGAATATAATCTGTCAGAAAAAATATACAATGCCCTCTTCTACACTGTTTTGGAGTATATACACCAACTCAATATGCTCTCTCATGTAAAATACCATAATTCTAATTTTACACGAATCAAAAAAAATCTAAATAATATCTAGGTGCCCCAAAGTTAAAAGAAAATTTCTCTGAATATAATCTGTTAGAAAAAATATACAATGCCTAATTCTACTCTGTTTTGGAGTATATACACCAACTCAGTATGCTCTCTCATGTAAAATACCGAAACACTAAATTTACGTGAATAGAAAAAAATCTAAATATTATCTCGGCACCCCAATTTTAAAAACATAATTCCTCTAAATATAATCTTTCAGAGAAAATATACAATTCCCTATTTTACTCTGTTTTGGATTATATACACCAACTCCATATGCTCTCTCATGTAAAATCCAGAAATTCTATATTTAAGCGAATCGAAAGAAGTCTAAATATTATCTAGGCACCCCAATGTTAAAAGCAAAATTGCTCTGAATATAATCTGTCAGATAAAATAGACAATGCCCTTTTCTACTTTGTTTTGGGGTATATACACCAACTCAGTATGCTCTCTTATGAAAAGTACCGAAATTCTAATTTTATGCGAATGGAAAAAAATCTAAATAATGTCTAGTGGCCCCAAAGTTAAAAGAAAATGGCTCTGAATATCGTCTGTTGGAAAAAATATACAATGCCTTATTCTACATGGTTTTGTAGTATATACACCAACACAATATGCTCTCCCATGTAAAATCCCGAAATTCAAAATTTATGTGAATCGAAAAAAATCTAAATATTATCTAGGCAACCCAATGTTAAAACAAAATGGCTCTGAATATAATCTTTCAGTATAAATATACAATGCCTTATTCTACTCTGTTTTGGAGTATATACACCAACTCAATATGCCCTCTCATGTAAAATACCAAAATTCTAATTTTACCCGAATCGAAAAAATCTAATTATCTAGGCACGTCAATGTTAAAAGCAAAATTGCCGTGAATATGATCTGTCTGAAAAAACATACAATGCCCTTTTCTACCCTGTTTTGGAGTATATACACAAACTCAATATGCTCTCTCACGTAAAATAGCGAAATTCTAATATTAAGCGAATTGAAAAAATCTAAATAATATCTAGGCACCCCAAATTTAAAAGAAAATGGCTCTGAATATAGTCTGTAAGAAATAATATACAATGATTTATTCTACTCTGTTTTGGAATATATACACCAACTCAGTATGCTCACTCATGTAAAATACAGAAATACTTATTTTACCCGAATTGAAAAAATCTAAATATTATCTAGGCACCCCAATGTTATAAACAAAATTTCTCTGAATATAACTTTTCAGAAAAAATATACAATGCCCTATTCTACTCTGTTTTGAAGTATATACACCAACTCCATATGCTCTCTCATGTAAAATACAGATGTTCTATATTTAAGCAAATCGAAAAAAATTTAATATTATCTAGTCACCCCAATGATAAAAGCAAAATTGCGCTGAATATAATCTGTCAGAAAAAATATACAATGCCCTATTCTACTTTGTTTTGGAGTATATACACCAACTCAGTATGCTCTCTCATGTAATATGCTGAAATTCTAATTTTACGTGAATCGAAAAAAATCTAAATATTACCTAGGCACCCGAATGTTAAAAGCAAAATTGCTCTGAATATAATCTGTCAGAAAATATAAAATGCCATTTTCTACTCTGTTTTGGAGTATATACACCAACTCAATATGCGCTCATGTTAAATACCGAAATTCTAATTTTACGCGAATTGAAGAAATCTAAATAATATCTAGGCGCCTCAAAGATAACAGAAAATGGCTCTGAATATAGTCTGTTAGAAAAAACATATAATGCCTTATTCTACTCTGTTTTGAAGTATATACACCAACGCAGTATGCTCTCCCATGTAAAGTACCGAAATTCTAATTTTACTCGAATCGAAAGAAATCTAAATATTATCTAAGCACCCCAATGATAAAAACTAAATTGCTTTGATTATTATATGTCAGATTAAATATACAATGCCCATTTCTACTCTGTTTTGGAGTATATACACCAAATCAGTATGCTCTCTGATGTAAAATACAGAAATTCTATATTTAAGCGAATCAAAAAAAATCTAAATATTATCTAGGCACCCCAATGTTAAAAGAAAATTTCTCTGAATATAATCTGTCAGAAATAATATACAATGCCCTTTCTACTCGGTTTTGTAGTATATACACCAACTCAATATGCTCTCTCATTTAGAATACCGAAATTCTAATTTTACGCAAATCCATAAAAATCTAAATAATATCTAGGCGCCCCAAAGTTAAAAGAAAATGTCTCTGAATATAGTCTGTTAGAAAATATATTCAATGCCTTTTTCTACTCTATTTTGATGTATATACATTAACTCAGTATGCTCTCTAATGTAAAATACCGAAATTCTAATTTTACGTGAAACGAAAAAAATCTAAATATTATCTAGGCACCCCAATTTTAAAAGCAAAATTGCTCTCAATACAATCTGTCAGAAAAAATATACAATGCCCTTTTCTACTCTGTTTTGTAGTATATACACCAACTCAATATGCTCTCTTATTTAAAATACCGAAATTGTAATTTTACGCAAATCGATAAAAATCTAAATAATATCTCGGTGCCCCAAAGTTAAAAGAAAATGACTCTGCATATAGTCTGTTAGAAAAAATATACAATACCTTATTCTACTCTGTTTTGGAGTATATACACCAACTCAGTATGCTTTCTCAAGTAAAATACCGAAATTATAATTTTACGTGAAATGAAAAAAATCTAAATATTATCTGGGAACCCGAATGTAAAAGCAAAATTGCTCTGAATATAATCTGTCAGAACAAACATACAAGGCCGATTTCTACTCTGTTTTGGTGTATATACAGCAACTCCATATTCTCTCTCATGTAAAATACAGAAATTCTATATTTAAGCAAATGAAAAAAAATCTGTATATTATCTAGGCACCCCAATGTTAAAACAAAATTGCTCTGAATATAATCTGTCAGAGAAAATATACAATGCTTTTTTCTACTATGTTTTGTAATATATACACCAACTCAATATACTCTCTCATATAAAATACAGAAATTCTAATTTTACTTGAATTGAAAATATCTAAATATTATCTAGGTACCCCAATATTAAAAACAAAATTGCTCTGAATATAATCTGTCAGAAAAAATATACATTGCCTTATTCTACTCTGTTTTGGAGTATATACACCAACTCCATATGCTCTCTCATGTAAAATACAGAAATTCTATATTTAAGTGAATCGAAAAAAATCTAAATATCTAGGCGCCCCAATGTTTCAAACAAATTGCTCTGAATATAATCTGTCAGAAAAAATATACAATACACTATTTTACTATGTTTTGGAGTATATACACCAAATCAGTATGCTCTCTCATGTAAATTTCAGAAATTCTAATTTAACGTGAAAAGAAAAATATCTAAATATTATCTAGGCACCCCAATGTTAGAAGCAAAATTGCTCTGAATATATTCTGTCAGAAAAAATATACAATGCCCTATTCTACTCTGTTTTGGAGTATATACACCAACTCAATATACTCTCTCATGTAAAATACAGAAATTATAATTTTACACGAATCGTTATAAACCTAAATAATATCTAGGCGCCCGAAATGTAAAAGAAAATAGCTCTGAATATAGTCTGTTAGAGAAAATATACAATGACTTATTCTATTTCGTTTTGGTGTATATACACCAACTCAGTATGCTCTCTCTTGTAAAATACAGAAATTCTAATTTTACCCGAATCGAAAAAATCTAAATATTATCTAGGCACCCCAGTGTTAAAAACAAAATTTCTCTGAATATATTCTGTCAGAAATAATATACAATGCCCTATTCTACTCTGTTTTGGAGTCTATACACCAAATTTATATGCTCTCTAATTTAAAATACAGAAATTCTAATTTTACGTGAATCGATAAAAATCTAAATAATATCTAGGCGTTCCAAAGCTAAAAGAAAATGTCTCTGAGTATATTATGTTAGAAAAATTATACAATGCCCTTTTCTACTCTGTTTTGTAATATATACACCAACTCCCTATGCTCTCTCATTTAAAATACCAAAATTCTAATTTTACGCAAATCGATATAAATCTAAATAATATCTAGGCACCTCAAAGTTAAAAGAAAATGTCTCTGAATATAGTCTGTTAGAAAATATGTATAATGCCTTTTTCTACTCTGTTTTGCAGGAAATACATTAACTCAGAATGCTCTCTCATTTAAAATACCGAAATTTAATTTTACGTGAAACGAAAAATATCTAAATATTATCTAGGCACCCCAATATTAAAAGCAAAATTTCTCTGAATATAATCTGTCAGAAAAAATATATAATGCCCTATTCTACTTTGTTTTGGAGTATATACACGAACTGCATATGCTCTCTCATGTAAAATACAGAAATTATATATTTAAGCGAATCGAAAGAAATCTAAATATTATCTAAGCATTCCAATGTTAAAAGCAAAATTGCTGTGAATATAATCTGTCAGTAGAAATATACAATGCTCTTTTCTCCTCTGTATTGCAGTATATACACCAATTCAATATGCTCTCTCATGTAAAATACCTAAATTCTAATTTTACAGGAATCGAAGAAATCTAAATAATATCAAGGCACCCAAAGTTAAAAGAAAATGGCTCTCAATATAATCTGCTAGAAAAAATATACAATACCTTATTCTACTCTGTTTTGGAGTATATACACCAACACAGTATGCTCTCTCATGTAAAATAAAGAAATTATAATTTTACCTGAATCGAAAAAATCTAAATATTATCTATGAACCTGAATGTTAAAAGCAAATTTTCTCTGAATATAATCTGTCAGAAAAAATATACAATGCCCTATTCTACTCTGTTTTGGAGTATATAAACCAACTCAGTATGCTCTCTCATATAAAATACCGAAATTCGAATTTTACGTGAATCGAAAATAATCTAAATATTATCTAGGCACCACAATGTTAAAGCAAAATTGCTCTGAATGTAATCCGTCGAAAAAAATATACAATGCCCTTTTATACTCTGTTTTGGAGTATATACACCAACTCAATATGCTCTGTCATGTAAAATATTGAAATACTAATTTTACACGAATCGAAAAAAATCTAAATAATATCTAGGCACCCCTAAGTTTAATCAAAATGGCTCTGAATATAGTCTGTCAGAAAAAATATAAAATGCCTTATTCTACTGTATTTTGGAGTATATACACCAACTCCGTATGCTCTCTCATGTAAAATACCAAAAATCTAATTTTACGTGAATCCAAAAAAATTCTAAATATGATCCAGGCACCCCAGTGTTAAAAGAAAAATTGCTCTGAATATAATCTGTCAATAAAAAAATACAATGCCCTATTCTACTCGGTTTTGGAGTATATACACCAACTCCATCTTCTCTCTCATGTAAAATACAGAAATTCTATATTTAAGCAAATCGAAAAAAATCTATATATTATCTAGGCACCACAATGTTAATAGCAAAATCGCTCTGAATATAATCTATCAGAGAAAGTATACAATGCCCTCTTCTACTCTGTTTTGTAGTATATACACCAACTCAATATGCTCTCTCATATAAAATACAGTAATTCTAATTTTTTCCGAATCGAAAATATCTAAATATTATCTAGGCACACCAATGTTTAAAACTAAATTTTTCTGAATAAAATCTGTCAGAAAAAACACACAATGAACTATTCTACTCTGTTTGGGAGTATATACACCAACTCAGTTTGCTCTCTCATGTAAAATACTCAAATTCTAATTTTACGTGTATCAAAAAAAATCTAAATATTATCCAGGCACCCCAATGTTAAAAACAAAATTTCTCTTAATATAATCTGTCAGAATAAATATACAATGCCCTTTTCTACTTTTTTTTGGCGTATATACACCAACTCAATATTCTCTCATGTAAAATAACGTAATTCTAATTTTACGCAAATCAAAAAAATCTAAATACTATCTAGGCGCCCCAAAGTTAAAAGAAAATGTCTCTGAATATAGTCTGTTAGAAAAAATATACAATATCTTATTCTACTCTGTTTTGGAGTATATACACCAACTCAGTATGCTCTCTCATGTAAAATACCAAAATTCTAATATTACGTGAATTGAAAAAAATCTAAATATTATCTAGGCACCCCAATGTTAAAAGCAAAATTGCTCTGAATATAATCTGTCAGAAAAAATATCCAATGCCCTGTTCTACTCTGTTTTGGAGTATATACACCAACTCAATATGCTCTCTCATGTAAAATACAGAAATTCTAATTTTACGTGAATCCAAACAAATCTTAACAATATGTAGTTGCCCCAAAGTTAAAAGAAAATGGCTCTGAATATAGTCTATTAGAGAAAATAAACAATTCCTTATTCTACTCTGTTTTGGAGTATATACACCAACTCAGTATGCTCTCTCAAGTAAAATACCGAAATTATCATTTAACGTGAATCCAGAAAAATCTAAATATTATCTAGGCACCCGATTGTTAATAGCAAAATTGCTCTGAATATAAACTGTCAGAAAAAATTTACAATGCCCTTTTCAACTTTGTTTTGTAGTATATACACCAACTCAGTCTGCTCTCTCATGTAAAATACCGAAATTCTAATTTTACACGAATCGAAAAAAATCTAAATAATATCTAGGTGCCCCAAGGTTAAAAGAAAATGGCTCTGAGGCGGGAGGACTCAAGATGGCACTGTGAGAACAACCCAGGATTGGAGCTCGCGTTGAATCCGCAAACGGTGAGTCTGAGCTGCTTTTCCAGACTGATCGTTGTTGCCCACAAAACGGGGAAACTCCCAAGTATAAAAAAGACATGGGACGCCAGGCAGTACATCTGCCTGCCGAAGCTGGCAGCCGGGGCGGCGGCGGCCGGCCCTACCCAGCAATCTCCATAGGGCGTGCTTGTCTGGGTGCCCTGTTGAACCGGCAACCTGAGACTTGAGAGGGCTGGACTTGAGACTGGACGAGACTTGGACAGTAGGCCAGCACAGGGGATTGCAGGATCATATCGTTTGGGATACACAGTGGGACGAACAAAACCGCGATTTCAAACTATCCCGAGCAGACGGTCCGAGATGCTCTGTGGGGGAGGGGCGTCCACCACTACGGAGGCAACCCACCTAAACTGAGATACACGCCCACTGCTGACGCAGCCAGCTGTTGCCAAGGCAACCCGTCCCTACTGAGATACACGCCCACTGCTGACGCAGCCTGCCGTTACCGAGGTAACACGCTAAAACGAAAAGACTCCTCCACAGGGCATGGCGGAGAGCACAGCAGAGCCTGCAGGAACAGGGCGAATCACACAACAGCAGGGCAGAGCCTCGGCAGCCAAACAGTGGCTAGTCTGCCTTCTAGCTGGGCAGGACACCTCATCGAACATCCAAAAGTAAAGCCCAAGCACCTCAACACAGAGCATTTGAGAAAAAAAGGGGGTTTTTAATGAGCTCTGTTGCAGCAGAATCAAACATAGCAGCCTAACAGCCCTGAATGAACAACAGAGCTCACAGCTCAGCAATTAAGCCCATATAAAGTACAAACTATCTCCTCAAGCAGTTACCTGACCCCTCTATATCCAAAAGACTGACATTAGGCAGGCATCATCCTGGGACAAAGACAGCAGAAAGAGAAACTGGTAGCATCCCTCGCTGTGCCACAGCTGCTAGAGGTGCACCCCAGACAAGCAGGGTCTGGAGCGGACCTCAGCAGTCACACAGCGAAGGGGCTAGACTGGTAGAAGGGAAACCAAGCAACAGAAATACTTCATTATCAACATTCTGGGTGTCCACTCAGAGACCCATTCGAAAAGTCAGCAACTACGCAGACGACCAGCGGACAAATCCACAAAGATGGGAAGAAACCAGCGCAAAAAGGAGGAAAACACCCGAAACCAGAACACCTTGCCTCCTAGAAAGGACAAAAACTCCTCACCAGCAAGGCAACAAAGCTGGATGGAGAATGACTGCGATGAAATGATGGAACTAGACTTCAGAAGATAAATAATGAGAAAATTTTGTGAGCTAAAAGATCATGTATTAAATCAATGCAAAGAAACTAAGAACCTTGAAAAAAGATTCAAGGAAATGATAACAAGAATGGATAACTTAGAGAGGAATATGAATGAATTAAAGGAGCTGAAAAACACAATATGAGAACTTCGCGAAGCAAACACAAGTTTCAATAGCCGAAATGACCAAGCAGAAGAAAGGATATCTGAAGTCGAAGACCAACTCAATGAAATAAAATGAGAAACCAAGATTAGAGAAAAAAGCGCAAAAAGGAATGAACAATGTCTACAAGAAATGTGGGACTATGTGAAAAGACCTAACCTACGTTTGATAGGTGTACCAGAAGGGGATGAAGAGAATGAATCCAAGCTGGAAAATACTCTTCAGGACATCATCTAGGAAAATTTCCCCCACCTAGCAAGACAGGCCAACACTCAATTGCAAAAAATACAGAGAACACCACAAAGATATTCCGCAAGAAGAGCAACCCCAAGGCACATAATCGTCAGATTCAACAGGGTTGAAATAAAGGAGAGAATACTAAGGGCAGCCAGAGAGATAGGTCGGGTCACCCACAAAGGGAAGCCCATCAGACTCACAGCAGATCTCTCGGCAGAAACACTACAAGCCAGAAGAGAGTGGGGGCCAATATTCAACATTCTTAAAGAAAAGAACTTTCAACCCAGAATTTCATATCCGGCCAAACTGAGCTTCAGAAGTGAAGGAAAAATAAAATCCTTTGCGAACAAGCAAGTACTCAGAGATTTTGTCACCACCAGGCCTGCTTTACAAGAGCTCCTAAAAGAGGCACTACACATAGAAAGAAACAATCAGTACCAGCCATTCCAAAATCACACTGAATGCTAAAGAGCTTCAACATAATGAAGAATCTACAACAACTAACAGGCAAAACGGCCACTTAGCATCAAAATGGCAGTATCAAATTCACACATAACAATCTTAACCCTAAATGTAAATGGACTAAATGCACCAATCAAAAGACACAGACTGGCAAATTGGATAAAAATCCAAAACCCATCAGTGTGCTGTATCCAGGAAACCCATCTCACATGCAAGGATACACAAAGGCTCAAAATAAAAGGATGGAGGAAGATTTACCAAGCTAATGGAAAGCAAAAAAAGCAGGAGTTGCAATTCTCATCTCTGATAAAATAGACTTTAAAGCAACAAAGATCAAAAGAGACAAAGAAGGCCATTACATAATGGTAAAAGGATCGATACAAAAGAAGAGCTAGCGATCCTAAACATATATGGACCCAATATAGGAGCACCCAGATACATAAGGCAAGTTCTTAATGACTTACAAAAGGACTTAGACTCCCACACAATAATAGTGGGAGACTTTTACACTCCACTGTCAATACTAGACAGATCAACCAGACAGAAAATCAACAAGGATACCCAGGGCTTGAACTCAGACCTGGAGCAAGCAAACCTGATAGACATTTACAGAACTCTCCACCCCAAATCCACAGAATACACATTCTTCTCAGCACCACATCGCACCTACTCTAAAATTGACCACATAATTGGAAGTAAAGCACTGCTCAACAAATGCAAAACAACTGAAATCATAACAAACAGCCTCTCGGACCATAGTGCAATCAAGTTAGAACTCAGAATTCAGAAACCGACCCAGAACCGCACAGCTTCATGGAAACTGAACAACTGGTTCTTGAATGTTGACTGGGTAAACAACGAAATGAAGGCAGAAATAAAGAAGTTCTTCGAAACCAATGAGAACGAAGACACAACGTGCCAGAACCTCTGGGACACATTTAAAGCAGTCTCTAGAGGAAAGTATATAGCAATAAGTGCCCATATGAGGAGAATGGAGAGATCCAAAATTGACACCCTATCGTCAAAATTGAAAGAGCTAGAGGAGCAAGATCAAAAAAACTCAAAACCCAGCAGAAGACAAGAAATAACTAAGATCAGAGCTGAGCTAGAGGAGATTGAGACACGAAAAACCCTTCAAAAAATCAATAAATCCAAGAGCTGGTTTTTTGAAAAGATCAACAAAATAGACAGACCACTAGCCAGATTGATTAAAAAGAAAAGAGAGAACAACCAAATAGATGCAATAAAAAATGATAAAGGGGAAATCACCACAGATTCCACAGAAATTCAAACCATCATCAGAGAATATTACAAACAACTCTATGCGCATAAACTAGTAAACCTGGAAGAAATGGATAAATTCCTGGACTCCTGTGTCCTCCCAAGCCTAAACCAGGAGGAAGCTGAAACTATGAATAGACCAATAACCAGGTCTGAAGTTGAGGCAGCAATTAACAGCCTACCACACAAAAAAAACCCAGGTCCAGAAGGGTTCACAGCCGAATTCTACCAGACACACAAGGAGGAGCTGGTACCATTTTTTCTAAAACTATTTCAAACAATCTAAATGAGGGAATCCTTCCCAAATCATTTTATGAGACCAATATCATCCTGATACCAAAACCCGGCAGAGACCCAACGAGAAAAGAAAACTTCAGGCCAATATCCATGATGAACATAGATGCAAAAATCTTCAATAAAATATTGGCAAGCCGATTGCAACAGCAAATCAAAAAACTTATTCATCATGATCAAGTAGGATTCATCCCGGGGATGCAAGGCTGGTTCAACATACACAAGTCTATCAACGTAATTCACCACATAAAATGAACCAAAAACAAAAACCACATGATTATCTCAATTGACGCAGAGAAGGCATTTGACAAAATTCAACAGCCCTTTATGCTAAAAACCCTCAATAAACTCGGTATCGATGGAACGTATCTCAAAGTAATAAAAGCTATTTATGACAAACCAACAGCCAATATCATACTGAATGGGCAAAAACTGGACGCATTCCCTTTGAAATCTGGTACTAGACAAGGATGCCCTCTCTCACCACTCCTATTCAATATAGTACTGGAAGTTCTAGCCAGAGCAATCAGGCAAGAAAAAGAAATAAAGGGTATTCAAATAGGAAAGGTGGAAGCCAAATTGTCTCTATTTGCAGACGACATGATAGTACACCTAGAAGACCCCATCACCTCAGCCCAAAAACTCCTGAAACTGATAAGCAACTTCAGCAAAGTCTCAGGATATAAAATCAATGTGCAAAAATCACAAGCATTCGTCTACACCAATAACAGACTTAACGAAAGCCAAATCAAGAGTGAACTGCCATTTGCAATTGCTACAAAAAGAATAAAATACCTTGGAATACAACTCACAAGGAACGGAAGAGACCTCTTCAAGGAGAATTACAAACCACTTCTCAACGAAATCAGAGAGGACACAAACAGATGGAGAAACATTCCATGTTCATGGTTAGGAAGAATTAATATCGTGAAAATGGCTATACTGCCCAAAGTAATTTACAGAATCAACGCTATCCCCATCAAGCTACCATTGACTTTCTTCACAGAACTGGAAAAAACCACCATGAACTTCATATGGAACCAAAAGAGAGCCCGCATAGCCAAGTCAATTCTAAGCAAAAAGAACACAGCGGGGGGCATCACACTACCGGATTTCAAACTATACTACAAGGGTATAGTAATCGAAACATCATAATACTGGTACCAAAACAGAGATATAGACCAATGGAACAAAGAAGAGGCACCAGAGGCAACACAACATACATACAACTATACAATCTTTGATAAACCTGACAAAAATAAGCAATGGGGCAAGGATTCCCTGTTTAACAAATGGTGTTGGGAAAACTGGCTAGCCATGTGCAGAAAGCAGAAACTGGACCCCTTCCTGACACTTTACACTAAAATTAACTCCAGTTGGATTAAAGACTTAAACATAAGACCTGGCACCATAAAAACCCTAGAAGGAAATCTAGGCAAAACTATCCAGGACATAGGAGTAGGCAAGGACTTCATCAACAAAACACCAAAAGCATTGGCAACAAAAGCCAAAATAGACAAATGGGACCTAATGAAACTCCACAGCTTCTGCACGGCAAAAGAAACAGTCACTAGAGTGGATCGGCAACCAACAGAATGGGAAAAAATTTTCGCAGTCTACCCATCTGACAAAGGGCTGATATCCAGAATTTACAAAGAACTCAAACAGATTTACAGGAAGAAAACAAACAAGCCCATTCAAAAGTGGGCAAAGGACATGAACAGATACTTTACGAAAGAAGACATATATGAGGCCAACAATCATATGAAAAAATGCTCATCGTCACCGGACATCAGAGAGATGCAAATCAAAACCACATTGAGATACCATCTCACGCCAGTTAGAATGGCGATCATTAAAAAATCTGGAGACAACAGATGCTGGAGAGGATGTGGAGAAAAAGGAACACTTTTACACTGTTGGTGAAAGTGTAAATTAGTTCAACCATTGTGGAAGACAGTGTGGCGATTCCTCAAGGCCTTAGAAATAGAAATTCCATTTGACCCAGCAATCCCATTACTGGGTATATATCCAAAAGACTATAAATCGTTCTACTATAAGGACACATGTACACGAATGTTCATTGCAGCACTGTTTACAATAGCAAAGACCTGGAATCAACCCAAATGCCCATTGATAATAGACTGGATTGGAAAAATGTGGCACATATACACCATGGAATATTATGCAGCAATCAGAAATGATGAGTTCGTGTCATTTGTAGGGACATGGATGAATCTGGAGAACATCATCCTCAGCAAACTGACACAAGAACAGAAAATGAAACATGGCATATTCTCACTTACAGGTGGGTGATGAAAAATGAGAACACATGGATATAGAAAGGGGAGTACTAAACACTGGGGTCTATTGGGGGAAAACGGGGAGGGCCAGTGGGAGGGGGAGGTGGAAAGAAATAGCCTGGGTAGAAATGCCAAATGTGGGTGAAGGGGAGGAGAAAAGCAAAGCACACTGCCATGTGGGTACTTACGCAACTGTCTTGCATGCGTTGCTCATGTACCCCAAAACCTATAATCCAATAAAAAATAAAAAAAAAAAGAAAATGCCTCTAAATATAGTCTGTTAGAAAAAATATACAATGCCTGATTCTACCCTGTTTTGGAGTATATACACCAACTCAATATGGCCTGTCAAGTAAAATACGGAAATCCTAATTTTAGCTGAATCGAAAAAATCTAAATATTATCTAGGACACCCAATGTTAAAAACAAAATTGCTCTGAATATAATCTGTAAGAAGAAAAATAAAAGGCCCTATTCTAATTTGTTTTGGAGTATATACACCACCTAAATATGCTCTCTTATGTAAAATACAGAAATTCTATATTTAAGCGAAACAAAAAAAATCTAAATATTATCAAGGCACCCAATGTTAAAAGCAAAATTGCTCTGAATATAATCTGTCAAAAAAAATATACAATGCTCTTTTCTACTCTATTTTTGCATTATATACACTAATTCAATATGCTCTCTCATGTAAAATACCGAAATTCTAATTTTATGTGAATCGAAAAATATCTAAATAATATCTAGGCGCCCCAAAGGTAAAAGAAAAAGGCTCTGAATATACTCCATTAGAAAAAATATACAATGCCTTATTCTACTCTGTTTTAAAGTATATACACCAACTCAGTATGCTCTCTCATGTAAAACACAAAAATTCTAATTTTACGTGAATCGAAAATAATCTAAATATTATCTAGGCACCCCAATGTTAAAAGCAAAATTTCTCTGAATATAATCTGTCAAAAAATATGTACAATGACCTTTTCTACTCTGTTTTGGTGTATATACACCAACTCAATATGCTCTCTCATATAAAATACCGAAATTGTAATTTTACGTGAATCGAAAAAAATCTAAATAATATCTAGGCGCCCCAGGTTAAAAAAAAATGGCTCTGAATATAGTCTGTTAGAAAAAATATACAATGTTTTATTCTACTCTGTTTTGGAGTATATACACCAACTCAGTATGCTCTCACGTAAAATACAGGAATTCTAATTTTACCCGAATCGAAAAAATCTAAAAATTACCTAGGCACCACAATATTAAAAACAAAATTGCTCTTAATATAATCGGTCAGAAAAAATATACAATGCCCTATTCTACTCTTTTTTGGAGTATATACACTATCTCGATATGGTCACTCATGTAAAATACAGAAAATCTATATTTAAGCTAATCGAAACAATCTATATATTATCTAGGTACCCCAATGTTAAAAGCAAAATTGGTCTGAATATAATCTGTCAGAAAAATTATACAATGCCCTTTTCTACTCGGTTTTGTAGTATATACACCAACTCAATGTGCTCTCTCAGGTAAAATACAGAAATTATAATTTTACCTGAATCAAAAAAATCTAAATATTACCTAGGCACCCCAATGTTAAAAACAAAATTGCTCTGAATATAATCTGTCAGAACAAATATACAATGTCCTATTCTACTCTGTTTTGGAGTATATACACCAACTCAGTATGCTCTCTCATGTAAAATACCGGAATTATAATTTTAGGTGAATCGAAAAAAATCTAAATATTATCTAGGCACCCCGATGTTAAAAACAAAATTGCTCTGAATATACTCTGTCAGAGAAAATATACAATGCTTTTGTCTACTCTGTTTTGGTGTATATACACAAAAACCATATGCTCTCTTATTTAAAATACAGAAATTCTATATTTAAGCGAATCGAAAAAAATCTAAATATTATCAACGCACCCCAATATTAAAAGCAAAATTGCTCTAAATATAATCTGTCAGAAGAAATATACAATGCCCTTTTCTACTTTGTTTTGGGGTATATACACCAACTCAATATGCTCTCTCATGTAAAATACCGAAATTCTAATTTTACACGAATCGAAAAAATCAAAATAATATCTAGGCGCCCAAAAGTTGAAATAAAATGGCTCTGAATATAGTCTGCTAGAAAAAATATACATTTCCTCATTCTACTCTCTTTTGATGTATATACACCAGTCAGTATGCTCTCACATATAAAATACCGAAATTCTAATTTTACATGAAACGAAAAAAACCTAAATAGTATGTCGGCACCCGAATGTTAAAAGCAAAATCGCTCTGAATATAATCTGTCATAGAAAATATACAGTGCTCTTTTCTACTTTTTTTTGGAGTATATACACCAACTCAATATGCTCTCTCATATAAAATTCCGAAATTCTAATTTTACGCGAATCAAAAAGAATCAAAATAAAACCTAGGCGCCCCTAAGTTAAAAGAAAATGGCTCTGAATATAGTCTGTTAGAAAAAATATACAAGGCTTTACTCTACTCTGTTTTGGAGTATATACACCAACTCAGTATGCTCTCTCTTGTAAAATACCAAAATTCTATATGTAAGTGAATCGAAAAAAAATAATTTTATCTAGGCACCCCAATGTTAAAAGCAAAATTTCTCTGAATATAATCTGTCAGAAAAAATATACAATGAAATTTTCTACTCTTTTTTGGAGTATATAAACCCACTCAGCATGCCCTCTCATGTAAAATACAGAAATTCAAATTTTACCCGAATCGAATAAATCTAAATAATATCCAGGCGCCACAAAGTTAAAATAAAATGGCTCTGAATATAGTCTGTTAGAAGAAATATACAAGGCTTTATTCTACTCTGTTTTGGAGTATATACACCAACTCAGTATGCTCTCTTATGTAAAATACCGAAATTCTAATCTTACGTGAATCGAAAAAAATCTAAATACTATCTAGGCAACCTAATGTTAAAAGGAAAATTTCTCTGAATATAATCTGTCAGAAAAAATATACAATGATCTATACTACTCTGTTTTGGAATATATACAACAACTCAATATGTCCTCTCATGTGAAATATCGAAATTCTAATTTTACGCGAATCGAAAAAATTCTTAATAATATCTAGGTGCCCGAAAGATAAAAGAAAATGGCTGTGAATATAGTCTGTTAGAGAAAATATACAAGTAGAATGTCTTATTCTACTCTGTTTTGGAGTATATACACAAACTCAGTGTGCTCTCTCATGTAAAATACCGAACTTCTAATTTTACGTGAATCGAAAAAAATCTAAATATTATCTAGGCACACGAATGTTAAAAGCAAAATTCTCAAAATATAATCTGTCAGAAAAAATATACAATGCCCTATTCTACTGTTTTAAAGTATATATACCAACTCCATATGCTTTCTCATGTAAAATACAGAAATTCTATATTTAACCGAATCGAAAAAATTCTAGATAGTATATAGGCACCCCAATGTGAAAAGCAAAATTGCACCTAATATAATCTGTCAGATAAAATATACAATGCCCGTTACTTCTCTGTTTTGGAGTATATACACCAACTCAATATACTCTCTCATGTAAAATACAGAAATTCTAATTCTACCCAAATCGAAAAAATCTAAATATTATCTAGGCATCCTAATGTTAAAAACAAAATTGCGCTGAATATAATCTGTCAAAAAAAATATACAATGCGCTATTCTACTCTGTTTTGGAGTACATACACCAACTCCATATGCTCTCTCATGTAAAATACAGAAATTCTATATTTATGTGAATCGAAAATAATCTAAATATTATCTAGGCACCCCAATGTTAACAGCAAACTTGCTCTGAATATAATCTGTCAGAAAAAATAAACAATGCCCTATTCTACTCTGTTTTGGAGTATACACACCAACTCCATATGCTCTCTGATGTAAAATACAGAAATTCTATATTTAAGCGAATCGAAAAAAATCTAAATATTATCTAGGCACTGCAACGTTGAAAACAAAATTGCTCTGAATATAATCTGTCAGAAAAAATATACAACGCCCTATTCTATTCTATTTTGGAGTATATACACCAACTCCATATGCTCTCTCATATAAAATACAAAAATTCTTTATTTATGCGATCGAAAAAAATCTAAATATTATCTAGGCACCCCAATGTTAAAAGCAAACTTGCTCTGAATATAATCTTTCAGAAAAAATATACAATGCCCTATTCTACTCTGTTTTGGTGTATATACACCAACTCCATATGCTCTCTCATGTAAAATACAAAAATTCTATATTTAAGCGAATCGAAAAAAATCTAAATATTATCTAGGCACCGAAATTTTAAAAGCAAAATCTCTCTGAATATAATCTATCAGAAAAAATATACAATCCCCTATTCTACTCTGTTTTGGAGTATATAAAAGAACTCCATATGCTCCTCATGTAAAATACAGAAATTCTATATTTAAGGGAATGGAAAAAATCTAAATATTATCCTGGCACCCCAATGTCAAAAGCAATATCGCTCTGAATATAATCTGTCAGAAACAATATACAATGCCCTTTTGTACTCTGTTTTGTTGTATATACACCAACACAGTATGGTCTGTCATGTAAAATACAAAAATTCTAATTTTACCCTAATCGAAAAAAATCTAAATATTACTTAGGCAACCCAATGTTAAAAACAAAATATCTCTGAATATAATCTGTGACAAAAAAATATACAATGCACTATTCTACTCTGTTTTGGAGTATATACACCAACTCCATATGCTCTATCATGTAAAATACAGAAATTGTATATTTAAGCAATTTGAAAAAAATCTAAATATTATCTAGGTACCCCAATGTTAAAAACAATATTGCTCTGAATATAATCTCTGAGAAAAAATATACAATGCCCTCTTCTACTCTGTTTTGGAGTGTATACACCAACTCCATATGCTCTCTCAAGTAAAATACAGAAATTCTAATTCTACCAGAATCGAAAAAATATAAATATAGTCTTGGCACTCCAATGTTAAAAACAAAATCGCTCTGAATATAATCTGTCACAAAAAATATACAATGCCCTTTTCTACTATGTTTTGTAGTATATACACCAACTCAATATGGTCTCTCATGTAAAATACAGAAATTCAAATTTTATCCGAATCGAAAAAATCTAAATATTATGTAGGCACGCCAATGTTAAAGAAAAAATTGCTGTGAATATAATCTGTCAGAAAAAATATACAATGCCGTATTCTACTCTGTTTTCAAGTATATACACCTACTCAGTATGCTCTCTCATGTAAAATAACGAAATTCTAATTTTACCCGAATCAAAAAAATCAAAATATTATGTAGGCACCCCAATGTTAAAAACAAAATTGCTCTGAATACAATCTGTCAGAAAAAATATATAATGCCCTATTCTACTCTCTTTTGGAGTATATACACCAACTGAGTATGCCCTCTCATGTTAAATAACGAAATTCTAATTTTACGTGAATCGAAAAATATCTAAATATTATCTAGGCACTTCAATGATAAAAACAAATTTTCTCTGAATATAATCTGTCAGAAAAAATATACAATGCCCTATTCTACTCTTTTTTGGAGTATATACAGCAACTGGATATGCTCTCTCATGTAAAATACAGAAATTCTAATTTTACGCAAATCGAAAAAAATCTAAATAATATCTAGGCGCCTCAACGTTCAACAAAAATGGCTCTGAATATAGTCTGTTAGAAAAAATATAAAATGCCTTATTCGACTTTGTTTTGGAGTATATACAGCAACTCCATATGCTCTCTCATGTAAAATACAGAAATTCTAATTCTATCAGAATCGAATAAATATAAATACTGTCTACGCACCCCAATGTTAAAAACAAAATTGCTATGAATATAATCTGTCCGAAAAAATATACAATGCCCTATTCTACTCTGTTTTGGAGTATATACACCAACTCCATATGCTCTCTCATGTAAAATACTGAAATTCTATATATAAGGGAATCGAAAAAAATCTAAATATTATCTAGGCACCCCAATGTTAAAAGCAAAATTGCTCTGAATATAATATGTCAGAAAATATATACAATGCCCTTTTCTACTCTGTTTTGTAGAATATACACCAACTTCATATGCTCTCTCATGTAAAATACAGAAACTCTAATTTTACCCGAATCGAAATAATCTAAATATTATCTAGGCACCCCAATGTTAAAATCAAAATTGCTCTGAATACAATTTGTCAGAAAAAATATACAATGCCCTATTCTACTCTGTTTGTGAGTATGTACACCAACTCAGTATGCTCTCTCATGTAAAATACCGAAATTCTAAATTAATGTGAATCTAAATATTATCTAGGCTCCCCATTGTTAAAAGCAAAATTGCTCTGAATAAAATCTTTCAGAAAAAACATACAATGCCCTTTTCTACTCTGTTTTGGAGTATGTACACAAACTCAATATGCTCTCTCATGTAAAATACCGAAATTCTAATTTTACGCGAATCGAAAAAAATCGAAATAATATCTAGGCGCTTCAAAGTTAAATGGAAATGGCTCTGAATATAGTCTGTTAGACAAAATATACAATGCCTTATTCTACTCTGTTTTCGAGTATATACACCAACTCATTATGCTCTCTCCTGCAAATTTCCGAAATTCTAATTTTACGTGAATCGAAAAAAATCTAAATATTATCTAGGCACCCGAATGTTAAAAGCAAAATTGCTCTGAATATAATCTGTCAGAAACAATATACAATGCCCTTTTCTACTTTGTTTTGGTGTATATACACCAACTCAGTGTGCTCTCTCATGTAAAATACCAAAATCCAAACATTACTCTAAGTATCTCATTAATTGCACAAGACCCCCGAGAAGTTGTTTTTAATAACTAGGGGATTACAGATGACATTACTCACGATATGACTGCAGCTGTTTGCGGGTCCTGTGATAATATTTCTAATATCCAGAGAAGGAGAGGAGAATGTTTCTGCCCATAGACAAATCCTCTGAATACGGCAAGAGTGGTACACCGTGCTATGGTATGGTCACTAATGTAAACAAGAAAACAATTATATTGAATTAAATATTGCAAGGTGTTAACCTCCCCTATAATTTTTTTTCTAATTTCAAGTGGGTGAGGAGGACATTTTTGTCAAAATGGCAGAGGTGTAACTACAGCTATTGCCTACTATATGATAAAAAAGGATAAAATTATTATTTACATATGATATGATTGCCAGTATCATATTACACCACATTTTCAAAATATCTGGGCCCCAGCAGCTGTGGGCATGGCAGCCAAGCGAGGGTGTCCCTATGCAACCAGGTTGGGCATTGCAGCTGCTACGGGCCCTTTGTGGTTTGTCTGGGGGCTGCTACGGGCCCTCTGGCGGTGGCTGTGGTAACAGCCACATAGCCAGAGGGTCTCTCAGCATCCAGGGAGGGCCTGGCGGCTGCTACTGACACTCTGGCAGGGGCTATGGGCACAGCCACCTAACCAGGGGGTCCCTACGTAGCCAGGGTGGAGCTGGAAGCTGCTATAGGCCCTTTGGCGGGAGGTGTGGGGATACCCTGCTCTTCACAGGTACACAGTTTGCACCTATTTCTACATGTGTAGATGGTTTACATAATGGGCACATATTTGTACACATGTACATATGTTACTATCACAATAAACATATATGTACATAATATGTGTACAATAAATATGTACTTTATACGTACCTAATATAAACAATATGTACTTTTTGGTGATATTATGTGATATCTACATATTATTGATTATATATCTTATTGTGATAATATGTATGTTACTACTGAAATTTTTAGAAATGTACATAGAGTACACTTTATGTACCTATGCATTGTGTACACATTATAGAAATAAATAGGTACATATTTTACAGATTAGGTACATTTTTTCTACATGTGTATTTTGTACACATATGTACAGCAGAGTAAATGTACAGACTATACCTATTTTATACATTTATTGTGATATGTCAATAAATGTACACATGAGTACATTCTGGGATATAATTTTTAGCATATTAGATAGGAATTACACCGGTGACCAAAGTGGGTTTACACCCAGGTGCGCACATAGTTTATACATGTACATGTTGTGCATATTATGTACTCATGTACAGAATGTACATGTCTACATTATATATACATAGGTGTACGCAGCATACATATGTACATACTGTGCACACATATGTACACCTGCATATATTGTACATCTCTACATAATGGGTACATGATGTACATGTGTACATATCATATCACAATAAATGTAAATATACATAATGTTTGCAATATGTACGTTTATATTATGTATTATATTTATTGTGATTATATATGCTGTTGTGATATGATATCATTGTGACATTACAAATGTACATATTATACACATTATGTACCTATGCATTGTGCACAGATTATAGAAAGAAACATATTTTACAGGTTATGTACATTTTATTTACTTGTGTATTGGGTACACAGAGTAAATGTACAGATCTTACTTACTTTATACATTTATTGTGATATATGCCAATAAATGTACACATTATGAGTACATTCTGTGATATTACATTTAGAATATAAGATAGAAATTACTCTGGTTACCAAAGTGGGTGTAAACTTATGTGTGCACATACTTTGTACATGTACATACTGTGCATATTATGTACTTGTGTACAGAAGGTAAATATCTACATTATATGCATATATGGGTACAGAGCGTACATATGTACATATTATGTACATATATCTACACCTGAATTTATTGTACATCCGTACATAATGGGTCCATGCTGTACATGTAAACACATCGTCATACCACAACAAATGGAAATGTACATAATGTGTGAAATACGTACATTTATATTATGTATTACATGTGTATTGTGATTGTATATGCTGTTCTGATATCATTGTGATATTACAAATGTACATATTGTACACATTATAGACATACCTATTGCGTACATATTATATACACATAAATGTACATATTGTACAGATTATGTATATTTATTGTACGTCTGTATGGTGCACACATATGTACATCACAGTCAACGTACATATGGTACATATTCTGTGCATTGTTTGTAATATTTCAGTAAGAGTACACATTATAAGTATATTCTGGGATGTGATTTTTCGTATGTTAGATAAAAATTACTTTCAATATCAAAGTGGGTATACACTTATGTGTGTCCATTTTGTGATATTATCCATCATATCCTGAGTAGGTATTTCTCTCATTGTGAAAGCAGGTTTACACTCTCGGATTGCTCCAATATCAAGGCAAACTAAAACTCGTCTGTGATGTAGTTAATAATATCCTGAGGACAAAGGATGACCATACCCTGAATATCGTAGGAAGTGTACACCACCACTGTAGTATTGTTTCTAATGTTCAAAAATGGAAAGGATATTACTCCAAATATCTCAGAAAGCACACAAGCCCCCCGTGATATTGTTTCTAATAACTAGATAATTACAGATGACATTACCCATGACGTGACTGGCGTTGTACTCTGGTACTGGAATATTGTTCCTAATATCCAGAGAAGGAGAGGAAAATGTTACTGCCCATAGGGAAATATTCTTAATACGGCAAGAGGTGTACACCATGCTTTGATATGGTCACTAATGTAACCAAGAAAACAATTAGATTGAATTAAGCATTGCAAACAATGAAACTCCCCTATGATTTTCATTCTAATATCAATGGGGGTGAGGATGAAATTTTTGTCAATATGGCAGAGGTGTAACTGGAGCTATTGCCTAATATACAAAAAAACAGAATAAGATTATCATTTTTATATAATATGGTTGCCAGTATCATATTACACCGGATTTGCAAAATAGCTGGGCCTCAGCAGCTGTGGGCAGAGCCCACAAGCGAGGGGACCCCTAAGCAGCCAGGGTGGGCCTGGGGGCTGCTCTGGGCTTTTTGGTGGGGTCTGTGAGCACATCGACCCAGCCAGGGGTCCCTGAGCAGCCATGGTTGGCCTGGGGGCCGCTACGGGCACTCTGGCATGGGCTGTGGGCACAGACACCTAGTCAGGGGGTCCCTAAGCAGCCAGGGTGTGCATGGGGGCTGCTACAGGCATTCGAGCAGTGTTTGTGGGCACAGCCCAATTGCCAGGGGGTCTCTAAGCAGCCAGGCTGGGCCTGGGGGCTGCTATAAGGGGGGCTTTGGTAATAGCGTGCTGTGCATCGGTACATAGTTTGCACCTATTACTACATGTGTAAATAGTTTTAATATCGGGCATATATATGTACATGCGTACATATGGAGTTATCACGATAAATTTATATTTACATAATATGTGCAAAATACATATGTACCTAATGCATACCTAATGTGTACAATATGTACTTTTTCGTAATATTAGACAATATATATTACTGTGATTATATATCTTATTGTGATTAAATATATTTTATCACTAATATTTTAAGGAATGTGCATAGTGTACACATTATATACCTATGTATTGTGTACACAATATAGAAATATATAGGTACATATTTTACAGATTATGTACACTTTTTCTACATGTGTATTGTGTACACCTATGCACAGCAGAGTAAATGTACAGACTGTACCTATTTTATACATTTCTTGTGATATGCCAATAAATGTACACATTATGAGTACATTCTAAAATATAATTTTTACCATATTAGAAATTACTCCATTGACCAAAGTGGGTGTACACCCAGGTGTGTACATAGTTTATACGTGTACATATTGTGCATATTAGGTACTCATGTACAAAATGTACATGTCAACATTATATGTATTTATGTGTACATAGTGTGCACATGCACATACTGTTCACACATATGTACATGTGCATGTTTTGTACATGTGTACATAATGGGTACATGATGTGCATGTGTACACACCGTGATACCACAATAAATGTAAATGTACACGATGTGTGCAATATGTACATTTATATTATGTATTACTTGTGTATTGTGATTTTATATGCTGTTGTGATTATATGATATCATTGTAATATTACAATAAATGTACATATTGCACACATTTCGTACATACCTATTGTGTACACATTATTTACCTGTAATTGCACATATTGTACAGATTATGTACGTTTTTGGTACATCTGTATTGTGTACACATATGTACATAACACTCTATGTACATATGGTATGTATTCTGCACATTGATTGTAACATCTCAATAAGTGTACACATTATGAGTATATTGTGATATATGATTTTTAGTATATTAGATGAAAATTTCTTTCTATATCAAAGTGGGTATACACCCATGTGTGTCCATTTTTTGATATTATCCATCATATTTTAAGTAGGTATTACTCTCATTTTGAAAGCAAGTGTTCACTCTGTGATTGTTCCAATATCACAGGCAAAGTACAAGGCTTCTTTAATGTACTACCTAATATCCTGGGGACAAAAGATTATTATACCCTGAATATCGCAGGAAGTGTACACTACCACTGTAGTATCGTGTCTAATATCCAAAAACGGAAAAGATATTACTCCAAGTATCTGATAAAGCACACAAGACCCCCGTGATATTTTTTCTAATAACTAAGGGATTACAGATGACATTACTCACGATATGACTGGGGCTGTCCGCCGGTCCTGTGATATTGTTCCTAATATCCAGAGAACGAGAGAATAATGTTGCTGCCCATAGGCAAATCCTCTGAATACGGCAAGAGGAGTACACTGTGCTCTGATATGGTCACTAATGTAAACAAGAAAACAATTCTATTGAATTTAACATTGCAAGGGGTGAAACCCCCTTATGATTTCAATTCTAATGTCCAGGGGTGTGAGGATGACATTTTTGTCAATATGGCAGAGGTGTAACTAGAACTATTGCCTAGTATATCAAAAACCAGAAGAACATCATTTCCATATGATATGGTCGACAGCATCATATTACACCACATTTTCAAAATAGCCGGGCACAGCGCCCTAGCCGGGGGGTCCCTAAGCAGCCAGCGTCAGCCTGGGAGCTGTTACAGGCCCTCTGGCGGGGAATGTGGTTACAGCTCCCTAGCCAGGGGGTCTTTAAGCAGCCAGGGTGGGCCTTGGGGCTGCTACGAGGGGGGCTGTGGTAATAGCCTGTTCTGCACAGGTACATAGTTTTATTTTATTTATTTATTTTTATTTTTTTTTGAGACGGAGTTTCGCTCTTGTTACCCAGGCTGGAGTGCAATGGCGCGATCTCGGCTCACCGCAACCTCCGCCTCCTGGGTTCAGGCAATTCTCCTGCCTCAGCCTCCCGAGTAGCTGGGATTACAGGCACGCGCCACCATGCCCAGCTAATTTTTTGTATCTTCAGTAGAGACGGGGTTTCACCATGTTGACCAGGATGGTCTCGATCTCCTGACCTCGTGATCCACCCGCCTCGGCCTCCCAAAGTGCTGGGATTACAGGCTTGAGCCACCGCGCCCGGCCTAGGTACATAGTTTTAATAATGAACACATATTTGTATAAGTGTACACATGGTGTTATGATAAATATATATGTACATATGTGCACAATACATATAGACCTAATGCGTATCTACTGTGTATAATATGTACTTTTTTGTGATATTACATGATATATATATATTAATGTGATTATATGCGTTATTTTGATTATATATATTTTATCACTGATATTTTAAGGAATGTGCATAGTGTACACATTATGTACCTATACATTGTTTACACATTATAGAAATATGTAGGTACATATTTTACAGAGTATGTACATTTTTTGTACATGTGCATTGTGTACACATATGTACAGCAGGGTAAATGTACAGATTGTACCTATTTTATACATTTATTGCAATATGCCAATAAATGTACACACTATTACTACATTCTGAATTATTATATTTTGTATATTAGATAGAAATTTCTCCGGTTACCAAAGTGGTTGTACACCCAGGTGTGTACATCGTTTATATGTGTAGATATTGTGCATAGAATGTACTCGGGTACAGAAGGTACATATCTACATTATATGTACACATGTGTAGTGTACATATCTACATACTGTACCCACATATGTACGCTTGCATATATTGTGCATCTGTACATAATGGGTACATGACATACATGTTCACATATCATATCACAATAAATGTAAATGTACATCTTGTTTGCAACATGTACATTTATACTGATATTACATATTACATGTGTATTGTGATTTTATATGCAGTTGTGATTATATAACATTGTGATATTACAATAAATGTACATATTGTACACATTATGTGCATACCTATTGTGTGCACATTTTGTACATATATTCGTACAAATGATACAGTTTATGTACATTTGTTGTACATCTGTATTGTGTACATGTATGTACATCACAGTCAATGTACATATGTTACATATTCTGTACATTGAGTGTAATATCCCAGTAAGTCTACACATTATGAGTTTTTTCTGGGTTATGACTTTTAGTATATTAGATAAAAATGACCTCCAATATCACAGTGGGTATATACCCATGTGTGTCCATTTTGTGATATTATCCATCATATCCTAAGTAGGTATTTCTCTCACAATGAAAGAAGGTGTACACTCTGTGATTGTTCCAATATTATAGGCAAAGTGCAACGCTTCTGCGATGTAGTTCCTAATATCCCAGGGACAGAGGAAGAGTATACTCTTCATATCGCAGGAAGTGTACACCACCACTGTAGTATTGTTTCTAATATCCAGAAACTAAAAGGATATTACTCCAAATATCTCCAAAAGCACACGAGACCCCCATTACATTGTTCTTAATAACTAGGGGATTACAGATGACATTGCTCACGATGTGACTGGCGCTGTAAGCCGGTCCTGTGATATTCTTCCTAATATCCAGATAAGGAGAGAAAAATGTTGCTGCCCGTAGAGAAATATTCTGAATACTGCAAGAGATGTACACCGTGCTCTGATATGGTCACTAATGTAAACAAGAAAACAATTATATTGAATTAAACATTGCAAGGGGTGAAACCCTCCTATGCTTTCAATTCTAATGTCAATGGGGTGAGGATGACATTTTTGTCAATATGCCAAATGTGTAACTAGAACTATTGCCTAATATGTAAAGAACCACAATAACATTATCATTTCTGTGTGATAGGTTGCCAGTATCATATTACACCACATTTTCAAAATAGCCGGGCCCCAGCAGCTGTACCCACAGCCCCCTAGCCAGGGGGTCTTTAAGCAGCCAGAGTGGGCATTGAGGCTGCTACGAGCAGAACTGTAGTGATAGCCTGCTGTGCATAGGCATGTAGTTTGCACCTATTTCTGCATGTGTACATTGTTTAAATAGTAGGCACATATTTGTATACGTGTACATACGGTGTTATCATGATACATATATATTTTCATAATATGTGCACTATACATATGTACCTAATACATACCTAATTTGTACAATACGTACCTTTTGGTGATATTACACGACATATATGTATTAGTGTGATTATATATCTTACTGTGATTATATATATTTTATCACTGATATTTTAAGGAATGTGCATAGTGCACACATTATGGACCTATGCATTGTGTACACATTATAGAAATATATAGGTACATATTTTACAGATTATGTACATTTTTTGTACATGTGCATTGTGTACACCTATGT
The DNA here is from genome assembly GCF_049354715.1 of Callithrix jacchus. Classification (NCBI taxonomy): domain Eukaryota; kingdom Metazoa; phylum Chordata; class Mammalia; order Primates; family Cebidae; genus Callithrix; species Callithrix jacchus. The sequence continues at coordinate 53,424,200 of NC_133521.1, read as the reverse complement.
ACAGCAGAGTACATGTACAGATTGTGCCTATTTAATACATTTATCACAATACGACAATAAATGTACACACTATGACTACATTCTGGGATTTTATATTTAGTATATTACATAGAAATCTCTCCGGTTACCAAAGTGGGTATACACATATATGTGTACCTAGTATATACGTGTACATATTGTACATACTGTGTACTCCTGCACAGAAGGTACATATCTTCATTATATGAACATATGTGTAGTGTACATATGTACATACTGTGCACTTACGTACACGTGTATATACCGCAAATCTGCACGTGTGCATGATGTACATGTGTACATATCGTAATATCACAATAAAGGTAAATGTATATGTGTGCAATATGTACATTTATATTGATATTATGTATTATATGTGTATTGTGATTATATATGCTGTTGTGATTATATGAAATCATTGTATTACAATATATTTACATATTGTACACATTATGTACATATAAATGTAATATTGTACAGATTATGTACATTTTTTGTACATCTGTATTGTGTACACATATGTACATCACAGTCAATGTATATAAGGTACATATTTTGTACGTTGATTGTAATATCCCAATAAGTGTACACATTATGAGTATATTCTGGGATATGATTTATAGTATATCAGAAAAAAGTTACTTCCAATATCAATGTGGGTATACTCGCATGTGTGTCCATTTTGCTGTACCTTCTATTAATCTTTGCCATTGAACATGATAGTGAGAGGTGGTTCTTTTCTCTAACAAGGTTTTCTGTTAATATAACTCAACTCTACTACCTTGTGGCCTCTGTATCTTCCATTGTAAATTGTAATTACCTATAAAAGAGAATATTTTAACATCACGTATCTACCTCTTGGATCCATCAGCCAGAGGCCTAAAATAAAAAAGACATTCACCCCACGAATGGTTATATAGTGGTTGACAACCCAACTTTCTTCTAGGTAAATAGTATCCTCTCTTTAACAGTAGCTACTTACAAGATTTGTGCATAAAGAATGTGACTTTTTTATCAGTATCTAGTTTATTCTTACATAAATTTCTAAAATACTGAGAGAATATTCTGATCATTGGTTATATACTATTTTAATTTAATTTTTTCCTCTCAAATTTTATCTTAACTGCATACTCTACCCTGTTTATGAGACTGCCCTATGGTTAAATTTAGTAGGTAGTAAATTATCCTGAGCACACAGAACAATACTTTTTGTAATCAACTCTGAAACATCATTGAAAGAGCAAGGATATAAGAATTAGATTTATCTGGCTTTTATTTCTGGTACTTACTTGCTCTCTGACCTTGGGCAACTTATGTATTGCTCTGAGTCTCATCTTCTTCATCTGTAAAATGATCATAGTAATACCTAATTCATATGCAGCTTGGAAATGTGTAATTTAGTGATTGATATAAAGTTCCTGATACAATTTCTGACAAAATAATAGACACCCCACGAGAGATAACCATAACAATCAGAGTTTATATTCACATTAACTGGGATAAAATTGATCTGAAAATACAGCGTAAAAAAGCAGCCAAAAATTCACAAGCATATATTTCGCTTGCCTTTTTATACAGAGCTGGAAAATTTCTCATCATTATCTCATCCATTGCCTGCAGCACGATCCTTCCAAAACTCCTCCTAAGACCGTCTGCCAAGGTGGAACACACTGAACCACATGTGACTCTGCCTTTTCTGACTATTTTTGCAAGATTTTTCTCATAGAGTATTATTAACAGAAAATGGGGCTGTTATCAAGGTGACTAGAATTGGTACATTCTCAGTTCAGGCTCTGATGGAATGTCTACTTGATCTGGTGCAACTCCAGCTGTGCTCTTGGCTTTCCTCACTTTTGTGGTTCCGAGAATGCAAATATTCTCCCATGGCTTCCTTATTTTGTCTTTCTCCCTGAGGTCTCATTCAAGTATAAACATTCCCTTCAATTTTCTCAACTCATTTTATATTGTCTGAATAACCTTGATAATTTTCCCTTTCCTAAAGCTATAGACCTTCTTTTTGTGTGTAAGAACAGATTACTCACAAATGTTTACTGTCCGCTAAACATTTATGTGTAATCGGTCCTTAATTCTACACACAAAATATCATCTCTACCAACATTTTACAACTATAGTCTTTCTATAGAGAACTATGAAAGGAACTTGCTCTAAAGGAGAAACTTCCAGAGCTAAACAAAGGGTATGACAATTTTTAACAATATGTTATTCCGTAAAAATATTTTTTCAGTTAACAGAGAAGAATGCCATGGACAAAATGGCAAAACAGAACTTTTCAGCACTTATTCCTTCACAGAAACATCAATTTGAACAGCCATCCGTGCATCAAACTGTCTTCAAAAGAGACAAGGAATCCAGGTGAGAGGTTATAGGACGTTTGTGGAGTAGAAAAGTAAGAAAAACGGCATAAAATAGAGTATAAAAGAGAGTTTTCTATTATCTGCATTACCCCGCCCCTAAACCTGGGTAGTGCAGCATGGAAATAGATACCATGTATGTGCAGAGAGGAGAGTAAATGTAACACCTGACTTCAACATCAACTCCAATGCCAGGCACAATTCAGTGAACTCAACACCAGGCAGGTTTCTATAGCCACAGGCTATGGGACAGACCCTGTCAACCCAAGCTCCAGGCCTTCCCCTATGGCTCTAAGATCTAATGCCTCCAACCTCCATGGCTCCTACCGACATAGGCTCCAGGCCTTCGGCACACCCAGGCCATTTATGGCTTCCCCAGGCTCCACACTGCTCACTATAGACTCGTAAGTGCCTGGATAAACAAACCTCTACATCGACACAGTGGAATATTATTCAGAAATGAAAGCAATAATCTTTGAATGTGGCTTTTTTTGCAGAAAAAAAGCACGTGAGCTATGAAGCCATTAAAAGACATAGAGGAAACTCAAATACATACTACTAAGTGAAAGAAACCAATCTCAAATGACCACTTACTATATGAATCCAACTATATGACATTCTGGAAAAGGCAAAACTATAGAGACATCAAAACGTTCAGTGATTGCTGGGGGTTGAAAAGTGGGGAAGGATAAATGGGCAGAGCATAGAGGATGTTTAGGGCAATGAAACTACTCTGTGTGTTACTATAATGGTAGACACATGCCATTACACCCTTGTCAAAATTCACTGAATATACGACAGCAAGAATGGTCCCTAATGTCAATTATAAACTATGGGTGACAGTGACAAGTCAATGTTGGTTCATCCATTGTAACAAATGTACCTCTCTAGTGAGGAAGGCTGATAGTGGAGGAGGCTGTGCATTTGGGGAGGTGGGAATGTAGGAACTCTCTGTACTTTCCACTATGCCTCACTATTCACTTTACACTGCTCTAAAAATAAAGCGTATTTGAAAAAAGATTGAGCTGTTGATATAAGCCCAATGTCTACTTTGACGTCCAGAAATGTTTCTTTTAAAACGCTAATACACCACTTCCTGGAAGAAAATATTTGTTAACAAATTCTTTTCTAGAACAATTATTTTTGTGGGTGTTCCTGTCACAACTATACATAAAAATCAGAATATGCAGCAACATCTTGATACTCTAAAAACACAATACCAAAAACGTTAAGAAAATCATTTCTAAATTTGATCTAAGACAAAATGTGGAGAAGCAAAAGGGAAGAAAATTATTTCTGTATAATGAGATTATAGGTTGTTTCTCCGAATTCCTCTACAGTTTTCAGTATTTTCCAACTTCTATCATGGAGATATATAAATATAGAAGTAGATATGTAGATATATAGTCATTAGATATATATTTATATAATAAATAAACAGATACCATTTTTATTATTTATTTATTTATTTATTTTTTGAGATGGAATTTCGCTCTTGTTTCCCAGGCTGGAGTGCCATGGCGCGATCTTGGCTCACCACAACCTCCACCTCCTGTGTTCAGGCAATTCTCCTGCCTCAGCCTCCTTAGTAGTTGGGATTACAGGCACGCGCCACCAAGCCCAGCTAATTTTTTGTATTTTTAGTAGAGACGGGGTTTCACCATGTTGACCAGGATGGTCTCGATCTCTTGACCTCGTGATCCACCCGCCTCGGCCTCCCAAAGTGCTGGGATTACAGGCTTGAGCCACCACGCCCGGCCTACAGATACCATTTTTAAAAGATATATTTATGTATTTTATATATTTATATAATATATACATGTTCATATATACATCATGTTATCACCATTATGGATATAAAGAAGGACATTAAAATAGTGAAAAGATTAAAATAAAATGTACCAAAATGGAAACAGTGATTTAACTCTGCCTAGCTTTATGTGATTAAACAAGGCATTTTTCAAATCTATTTTTCTTTGCTTTCTAGAGGCTTTATAATAAATCTATATTTTTATATTTAAAAGCCTAATTTTTATTAAACAAATAAAAATTCAGCAACACTGTCTTTAGAACATTTTTTAAATCAACTTGAGCATGAAGAAAATGTTATGACTATGGTGGTGAGCATTTTGAAAGATTAGCAGAAGCAGGGATATTGTGACATTTAGCTGATCTTTCAAGGGAAGCTAGACAAATGACACTTTTCGAAAAGAAAATAGTAACTAGTGTTGAAACCTGGTATTGCCAGTATGATTAAGAAGGAAAGTGTCAACTTCTTCTGTGGAAAATCCTAACATTACCAAACGTAAGAAGGCAAATACTTCAACAACAGAAATGAAAAAGATCTTGATTCATTTATTTAACACTTTTTTAGAGTTTAATCCCAAAAAGTCTATTTTGAAGAAAAAAAAAATCTTACTCGTGTATATTACCCTTTGCAGTGAACTGGCCAAATAAGTCTATCCAAGGTACGTTGAATACCGAGCATGCTGGAAACATTTTTATTTACATCATCTCTAATCCCTACAACAATAGTGCAAGGAAAGATTTAACATCTTCTTTTTACAGAGAGGAAAGCTGAGGCTCAAAGAGGTATAGTAGCTCATTTATCATTACACATCCAATACGTGGTGGAGGTGGGACCTATACTTACATCTGTCAGACCTTAAAGTCTGTGTTCTTCTTTCTACCTCTCTGCCTCAGTCCAACAATTGGGATCTTTGCCATGATGCCTCACGAGTTCACGAGGCACTTTTCAGGAAGTTTTTGACTCAGACTTTATCACTCAGCAAGATACCTCAACTAATTTACAAAATGTGACTTGAAAAGCAGGTTGTAATTCCAAAAGCAAAAATCCAACCACAAAAGATAAAGTCTTAATCAGTAGAGCTTTACAGAAGGAAGTAATGTAGGTAGTAAGGGCACTTTCGGAAATGTCTGGAATTAGAGGAGTCGATGTATCACCTGTTAGAAATTGTACTCGCTTGGTAGCAAAATTTTCCTTGTGTTCACTTAAAATAATAGTCTTGTTGTTTTAAAATCAACGCACAGTCAGAGGGTGACTTGGATGTTTATTTTTTATTCTCTTTGCCTTCTTGTTTTAAGAATGGATTTTTCCTAAATTCTAATTATTATTGTAACTTACATAAGTGCAGCCGATTTTGCTTTTAAGGATAAAACTACATTTAAGTAGCTTTGTCTGGATTATCAAAACCAGGCCCTGAAGAAGTGAGTTCCTAAAGGGTAGGAACTTTGCTTATGTCTATATCTCAGTTGTGTTAAACAGAATAACTGGCGCAAATTAGCAAATGATGCACTGAGGAATCATAGAACAAAAGACTTTATGAAGAACTAAGTTTCAGATTCAGGGTGACGCTAAGGAGCTAGTGTACCAGAGGATGGTATGCCTTCTGCAATCACAAAAGCAGCATTCAGTCTGATCTGGGCTCTAAGAAGTGCTCCTTGAGACCTGACATTTTATCCTAACACTGCCACTAACAGGTTAAGTCAGAAAGAGTTCACGTCCCAGAGCTTTCGATTTCTGGTTTCCAAATCAGCACAACGAGAAACTGAAAAGAAGGAAAGAGGAAAAAATGACAGGGTCAGAGATCCCTCCTGCTTGTACAATGCCATGATTTGGACACAGGGTTTGGGCAACCATGGCCCATCCACCAATTCCTGCCTGTCGTCTCTTGTCAGACAGCTCATGAGCCACGAATGTGAAAGAATTCAAAAAAGTAACAATATTTTGGGACATGTCAACAATTACATAAAATGCAATTTTCAGTTCTTATAAAAGTACTTTGGAACTCAGCCAAACTCCTTTATTACCCATTTCTATGGCTGCTTTCACACCACAACCGCAGAGATAAGTAGCTGTGACAGAGACCATATGGGCTGCCAAGCCTAAAATATTTACTGCCTAGACCTTTCCAGAAAAAAAAAGGATTGCTGATCTGTTACACAGACAATCAAGCAAGCGATCACCTGAGAACATTAAAATCTGTGTCTAGGACAAATGGGGCCTATATAAACTAGGGAATAATCTTCCCCACTACTTATGCAAGAACATTCACCCTTGAGAGAGCAGGCTACATGGCTTGGCAGCACTACTGCCACCAGTCCAGACTTCCCCTCACCTGTGCCCTATAAGTGACCAGCATTTCTAGGCATCCGTGGAGCAGCGGGGTGCATTCTCATGGCTGGCCCCACACCTTCCCTTCCTCCTGCTTCCTCACATTCTATTTTCTGAGTGGTTGTCAAAGGAACGCTGAATTTTGCTGTCACTTTTTCAGACCCCAATTCCACTTATGACAGTCTTGGTACCAGGAAGCATTCCAAGCTCCTATCTCATCACCACAACCGCCTGCTTCTCACTTAGTCCAGACGAGCTTGCCACAGTGCACTTGCTTTTTAATCGCTCTCTCTCTTCTTGCCTTCACCTCCTCTCCCTCCCTCTCTCCCTGGCTCTTTCTGTCACACGGGTGTGTGCACATACACAAGTTCCGATTAGATAAAAGAAGAAACACTTTTTAAGTTTCTTTCTTGGCCTAATAGAAAATTCTTTTTTTTTTTTTTTACAAAAACAGAGCTGTTTTTTTCCATTGCAAAAGTGTGGGTGTCCTTCCTTTTGGAGAGTAACAATCATTTTCTACATGGCCTTCTGACACATTGCATGTTGTACATATGTGTGTGTGCACATGTGCATATGAGTGTTAGAGTATGTGTGTGTAGCAGGGAGGAAAGAGATGAAGGAGAGTGTGTATGTGCATGTTGGTTCACATGAGTGTGAGTGTGTGCATGCACGTGCCTGTGTGTGTGCACATGTGTATGAGCATGCTTGTATTTGCGTATGAGAATGTGCATGTGAGAGAGAAAGAAAGAATGCGTGTATGTGTGAATGTGTATGTGTATGTATAGCAGGGAAGAAGGGGATGAAGGAGAGTATGCTAAAAAGAGAACACCTCAGAACAGTCAAATAAAAGATTCCATATCAACATCATATCTTGTTAAATACAGGATTCCCAAGTCAGTCACCTTCAAGCTGGAAGCCTGGAGTGTAAAAAGAGTGGGTGTTCTTCTCTGACAACTTATTGTCTAAGACAATTTTATGATCAAAAATATATTCGAATAAAAGTACCTGAGAAAAGTACATAAAGAGAATATAGCAAAATGTTAACAATGGTTTTCTTTGGGTGAGAGGAAGAAGAGGCAGGTTGTGGTTGATCTGTTTCTTTTAGTTCAACTATTCTGCATTCCTCACTTTTAAATTTTGGATATTAACCTGGAGAGAAAGAACATGAATATAAAGATGAATTCGCTGAATGGAGCAACGAATGCTGAGTTAGCCAAAAATGTATGGCTACCATCTATATCTAATTATCTGAGGGCAAATCAGAAAACACCACTTTCAGAAAATTTTTTTTTTTCTTAGAAATGAAGTTTCGCTCTTGTTGCCCAAGCTGGAGTGCAATGGCACAATCTCGGCTCACCGCAGCCTCCGCCTTTTGGGTTCAGGCAATTCTCCTTCCTCAGCCTCCCGAGTAGCTGGGATTACAGGCACGCACCACCATGCCCAGCTAATTTTTTATATTTTTAGCAGAAACAGGGTTTCACAATGTTGACCAGGATGGTCTCGATCTCTTGATCTTGTGATCCACCCACCTCGGCCTCCCAAAGTGCTGGAATTACAGGCTTGAGCCACCGCGCCCAGCCAGAAATTTTTTAAAATGTCTTTTACGTTATTTTCCCTTTCAGCCTAAGGACTAAAAATTGAACACAGCTGGATCTGCGCCATTGCCTCAAAGATTCTTAGCCTAGTTCAAGATCCATTGTCTGGACACTCCTGCTTTTTAGACAGAAAACAGGGCTAAATTCCTATTGACTTCCAAATACACAGACCCACAGATTTGTCACAGTAGCCTCTCTCTCTCACCCTGTCTCTGTCCGTCTGAGTCTCTCTTTCTTTCTCTCTCCCTTCCCTCATATCATCCCCAAATCAGAATGCATATATAAAAATTTGATTAACTGAAACATAGAATGATCAAGATTTTACTACAAGAGAATTACGCAGACTTCAGCTAAGATGTTTGGTTGAATACCTGCATATGCCTTCACTCCATCATTAAACCACATTAACACGGGATGATTAAAAATAAATAAACCAACAAAGATAAAAAGAAAATAAAGACAATCCCTTCAGCATATAGAAAACTGGCAAGCAGAAGCTGTCAGTGACACCTGACAGTAGACACAGAGATGCTAACTTCCAAGCCAGTGGCAGGAAGGCAACCAGGATCCCCAAGGGTTCAAGAGTTGGCAGCTAAATTTACCTAGGGAATTTATGTTTCAGTAGTAGGTAGATCCCAGATCCTCTCCCTAGAATTGGTGACTGCATCCCACGGTGGTGGCAGGGTGGAGGTTTCCTCTCTATAGGGTAAAATTTGGTGTCTCTAGGCAGGAGCTCTGTAGACACAAGTGCTTAAATGTACACACTGAACACTGATATCCTCCAGGTTTTCCTACCACTGAGTTCCAATGAGGGTGGCCAATACACTTGGTCAGAAGTTAAGACGATTTTTCTCTAGAGAGAATCTCTCTTGCTCAAGAAGAAAAGGTCTGACCCAGCAAGACCACCGCCCACAAAATGTTACAATCACAGAACTTCCATCAGCTTTTAGCTTTTCAGTGCTCCATTTTTTTCTAACACACACAGACAGCTAAGGTTCACCAGGCATCTGAGCAAAGCTTCTAACATGAATGGCCGAGACCAGAGCAACAAGACACATAAATGCAGCCTGAATGAGGACTGTGCTAGGAGATAAGACCTTCTGAAACCCATATGAATGTTCTCGAAGAGATAAAAGTGTTACCATTTTCATGAAACAAGAACCAAATTTAAAGAAAAAGTAAACGCTTAGAAATTAAAAATATGACAGCAGAACTTGTGAAAAATTCTTGTTAGAATAGTAAGACAACAAAGTTGAGTAGATGAACCTTATGTCTTCCAGAAATAGCGATAAGAAAAAAGTTGAAATCCGGAAGAAAATTTGAACAGGTTCAACACTAAAATGATCAGAATTCCAAAGATAGAAATAGAGACAGACAGAGAGAGAGAAAAAAGAACAGACACACGCAGCAAATAAGAAAGAGAGAGATAAACCCTAACACAGTAATTGCTGGAGACTACAACACCCAACTTTCAGCACTGGACAGATCTTCCAGACAGAAAACCAACCAATCAACATGAAATTTAATCTTTACTACAGACCAAATGGAACTGATATTCAAGGAACATTTCATCCAATGACTGCAGAATACACATTTTTTCAACTCAACACATAGATCATTCATAAGTATAGAAGATACCTTAGGTCACAAAGCAAATGCAATCACATTTGAAATCAGGACTAAGAAATTCATTCAAAACCATACACTTACATGGAAACTGAGTCACTTGCTCCTGAATGACTCCTGGGTAAATCATGACATTAAGGCAGAAATCAAGAAGTTTAAGAAGTTCTTTGAAAGTAATGAGAACAAAGGTACAACTTACCAGAGTTTCTGGGATGCAGCTAGTCAAGTAGTGTGGAGAGAAATTTATAGTACTAAATGCTCACATCAAGAAGTGAGAACTCGGGACAGCTGCGGTGACTCACTCTTGTAATCTCAGCACTTTTGGAGGCCAAGGCGGGCAGATTACAAGGTCAGGAGTTTGAGACCAGCCTGACCAACATGGTGAAACCACATTCTACTAAAAATACAAAAATTAGCTGGTGTTGTGGCACATACCTCTAATCCCAGGTACTCAGGGGGCTGAGGCAGGAGAACTGCTTGAACCCAGGAGATAAATGTTGCAGTGAGCCCATATCACACCACTGCACTCCAGCCTGGTTGAGAGAACAACACTCCATCTCAAAAACAAAATTGAGATCTCAAGTTAACTACCCAACATCACAATTAAAAGAATTAGAAACCCAAGAGCAAAGAACACCCTCAAAGCTATGCTGAATGGGAGTGGGGAGAAAGGGCATCTCTATCTTGTGCCAATTTTTAAGGGGAATGCTTTCAGCTTTTGTCCATTCAGTATGATGCTGGCTGTGGTTTTGTCACATGTGGCTCTTATTATTTTGAGGTATGTTCCTTCAATACCTGGTTTATTGAGAGTTTTTAACACACATGAAAGTTGAATTTTATCAAAAGCTGTTTTTGCATCCATTGAGATAATCATGTGGGTAATTTTTTTTCTTTAGTTCTGTTTATGTGACGATGACATTTATCAATTTGCATATGTTAAACCAAACTTGCATCTCAGGGAGGGTGGTTGTGACCAGGAATTTATCAGTTTCTTCTAGATTTCTCAATTTTTTCAGGTTCAGTGGCTCACATCTGCAATCCCAGAACTTTGGGAGGTCAAGGTGGGTTGATCACCTGAGATTGGGAGTTCAAGACCAGCTGGATCAACATGGAGAAACCCCATGTCTACTAAAAATACACAATTAACCAGACATGGTGGCACATGCATGTCATCCCAGCTACTCAGGAAGCTGAGGCAGGAGAATAGCTTGAACTCAGGAGGCAGAGGTTGCACTAAGCCGAGATCTCACCATTGCCCTCCAGCCTGAGCAACAAGCACAAAACTTCATCTCAAAATTAAAGAAAAAAGAGTGCCTACAGTTGTACATCATATTCTCTGAGGGTGGTTTGTATTTCTGTGGGGTCAGTGGTAATATTGCCCTTATTGTTTTTGATGGTGGTTATTTGAATCTCTTCCCTTTCTCCTTCATTGGTCTAGCTTCAAGTTTATTATTTTTTAACCAGTATGATTTTAATAGACCAGTTACTTGGTAGTAAATGGAAACATACAGAGTGCCATCTCCAAGAGCACTCATGATTTCATTTGGGTTCTTGAAAAATGTTAAGAAGTAGGTTGAGTTTTATTATTTTTTTCAGAAAACCAGCTTTTGAAAAATTTATGTGGAACCAAAAACCGCCAAGGCAATCCTAAGCACGAAGAGCAAAGCTGGAAGCGACATGCTACCAGACTTCAAACTGCATTACAGGGCTACAGGAAACAACAGCATAGTACTGGTACAAAAACAAACACATAGACTAATGGAACAGAATAGAGAATCCAGAAACAAAACCAAGCTTCTAACTCTATCTGATCTTTGGCAAACTTAACAAAAACAAGCAAGGGGGGAAAGATTCTCCGTATTCAATAAACGATGCCAGGATAACTGGATAGCCATATGCAAAAGACTGAAACTAGACCCCTTATTTACATTACATACAAAAATTTGCTCATGGTAGATTAAACACTGATATGTAAAACCAAAAACTATAAAAGCTCTGCAAGACACGAGACAATGCCATTCAAAACATAAGCACAGGCAAAGATTTCATCATGAACATGCCAAAAGAAAAGGTAACAAAAGCAAAATTGAAAACTGGGGTCAAATTAAAATGAGAAACTCTCACACAGCAAAATAAACTATCAACAGAGAAAACTGACAACCTACAGAATGTGAGAAAATGTTTGTAAACTATGCATTCCACAAAAATCTAATATCAAACATCGGTAGGGAAATTTAATTTACAAGAGGAAAACAAACAACCCATAAAAAGGTGGGCAAAGAACATAAACAGACACTTTTAAAACAAGACATATATGCAACAAGCAATCATATTAAAAAAGCTAAACGTCACTGATTATTAGATAAATGCAAATGAAAATTATAATAAGATACCATCTCACACCAGTCATAATGGCAATTATTAAAGCAAAAAAAAAAAAAACACATACTGGCAAGGTTAGAGAGAAAAACAACACTTACACACTGTATTCGGGAATGCAAATTAGTTCTGCCATTGTGAAAAAGTGTCATGATTCCTCAAAGACCTAAAGAGTGAAATACCATTTGATTCAGCAAACCTAGTAATGGGTTACTAGGTATGTACACAAGGGAATATAAATCCTTCTGTTATAGAGACATGTGCACGCATATGTCCATGGCAGCACTGTTCACAATAGCAAAAATATGGAATCAAGCTAAATGCCCATCAATGGTAGACTGGATAAAGAAAATGTGGTACATATACAACAAAAAACACTAGGCAGCCACAAAAGAATGCGATCGTGTTCTCTTCAGGGACATAGATGAAGCTGGAAACTATTATTCTTAGCAAACTAATGCAGGAACACAAAATCCAAATACCAGATATTTTCACTTGCAAGTGGGAGCTAAATGATGAGAACACAGGAACATACAACAGGCGGAAGAACAACACACACTAGAGCCTTTCAGAGAGTGGAGAATGAGAGAAGGAAGAAGATCAGGAAAAACAACTAAATGGGACTAGGCTTAATACCGGAGTAATGAAATGATCTGTACAACAAACCTCATGACAGACATTACCTAAATAACAAACCTGTGCTTGAACGTTTGAACTGAAATAAAAGTTAAAAAAAAAAGCAACTTCTCAAGTTGAATAACATAACCTCCTAGGTTTAAACACATGAACACAAACTCACACCAAGGAACATTGTCTTGAAACTCTGCAATATATGACAAAGGAAAACAGCTCTCCTAAGTTTTCAGAAAAGTTTTTTAAAAAACAGTATTTACAAAGAATCAAAAATCAGAATGATTTCAGGCTTCTCAACAGCACTACCAGAAGCTGGGAAATAATGGAGTAGTATCTTTAAAACTTGAATGGGAAATTATTTTCAATCAAAAATTCTATGCCCCACCAGTCATGTAAGTGTAAGAAGAAATAAAGTCATATTTCAGAACAATTTGCTTCAGTGTATCCTTGCTTGAATAAGTTACTGGAGGATACAGTCCACAAACAAGAGATTCAGGGCACGGGGCAGTGCAAAACAACAGAGTGGGTTTGTATTTGTATTGAAAAGACAGCAGCATTCGAGAGTTAGGGAATACTGGAGGAGGAGTTTTCTCCAGCATCCCTGGAGCCCACACCTCTCATTTCCACATTCCTATGTCCCATTGCTGCCCATGAATTCTGATCACCTATTCCTTTGATGGAGGTATTTCTCTCACCGATGAGCTGTAGTCAAGTGGCTCTTTCTTGGGCTACAGGAGGAAATCTATTGCTTTTCATTAAACATCAATTTGATTAACCTAGGCTTAAGGTCAGCATTATGCCATCAGCTGTACGTTCTTGGGAAGACATCTACTCACAAACTGGTTAAAGAACGTGGCCCTCCTACCTCTGACTTGTGTGATTCTAAGCAAGCTATTTAGCACCCTCTCATCTGTGAAACAAACATAAAGTTCTTATCTTGGGCTCCACAAACAGAAAGTGTTGAACAAGAACAGTTTCTTCTCCTCCAAGGCCAGACCATATGGAGGACCCTAAGACAGCCACAGTCTTGGTCAGTAGGACAAACACAAGGTTCAAATTGCACCATTAAAACTGTGGCCAAACGTTTGCTCTGCCTCTGAGTCACTCACTGTCATAAGGCTCTACCGGTTCCCATTCCAGATAGAAAGTGGGCTTTTGTTGGTTTTTGTTGTGTTTTTCAAGAGATGGAGTCACCCAGGCTGGAGTACAGTGGCATGACCATAGCTCACTGCAGCCCCAAACTCCTGAGCTCAAGTGACCTTTCTGCCATGGCCTCCTGACTGAAGCTGGGCCAACAGGGCAGCAGGTATGCATCCCCACACCCAGTAATTTTTTTTTGAGAGATGGGGTACCGCTATGTTGCCCAGACTGCTCTCAAATTCCTGGCCTGAAGCAATTTCCCATATTAGCCTCCTAAATTTCTAGGATTACAGGTGTGAGCCACTGTGCCCAACAGGTGTTCTTAAATGCAATTTCCACACTGCTATTCTGAAGAAGGGCAAGAAGCAAAGAGTCCCTCCTTGAAACATAGAAAATAAAAGCATTCACTATTAAGTGGAGGCAGAGTTGATGATCAGCCAAAACTACTTCAACTGTAATCCAGAAGTCCCATTGATACAGGAGATCTAAAGAAATTATTTAGTCAGAGATTGAAAGTAAGGAAGTCTTTGGTAAGGTTTCCCTTTGAATAAAAAGCAGCCCCAAAACTATTTCTAACAAAGAGCGGCCTGTAAAATCGAGCTGCAGATATAGACAAGCAAGCTGGAAGCTTGCACAGGCGAATGCCAGCAGCTGTAACAATAGGAGGCTACTTGGGTGCCAGGCATGCTCAACCTGACGGCTTTATCTTCCTTTTTCTTTATCAACCACAAGTGCAGTAAGGGACAGACAACATGCACTGGCCAAGTAGAAAACCTATATGCATAAGAAGATTCGGGTGGATAGCCAGCTTCTTCACGAGCTATGTAAAGCTCTCACCTGGTCCAACCCATATTTGGACACTATGTAAATCAAACACCACCTCCTCAACAAGTCTATAAAACCTTGTGCAGTTCACCAGAAAACCAGAAAACACACTCAGAAGCCCCTCTCTCACTCTGCAGAAGAGAGAGATGTTCTCTTTTCTTCTTTTGCCTGTAAAACCTCCATTCTTAACCTCACTCCATGTGTATTCACGTCCTTGATTTTCTTGACATGAGGCAATGTACCTTGGGTATTACCTCAGATGGACAATGCTGCTTCATCATAGTTCTGTTTTGTTTAGGTTGTGGGACAAACGGCTCCTTTCCTCTGCAACCTCAGCTCAACCTTACTCAGGCCTCCTTCCAGCAGAATCACAGAGCCAAATGAAACCCCTTAAGTCTTCTTTTAAATTGGCAGCCGCTCCAAAGAAAGCAGCATGATGAGTTTCAGGTGGCCCGGGGTGGGGGCAGTGCTACTCGGGCTTCTCCGTGCTCAGTCCCTCTCAGTTCAAAAGCGCACCACGTGGAGCAATAGAACACCTCCTCATCTGAGATTTAAACACAGTGGGAGAAAAAGCGCTGTCTTCATGCTTATTTCCCTGGCAGAGGGGAGGTCATAAAACACTAATTTCTAAGCAGTGGACCAGAGTTTTACTGATCTCTTCTGTTACTTACTCATGTTTACCCAGAGAAACCACATCACAACTCTGAGTCTCCTCTGGCAAGAGAAAGAATCGGATTCATGATTCTCTCAGCCCCCTTTCCACAGTGGAGTTCTGACTCCACTTCTAAAATACTTTTCTGCAAGCCTCTGTACCTCATAAATGTTTTACTATACTCGAGACAGCAAAGGGAGGCACAGATTAGCTACTGTTTTCAGAACAGTGGAAACATGCTGTCTTCTCCACGTTTGGCATTGGAGTCAAAGATCAAGCGCCAAACAGTAGTTGTCAAGAATCCTTTCATTTACAATCAGGTTCTAGACTTTTCAAATGGTGTGGGCAAGAACCAGTTTTGCCAGAATAGGTTATTATCTACCTCTTACCTTTATAGGACAGGACTAAAAATTCTCTTTTTTAAGACAGAGTCTCACTCTGTTCCCGAGGCTGGAGTGCAGTGGCATGATCTCGGCTCACTACAACTTCTGCCTCTCAGGTTGAAGTGATTTTCCTGCCTAAGCCTCCTGAGTAGCTGGAATTACAGGGGCCCACCACTACACTCAGCTAATTTTTGAATTTTTAGTAGAGACAGGGTCTCCCCATGTTTGCCAGGGTAGTCTCCAAAGCCTGACCTTATGATCTGCCTACCTGAGCTGCCCAAAGTACTGGGATTACAGATGTGAGCCACCACGCTGGGCATTTTTTTTTAATTACACTGAAGACTTTTGAAAGGGTTGTGTGTTGTATGAACTCCCTCCTCACCCAATTCTCATGGATGGGAAATTGCTGCTGCTTCATTTTAAAGCTAATGAGCTGCCTGAACAGGAACTTCTAATTAACCATTCAAACTGATTAGCTCATGCCCCTGAAGGCTAGAGAACACGAGAACTGCTATCCCATCTGAATACAATCCAAAGGCAAAAGGCTGTGGCCAAGTTGAAATAATGGGGCAGATAGAAGCGATAAAGACTGGAGCTGGGAGTGGCCCGTACTTCAAGTTAAGCCAAACAAAGGTGTTTGCATGTTTTATATGGGCCAAATAGGAATTCCATAATCGAGAAAACCATTGATTTTAAGGAGGACGCTGCCCTGAAAAGCTTCCTGCCAGGGGTAAGGAAAAGGCTGCCCAGGACCCCCAGAGGCAGGTGGTAGGAGGGCTCCTAGTGGCTTCCTAGAAACTGTATTACCTGAGGTAGTGAACTGCTTTCAGAGATCCCTACCAGGAGAATGTCTCAGGAACGCATGAGAAAGGGCCCAAAACTGCATGCCTGCTCCTAAAATGTGACACCATAATACAGCTGAACTATTAAATAAGGCCCTATCTGTTCCTCTGTCTCTCCTTTCTCCCTGCCCCTATCCAACCCTAGAAGAGCCAGAAAGCACTGCTAAGGAGTTAGGGTGGGTGGTCATAAACAAACACACTGCCCTCCTTTCCCTTCCCACTGTGGGTTTCTCAGGCTGAGGCTGTCACAGAGGAGGAGGGATGAAAATTGTTTTCGTTGATATTTTACCATGAACATTTATGAACGTACAGCAAAGTTGAAAAAACTTTACAGTGAACACTTTAACTGTATCTTCACCAACTTGGAGTCTTGTTTTATCTCATGTCCATCCATAGATCCATCTTTCTATCCATCCAGTAATCCATTATAGTTTTTAGGCATTTTAAAGTAAATTGCAGACATCAGCAACTCTGTTTTATAGTCCCATTAGCAATAGTTATAGTTGTGCTGTATTCTTGCCAACATTTGGCGTTTAGTCTTTCCCAACCTAGTTATTTTGTGGGGTGTGTAGTAGTATCTCACTGTGGTTTTAATCTGCATTTCCTTGATGTTAACCATTTTGTCCCACTTGTATATTATCTTTGCAAAGGGGCTCCTCAAATTTTTTTTCCTTCTAAACAGTAATTGTTATGTTTTTTTCTTTGAGTTGTTCTGTCATCCAGGCTGGAAGGCAATGGTGCAATCTTGGCTCACTACAGCCTCTGCTTCCTGGGCTCAAGCGATCCTCCCACCTCAGTCTCCCAATTAGCTGATACCAGGCTAACTTTTTGTATTGATATTAGCCAACATACAAGGCTAATTTTTTGTACTTATTCTAGGTGTCAGGGTCTCACCATGTTGCCCAGACTAGTCTCAAACTCCTGGCCTTAAGCCATTCATCCTCCTCGGCCTCCCGAAGTACTGGCACTACAGGTGTGAGCCACTGTGCCCAGCCTTATTTTCAGGTTATAAAACTGCTTTCTATATTCTGGAAATCAGGCTCTTTACTGAAAATAGATTTATGACCATTTTCTGTCAGGCTGTGGCTTGCATATTCTTTTGTTTAATGTATCTTTTAATTTTCCCAGACACATTTTCTGAAAAATTCGTGTTAGTTTTTGTTGTATTTTTCAGATACTTTGTTCATTTCATCTAAGTTGCAGAATTTGTCACCATGACGTTGTTTATGATAGTCTCTTATTATCCTTTTCACGTCTGCAGGATCTGTAGTGATAGTTTCACTTCGCTTTCACTTCCGATATTGATACTGACCATTTGTGTTTCCTCTCTTTTTTTCATGATCAGAGTAGCTTAAGGTTTATTAATGTTGATATTTTAAAACAACCAGCTTCTTTGCTTTGTTAGTTTTCTCTATTAGTTTGTCTGTCTTCAATTTGGTTTATCTCTGCACTTTTACCTTTATTGTTTCCTTCTTACTACTTCGTTGGAGTTTTCTTTGCTGTGTGTGTGTGTCTTTGTGTGTGTGTGTGTTTTCAATCTTCTTTAGGTGAACATTTACGTCATTGATTTTAGAACTTTCTCTTTTTCTTCTATTGCAGTATAAGCATGTACGGCTATACTTCCCTCTGGGAACTCCCATAGCTGTAATTCATAAGTGTTGGCATGTTGTATTTTGATTATCCCTTAGAATAAAATATTTTATATTCTACCTTTTGATTTCTTCTTGGGCTTGTGTATTATATTTAATCTCCAAGTACTTGGAGCTTTCCTAGTTCTCTTATTGTTAATTTCTGTTTTAATCCTATTGTGGTCAGGTAACATACACTGCATGAATTCAATTTGATTTAATCTATTCAGTCTTGTTTTACGACCTAGCATGTGACCTATCCTAGTGAACACTACATGTACTTGAAACATACAGTATTCTGTGGTTATTGGGTGTCGTCTTCCATTGGTTTGTTTAAGATGGTGGAGAGTGTTGTTCAGGTCATCTGCATCTTGACTAAGATTTTGTCTAGTTTATCTATCAATTGCTTGGGAGATGGGTATTAAAATCACCAATCAAAATTGTGGATTGTTTGTTTATTCCTTTAGTTCAATTTTGTTTTGTGCAAATTGACGCACAAATTATTTTCAATCCATTTTTTTGATGAAATGACTCTTCTGTAATCATGAACTATCCCTCTTTATCTTTGGAAATACTGTTTTGACTTAAGCATATTTTATTTGGTATTAATATAGCTTCTTCACACTTCCATTACTGACTGTTTGCATAGTATATCATTTTAAATGTACTCATTTAGGGTCAGGTACAGTGGCTCACACCTGCAATCCCAGCACTTTGGGAGGCTGAGGCAGGTAGATCACTTGAGGTCAAAAGTTTAGGACAAGCCTATCCAATGCAGTGAAACCCCAGCTTTCTTAAAAATACCCCAACATTTAGCTAGGCGTGGTGGCAGGTTTCCGTATTCCCGGCTACTCAAAAGGCTGAGGCAGGAGAATTGCTCGAACCCAGGAGGCGGAGTTTACAGTGAGCAGAGATCGCACCACTGTACTCCAGCCTGGGAGATAGAGTAGGACACTGTCTTAAAAAAATTCAAATGTACTTATTTAGACCTACGTATATTTGTCTTTTTTTTTCTATTCAAAGTGTGTATTTCATATACAGCACTGGGTCTTGTGGGTTTTTTAAATCAATTCTGGCAATCTCTGCACTTTAATTGGAGTATGTGGTATGATTCATTAACATTTAACGTTATTAAATATAGATTTATTAGTGGTTGAATGATGTAATTGGATTCAAGCTTACAATTGAATGGTTTGTTTCATTATTTTGTTTGTTTTTGTTTGCATCCCCTTCCCCAGTTTTTGTCCTGTCCCTTTTCTCCTGATGTTTTTGGACCCTTTAAATACTTTAAAATTTCATTTTAAACTATCCATGACTTATTAGATGTAGTGGATGAATATTCCTTATCTGAATTCCTTGGGACGAGAAGTGTTTTGGATTTTAAACTTTTTTCATATTTTGGAACATTTACATATACATAAAGAGATCTCTTAAAGATATAACTGAAGTCTAAACACAAAATTCACCTATGTTTACGTACACCTCATACACATAACGCAAATAAAATTTTACATATTGTTAGCAGTTTTGTGCACGAGTCAAAGTTTGTATACATTGAACCATCAGAAAGCACACATATCGCTATCTCAGCCATCGATGTAAATGAATTTCAGATCTTGGAATATTTTGGATTTTGGGGTTTATGGATCAGAGATGCTCAACCTCTACCTGTTTTCATTGTTGATTATTTTATGTGTTAAAATATGTAAAAAAAAGGGTTAAGTTTTCAGCTGAATGAGGTTTTTGAGTTTGGAAATTAAACTAAACAGGATTTTTCTTAAGTTCCAGGATACAGGTGCAGAATGTGTAGGTTTATTATATAGGTATATGTGTACCATGGTGCTTTGCTGCACCTATCAACCGTTCATCTAGGTTTTAAGCTTCACATGCACTAGCTATTTGTCCTAATGGTCTCCCCGTCTCACCCTCCTCGGACCCCCACTGGCCACAATGTGTGTTGTTCCCTCCCTGTGTCCATGTGTTCTCACTGTTCGACTCCCAATTATGAGTGAGAAAGTGTGGTGCTTGGTTTTCTACTCCTGTTTTGAACTAGAAAGAATTTCTTAATATCTTAAATTGCTCAGTGAAATAGAAAATATCAAAGATTCTACCCAACAGGTGGGTAAGAATGAGTCCACGTAGCAACTTTGATAAAGTTAAGGGAAATAACAAACCATTTCTGATTGCTCCCTGCCACAGCCAGTGCATTCAACCTTTTTACTGTCCTTTTATTATTTTTTCATTGTTCTTACAGTCATTATTATTTTTCCCCAAATGAAAAAATAAAAGTGGTGGGATTGATAGTGAGGAAACAAAGACTGACAGCTGCCCCTACACCTGAGTTTAAATTTTGAGAAATATAGTCAACATGATGATTTTCACACAGGGCTAGTAGGCCTTCTGCATCTGTTATAATTCCTGTTATGTTGTGGACAGAAAATAAATTTTTCTCTCCATGGGAACCTGTTAGTGATACTTGAGAACAATGTCAACTGTAGACCAAAACCGAATACAAGTGGAAATATTGTTTCATTTTTTTTTTGCAGTATTCCTTTTTTAAGATCTGAAATAGGAGGATAAAAAAGGAAAGAACTATTGACATGTGCAACAACATGGCTGAATATCAAAAACATTTTCTTGACTAAAAGAAACCTTACATATGGAGTGATCACAATATAATTCTATTTCTATCAAACTTTAAAATCTGTGCTGAAAGAATATTTAAAAGTATATTTGGGTTCGGGACCGACTAAGAGGAGGCAAAACTGAACTTTCTAGTCTCTGCTGTGATCCAAAACCCATGCTATAAACTTTGTACACAGTATCTCATTTAATCCTCAAAATCACCCTAACAGGTAGTTACTGTCACTTCCCCTGCTTCAAACAGAACATAAAGCTCAGAGAATCCAGGTACTGTGTTTTTTTTTTTCTTTTTTTTTGAGATGGAGTTTTGCTCATGCCACCCAGGCTGAAGTGCAATGGCGTGATCTCGGCTCACTGCAAGCTCCGCCTTCTGGGTTCAGGCAATTCTCGTGCCTCAGCCTCCCAAGTAGCTGGGACTACAGGAACGCACCACCATGCCCAGCTAATTTTTTGTATCTTTAGTAGAGATGGGGTTTCACCATGTTGACCAGGATGGTCTCGATCTCTTGACCTCGTGATCCACCCGCCTCGGCCTCCCGAAGTGCTGGGATTAGAGGTGTGAGCCACCATGCCTGGCCTGGTACTGTGTTTTACACCTACTTAGAAGTCACCAATTCCTAAAGTTCTATAAAATGTTCTAAATAAAAATGAATAAAGTAGGCAAAAAAGACCATGTAAATAGCATTTCTACAAATATCTCCTAAGACAATTTTCACATCGATGTCCAAAGCCATTTACAAGAATGTTTTCCACAACACTGTTTAAAATAATAGAAAACTACAAGCAACCTAAATGTCCATGGAAGAGTTAGATTCTTTCTCTTATTTCCGTATAATGCAATACTGTGCTGATGTAGAGATATCATATTCATTTTTAAAAATTACATTCACCTTCTTCTCATGGATCCAAGGAGATATGTTAGAGAATATCTATTGCATTTGGACATAAACATAAATACAAAGGAAATAGTAGGGGCTCTGTAGAAGTGGTTATATATTGGAAGAGGAAGAAGAGAAAAATAAAAGGGATCATGAACTTTGTATATGCTTTGGTAGTGTCTGGTTTTGTATATAACTTGAATTTTTTCATAAATATATTTTACAGTCTGCATAATTACTAGGTAAGAAGACAAGTAAGTCAATTTAGTAAAAGTTCTTCCAATTACTGCAACTGATTTCTACAGCCAGAATGTTCCCAGAACCTGAAAAGAGGAAGCACTATAAATGGAAGGCAGAAATACTGACACTAGTGGGCCAGAGCTGGAGAGGGTGGATCTAATGCAGCAAATCCATCAGCAGTTCTCATCGCCATCTTTGAGAAACCTCACAATTTTCCGTGCGTAATAAATGAGTTAAATTGAAAACAAATCCATGACAGTGGTGCATGAGAAAGGTTACATGTGTCCCGAATAATAAAGTCTGCGCACAATATAAATTAAAACATACCATTTTACAGTCATAAGATTGACAAACAAAAAGTAAAAGCCTAGGAATATCAAGTGAAGCCAAACACAAAACAAGTTTCCCCACATTTCCTGTGGGAATACAAATTGTTACAACTACTTTAAACAATTGGAAATTCATAGTAAAAATGAAGACAAGCCTCCCCTACAGTTTTCCAATCCCTCTTCTGGGAACACAGTAAGAGAGATTCTTCCCAAGAAACCTGTAAACAAATGTATATGGCACTATGCATGTAATTGTACATCGTGGTCTTTCCATATGGTAAAGTATTATTCGGCAGGGAAAGTAAGTAGACCAGAGGTAGACATTTCAATATCAATAAGTTTTAGAAAAATAAAATTGAGTATAGGAAGCTGCAACTATATCTGTAATGCTTTGTTTTGCCAGGAAAATAAAGGGACACGTGGGGAGGACAAAGGACAACAAAAACTAAACAATCTGAAACACATGCAGAAAAATACCCATATTTTAAAATTTTCCATTGCTGCTTATATTAGTTTCTGTCTTTTCTATACGCTTGAAGTACTTGATAATCAAGAAAATATAAAAGGCATAGGAAAAAGTATTCTGAGAATATACATCGAAAGGTTTATGGTTATTAGATTTGGTAAGATTTTAAATGACTTTAATTTTCTTTGTTACATCTCTCTATATGTCCTAGTCATACCATATTAAATGTGTATTTCATTTATGACAATAAAAATGTATTATTTAAAAACTCATATATATGCAGTTTTATCTGACATATTATGAAACTCTACGAAACATAGATTCAGCAAAAATACTGAGAACAAGAACAAAAATAATGATAATAAGAGTTGTTGACGTTTGGATGGAGCTATGAGTGACTTTACATTTATCTCTAAACTCGATTTTTCTATAGTGGGCAAATAAAATATTTGTGAAAGCTAGATTAAATAGAAAGCTATAGGTTTTAAATGAAAAGGAATTCAAATAATTTTCCAGCATGATAAAATGTTCATATTCCTAAATATGAACTACTTTACAAAAGCACCAGTGATTTTAAAGAAACATTAGATGATTTTTAAAGGAAGTTAGTTATGATACTGCAGTTTATAGTGATACTGAGTGTTTGCTAGCTCCACTAATCAGGATATTAAGTTAATAGTATATAATATGCCATAAAGAAATTATATGAGCAGAGGTTACTGCAAAAGGAGAACACAATGATTTTAAGTGGGCTGGTGACCTGAATTTCTTCCAGTGAGGGGAAACATCAGAGTCATTTGATCAATGAAGTGCCTTTTATAAATCTTCAGGAAATCTCCTATGAAGGCTTTAAGAAGATGGATTTCTTATTACTTCTGATGTATGTTCCCATGAAATTTTTACCATTGCCACCATGGGCCTGACCAGCCTAAGAGATGGAAACTGTGAGTCCAGCCCACTGACGCCCACCATCAGTAAGAAGATTGCACACTGAGGAGGCCATGACCAGGCTGCTGACTGAAATCTATACTGTAAAAGGATGATGCTGCTCCAGCAATCCTGAAACCCTGCCCTAGGATCAATGCTAAGTGGTGTCAACCTTAGAATTTCAATATGCCTAGGCAGATAGTTATCTTTAAATATAAGAACAGTATCATTTTCTGGAGAAACCAAAAGAATCCAGAAAAATTCTACAGTAGTCTACTCTGCCCTTCCTCCCCGTTCCGTCTTGTTAGTAACAGCCAAATCCAGGCACAAAGATGTCCTAACTTCTACACCTGAGGTTGCCCACAACGTGTGCTAGGTGACGCATCTTATAGAGCACATATGCAAACAATTATGGGATCTGAAAAACAATAACTCAGGCAGAAACATTAGGAATTATTGCCCCTAAGTGAACCAGTGAAAAAAAAGGAGGCTTAGAGAGTTCAAACAACTTTCCCCAGTAGCTGATAAGTTACGGTGGCCTTAGACAAGCTGACAAGAGTGGTAGCAAAAAGGCTTCAAGGATTACAAATTGTTCTACTATAAGGTTTTAAAAAGGTTTCAAAGGTAAAGAAGAGCAAATGAAGCCATGAATTTTACAATCTACATATTTTTAGCCCTTTCTCTTTTTTGCTTTTCTTGGGTAAACTAATTAGACCCTGCAAACACATTCCCACCCACAATGTTGTCTCCATTGCTTTAGGGCCTCACCTCTGAGCAGCCAGAGGAAATGCAGCTGACCCCTTATCTAGTTCACAACCTTTTATCCTCTGCCCTTTCGCTTTGCTTTCTCCATGCCAACATAAGACATACAAAGATTCTTCTGCCTCCAAGATGCTGCAGCTTTCTTCTCAGCTAGTTACCCCCAGCTAAAAATAACTGTTCCACATACTCAGAGATATATGGCAATCAAGCAACCAAGTGCCCCTTTTGCCAATGACATGTTTTTAAAAAATATGTTCAATGAGAGGCTCTTTGAAAATTATTCACTTTTTTTCTGAGTTGCAAAGGAAAACGAAAGGCAAATTATGGCTCTATAAGCAACTGTTTGCACAGATCCCATTAATTCGCCATCCACAGGGCTATTGACAAGTAGCTCTTTTCTCTTGTCATTTCGCTTACCAGGCAGAAATGATTACAAACTTAATTTCTTTGGGGGGTTATTTAGGTTAGAGAGGGCCCCTTGATAATGCAGAAGTCATAACGGCCACCAGAGACAGGAGAACAATAGCTCCCAGTGCTTCCACAATGGAGAGAGAGATAACTGAATGTCATATTCGGAAGAAATTCAAACCATCATTGATTTTTTCAGATGAAAAAACTGAGGCTCAAAGAGGTTAGGGGGTTAACCAAAGTCAGTCAGTGTTTTAGTTTGCAGCAAAGCTGAAAGCAGGCGCTAAGCATTGCAACACTTGGTGTCTTCCTTCCTCCCCTCCATCCTGCTGCTAGTAGTGTCAGTGGCAAATACAAGACAGTTCAAGGAAATGTGGCCTCAGCGAGGAGTACTAAGGACCAAGCACCAATGCATCTTGCCATTTACAACAAATTCCTTAATTACAAGGCTTCATTTATTCACAGAAGCTGCCTCTTTTGTACATAGCCAAACACACACACACACACACACACACACACACACACACACACACACACACACACAGTGTGACCGAGATAATTTATCATTATCTGAATGCACTCAGGGTGGTCAATTTCAGCCAGAGTGAAGAACAGAGAAAGGCAGGGTCAAGGGCACTATAGAAATAGCTGTTCCTGCTTCACTTTTCAGCCCTCGGTCCCCTCCCATCAGCCCACTTTCATTACTTTTCTCTTTGATACAAAATCTGAAAATCTTGGTCAGGCAGCTCTGCTTATCAGTGGGTTCTGGATAACCCACTTTTATCAAACTTCATCTGATGGACCCAAAATATATTTGATCTTAGCAAAAAGTACCCTTATCAGTCCTAAAATGACACTGTCCCAAAGTGAACAGTGTTAGCAGCCAACTCTCTAGAACCAGAAAGAAGTATGTTTAAACCCTCAATCCATCACTTTCTAGCCATGCTGTCATGTCCAACTCATTCTTCTTAAACAATATCTCACTAAGCACACTAGACTGTAGAAATGCACACAGATAGGGCCTTACCTTTTCTGGCTTTATTCCTGCGAGGCAGCAGTGGACACTAACATATCTGTCACTCCAGTTAATGTAAAGGTTTAACTGGTACAAGTGCTGTGCAGGCAGGTCTCTGGAACAATGAGAGCACCCAGGAGAAGGCTTTGCTTTAGTTACAAAGGTCAGGAAAGGTTTCCCCTAGGGAGGGACCGAGATCAGAAGCATGAGTGGGCAGTAAGTGGGCAAAGTAAGGACGATCTGGCATTCCTGGCAAATATGTGGTGCAGGGGGACCTGGACCTTGGCCAGTACAAGATGCTGAGTCTTTGCAGTGCAGAGCAGAGAGGAGGGGCACGCCATGAGGGCAGAGAAATGGAAAGAAGATTGTGGCCATGGTGAGGAGGTTTGTCCTCATTCTAAGAAGGACTGGGAGGTATGGGGCATGGTCTGACTTATGTGAAGGACAGACTGGAGACAACATGGACACAGACACACAGGTGGAAGGCCAGGAGGTAATCCACAGAAGGGCTGCAATGAGAATTTTAATGGAAAGAAAAAACAGAAGCTAAGGGATATTTAAGAACTAAAATCAGCAGGCCTGAATGGTCAGTTGGATATGAGAAGTGAGAGAGAAAGGGATAAACCAGAGCTCACTCATAGGACTTTGGCTTGTGTGACTGGATATGTGGTGGCACCATTTTCTAAAAACCAGAATGGAAGAAGGAGCAGACTAGTGACTTAAACCTCATAGCCTCAGTTTTCTCATCTGTAAAATGGGAATAGTCCTACATATATCACAATGTTTTTGAAAGCATTAGAAAATATTCCTAGAAAATAAAGCCTTCATACAAAGCGGTGTATGTTTCTCCCCCAAATAAATGGGACCTATTCTTATAGGCTTCTTTTTCTTGATCTGATTGGAAACTCAGGATCTCAGATATTCATTTCTTTTCATCCTCTTCTCTGATGGCTCTACCAAATTGCTGGTTTACTGATCTCATCACCCTAAACAACGTATGGTACTCCATACTAGTCAAATAGGCAAGTTGGCAATTGCTCTTCTGAACAAATTATTGTAAATGTCACTGCTACAGTGCAGCTCATAGTGGCTCACTTGGCTGTTCAAGGGAAAAATTCTTGCAAATGCAGCTCTTATTATTTGCCAAATGTTCATGCACAAATGCATTTATTTTACCAAGAGCGTAGTGTTGGGTCATTTAAGGAGAATGGGAAAACACCACTCACAATTGAAGAGGCAAAATAGAATACATACAGCACTCCAGAGCTTGCAAACTCCTTCATAAACACTATACCAATGGTACCTCACACTGACTGCGGAGAGGCTGAGATGATGAGAAAGGGCAGGTATATTTATGATTATTTTTACAAGTAAGGTTAACTTAGACAAAGTAACTCTCTCCAGGTCACAACTCAAGGAAGAAATACATTTCTGTGATGAAAATACAAGTCTTGGGGCTTCTGATTTTATCATGTGTCTATCAAAATCCCCCAATTGCCAACGTTAAGCCATACAATGTAGAACATAAAAACCATACAGCCTCTGAAACAGAGAGGGGCGAGATCAAAACTCATTTGAACTTACATAATCATATTGTATCAATTCATTATTAGTCCACTATTATCATTGTGGTCGTCATTAATAGACAAGACGTGTTGAGCAACTACTACCTGCCAGACCAAATAGGAAGGACTTCATCTGTGCTGTTTCACTGAACCTTTACTTTCAACAAAGGTGCTCTTAAAATTCAGAATGATGAAAGTACAGATGAGAAAATGGAAGCCGAGAAGGCTTGAGTTGCCTAAACCTGCTCCTAAATGCTAGACTTTTTCCAAGGCCACTCTACTAGACTTGCTTCTGTGGGATCTATTGTATTCATAGTCAAATACCAATAAGGCCAAGACAATGAGTACTTTTGAGTTCTTCTGGGTTTTGGGGAAAATTTAAACAATGTCTCCCAATCTCCTGAATGCATTTAATTTATTCCGCAGATTCGATAAGCGAACAGGCATGAACGCTTATCTGAGATGATACCACTCTAGTTTCACTCTAACAGTACATTTTGTGTAGAATATTTCTATCTCAAATGCTGATCCTCATTCTGTTACTTACTGGCTGTATATCGTTGGACAAGTGGCTTAGCAGCTCAGACACTCAATTTAGTAGTCTGCGAAGTAGGGTTGACGATAGTTCCAATAGTAAAATAAAAGTGGAACCATCTGCAGAAAGCACTTGACATGGTTTCTAGAACATGGTTAGTAAGCCACACATATTAACTATGATTATTTTTTATTTTGATGATCCTTGTGACCACAGAATAGAGGTTAGCTACATTCTACAGAGAGGAAACTGGTTCTAAGATATAAAGTGTTTTGTGTAAATTCACCCAGCTTGATAGAATAAAGATAAGGAAGCACGTCTCCTAAATGTGACAGAGAAAATTTTTGTTAGTAAAATCTCCAGTAACTCTCTGAGGAGGTGGGTCTTGGTAGCTGAAGAATTCTGAAAGTAGAAGTGGACAGAAGCTAAAATGCTCATCGGGAAAAGATAAGAAATCAAGAAACCTGAAAATGATTCAATAGTGAGCAAAGAGAAAAACAGGGGAGAGGGAGAATATGTTCAAAGGGATTTGAGAAATTTGCTCCCACACACAATGTAAATTACTATGAAAATACTGTGTTAGAAAAAATATACAAGGCCCTTTTCTACACTATTTTAAAGTATATACACCGTCTCAATATTGGCTGTCTTGTAAAATACAAAAATTCTATTTTTATGCAGTTACAGAAAATATAAATACTCTAATTTAACCTTAAAAAAATTACTCTGAAGACACTCTGATAGAAAAAATATACAATGCAATTTTCTACTATGTTTTAAAGTATATGCACCGACTCAATATTCTCTATCTTGTAAAATATAAAAATTCTAATTTTATGCGGTTACAGAATATATACATACTCATTTTAACACAAATGTTAAACACAAAATTACTAAAAATATAAATATTCTCTTTTTACCCCAACGTTAAAAACAAAATTGTTCTGACAATACTCTGTTAGAAAAAATATACAATGCCCTTTTCTATTCTGTTTTAAGGTATATACACCATCTCCATATTCCCTCTTGTAAAACATGGAAATTCTATTATTACGTGGATAGAGAAAATGTAAGTATTTCCTTTGACTTCAATGTTAAAAACCAAATTACTCTAAAGACACTCTGTTAGAAAAAATACACAATGCTTTTTTTTACTATCTTTCTTAGTATATACACAATCTCAATATTCTCTCACATGTAAAATACAAAAATTCTAAATTTACGTGGTTAGACAAAAATATAAATATTCTCTATGCACCCCAATGTAAACAACAAAATTGCGTGGAAGATACTCTGTTAGAAAAAAAATACAATGCTCTTTTCTACTCTCTTATGGTGTATAAATACCATCTCAATATTCTCTCTCATGTAAAATACTGAAAATCTAAATTTATGCTGTTAGAAATAAATATAAATATCCTCTATGTCCCCGAATGATATAAGCAAAATTTCTCGAAAAATAATCTGTTAGAAATAATATACAATGCCCTCTCCTACATTCTTTTGGATTATATACACTATCTCAATATTCTTTGTCATGTAAAATACCAAAACTCTAAATTTACGTGAATAGAAAAACATATAAATATTATATATTTACCCAAATGCTGAAAGCAAAATTGCTGTAAAAATAATCTGTATGAAAAAATATACAATGCCCTTTTCTACACTCTTTTGGAGTATATACACCAACTCAATATGCTCTCTCATGTAAAATACTGTAATTATAAATTTACTCGAATCGAAAAAAATCTAAATATTATCTAGGCACACCAATGTTAAAAGCAAAATTTTTCTGAATATAATCTGTAAGAAATAATATACAATGCCCTATTCTATTCTGTTTTTGAATATATACACCAACTCCATATGCTCTCTCATGTAAAATACAGAAATTCTAATTTTACGGGAATCAAAAAAAATCTAAATATTATCTAGGAGCCCCAATGTTAAAACAAAAATTTCTCTGAATATAATCTGTCATAAAAAATATACAATGCCCTTTTCTACTCTGTTTCTGAGTATATAAACCAACGCAATATGCTCTCTCATGTAAAATACCGAAATTCTAAATTTACGCGAATCGAAAAAAATTTAAATATTATCTACGCACAACAATATTAAAAGCAAAATTGCTATGAATATAATCTTTCAAAAAAATACACAATGCTTTTTTCTACTGTCTTTTGGTGTATATACACCAACTCAATATGCTCTCTCATGTAAAATACCGAAATTCTAAATTTACGGGAATCAAAAAAAATCGAAATATTATCTAGGAACCCCAATGTTAAAAGCAAAATTGCTCTGAATATCATCTGTCAGAAATAATATACAATGCCATTTTCTACTCTGTTTTGGAGAATATACACAAAATCTATATGCTCTCTCACGTAAAATACCAAATTACTAATTTTACGCGAATCGAAAATAATCTAAATATTATCTAGACTCCCAAATGTTAAAATCAAAATTGCTCTGAATATAATCTTTCAGAAAAAATATACAATGCCCTTTTCTTCTCTGTTTTGGAGTATATAAACGAACCCAATATGCTCTCTCATGTAAAATACAAAAATTCTATATACACGCGAATCGAAAAAAATCTAAATATTATCTAGGCACCTCAATGTGGAAAGAAAATGGATCTGAATATAATCTGTTGGAAAAAATATATAATGCCCTTTTCTACTGTGTTTTGGAGTATATACACCAACTCAGTATGCTCTCTCATGTAAAATAGAAAAATTCTAATTTTACCCAAATCGAAAAAATCTAAATATTACCTAGGCACTCCAATGCTAAAAACCAAATTACTCTAAATATAATCTGTCAGATAAAATATACAATGCCCTATTTTACTCCGTTTTGGAGTATATACACCAACTACATATGATCTCTCATGTAAAATACAGAAATTCTATATTTAAGCGAATTGATAATAATCTAAATATTATCTAGGCACCCCAATGTTAAAGCAAAATTGCTCTAAATATAATCTGTCAGAAAAAAGATACAATGCCCTTTTCTACACGGATTAGTAGTATATACATCAAATCAATATGCTCTCTCATGTAAAACACTAAAATTCTAATTGTACGCGAATCGAAAAAAATCTAAATAATACCTAGGCAACCCAAAGTTAAAAAAAAAAGGGTCAGAATATAGTGTGTTAGAAAAAATATAAAATGCCTTATTGTACCCTGTTTTAGAATATATACACCAACTCAGTTTGCTCTCTTATGTAAAATAACGAAATTCTAATTTTACATGAATCGAAAAAAATCTAAATATTATCTAGGCACCCCAATGTTAAAAGCAAAATTGCTCTGAATATAATCTGTCAGAAAAAATATACAATGCCCTTTTCTTCTCTGTTTTGGAGTATATACAACAACTCAATATGCTCTCTCATGTAAAATACCAAAATTCTAATTATACACATATCGATAAAAATCTAAATATAATCTAGGTGCCTCAAAGTTAAAAAAATTGCTCTGAATATAGTCTGTTAAACAAAATATACAATGCCTTATTCTACTCTGTTTTTGAGTATATACACCAACTTATTATGCTCTCTCATGTAAAATAAAGATATTCTAATTTTACCCGAATTGAAAGAATCTAACTATTATCCTGGCACCCGAATGTTAAAAGCAATATTGCTCTGAATATAGTCTGTTAAAAAAAACATACAATGTCTCATTCTACTCTGTTTTGGCGTATTTACACCCACTCAGTATGCTCTCTCATGTAAAATACAGAAATTATAATTTTACCCAAATCGAAAAAATCTAACTAATATCTAGGCACCCCAATGCTAAAAACAAAATTGCTCTTAATATAATCTGTCAAAAAAAAGTATACAATGTCCTATTATACTCCGTTTTGGAGTATATACACCAACTCAATATGCTGTCCCATGTAAAATACAGAAGTTCTATATTTAAGAGAATCGAAAAAAATCTAAATATTATCTAGGCACCACAATGTTAAAAACAGAATTGCTCTGAATATAATCTGTCAGAAAAAATATACAATGCCCTATTTGACTCTATTTTGTAGTATATACACCAATTCCATATGCTCCCTCATGTACAATACAGAAATTCTATATTTAAGCGAATGGAAAAAAATCTAAATATTATATAGGCACTGCAATGTTAAAAACAAAATTGGTTTGTATATAATCTGTCAAAAATATATACAAAGACCTATTCTACTCTGTTTCGGATTATATACATCAACTCAGTATGCTCTCTCATGTAAAAAACAGAAATTTTATTTTACGTGAATGGAAAAAAATCTAATTATTATCTAGGCACCCCAATGTTAAAAACAAATTGCTCTGAATATAATCTGTCAGAAAAAATATACAATGACCTTTTCTACATTTTTGGAGTACATACACTAACTCAATATGCTCTCTCATGTAAAATACCGAAAATATAATTTTACGAGAATCGAAATAAATCTAAATAATATCTAGGCGCCCCTAGGTTAAAAGAAAATGTCTCTGAATATAGACTGTTAGAAAAAATATACAATGCCTTATTCTACTCTGTTTTGGAGTATATACACCAACTCAGTACGCTCTCTCATGTAAAATACCAAAATTCTAATTTCACCCTAATTGAAAAAATCTAAATATAATCTAGGCACCCCAGTTTAAAAAAAAAAATTGCTCTGAATATATTCTGTCAGAAAAAATACACAATGCCCTATTCTATTCTGTTTTGGAGTATATACACCAACTCCATATGCTCTCTCATGTAAAATACAGAAATACTATATTTAAGCAAATTGAAAAAATCTAAATATTATCTAGGCACCCCAATGTTAAAAGAAAAATTGCTCTGAATATAATCTGCCAAAAAAATATACAATGCTCTTTTCTACTCTGTTTTGGAGTACATACACCAACTCAGTATGCTCTCTCATGTAAAATACCGAAATTCTAATTTTACGTGAATCGAAAATATCTAATTATTATCCAGGCACCCCAATGTTAAAAGAAAAATTGCTCTGAATATAATCTCTCAGAAAAAAATATACAATGCCCTTTTCTACTCTTTTTTGTAGTATATACACTAACTCAAAATGCTCTCTCATGTAAAATACCAAAATTCTAAGTTTACGCGAATCGAAATAAATCTAAATAATATCTAGGCGCCTCAAGGTTAAAAGAAAATATCTCTGAATATAGACTGTTAGAAAAAATATACAATGCCTTATTCTACTCTGTTTTGGAGTATATATACCAACTCAGTAAGCTCTCTGATGTAAAATACCGAAATTCTAATTTTACCCGAATCAAAAATATCTATACATTATATAAGCACCCCAATTTAAAAACAAAATTTCTCTGAATATAATCTGTCAGAAGAAATATACAATGCTCTTTTCTAGTCTGTTTTGGAGTATATACACCAACTCAGTATGCTCTCTCAGGTAAAATACCAAAATTCAAATTTTACGTGAATCTTAAAAATCTAAATATTATCTAGGCACCCGAATGTTAAAAGCAAAATTGCTGTTAATATAATCTGTCAAAACAATATACAACGCCCTTTTCTACTCTGTTTTGGAGTATATACACCAACTCAATATGCTCTCTCATGTAAAATACCGAAATTCAAATTTTACGTGAACCAAAAAAATAGAAATAATATCTAGGCACCCCAAAGTTAAAATAAAATGGCTCTAAATATAGTCTGTTAGAAAAAATATACAATACCTTATCCTACGCTCTCTTGGAGTATATACACCGACACAGTATACACTCAAATGTAAAATAAAGAAATTTTAATTTTATGTGAATTGAAGAATATCTAAATATAATCTAGGCAACCCAATGTTAAAAACAAAATTGCTCTAAATATAATCTGTCAGAAAAAATATTCAATCCCCTATTCTACTCTGTTTTTGACTATATACACCAACTCAACTTGCTCTCTCATGTAAAATACAGAAATTATATATTTAAGAGAATCGAAAAATATCTAAATATTATCTAGGCACCCGAATGTTAAAAGTAAAATTGCTCTGAACATAATCCGTCAGAAAAAATATACAATGCCCTATTCTACTCTGTTTTAGAGTATATACAACAACTAAGTTTGCTCTCTCATGTGAAATACCGAAATTCTAATTTTACGTGAATCGAATAAAATCTAAATAATATCTAGGCGCTCCAAAGTTAAAGGAAAATGACTCTGAATATAGTCTGTGAAAAAAAATACACAATGCCTTATTATACTGTGTTTTGGAGTAAATACACCAACTCCATATGCTCTCTCATGTAAAATACCGAAATTCTATATTTAAGCGTATCGAAAAAAACATAAATATTATCTAGGCACCCCAATGATAAAAACAAAATTTCTCACAATATAATCTGTAAGAAAAAATGTACAATGCTCTTTTCTACTCTGTTTTGGATGATATACACCATCTCCATATGCTCTCTCATGTAAAATACAGAAATTCTATATTTAAGCGAATCGAAAAAAATCTAAATATTACCAAGGCACCCCAATGTTAAAAGCAAAATGGCGCTGAATGTAATCTGTCAGAAAAAATATACAATGTTCTATTCTACTTTGTTTTGGAGTATATACACCAACTTAATATGCTCTCTCATGTAAAATACAGAAATTTTTATTTAAGCGAATGAAAAAATATCTAAATAATATCTAGGCACCCCAAACTGAAAAGAAAATGTCTCTGAATATAGTCTGCTAGGAAAAATATACAATGCCTTATTCTACTATGTTTTGGAGTATATACACCAACTCAGTATGCTCTCTCGTGTAAAATACAGAAATTCTAATTTTACCCGAATCGAAAAAATCTAAATATTATCTAGGCACCCCAATGTTAAAAGCAAAATTTCTCTGAATATAATCTGTCATAAAAAATACACAATGCCCTTTTCTACTCTGTTTTGGAGTTTATACACCAACTCAGTGTGCTCTCTCATATAAAATATCGAAATTGTAATTTTACGTGAATCGAAAAAAATCTAAATATTATCTAGGCACTCCAATATTAAAAGTAAAATTGCTCTGAATATAATCTGTCAGAAAAAATATACAATGCCCTTTTCTACTCTGTTTTGGAGTATATACACCAACTCAATATGCTCTCCAACGTAAAATAACGAAATTATAATTTTACGTGAATCGAAGAAAATCTAAATAATATCTAGGCACCCCAAAGGTAAAAGAAAATGGCACTGAATATAGTTTGTTATAAA
Organism: Callithrix jacchus; assembly: GCF_049354715.1. Taxonomy (NCBI): domain Eukaryota; kingdom Metazoa; phylum Chordata; class Mammalia; order Primates; family Cebidae; genus Callithrix; species Callithrix jacchus. Next base: position 53,388,946 of record NC_133521.1, on the reverse strand, counting down.
AAATATATAATGCATTATTCTACTCTGTTTTTGAGTATATACACCAACTCAGTATTCTCTCTCACGTAAAATACAGAAATTCTAATTTTACCCGAAATGTAAATATCTCAATATTATCTAGGCACCCCAATGCTTAATACAAAATTGCTGTGAATATAATTTGTCAGAAAAAATATACAATGCCCTATTCTACACTGCTTTGGAATATATACACCAACTCAATATGCTCTCTCATGTAAAATACCGAAATTAAAATTTTACGCGAATCGAAAAAAATCTAAATAATATCTGGGCGTCAAAAAGTTAAAAGATAATGGCTCTGAATATAGTCTGTTAGGAAAAATATCCAATGCCTAATTCTATTCTGTTTTGGAGTATATACACCAACTAAGTATGCTCTTCAGGTAAAATATCAAAATTCATATTTTTCGTGAATCGAAAATAATCTAAATATTATCTAGGCACCCAATGTTAAAAACAAAGTTGCTCTGAATATAATATGTCCAAAAAAATATACAATGCCATTTTCTACTCTGTTTTGGAGTATATACACCAACTCCGTATGCTCTCTCATGTAAAATACAGAAATTCTATATTTAAACAAATCGAAAAAAATCTAAATATTATCTATGCACCCCGATTTTAAACGCAAAATTTCTCTGAATATAATATATCAGAAAAAATATACAATGCCCTTTTCTACTCTGTTTTGTAGTATATACCGCAACTCCATATGCTCTCCCATGTAAAATACAGAAATTTTAATTTTACCCAAATAGAATAAATCTAAATATTATCTAGACTCCCCAATGTAAAAAAAAATTGCTCTGAATATAATCTTTCAGAGATAATATAAATGCCCTATTCTACTCTGTTTTGGAGTATATACACCAACTCAGTATGCTCTCTCATGTAAAATACAGAAATTCAAACTTTACGTGAATCGAAAAAAATCTATATATTACCTAGGCACACCAATGTTAAAAACAACATTGCGCTGAATATAATCTGTCAGAAAAAATATACAATGTTCTATTCTACTCTGTTTTGGAGTATATACACCAACTCAATATGCTCTGTCATGTAAAATACGGAAATTCCAATTTTACGCAAATTGAAAACAATCTAAATAATATTTAGGCGCCACAAAGTTAAAAGAAAATCTCTCTGTAAATAGTCTGTTAGAAAAAATATACAATTCCTTATTCTACTCTGTTTTGGAATATATACACCAACTCAGTATGCTCTCTCATGTAAAATACAGAAATTCAAATTTTACGTGAATTGAAAAAAATCTAAATATTATCTAGGCACCCCAATGTTAAAAACAACATTGCGATGAATATAATCTGTCATAAAAATGATACAATGTTCTATTCTACTTTGTTTTGGAGTGTATACACCAACTCAATATGCTCTGTCATGTAAAATACCGAAATTCTAATTTTACGCAAATTGAAAACAATCTCAATAATATCTAGGCGCCACAAAGTTAAAAGAAAATCGCTCTGTATATAGTCTGTTAGAAAAAATATACAATGCCTTATTCTACTCTGTTTTGGAGTATATACACCCAATCAGTATGCTCTCTCATGTAAAATACCGAGATTCTAATTTTACCCAAATCGAAAAAATCTAAATATTATCTAGGCACCCCAATGTTAAAAGATAAATTATTCTGAATATAATCTGTCAGAAAAAATACACAATACCCTTTTCTACTCTATATTGGTGTATATATACCAACTCAATATGCTCTCTCATGTAAAATACCCCAATTCTAATTTTACGCGAATCGAAAAAAATCTAAATAATATCTAGACGCTCCAAAGTTAAAAGAAAATGCCTCTGAATATAGTCTGTTAGAAAAAATATACAATGCCTTATTCTACTCTGTTTTGGAGTACATACACCAACTCAGTATGCTCTCTCACGTAAAATACAGAAATTCCAATTTTACCAGAATCGAAAAAATCTAAATATTATCTAGGAACCCCAATTTTAAAAACAAAATTGCTCTGAATATAAACTGTCAGAAAAAATATACAATGCCCTATTCTACACTTTTTTTGAGTATATACACCAAGTCTATGTGCTCTCTCATGTAAAATACAGAAATGCTAAATTTCAGTGAATCAAATAAAATCTAAATATTATCTAGGCACCCCAATGTTAATAGCAAAATTACTCAGTATAAAATCTGTCAGATAAAAAATACAACATCCTTTTCTACTCTGTTTTGGACTATATACACCAAATCAATATGCTCTCTCATGTAAAATACCGACATTCTAATTTTACGTGAATCGAAAAAAATTTAAATATTATCTAGGTGCTCCAAAGTGAAAAGAAATTGCCTCTAAATATAGTCTGTTAGAAAATATATACAATGCCTTATTCTACTCTGTTTTGGAATATTTACACCAACTCAGTATGCTCTCTCATGTAAAATACCAAAATTCTAATTTTACACGAATCGAAAAATATCTAAATATTAGCTAGGCACCCCAATGTTATAAACAAAATTTCACTGAATATAATCTGTCAGAGAAAATATACAATGCCCTATTCTACTCTGTTTTCGAGAATATACACCAAATCCATATTCTCTCTCGTGTAAAATACCGAAATTTTAATTTTACGCGAATGGAAAAATCCTAAATAATATCTAGGCGCCCCAAAGTTAAAAAAAATTGCTCTGAATATAGTCTGTTATAAAAAATATACAATGCCTTATTCTACTCTGTTTTGGAATATATACACCAACTCAGTATGCTCTCTCATGTAAAATACCAAAATTCTAATTTTACGTGAATCGAAATAAATCTAAATATTATATAGGCAACCGAATGTTAAAAGCAAAATTGCTCTGAATACAATGTGTCAGAAAAAATATACAATGCCCTTTTCTACTCTGGTTTGGAGTATAAACACAAACTCAGTATGCTCTCTCATGTAAAATACAGAAATTGTATATTTAAGCGTATTGAAATAAATCTAAATATTATCTAGGCAACACAATGTTAAATGCAAAGTTGCTCTACTTATAATCTGTCACAAAAAATATACAATGCCCTTTTCTACTCTTTTTTGTAGTATATACACCAACTCAAAATGATCTCTCTTGTAAAATACCGAAATTCTAAATTTACGTGAATCGAAAAAAATCTAAATAATATCTAGGCGCCCGAAAGTTAAAAGATAATGACTCTGAATATAGTCTGTTAGGAAAAATATACAATGCCTTTTTCTACTCTGTTTTGGAGTATATACACTAACTCAGTATGCTCTCTCATGTAAAATACAGAAATTGTAATTTTACGTGAATCAAAATAAATCTAAATATTATCTAGGCACACCAAAGTTAAAATAAATATTGCTGTGAATATAATCTGTCAGAAGAGATATATAATGCCCTATTCTACTCGGTTTTATAGTATATACACCAACTCCATATGCTTTCTCATGTTAAATACAGAAACTCTATAGTTAAGAAAATAGAGAAAACTGTAAATATTATCTAGGCACCCGAATGTTAAAAGCAAAATTGCTCTGAATATAATCTGTCAGAAAAAATATACAATGCCCTTTTCTACTTCATTTTCGAGTATATACACCAACTCAATATGCTCTCTCATGTAAAATACCGAAATTCTAAATTTACGAGAATCGAAAAAAATCTAAATATTATCTCTGCACCCCAAAGGTCAAAGAAAATGTCTCTGAATATAGTCTGTTAGACAAAATATAGAATGCCTTATTCTTCTCTGTTTTCGAGTATATACACCAACTAAATATGCTCTTTAATGTAAAATACAGAAATTCTATATTCAAGCGAGGAGAGAAAAATATCAATATTATGTAGGCACTCCAGTTTTAAAGAAAACTTGATCTGAATATAATCTGTCATAAAAAATATACAATGCCCTATTCTACTCTGTTTTGGAATATATACACCAACTCAGTATGCTCTCTTATGTAAAATACTGAAATTCAAAATTTACCCAAATCGAAAAAAATCTAAATATTATCTAGGGACCCGAAGTTTAAAAGCAAAATTGCTCTGAATATAATCTGTCAGAAAAAATATACAATGCCCTTTTCTACTCTGTTTTTGAGTATATACACCAACGCAGTATGCTCTCTCATGTAAAAAACGGAAATTCTAATTTGACGTGAATCAAAATAACTCTAAATATTACATAGGCAACCAAATGTTTAAAGCAAAATTGCTCTGAATACAATGTGTCACAAAAAATATACAATGCCCTTTTCTACTCTGTTTTGGAGTATATACACCAACTCAATATGCTCTCTCATGTAAAATACCAAAATTCTGAATTTACTTGAATCGAAAAAAATCTAAATGTTATCTCGGTACCCCAATCTTAAAAACAAAATTGCTCTGAATATAATCTGTGAGAAAAAATATACATTGCCATATTCTACTCTTTTTTGGAGTATATAGACCAACTCCATACGCTCTCTCATGTAAAATACAGAAACTGTATTTTTAAGCGTATTGAAATAAATCTAAATATTATCTAGGCACCACAATGATAAATGCAAAGTTGCTCTGCATATAATCTGTCACAAAAAATATACAATGCCCTTTTCTTCTCTTTTTTGTAGTATATACACCAACACAATATGCTCTTTCTTGTAAAATACCGAAATTCTAATTTTACGTGAATCGAAAAATATCTAAATAATATCTAGGCACCCGAAAGTTAAAAGATAATGACTCTGAATATGGTCTGTTAGAAAAAATATGCAATGCCTTATTCTACTTTTTTTTTGGAGTATATACACCAACTCAGTATGCTCTCTCATGTAAAATACAAAAATTCGAATTGTACATGAATCGAAAAAAATATAAATAATATCTAGGCACCCCATAGTTAAAACAAAATGGCTCTGAATATAGTCTGTTAGAAAAAATATACAATACCTTATTCTACTCTGTTTTGGAGTATATACACCAACTCAGTATGCTCTCTCATGTAAAATACCAAAATTCTAATTTAACCCGAATCGAAAAAATCTAAATATTTTCTAGGCACCCCAATGTTAAAAACAAAATTGCTCGTAATATAATCTGTCATAAAAAATATACAGTGCCCTATTCTACTTTGTTTTGGAGTATATACACCAACTTCATATGCTCTCTAATATAAAATACAGAAATTCTATATTTAAGCAAATAGAAAAAAATCTAAATATTATCTAGGCACCCCAGTGTTAAAATCAAAATTGCTCTGAATATAAACTGTCAGAGAAAATATACAATGCCGTATTCTACTCTATTTTGGAGTATATACACCAACTCCATATGCTCTCTTAAGTAAAGTACAAAAATACTTGATTTAAGCGAATCAAAAAAATTTAAATATTATCTAGGCACCCCAATGTAAAAATCAAAATTTCTCTGAATATAATCTGTCAGAAAACTTGTACAATGCTTTATTCGACTCTGTTTTGGAGTATATACACCAACTCCATATGCTCTCTCATGTAAAATACAGAAATTCAATATTTAAGCGAATCAAAAAAAACTGAATATTATCTTGGCATCCTAATGTTAAAATCAAAATTGCTCTGAATATAAACTGTCAGAAAAAATATACAATGACCTCTTCAAGTATTTTTTGGAGCATATAAACCAACTAAATATGCTCTATCATAGAAAATACAGAACTTCTATATTTAAGCGAATCGAAAAAAATCTAAATATTACCTAGTCACCCCAAAGTTAAAAGCAAAATTTCTCTGAATATAGTCTGTCAGAAAAAATATACAATTCCCTTTTCCACTTTGTTTTGGAGTATATAAACCAATTCAATATGCTCTGTTTTGTAAAATACCGAAATTCTAATTTTACACGAATCGAGAAAAATCTAAATAATATCTAGGCGACCCAAAGTTAAAAGAAAATGGCTCTGAATATAGTATGTTAGAAAAAATATACAATGCCTTATTCTACTCTGTTTTGGAGTATATACACCAACTCAGTATGCTCTCTCATATAAAATAACGAAATTCAAATTTTACCCAAATCCAAAAACTCTGAAAAATATATAGGCGCCCCAAAGTTTAAAGAAAACGGCTCTGAATATAGTCTGTTAGAAAAAATATACAATGCCTTATTCTACTCTGTTTTGGAGTATATCCACCAACTCAATATGCTCTCTAATTGAAAATACATAAATACTATATTTAAGCGAATCGAAAAAAATCTAAATACTATCTAGGCATCCCTATGTTAAAAGCAGAATTTCTCTGAATATAATCTGTCATAAAAATATACAATGCCCTTTTCGACTTTGTTTTGGTGTATATACACCAACTGAATATGCTCTCTCATGTAAAATACGGAAATTCTAAATTTACGGAAATCGAAAGAAATGTAAATAACATCTAGGCGCCCCAAAGTTAAAAGAAAATGGCTCTGAATATAGGCTGTGAGAAAAAATATACAATGCCTTATTCTACTCTGTTTTGGAGTATATAAACCAACTCAGTATCCTCTCTCATGTAAAATACCCAAATTATAATTTTACGTGAATCCAAAATAATCTAAATATTATCTAGGCACCCGAATGTTAAAAGCAAAATTGCTCTGAATATAATCTTTCAAAAAAAATATACAATGCCCTGATCTAGTCTATTTTGGAGTGTATACACCAACTCAATATGCTCTGTCATGTAAAATACCGAAATTCTAATTTTACGCGAATCGAAAAGAATCTAAAGAATATCTAGGCACCCCAAAGTTAAAAGAAAATGGCTCTGAATATTGTCTGTTAGAGAAAATATACAATGCCTTATTCTATTCTGTTTTGGAGTATATACACAAACTCAGTATGCTCTCTCATGTAAAATAATGAAATTCTAATTTTACCAAAATTGAAAATATCAAAATATAATCTAGGTACCCCAATGTTAAAAACAAAATTACTCTGAATATAATCTGTCAGAGGAAATATACAATGTTCTATTCTACTCTGTTTTGAAATATATACACCAACTCCATCTGCTCTCTCATGTAAAATACAGAAATTCTATATTTAGCGAATCGAAAAAAATCTAACTATAATCTAGGCACCCCAATGTTAAAAACAAAATTACTCTGAATAGAATTTGTCAGACAAAATATACAATGCCTTATTCTAATCAATTTTTGCGTATATACACCAACTCCATATGCTCTCTTATGTAAAATACAGAAATTCTATATTTAAGCGAATCGAAAATAATCTAAATATTATCTAGGCACCCCAATGTTGAAAACAATATTGTTCTGGGTTTAATCCGTCAGAGAAAATATACAATGCCCTTTTCTACTCTGTTTAGGAGTATATACAACAACTCAGTAAGCCCTCTCATGTAAAATAACGAAATTCAAATTTTACCCGAATCGAAAAACTCTAAATAATATATAGGCGCCCCAAAGTTTAAAGAAAACGGCTCTAAATAAAGTCTGTTAGAGAAAATATAAAATGCCCTATTCTACTCTCTTTTGTAGTATATAAACCAAGTCTATATGATCTCTAATAGAAAATACATAAATTCTATATTTAAGCGAATCGAAAAAAATCTAAATAGCATCTTGGCATCTCTCTGTTAAACGCAAAATTTCTCTGAATACAATATGTCAGAAAAAATATACAATGACCTTTATTACTCTGTTTTGGAGTATATACACCAACTCAATATGCTCTCTCCTGTAAAATACCGAAATTCTAATTTTACGCGAATCGATAAAAATCTAAATAATATCTACGCGCCCCAAAGTTAAAAGAAAATGGCTCTGAATATAGTTTGTAACAAAAAATATACAATACCTTATTCTACCCTGTTTTACAGTATATACACCAACTCAGTATGCTCCCTCATGTAAAATACCGAAATTCTAAATTTACGCGAATCGAAAGAAATCTAAATAACATCTAGGCGCCCGAGAGTTAAAAGAAAATGGCACTAAAAATAGTCTGTTAGAAAAAATATACAATGCCTTATTCTACTCTGTTTTGGAGTGTATACACCAACTCAATATGCTCTCTCATTTAAAATACAGAAATTCAAATTTCACCCGAATCGAAAAAATCTAAATAATATCTAGGCACCCCAATGTTAAAAACAAAATTGCTCTGAATATAATCTGTCATAAAACATATGCAATGCCCTATTCTACTCTGTTTTGGAGTATATAAACCAACTCAGTATGCTCTCTCAGATAAAATACCAAAATTCCAATTTTACGTGAATCAAAATAAATCTATTATCTAGAAACCCGAATGATAAAAGGAAAATTCCTCGGAATACAATGTGTCAGAAAAAATATACAATGACCTTTTCTACTCTGTTTTGGAGGATATACACCAACTGAATATGCTCTCTCATGTAAAATACCGAAATTCTAATTTTAAGCTAATCAAAAATAACCTAAACCATATCTACGTGCCACAAAGTTAAACAAAATGGCTATGAATATATTTTTTAGAAAATATATACAATGCCTTATTCTACTCTGTTTTGGAGTATATACACCAACTCAGTATGCTCTCTCATGTAAAATACCAAAATTCTAATTTTACCCGATTCGAAAAAATTTAAATATTATCTAGGCATCCTAATGTTAAAAACAAACTTGCTCTGAATATAATCTGTCAGAAAAAATATACAATGCCCTATTCTACTCTGTTTTGGAGTACATAAACCAACTCCATATGCTCTCTCATGTAAAATACAGAAATTCTATATTTAAGCGAATCGAAAAAAATCTAAATATTATCTAGGCACCCGAATGTTAAAAGCAAAATTGCTCTGAATATAATCTGTCAGAAAAAATATACAATGCCCTTTTCTACTCTGTTTTGGAGTATATACACCAACTCCATATGCTCTCTCATGTATAATACCGAAATTCTAATTTTACGCAAATGTAAAAAACCTAAATAATATCTAGGCGCCCCAAAGTTAAAAATAATTTCTCTGAATATAGTCTGTTAGAAAAAATATACAATGCCTTATTCTACTCTCTTTTGGAGTATATACACCAACTCAGTATGCTCTTTCATGTAAAATACCGAAATTCTAATTTTACGTGAATCGAAATAAATCTAAATATTATATAGGCAATCGACTGTTAAAAGCAAAATTGCTCTGAATACAATCTGTCAGGAAAAATATACAATGCCCTTTTCTAATTTTTTTTGGAGTATATACACCAACTCAATATGCTCTCTCATGTAAAATACGGAAATACTAAATTTACGAGAATCGAAAAAAATCTAAATAATACGTATGCGCCCCAAACTTCATAGAAAATGTCTCTGAATATAGTCTATTAGAATAAATATAGAATGCCTTATTCTGCTCTGTTTTGGAGTATATATACAAACTCAGTATTCTCTCTCATGGTAAAATAGAGAAATTCTAAATTTACGTGAATCTCAAAAAATCTAAATATTATCTAGACACACAAAAGTTAAAAGCAAAATTGCTCTTAATATAATTTATCAGAAAAAATATAAAATGCCTTATTCTACTCTGTTTTGGAGTATATAAACCAACTCAATATGCTCTTTAATGTAAAATACAGAAATTCCATATGTAAGCGAAAAGAGAAAAATCTAAATATTATCTAGGCACTCCAATTTTAAAGGCAAAATTGCTCTGAATATAATCTGTCAGAAAAAATGTACAATGTTCTATTCTACTCTGTTTTGGAATATATACACCAACTCAGTATGCTCTCTCATGTAAAATACCGAAATTCTAAATTTAAGTGAATCGAAAAAATCTAAATATTACCTAGGAACCACAATGTTTAATGCAATGTTGCTCTGGATGTAATCTGTCACAAAAAATATGCAATGCTTTTTTCTAAAATTTTTTGTAGTATATACACCAACTCAATATGCTCTCTCTTGTAAAATACCGAAATTCTAATTTTACGTGAATCGAAAAAAATCTAAATAATATCTAGTCGCCCGAAAGTTAAAAGATAATGACTCTGAATACAGTCTGTTTGACAAAATATACAATGCCTTTTTCTACTCTGTTTTGGAGTATATACACCAACTCAGTATGCTCTCTCATGTAAAATACCGAAATTGTAATTTTACGTGAATCGGAAAAAATCTAAATATTATCTAGGCACTTGAATGTTAAAAATAGAATTGCTCTAATGTAGTCTGTCAGAGAAAATATACAATGCCCTATTCGAGTCTGTTTTTGAGTATATACACCAACTCCATAGGCTCTGTCATGTAAAATACAGAAACTCCAATTTTACCCAAATCGAAAAACTCTAAATAATATCTAGGCACCCCAATATTAAAAACAAAATTGCTCTGAATATAATCTGTCAGAAAAAATATACAATGCCTTATTCTACTCTGTTTTGGAGTATATACACCAATTCAATATGCTCTCTCATGTAAAATACGAAAATTCTAATTTTATCAGAATCGAAAAAATCTAAATATGATTTAGGCACCCCAGTTTAAAAAAAAATGGCTCTGAATATAATCTGTCAGAAAAAATATACAATGCCCTATTCTACTCTCTTTTGGAGTATATAAACTAACTCCATATGCTCTCTCATGAAAAATAAAGAAATTCTATATTTAAGCGAATCAAAAATAACTAAATATTATCTAGGCAACCGAATGTTAAAAGGAAAATTGCTCTGTATATAATCTGTCAGAAAAAATATACAATGCCCTTTTCTACTCTGCTTTGGACTATATACACCAAATCAATATGCTCTCTGATATAAAATACCGAAATTTTAATTTTACACGCATCGAAAAAAATCTAAATATTATGAAGGTGCTCCAAAGTTAAAAGAAAATGGCTCTGAATATAGTCTTATAGAGAAAATATACAATGCCTTATTCTTCTCTGTTTTGGAATATATACACTCACTCAGTATGCTCCCTCATGTAAAATACCGAAATACTAATTTTACGTGAATCGAAAAAAATCTAATTATAATCTAGGCAACCGAATGTTAATAGCAAAATTGCTCTGAATATAATCTGTTAGAAAAAACATACAATGCGCTTTTGTACTCTGGGTGTATATACAACAACTAAATATGCTCTCTCATGTAAAATACCGAAATTAGAATTTTTCGCGAATCGAAAAGAATCTAATAATATCTACGCCCCCAAAGGTAAAAGAAAATGGCACTGAGTATAGTCCGTTAGAAAAAATATACTACGCTTTATTCAACTCTGTTTTGGAGTATATACACCAACTCCATATGCTCTCTCATGTAAAATACAGAAATTCTATATTTAAGCAAGGAGAAAAAAAATCTAAATATTATCTTGGCACCCCAATGTTAAAAGCAAAATTGCCCTGAATATAATCTGTCAGAAAAAATATACAATGCCATATTCTACTCCGTTTTTGAATATAAACACCAACTCAGTATACTCTCTCATGTAAAATACCGAAATTATAATTTTACATGAATCGAAAGAAATCTAAATATTATCTAGGCATCCCAATGTTAAAATCAAAATTACTCTGAATATAATCTGTCAGAAAAAATATACAATGCCCTATTCTACTCTGTTTTGTAGTATATACACCAACTCAGTATGCTCTCTCATGAAAAATACCGAAATTCTAATTTTACACGAATCGAAAAAAATCTAAATAATATCTACGTGCCCCAAAGTTAAAAGAAAGTGCCTCTGAATATAGTCTGTTAGAAAAAATATACAATGCCTTATTCTACACTGTTTTGGAGTATATACACCAATTCAGGATGCTCTCAAATGTAAAATACAGAAATTCTTATTTTAGCCGAATCGAAGAAATCTCAATATTATCTTGTAACTCCAACGTTAAAAACAAAATTGGTCTGAATATAATCTGTCAGAAAAAATATACAATGCCCTATTCTACTCTGTTTTGGAGTACATAAACCAACTCAGTATGCTCTCTCATGTAAAACACCGAATTTCTAATTTTACGTGAATCGAAAAAAATCTAAATATTATGTAGGCGCCCCAAAGTTAAAAGAAAATGGCTCTGAACATAGTCTGTTTGAAAAAATATACAATGCCTGATATTATTCTGTTTTGGAGTATATACACCAACTCAGTATGCTCTCTCATGTAAAATACAAAAATTCAAATTTTACCCAAATCAATAAAATCTACATATAATCTAGGCACCCCAATGTTAAAAACAAAATTTCCCTGAATATAATCTGTCAGAAAAAATATACAATACCCTATTCTACTCTGTTTTGGAGTATATACACAAACTCAGCATGCTCTGTCTTTTAAAAGACCGAAATTCTAATTTTACGTGAATTGAAAAAAATGTAAATATTATCTAGGAACCCCAATGTCAAAGGCAAAATTGCTCTGAATATAATCTGTCAGAAAAAATATACAATGCCCTTTTCTACTCTGTTTTGGAGTAAATAAACCAACTCCATATGCTCTCTCATGTGAAATACCGAAATTCTAATTTTACGGATATTGAAAATAATATAAATAATATCAAGGCACCCCAAAGTTAAAAGAAAATGGCTCTAAATATCGTCTGTTAGGAAAAATACACAATGCCTTATTCTACTCTGTTTTGGAGTATATACACCAACTCAGAATGCTCTCTCATGTAAAATACAGAAATTCTAATTTAACGTGAATCGAAAAAATCTTAATATTATCTAGGCACACCAAAGTTAAAAACAAAATTGCTCTGAATATAATCTTCCAGAGAATATATACAACGCCCTGTTTTACTTCGTTTTGGAGTATATACAGCAACTCAGTATGCTCTGTAATATAAAATACCTAAATTCTAATTTTACGTGAATCGAAACAAATCTAAATATTATCTAGGCACCTTAATGTTAAAAACAAAATTGCTCTGAATATAACCTGCCAGACAAAATATACAATGCCCTATTCTACTCTGTTTTGGAGTATATACACCAACTCAATATGCTCTCTCATGTGTAATACCGCAATTCTAATTTTACGTGAAACGAAAAAATTCTAAATAAAATCTAGGCGCCCCAAAGTTAAAAGAAAATGGCTCTGAATATAGTCTGTTAGAAGAAATATACCATGCCGTATTCTACTCTTTTTTGGAGTATATACACCAACTCAGTATGCTCTCTCATGCAAAATATCGAAATTCAAGTTTTACGTGAATCAAAAAAAATCTAAATATTATCTAGGCACCCAATGTTAAAAACAAAATTGCTCTGAATATAGTCTGTAAGAAAAAATATACAGTGCCCTATTCTACCCTTTTATGGAGTATATACACCAACTCAGTATGCTCTCTCATGTAAAATTCCGAAATTCTAAATTTACGAGAATCGAATATAATCTAAATATTATCTTGGCATCCCTATGTTAAGAGCAAAATTGCTCTGAATATAATCTGTCAAAAAAAATATACAATGCCCTTTTCTTCTCTGTTTTGCAGTATATACACCAACTCAGTATGCTCTCTCATGTAAAATAACAAAATTCAAATTTTACGTGAATCGAAAAAATCTAAATATTATCTAGTCACCTCAATGTTTAAAGGAAAATTGCTCTGAGTATAATCTGACTGGCAAAATATACAATGTCCTTGTCTACTCTGTTTTGGAGTGTGTAAACCAAATCAATATGCCCTTTCATGTAAAATACTGAAATTCTTATTTTATGCGAATCGAAAAAAATCTAAATAATATCTAGGCACCAAAATGATAAAAACAAAATTGCTCTGAATATAATCTGTCAGAAAAAATATACAATGCCCTATTCTACTTTGTTTTGGGGTATATAAAACAACTCCATATGCTCTCTCATATAAAATACAGAAATTCTACATTTAAGCGAATCGAAATAAATCTAAATATTATCTAGGCACCCTAATGTCAAAAGCAAAATTGCTCTGAATATAATCTGTCAGAAAAAATATACAATGCCCTATTCTACTCTATTTTGTAATACATACACCAACTCCATATACTCTCTTATGTAAAATACAGAAATTCTAATTTTAGCAGAATCGAAAAAATCTGAATATTATCTAGGCACCCCAATGTGAAAAACAAATATGCTCTGAAAATAATCAGTCAGAAGATATATACAATGCCCTATTTTACTCGGTTTTGGAGTATGTACACCAACTCTATATGCTCTCTCTTGTAACATACCGAAATTCTAATTTTACGTGAATCGAAAATAATCTGAATAATATCAAGGCGCCCCAAAGTTAAAAGAAAATCAGTCTGAATATAGTCTGTTAGGAAAAATATACAATGCCCTATTCTACTTTCTTTTGGAGTATATACACAAACTAAACACGGACTCTAATGTAAAATACAGAAATTCTATATTTAAGCAAATCGAAAAAAATCTAAATATTATCTAGGCACCCCAATATTCAAATAAAAATTGCTCTGAATATAATCTGTCAGAAAAAATATACAATGCTCTTTTCTACTCTGTTTTGGAGTATATACACCAAATCCATATGCTCTCTCATGTAAAATATACAAATTATATATTTAAGAGGATCGAAAAAAATCTAAATATTTTCTAGTCACCGCAATGTTAAAAACAAAATTGCTCTGAATATAATCTGTCAGAGAAAATATGCAATGCCCTATTCTACTCCGTTTTGGGGTACATACACCAACTCAATATGTTCTCTTATGTAAAATATAGACATTCTATATTTAAGCGAATCGAAAAAAATCTACATATTATCTAGGCACCCCAATGTCAAAAGCAAAATTACTCTGAATATTATCTGTCAGAAAAAATATACAATGCCCTTTTCTACTCTGTTTTGCAGTAAATACACCAACTCAATATGCTCTCTCATGTAAAATACCGAAATTCTAATTTTACGCGAATCGAAATAAATCTAAATAATATCTAGGCGCCCCAAAGTTAAAATAAAATGGCTCAGAATATAGTCAGTTAGATAAAATATAGAATGCTTTATTCTACGCTATTTTGGAGTATATACACCAACTCAGTATGCTCTCTAATGTAAAATACCGAAATTCAAACTTACCGGAATTGAAAAAATCTAAATATTATCTAGGCACCCCAATGTTAAAAGCAAAATTACTCTGAATATAATCCGTCAGAAAAATTATACAATGCCCTTTTCTACTCTGTTTTGGAGTATATACACCAACTCAATATGCTCTCTCATGTAAAATACCGAAATTCTGATTTTACGCGAATTGAAAAATATCTAAATAATATCTAGGTGCCCCAAAGTTAAAAGAAAATGGCTATGAATATAGTCTGTTAGAAAAAGTATATGATGCCCTATTGTACTCCGTTTTGGAGTAAATACACCACCTCCGTATGCTCTCTCATGTAAAATACAGAAATTCTAATTTTACCAGAATCGAAAATATCTAAATATTATCTAGGTACCCCAATGTTAAAAAAAAAATTGCTCTGAATATAATCTGTCAGAAAAAACATAAAATGCCCTATTCTACTCTTTTTTGGAGTATATACACCAACTCCATATGCTCTCTCATGTAAAATACAGAAATTCTATATTTAAGGGAATCGAAAAAAATCTAAATATTATCTAGGCACCCCAATGTTAAAAACAAAGTTGCTCTGAATATAATCTCTCAAAAAAATATACAATGCCTTATTCTACTTTTTTTTGGAGTATATACATCAACTCCAGTTTCTCTCTCATGTAAAATGCAGAAAATCTATATTTAAGCGAATCGAAAAAATTCTATATATTATCTAGGCACCCCAATGTTAAAAACAAAATTGCTCTGAATATAGTCTGTCAGAAAAAATATACCATGCCCTATTCTACTCTGTTTAGGAGTATATAAACCAAGTCCATATGCTCTCTCATGTAAAATACAGTAACTTTATATTTAAGCGAATCAAAAAAATGTAAATATTATCTAGGGACCCCAATGTTAAAAGCAAAATTTCTCTGAATATAATTTGTCAGAAAAAATTTTCTACTCTGTTTTGGAGTATAGAAACCAACTCAATATGCTCTCACATGTAAAATACCGAAATTCTAATTTTACGCGACTCGAAAATAATCTAAATAATATCTAGGTGCCCCAAAGTTAAAAGAAAATGGCTCTGAATATATTCTGGTAGAAAAAATATACAATGCCTTCTTCTACTCTGTTTTGGAGTATATATACCAACTCAATATGCTCTCTCATGTAAAATACGGAAATTCTATATTTAATCGAATCGAAAAGAATCTAAATATTATCTAGGCACCCAAATGTTAAAAACAAAATTGCTCTGAAAATAATCTGTCAGAAAAAATATAAAATGCCCTATTCTACTCTGTTTTGGAGTATATACACCAACTCCATATGCTCTCTCATGTAAAATACAGAAATTATAAATTTAAGCGAATCCAAAAAAAAATAAATATTATTTAGGCACCCCAATGTTAAAAACAAAATTGTTCTGAATATAAGGTGTCATAAAAAATATACAATGCTTTATTCTACTCTGTTTTGGAGTATATACACCAACTCAGTATGCTCTCTTATGTATAATACCGAAATTCTAAATTTACGTGAATCGAAAAGAATCTAAATATTATCTTGGCACCCCAATGTTAAAAGCAAAACTGCTCTGAATATAATCTGACAGAAAAACATATACAATGCCCTTTTATACACGGTTTTGGAGTATGTACACCAACTCAATATGCTCTCCCATATAAAATACCAAATTCTAATTTTACGTGAATCGAAAGAAATCTAAGTAATATTTAGGTGCCCCAAACTTAAAAGAAAATGGCTCTGAATATAGTCTGTTAGAAAATGTATACAATCCCTTATTCTACTCTGTTTTGGAGTATATACACCAACTCAGTATGCTCTCTCATGTAAAATACAGAAATTCTAATTTTACCCAAATTGAAAAAATCTAAATATTATCTAGGCACCCCAGTGTTAAAAACAAAATTGCTCTGAATATAGGGTGTCAGAAAAAATATACAATGCTTTATTCTACTCTGCTTTGGAGTATACACACCAACTCAGTATGCTCTCTTATGTATAATACCGAAATTCTAAATTTACGTGAATCGAAAAGAATCTAAATATTATCTAGGCACCCCAATGTTAATAGCAAAACTGCTCTGAATATAATCTGACAGAAAAAAAATACAATGCCCATTTCTACACTGTTTTAAAGTATGTACACCAACTCAATATGCTCTCCCATATAAAATACCAAAATTATAATTTTATGCGAATCGAAACAAATCTAAGTAATATCTAGGCGCCCCAAACTTAAAAGAAAATGGCTCTGAATATAGTCTGTTAGAAAATGTATACAATGTTTTATTCTACACTGTTTTCGAGTATAAACACCAATTCCATATGCTCTCGTGTGAAATACAGAAATTGTATATTTAAGAGAATCGAAAAGAATCTAAATATTATCTATGCACCCCAATGTTAAAAACAAAATTACTCTGAATATAATCTGTCAGAAATAATATATAAGGCCCTATTCTACTGTGTTTTGGAGTATATACACCAACTCAATATGATCTCTCATGTAAAATAGAGAAATTTTATATTTAAGCGAATCGAAAAAAATCTAAATAGTATCTAGGCACCCCAATGTTAAAAGAAAAATTGCTCTGAATATAATCTGACAGAAAACATATACAATGAACTTTTCTACCGTTTTGTAGTGTATAAACTAACTCAATATGCTCTCTCACGTTAAATACAGAAGTTTCAATTTTACTTGAATCAAAAATATCTAAATAATACCTAGGCGCCCCAAAGTTAAAAGAAAATGGCTCTGAATATAGTCTGTTAGAAAAAATATACAATGCCTTATTCTACTCTGTTTTGGAGTATACACACCACGTCAGTTTGCTCTCTCATATAAAATACAGAAATACTAATTTTACCCGAATCGAAAAAATCTAAATATTATCTAGGCACCCCAGTGTGAAAAACAAAATTGCTCTGAATATAGTATGTCAGAAAAAATATACAATGCCCTATTCTACTCTGTTTTGGAGTATATACACCAACTCCATATACTCTCTCATATAAAATAAAGGAATTCAATATTTAAGCGAATTGAAAAAAATGTAAATATTATCTAGGCACCCCAATGTTAAAAGCAAAATTGCTCTGAATTTAATCTGTCAGAAAGAATATACAATGCTCTTTTCTACACTTTTTGGAGTATATAAACCAACTCAATACGGTCTCTCATGTAACATACCGAAATTCTAATTTTACACTAATCAAAAAAAACTAAATAATATCTAGGTGCCCCATAATTAAAATAAAATGGCTCTGAATATAGTCAGTTAGAAAAAATATACAATGCCTTATTATACTTTGTTTTGGAGTATATACACCAACTCAGTATGCTCTCTCATGTAAAATATCGAAATTCTAATTTTACGTGAATCCAAAAAATTCTAAATATTATCTAGGCACCATAAATTTAAAAGCAAAATTGCTCTGAATATAATCTGTCAGAAAAAATATAAAATGCCCTATTCTACTCTGTTTTGGAGTATATAAACCAACTCCATATGCTCTCTGATGTAAAATACCGAAATTCTAATTTTATGTGAATGGAAAAAAACCTAAAGAATATATAGTCGCCCCAAAGTTAAAAGAAAAGGGCTCTGAATATAATCTGTAAGAAAAAATATACAATGCCTTATTCTACTCTGTTTTGGAGTATATACACCAACTCAGTATGCTCTCTCATATAAAATAACGAAATTCAAATTTTACCCGAATCCAAAAACTCTAAATAATATATAGGCGCCCCAAAGTTTAAAGAAAACGGCTCTGAATATAGTCTGTTAGAAAAAATATACAATGCCTTATTCTACTCTGTTTTGGAGTATATATACCAACTCAATATACTAATAGAAAATACATAAATTCTATATTTAAGCAAATCGAAAAAAATCTAAATACTATCTAGGCATCCCTATGTTAAAAGCAGAATTTCTCTGAATACAAGCTGTCATAAAAAATATACAATGCCCTTTTCTACTCTGTTTTGGAGTATATACACCAACTCAATATGCTCTCTCATGTAAAATACCGAAATTCTAAATTTACGCGAATTGAAAGAAATGTAAATAATATCTAGGCGCCCAAAAGTTAAAAGAAAATGGCTCTGAATATAGTCTGTGAGAGAAAATATACAATGCCTTATTCTACTCGGTTTTGCAGTATATACACCAACTCAGTATCCTCTCTCAGGTAAAATACCGAAATTCTAATTTTACGTGAATCCAAAATAATCTAAATATTATCTAGGCACCCGAATGTTAAAAGCAAAATTGCTCTGAATATAATCTTTCAAAAAAAATATACAATGCCCTGATCTAGTCTATTTTGGAGTGTATACACCAACTCAATATGCTCTGTCATGTAAAATACCGAAATTCTAATTTTACGCGAATTGAAAAGAATCTAAAGAATATCTAGGCGCCCCAAAGTTAAAAGAAAATGACTCTGAATATAGTCTGTTAGAGAAAATATACAATGCCTTATTCTATTCTGTTTTGGAGTATATACACCAACTCAATATGCTCTCTCATGTAAAATAACGAAATTCTAATTTTACCAAAATTGAAAAAATCAAAATATAATCTAGGTACCCCAATGTTAAAAACAAAATTACTCTGAATATAATCTGTCAGAGAAAATATACAATGCCCAATTCTACTCTGTTTTGTAGTATATACACGAACTACATATGCTCTCTCATTTAAAATACAGAAATTCTATATTTAGCGAATCGAAAAAAATCTAAATATAATCTAGGCACCCCAATGTTAAAAACAAAATTACTCTGAATAGAATCTGTCAGAGAAAATATACAATGCCTTATTCTAATCAATTTTTGCGTATATACACCAACTCCATATGCTCTCTTATGTAAAATACAGAAATTCTATATTTAAGCGAATCGAAAAAAATCTAAATATTATCTAGGCACCCCAATGTTGAAAACAATATTGTTCTTGGTATAATACGTCAGAGAAAATATACAATGCTTTTTTCTACTCTGTTTTGGAGTATATACAACAACTCAGTAAGCTCTCTCATGTGAAATAACGAAATTCATATTTTACCCGAATCGAAAAACTCTAAATAATATATAGGCGCCCCAAAGTTTAAAGAAAACGGCTCTAAATATAGTCTGTTAGAGAAAATATACAATGCCCTATTCTACTCTGTTTTGGAGTATATACACCAACTCCATATGCTCTCTAATAGAAAATACATAAACTCTATATTTAAGCGAATCGAAAAAAATCTAAATATTATCTCGGCATCTCTATGTTAAAAGCAAAATTTCTCTGAATATAATATGTCAGAATAAATATACAATGACCTTTATTACTCTGTTTTGGAGTATATACACTAACTCAATATGCTCTCTCCTGTAAAATACCGAAATTCTAATTTTACGCGAATCGAAAAAAATCTAAATACCTACGCGCCCCAAAGTTAAAAGAAAATGGCTCTGAATATAGTTTGTAAGACAAAATATACAATAACTTATTCTGCCCTGTTTTACAGTATATACACCAACTCAGTATGCTCCCTCATGTAAAATACCGAAATTCTAAATTTACGTGAATCAAAAAAAATGTAAATAACATCTAGGCGCCCCAGAGATAAAAAAAAAATGTCCCTAAAAATAGTCTGTTAGAAAAAATATAAAATGCCTTATTCTACTCTGTTTTGGAGTATATACACCAACTCAATATGCTCTCTCATGTAAAATACAGAAATTCTAATTTTAACAGAATCTAAAAAATCTAAAAATTATCTAGTCACCCTGATGATAAAATAAAAATTGCTCTGAAAATAAACTGTAAGAAAAAATATACAATGCCTTATTCTACTCTGTTTTACACTATATACACCAACTCACTATGCTCTCTCATGTAAAATACCGAAATTCAAATTTTACGTGAATCGAAAAAATCTAAATATCATCTAAGCACTTCAATGTTAAAAACAAAAGTGTGCTGAAAATATTCTGTCAGAAAATTATAAAATGCCTTTTCAACTCTGTTTTGGATTATATACACCAACTTCATATGCTCTTGTATGTAAAATACAAAAATTCTTTATTTAGCGAGTCGAAAAAAATCTAAATATAATCTAGGCACACCAATGTTAAAAACAAAATTGTTCTGGGTATAATCTGTCAGAGAAAATATACAATGCCCTTTTCAAATCTGTTTTGTAGTATATACACTACCTCAATATGCTATCTCATGTAAAATACCGAAATTATAATTTTACCTGAATCGAAAAAATCTAAATATTATCTAGGCACCCAATGTTAAAAACAAACTTGCTCTGAATATAATCTGTCAGAAAAAATATACAATGCCCTATTCTACTCTGTTTTCGAGTACATACACCAACTCCATATGCTCTCTCGTGTAAAATACAAAAGTTTAAATTCTACCCGAATCGAGAAAAATATTAATAATGTCTAGGCACCCCAATGTGAAAAACAAAATTGCTCTGAATATAATCTGTCAGACAAAATATACAGTGCCCTATTCTACTCTGTTTTGGAGTATATACACCAACTCCATATGCTCTCTAATGTAAAATACAGAAATTCTATATTTAAGAGAATCGAAAAAAATCTACATATTATCCTGGCACCCCAATGTGAAAAGCAAAATTGCTCTGAATATAATCTGTCAGTAGAAATATACAATGACCTTTATTTCTCTGTTTTGGAGTATATACACAAACTCAATATGCTCTCTCATGTAAAATACCGAAATTCTATATTTAAGGAAAACAAAATATATCTAAATATTATCTAGGCACCGCAATGTAAATAGCAAAATATCTCTGAATATAATCTGTCAGAAAACATACACAATGCCATTATCTACTCTGTTGTGTAGTATATACACCAAATCAATATGCTCTCTCATGTAAAATTCCGAAATTCTAAGTTTACGCGAATTGAAAAAAATCTAAATAATACCTAGGCGTCCCAAAGTTTAAAGAAAATGGCTCTTACTATAGTCTGTTAAAAAAAATATACAATGCCTTATTCTACACTGTTTTGGAGTATATAAACCAACTCAGCATGCTCTCTCAGTTAAAATACAGAAATTCTAATTTTACCCGAATGGAAAAAATCTAAATATTATATAGGCACCCCAATGTTAAAAACAAAAGTGCTCGAAATATAATCTGTCAGAAAAATATACAATGACATATTCTACTCTGTTTTGGAGTATATACACCAACTCAGTATGCTCTCTAATGTAAAATACCGAAATTCTAATTTTACGTGAATCGAAAAAAATATAAATATTATCTAGGCACCTTAATGTTAAAAACAAAATTGCTCTGAATATAACCTGCCAGGAAAAATATACAATGCCCCATTCTACTCTGTTTTGGAGTATATACACCAACGCAATATGCTCTCTCATATGTAATACCGCAATTCTAATTTTACGTGAATCGAAAAAAATCTAAATAAAATCTAGGCGCCCCAAAGTTAAAAGAAAATGGCTCTGAATATAGTCTGTTAGAAGAAATATACAATGCCTTATTCTACTCTTTTTTGGAGTATATACACCAACTCAGTATGCTCTCTCATGCAAATTAGCGAAATTCAAGTTTTACGTGAATCGAAAAATATCTAAATATTATCTAGGCACCCCAATGTTAAAAACAAAATTCCTCTGAATATAGTCTGTCAGAATAAATATACAGTGCCCTATTCTACTCTGTTTTGGGGTATATACACCAACTCCATATGCTCTATCATGTAAAATGGAGAAATTCCCTATTTAAGCGAATCGAAAAAATCCAGATATTATGTAGGCACACAAATCTTAAAAACAAAATTTTTCTGAATACTACTTGTCAGAAAACATATACAGTGCCCTATTCTACTCTTATTTGGAGTATATACACCAACTCAATATGCTCTCTCATGTAAAATACAGAAATTCTAATTTTACGAGAATCGAAAAATACCTAAATAGTACCTAGGTGCCCCAAAATTAATAGAAACTGCTTCTGAATATAGTCTGTTACAAAAAATACACAATGCCTTATTCTAATCTATTTTGGAGTATACACACCAACTCAGTGTGCTCTCTGATGTAATATACAGAAATTCTAATTTTACCTGAATAAAAAAATATAAATATTATCTAGGCACCCCAATGTTAAAGCAAAGTTGCTCTGAATATAATCTGTCCGAAAAAATATACAATGCCCTTTTCTACTCTATTTTGTAGTATATTCACCACCTCAATATGCTCTCTCATGTAAAATACAGAAATTCTAATTTTACCAGGATCGAAAAAATCTAAAAATTTTCTAGGCACCCCAATGTTAAAAGAAAAATTCTCTGAATATAATCTGTTAGAAAAAATATACAATGCCCTATTCTATTTTTTTTTGTAGTATATACACCAACTCAATATGCTCTCTCATGTAAAATACCGAAATTCTAATTTTACGTGAATGGAAATAAATCTAAATATTATAAAGGCAACCGAATGATAAAAGCAAAATTACTCTGAATACAATGTGTCAGAAAAAATACACAATGCCCTTTTCTACTTTGTTTTGGAGTATATACATCAACTCAATGTGCTCTCTCATGTAAAATACCGAAATTCTAATTTTACAAGAATCGAAAAAATTCTAAATAATATCTATGCGCCCCAAAGTTCAAAGAAAATATCTCTGAATATAGTCTGTTAGAAAAAATATAGAATGCCTTATTCTACTCTGTTTTGGAGTATATATACAAACTCAGTATGCTCTCTCTTGTAAAATAGAGAAATTCTAAATTTACGTGAATCTGAAAAAATCTAAATATTATCTAGACACCCCAACGTTAAAAGCAAAATTGCTCTGAATATAATCTGTCATAAAAAATATACAATGCCCTATTTGACTCTGTTTTGGAGTATATACACCAACTCCATAGGCTCTCTCATGTAAAATACAGAAATTCTAATTTCACCAAATCGAAAAAATCTAAATATTATCTAGGCACCCCAATGTTAAAAACAAAATTGCTCTGAATATAATCTGGCAGAAAAAATATACAATACCTTATTCTACTCTGTTTTGGAGTATATATACCAAGTCAGTATGCTCTCTCATGTAAAATACTGAAATTCTAATTTTACGCGAATGAAAAAAAATCTAAATATTTGCTAGGCACCCCAATGTTATAACCAAAATTGCACTGAATATAATCTGTCAGAAAAAATATACAATGCCCTATTCTACTCTGTTTTGGAGTATATATACCAACTCCATATGCTCTCTCATGTACAATACAAAAATTCTATATTTAACGGAATCGAAAAAAATCTAAATAATATCCAGGTGCCACAAATTTAAAAGAAATTGGCTCTGAATATATTCTGTTAGAGAAAATATACAATGCCTTATTCTACTCTGTTTTGGAGTATATAAACCAACTCAGTATGCTCTCTCATGTAAAATACAGAAATTCAAATTTCACCCGAATCGAAAAAATCTAAATAATATCTAGGCACCCCAATGTTAAAAACAAAATTGCTCTGAATATAATCTGTCAGAAAAAATATGCAATGCCCTATTCCACTCTGTTTTGGAGTATATAAACCAACTCAGTATGCTCTCTCAGGTAAAATACCAAAATTTTATTTTTACGTGAATCCAAATAAATCTAAATATTATCTAGGAACCCGAATGATAAAATGAAAATTTCTCGGAATACAATGTGTCAGAGAAAATATACAATGACCTTTTCTACTGTGTTTTGGAGTATATACACCAACTCAGTATGCTCTCTCATGTAAAATACAGAAATTACAATTTTAAGCTAATTGAAAAAACCTAAATTATATCTAGGTGCCACAAAGTTAAAAGAAAATGGCTATGAATACATTCTCTTAGAAAATATATACAATGCCTTATTCTACTCTGTTTTGAAGTATATACCAACTCAGTATGCTGTCTCATGTAAAATACAAAAATTCTAATTTTATCCGATTTGAAAAAATTTAAATATTATCTAGGCACCCTAATGTTACAAACAAACTTGCTCTGAATATAATCTCTCAAAAAAAATATACAATGCCCTATTCTACTCTGTTTTGGAGTACATACACAAACTCTATATGCTCTCTTATGTAAAATACAGAAATTCTATATTTAAGCGAATCGAAAAAATCTAAATATTATCTAGGCACCCGAATGTTAAAAGCAAAATTGCTCTGAATATAATCAGTCAGAGAAAATATATAATGCCTTTTTCTACTCTGTTTTGGAGTATATACACCAACTCCATATTCTCTCTCATGTAAAATACCGAAATTCTAATTTTACGCGAATGGATAAAACCCAAATAATATCTAGGCGCCCCAAAGTTAAAAAAAATTGCTCTGAATATACTCTGTTAGAAAAAATATACAGTACCTTACTCTACTCTCTTTTGGAGTATATACATCAACTCAGTATGCTCTCTCATGTAAAATAACGAAATTCTAATTTTACCAAAATCGAAAAAATCTAAATATTATCTAGGCACCCCAATGTTATACACAAAATTGCTCTGAATATAATCTGTAACGAAATATATACAATGCCTTATTCTACCCTGTTTTGGAGTATATACACCACCTCACTATGCTCTCTCATGTAAAATTCTGAAATTCTAAATTTACGTGAATCGAAAAAAATATAAGTATTATCAAGGCACACGAAAGTTATAAGCAAAATTGCTCTTATAATAATGTGTACCAAAAAATATACAATGCCCTTTTCTATTCTGTCTTGGAGTATATACACCAGCTCAGTATGCTCTCTCATGTAAAATACAGAAATTCTATATTTAAGCGAATCGAAATAAACCTAAATATTATCTAGGCACCCCAATGTTAAAAAAAAAATTGCTCTGTATATAATCTTTAAGAAAAAATATACAATGCCCTATTCTAATCTGTTTTGGAGTATATACACCGACTCCATATGCTCTCCCATATAAAATACCGAAATTCTAATTTTATGCGAATCAAAGAAAATCTAAATAATATCTAGGTGCCCCAAAGGTAAAAGATAATGGCTCTAAATATTGTCTGATAGAAAAAATATACAATGTCTTATTCTACTCTGTTTTGGAGTATATACACCAACTTAGTATGCTCTCTCATGTAAAACACTGAAATTCTAATTTTACACAAATCGAAAAAAATGTAAATAACATCTAGGTGCCCCAAAGTTAAAAGAAAATGGCTCTGAATATAATCTGTTAAAAAAAAATATACAATGCCTAATTCGACTGCGTTTTGGAGTATATACACCAACTCCATATGCTCTCTCATGTATAATACAGAAATTCTATATTTAAGCGAATCGAAAAAATTCTAAATATTATCTAGGCACCCCAATGTTAAAAGCAAAATTTCTCTGAATATAATCTTTAAGAAAAAATATACAATGCCCTTTTCTTATTTTTTTTGGAGTATATACACCAACTCCATATGCTCTCTCATGTAAAATACAGAAATTCCATATTTTAGCGAATCAAAAAAAATCTAAAAATTATCTAGGCACTCGAATGTTAAAGGCAAAATAGCTCTGAATATAATGTGTCAGAAAAAATATTCAATACCCTTTTCTACTCTGCTGTGTAGTATATACACCAACTCAATAGGCTCTCTCATGTAAAAAACCGAAATTCTAATTTTACGAGATCAGAAAAAAATCTAAATAATATTTAGGTGCCCCAATGTTAAAAGAAAATGGCTCTGAATATAGTCTCTTAGAGAAAATATACAATGCCTTATTCTACTCTGTTTTGGAGTATATACAAGAACTCAGTATGCTCTCAAATGTAAAATACAGAAATTCTTATTTTACCCGAATCGAAGAAATCTCAATATTATCTTGTAACCCCAACATTAAAAACAAAATTGGTCTGAATATAATCTGTTAGAAAAAATATACAATGCCCTATTCTACTCTGTTGTGGAGTATATACACCAACTCAGAATGCTCTCTCATGTAAAATATCGAAATTCTAATTTTATGTGAATCGAAAAAAAATCTAAATATTATCTGGGCACCCCAATGGTAAAAGCAAAACGCCTCTGAATATAATTTGTCAAAAAATATATACAATGCTCTATTCTACTCTGTTTTGGAGTATATACACCAACTCCATATGCTCTCTCATGTAAAATACCGAAATTCTAATTATACGTGAATAAAAAAAAAATCTAAATATTATCTAGGCACCCCAATGTTAAAAGCAAAATTGCTCTGAATATAATCTGTCAGAAAAAATATACAATGCCCTATTGTACCCTCTTTTGGAGTATATACACCAATTCTATATGCTCTCTCATGTAAAATACTGAAATTCTAATTTGATGCGAAGAGAAAAAAATCTAAATATCTAGGCACCCCAAAATTAAAAGAAAATGGCTCTGAATATAGTCTGTTAGAGAAAATATACAATGCCTTATTCTACTCGGTTTTGGAGTATATACACCAACTCAGTATGCTCTCTCATTTAAAATACAGAAATTCTAATTTTACCCGAATCGAAAAAATATAAATATTATCTAGGTACCCCAATGTTAAAAATAAAATTGCTCTGAATATAATCTGTCAGAAAAAACATACAATGCCCTATTCTACTCTTTTTTGGAGTATATACATCAACTCCATATGCTCTCTCATGTGAAATGCAGAAATTCTATATTTAAGCGATTCAAAAAAAATCTAAATATTATGTAGGCACCCCAATGTAAAAAGCAAAATTTCTCTGAATATAATCTGTCAGAGAAAATATACAATACCATTTTCCACTCTGTTTTGGAGTATATACACCAACTCAGTATGCTCTCTCATGTAAAATAACAATATTCTAATTTTACGTGAATCGAAAATAATCTAAATATTATCTAGGCACCCGAATGTTAAAAGCAATTTGTCTCTAAATATAATCTTTCTTAAAAAATATACAATGCCCTAATCTAGTCTGTTTGGAGTATATACACCACCTCAATATGCTCTCTCACGTAAAATACAAAAATTTGAAATTTTCGTGAATCGAAAAAAATCTAAATAATATCTAGGCGCCCAAAAGTTAAAAGAAAATGGCTCTGAATATAGTCTGTTAGAAAAAATATAGAATGCATTATTCTACTCTGTTTTGGAGTATATACACCAACTCAATATGCACTCTCATGTAAAATACAGAAAATGTATATTTGAGAAAATCGACTAAAATCTCAATATTATCGAGGCAACCCAATGCTAAAAGCAAAATTGATCTCAATATAATCTGTCAGAAAAAATATACAATGCCTTTTTGTACTCTGTTTTGTAGTATATACACCAACTCAATACGCTCTATCATGTAAAATACTGAAATTCTAATTTTACGCGAATAAAAAAAAATCTAAATAGTATCTAGGCGCCCCAAAGTTAAAAGAAAATGGCTCTGAATATAGTCTGTTATAAAAAATATACAATTCCTTATTCTACTCTGATTTAGAGTATATACACCAACTCCATATGCTCTCTCAATTAAAATACAGAAATCCTACATTTAAGCGAAACGAAAAAAATCTAAATATTATTTAGGCAACCCAATGTTAAAAGAAAAATTTCTCTGAATATAATCTGTCAGATAAAATATACAATGCCCTTTTCTACTCTGTTTTGGAGTATATACACCAACAGAGTATGCTCCCTCATGTAAAATACGGAAATTCTAAATTTACGTGAATCGAAAAAAATCTAAATATTATCTAGGCACCCCAGTGTTAAAAGCAAAATTGATCTGAATATAATCTGTCAGAAAAAATATACAATGCTTCTTTCTACTTTTTTTTGTAGTATATACACCAACTCAATATGCTCTCTCATGTAAAGTACGGAAATACAAATTTTACGTGAATCGAAATATAAATAAATAATATCTAGGCACCCGAAAGTTAAAAGGAAATAACTCTAAATATAGTCTGTTAGAAAAAATATACAATGCCTTATTCTACTCTGTTTTGTAGTATATAAACCAACTCAATATGCTCTTTCATGTAAAATACCAAAATTCTAAATTTAAGCGAATTGAAAAAATACAAATAATATCTAAGCGCCCCAAAAATAAAAGAAAATGGCTCTCAATATAGTCTGTTATAAAAAATATACAATTCCTTATTCTACCCTGTTTTGGAGTATATACACCAACTCCATATGCTCTCTCAAGTAAAACACAGAAATTCTATATTTAAGCAAATCGAAAAAAATCTAAATATTATCTAGGCAACCCAATGTTAAAAGCACAATTTCTCTGAATATAATCTGTCAGAAAAAATATACAATGCCCTTTACTACTATGTTTTGGAGTATATACATTAACTCCATATGCTCTCTCATGTAAAATACAGAAATTCTATATTTAAGCGAATCGAAAAAGATCTAAATATTATTTATGCACCCCAATGTTAAAAGCAAAATTGCTCTCAATATAATCTTTCAGAAAAAATATACAATGCCCTATTCTACCCTGTTTTGGAGTATATACACCAACTCCATATGCTCTCTTATGAAATATACAGAAATTCTATTTTTAAGCGAATTGAAAAAAATAAATATTATCTAGGCACCCCAATGTTAAAAGCAAAATTGGAATTAATATAATGTGTCATAAAAAATATTCAATGTAGATTTCTACTATGTTTTTGAGTATATACACCAACTCAATATGCTCTCTCATGTAAAATACCAAAATTCTAATTTTACGTAAATCGAAAAAAATATAAATATTATCTAGGCACCCGAATGTTAAAAGCAAAATGCTCTGAAAATAATCTGTTAGAGAAAATGTACAACGCCCTTTTATACTCTGTTTGGATTATATACACCAACTCAATATGCTCTCTCATGTAAAATACAGAAATTTTAATTTTACGTGAATCGAAAAAAATGTAAATAATATCTACGTGCACCAAAGTTAAAAGAATATGGCTCTCAATATAGTCTTTTAGAAATAATATACAATGCCATTTTCTACTCTGTTTGGGAGTATATACGCCAACTCAGTATGCTCTCTCATGTAAAATACAGAAATTCTAATTTTACCCGTATCGAAAAAATCTAAAAATTATCTAGGCACACCAATGTTAAAAACAAAATTGCTCTGAATATAATCTGTCAGAAAACAATATACAATGGCTTATTCTACTCTATTTTGGAATATATACACCAACTCAGTATGCTCTCTCATGTAAGATACAGAAACTCTAATTTTACGTGAATCAAAAAACATCTAAATATTATCTAGGCACCCCAATGTTAAAAGCAAAATTGCTCTGTATATAATCTGTGAGAAAAAATATACAATGCCCTTTTCTACTCTGTTTTGGAGTATATACACTAACTCAACGTAGTCTTTCATGTAAAATACCGAAATTCTAATTTTACGTGAATCGTAAAAAATTTAAATAATATCTAGGCACCCCAAAGATAAAAGAAAATGGCGCTGAATATAGTCTGTTAAAAAAAATACACAATGCCTCATTCTACTCTGTTTTGGAGTGTACACAACAACTCAGGATGCTCTCTCATGTAAAATACCGAAATTCTAATTTTACGTGAATTGTAAAAATTGAAATAATATCTAGGAACCCCAAAGATAAAAGAAAATTGCTCTGAATATAATCTGTCAGAAAAAATATACAATACCCTATTCTACTCTGTTTTGGAGTATATACACCAACTCATTATGCTCTCTCATGTTAAATTCCGAAATTCTAATTTTACCCGAACCAAAAAAATCTAAAAATTATCTAGGCACCCCAATGTTAAAGACAAAATTGCTCTGAATATAATTTGTCAGACAAAATATACAATGCCCTATTCTACCCTGTTTTGGAGTACATACACCAACTCAATATGCTCTCTCCTGTAAAATACAGAAATTCTATATTTGAGCGAATCGAATAAAACTGAATATTATCTAGGCACCCCAATGTTAAAAGCAATATTGCTCTGAATATAATCTGTCAGAAGAAATATACAATGCCCTTTTCTACTTTGTTTTGTAGTATATACACCAACTCAATACGCTCTCTCCTGTAAATTACCAAAATTCTAATTTTATGCAAATCCAAAAAAAAATTTAAATAATATATAGGCGCCCCAAAGTGAAAAGAAAATGTCTCTGAAAATAGTCTGTTATAAAAAATATAAAATTTCTTATTCTACTCTGTTTTGGAGTATATAAACCAACTCATTATGCTCTCGGATGTAAAATACCGAAATTCTAATTTTACCTGAATCGAAAAAATCTAAATATTATCTAGGCACCGGAATGTAAACAGTACAGTTGCTCTGAATATAATGTGTCATAGAAAATATACAATGCCCTATTCTACTCGGTTTTGGAGTACATACATTAACTCTATATGCTCTCTCATGTAAAATACAGAAATTCTATATTTAAGTGAATCGAAAAATTCTAAATATTATCTTGGCACCCCAATGTTAAAAACAAAATTGGTCTGAATATAACCTGTCAGAAAAAATTTACAATACCCTATACTACTCTGTTTTGGAGTATATACACCAACTCAGTATGCTCTCTCATGTAAAATACCGAAATACTAATTTTACGTGAATCAAAAATAATCTAAATGTTTTCCAGGCCCCACAATGATAAAGGTGAAATTCCTCTGAATATAATGTGTCAGAAAAAATATACAATGCTTTATTCTACTCTGTTTTGTAGTATATACACCAACTCCATATGCTCTCACATGGAAAATACAGAAATTCTATATTTACGCAAATCGAAATAAATCTAAATATTATCTAGGCACCCCAATGTTAAAAACAAAATTGCTCTGAATATAATCTGTCAGACAAAATACACAATGCTTTATTCTATTCTTTTTTGGAGTATATACACCAACTCCATATGCTCTCTCATATAAAATACAGAAATTCTATATTTAAGTGAATCGAAAAAAATCTAAATATTATCTAGGCACGCCAATGTTAAAAGCAAAATTGCTCTGAATATAATCTGTCAGAGAAAATATACAATGCCCTTTTCTACTCTGTTTTGGAGTATATACTCTAACTCAACATGGTCTTTCATGTAAAATACCGAAATTCTAATTTTACGTGAATTGTAAAAAATCTAAATAATATCTAGGCGCCCCAAAGATAAAAGAAAATTGCTCTGAGTATAATCTGTCAGAAAAAATATACAATACCCTATTCTACTCTGTTTTGGAGTATATACATCAACTCATTATGCTTTTTCAGGTAAAATACCGAAATTCTAATTTTGCGTGAATCAAAATATATCTAAATATATTCTAGGCACTTCAATGTTAAAAACAAAATTGCTCTGAATATAATCTGTCAGAAAAAATATACAATGCCCTATTCTACTTTGTTTTGGAGTGTATACATTAACTCTATATGCTCTCTCATGTAAAATACAGAAATTCTATATTTAAGCGAATCGAAAAAATTCTAAATATTATCTTGGCACCCCAATGTTAAAAGCAAAATTGCTCTGAATATAATCTGTCAGAAAAAATATACAATGCCCTATTCTACTCTGTTTTGTAGTATATATACCAACTAAGTTTGCTCTCTCATGTAAATTATCCAAATTATAATTTTACCCAAATTGAAAAAATCTAAATATTATCTTCACACGCCAATATTAAAACAAAATTGCTCTGAATATAATCTGTCAGAAAAAATATACAATGCCTAATTCTACTCGGTTTTGGAGTATATACACCAACTCCATATGCTCTATTATATTAAATACAGAAATTCTATATTTAAGTGAATCAAAACAAATCTAAATATTATCTAGGCACCCCAATGTTAAAAACAAAATTGCTCTGAATATAATCTGTCAGAAAAAATATACAATGCCCTATTCTACCCTGTTTTGGAGTATATGCACGAACTCAATATGCTCTCTCACGTAAAATACCGAAATTCTAATTTAACGTGAATCGAAAAAAATCTGAATAGTATCTAGGTGCCCCAAAGTTAAAAGAAAATGGCTCTGAATATAGTCTGTTAGAAAAAAATACAATGCCTTATTCTACTCTGTTTTGGAGTTTATACACCAACTCAGTATGCTCTCTCATGTAAAATGTAGAAATTCTAATTTTACACGAATCGAAAAAATCTAAAACTTATCTAGGCACCCCAAAGTTAAAAACAAAATTGCTCTGAATATAATCAGTCAGAATAAATATACAAATTTCTACTCTACTCTGTTTTGGAGCATATACACCAACTCCATATGCTCTTTCATGTAAAATACAAAAATTCTATACTTGAGCGAATCCAAAAAAAGTCAATATTATCTAGGCATTCCAATACTAAAATCAAAATTGCTCTGAATATAATGTGTCAGAAACTGTATACAATGCCCATTTCTACTCTGTTTTATAGTATATACAACAACTCAGTATGCTCTCTCATGTAAATTACCGAAATTCTAATTTTACGTGAATCGAAAAAATGTAAATAATATCTAGGCGCCCCAAAGTTAAACGAAAATGGCTCTGAAAATAGTCTGTTATAAAAAATATACAATTCCTCATTCTACTCTGTTTTGGAGTATATACACCAACTCAGTATGCTCTCTTATGTAAAATACCGAAAACCTAAATTTACGTGAATCGAAAAAATTCTAAATATTATCTAGGCACCCCAATCTTAAAAGCAAAATTGCTCTGAATATAATCTGTCAGAAAAAATATACAATGCCATTTTCTACTCTGTTTTGGAGTATCTACACCAACTCAATATGCTCTCTCATGTAAAATACCGAAATTCTAATTTTACGCGAATCGAAAAAAATTTAAATAATATCTAGGCACCCCAAAGTTAAAAGAAAATGGCTCTGAATATATTCTCTTAGAGAAAATATGCAATGCCCTATTCTACTCTGTTTTGGAGTATATACACCAACTCAGTATGCTCTCCCATGTAAAATACCGAAATACTAATTTTACATGAATCAAAAAAAATTTAAATATTTTCCAGGCACCACCATGTTAAAAGCAAAATTGCTCTGAATATAATCAGTCAGAAAAAATATACAATGCCCTATTCTACTCTGTTTTTGAGTATATACACCAACTCAATATGCTCTCTCATGTAAAGTAGCGTAATTTTATTTTTTTGCGAATCGAAAATTCTAAATAATATCTAGGCGCCACAAAGTTAAAAAAAATGGCTCTGAATATAGTCTGTTAGAGAAAATATACAATGCCTTATTTTACTCTGCTTTGGAGTATATGCACTAAAACAGTGTGCTCTGTTATGTAAAATACAAAAATTCTAATTTTAAATGCATCGAAAAAATCTAAATATTATCTAGGCACCCCAATGTTAAAAACAAAATTGCTCTGAATATAATCTGTCAGAAAAAATATACAATACCCTATTCTACTCTTTTTAGGAGTATATACAGCAACCCGGTATGCTCTCTCTTGTGAAATACAGAAATTCTAATTTTACGTGAATCGAAAAAAATCTAAATATTATCTAGGCACCCCAATGTTAACAGCAAAATTGCTCTGAATATCATCTGTCAGAAAAAATATACAATGTCCTTTTCTACTCCGTTGTGGTGTATATACACCAACTCAATATGCTGTCTCGTGGAAAATACGGAAATTATACTTTTACACAAATCGAAAAAAATTTAATAATATTTAGGCGCCCCAAATTTAAACGAAAATCCCTCTGAATATAGTCTGTTAGAAAAAATATAAAATGCCTTATTCTACTTTGTTTTGGAGTCTATACACCAACTCAGTATGCTCTCTCATGTAAAATACAGAAAATCTAATTTTACCCAAATCGAAGAAATCTAAATATTATCTAGGCACTGCAATGTTAAAAACAAAATTGCTCTGAATATAATCTGTAAGAAAAAATATACAATGCCCTTTTCTTCTTTGTTTTGGAGTATATACACCAACTCCATTTGCTCTCCAATGTAAAATACAGAAATTCCATATTTTAGCTAATCAAAAATAATCTAAAAATTATCTAGGCACCCGAATACTAAAAGAAAAATATCTCTGAATATAATCTGTCAGAAAAAATATACAATACTCATTTCTACCCTGCTGTGATGTGTATACACGAACTCAATATGCTCTCTCATGTAAAACAGAGAAATTCTAATTTTACGAGACATGAAAAAAATGTAAAAAATATCTAGGCACCCCAATGTTAAAAGAAAATGGCTCTGAATATAGTCTGTTAGAAAAAATATACAATTCCTTATTCTACTCTGTTTTGCAGTATATACACCAACTCAGTATGCTCTCAAATGTAAAATACAGAAATTCTTATTTTACCCGAATCGAAGAAATCTCAATATTATCTTGTAATCCCAACGTTAAAAACAAAATTGGTCTGAATATAATCTGTCAGAAAACATATGCAATGCCCTATTTTACTCTGTTTTGGAGTATATAAATTAACTCAGTATGCTCTCTCATGTAAAATACCGAAATTTTAATTTTACGTGAATCGAAATAAATCTAGATACTATATAGGCAGCCGAATGTTAAAAGCAAAATTGCTCTGAATACAATGTGTCAGAAAAAATATACAATGCCCTTTTCTACTCTGTTTTGGAGTATATACACCAACTCAATCTGCTCTCTCATGTAAAATACCGAAATTCTAATTTTACGAGAATTGAAAAAATTCTAAATAATATCTACGCGCCCCAAAGTTCAAAGAAAATGTCTCTGAATATAGACTGTTAGAAAAAATATAGAATCACTTATTCTACTCTGTTATGGAGTATATATACAAACTCAGTATGCTCTCTCCTGTAAAATAGAGAAATTCTAATTTTACGTGAATCTGAAAAAATCTAAATATTATCTAGAAACCCCAAAGTTAAAAGCAAAATTGCTCTGAATATAATTTGTCAGAAAAAATATACAATGCCTTATTCTACTCTGTTTTGGAGTATATACACCAACTCACTATGCCCTCTCATGTAAAACACTGAAATTCTAATTTTAAGCGAATGGAAAAATATGTAAATATCTAGGCGCCCCAAATTTAAAACAAAATGGCTCTGAATATACTCTGTTAGAAAAAATATACAATGCCTTATTCTATTTTGTTTTGGAGTATATACACTAACTCAGTGTCCTCTCTCATGTAAAATACAGAAATTGTAATTCTACCCAAATCGAAAAAATCTAAATATTATCTAGGCACCCAATGTTAAAAACAAAATTGCTCTGAGTATAATCTGTCAGAAAAAATATACAATGTTCTTTTCTACTCTGTTTTGGAGTATATACACCAACTCAATATGCTCTCTCATGTAAAATACCAAAATTCTATATTTAAGTGAATCGAAAAAAAACCTAAGTATTATCTAGGCACCCCAATGTTTAAAGCAAAATTGCTCTGAATATAATCTGACTGACAGAATATACAATTTCCTTGTCTACTATGTTTTGGAGTGTATAAACCAAATCAATATGCCCTCTCATGTAAAATACCGAAATTTTTATTTTATGTGAATCGAAAAAAATATAAATATCTAGAAACCAAAATGATAAAAATAAAATTGCTCTGAATATAATCTGTCAGAAAAAATATACAATGCCCTATTCTACTCTATTTTGTAATATATACACAACTACATATACTCTCTTATGTAAAATACAGAAATTCTAATTTTAGCAGAATCGAAAAAATCTAAATATTATCTAGGCACCCCAATGTTAAAAACAAATATGCTCTTAATATAATCAGTCAGAAGAAATATACAATGCCCTATTCTACTCGGTTTTGTAGTATGTACACCAACTCTATATGCTCTCTCATGTAAAATACCGAAATTCTAATTTTACATGAATCGAAAATAATCTGAATAATATCAAGATGCCCCAAAGTTAAAAGAAAATGGGTCTGAATATATTCTGTTAGGAAAAATATACAATGCCTTATTCTACTCTGTTTTGGAGTATATACACCAGTTCAGTATGCTCTCTCATGTAAAATACAAAAATTCTATATTTAAGCGAATCGAAAAAAATCTAAATATTATCTAGGCACCCCAATGTTAAAAGCAAAATTGCTCTGAATATAGCCTTTCAGAAAAAATATACAATGCCATTTTCTACTCTGTTTTGTAGTATATACATCAACTCAATATGCTCTCTCATGTAAAATACACAAATTCGAGTTTTACACGAATCGAAAAAATCTAAATATAATCTAGGCACCCCTATGTGAAAAACAAAATTGCGTGGAATATAATCTGTCAGAAAAAATAAAGTATGCCCTATTCTACTCTGTTTTGGAGTATATACACCAACTCAATATGCTCTCTCATGTAAAATACAGAAATTCTCTATTTAAGCAAATCGAAATAAATCTAAATATTATCTAGGCACCCCAATGTTAAGAACAAAATTGTTCTGAATACAATCTGTCAGAAAAAATATACAATGCCCTATTCTAATCTCTTTTGGAGTATATACACCAACTCCATATGCTCTCCCATGTAAAATAGTGAAATTCTAATTTTACGTGAATCGAAAAAAATCTAATTATTATCTAGGCAACCGAATGTTAAAAGCAAATTGCTCTGAATATAATCTGTCAGAAAAAATATACAATGCGCTTTTCTACTCTGTTTGAGAGTATATACAACAACTAAATATGCTCTCTCATGTAAAATACCGAAATTCGAATTTTTAGGGAATCGAGAGGAATCTTAATAATTTCTAGGCCTCCAAAGTTAAAAGAAAATGGCACTGAGTATAGTCCGTTAGACAAAATATACTATGCTCTATTCTACTCTGTTTTGGAGTATATACACCAATTCCATATGCTCTCTCATGTAAAATACAGAAATTCTATATTTAGGCAAAGAGAAAAAAATCTAAATATTATCTAGGCACCCCAACGTTAAAAGCAAAATTTCTCTGAATATAATCTGTCAGAAAAAATATACAATGCCCTATTCTACTCTGTTTTGAAATATAAACACCAACTCAGTATACTCTCTCATGTAAAATACCGAAATTCTAATTTTACATGAATCGAAAAAAATCTAAATATAATGTAGGCACCCCAATATTAAAAGCAAAATTACTCTGAATATAACCTGTCATAAAAAATATATAATGCCATATTCTACTCTGTTTTGGAGTATATACACCAACTCAGTATGCTCTCTCATGTAAAATGCCGAAATTCTAATTTTACGCGAATCGAAAAAAATCTAAAGAATATCTAGGCGCCCCAAAGTTAAGAGAAAGTGGCTCTGAATATAGTCTGTTAGAAAAAATATACAATGCCTTATTCTACACTGTTTTGGAGTATATACACCAACTCAGTGTGCTCTCTCAGGTAAAATACAGAAATTCTAATTTTACCCGAATGGAAAAAATCTAAATATTATTTAGTCAACCCAATGATATTAACAAAATTTCTCTGAATATAATCTGTCAGAGAAAATATACAATGCGCTATTCTACTCTGTTTTGGAGTATATACATTGACTCCATATGCTCGCTCATCTAAAATACAGAAATTGTATATTTAAGCGAATCGAAAAGAAATCTAAATATTATCTAGGAACCTTAATGTTAAAAGCAAAATTGCTCTGAATATAATCTGTCAGAAAAAATATACAATGCCTTATTCTACTCTGTTTTGGAGGATATACACCGACTCCGTATGCTCTCTTATGTATAATACCGAAATTCTAATTTTACATGAATTAAAAAAAATCTAAATATTATTTAGGCACCCTAACGTTAAAAGCAAAATTTCTCTGAATATCAACTTTCAGAATGAATATACAATGCCATTTTCTACTCTGTTTTGGAGTATATAAACAAACTCTGTATGCTCTCTCATGCAAAATAGCGAAATTCAAGTTTTACTTGAATCGAAAAAAATCTAAATATTATCTAGTCACCCCAATGTTAAAAACAAAGTTGCTCTGAATAGAGTTTGTCAGAATAAATATACAGTGCCCTATTCTACTCTGTTTTGGGATATATACACCAACTCCATATGCTCTCTCATGTAAAATAGAGAAATTCACTATTTAAGTGAATGGAAAAAATCTAGATATTATGTAGGCACACAAATCTTAAAAACAAAATTGTTCTAAATATTATTTGTCAGAAAACAAATACAATGCCCTATTGTACTCTTTTTTGGAGTATATACACCAACTCAATATGCTCTCTCATGTAAAATTCCAAAATTCTAATTTTACGAGAATCGAAAAATATCTAAATAATAACTAGGTGCCCCAAAATTCAAAGTAACTGCCTGTGAATATAGTCTGTTAGAAAAAATATACAATGCCTTATTCTACTCTATTTTGGAGTATATACACCAACTCACTATGCTCTCTGATGTAAAATACAGAAATTCTAATTTTACCCGAATCGAAAAAATATAAATATTATCTAGGCACCCCAATGTTAAAGCAAAATTACACTGAATATAATCTGTCCGAAAAAATATACAATGCCCTTTTCTACTCTATTTTGTAGTATATACACCAACTCAATATGCTCTCTCATATAAAATACAGAAATTCTAATTTTACCCGAATCAAAAAAATCTATATATTA
Source organism: Callithrix jacchus (assembly GCF_049354715.1). Taxonomy (NCBI): domain Eukaryota; kingdom Metazoa; phylum Chordata; class Mammalia; order Primates; family Cebidae; genus Callithrix; species Callithrix jacchus. Next base: position 53,349,208 of record NC_133521.1, on the reverse strand, counting down.
TATAAGCAATCCAATGTTTAAAACAAAATTTCTTTGAATATAATCTGTCAGAAAAAAATATACAATGCTTTATTCTACTCTGTTTTGTAGTATATACACCAAGTCCATATGCTCTCGCATGTAAAATACAGAAATTCTATATTTAAGCAAATCGAAATAAATCTAAATATTATCTAGGCACCCCAATGATAAAAACAAAATTGCTCTGAATACAGTCTGTCAGAAAAAATAAACAACGCCCTATTCTAATCTGTTTTGGAGTATATACAGCAACTTCATATGCTCTCCCATGTAAAATACCGAAATTCTAATTTTACGTGAATCAAAAAAAATCTAAATAATATCTAGGTGCCCCAAAGTTAAAAGAAAATGGCTCTAAATATTGTCTGTTAGAAAAAATATACAATGCCTTATTCTACTCTGTTTTGGAGTATATACATTAACTCAGTATGCTCTCTCATGTAAAATACAGAAATTCTAATTTTACGCGAATTGAAAAAAATGTAAATAACATCTAGGTGACCCAAAGTTAAAAGAAAATGGCTCTGAATATAATGTTAGAAAAAATATACAATGCCTCATTCTACTCCGTTTTAGAGTATATACACCAACTTCATTTGCTCTCTCATGTAAAATACAGAAATTATGTATTTAAGAGTATTGAAAAAAAACTAAATATTATCTTGGCACCCCAATGATAAAAGCAAAATTGCTCTGAATATAATCTGTCAGAAAAAATATACAATGCCCCACTCTACTCTGTTTTGGAGGATATAGACCAACTCAGTATGCTCTCTCATGTAAAATACTGAAATTCAAATTTTAGGTGAATCGAAAGAAATCTATATATTATCTAGGCACCCGAATGTTAAAAGAAAAATTGCTGTTAATATAATCTGTCAAAAAAGAAATATACAACACCATTTTCTACTCTGTTTTGGAGAATATACACCAACTCAATATGCTCTCTCATGTAAAATACCGAAATTAAAATTTTACGTGAATCAAAAATAATCTAAATAATATCTAGGCGCCCCAAAGTTTAAATAAAATGGCTATAAATATAGTCTGTTAGAAAAAATATACAATACCTTATCCTACACTCTCTTGGAGTATATACACCGACTCAGTATGCTCTCAAATGTAAAATACCGAAATTCTAATTTAATGTGAACCGAACAAAATCTAAATATAATCTAGGCACCCCAATGTTAAAAACAAAATTGCTCTGAATATAATCTGTCAGAAAAAATATTCAATGCCCTATTCTACTCTGTTTTTGACTATATACACCAAATCAACTTGCTCTCTCATGTAAAATACAGAAATTCTATATTTAAGAGAATAGAAAAAAAATCTAAGTATTATATAGGCACCCGAATGTTAAAAGAAAAATTGCCCTGAATATAATCTGTGAGAAAAAATATACAATGCCCCACTCTACCTTTTTTTGGAGTATATACACCAACTCAGTATGATCTCTCATGTAAAATACAGAAATTCAAATTTTACGTGAATCGAAAAAAATCTAAATATTATCTAGACACCCGAATGTTAAAAGCAAAATTTCTCTGAATATAACATGTCAGAAAAAATATACAAAGCCCTTTTCTACTCTGTTTTGTAGTATATACATCAACTCAATATGCTCTCTCATGTAAAATACCGAAATTCTATTATAACGCGAATCGCAAAAAAATCTAAATAATATCTAGGCGCACCAAAGTTAAAAGAAAACGGCTCTGAATATAGTCTGTTAGAAAAAATATACAATGCCTTATTCTACTCTGTTTTGGAGTATATACACCAACTCAGTATGCTCTCTCATGTAAAATACTGAAATTCTAAATTTACGTGAATCGAAAAAAAATCTAAATTCTATCTGGGCACCCCAATGTTAAAAGCCAAATTGCTCTGAATATAGTCTGTCAGAAAAAATATACAATGCCCTATTGTACCCTCTTTAGGAGTATATACACCAAATCAATATGCTCTCTCATGTTAAATACAGACATTCTAATTTTACCCGAATCGAAAGAAATCTAAATACTATCTAGGCACCCCAAAGTTAAAAGAAAAGGGCTCTGAAAATAGTCTGTAAAAAAAAATATACAATGCCTTATTCTACTCTGTTTGGAATATATACACCAAGTAAGTATGCTCTCTCAGGTAAAATACGGAAATTCTAATTTTACGTGTATTGAAAAAACTCTAAATATTATCTAGGCACCCCAATGTTAATAACAAAATTGCTCTGAATTTAATCTGTCAGAAATAATATACAATGCCCTATTCTACTTTGTTTTGGAGTATATACACCAACTCTGTATGCTCTCTCCTATAAAATACGAAAATTCTAAATTTATATGAATCGAAAAAAATCTAAATATTATGTAGGCACCCAAATGTTAGAAGCAAATTGCTCTGAATATAATCTGTTAGAACAAATATACAATGCTTATTTCTACTCTGTTTTGGAGTATATACACCAACTCAATATGCTCTCTCATGTAAAATTCCGAAATTCTAATTTTATGCAAATCGAAAAAATTATAAATAATATCTAGGTGCTTCAAAGGTAAAAGAAAATGGCTCTGAATATAGTCTCTCAGAAAAAATATACAATGCTCTTTTCTACTCTGTTTTGGAGTACATACACCAACTCAGTATGCTCTCTCAGGTAAAATACCAAAATTCAAATTTTACGTGAATCGAAAAAAATCTAAATATTATCTAGGTGCCTCAAAGTTGAAATAAAATGGCTCTAAATATAGTCTGTTAGATAAAATATACAATACGCTATCCTACACTCTCTTGGAGTATATACACCGACTCAGTATGCTCTCAAATGTAAAATACCGAAATTCTAATTTTATGTGAATGGAAGAAAATCTAAATATACTCTGGGCACCCCAATGTTAAAAACAAAATTGCTCTGAATATAATCTGTCAGATAAAATATACAATGCCCATTTCTACTCTTTTTTGTAGTATATACACTAACTCAATGTGCTCTCTTATGTAAAATACCGAAATTCTAATTTTACGCGAATCGAAATAAATCTAAATATTATCTAGGCACCCGAATGTTAAAAGCAAAATATCTCTGAATATAGACTGTTAGAAAAAATATACAATGCCTTATTCTACTCTGTTTTGGAGTATATACACCAACTCAGTATGCTCTCTCATGTAAAATACCAAAATTCTAATTTTACCCGAATCGAAAAAATCTAAATATTATCTAGGCACTCCAATGTTAAAAACAAAATTGCTCTGAATATAATCTGTCAGAAAAAATACACAATGCCCTATTCTATTCTGTTTGGAGTATATACACCAACTCCATATGCTCTCTCATATAAAATACAGAAATTCTATATTTAAGCGAATGTAAAAAAATCTAAATATTATCTAGGCACCCCAATATTAAAAGCAAAATTTCTCTGAATATAATCTGTCAGATAAAATATACAATGCTCTTTTCAACTCTGTTTTGGAGTACATACACCAACTCAGTATGCTCTCTCATGTAAAATACCGAACTTCTAATTTTACGTGAATCGAAAAAAGTATAATTATTATCTAGGCACCCCAATGTTAAAAGCAAAATTGCTCTGAATATAATCTGTCAGAAAAAATATACAATGCCCTTTTCTACTTTTTTTTGTAGTATATACACTAACTCAATATGCTCTCTCATGTAAAATACCGAAATTCTAAGTTTACGTGATTCAAAATAAATCTAAATAATATCTAGGCGCCCCAAGGTTTAAAGAAAATGTCTCTGAATATAGACTGTTAGAAGAAATATACAATGCCTTATTCTACTCTGTTTTGTTGTAGATACACCAACACAGTATGCTCTCTCATGTAAAATACCGAAATTCTAATTTTACCCGAATCAAAAAAATCTATATATTATATAAGCACCCCAATGTTAAAAACAAAATTTCTCTGAATATAATCTGTCAGAAAATATATACAATGCTTTATTCTACTCGGTTTTGTAGTATGTACACCAACTCCATATGCTCTCTCATGTAAAATACAGAAATTCTATATTTAAGCGAATCGAAATAAATCTAAATATTATCTAGGCATCCCAATGCTAAAAAAAAATTTCTCTGAATATAATCTGTAAGAAAAAGTATACAATGCCCTCTTCTTCTTTGTTTTGGAGTATATACACCAACTCCATATGCTCTCTCATGTAAAATACAGAAATTCCATATTTTAGCGAATCAAAAAAATCTAAAAATCATCTAGGCACCCGAATGATAAAAGCAAAATTGCTCTGAATATAATCTGTCAGAAAAAATATACAATACCATTTTCTACTCCGCTATGTAGTGTATACACCCACTCAATAGGCTCTCTCATGTAAAAAACCGAAATTCTAATTTTAGGAGAACCGAAAAGAATCTAAATAATATCTAGGCACCCCAATGTTAAAAGAAAATGGCTCTGAATATAGTCTTTTAGAAAAAATATACAATTTTTTATTCTACTCTGTTTTGGAGTATATACACCAACTCAGTATGCTCTGAAATGTAAAATACATAAATTCTTATTTTACCCGAATTGAAGAAATCCCAATATTATCTTGTAACTCCAACGTTAAAAACAAAATTGGTCTGAATATAATCTGTCAGAAAAAATATACAATGCCCTATTCTACTCTGTTTTGGAGAATATACACCAACTCAGTATACTCTCTTATGTAAAATACCGAAATTCCAAATTTACGTGAATCGAAAAGAATCTAAATATTATCTAGGCACCCCAATGTTAGAAGCAAAACTGTTCTGAATATAATCTGACAGAAAAAAATATACAATGCCCTTTTCTACACTGTTTTGGTGTATGTACACCAACTCAATATGCTCTCCCATATAAAATACCAAAATTCTAATTGTACGTGAATCGAAACAAATCTAAGTAATATCTTGGTGCCCCAAACGTAAAAGAAAATGGCTCTGAATATACTCTGTTAGAAAACGTATACAATGCCTTATTCTACTCTGTTTTGGAGTATATACACCAACTCAGTATGCTCTCTCATGTAAAATACAGAAATTCTCATTTTACACGAATCAAAAAAATCTAAATATTATCTAGGCACCCCAATGTTAAAAACAAAATTGATCTGAATATAATCTGTCAGATAAAATATACAATACCCTATTCTACTCTGTTTTCGAGTATATACACCAATTCAATATGCTCTCGTGTGAAATACAGAAACTGTATATTTAAGAGAATCGAAAAAATATAAATATTATCTAGGCGCCCCAAAGTTAAAAGAAAATGGCTCTGAATATAGTCTGTTAGAAAAAATATACAATGCCTTATTCTAATCTGTTTTGGACTATATACACCAAGTCAGTATGCTCTCTCATGTAAAATACAGAAATACTAATTTCACCCGAATTGAAAAAATCTAAATATTATCTAGGCACCCCAATGTGAAAAACAAAATCGCTCTGAATATAGTATGTAAGAAGAAATATACAATGCCCTTTTCTACTCTGTTTGGAGTATATACACCAACTCCATATACTCTCTCATGTAAAATAAAGGAATTCTATATTTAAGCAAATCGAAAAAAATCTAAATATTATCTAGGCACCCCAATGTTAAAAGCAAAATTGCTCTGAATTTAATCTTTCAGAAAGAATATACAATGCTCTTTTCTACTCTTTTTGGAGTATATACACCAACTCAATACGGTCTCTCATGTAACAAACCAAAATTCTAATTTTACACGAATCGAAACAAATCTAAATTATATCTAGGTGCCCCATAATTAAAATAAAATGGCTCTGAATATAGTCAGTTAGAAAAAATATACCATGCCTTATTCTACTGTGTTCTGGAGTATATACACCAACTCAGTAAGCTCTCTCATGTAAAATATCTAAATTATAAATTTATGTAAATCCAAAAAATTCTAAATATTATCTAGGCCCCCGAAAGTTAAAAGCAAAATTGCTCTGAATATAATCTGTCAGAAAAATATACAATGCCCATTTCTACTCTGTTTTGGAGTATATACACCAACTCAGTATCCTCTCTCATGTAAAATACAGAAATTCTAATTTTAACCGAGTCGAAAAAATTAAATATTATCTACGCACCCCAATGTTAAAAACAAAATTGCTCTGAATATAATCTGTCAGAGAAAATATACAATGCCCTATTCTACTGTTTTGTAGTATATACACCAACTCAATATGCTCTATCATGTAAAATACAGAAATTCTAATTTTACCCGAATCGAAAAAATCTAAATATTATTTAGTCAACCCAATGATATTAACAAAATTGCTCTGAATATAATCTATCAGAGAAAATACACAATGCCCTATTCTACTCTGTTTTGGAGTATATACACCGACTCCATATGCTCTCTCATCTAAAATACAGAAATTCTATCTTTAAGCGAATCAAAACAAATTAAAATATTATCTAGGCACCCGAATGTTAAACGCAAAATTGCTCTGAATATAATCTGTCAGAAAAAATATACAATGCCCTTTTCTACACTGTTTTTAGTACATACAGCAATTCAATATGCTCTGTCATGTAAAATAAAGAAATTCTAATTTTACCCGATACGAAAAAATGAAAATATTATGTAGGCACCCCAATGTTTAAAACAAAATTGCTCTGAATATAATCTGTCAGAAAAAATATAAAATGCCCTATTCTACTGTGTTTTGGAGAATGCACACCAACTCCATATGCTCTCTCATGTAAAATACCGAAATTCTAATTTTACGCGAATCGAATAAAATCTAAATTATATCTAGGCGCCCCAACGTTCCAAAAAAATAGCTCTGAATATAGTCTGTTAGAAAAAATATACAATGCCTTATTCGACTTTGTTTTGGAATATATACACCAACTCCATATGCTCTCTCATGTAAAATACAAAAATTCTAATTCTACTTGAATCGAAAAAATAAAAATATGGTCTAGGCACCCCAATGTTAAACACAAAATTGCTCTGAATATAATCTGTCAGAAAAAATATAAAATGCCCTATTCTACTCTGTTTTGGAGTATATACACCAACTCCATATGCTCTCTCATGTAAAATACAGAAATCCTATATTTAAGAGAATCGAAAAAAATCTAAATATTATCTAGGCACCCGAATGTTAAAAGCAAAATTGCTCTTAATATAATCTGTCAAAAAAATATACAATGCCCTTTTCTACTCTGTTTTAAAGTATATACACCAACTTAATATGCTCTCTCATGTAAAATACTGAAATTCTAATTTTAAGGGAATCGAAAAAAATCTAAATATTATCTAGGCACGCCAGAATTAAAAGAAACTGGTTCTGAATATAGTCTGTTAGAGAAAATATAAAATGCCCTATTCTACTCTCTTTTGAAGTATATACACCAACTCAGTATGCTCTCTCATGTAAAATACCGAAATTCTTATTTTCCGTGAATCAAAAAAAATCTAAATATTATCCAGGCACCACTATGTTAAAAGCAAAATTGATCTGAATATAATTTGTCAGAAACAATATACAATGCCCTTTTCTACACTATTTTGAAGTATATCAACCAACTCAATATGCTCTCTCTTGTAAAATACCGTAATGCTAATTTTACATGAATCAAAAATTTTAAATAATATCTAGGTGCCTCAAAGTTAAAGGAAAATGGCTCTGAATATATTCTGTTAGAAAAAATATACAATGCCTTATTCTACTCTGTTTTGGAATAAATACACGAACTCAGTATGCTCTCTAATGTAAAATACAGAAATTCTAATTTCACCCAAATCGAAAAAATCTAAATATTATCTAGGCACCCCAATCTTAAAAAGAAAATTGCTCTGAATATAATCTGTCAGAAAAATATACAATGCCCTATTCTACTCTGTTTTGGAATATATACACCAACTTCATATGCTCTCTCATGTAAAATAAAGAAATTCTATATTTAAGCTAATCAAAAAAAATCTAAATATTATCTAGGCACCTTAATATTAAAAGCAAAATTGCTCTGAATATACTCTGTCAGAAAAAATATACAATGCCTTATTCTACTCTGTTTTTGAGGATATACACCAACTCAGTATGCTCTCTTATGTAAAATAGCGAAATTCTAAATTTACGTGAATCGAAAAAATCTAAATCATATCTAGGCGCCCCAAAGTTAAAAGAAAATGGCTATGAATATATTCTCTTGGAAAAAATATACAATGCCTTATTCTACTATATTTTGGAGTATACACACCAACTCAATATGCTCTCTCATGTAAAATACAAAAATTATAATTTTATCAGAATCAAAAAAATCTAAATATATTAGGTACCCCAATGTTAAAAAAAAATAACTCTGAATATAATCTGTCAGAAAAAATATACAACGCCCTATTCTACTGTGTTTTGGAGTATACAAACCAATTCCATATGCTCGCTCATGAAAAATACAGAAATTCTATATTTAAGCGAATCGAAAAAAATCTAAATATTATCTAGGCAACCGAATGTTAAAAGGAAAATTTCTCTGAATATAATCTGTCAGAAAAAATATACAATGCCCTTTTCTACTCTGCTTTGGAGTATATACACCAACTCAATATGTTCTGTGATGTAAAATACCGAAATTCTAATTTTACGCGCATCGAAAAAAATCTAAATATTTTGAAGGCGCCCCAAAGTTAAAAGAAAATGGCTCTGAATATAGTCTGTTAGAGAAAATATACAATGCCTTATTCTACTCTGTTTTGGAGTATATACACTCACTCAGTATGCTCCCTCATGTAAAATACCGAAATTCTAATTTTACGTGAATCGAAAGAAATCTAAATATTATCTAGGCACCGGAATGTTAAAAGCAAAATTGCTCTGAATATAATCTGTCAGAAACAATATAAAATGTTCTTTTCTACTCTGTTTTCGAGTATATACACCAGCTCAATATGCTCTGTCAGGTAAAATACGGAAATTCTAATTTTACGTGAATCGAAAAAAATCTAAATATTATCTAGGCACCCGAATGTTAAAAGCAAAATTGCTCTAAATATAATATGTCAGAAAGAATATACAATGCCATTTTAACTCTGTTTTGGAGTATACACACCAACTCAATATGCTCTCTCATGTAAAATACGGAAATTCTAATTTTACGTGAATCGAAAAAAGTCTAAATAATATCTAGGTGCCTTAAATTTAAAAGAAAATGGCTCTGAATATAGGCTGTTAGAGAAAATATACAATGCCTTATTCTACTCTGTTTTGGAGTATATACACCAACTCAGTATGCTCTCTCATGTAAAATATAGAAATTCTAATTTCACCCGAATTGAAAAAATCTAAATATTATATAGGCACCCCAATGTTAAAAACAAAATTTCTCTGAATATAATCTGTTAGAAAACATATGCAATGCCCTATTTTACTCTTTTTTGGAGTATATAAACCAACTCAGTATGCTCTCTCATTTAAAATACCGAAATTCTAATTTTATGTGAATCGAAATAAATCTAGATACTATATAGGCAACCGAATGTTAAAAACAAAACTGCTCTGAATATAATCTGTCAGAAAAAAATATACAATGCCCTATTCTACTCTGTTTTGGAGTATATACACCAACTCAATATGCTCTCTCATGTAAAATACATAAATTCTATATGTAGGCAAATAGAAAAAATCTAAATATCATCTAGGCACCCCAATGTTAAAAAGAAAAATTGCTCTGAATACAATCTGTCAGAAAAAACATACAATGGCTTTTTCTACTCTGTCTACTCTGTTTCGGAGTATATAAACAAACTCAGTGTGCTCTCTCATATAGAATAACGAAATTCTAATTTTACGTGAATCGAAAAAAATCTAAATATTATCTAGACACTCCAATGTTAAAAGCAAAATTGCTCTGAATATAATCTGTCAGAAAAAATATACAATGCCCATTTCTACTCTGTTTTGGACTATATACACCAACTCAATATGCTCTCCAACGTAAAATAAAAAATTATAATTTTACGTGAATCGAAGAAAATCTAAATAATATCTAGGCGCCCCAAAGGTAAAAGAAAATGGCACTGAATATAGTCTGTTAGTAAAAATATACAATGCCTTATTCAACTCTGTTTTGGAGTATATACACCAACTCAGTACGCTCTCTCATGTAAAATACAGAAATTCTAATTTTACCCGAAATGTAAAAATCTAAATATTATCTAGGCACCCCAATGCTTAAAACAAAATTGCTGTGAATATAATCTGTCTCAAAAAATATACAGTTTCCTATTCTACACTGTTTTGGAATATATAAACCAACTCAATATGCTCTCTCATGTAAAATAACGAAATTCAAATTTTACGTGAATCGAAAAAAACCTAAATAATATCTGGGCGTCTTAAAGTTAAAAGAAAATGGCTCTGAATATAGTCTGTTAGGAAAAATATTCAATGAATAATTATATTCTGTTTTGGAGTATATACACCAACTCAGTATGCTCTTCAGGGAAAATATAGAAATTCAAATTTTACATGAATCGAAAATAATCTAAATATTATCTAGGCACCCAATGTTAAAAAACAAAGTTGCTCTGAATATAATGTGTCCAAAAAAATATACAATGCCATTTTTTACTCTGTTTTGGAGTATATACAACAACTTCATATGCTCTCTCATGTAAAATACAGAAATTCTATATTTAAATGAATCAAAAAAAATCTAAATATTATCTACGCACCACAATGTTAAAAGCAAAATTGCTCTGAATATAATGTATCAGAAAAAATATACAATGCCGTTTTCTACTCGGTTTTTTAGTATATACACAAACTTAATATGCTCTCTCATGTAAAATACAGAAATTTTAATTTTACCGGAATCAAAAAAATCTAAATATTATCTAGGCTCCCCAATGTTAAAAAAAAATTGCTCTGAATATAATCTGTCAGAGATAATATACAATGCCGTATTCTACTCTGTTTTGGAGTATATACACCAACTCAGTATGCTCTCTCATGTAAAATACAGAAATTCAAATTCTACAAGAATCGAAAAAAATCTAAATATTATCTAGGCACACCAATGTTAAAAGTAACATTGTGCTGAATATAATCTGTCAGAAAAAATATACAATGCCCTATTCTACTCTGTTTTGGAGTATATACACCAACTCAATATGCTCTGTCATGTAAAATACCGAAATTTAAATTTTACGCAAATTGAAAAAAATCTAAATAATATCTAGGAGCCAAAAAGTGAAATGAAAATGGATCTGTATACAGTCTGTTAGAAAAAATATACAATGCCTTATTCTACTCTGTTTTGCAGTATATACACCAACTCAGTATGCTCTCTCATGTAAAATACAGAAATTCTTATTTTACCAGAATCGAACAAATCTAAATATTATCTAGGCACCCCAATGTTAAAAGCAAAATTTCTCTGAATATAATCTGTCAGAAAAAGTATACAATGCCCTTTTCTACTTTGTATTGGTGTATATATACCAACTCAATATGCTCTCTCATGTAAAATACCCAAATTCTAATTTTAGGTGAATCGAAAAAAATCTAAATAATATCTATACGCGCCAACGTTAAAAGAAAATGCCTCTGAATATAGTCTGTTAGAAAAAATATACAATGCCTTATTCTACTCTGTTTTGGAGTAAATACACGAACTCAGTATGCTCTCTCACGTAAAATACAGAAATTCTAATTTTACCAGAATTGAGAAAATCTAAATATTATCTAGGAACCCCAATGTTAAAAACAAAATTGCTCTGAATACAAACTGTCAGAGAAAATATACAATGCCCTATTCTACTCTTTTTTTGAGTATATACACCAACTCTACCTGCTCTCTCATGTAAAATACAGAAATTCTATATTTCAGCGAATCAAAAATATCTAAATATTATCTAGGAACCCCAATGTTAATAGAAAAATTACTCTGAATACAATCTGTCAGAAGAAATATACAACATCCTTTTCTACTCTGTTTGGGATTATATACACCAAATCAATATACTCTCTCATGTAAAATACCGAAATTCTAATTTTACGTGAATAAAAAAAAATCTAAATATTATCTAGGCGCTCCAAAGTAAAAAGAAAATGCCTCTGAATATAGTCTGTTAGAAAAAATATACAATGCATTATTGTACTCTCTTTTGGAGTAAATACACCAACTCTGTATGCTCTCTCATGAAAATACCGAAATTCGAATTTTACGTGAATCGAAAAAAATCTAAATATTATCTAGGCACCCCAATGTTAACAGCAAAGTTGTTGTGAATATAATCTGTCAGAAAAAATATACAATGCTCTTTTCTACTCTGTTCTGTAGTATATACACCAACTCAATATGATCTCTCGTGTAAAATACAAAAATTCTAATTTTACCCGAATCGAAAAAATCTAAATATTATCTAGGCACCCTAATGTTAATAGCAAAATTGGTCTGAATACAATCGGTCAGAAAAAATATACAATGCCCTTTTCTACTCTGTTTTCGAGTATATACACCAACTCAATATGCTCTCTAAGGTAAAATACCGAAATTCTAACTTTACGTAAATCAAAAAAAATCAAAATAATATCTAGGCGCCCCCAATTAAAAGAAAATGACTCTGAATATAGTCTGTTAGAGAACATATACAATGTTTTATTCTACTCTGTTTTGGAATTTATACACCAGCTCAGTATGCTCTCTCATGTAAAATACAGAAATTCTAATTTCACCCGAATCGAAAAAATCTAAATAATATCTAGGCACCCCAATGTTAAAAGTAAAATTTCTCTGAATATATTCTGTCAGAAAAAATAAACAATGCCCTATTCTACTCTGTTTTGGAGTATATACACCAACTCAATATGCTCTCTCATGTAAAATACGGAAATTATAATTTTACACGATTCGAAAAAATTTAAATATTATCTAGGCACCCTAATGTTAAAAACAAACTTTCTCTGAATATAATCTGTCAGAAAAAATATATAATGCCCCGTTATACTCTGTTTTGGAGTACATACACCAACTCAATATGCTCTCTCATGTAAAATACAGAAATTATATATTTAAGCGAATCGGAAAAATTCTAAATAATATCTAGGCACCCCAATGTTAAAAGAAAAATGGCTCGGAATATAATCTGTCAGGAAAAATATATAATGCACTTTTCTACTCTGTTTTGGAGTATATACACCAACTCCATATGCTCTCTCATGTAAAATACCGAAATTCTACTTTTACGCGAATGGAAAAAACCTAAAAAATATCTAGGCGCCCCAAAGTTAAAAAAGATGGCTCTGAATATAGTCTGTTGGAAAAATATACAACGCCTTATTCTACTCTTTTTTGGAGTACATACACCAAATCAGTATGCTCTCTCATGTAAAATACAGAAATTCAAATTTCACCCGAATCGAAAAAATCTAAATATTGTCTAGGCAACCCAATGTTAAAAACAAAATTTTTCTAAATATAATCTGTCAGACAACATATGCAATGCCCTATTCTACTGTGTTTTGGAGTATATAAACCAACTCAGTATGATATCTCATGTAAAATACCGAAATTCTAATTTTACGTGAATCGAAATAAATCTAAATATTATATAGGCAACCGAATGTTAAAAGCAAAATTGCTCTGAATACAATGTGGCAGAAAAAATATTCAATGCCCTTTTCTACTCTGTTTTGGAGTATATACAACAGCTCAATTTGCTCTCTCATGTAAAATACCGAAATTCTAATTTTACGAGAATCGAAAATAATCTAAATAATATCTATGCGCCCCAAAGTTCAAAGAAAATGTCTCTGAATATAGTCTGTTAGAAAAAATATAGAATGCCTTATTCTACTCTTTTTTGGAGTATATACACAAACTCAGTATACTCTATACTGTAAAATAAATAAATTCTAAATTTACGTAAATCTGAAAAAATCTAAATGTTATCTAGACACCCCAAAGTTAAAAGCAAAATTGCTCTGAATATAATCTGTCAGAAAAAATATACAATGCCTTATTCCACTCTGTTATGGAGTATATACACCAACACAATATGCTCTTTAATGTAAAATACAGAAATTCTATATTTAAACGAGGAGAGAAAAATCTAAACATTATCTAGGAACTCAAATTTTAAAAGAAAAATTGCTCTGAATATAATCTGTCAGAAAAAATATACAATGCCCTATTCTACTTTGTTTTGGAATATATACACCAACTCAGTATGCTCTCTCATGTAAAATACCGAAATTGTAATTTTACGTGAATCGAAAAAAATCAAAATATTATCTAGGCACCCGAATGTTAAAAACAAAATTGCTCTGAATGTAGTCTGTCAGAAAAAATATACAATGCCCTATTCTACTCTGTTTTGGAGTATATACACCAACTCAGTATGCTCTCTCATGTAAAATACTGAAATTGTAATTTTACGTGAATCGAAAAAAATCTAAATATTATCTAGGAACCCGAATGTTAAAAGGAAAATTGCTCGGAATACAATGTGTCAGGAAAAATATACAATGACCTTTTCTACTCTCTTTTGGAGTATATACACCAACTCAATACGCTCTCTTATGTAAAATACCGAAATTCTAATTTTACACTAATCGAAAAAAACCTAAATCATATCAATGCGCCCTAAAGTTAAAAGAAAATGGCTATGAATATATTCTCTTAGAAAAAATATACAATGCCTATTTTGGAGTATATACACCAACTCAGTATGCTCTTTCATGTAAAATACCAAAATTCTAATTTTACCCAGTTTGAAAAAATTTAAATATTATCTAGGCACCCTAATGTTAAAAACAAACTTGCTCTGAATATAATCTGTCAGAAAAAATATACAATGCCCTATTCTACTCTGTTTTGGAGTACATACACCAACTCAATATGCTCTCTTATGTAAAATACAGAAATTCTCTATTTAAGTGAATCGAAAAAAATCTAAATATTGTCTAGGCACCCGAATGTTAAAAGCAAAATTGCTCTGAATATAATCTGTCAGAAAAAATATATAATGCCTTTTCTACTCTGTTTTGGAGTATATAAACCAACTCCATATGCTCTCTCATGTAAAATACTGAAATTCTAATTTTACGCAAATGGAAAAAACCTAAATAATATCTAGGCGCCCCAAAGGTAAAAAAAATGGCTCTGAATATAGTCTGTTAGAAGAAATACACAATGCCTTATTCTACTCTGTTTTGGAGTATATAAACCAACTCAGTATGCTCTCTCATGTAAAATACCGAAATTCTAATTTTACCCAAATCGAAAAAACCTAAATACTATCTAGGCACCCCAATGTTAAAAACAATATTGCTCTGAATATAATCTGTAAGAAAAAATATACAATGCCCTATTCTACCCTGTTTTGGAGTATATACACCAACTCAGTATGCTCACTCATGTAAAATTCCAAAATTCTAATTTCACGTGAATCGAAAAAAATCTAAATATTATCAAGGCACCTGAAGGTTATAAGCAAAATTGCTCTAAAATTAATGTGTACGAAAAAATATACAATGCCCTTTTCTACTCTGTTTTGGAGTATATACTCCAACTCAATATGCTCTCTCATGTAAAACACAGAAATTCTTATTTTACCCGAATCGAAAATATCTAAATATTATCTAGGCACCCCAATGTTAAAAACAAAATTGCTCTGAAAATAATCTGTCAGAAAAAATATACAATGGCCTATTCTATTCTGTTTTGGTGTATATACACCAACTCAGTATGCTCTCTATGTAAAATAGAGAAATTCTAATTTTACGTGAA
This sequence comes from Callithrix jacchus, assembly GCF_049354715.1. Taxonomy (NCBI): domain Eukaryota; kingdom Metazoa; phylum Chordata; class Mammalia; order Primates; family Cebidae; genus Callithrix; species Callithrix jacchus. The sequence continues at coordinate 53,333,410 of NC_133521.1, read as the reverse complement.
TCTAAAAAAATCTAAATATTATCTATGCACCTTAAAGTTAAAGCAAAATTGCTCTGAATATAATCTGTCAAAAAATATACAATGCCCTTTTCTACTCTGTTTTAAAGTATATACACCAATTTAATATGCTCTCTCATGTAAAATACTGAAATTCTAATTTTAAGGGAATCGAAAAAAATCTAAATATTATCTAGGCACCGCAAAATTAAAAGAAAATGGTTCTGAATATAGTCTGTTAGAGAAAATATAGAATGCTTTATTATATTCTGTTTTAGAGTATATACAGCAACTCAGTATGCTCTCCCATGTAAAATTCCGAAATTCTAATTTTACGTGAATCGAAAAAAATTTAAATATTATCTAGGCACCCGAAGGTTATAAGCAAAATTACTCTGAATATAATGTGCAAGAGAAAATATACAATGCCCTTTTCTACTTTGTTTTGGAGTATATAAACCAACTCAATATGCTCTCTCAGGTAAAACACAGAAATTATAATTTTACCTGATTCGAAAAAATCTAAATATTATCTAGGCACCCAAATGTTAAAAAAAAAATTGCTTTAAATATAATCTGTCAGAAAAAATATACAATGCCCTATTCTACACTGTTTTGCTGTATATACACCAACTCAGTGTGCTCTATCATGTAAAATAAAGAAATTCTAATTTTACATGTATCTAAAGAAATCTAAATATTAAGTAGGCACCCCAACATTAAAAGCAAAATTGCTCTGAATATAGTCTGTCAGAAAAAATATACAATGCCCTATTTTACTCTATTTTGGAGTATACACACCGACTCCATATGCTCTCTCATGTAAAATACAGAAATTCCATATTTAAGCAAATCAAAAGAATCAAAATATTATCTAGGCACCCGAATGTTAAAAACAAAATTGCTCTGAATGTAGTCTGTCAGAAAAAATATACAATGCCCTATTCTACTCTGTTTTGGAGTATATACACCAACTCAGTATGCTCTCTCATGTAAAATACAGAAATTGTAATTTTACGTGAATCGAAAAAAATCTAAATATTATCTAGGAACCCGAATGTTAAAAGGAAAATTGCTCGGAATACAATGTGTCAGGAAAAATATACAATGACCTTTTCTACTCTCTTTTGGAGTATATACACCAACTCAATACGCTCTCTTATGTAAAATACCGAAATTCTAATTTTACACTAATCGAAAAAAACCTAAATTATATCAATGCACCCTAAAGTTAAAAGAAAATGGCTATGAATATATTCTCTTAGAAAAAATATACAATGCCTTATTTGGAGTATATACACCAACTCAGTATGCTCTTTCATGTAAAATACCAAAATTCTAATTTTACCCAGTTTGAAAAAATTTAAATATTATCTAGGCACCCTAATGTTAAAAAAAAATTGCTTTAAATATAATCTGTCCGAAAAAATATACAATGCTCTATTCTACACTGTTTTGCTGTATATACACCAACTCAGTGTGCTCTCTCATGTAAAATAAAGAAATTCTAATTTTACATGTATCTAAAGAAATCTAAATATTATGTAGGCACCCCAACATTAAAAGCAAAATTGCTCTGAATATAATCTGTCATAAAAAATATACAATGCCCTATTCTACTCTATTTTGGAGTATATACACCGACTCCATATGCTCTCTCATGTAAAATACAGAAATTCCATATTTAAGCAAATCAAAAAAATCTATATATTATCTAGGCACCCAAATCTTAAAATCAAAATTCCTCTGAATATAATTTGTCAGAAAAAATAAACAATTCCCTTTCTACTCGGTTTTGGAGTATGTACACCAACTCAGTATGCTCTCTCATGTAAAATACAGAAATTCTAATTTTACGTGAATCGAAAAATATCTAAATATTATTTAGGCACCCCAATGTTATAAATAAAATTGCTCTGAATATAGTCTGTCAGAAAAAATATACAATGCGCTATTCTACTCTGTTTTGGAGTATATACACCAACTCGATATGCTCTCTCATGTAAAATACAGAAATTCTATATTTAACCGAATAGAAAAAAAGCTAAATAATATCTAGGCACCCGAATGTTAAAAGTAAAATTGCTTGAATATAATCTGTCATAAAAAATATACAATGCTCTTTTCTACTCTGTTTTGTAGTATATACACCAACTCAATATAGTATCTCATGTAAAATACCAAAATTCCAATTTTACGTGAATCGAAAAAATTCTAAATAATATCTAGGCGCCCCAAAGATAAAAGAAAATGGCTCTGAATATAGTCTGTTAGTAAAAATATACAATGCCTTATTCTACTCTGTTTTGGAGTATATACACCAACTCAGTAGGCTCTCTCATATAGAATGACGAAATTCAAATTTTACCCGAATACAAAAACTCTAAATAATATATAGGAGCCCCAAAGTTTAAAGAAAACGGCTCTGAATATGGTCTGTTAGAAAAAATATACAATACCTTATTCTACTCTGTTTTTGAGTATATACACCAACTCAATATGCTCTCTAATAGGAAATACATAAATTCTATATTTAAGCGAATCGAAAAAAATCTAAATACTATCTAGGCATCCCTATGTTAAAAGCAGAATTTCTCTGGACATAATCTGTCAGAAAAAATATACAATGCCCATTTCTACTCTGTTTTGGAGTATATACACCAACTCAATATGCTCTCTCATGTAAAATACCGAAATTCTAAATTTACGCGAATCGAAAGAAATGTAAATAACATCTAGGCGCCCCAAAGTTAAAAGAAAATGGCTCTGAATATAGTCTGTGTCAAAAAATATAGAATGCCTTATTCTACTCTGTTTTGGAGTATATACACCAACTCAGTATTCTCTCTCATGTAAAACACCGAAATTCTAATTTTACGTGAATCCAAAATAATCTAAATATTATGTAGGCACCCGAATGTTAAAAGAAAAATTTCTCTGAATATAATCTTTCAAAAAATATATACAATGCCCTGATCTAGTATATTTTGGAGATATACACCAACTCAATATGCTCTGTCATGTAAAATACCGAAATTCTAAGTTTATGCAAATCGAAAAGAATCTAAAGAATATCTAAGGGCCCCAAACTTAAAAGAAAATGGCTCTGAATATAGTCTGTTAGAGAAAATATACAATGCCTGATTCTAGTCTGTTTTGGAGTATATACACCAACTCAGTACGCTCTCTCATGTAAAATAAAGAAATTCTAATTTTACCATAATTGAAAAAATGAAAGTATAATCTAGGTACCCCAATGTTAAAAACAAAATTACTCTAAATATAACCTGTCAGATAAAATATGCAATGCCCTTTTCTACTCTGTTTTGGAATATATACACCAAATCAGTATGCTCCCTCATGTAAAATACGGAAATTCTAAATTTACGTGAATCGAAAAAAATCTAAATATTATCTAGGCACCCCAATGTTAAAAGCAATTTGTCTCTGAATATAATCTTTCATAAAAAATATACAATGCCCTAATCTAGTCTGTTTTGGAGTATATAAACACACTCAATATGCTCTCTCCTTTAAAATACAGAAATTCTAATTTTACGTGAATCAGAAAAAATCTAAAGAATATCTAGGCGCCCCAAAGTAAAAAGAAAATGGATCTGAATATAGTCTGTTAGAGAAAATATACAATCCCTTATTCTTATCTATTTTGGAGTATATACACCAACTCAGTATGCTTTCTCATGTAAAATAACAAAATTCTAATTTTACCCCAATCGAAAAAATCTAAATATTATCTAGGCACACCAATGTTATAAACAAAATTGCTCTGAATATAATCTGTCATAAAAAATTTACAATGCCCTTTTCTACTCTGTTTTGGAGTATATACACCAACTCCATATGCTGTCTCATGTAAAATACATAAATTCTATATTTAAGCAAATCGAATAAATCTAAATATTATCTAGGCACCCCAATGTAAAAAGCAAAATTTCTCTGAATATAATCTGTCAAAGAAAATACACAATACCCTTTTCCACTTCGATTTGGAGTATATACACCAACTAAGTATGCTCTCTCATGTAAAATACCAAAATTCTATTTTTACGTGAATCGAAAATAATCTAAATATTATCTAGGCACCCGAATGTTAAAAGCAATTTTTCTCTGAATATAATCTTTTAGAAAAAATATACAATGCCCTAATCTACTCTTTCTTGGAGTATATACACCAACTCCATATGCTCTCTCATGTAAAATACAGAAATTCAAATTTTCCCAAAATCGAAAAGATCTAAATATTATCTAGGCACCCCAATGTTAAAAACAAAGTTGCTCTGAATATAATCTATCTGACAAAATATACAATGCCCTATTCTACTCTGTTTTGGAGTATATACACCAATTCAATATGCCCTCTCATGTAAAATACCGAAATTCTAATTTTACCCGAATCGAAAAAATCTAAATATTATGTATGTAACCCAATGTTAAAAGGAATATTGCTCTGAATATAATCTGACCGAAAAAATATAAAATGCCCTTTTCTACTCTCTTTTGTAGTATATACACCACCTCAATATGCTCTCTCACGTAAAATACAAAGATTTGAAATTTACATGAATCGAAAAAAATCTAAATAATATCTAGGCACCCAAAAGTTAAAAGAAAATGGCTCTGAATATAGTCTGTTAGAAAAAATATAGAATGCATTATTCTACTCTGTTTTGGAGTATATACACCAACTCAATATGCACTCTCATGTAAAATACAGAAAATGTATATTTGAGAGAATCGACAAAAATTTCAATATTATCAAGGCAACCCAATGCTAAAAGGAAAATTGATCTCAATATAATCTGTCAGAAAAAATATACAATGCCTTTTTGTACTCTGTTTTGTAGTATATACACCAAATCAATAAGCTCTATCATGTAAAATACTGAAATTCTAATTTTACACGAATCAAAAAAAATCTAAATAGTATCTAGGCGCCCCAAAGTTAAAAGAAAATGGCTCTGAATATAGTCTGTTATAAAAAATATACAATTCCTTATTCTACTCTGATTTAGAGTATATACAACAACTCCATATGCTCTCTCAAGTAAAATACAGAAATGCTATATTTAAGCGAATCGAAAAAAATCTAAATATTATTTAGGCAACCCAATCTTAAAAGCAAAATTTCTCTGAATATAATCTGTCAGTTAAAATATACAATGCCCTTTTCTACTCTGTTTTGGAGTATATACACCAACAGAGTATGCTCCCTCATGTAAAATACGGAAATTCTAAATTTACGTGAATCGAAAAAAATCTAAATATTATCTAGGCACCCCAGTGTTAAAAGCAAAATTGATCTGAATATTATCTGTCAGAAAAAATATACAATGCTTTTTCTACTTTTTTTTGTAGTATATACACCAACTCAATATGCTCTCTCATGTAAAGTACGGAAATACAAATTTTACGTGAATCGAAATATATCTAAATAATATCTAGGCACCCGAAAGTTAAAAGGAAATGGCTCTAAATACAGTCTGTTAGAAAAAATATACAATGCCTTATTCTACTCTGTTTTGTAGTATATACACCAACTCAATACGCTCTTTCATGTAAAATACCAAAATTCTAAATTTAAGTGAATTGAAAAAATCTAAATAATATCTAAGCGCCCCAAAAATAAAAGAAAATCGCTCTGAATATACTCTGTTATAAAAAATATACAATTCCTTATTCTACTCTGTTTTGGAGTATATACACCAACTCCATATGCTCTCTCAAGTAAAATACAGATATTCTATATTTAAGCAAATCGAAAAAAATGTAAATATTATCTAGGCAACCCAATGTTAAAAGCAGAATTTCTCTGAATATAATCTGTCAGAAAAAATATACAATGCCCTTTACTACTATGTTTTGGAGTATATACATTAACTCCATATGCTCTCTCATGTAAAATACAGAAATTCTTCATTTAAGCAAATCGAAAAAGATCTAAATATTACCTATGCACCCCAATGTTAAAAGCAAAATTGCTCTGAATATAATCTTTCAGAAAAAATATACAATGCCCTATTCTACCCTGTTTTGGAGTATATACACCAACTCCATATGCTCTCTTATGAAATATACAGAAATTCTATTTTTAAGCGAATTGAAGATAATAAATATTATCTAGGCACCCCAATGTTAAAAGAAAAATTTCACTTAATATAATGTGTCAGAGAAAATATTCAATGTAGATTTCTACTATGTTTTTGAGTATATACACCAACTCAATATGCTCTCTCATGTATAATAACGAAATTCTAATTTTACGTAAATCAAAATAATATAAATATTATCTAGGAACCCGAATGTTAAAAGCAAAATGCTCTGAAAATAATCTGTTAGAGAAAATGTACAACGCCCTTTTATACTCTGTTTTGGAGTATATAAACAAACTCAATATGCTCTCTCATGTAAAATACAGAAATTTTAATTTTACGTGAATCGAAAAAAATGTAAATAATATATATGCGCCCCAAAGTTAAAAGAATATGGCTCTCAATATAGTCTTTTAGAAATAATATACAATGCCATTTTCTACTCTGTTTAAGAATATATACGCCAACTCAGTATGCTCTCTCATGTAAAATACAGAAATTCTAATTTTACCCGTATCAAAAAAATCTAAAAATTATCTAGGCACCCCAATGTTAAAAACAACATTGCTCTGAATATAATCTGTCAGAAAAAAATATACAATGGCTTATTCTACTCTATTTTGGAATATATACACCAACTCAGTATGCTCTCTCATGTAAGATACAGAAACTCTAAATTTACGGGAATAAAAAATAATCTAAATTTTATCTAGGCACCCCAATGTTAAAAGCAAAATTGCTCTGTATATAATCTGTGAGAAAAAATATACAATGCCGTTTCCTACCCTGTTTTGGAGTATATACACTAACTCAACATGGTCTTTCATGTAAAATACCAAAATTCTAATTTTACGTGAATCGTAAAAAATCTAAATAATATCTAGGTGCCCCAAAGATAAAAGAAAATGGCGCTGAATATAGTCTGTTAGAAAAATATACAATGCTTTATTCTACTCTGTTTTGGAGTGTATACAACAACTCAGTATGCTCTCTCATGTAAAATACCGAAATTCTAATTTTACGTGAATTGTAAAAATTGAAATAATATCTAGGAACCCCAAAGATAAAAGAAACTTGCTCTGAATATAATCTGTCAGAAAAAATATACAATACCCTATTCTACTGTCTTTTGGATTATATACACCAACTCAATTTGCTCTCTCATGTTAAATTCCGAAATTCTAATTTTACCCGAACCGAAAAATCTAAAAATTATCTAGGCACCCCAATGTTAAAGACAAAATTGCTCTGAATATAATTTGTCAGACAAAATATACAATGCCCTATTCTACCCTGTTTTGGAGTATATACACCAACTCAATATGCTCTCTCATGTAAAATACAGAAATTCTATATTTGAGCGAATCGAATAAAACTGAATATTATCTAGGCATCCCAATGTTAAAATCAATATTGCTCTGAATATAATCTGTCAGAAAAAATATACAATGCCCTTTTATACTCTGTTTTGTAGTATATACACCAACTCAATACGCTCTCTCCTGTAAATTACCAAAATTCTAATTTTATGCGAATCCAAAAAAAATTTAAATAATATATAGGCGCCCCAAAGTTAAAAGAAAATGTCTCTGAAAATAGTCTGTTATAAAAAATATAAAATTTCTTATTCTACTCTGTTTTGGAGTATATAAACCAACTCAGTGTGCTCTCTGATGTAAAATACCGAAATTCTAATTTTACGTGGATTGAAAAAAATCTAAATATTATCTAGGCACCGGAATGTAAACAGTACAGTTGCTCTGAATATAATGTGTCATAAAAAATATACAATGCCCTATTCTACTCGGTTTTGGAGTATATACATTAACTCTATTTGCTCTCTCATGTAAAATACAGAAATTCTATATTTAAGCGAATCGAAAAAATTCTAAATATTATCTTGGCACCCCAATGTTAAAAACAAAATTGGTCTGAATATAACCTGTCAGAAAAAATATACAATGCCCTTTTCTACTTTGTTGTGGTGTATATACACCAACTCAATATGCTCTCTCGTGTAAAATAAGGAAATTATACTTTTACACGAATTGAAAAAAATTTAATAATATTTAGGCTCCCCAAATTTAAACGAAAATCCCTCTGAATATAGTGTGTTAAAAAAAATATAAAATGCCTTATTCTACTTTGTTTTGGAGTCTATACACCAACTCAGTATGCTCTCTCATGTAAAACACAGAAATTCTAATTTTACCCGAATTGAAAAAATCTAAATATTATCTAGGCACTGCAATGTTAAAAAAAAAAATTGCTCTGAATATTATCAGTCAGAAAAAATATACAAT